>NC_134531.1:6882500-8117500 GCF_050624435.1 Tenrec ecaudatus
TCATTGTTTATGATTCCAAAATGCAATAAAGGGACAGGAAATATATTATAGCCAATGTCTCAAGGCGCACAACATAATCGTCCTTTGGTGGTGAAAAACTAACCCGGCCTCAGCCAGCAGCACAGACGCAGCCCTGCTTAAGGCAACTGAAGGGCTTGGAAATCTCCTACGACCCCGTCCTGTTAGGAATCAGATGGGCGTGCCCTTTAACCCAGTGAATAACAAGGGGGAGAAGACAGGGACAGCCTCCTCCCCAAGAAATTAATTAATGAATGAATAAGCACAATGTGCCTGCAATCGATACAAAGGAAACTGTTTATTATACCGCCTTCCAGTGAAATAGCGAAGTTGCCAGAACCGCATCCATTCAGTTCCAGAGAAAACACACATTACCGAGCCTCCCCCTGCAAGGCGGCCAAATGCTGTAAAATGAAAAGAAAATGATTTGTCAGGCTTTCCTGCTTCGTTCTTTCTTTTTAATAAAACAATACTCCTTAAAATGCATCGTGAACTCGGTTCGAACACAGGCGTGGAAGGTTGCCTCACAGCCTGCAACCTGGTCCTCAAGTCAGTATTTCGTTCCTGTTTGCTCTGGCCGCCTTGTCCCTTCCGGAGAAAGACCAGGCTTTCCACTCCTGCAAAGAGTTGCTGTCTCCGAAACCCAGAGGGGCAGCTCTGGCTGTCTCCTAGTGTCGCCATGGGTTCGAATCCACTCAACGGGGAAGAGCTGAGTTACCTTTGGTTCGGTTGCTGGAATGTTCCACAGGGCCAGGGAAACCAGCCGCTACACTCATTTTTGCGTTCGTGCATCCAGGTCCCCATAAAAACCAAGTCACTTCAACGGCGTGTCTGAAACCGGCCCCAACACACGCCCTGCAGCTTGTGGTTTTCACAAGGAGGGAGCAGTCGTGTTGCTTCTAACCGTGGGCGGCACTCACGCCCAAGGGTCCCCACGTTGTGTCGTCTCTCACTACACTGGCCTCGCCAAACCCTGCCAAGAGGTCCACTCATTTCAAAACGTGGAGCTGCTCAGTGACATCAGGCCCTGCCCTGAAAAAAAAGAAATTACGATGGGCTTTCCTGGTGCCTTCATCCTCTTTCACACTTCCTTGGATTCCACGCTTTCTCGTAATTAACGTGGCTCTTGGAAGGGCCGTTTGCAAACCTGTGGGGGAACGTTCAGAGAATAAATCATCCAAATAGCTATTGATGACTCTCTATGGCATCCTCTATGATTTAATGACTCTTTTTATCAGCAACGAGCACTCTGCTGTTTCAAAGGGCCTTACTACATGATTACAGTATGTGCAGGCCAAAAACCTTGGCGAAACAGAATGTTTTATTTTTCAAGAATCTCCCACAGTCTTGCTATCAAAGCATCGGTAATGGAGCTGGTGACCATGGAGCAGTCCTGCCCCTCGGTGACCCCATATGTGCGGACATGAGTTGCTTCCCAATATTTTAAAAAGCACCTGTCCGATAAGGAAGGGCTGATTCAGTCAGGGTGCAGTATAGCACCGATGAGTCACACACATCATTCCTCTAGTTCCTGGATACTTCCCTCTCCCCCACCCTCACCACTACCATGACCCAGTTCTACCTTACACATCTGGCTACACTGGAGAACACACATTGGTACAGATTAGAGCTCTCCACACATGGAATTCAGGACAGTATTGGGATGTCATGAGAGTCGGGGGATGGTCAGGGAGGGGGAAGGGTGAGAAAGGGGAACCCATCACAAGATTGGATATATAGTCCCCCACCCCCAAGGGGATGAATAACATAAATGTGCGGGAAGGGAGACAATGGGAAGATACATAACAATAGATAATTGATCAAGGATTCACAAGGATGGGAGGGTGGGAGATGGAGGGGCAAAGAGAGGAACTTATACCAAGGACTCAAGTAGAAAATGTTTTGGAAATGATGATGGAAACATGTGCAATTGATGTATGGAATGTTGTAAGACCTGTAATAGCCCCCAATAAAATAATTTCTTAAAAAGCACCTCTCCGACCCTTCCTTCTGAAACAACTTGGGGGAGTTTGAAGCAGCAGCATCTGGGCTCGCAGCCCGTGTGTAACCACATGTGCTCCCTCAGCACCCCTATCCGAATGCTGCCATTGTTGGTCTTCGATGGTTGTACTTGTTAAGTGCCATGAGTCGGTTTCTTCTATGAGTGTACATGCATGTCAAGTTCATCCACAAACTTACACAGCCACCGAGGCACAAAAACAAAATCCTTGTGTGAAGTGTATTTCATCCCAGACTAGATCAGTTGTCATTGTGATTGTTGCTGTTAGGTGCCGTGGAGTCAGCTCTGAACTACAGTGACCCTAACACTCAACCGAAGGAAACACTGCCCGGTGCTGAGCCATCCTCACAGTGGTTCCTATGCTTGAGCCCATTGTTGCCGTTTCTCTACTCAACCAGCATGCTGTCCTTCTGCAGGGACTGGTCTCTCCTGACAATATGTTCGAAGTACGTGAGACCAAGCCTCGCCGTAGAACTTCACATGCGTGCCTTTCATATACGTATTTACACCGAGCCCAAACTCACTGCCATGGCGTTGACTCCGTCTCATAGTGACCTCCTAGGGCAGGGTAGAACTGCCCCTGTGAGTTTCCAAGATTGCAGTTCTTGGCAGAAATAGGAAGCCTCATCTTTCTCCCGAGGAGAGACTGGTAGTTTCAAACTACTGACTTTGCAAGTAGCAGCCCAAGGTGCAGCCCTCCGTGCCAGCAGCAGTCCCTCTCTGCCCATCCATCTGGCCGAAGATTCCCTCTTGGTCCGGAGCCTTCTACTTGTCTGGAGCCTCAAGCATGACACCCACGTCCAAAGTACAAGTGCCAAGATTTAAAGTATCCTTTTTCTGACTTCCAGGGAACCTGCAGGCTGTTCCAACTTACTACTCGTTGGTAGATTCTACCCATGGAAAGTACAGAGGCTGATGGCTCGCTTCTCAGAATCGATTATCGGAATGTCATTGAGCACCTTCTCCATTTGCTTTCATCAGCAGCCTCCCATACTACTTAACTCTTAGTCATCGCCTTTGCAGAATGAAACCCAGGGATTCAGAGGCAATCATGGTCCTCTGGGTTTGGGGTTTCTTTTTTTTTTTTTATTCCTGTTTGACTTCTAATTTGATTTAGGGCGTTTATTATTTTGAATGTTGAATGATTCCTCCTCCCCCCGCCCACTGATTTTCGTTCATCAACTGTCAGTTTTGTAGGGCTTCTCTCTCAGAGGGTAGTCTGGGAAGTCGACCCACCCTGCTCCCCTTCCTCCTCTGGCTCATATTTCACGTCCATCCATCTGGGATTTGCTTAAGCTGTGCCTTTAGGGATTTGATTTCATTTTTCCTCCATCTGAGGTATTCAACACCGATCCTTTTCTGCATCGTTTGAGATGCTTCAATCATCATCTTTAAACAGGTCTTTGTAAATTTAGATGGCTTCTGTTACTTCCTCGGTGTTTTATTTCAATCTCTCTCTAAGCCAGCCCCTAAAGTCTTCTGTCTCTGTTAAAGCCTGTGTTCATATAAGGATCCCTGATGGTACAATGGTTAAGGCATGTCACTGCTAATTGAAAGGTTGGTAGTTTAAACCTACCAGTCACCCGGTGGGAGAAAATATCTGCTCCCTATAAAGACTATAGCCTAAGAAAGCATAAGGAGTAAGCCTTATCCGTCATATAAGATCACTCTGTTGTTGCTAAGTTCCAGTGAGTTGGTTCAAATCCATAGCACAAGAGAACCAAACACTGCCCAATGGTGCCCCATCCTCACAATTGTTCTTATGCTTGAACCCATTGTTTCAGCCACGGCATCAGTCCATCACATTGAGGGGCCTCCTTTTTGCTGCCCCTCCACTTTACCCAACATGCTGTGAGACAGAGTCTTACCAACCTTGCTTCTAAGGAGTATTCTGGCTGTACTTCTTCCAAGACAGATTTCTGTTGATGTTGGTCTTTTCGATTCATGGGACTTTCAATATTCTTAATCAGAGCCATAATTCAGATGCATCCACTCTTCTTTGGTCTTTCTTTTTCCATGCCCAATTTTCACACACATATGAGGGTGACTGAAAATCCCACAGGGAAACGCAAAAGAAGCTTTGAAAGCAGGTTATGCCTCATGAGAAAGTTAAAGACACAAAGAGGGGAGAGAAGCTGTATCGTATCCACGGAAAGATCTGTGTTTACCAGAAAAAAGCATTGTTGTTGTTAAGTGCCATCAGGTTGGCGCAGACGCATAACCACACTACGTACAATAGTGCGAGCGAAACACCGCCCGGTCCTATGCCAACTTCACCACTGTTCTTATGGTCCAGCCCATATTTTTCTCTCCTGATAACATGCCCAAAGTATACAAGATGAAGTCTGATCATCTTTGTTTCTATAAACGTATACTTCTAGAAGCTTTTATTACTTTATAAATATTATGTGATTCCAGTCATAATACTTACATTCAGCAAGGTAATCAAATGAATGGTTCCATTAACAACTAGAGAGGAAATATTCTGGAAACACAGTTCATTCCCTAACACCATTAGACCAAAAAATATGCATTAAAAACAATATAATAGAGCTGTTATGGAGGTCAAAAAAAAAGAAACAGACAGAAATTTCATAACCTGAATAAAATTCTAAATAACAAAGAAAGTTATACCAGATTCCTGGAAACACAGGGAATCCAGGGGGATGATCCCTCCAGGACCAGCATTGGGAGGGGCAATACTGGGAGGGTAGAGGGAGGGAGGGTTGGAAAGGGGGGACCCATTACAAGGATCTACATGTGACCTCCTACCTGGGGGCAGACAACAGAAAAGTGCGTTAAGGGAGGTGTTGGACAGGACAAGATATGAAGAAATAATAATTTATAAATTATCAAGGGTTCGTGAGGGAGGGAGAGAAGGGAGGGAGGGAGGGAAAAAATGAGGAGCTGATGCTAGGGGCTTAAGTGGAGAGCAAATGTCTTGAGAATGATTAGGGAAATGAATGTACAAATGCGCTTTACACAATTAATGTACGTATGGATTGTGATAAGAGTTGTATGAGCCCCTAATAAAATGATTAAATATATATATGCCAGATTCCTGATGTATTAGTCTATGATGGTAATTTTCCCTGAGTTCACTCATAAACAGCATGTAGTAATCCCAATAAAAATACTCACGTTCAGCAAGAAGACTAAGTGGGGGGGGGGGGGTAAAAGAAGACTAAGTGGATGTTTACATGAAAAAAGTTATGTTAAAAAGTTCTATAATCAGAGAAGAGGGGGAAGGGAGACTCCGGATATGGCAAGATATGAAAAAATAACGATCTATAAATTATCAAGGGCTCATGAGGGAGGGGGGAGCAGGGAGGGAGGGGGAAAAAAAGAGGACCTGATGCAAAGGGCTTAAGTGGAGAGCAAATGCTTTGAAAATGATTAGGGCAAAGAATGTGCGGATGTGCTTTATACAATTGATGTATGTATATGTATGGATTGTGATAAGAGTTGTATGAGCCCCTAATAAAATGTAAAAAAAAAAAATAAGAATAGCAGGACTAACTCATTCTGTATCGAATTACTGATTCAAATATCCTAGAAGAATAAAAGTATTACAAAAACATTTTTAAATTCTATAATAACATTGTAGCCACTGATTATAAATAATTAGTATGGAAATGCCATCACACAGATATAATTCTGTATTTCCCTCTAGGTGCCTAGCGTCTGAGTATGTGCCCAGAGAGAGAAGACCCCTGTGGGTCCATTTCCCTATTTGGAAGAGAATGCACTAGGACAGAAAAGGTAGTAGAAGACCCCTGATACTGGTGTCCCATGGACAGAACCCCCAGAACACACCTGGCTGCTCCCAGGCACTCATCAAACATGATCTAATCTCAGAGGTCAGTCTCACAATAGAAAGCTGAAGAAATAAAGTAGATCGAATGTATGCAGCTGGTGCCAAAGACATGGGCAGCTTCTTTTCTGAAGAATGCCAACCTTGACTCAAAAGGGTAGGGATGGGTATGTTTAACACAGTGAAGAATAATGTGGAGGCCAGGTCTGACCTCCTCCATTTAAGGCAATGAAAAGATGGACAAACACTGTAATAAACATCAGCAGTCCCAGCTCGTACGAGGCCAAGGTCGGATATGCTGCTACCTTCCAATCACCTTACCAATTTGGACACTAGCCATTCTTGCTCACATCACTTTGTATTTCTCAATGGTGTTCAATAACTCATTGTAGTTGCCACACAGAATTCACAGAACATACTCACGATTAATCGGTTTATTAGGGAAATTAGCCAGCTATAATTTAGGTGAAAATGTGTGGGATATAGTTATGCAGTCAGGACAGCATCTTTTCTCCCATGTTGTTGGACTAAATTCTCTGTGTTCCTCTTCCTCTTAAATTGGCCTCTACCCTGCTTGAGAAATGTTACTAAGTAAATTCTATTAACTCTGACAACAAATACCCAAAGGGCATACCACTCCTCCATAAGCCTCAGCTCAAAGTTGCACATCTCTAGCTGTGTGCACCAGCAATCCTGGTTCCTGGCATTAAGTGCCTGAAGGTACCCGTGCAACGAGCAAGCATCCTCCCTGGAGCCTCTCAGCTATGCTCAGTCCATGAACTGGGAAGTCCACTACTTGCTTCCTGTTCTAGCTCTTAGTTCTTTTGCTGCGGCCACCTCGTTGGTGGATCAGGAAAGTTGGGCACTCAAGAATCTCAGGACCCAAATGAAGGGCTCCATCCCTGTCTCTTCTCTTTTCCAAGTAGTGAGATCTCCCTTCGCCCATGTGAGCTGGCTCCTTGCACACCCAGCAGGATTCTCAAAGGAATTCTGTAAACTCACAGTACCTTCACCACTTCCTTTACCCAGATCCATCAGGGAAAGCGTCGTTTGACGGGCGTCACGAACACTATGGCTAGAAGAGCTTAGTAAGTAATTCCCTGTATCCGGACAGCATTATGCATTTAAAGAACTTGATGACCCAACATGTCTTTTCTGCACAGTCAGGTTTTATACTTGAAGCTCAATGCCTGAAAGACAGTCTCACTTATTTGTTATTTTAGGACATAAAACACATGGATTTTGTAAGATCCCACATTTTACATCCTGTCTATAATAAGGCTCTGGTGGTTTTCCGGGGCTCTTCACTCTGAAGACCTAAGTTGACATGTTTGTGCTCCATGGAGTTGCTCTAGTTGGAACAATGATGGAACATGTACCTACCAAAGGACTGCCACCGGTTCAACAGCAATGTGGCTTCTGCTGTTGTTCTTAAGGGCCACAGAGGCAGCACCAACTGACTCACTGTGACTGTTTACATCAGGACCAAATAGGACCCAGGCCGCCACTATCCTCAGAGTCCTTCTTCTGTCTGAGCCCATCACTGCGGCCACTGTGTTAGTCCATCTCTTCTAGGCTCCAGTTTGTTTGTGCAACTCCACTCCCACCCCTCCTTTACCAAACGTGATGTCCTTCTCCAAGGACTGGTCTTCTTCTGATAACACACCCAAAGTATGTGCGACAACACTTGCCATCCTCATCTCTAAGGAGCATTCTAGCTTTACTTCTCCCAAGACAGATGTATGTTCTTTTGGCAATCCATGGTTCTTTCAATATTCTTCACTACTGCCGTAGTTCAAATGCATCAATTTTCCTTTGGTCATCCTTAGACAATGTCCAACTGTCATATGCCGGTGAGGCGATTGGAATCATCATGGATTGGGGTCAGGCACACTTAGTCTTCAAAGTAACACCCCTGCTTTTCAACACTTTAAAAAGGTCTTGTGCAGCAGATAGACCTAATGCAACATATCTTTTGATCTCTTGACTGCTGCTTCCCTGAGCATGGGTTGTGGATCCAAGCAAGATGAACTCCTTTCCAATTTCAATCTTTTTTCCAATTTTGTTATGATGTTGCTTCTTGATCCAGTTGTGAGCTGGGGTTTCTTTACATTGAGTGGTAATCCATACTAAAGGTTGAAATCCTGGAGCTTCATCAACAAGTGCTTCAAGCTTTCCTCACTTTCAGCAAGCAAGGTCTCTCCATCTACATAGTGAAGGTTGTTGGTAAGCCTTTCTTTGATGTCGGTGTCTCTTCTTCATAGAATTCAGCTTCTCTGATTGTTGGCACAGCGTATAGCTTAAATACATATGGTGAGGGGACACAACCCCGACAGGCATCTCTCGTGATTTTAAGCCATGCATTATTCACACAACTGCCTTTTGATTTATGTATGGTTTCCACATGAGCACAGTAAAGTGTTCTTGAATCCCTGTTCTTTTCAAGACCATCCATAGCCTGTTATGATCCAACATTCAAATACCTTTGCGGTTTGCTTACTGGATCCTACTAATTTAGCAAACCAATGGATGGTGAACTGGAGGAAATCTTTCTGTCAGGAAATTTACTAGGAAAGACCCATAGTGGCGCAGCGGGTTAAGCATTCCGTAGCTATCTCAAGGTCAGCAGTTCAAACTCACCGGACACTTTGCAGGTCGTCTACTCCTATGGAGACAAAAAGGCTCATAAACACTGTGGAGTGGTTCCACTCTGTCCTACGGGGTTGCTGTGAGTAGAAATTCACTTGGAGGCTTTGGGTTTGTTTGTTTGTTTGTTTTAATTGACTTAGAAATAAGCTTCTTGTAATTGGCAAAAGGAGTCCTGGTGGCATAAAGAGTTAGCAGTGGGCTGCTAACCATACGGTAAGCAGTTTGAGTCTGCTAACTGCTTTCAAGAGAAAGATGAGCCTTTGTAATCCCATAACGATTTACCACCTCAGAAACCTGATGGAGGAATTCTATCCTGCCCTATCAAATTGAATGAATCAAAACCAAAGTCCGCTTGGTTTTAATTTTAGAAAATGACACTCCTTGTAACCTTTGGTGAAGTGAAATTACTTGCCATGACTCTTGCTATAATCTTTGTGTCTCCCATCCGGTGATGCTGTGAGCATGCAAATAAGGTGTAGAGGGAGATGGAAGACCAGAAAGACATGTGCCTGGCACCATGGCTGGGAAGAGGCACGGCTGCTGATAAGAGGACTATATCCTTCAGGTTTCTGATCCTAACTTGTGGTAGGCTGTTAATTTCCCTTAAAAACCCCCATAATTCAGAGTATTATCTGTCGTGAGTTCTGTGTGGCCATTGCAATGGGTTATCACGCCCAGAACAGAAGCAGAGCACCCTGGGAAGAATGGCTGGTGTCAGAGCAGGATAAAGAAGGATGGAGCATGAAAGCAAGCTTGACCTCTACTGCATGGAAATCAACCTCTGGCTGGTGTGCACTTGAATTCCCCTTCCCCTGGAGAAACGAGGGAATATCAGGTCCCACGGTAAAATGGAAGGGGGCAATAAAAGAAGAAGGGTCTTAAGGAGATGGACTGAAAGAGTGGCTGCATCAGTGGGTCAGGCCTTGGGACAATGGTGAGGATGGCGCAGGACCAGGCAGCGTCTCTTCCCATTGTGCATAGGGCTGCTGTGGGTTGGAGGTGCCCCACCTCCTGGACAATCGGACCTGAAGTACGTGCCATCCTTTTACAAACTTAGCATGGAAAGGACTTTTGTGGGTTGTTTTTTTTTAAGTAAAAACACCGCCATCGAGAAAGTTATGTCACCTGTATTCTTCCCCAGAGAACTCAGATTTTATACATACTCTTTAAAAAACAAAACAAACAAAAAAACCAAGAACACGAGGAGCTAACAAACCTAAGGCTCTTGTAAAATCCTAGTCGGATCCTTTGTATTAAAGTTCATCACCCCACTCCGTTGAATGGCGGCGCTGGTGCAGATGCCGACAGCACCACGGCAGTCCAAAGGACAAACACATCTGTCTTGGAAGAAGTGTGGCCAGAGTGTTCATTAGAGGCAAGGATGGTAAAATTGATCTTGGGACACGTTGTCAGGAGAGAGCAGTCCCTGAAGACAGTAAAGTAGAAAAGCAGTGACAAAGAGGAAGGGCCTCAACAAGATAGATTGACACGGTGGCTGCAATGTTGAGTTTAGCCATAGGAACAATTATGGAGATGGCACAGGAATGTGCAGTGTTTCCTTCTATTGTGCCGAGGGTCACTGCTAAGGGACAGACCTGGCTCAATGGCACCTAACAGAAACAACTCTGTGCACCCCATAGACTACAGTTTACTGCACACATCACTTTTATATGCTCTACTTGGTGGGGGCTGGGGGAGGCATTCATTTTATTGCATATTTGGTTTATCGTGGTGATCTGGTGTCAAGCCAGCAATGTCTCCCAGGTCTGCCTGTTGATGGCATAATTCCATTTATGTGAAATGTCCAGAAAAGGCAAATCCATGCCCCAAGTAGATTTGTGGTTGCCAAGGACTGGAGTTAGGCAGTGAGAGTCTTTGGGGCGAAGAAAATATTCTACTCCACAACGACTTTGGTGATGATTCACAGCTCTGGATATTGACGAAGACTCTCGTGTCCTTCTCTCACGGGGATGGGTTTCGGTGTGGGGGCTATGCTTTAGGAAAGCTGTTTTCAGAGGAGATTATATGTGTTTGGGTTTTTTTCTCTTCTGTTTTAACAAATATTGATTAAGTGCTAAACTTTTGAGAAGTTTTATGTGTGGCATTTTCCCATATATTCTTCCACTGCATGGCAGTAACAAGAAGAAGTAAGGCAGCAATATAGGAAGTGATTTAGAGCGCTGGTACATACTCTGGGAAATGCACTAACTGGTTTTCTGAACCCCTTTCCTTCCCTGAAGAAGAGGGATACTAGCCATCACCTATTTTCATCCCTCAGAAGCCCTGGTGGTATAGTGGGTACATGTTGCACTGCAAAATGCATGGTCAGCAGTTTGAAACCACCAGCAGCTCCATGGGAGAAAGGTTGAGCTTTCTACTCCCATAAAGAATTACAGTCTCAGAAACCAACTGGGGCAGTTCTAACCTGCCCTGTAGGGGTATTATTAGTTGGCACTAACTCAATGGCAGTGAGAGCCAGTCTCAAGTGTTTAACCCAACAAGACACCCACATTTGATCTTAACTCAATAATTCCAAAGAACAGATGTTACACTTTTTTCCCAGTAAAATTCTGTTTTATTTTATTTCTTTTTTATAAATAATTTTTGAAGATCTTTTAACAATCCATATATCAATTGCATCAAGCACATTTGTACATATGCTGCCATCATCATTTTCAAAACATTTTCTCTCTACTTGAGCCCTTGATATCAGCTCCTCTTTTTTCCCTCACTCCCCCACCCTTCCAGCCTTGTGTACACTTGATAAATTATAAGATATTATTGTTTTTAGATCTTACACTGTCCTCTATCTCCCTTCACCCACGTATCTGTTGTTCATCCCCCTCGGGGTGGAGTGGGGAGCAGGGGTGTGTTATATGTCAATCATTGCCATCGGTCCCCCTTTTCTCCCCCTTCTTCCCCCACCTTTCCCCTACCCTCATGGTATCACCACTCCCATTTCTGTTCCTGAAGGATTTATCTAACCTGGATTCCGTGTGTCAAGAGCTCTTATCTGTACCAGTGTACATGCTCCAATGTAGTCAGATATGTAAGGTAAAACTGATGAACTGAGGTCAAGGTAGTGGGAGGTGGGGTAGAGGAAGCACTGAAGAACTAGAGGAATGTTGTGTGTTTTGTTGGTGCTTTACTGCACCCTGGCTAACTTCACCCTTCTTTGTGACCCTTACCCTTCTGTGAGGGGATGTCCAATTGCCTACAGATGGGCTTTGGGTCTCCACTCCTCACCCTCCCTCATTTACATTGATATGATTACTTATTTTGGATCTTCTGATTCCTGATACCTGAGCCTGTTGACTTCCTGTGATCACACAGATTAGTGTGCTTCTTCCATGTTGGATTTGTTGCTTCCCTGCTAGATGGCCATTTGTTTAACTTCAAGCCTTTAAGACCCCAGATACTATATATTCTAGTAGCCAGGCACCATCAGCTTTCTTCACAACATTTACCTATGTATCCATTTTGTCTTCAGTGATCATGTTGGGAAGGTAAGAATCACAGAATGCTGAATTATTAGAACAAAGTGTTCTTGTGTTGAGGGAGTACTTTAGTCGAGGCCCAAAATCCATCTGCTACCTTGATACTTAACATATAAAAATATGTACATTGGCCTATATCCCTAATCTTATATATTAATACATTGACATATATAAATGCCTATATTTATACCTCTATACCAAGCATTCTATGCCCTCCTCACCATTGATTTTAGTTCTCCTGTTCCCTTGTCCCTGGGTTTGTTGGCTCCACACTCCCTTTCCCCACCCCCTCCCAACACCTTTCCCTTGTCCTCCGGAATCTGTGGGTCCTGTTCCTTTCTCCTCAGGATTGTTTATCTTGCCTGTCTTATATAGATAGACATGGGGGGAAGAAAGGAGGGGTCTCTAAATAGTTCCAGGTCTGTCCATTGAACCTTATGTATGTTTTCCAGTCGAGTCTGCTGAGGGGCCAAGACCCACCCTCTGAGTCTGAAGTCTATTTTCAGATTCCTCTGGGACTCCATTGCTTTGCTCCCCTTGCTGCTCTGCTGTGCTCCCTTCATGTTTCTCCCTGGTGTGTATGTGGGGTGGGTAGGGGGTGTCAGATGGGGCATAATTCCTGAACTGTGTCTCCAGTGCTGTCCACTGCAGGGCTGTGGGTCAGCAAGGGGACATCATGTCTCACGGTGGTCCTATGGTCAGTCCTCTCTGGTACCCTTTTATTGCTGATGCTCTGAATGTCCACACTTGTCACAACAGGTCAGCTTAAGGACAATGATAAGACACCTCAAAGAATTCCTTTGAGCTCGAGCAACTCTTAATTTGTCCACATCTTCCACCTCTCTCCATTTCTCTGCCCTCTCCCTCTTTCCTTCTCTCTCTGAGTATATCATACCAGAAGGAGACACGCCCTTTTAGAAACCTTCATTTCCTCGCTCATGGCGACAGGAAGTACACCAGAATGAAACCTTGCCCAGCCCCATGCCATCTTTAAGGGGCATTGGTAGAGTAGAGGGCTGTGTGTTGGGCTGCTAACCTGTCCTAATAAGCAACTCAAACCTGACCTTATCTCACTGGCTTTACACCTTGTTAACATCCATACTAAACCCCTTAATTGTGAATTTTGGCTGGGAGCTCTAGGTAGCCATTACAAAGGGTCTTACAACCCGGAGGTCAGGGAGAGAAGGTTAAGGAAGACATCACATGAGTGGCGTGGCAGTGGAAGGAGTAGTCTTTGAAGGCAGATTCTGCACAGTGTCTTCCAATGCTTTTCACCTATCATGTAGCCTGAAATGAAGGAGTCCTGGTGTGCAGGTCAAGCTCTCAACTGCTAACCAAAAGGTTGCTGGTTTGGACCCATCCAGTAGCTCTGTCGGAGAAAGACCTGCTGGCCTGCTCCTTGTAAAGACCCCAACTTAGGATACCCTGTGTGCAGGTCCACTCTCTCACGTGGGGTCACTCCAAATGGACATGGACTCATCTGCACCTAATCACCAAGGAGCCCTAGTGGCATAGTGGTTCCAATTTGGGCTGCCAACCCCAAGGTCAGTAGTTTGAAGCCATCAGCAGCCTTAATGGAAAAAGATGGGTTGTCCTACTCCCTAAAGAGTTACAGTCTACAGTCTTGGAAACCCACGGGGCCAGTTCTACCCTGACCTATGGGGTCACCATGAGCTAGCATCAAATCAATGGCAGTGAGTTTGAAGACCTAACCACCATCATCACCACCACCACTACCATTGACCTATGTAGGTTTTCTTCCCCAATACTGGGCAGAATATATCCTAATTCTATTCAGTCAACTTCTTGCAGAGGCCCAGACTGACTGTTATTAATTAGATTCAGACTCATAGCAAAGCTTTTGGATAGAGCAGAACTATTCATTAGGGTTTACAAGAGTATACATCTGTATGGGAGCAGACAACCTCATCTATCTCCTGTGAGACAGCTGGTGGACTTGAACTGACAACCTTGTGATTCACAGCCCACTGTTGACTGCCCTGCCCCACAGGGCTCAAAAGAAGCCTTTGCCAACTGTCCTTAGACCAGATCACATATGGATGAGAGAAAAAGGGGCAAACCACAGAGCTTCATGCAAAACAGAGGGCAATTCTTTTCATCCTTAATTCTGTGGGACTGGAAGCCAAGACTAGGCTTTAGAAGACAATTGCCTCTGTTCTGGGGTCAGAGGTAAAGAACAGGTAGGGGAAGACAGTTGGGGGGAGGAGGGGGTAATGCTCTGGTCTTAGCACAGCTGCAGAGGTGAATGAAAGAGGACAGAGAGTGCTCCTTTGTGGAGAACCCCATCTCTTCTGAGGCAAACTTTTTGATTTAATGAATGGAATTGTCGACCACAATTCTGGTTGGCCAACAACAATTTGCAGTTGATCTTAGCAGTCCTCAAGGTCGTTTCTATCATTTAAAGTATTCCCTTCTTGGGAAACTCATACGAGAGATGACTCCTCTTCCTAAAGAGAGCAATGAAAGCAAGGCATCTAGATCTGAGTATTAGAGGGCAGAGATGGTCAAGATGGACCACACAAGCCTGGTACTGAATGATGCATTGCATTGAGTCAGTCTGCAGCGCAAGACCTCTAAACTGTTGACGAACAAGGATGTCCATCTCCAAAAAGAGGCAGGCCGTCAACAAGATGAACTGACACAGAGGCTGCATCCACAGACTCCAGCGCGGGAACAACCGTGAGCACGACTCGAGGGGGCGCAGTTGTAAGGATGGTGCAAGAGTCCAAACTGACGCAATGGCACCGACCAACAGCAACTACTATTTGCATGGAAAGGAGCCCTGGTGAGTTGTGGGGTATGCAGTAGGCTATGAACCTCAAGGTCAAAAGTTGGAAACCACCAGCCTCTCTGTGGCAGAAAGAGGAGGTTATGTCCTCCTGGAGAGAGTTACAGTCCCAGAAACGCAGAAAGGCAGTTGTACCCCGCCCTACACCGTAGCTATGAGTTAGGATCAAGTGTAGGGCAGTGGGTAGGAGAAATGTTTTCTTCGGCTCAGGAGATGCAAAGATTGGAGTAGATCTCAAATCACAGGATTGCTTACATTTCATATTAAGATGGCTTCTGCTAGCTGAAAAGAAAGAAGTGTCTATGAAATAATATTTTTTAAAAAAGAAATAGTATTTTCCAAGAATAGAAAGACTAAAGGCCAACTAAGAAGCTACAAGAAAGGCCTTTTCTCGAATTCTAAAAGCCAACGAGTCCAGGAAAAGATTCCCAGAGGACTAGCCTGGGCGGGTCCTAAGCCAGCGGTGGAGTCGGCATCACCAGACCGTCCCTGGGTTATCTGCCTTTGAAGGGATCACGTTCAAACCCTGGCGAGATAAAAGGCGGCCTCCACAGACTATACGCTGGACCGTTAAACATTTCCATATGACAAAGTCCTCTCCTGAGGCCTGACCTTCCCAGAGATCCGAATCCACAGATCTGAAGGAGCCAGGTCTCTCAGCCCAGTCCACGGAGTCCTGTCTGGGCCGAGGAGCATTTGACGGCACTTTAGAGGGCTTTCCGCAGGAGGAAAACATCTTCATGAATAAGGAGGCATGTGCATCACAGGGTTACACACCAGCTCCTTCTTCCAGGGTGGGTTTCTTTTTGAAGATTTAGGAGAGAAGGAAAAAAGAGTCTCACCACCAACAATGAAGGATTATGGCAGATCATGTGCAATAAGCCACTTCTGTGTGGAGTTACTCATACCTTTGGGCACATGTGTCAGGTATTATTTATGCATGTTTACACTTGTTTATTCGGTGATTAAAAATAGCAGCTGCCTTTTCCAATGAGAAGTTCTCCAGGTCTCCCTTCTCTGCTCTCAAAAGATTCTAAAAGAAATCCACCCTGGTTCTAAATGGGGCCCAAACCTAAACAAAGCAAAAGTGGGTTTTTTCCCACTGATTGTATTTAATTATTTTTTCTTGACATCCATTAATTGTTTTAAGAACTGTGCTGAAGTCCACATAGCAAACTGCACAGTGCATCATAAAATTCTGTTGTTTAATTACAGCATTTCTGCCTGGTGTCTCCTTCAGGGTAAGCAATCAATACGTGATTTTCTGACGATTGCAAAAGATCAATTTTTAGGAGTATCTGCAAGGCTTTTAGGAACTGCTTTGATTTTTTTTTAATGCCAAGAAAATACTCATCTCTTCCAGGTGCTCAGCATCATGCATGTGAGCTTCCCAGAGTTATTTATGATAATGCTTTATGGATTACGGCTTTTCAAATGATTTAAAGGCACACATGATGGTTAGATGTGACCCAAAATATGAATGTGTCCTTGACATTCGTGTTTGGAAGTCGTTGCAAGTAGTGGGTCAGTTCAGGGTTCAAGCTCACTGCCATTAAGTCAACTCTGACTCAAAGGGCAGGGTAGAACAACCCCCATTGAGTTTCCAAAATTACACAGCTCTTTACGAGAACAGAGAGCTTCATCTCACTCCCTTGAAGTCCATGGGGTTTTGAACTGCTAACCTTGTGGTTTGCAAACCAAGACATAATCCACTACATCATGAGAATTCCCAGTTGAGTCTCACTCATTGTCGTCAAGTCAATGCCAACTCATTGCAACCTGCAGGACAAGGTCAACCTGGCCCTGTGAGTAACTCCTTCCAGCAGTAAACAGCCCTGCCTTTCTCCCATAGAGTGCCTGGTGGTTTGATGGCTGAATTTGTAGTTAGTGACCCAACTTATAGCCGCTATGTCACCAAGGCTCGCAGCTGAATCACGAAGAACTTAATTTCAGTGTGTCGACCCTGAGGAAGTGGGCAGTGGTCATAAAGAAGGTGGCATGTTTGTAAATTCCTCAGTGGAACCTGCACTTAAGATACCGCCCAGATGCTTTGAATGCGGGAAAGAGCGTGAGTATTTGTGTCGATATCAGAGCCAAGCCCGTGCTGGATGCTGAGGTCCTCAAAATATAGCCAGTTCCTCCCAAGGGGACAGGGACTGTCCCTCCATGTGGATATGTGTAACTTTGTCTCACCCTGGAAAAACCCTGCTGCAGGGAGAAGTGTGCTTGCAGAGCCCCTTTCAAGCAGCACATCCCTTTAGCCCTGTGAAATCAATCAACCCCTCTCTCTCTTCTCTCAAAGGTTCCTGCTTACCTTTTCTGACCCCATAACACCTTGAAGCTGTGCAATCTACTCAACACACCTGCATTTTATTTTTATGCACAGGAGAATAATGGATTCACAAAATAAAGAAAGAGAAAAACGAGGCATGTGCTCAGTTTACATATCAGGCATTAAAAAGAGCAGCTAAGATACACAAGGAATCAATCTATTAAAATTATCTCTTAAACAAACAAACAAAAAACAACTTTGGGTTTGATGGTATTTAATAAACCGCATTCGACAGGTGCAATGGAATTGCTGTGTTGTTGTTTTAACCAATTGGACCAAACACAATTTGAATATGTCTTTAGAGAACAGAGTTTATTCTTGTCTAAGAGTTAAAGAGATGCATCGAATTGGGTAAATCAACTGCACAAGACCTCTTTAAAGGGTTTGAAGGCAAGGACGTTACTTTGAGTACAAAGGTGTGCCTGAGCCAAGCCATGGTATGTTCAGCTGTCTCATATGCATGTGAAAGTTAAACATTGAATAAGAAAGACCAAAGAAGGATCTATGTTTTTGAATTGCAGTGCTGGAGAAGAGTACTGAAATTATAATGGACTACCAAAAGAACAAACAGATTTGTGTCGGAAGAAGTATGGCTAGAGGGCTCCTCAGAGCCAAGGATGGTGAGACTTCATTCACATACTTTGGGCATGTTGGCAGGAGAGCCCATCCCTGGAGAAGGACATCAGGCTTAGTAAAGTAGAGGGGCAGAAAACCAGAGGGAAGCCCTCAGCAAGACAGACTGAACAGTGGCTGCATCAACGGTCCAAGCATAACAACGATGGTGAGGATGGTGCAGGACCGGGCAGTGTTTCATTCTGTTGTGCACAAGGTCATTATGGGTCAGGACCAACTCGATGACACCTAACAATATAACAAGAGCAACAACAATTAATGTTGAAAATTCACATAATAAATGCATCGTGTTTATCAATTGGGGCATTATTTTTATATAAATTTGGATTGCAACAAGTATGCAATATACTTTTGAACTCATTGTCATTCCATCTTGGAAGCGCTCGTATTTATACGAAGGGTTTAAGAATGGAAATTGATGAGTTTCCAGTGATAATAGCTCTACCTGAGATCCTTTTCGGTCTCTCTGCTGCCAGGGGGGATCAAGTAGGTGTTCACCCTGTGAAAGTCAACATGCTAATTCATTTCATTTCTAAATGACATTTACTTTATACGTTGTACACCGGCCTAGGAAACACCAGTGCCGGCTTTATCTCCTCCCAAATTAAGATAGCAGTTGAAAATGAAAATGCGATTTAAATCCTTTCCAAGGGGGGTGAGGTGGGGAAATCGGCTCCTCTGCAGAGCTTGGCGGAGAGGCTGAGGGAGTGCCTTGATGGAGCTGCGGCAGGAGCAGCCCCTGCTTGTCAAAGGAGAATTCCTGGCAGATAGAGACAAATCATCCAATGGCAGAGGTTAAAAGAAGCCTGTTACTATGACAACAGATAGGGTCAGATAACAAAATGAACAGCCACTTTTGATCTTCAAAAATTCTTCTTCCTTTGCTCTCTCCCCTCTTATCTGGACCACTCCATCAAACAGCCGGCAGATAACAGAGTTGAGAACCCAATCGACCTTCAAGAAGATCCAGACAAGTTGGGAAGTGAGTGGAAAGGTTACCGCCGCAGAAGAGGTGCTTCTGAAGGGAGCTTGCCTGCACATACGGGGACACACACACACACCTGCTCCTCACAAAAGCGACAGGATGTGGTTCAAAGGGATCTCCGAAAGTGCTTAACACATGTACACAACAGTAATTGTGTGTGTGTGTGTGTGTGTGTGTGTCACTGTGAATTGAGGTAGTAAGACGCAGTCAAAGGTAAAAGATTGCAGGGCCTCCACTCTACCACCCTTTCAGGGATTAGTTCATGCAGAAACGTTTGATACCGAGTTAACAGCCAGGCAAGACTACATACACAAATGGCTGAGAATTCAATTAAGAGTCAGAGACCTCCTGTTCCTTCGGTAAGACCCAAAGGCAAGTGTGCCCAAAAGCACATGTGACAAAGACAAAACAAACTAAGTCAGGAGCCCAGATACTTCCGAAGAGTAGGTGCCCTCTTCACAGCTCTCAGCCCAACAGACGTGAAACTCACCTCTGAGTCTGCCTAACAGTGTCCGTGAGTCACTGTGGTGGCTAGGATGTGGGAAAGATGTCACCCATGATGGAGAGGTGGGACACTGTGATGGAGAGATTCCAGAGTGAGATCAAACAGGGGGAAAGTCCTTTTGATCTGCTTCCCAAAATTAACCAATAAAAATCCTGGTTTGGGCGGTCCCTCAATGGCATCTACCCAACAAGAACAAGAACCCTGTTGCTGTTTTCGGTTCCTTCGGTCACTTCCATCTCCTTGCAGCCCTGTGTGCAGCAGAGGGTAGCACTGCCCGGTCCTGCTCCAGCCTCACGATCGTTCTCATGTGCGAGCCCTTTGCTGCGCTCCGTGCCCAATCCATCCTGTTGAGGGCCTTCCTCTTTCCCACCGCACCTCCATGATGCCCTGCTCCAGGGACCGGTCTCTCCTGACTATATGTCCCATGTTGTTGTATGACACAATGTCTCATCAGCCTTGCCTCTGGGGAGCCATACTTCTTCAGAGACAGTTCTGTTTGCTCTTAGACCCTAGTACTTCCAATATTCTTCTCCAGCCCAATAATTCACGCGCATGTATTTACCTTTGGTCTTCTTTATTCAGTGTCCCATGTGCACATGCATAGGAGGCAATGGAGAATACCACGGCTGGGGTCTGGCACATCTCAGTTCTCAACGTGACATCCTTGCTCGTCAACAGTTTAGAGGTCTTGTGCCACAGACTGACTCAATGCAATGCATCATTCAGTTTCTTGACAGCTGCTTCCGTGAGCATTGCCTGTGGACCCAACCAAGATGGAATCCTTGACACGTTAATCCTTGGAAGGATGAATTGACACCACAGCCACACCAGTGAGCTCAAGCACAACAACGGTCATAGAGATAGCACAGGGCCAGGCCATGTCTTGATCTATTTTACACAACATCCGTAGTCACTACGTTGATGGTAATGAACAAACACACTGCATACCTCCTCACCATCTTTACATTTGACACTGGATTCACTCCAGTGTTGTCCATACTTTTGCATTGCAGATATTTCTAAAAGAACAAGAAGAAATGCTCTGTATTTCAGAGCTTACGTTTCTATTAAAATGATCAATAAAGACACTCTGCCATGAAAACCATAGAGTTATATGTCTGAGAATGAAATGTTGCCAGTATTAATGAGGTACCCTTAATCATGGTATTTGGAGTACTCATGTCAGTGTGGCCTTGCCGCCTTGTGGGGTGTGCACAGCGCACAGGTGGGTGTCTTCTCTGTCTTCTTCCAGGCCTACCCAGTGGGCCTGCAAAGAAGAGAGAGGGGATCACTAGATTCAGACCAGCCATTTCTTCTTGTTTGCTTGTCTTTTACCTGTCAGGCTTTCTGAACTCTCATGGGTGAGAGCATGGGCTCAGTTGGAAGATTCATGTCTTGTTTTAAGGAAACAAGAAGCGCCCCTCAATCATCTCTGTGGTCTGGAACTTTGGGGAAGCGTCTATCCCTTTGGGCTGAATTTCAGAGAAATCCTTGCTAACATTAAAAAGGAATGGAATGTGAAGCAGCAGAAGACAGCCCTGAGAAATGGAACTCAAAACTGGTTTCAGTGGTAATTTTTTGCTTTAGTCTAGAATAAATACACAGAAAATAATGGGACTCCCTACATGCTCGGTTTAAAAAAATAACAACAGACACTTATATTCAAATGGAATATAGAAAATAGCAGCATGCCGACTAGCTGTGATATTCTTCAGTCAAACATGTGGTCCCTAATCAGGAACAGACTAGGATTGCATAAGGTAGAGATGCTGAATGTCAATACTGAGCTTTAGTGTGTTTGCTACATTTATCTGAAAATCGGTATTTCGGATCCTAAGAATTGTTATTATCATGGGTGTTGTCCTCGTTGCCAGCTGCCCTTGAGTCAGTTCAGACTCCTGCTGTTGTTGTTGTTGTTGTTGGGTGCCTTAAGCAGGTTCTGACCCATAGCAACCCTATGTCCCACAGAAGGAAGCACTGCCCGCTGGTCCTGCATCATCCTCACCATCGTGCTGACGTTTGAGCCGTTGTTACCGCCCCTGCTTCAATCCATCTTGTCCAAGCTCTTCCTCTTTGTTGCCACCCCTCTACTTTGCCAAGCAGGATGCTATTCTCCAGGAGCCAGCCTCTCCTGACAACATGTGCAAAGTACATACAAGGAAGTGTTACCACCTTTCCCCCTCAGGAGCATTCTGGCTGTACTTCTTCCAAGACAGGTGTGTTTGTTCTTCGGCCGTGCATGGTACCATATATACTCCTGTATAAGCCGATTTTTTCAGCACATTTTAAATGCAGTTTTGTGATAAAATTAGGTGCCTCGGCTGATATTCAGGTCAACTTATACTCGGGTATATAAGGTACGTACTTTCAGCATTCTTCCCCAGCACCATACTTCAAATTCAGTGCGTAGTGTCCCTATGATGCACAACAGAACGAAACTTGCTGGTTCTATACCATCCTAGTGATGGTGTACCATGTTTGAGCCCTTATGGAAGCCGAATGTGGTGTAATTTAAATGACACCATGTCTCCACAGAAGTAGCATTTTTACCTATTTTCAAACAAGGAAGACATTTGAAAGGGGAAATGGTTGCACAAACCAAAAGACAAAACATCTGCAAGTGGAGTTGATTTTGATTCCCAGCCACCGAGTGTTACAGAGGGTGCGTGCTTCATGCATATGCTAGTATGGAACTCGATTAATCAGGCTTTTCCTCCACAGCATCTCTGGGGAATTCGACCCACCAACCTTCAGGTTAGCATTTGAGTGAAAATTGGTGGAGGAACCCAGAGCATCAGCTATTGTGCACGTTCACTTGAATCTGGATATCCAGGTCTGTGATATCCAAGTGGAGGGAGCGTTGGCCACTCATAGCTCTTCAAATTCCCATGTCGCCAGTGAAATGATCGGTGTCGGTGTGTGTCGTGGTTGCTGTTCTACACAGGTGCGGAGTTTGGTGGTGGTGGGTTTCTAGCTCCTCGATCTCTCCTCCTCGCCCCACCCCCAGGCCCTGGCAATAGCTAAATGGGATCATCTCAAAAACAAAACCTCATTGCATTGAGTTGACTCCAATTCACAGCTACCTTACAAGACAAAGTAGAACTGCCCCTGTGGGTTTCTGAGACGGTCACTTTTTACAGGGAGCAGAAGGTTTCGTCTGCCTCCCACAGAGCGGCTAGTGGTTGCAAACTGCTAGCCTTGGAGTTAGCAGCCCCATGCATAACCACTACACCACTCGCGCTCCTCTGGTTTGGGAGAGGGGGTATCTCTTTATCGCCAAGTTCTTTGGGATCCCCCTCCACTTTTCCCTTGCAGGTAAGTGCTGCTCCAAGGGATCACTCTTTACTGTGGGCAGAACATCACTCTCTGCTCATCTGCTAGATCCCCAAGCAAATGCCTTCTCTTCCAGGAACCCGGCCATGATCACCCTTGAAAGAGGTTCTCCCAACCTGGAATTTCCTGGCCTCTCCCCTATGCTTGTACATCGTCAGATTACATCACCCCACCTCTTAAGCCCTCGGGGCTATGCGAGCCCCATACTGCCAGCCCAATCCCTTAAAAATCCTTAAGAGTAGAGCAGCTTCTCGGGAATCCAGTTATAGAACGAAAACTCCTCTCCCCCAGGAGTCCATCTGGCTTGCATCAGCCCTCCTTCCCCAGCTGACACCAGCATCCTGATTAATGCAAATGTTTCTCAGCTCTTCCTATTTCTAACCCGGCGCCCCTCAGGGCCACCGGTGCACTTCCTGCTTCCGGAGAGGTGCTGATGTTTCCTGGCTCCTGTGCTGGGACAGCACAGGGTGATGGAGGCCAGGCCCCCAACTTCTCCTGCTGGTTCCCTTTGATGACCTGACGTCAGTTGCCCTCTGAGAAACAGTCTGCCAACCTCAATCTACGCCAGGGGTGGGAACGCTTTTTTTTTCTTCCTGCGGAGGGTCATGTGGATATTTACAATATCATTCTCATGCCCTATTGGTCAGATGTTTAATTCACTCATCCCCAATGCGGTGACTGGAAGTGCTTCTCTTTGGGGAGGTGTGGGATGATAGCCTGAGGGCTGACCATTCCCCACTCTGGGGCTACAGTCAAATGAAGGGCATGGTGACACCATGGCTAAGCATTGCCTGCTGACCAGATGGTCTGTGGTTCAAATCCACCCACCAGCCTGACTCTGCAGATGTGGCAATGTACGGCCACTAGATCTATAACTGTGGACACCCTAAAAGTTGGCTCTGTGTGTGTGTGTGTGTGTGTGTGTGTGTAAGCAAAATAAAAGCCAGTGGCCAGTAAGGAATGATAGAGAAGCACTTAATTAAAACTGAGGAAATTTAGAAGAAGATAAACAAACTGGAGTGAAATCGATGCTAGATGGGGCCGGCAAATGATCTATAGTAGGGAATAGTCTGGGAAGGGGTGAGGTGTACCATGACCACATAAGGTAGATCCTACAGAATAGGGAAGTCGGAACTGGGGTAAAACTGACACTCGGGGCACTGTCCCCATACTCTTTCTGATTGTGCCGTGGGAGCTGGGTGAGAAGGACTTTGTCATTTCTGGTCCTGCAACCTCAGGGCTATTCATGACCTCCTGGCCCACCCACAGCAATAAAATGACAGGCTGACATTTCAGCAAAACTCCCCCTGGACAGCCTGGGCCTCAAAGACTGAGCTAATGTATGATTTGGGTGATGTATAAGACATGCTCCTCGAAGGGATTGATTTTAGCTCCATCAAAGGGTTAGGACAAGAGGTGATGCTTGCACTCAATCATTCCTTGAAGGCCTACAAATGCCTTCTACAAGGATTCTTTCTCTTTCAGGAAATGTATGTGATGTTGCTTATTGGCTAGAAGAAGACTTCGGATGACTAATTGGTCCTGAGAATCCGTGACCCCTTTGAGCTGTCCTCGGACACCACCCACAAGAAATGCTTGCCCCTTAGGAAGATGCTGACAACCAGAACATTGGCAAACACCCAGGCATGGTGAGCAGTACCTTCTGGTACCTGGAGCCACCCAGTGTGGTTGTTCGGTGTTAGGGAGTGAATTCTGCCTTGTGGTGACCCAACATGTGCACAGGGGAACTTCTCCATGGCATTGGCCAGACTGTGGCCTCCTAGAAACAGATCACCCAGCCTGTCGACGGAGACAGCTCAGGGTGAGTTCAAAGCGTCAAACTTCCAGCTGGCAGTTGAGAAGTGTTTAACGGCTTGTGCCACGTAGGGACTCCCCTAAGTTTCAGAACAGCTTTAGACTCAATGCCCCCAAATGAAAAGCATTGCAGTCTGTTAGGTACCCCATGGGGGTACCCGAGGTCCAGACACACCTTTCCTTTTGAGTGGGGCAAACAGTCCTAAGTATTGTACCTGTTGTTGTTACTCAGTGCCATGGAGTTGGCTGCAACTGACAGCAGTCCCTGGACCATAGAGAAAAATGTGCCGGGCTCTATACCCTCCCCACCACCATTCCTCTGCCTATTCTTGCATCCTCATCAGGAAGGAAAATCAAGGTCTCAGAAATTCTGCTGTGGAAATCCTAGGGCCCATAAGCATTTCTAAATATCAAGTGTTGCAATAAAAAAAACAGGATAATTTATAAATTATCAAGGGTTTCTGGGGGGGAGTGAGGAAGGAGGGGGAAAATGTGGAGCTGATATCAAGGGCTCAAGTAGAAATTAAGTGTTTTGAGAATGATGATGGCAACATATGTACAAACGTGCTTGACACAAGAGATGGATGTATGGATTGTGATGAGATGTACCAGTCCCCAATAACATTATTTAAAAAAAAGAAAAAAAAACAGGGAAAAAATGATACTCCTTAAAACAAAGGAAATCAACCAAATAAGATCATAGACTTTATTTTGTTTTCCTTCCCCCCCCCCTCCACCATTGTCTACTATGTGCATCCTTGGTTTTGGTCTGGTAGATCATAGACTTTAAGTGAGAAAGGTTTAATTGATCAGAGCAAACCAATCGTCGTCATCGTTATTGTTGTTGTTGTTTTTAGATGCCATCATGTTAGCTCTGACCATAGCAACCCTGGGCACAACAGAATGAGACACTGCATGGTCCTCCGCCATCCTCGCAATTGTTCCTATGCACGAGCCCATTGGTGCAGCCACTGTGGCAATCCATCCCATCCACGGTCTTCTTCTTTTTCACTGCCGTTCCATTTACCCCAAATTGATGTCCTTCTCCAGGGACTGGTCTCTCTGGACAATATGCCCCAAGTCTGTAAGATGAAGCCTTGTTATTCTTGCCTCCAAGGAGCACTCTGGCCTTACTTCTTCCAATACAGATTGGTTTGTCCTTTTAGCAGTCCATGGTACTTTCACAATTCCATCACTAGTAAAGAGAAACTGAGCAAAGCCCCCCTGCAGAGCAGAGAAGTAAGCTACTGGGGCTGCTGGAGAGGAAAGAAGTTTGCACGCTTACTTTTAATGAGAACCAAAACTCAGTTGGCAAAAAAAAAAAAAAAAAAAAGCCAGAGAAAGGAGTAATTGAAGGGTTAGGCATTGTTTAATATTTATATTTAAAAGCAAATTAAGGACTGTTTAAAGGATGTTTGCATTAAGAGATTGAATTTGATTTAATTATTTGGTTATTTGTTGTTCCGACTGAGCATTTATTAATGAAATGGAAATACAGCTTTTAATAGATTTCATTTCTTTAAAAGAATAGCTCACTGAATTATTAAATGCTAGCATTCTCCTTGAGGGTCCCCTGTCAGCGATGTGCTCCTCTCTGGCCTCTGGTCCCCTTTGAACCACCTCCCTCTGGGGGGTTGGAAGATGCTTTCCGATTTCAGGAAGCCAACTGACGTGACACTTGGGAGAAACACCCCCACTTACCACCCTTTCCTCGTGGCTATTTCCATCCTTGCTGAGTCCTTGCTGTTCTTCACTGAAAAGGATGATGCCAGTTGGACCTTTCTACCCTGACCAGGGTCCTCACCCAGCCTCCAGCTGTGTCCAATCGAAAGGATGGGTCTGTCTGGACATCGGGTGACCTCCGGACAGGACAATATGTCATGGCAGATCTGATTGCAGTGGGAGAGTAGAGAAGCCAAACACACTCCACTGCCCGCTACGACCACCCCGTGCTCCTGTGAATTATCCCATGGAATCCTGCCAAGTTCTGGCACTACTGGACTTTGCTGTCACCTGATCCCCTATCCGAGTCCTCCCAACCCCACCCCCGGTGATGCCAATGGTTGGGTCTAAACAGAAAGACTTGATTATCTTCGTTGAAGAATTAGTCACTGAAATCCCCAAAGAGCACATTTCAACTTGGAAACAGGGTCAACTTCACAGGGATTGGTTTGCCTTTTTTGAATTTCCTCCTCAGGAGGCATCCTGAGAGCCTTCCCTCCTCCCTTGGATAACAAGTGTTTGCTTGTTGAGGCTCTTTTTTGCTCCTCTAAGGGACATGCTTTTGGGAAGAAAGACTTGGCTTTCTACTCCTGTAAAGGAAACTGTTATGGAAACCCATAGGGGCAGTTCTACTCTGTCCTGTGGGGTCACTTTGAGTCATAAATGACTTGATGGCAGTGTTGTTGATAGGTGGCGTCAAGTGGTTTCCAACCCAAAGCTACCCCATCTACAACTGCATGAAAGACTGCTTGGTCATGTGCCATCCTCTCAATTGTTCCTCTGCTTAAGCCCATTGTTATTCCTCTTTTCATTGTGTCTCCACTTTACCAGGCATAATGTCCTTTTCTAAGTATCACCACCCTTGCCTCTAAGGATCACTCTGACTCCTCTTCAAAGATAGATTAGTTTGAGCTTTTAGCTGCCTGTGGCACTGTTAACATTCATTTCCAGCACCACAGTGAATTTGTGTTTGTGTTTCATGGGGGCATGCCTGGAAACATGACTTCCTTTGTCACTAGTCACCTGGTGCTCTGCCTACACATCCACCTTGGCCACCTGTAATCAAAAATATCAGGGAGTGGTCTACTACTGCTAAAGCTCCTCCACCATGCTGCACCTTAACAAGTCTTAGGATGTAAGACAATCAATCATACACTCTGAAATCTACTGCCGGGGCTGCAAGTCATCATCAGGGCTCGTCCCACAGCTTAGGTGTTTGTTTGAGTTTCCCACCCCAAAGTGGTTGATATATGCAGACCTAGGCCTGAGAAGCCATCATTGAGGCTGTGTACTACCTTTTCAATATCTTGCTGCCCTCAGTTTGGGCTCCAAGATCAATGGAGACAAACCACACCCAACCCATTCACAGATCTGTCTCCAGGGCACACATACAGTCTGGAGCTGAGAAGATTCTCAACTCTTCCTCGATGGGTGCATGACTTGATGGGTGCATGGCAGGCTGAGTGACAAGCAATGGCCCTTTGGTCTCAGAATCCAGGATATGTTGCTGGTTTCCTTGAAACTTGGATCAGAATTTAACCCACCGTCCTATTAACCTATCTGTGGTCCAGACCCTCCTCTATAATGTGGTGCCCAACACTAAACTTCCTGATGTGAGAATCCATTGGCTACAAATAATGATATCCAATGAAGCCCAGCAATGCTCAACCATTTGAAGATAGCATGTGCTCAAGGTCTGATGGTATTGAAGGAAGACATACAAGCTGAAATCAAGGCATGGCCAATAATAATAATTAATGATAATAATGCTTTGAGAATTGAAAGGATGGTAGTTCAGGGGCAGTGGATTATTGAACATGGCTCTTCTTGCTAACATCTCTAACTCCCACCAAATGATCTTTTCCTGAATGGGTCTGGTGAGAAGGTGGGGTAAGATACTGGTCGGATTTGCTAGTGAATAACTGTGAACAGGATTCCCTGGAGTGCCATCCTGTTGTATATAAAATTGGCCCTCTGAGAACCAGGAGGAGAGACCTTATTACTAGCAAGAGCCAGGAGTGGAGAGCATACTCTGGACCCAAAATCCTTGCACAGTAAGCCTCCTGGACCCAGAAGACAGACAGCTGTAAAATCAGAGGAGCATCAACATGACCAGGAGTCAGAGCACAGAACAGTGATGGGCTTCTCAACCCGCAGAGCAAGGAAAGCGGAGTGCTCTTGTGAAGGAGGCTGGCTTGCAGAGTAGGGAAGCTCTGGGCACTTAATTGGGGAAGTTGGGCTTACTGCCCCATGCAAGTGGAGCTGAGTGCCTTCTGACTGAAGCTTCCTGGATTGGGGTGACTTGGTGCTCTTAATTCAGGGAGATAGGTTTGCTGACCCATGGAGCTTGAGCTGAAAGCCTTCAACTTGAGGCTTAAAGCAGAGTGGCATGCCCCTTTGGTTATTTATTAGCAGACCCCAAAGAAGTTTATAACATGTCCTGATAAACAACACAACCTGGAGCATTTGTAACTGACATCACAACTTGTTATTTTCCTTAATAACCCTTTTAGTCATAAATTTGGTCTGTGAGAGTTCTCTGTAACCATTGCAATGGATGCCAGAACCCAGAGAGGTGAAATAGAGAACATTAATTCAAACCGCTCAAGCAGTCGAAATGTTTTGACAAATGGATGGAGCATTGGAAGCACTCACTCATCCGTACCAAGAGATTTGGAAGATCTGGCCAACCAATTGTAGACTGATACTTATGCCTCTCCCAAAGAAAGGTGAACCAACAGAATGAGGACATTATGGAACAATCTCATCAACAGCAAACTCAAGGAAACATTTTGTTGAGGCAAATTCAAAAACAATTACAGCAATACATCAACATAAGTTCAAACTAGATTCAGAAGAGCAGATGGCACAGTGATGTGAGTGCTGATGTCTGACAATCTTGGCTGAAAGCAGAGAATACCAGAGTGATCTTTACTTGTGTTCTACTGACTATAAAAGACGAATTCAACCGCAAAGATCATAAAATAATTACGGGCAACGCTGCAGGGACAAGGCATTCCAGAGCACTTCGTTGTGCACATGCGGAGCCCGTACAAGGATCAAGAAGCAGCTGTTCAAACAGAAATGGGTACGAGGTTTAAATTCAGGAAAAATGCACACCAGGGTTGTATCCTTTCCCCATATTCAATCATTCTGTATGATAAGTAAATAATCTGAGAAACTGGGTTATATGAAGAAGAATGAAGCATCCAGCTTGGAAGAGATTCATGAACAACCAGTGATATGCAGAAGGGGAAGCCCTGATGATGTCCTGGCTACGTGTTGGCCTGCTCACCTCATGGTCAGCCTTGCCGAGGGAGAACGAGAGGGCTTCCTACTCCCCTACGGAGTTACGGCCTCGACAACTCACAGGGGCAGTTCTACCCTGTCCTATAGGGTCATCATCAGGCAGCATCAAGTCATTCGCAGTAGGTTTTTGAGTTTGATATGCAGATGACAAAACATTTCTGGTGGAAAGTGAAGAGAGCTTGAAGCACTTGCAGATAATGATTGAAAGCTACACCCTGCAGTTTACAGTACACCTCAGTATGAAAAGAATACTTGGATCCACAATCAATATCCATGGAAGTAGCAATCAGGAAGTCAAAGAACATATTGCATTGAGCAAGTCTGTTGCAAAAGACCTCTTTAAAATACTTTAAAAATCCAAATGAATAATAAGGCATCAATGCTGCTTTGAGAACTGTGTGTGCTTGACTCAAGCCATTGTATCTTCATTTACCTCATCTGATTGTAAAAGCTAAATGGTGAAAAAGGAAGACCAAAGAAAATGGAAGGAATTGAAGTATGATGTTGCTGAATATACTATGGGCAGCCAGTGTAATGAAAGAAAAAAAAAACTCTTGTGGGAAGAGTACAGCCAGTATGTTCCTTCGACATGAGGATGGCGAAGCTTCATCTCATGTACTGTGGCCACCTTTTGAGGAGAGCCCAGTGGCGGGAAAATAGAAGGTCTTTGAAAAAGAGAAAGGGCCCAGTGATTGGATTGACACAGTGACTACAGTATGAGAATGGCACAGGACTAGCAAGTTTTTCCTTCTGTTTGACATTGGGTCTGCGGAGTCCAGTGAGCAAGTCTGGTGATGGCCATCTACCACCTCTCTACTGACCCCTCCGCTACCACAGCTTGCTGTCTTCCTGGTATGAGGAATCCTGCTCTCGCCAACCTGCAACCACATGCTCCTAAAACTCCCCACTCTTTGCCTGCAGAACCTACCCTTGTTATTTCCCAGCAACCTGAGGTATGAAGAGCCCTCTTACTCTGGATGTTCAGAAACACATCTTCCCGTGTAATCTCTGGCGTATTAAGAATGTTCTGATGTTTCCTTGTTTGAGTCACTCATCATTCCGTGTCCCACACAACTCCAGGACCCAGCAGGACCCCCGGTGCCAGATGACAGGGAGCTCACCGATCCACAAGGGTAACCAATGCGGCTATTAATTGGCATCATATACCTTTCACAAAGTATCAACCCCAAATCTCTCTTGTAATGTCCACCCATTTGGATTAAGCATTTTTCTACAAAGAGGCAGAAACCCATAGAATATTTTATAATATTTTAACTTCTCTCTAGCCCGCTATGGTTGCTTCTTCTCCATGTTGTTAATTTCAGTCCATGACCTGATTCCTATCTGAACCTTGACTCTCTTTTTGATGCTTGAAGCACCACCGGTCCTCCTGAGCCTTAGAGGCAGCCTTCCACAGAAGTCAGCTGGTGGTGACTGCTTGGGTGTCAGCATAGAATGGTGTTTGTTGTTGTTGTTGCTAGGTGCCAACAAGATGGTTCTGATGCATAGCAACCCCTATGTACACAGAAGGACACACTGCAGGCCCCTGCACCTCCCTCACCATGCTTGGCATGTTAGAGCCCAGTGTAGAACTGTACTCCCCAGAATGTTCAATGGTTGGTTGTTTGGAAGCGGATCGGCAATCCTCTTTTTCTGCTGCTTCTCTGTGGGGTCTAAAATGCGCAGCCACTTCGTGAATAGCCGAGCAGGTTAAGCATCTGCACAATCCTCTTTGTACAGAGTGAGTAGCAGAGAACAATTAATTGGTTGTGCAACTAGCCTGACTTAACCCTGGTCCATTCTGTTTTTCTCCATCCTGCTCACGACAAACTCCATCCAAAGACTGTTAAGGCCAAAATGGAGCACATTTATGTTATTATCCAAACATAAAATACCCTCAAATAAAGAGGACATGTGATTTATTAGGCATGGAATTTCCCTTAGTGGATGCATGCTGGCTTCTATGGATTTCATCTTCCCTTTTAGCTATGCTGCAGATCCTTGATAACCCCCCAGAGATGCCTCTTCTCAGCATCAATGAAAGGAAACAGCGAACATTTATTGTGTGTTTACCTTGAGCCAGGCACTGTCTATCTTACCAGATTTATCTCATTTAGTCCCCAAAGCAAATCTGTCAGCCAGGTATAAACGTCGCCCAGATTTCAATATGAGCAGGTATAGTTCCACAAAGGTCAAGGTGGCGCTATCTTGTCAGGTGCTACCAAATGATGTGACCCAAAGGCGGCATTGGATCTCAGATAGCAAGGCACCAAGCTCCCCATTCTTAACCACTCTACAACACAGCCTCAAAGACATGGTCCAAAGAGTAATCTTGACATCCTTTATATCAGCCACCGTGTACCCCTCCTTCCATGAGCTCTTTCTCTTTTCAGCATTGATTTATTCAACAATTCAGTCAATATTTCTGCATTAATCGTAGAGAGACTTTGAAAACTAAGGTGCACCCGATTCACACCAAGGTATTTTCAATAAGCTCTTATGCATGTGAAAATTGGACTTTGAACAAGAAAGACCAAAGAAGAGTCAATGCATCTGAATTATGGCAAAGAATATTGAAAGTACCATGAACTGACAAATGAACAAACAAATCCTTCTTGGATGGAACTGTAATGTTCTTTGGAGGAAGGATGGCAAGACTTCATTTCACGTAGTTTTCGCATCTTGTCAGGAGAGACCAGTTCCTGGGAAACGACATGATGCTTAGTAAAGTAGACTCGCTGCCATTGAGTCAATGCTGACTCATAGCACTCCTGTGGATTTCTGAGACTGTAACTCTTTATGGGAGTAGAAATCCCTGTCTTGCTCACATGGTTTCGAATTGCTGATCCTGTGGGCTATTGCCCCAAGCATAACCACTACACCAAAGTAGAAAGGCAACGATAAAGATAGATGGACACAGTAGCCTCACCAATGGGCTCAAACATAGGAACAATAGTGAGGATGGTGCAGGACCAGGCGGTGTTTCATTCTGTTGTGCACAAGGTCGCTGTGAGTTGGAACAAACTTGATGGCACCTAACAACAACAACATATTTTAAAAAACTATAGCTTCTAGGAAGCAAGTGGATGTATTATTAAGAAAGATGCTTGGTAAACTAGAGGTCATTTAAAATATATATTTTAAGGGCGGCCCTCCATGAGATGGCTTGTCACAGTGGCTGCTGTAAGGGACTCCAGCATAGCAACAATTGTGGAAACAGCACAGGACCAGGCAGTGTTTCTTTCTTGAACATAGGTCATTATGGGTTGTAACCAATTTAACAGACTCCAACAATAACAGTAAGCAAGTGAGTGTCTGTGAGGAACATACAATCACAACAGAGCAAAAAAAATAAATAATTGAACTTTTCCTGTGTCTTAAATGAGTAATTGTTCTGTTGTGCTCATTCTAACCATACTATTTCTCTGTGCCTCTTTGAGTCGGAGCTTTCCTTGACTTCCTATCTGTTTGCTTCTATTGGCATGTATCGTACATTGTACATCCACAAATTGTATTTCACCCATTTTTCCCTTTAGTTTTTACAATGTGTGCTCTCTGTTACTCTGGTTAAAAAAAAAAATCTTCCAAGCGTTAGAGACCACTGATACCTTGTTGAGTTCAATAAGCTGCTCTTCCATCCCATTCTACTCCCTATGTCTCCCTATGTCTCCCTATGTCCTGGCATGACACTCTCCTACAAACTTTAACTAGACCCTTTCCGACCAAATGGAAAAACCAAGTCCCTCCCCACCCCCACCCCCGCACCCCCCTCTTCTCCCACTTCCCCCCCGAGGGGGCTTTGTTCCATGCAGCCCCAGCGCACTGTGCTCAGCTCCCCTGTGGACTCCTCGCAGTGCCCCTTGGGGCTCACAGCACGGCTGGCCACAGGAGTACTGAAGAACTCCTCGGTCTTCATCAAAGCTCTTCATGCTCTTTTCTGTGTCTCTCGTAGGAAATAAACTACTGGAAACTGGCTCTAGAATACTGGAGGAATGTTACTTAGTTGGATAAGTGGATGGATATATGCATGGATGCATTGTGGATAGGTGGGTATGTGGATGGATGGATGCGTAGGCAAGTGGATCAAATGGTTTCTGAACGGATGTCTGTCTGGATGGGAGAGCAAGTGGGTGGTTTCTAAGGCCACACCTGAGTCAGAGAGACCAGGAAAATGACTTGATGGGCCCAAGTATGCTCACGTATCTAAAACCCTACTGTTGTCAAGTCGATTCCAACTCAAAATGACCCTCCACTGAAACAATAATAGGGATCTTGGGGACTCCTTCATATCTGATCTGTGCCTGGTGACATCTGGAATACACGACTTCCCGATGCACAGTTGTTAATTGGATCCAACGCATGGCAATCTCATGTGCAAAAGAACTAAATACTGCCTGCTGCTGAACCATCTTCATCAGGAGCCAAGACTGCATAGTGGTTACGGCTATTCTTTGGGGAAAGACGAGGCTTTCCACTCCCATAAAGCGTTACAGTCGCGGAAACCCCCAGGAGAAGTTCTACCCTGTCCTGCTGAGTTGCTGTGAGTCAGAGTGCGGATCATCTTTGGCCTTGCTGATCTGCTCCAGTTCATGTGTTGTAGCCTCGGTGTATTTTGAGTGGTTTTCAGCCTCGGGGTTCATCGTCCAGTGCTTTATCCTGATGCCAGTTCTTCTGCTGTCTTCTCTGCTGCCATCCATAGAGTTGTCATTCGCTAAGTTTTGCTATGAGGCCACCACACTTTTCCTCCTAACCTGTCTTAGTCTGGAAGCTCTTCCCGGACTGGGCATTCTGGGTGGGACTCCTCTTGTTGCTGTTAGGACTTGTCAAGTCAGTGCGGATCCATGGTGACTCTACGTGCAACAGAACGAAACCCTACCAGCCCTGCGCTAGCCTCTTACGTTTGAGCCCATCGATGCAGCCACTGTGTCAATCCACCTTGTTGCAGCTCTTCCTCTTCCTTGCTGCTCTTCTACTTGACTTAGCATTCCAACCTTCTCCAGAGACTGGTCTCTTCTGACCACAAGTCCAAAGTGCATGTGTGGGAAACACTTGTGGCATAGCTTCCAGCAACACGCAGTCCACCACCGCACAACACACGCTGCCAGAGGGATGGTCATAAGGTAGTAAGTGCCTGGTAAAATTCCCCAAATTCCCTCTTTCCTGACCAGAGTTATAGGCTTCCTGGCCCACTTTCACCATGGGAACCCCTCATTGCTTAGTCCTAAGAAGCCACCAAAATGCAGAGCAGAGAGAAGTACTAGAATGAATTTAGGTGTCAGGGAAGGTGCCAGATCACGTTTCTCTGCCCCACGTGCCAAAAATCACATGCCATCACTTCTTATTGATGTGGGAACTTTCCTTTTTAGCAAAACAAAAACTGTTGGGTGGGCATCACGCTTGCTGTCAATAACAGGAAGGAAAATAAATGTTAAAAGATGCTAAATAATTGCCCGACGGTCCTTGTACTAATGACCGTAAACTTCTACTATGCTAATTTTCCTCTCCACTTTTAATTACTGATCAATAATACTTTGCAGTTGACATTTAAAAATGCTGAACCACATGTAGGAACACAGACTGCAAGAAAATCTACAATGTGGGACTGAATTTACCAGATCAATAAACTTTGCCATTTAACAAATAGCAGCATGTAAACAGTCACCAGGATTAGCAGGCATAAAGAACCGTGCCTGGAGGACTTCATTATTGTTGAATAGCACATGCTCCACTTCCCTGTGGAAGCCCTCTGCTGGAAGCCAACACATGCCTGGCCCAGCGTCCTCACACCTCTGCACCCCGAGCTCCTAGCGACCTCCACTAGGACAGAGCATCTGCTTGGAGGGTGCAGGACTCCGAGGGAATGCAAGCCCAAGGCATGTTCAGACTTGGACATTCTACACCCATCTCAAGGAATGCCTTTCTAAGAATCATCCGGCTCTGCCCAATGAATGTAGTCGATGGGACCAAAGAGGCATCTGACAAAAATATGTGGTTTTAAAATCATCCTCCTGTGAGTCTCTCCATAGGATGCCAATTGTTCACTTTGGAATTTCAGAACTAGATGCAATCAAATAGCCATCGACCTTGCAGACTAAAGAAAAGGGAGGCTTTCAGCACACACAGTCCTTCAGGAAGATTGTTTTGTTGTTGATGCTATTGTTGCTGACCACTGTGGTGAAGCGCAGCAAGCTCTGCTTATTAGTGGTAGTAATAATAATACATCAGACCTTAAGAATCCCAAGCATGTGGCAGTGGAGATGCTGATGTCAGCGCGGAAGGTGGAAGGGATTTATCTTGGTCAGTCACTCAAGTATGCAGAATTCACATGGCCACTGAGTCCTCGCTGTAGAGAGCTTTCCTGACGAGTGAAAAGCCAAAGATGTTGTGAATGATATGTGCTTTCCTTCTTGCCCCTGCTGAGGTGGGACCACCAGCTGTCATGTCAAATTCATTTTCACAATGCGAGACTTCCTTACACTATTTGGTAGTCTTCTTCTTTTTAATAATAGCATTTCATCCACTCAATATGGCCATCTGGAGTTTGGTGTACAGGAGGCTTCCAGGTGGCCAGGAGGCTTCCAGGTGGCCAGGAGGCAGGAGAAACCCATTGAGAGGCCAAACATGTTTCTGACCTGGAGCTCCTGGTGATGATGGATCTTCTACCCCTTCTTCTTCCAACAGCAGAGCCCAGCTGCTTCCTGAAGCCTGGGAGGACTGCAAATGCCCAGAGCACATTTTCTAGTGAGCACTCCTTATGCAAAGACAGGGCCTGGGACTGGTCTTATCACTTGCCCCTCCCCTTCCCATATCTTCCGCTCAGGCCAGACTCTCTTGACTGCAAACTTTGAGCAAACTTCTTATTTCCCCAAACTCTTGATGCTACATCTACCCAGCCCTAAGCATCCCTCCGTCACAGGTTCTAAATCCTTCCATTCTTTGCTCTATGTGGCGAGATTCCTTCACTATATCAAGGCCAATTTGCTGCTGCTGCTGTTATTGTTGTTAAATGCTGTTTAGTCAGTTCAAACTCATAATGACCCTATGTGAAACAAAACATTGCCCAGCCTAAATCATCCTAATAATTGTTGTTATGTCTGAGCCAATTGTTGAAGCTACCGGGTCAATTCATCTTCTCAAGGATCTTCCTTATTTTTGATGCCCCTACTTTATTACACTTACTCTCTGGGAGACATTGTACCTGACAAGACACATGCCTAATGCCTTGAGCTGGAGAAGCCATGTGGAGACCCCTGCCAGCACTGACATGCTTACACTGTCAGTGGATCCACAAGATTTCCCACCCACTGGCCTGTAATCTTCCTGAATTTGACATCATTGCATGTGTTTTGTGACTCTGAAGAGGACTTTATAGATAGGTATTGGACATATAAGCTAATATTGAACTTATGGACTTGTTCTGGACTGGGCTGGGATATTTTCTCAATATTCAATTGCTCTTGTATATAAAGTTCTTTCTTATACACACGAGTGTCTATGAATTTGTTTCTTTAGTTTCCCCCCACTGACACATATACCCATTCCTAATAGTTTGAGAGAAGCTGACTACCCTCAGACCTTGGGAGGGGGCCTACAGCCGGGAAGGTTAGTAGGCAGAATACAACCCTCTAGCTAGTTTCTACTAGGAGGCCTCGTGGTGTAGTGGTTATGCACTGGGTGGCTATGTGCACAGTCAGCTGTTCAAAAGAACCAGCCACTCTGCAGAAAAAAGATGCAACTTTCTACTCCCAGAAAGATTTCCAGTTTAGGAAACCCACAGTGGCGGTTCTATCTAACAGGGTCCCTATGAGTTAGCATTGACTGGCTGCCAGTGAGCTGTTTTTTTCTCCTTTTCAGCCAGTTCCTGGGCTCGGGGGATCCTACGACATTGTTCCGGCCAATCGGCTTGGAGAAATCAAGCTGCTGAAGGCTATATCCCCATTCTTTGGAGGTTGTGAAGGAAGGCTGTAGTGCCCTGAGACCTGAGATTCTTCACCACGGGAAGAGTGGAGCCAGGAAAAATACAATTAAACAGAGCCAGTGCCTAATGGAACCATCTAATCTTAAACCTCACATCATCTCTGAATAATAACTGGTGTGGGCCGATGACCCCCTTACTTAAAAGAGAAGAGGGAGTAGGAGTGAGAAGGATAAATGAAGCCTTTCCCTTGAAAAGGCTCTTCTTCGACTGAAGAGGGGCTTAATTCTATATACATAGCCAGGCCTGGTTGATTAATTGACATACGGGAAAACCCTGTCATTAGAAAATTCTTGGTAGGACACAGGGGATGTCTAATATACATTTCAACCCTGCCAAAGAAGCTTTGACGGCATGGGGAAATCAAAAGAGAGTAGACTCCCCTCTTTCTGCCTGCCACTTTCCGATGATGCTTTAATTGGAACTGAAGTGGCCGGTCACAGTTTCTGTAAAGGTCACAGAAAGCACCGCATAACTGAATCTCCTTACAGTCACAGAACTGACTAGAAAAGACTAAAAAAAAAAAAAAAAGGTAGAGCATGGCTAAAGAAATAGCAGATGGTTTCTAGGCACAACTTCACGACAACGGCAAAAGTTGCTGTCTCGTGCATATTACTTGAATCAACAACCCAAGTGCCTGGAGGAAACAATCAAGGAATGGGCTTATGGAACTGGGAAAATCTGTTGCCAGAGATGTCGCTGAAGATGCCACTGTCATGACTATGGTGAGCCGGACTCAGGGATGGTCTTTTCCATGTGGGCCCTAGAAAACGAAACAAAACAAAAAAGGAAGACAGAAGAATTGCTGTGTTTGAGTCGTGGTGATGGTGAAGAATATTGAATATATCATGGGCTCACAAAGAAACAGACCATTTCTTCTCAGAAGAAATACAACCATTCATCCCATAGAAGCAACGACCTTGGCTTACTTACTTGGGTTATGTCATCATAAAAGACCAATGCCTACAAAAGGACATCATGGTCGGTAGAGTAGAGGTCGGGGAGGGGAACTTTCACTGACATGGATGAACCCAACAGCCCTAACCCTGGACTCCAGCATGCTAATGACCATGCAGCTGTGTTAGATGGGTAATGTTTTTGTTCTGTGGTACATAAGTTCAACACAATTGAGTCAGCACTGACTCGATGCCAGTTAACAAGAACAACAATTCGATAGCTTCCGGAAATAGAAATCAATTAAATAATAAAAGCACATGTTTTTAAGATTAAGTTAAATGATCAAAATCTATGCACTCACATTCACTAACAACTAAAGTGTCCCGCTCTCCCATGCTTCTGAATTCCAACATGACTGAGACCTGAATTTGACAAGGCATGATTGCTCGGTCCTTCCAGTTGGAAAGTCACCCCTAGGGTCATATGGCAGAGACCACGAAGAACAGGTAAAAGTAATCACCCACTGCTACCTTGTTGCTTCTCAAGTGCATGAATACACTCAGTGATTCAAATGGGTGGATCGTGATTTTACGTGGAATCAATGTCTCATAAAGTTATCATGAGCAGAGCCTCTGAAGATTTGCAAATATATTTTTTCAGATATTAAGAAATTCAGAATGTTTTAGTCATTTAAGCATGAAGTAAACACTTCATTGATGAGACTGTTTTCCCCAAAATAAATACTGAAGCTTAAAATATACAAACGGTTCATTCATTCACCTTAGCATCCCACTGAGAATTTTCTAATGCCACCGCTTCCCCGTGTGTCCTCTGGAACTGTTCACCTCTGTCCTGTTGTTGCTGCACGCCATCTAGTTTGTTCCTAAGCACAGTGAACCTATGTACAACAGACGGAGACATCACCTGACCCTGTCCCATCCCCACAACTGGTCTTAGGTTTGACACCATTGTTTCATTCGCTGTGTCAATTCATCTCCACAAACGTCTTTCTGTTTGTCTCTGCCTCTCTACTTTGCAAAGCATAATGTCCTTCTCCAGGCATTGGTCCCTCCTCACAATATATCCAAAGCACATGAAACAAAGTCTCATCATTTTTGCCATTAAGTAACATTCTGACTGTACTTCTCCAAAGATAGATTTGTTTGCTCTTTGGGCAGTTCCTGGTAGTTTCAATATTCTTTGCCAGCACCATAAATCAAACACATTGATTTTTTTGGAGGGGGGGGTCTTCCTTATTCACTGTTCAACTTTCATACACATGTGAATGAATTGAAAATGCCATGGTTTGAGTCGGTGCCCCTTAGTCTTCAAAGTAGCATTCTTGCTTTTCAAATTAGAAAGAGATCTTGTTCAGCCAATGTGTCCACTGCAATGCTTCTTTGAATCTCTTGATTGCTACTTCCCTGAGCATTGATTGCAGACCCAAGCAAGATGAAATCCTTGACAACTTCAATCTCTTCTCTGTTTACCAAGATTGGTTCAGTTGTGAAGATGTTGGTCTTCTTTACATTGAACTGTATAGTTCACACTGAAGACTGCAAGCCTTAACCTTCAGCAGTAAATGTTTCCTGTCCTCCTCACTTTCAGGAGACAAGATTGCGTCACCTGACAGTGGAGAGATTGCAATCGACTTGGTGCACCATATTTTAGAATTAAAGCTGAGCATCTTTTCTTATGAACATTGGCCACCGTTTTTTTTTCTCTTTTTATCTTCTGTGGATGTCTGTGTGTTCAAGTCTTTGGCCCACTTGTTAATTGGTTTGTAATATTCTTGATATATATTGGACATCAAACTTCTATCCACCACTTCAGGAGGTAGCATATGAGCAAGAATCATTGATACTGAAGGAAGAAAGTCAAGCTGCACTGTTAGGAATAGCCAAAAATAAGGTTCCAGAAATTGATAGAATGTCTATTGAAATGTCTCAACAAACTAAAGAAACACTGGAAGCACTTATTCATTTATGCCAGGAAATTTGGATGATAGTTACTGGCCCACTGGTTGTTAGAGATCCATATTTGTGTCCATTCCAAAGAAAGGTGACCCAACAGAATGCTCAAACCATAGAACAGTATCTCAGATATCCCATGCAAATAAAATGTTGCTGAAGATCATCTAGCTATGGTTGCAGTAGTACATCAACCGGGAGTTGCCATAGGTTCAGGCAGGATCCAGACAATGACATGGAAGAAGACATGGGTGCTATAGTAAACTGTGACAGAGAATTTAGATGGTGCCCAGCTATCAGATAAATTAGCATCTGGGCCTTTAAGGCTTGTCCCCAAACAAGCAGCCACCTAAGTGGGATGTCAACTAAGTTCACAGGAAAGAAGCACACCATCATCAGTCACCGAAGGATTATAAATCATACAATATGAAGTTGAAGGAGGGATTAGGATCAGAGTCTAAATTGGTATCAGAGCCTGGAATCTGATTTGCAGAGGGTTTCAGATGAGAGTGGAAAACCAAGATTCGTTTGTGGGATCTACAGAGGCTTCTGGTGATCCCCCTCTATCCATCATTGAGGGTGAGAGGAATGTGGATACGAAACAGAGTGCAATGAAGAGATGAGTACAGAAGGTCAAGGGATAAACCTGACCTGGCCAGTTAAAACTTTGTCAGTGGATCCCCCCTCTGAGGCAGGCTGGACCTGATCTGATTTTCAACATTTTCTGTATTTTTATTTTGTTTTGTTTTAGTTTGTTCCTATTAAAGCTTATCTCAGAAGCTTTATGTTATTGGATGTCACCTTCTTGAAGTTATGTTATATGCTTTTCTGGTTTGGTGGTACAGGAACCCCAGGATTGATGAACCTCTAGGGACAGCAAGTAGAATAAGGATTTTTTTTTGGTGGGGGGAGAAGGATACAGTGGGGGAGGGAAGGTAAAAGGGAGCCTAGGTCAAGGAGTTCAAGGCAGAAAAAAATGTTTGGAAACTGATTATAGTATGCACCGTACAATGCTGCTTGATGCGACTGAACTATGGAATGATAATATACATATATACACACTCTCAATTAATGATACATTTTACAAATAAAACAGATTTCCTTTGTAAACTTTCACTCAAATCTTAATTAAGAAGTGAAAAAAGAATGAGAGGTGCACAGATTCAGATGGAGGGTAAGTTCAGAAACATTTTGATATTTTCTTCAATAAAGGTTCCTGTGGTTTTACAGTGGAAAAAAAGAACAAGGAGAGAATGTGGAACAAGGTATATCACCGCTGATGTCAGATGGATCTTGTTCACAGCAGAGAATACCAGAAAGATGTTTACTTGTGCTTTCTTGACTATGCCAAGGCATCCGACTGTGTGCAGCATAACAAACTATGGATAACCTTGAGAACGATGAGAATTCCAGAACACTTCCTTGTACTCATGGAGAACTTGGACATGCACCAAGTAATAGGAACGGAACAGGGCAATACTGCATGGTTTAGAACCAGGAAAGGTATGCATCGGAGTAGTACCCTCTCACCATACATATCCAAACTGTACGCAGAACAAATCATCAGAAAAGCTGATTACATGAAGAAGAATGTGGCATCAAGAATGGAGAATGGCTTAGTAATAACCTGAGATATGCAAATGATGCAATCTTGCTTTCTGAAAGCAAGGGGGAACTTCTGATGCACTTGCTGGTGAAAATCAAGTATTGTAACCTTTAGTATGGATTATTACCCAAGGTAAAGAGTACCAAAATCTTCACAAATGGAATAAAAGGTAACATCATGATCCATGGAGAAAAGGTTCAAGTTGTCAAGAATTTTGTCTTGCTTGGATTCACAATCGAGACTCATGGAAGCAGCCATCAAGAGATTAAAAAACTAACTGTTTAGGTAAAATTGCTGCACGAGACCTCTGTAGAGTAGTGAAAAGCAAGGATGTTACTGGAGGACTAAGATGTGCATGACCCATGTCATGGTATTCTTCATTCCTTCATGTGCATGTGAAAGAGGGCATGGAATGAGGAAGACTGAGGAAGAACAGATGCATTTGACTGGTGGTGCTGGAGAAGAAGTGAAAGTACCATGGACTGCAGAAGGACAAACCGATCTGTCTTGGAAGAAGTAAGGTCAGAGTACTTAGAGGCAAGGATGGCAAGAATTAGTCTTACACCCTTTGTGCATATTGTCAGGAGAGACCAGATCAGGAGAAGGACGTCATGTTTGGTAAAGTGGAGAGGCTGCGAAAAAGAGGAAGGGCCTCGACGAGATGGATCGGCACAGTGGTTCCATCATGGGCCTGGGAATAGGAATAATTGTGAGGATGGCAGAGGACTGTGCAGTGCTTCATTCTGTTGTGCATAAGGTCACTGTGGGTCGGCGCCGACTGGATGGCAGCTAGCCACAGCATGGAGTGGATTGAAATTCATGTGGCAAACGGTTTCCTATGGGTTGATTTTCTGAAATACATCATTAGCTCTTTCTTCTCGGGCACCTCTGGGTCAATATGCTGAGCATCTAACATTGCACTTAGCAAATGAGAATGACAACCATTTTCCCTAGTTTGAGATACAGAGAGAGAGAGAGAGAGCCATAATCTAACCCTTGTTGTCTTAGTATAAAGAATGATCTTTTCATTCGACTTGTTTGAAATTTCTGTCTTTCCAGGTTGAGCTTGTCTTGCTTGTATCAGCAGGAAGTGACGCTGTGCCAGGCATGAAGGAAGGCGTACCCTCTAGATGGTCTGTCATGATTTACTGCCGCCAATCCCACAGCCACCTGAGTGGGCAGTGTCCTGGGCTGGAAAGCACGCCAATGCTGCTTTCGAAGTTTCTGCAAAACCACACTACTGATAAAAATCTGCACTTTGGAAATAGCAAACTGGGCATTGAAATGGCTGCTAGGACTAGACAGATTTTTAAATGAAATCTCATGGATACCTTTATGTTTCTGTAGGGAGGTTTCCCCAGCCATCAGACACAGAGCACATCGGTCTGACTGTTGTGAGACATTATCCAGATCATGGAGCTCTGGGGTGCGGTAGGGATGCACGTGTTGGGTTGCTAACCACAAAGCCCGCAGTTTGAAACCACCAGCTGCTCCTTGAGAAAAAGGTGGGGTTTTCTTCCCCCATAAGCCTTGGAATGTCACAGAGGCAGTTCTACCCTGTGCTGCAGGGTCAATATGAGTCAGCGTCCACTCAATGGCAGTGAGTTTGGTGTGGTTGGTGGTGGAGTGGGTTATGTGTTGTCCTACTAATTGTAAGGTCCACAGTTTGAACCCAGCAGCCACTCTATGGGAGAAAGAAGAGTCTTTCTGTTCACTTTAATATAAACAGCCTTGGGAATCCCCTGAACCGTCCATTCTGCTCTGTCCTATCGGGTCCTTATGCATTGACATTGACTTGATGGCACTGAGTTTTTGCTCTTCCGTTTTGGCACATGGGAGAGGCTGACGGGGTGCTATCCTGCTTCCCATCACATGGTCACCATATTAGACACACCCATCACCATCGTGGGCACCTGTCAACATTTGGGATGGCTACTTTGACTTCAGGCCCAGCAGCCAGTCTTTGTGGCACTGCGGAGCCTGCCTTCAGGATCCTGGCTGGTGCCACACCCCAGGGATTGCCCGGGGTGGGACTGTGGGCATCCTGGCCCCCGTGCCTCCCACCACCATGGGGACAACTCTGAGTGAAACCTTGTCTATTGCCAGAGCTCCCTGGTGGGATGTGATTATTGGAGCTGATGTTTAACTTGACAAGGAACTGCCCAACTCTCTCCCAAAGGGCTTGCATAACTTTCCATCCCCGCCAGCAAACCGGTAACAAAGGAGCATTCCTCTTGCTCCACGTCTCTGCCAACATTTGACAGTGTTTTCATTTTAATAATTCTAGTATTGATGGGAAATCCAGGTGGTGTCATGGGTTATGAGTTGGGCTGGTAACTGCAAGGTCTGTAGTTCAAAACCCAGCCGCTCCTTGGGACAAGGTCGGGGCTTTCTACTCTTGCAAAGAGGTTGCAGTCTTGGGAACCCACAGGGAAAATTCTACTCTAACTTAAAAGGTTGCTATGAGTCAGTATGGACCCAGTGCCATTGAGTTTGGCTTTTAGTAGTGGTGAAGCAGTATCTAATTGTTCTAACTTGCTACTCCCTTAGGAGATGTGATGATGAATATCAGTGCGTATCTTTATTTGCCATCTGTGTAGCTCCCCTGGTGAAGGACCTATTCAGATATTTCACCCATCTTTAATGTGAGTTGTCTGTTTTCTCTTGGTTCAGTTGCCACTGGATTTTGCTGCACCTGTACTTGGCTTGGCGCTGCATGAGAGCTAAAATTCTGAGCACTAGGTTTGCAGAGGGCTACGGATAGCAGTGAAAGTCCAAAAATCCATTTACCGAGTCTCCACGTGAGCTAACCTTCCATTGAATTCCTTCTGAGGGTTAACCCAGAATGTGAACAGTCTTGTCCTCAGGCCGAGTGCATCCGAAATTGGATGGCGACCACTCCCCCAAAACAGCCCAAGCAGGCACAGCCTTGGTTAGAGGCTTGTCTGGGTGTGTCCTTGTTGGAGAATGGGGTTGTATAATCATGAATCAGGCCCCGACTGCCTTGCTCAGAGGATCTGGGCCTATCTTGAACAGTCTTCTGTCTAGCATAATATATGTGTCCCAATTTGTCCCCGTTCTCATTTCTGTAGTTCTGTTTGCAATTGTAATACAGTGACCTGCCACCATTCACACTTCTGTGACAGTTTCCTTTGTTCTCCCGTGTCCTATTTACGCCATTGACTCACTCTGTACCCCCTAGGACAACCAAATAATGCTCTCCCTTATGCGTATGACCTATGTTCCCTATTGTTGTTAGGTCGTGGAGTCAGCCCCAACTCACAGTGATCCAATGGACAACAGAACGAAACCGCACCCAGTCCTGTGCCATCCTCATGAGTGTTACTACTGCGTCAGCTCACCTTGTCTAGCGCCTTCCTCCTGTTCCCTGCCCCTCCACTTTACCAAGCAGGATTTCCTTCTCCCCGAAGTTAACAGATATTCACCTTCAATTCCATTCTTGAGATTTGGGGTCTCCTTTGTAACCGAAGAGCTCTCGTGGTATGGTCAGCTGCAGTCCTCAAGGTCAGCAGTTTGAAACCACCAGCTGCTCCACAGGAGAAAGAAAGGGCTTCTTATTCCTGTAAAGAGTGACAGTCTCAGAAACTCATAGGGGCAGTTCTACCCTGTCCTATAGGGCCACCAGGAGTCAGAATGGAGGACAGGGCACTTGGTTCTGGGATTTTCTGCCCTAAAATAGACCTTCTTTTCTACTCCTCGCTCCTCTGTGAAGATTTCCTGGGAAAACTTCCTTTGCTTCTCCTCAGAGGAAGCCTCACCATGGGGTCTGCTTTGGCAGAACCCAGCGGAAGACAACACACAGCTGTCCCTGGTACTTTAAATGTGCAACTGAGGAGGCGGATGGCATGTTGCCAGCTAAAACCACGTTCCCAACAGCAGGGACAGCTGGCATTGGAAACCACCTATGACTGCATTCCACTGTCCCTGTGACCAATCTGCATTTTTGAATCTGTGGCTATAGCCAAATCATATCTTTATTCTTTATGGGACCCTACATAGAAAACAAAACCTAATTCACTTGCTCTAGTGCGGCGTGGAACTTTCCCATCACCTCTTGATGAGAGTAGAAAGCCTCACCTTTCTCCCACGAAGCAGTTGGTGGTTTTGAACAGCTGACCTTGAAGCTAACAGGCCAATGTTTAACCACTATGCTGCTAAGGACACTCCCCTACATAGACAGGATTCAGGAAACACTTTAGCGAGTGCCAGTCCACTGTTTCAGGAGATAATTTCTTTTATACTCTGACTAGCTTTTGATTTGATGGCTACAAGGTCCAAAAACAAACAAACAAGCAAACAAACTCGCTGCCATTAAGTTGATGCTGACGCATAGTCACCCTGTTAGATAAAGGAGAACTGCCCCTGTGGGTTTCCGAAACTTTAACTCTTTACAAGAGCAGAAAGCCTAATCTTTTTCTCGAGTACCGACTGGTGGTTTTGAACTGCTGACCTAGACGTTAGCTGTCCAATACATAACATGACACCGCCGTGGCTACAGGCACCAGGGTATGAAATATTGCAATCAAATCTATTATAAGTCATTGAGCTTTCTACTTTACTGAATGTCAAAAAAATCCTGTCTTTTTTTTTCTTAACACCTGAAGTTTTGTATTTCAAAAATAATACTGCCCCCAATAAAATGTTTTTTAGTATATTCCTCTAAATTTTAAATTATTTCCTATGTTATGCAGGGAATAGCACTAGCAAAAAAATACCAGACAATCTCTAATAAATTGTAAGCAATTAAACATAATATGTAATTAGTTTAAAGGCTAAACATTACAATGAATCTAACTCCAAATTTAAATGTGTAATCAATTAAAATCAGTAAATCCAATACAACTCTAATTAAAAGGCCTCAGTAGAGTGACAGAATGTTTATAAGACTGTGATGTGAAGTGAGGCTCACTGGGGGTGTAGGGGGCTGTAGGTGGGCCTCGGAATCTCAGGGGCAGTAGTTCCAAACCACCAATCTCTCCACAGGCGAAACATGAGGCTGTCTGCTCCCATGAAGATTTACAGCCTTGGAGACCCATAGAAACAGTTCTGCTCTCTCCAGTGAATTTGGTTCAGAGTTTGGTTAGGCAATGAGCCCATTGGCCCAGTGGAATAATCGCTGGCTGCAGTTCAATCCACCAGCCTCTTCATGGGCAAAAGATGGGCTTGTCTGCTCCTATTGAGACGTACAGTCTAGGAAACTCTTGATAGAGTTACTATGTGTCAGAATCGATTCCAATCACGTGAGGTCTGATTCTGGCCTTTTGCCTGACCCACAGCAGTTTACTCTATCGCTACCAAGATGAGGCATGCATAAGGAACTGTGGAAACTCAGCCTGCCTGAGAGCCTTCAATATGGAGTTTGAAGAGATAAAAGGAGAGGCAAGAAATCAAATCAAAATAAAATGAACCTAATCGTGATCTCGTCTATTCCAGCTCATGGTGGTCCTGTGGGCTAGAGAGGTAGATGGTTCGTGCAGCTCCCTGGTTAGAGAAGGGAACCGCGCTCTGCTGGTTGCCCTCCTTTAGGGCTTGGGGAGGTCAGCTTTGAAGTTAGTACATGAGCACCCAGGTTTCATCTCCCTGGACCTAAGGCCCTGTCCATGCATCTCCCCTTGGGGCAGCATCTCTTCATACCAGATGCTGAGGACTTTGTTAGGGGGCATTCATGGAGCCGTAATGGACAAATGGACACCTGGGTAGAAGCACCAGTAAGTAGGAGATTTGGCCAGGCCAGAAGAGAGGTTTGAATTCTGTTTCTTGGTCCAGAAAATGGGACACACCTTGTCAATTTCCCTTTCTGCATTTTGGAGCTTGTTTTATTTTATGGAAAATCAGAACTAGAAGCATTTTGGAAAACTTCTAAGAAGATATTTTAGATCATTTTGTACAAAGAATGTTTCACCGGAAAAGGTGAATCACTCTATTAAAGCAAAGTCTGGGCGCTGGTAAACCTGAAATTAAAGAGAACCTGTGTTCCTCTGGAATAGTTTGAGGGAACCCAGGTGGTGCCACGGGTGAGGTGCTGGACTGCTAACCCACCATCCATTGCCATTACCAGAGAAAGATCTGGTAGTTGGCTTCTGTAAAGATTAAACTAACTTCCTTTGTGTCAATGCTGAAGCTACCCCCGTGGGTTTCCAAGATGGCCACTGTTTAGGGGCATAGAAAACCCAGTCTTTCTCCCTCGGCACTGCTGGGGGGTTTGAACTGCCAAGCATGCAGATCACAGGGCGACTCAGAACCACTGCAGCTTATAGCCTTGAAACCCACAAGAACAGCTCTACCCTGTCCTCCAGGGTTGCTCTGAACGGGAATCCCTTTGGTGATAGTGAGTGAGCTTGGTATGGGGGAATTGTCTTGCACCTTCCTGATGGGTTGTTGCCAGTGGTGGAGAGGTGGTGGTGTTCCGCCAACTCCCGTAACTCAATGCTATGCCTTCCAATAAACAAAAGCTCCAAGGAGGTGCCCCTGAAGACTAAGGTACACCTGACCCAAGCCGGGATATTTTCAATTGCTTCAGATGCCTGTGACCATTGGGCGTGGAACAAGGAGGACCAAAGGAAACAAATGGGTCCGTTGGAACGACAGTGTGGGCAAAGCATATTAAAGGTACCGGGGCCTTTGGAAACGGATGGTGGTAGCAATTGTACAACCATGTTTCATCTAACTGAATTATGGATTGTTATAATATCTGTAAGAGCTCCCAATAAAATGATTAATACTTTTTTTTTAAGTATCATGGGCCGGCAAAAGAACAAACAGAGCTGTCTTGATAGAAGTACAGCCAGAGTGTCCTTCAGAGGTAAGGATGGGGAGACTTGGTGTTAGGCGGGGTTTCCTTCGTAGGGTTGCTAGGCATCTGAACAGCAACAAAAGGAGAAAAGAAAAAAAAACAGATAGATAGATAGATAGATAGATAGATAGATAGATAGATAGATAGATAGATGATCCAAGGAGATACTGGGAATAAATACTCGGATGAAGCCACAGAAGTCCCAGCCTGTGTCGGAGCCCCAGGAGGTGAGTCCTCACACCTGGCCACATTCACCAGCCTTACCATTCCAAAGAGAGCAGTGGCGAACAGGCAGGCTGAGAATGCGGAGCATCTTCAGGGTGTGCTTATTGGCACTGCTCTGAGTCACGCCTCCTAGAAGGATTGTTTGGGGGTGGGGCTTTGATCCTGATTCCCTGTTAGGTGGTCCTAAACACAGCACCAGTCACCCTTCAAGGTGATACGGGCTTATTGATTTATGTGACAGTGGCGTCCAGCAGACGAACCCAGGTTCCGTGGTCTCTGAAAAGCAAATTAGCACAAGGAACCCAGCAGCTGCGTCCACATGAAGAACATTCTGAACGAGCAACACCAGCAACCTGCTTGATTTGCTTCGAAATAAATGCACCAGGCCAGGCATATTTATCCGGTGGCATAAACAAGGCCCCGTTTGATCATTAATGAAGTACAATAACCACACCGCCCGCCCCTGAGAGTGAGCTCAAAAGGCTGCTCACTGTGGAAGTGGGACTCCCAGTTAATCCACACTCGCAGAGGAGATCCTGGGGGAAATCACACATCAGCCTAGATTTGCTTCTTGTTTCTTCAGAAGTATTGGTACGAAAACACGGAGTAAATTAAGCGTAGGCAATGATTTCCCATGACCCTTGCAAAGCAGTGCGTTCCACTGCATACCATTCACATGGCCTCGAACACCATGGCCAGCGAGGCTGCTTCGATGTCTCTCCATCTGCCAGGCCTCATTCTTTGGCAGGCGTGAAATCTCAGCCTGTCTCAGAAAGTTAATGATTCAAGACTCTCCATTGTGATCGGAGTGTACCGTAGCTTGGGTACAGCCCCAAGTACATTCCGCTATCTCCCCCTCCCTCGCTCGATCTCGAATGAATTTAACGACCTTTTATCTTATCTAATAGTAGAGATATAGCTGGAAATAATCACCATTTAAATATATTAGGCTGTTTGACATAGGTACTACACACAAGGAAAATCAATAATGATTATACAATCACCAGATACAATGTAAACGGCGATGCCGGCAAAGTCTTTACAGGGCGAGATAACATCACAGAAACCCCAAAGAAAGTCAATAGCCATTAGAGTTTTCCAAGTGGCCACTTGAACTTGTGTGAGTGAATATATGTGCCGGAGCCAAGCTACCCATGATGGGCCGGTGGGGGAGAGGGCGGGTGCACACCTTGAAAGATCAAAGACATGGAGAGAGGTGGGGCTGAAGAAACGCATCACAACCCTGGTCAAGAACCCAGGGCGCCTTTGAAAATGTAAGTCTCTTCAGATCTCCTCTCTGCTCAAATTAGTAATGGTGTTTGCCTTGTGGGATCTTAGGTGAATTCTAAGAGCCAAGAAGGCCACTTGCAGTTATATGGAGCTCAAGTGTCCGAAACACTTGTGCCGACATAAAAGGAATGCAACCTGGCTGCTTTGGTATCTAATAAACCAAGCCAGTTGCCAAGGTGCCTACTCAAGCCACAGTACAGCCCTTGCCTGTCAGAGCTCACCCATGCCCGATAGGCCACCTTTCCAGGGGCTTCTTTTTGCAGAAATTGGCTGCCAGGGCATTCTCTGGAAGCTGTCTGTGTGGATTTGAACCAACAACCTCTCGGCAGCAGCTAAGTACTCGAACCATTTGGACACGGAAGGGTGAAAACAAACCGATGCACTTGAATTATGGTGCTGGCAGAGAATATCAAAAGTACCATGAACCGCCGAGGGAAGAAAGAGATCTGCGTTGAAAGAAGTACAACCCGAATGCTCCTTAGGAGCAAGAACGACGAGACTTCCTCCGCCATGCTTTGGACATGTTGTCGGCAGAGAACAACGCCCAGAGAAGGACATCATGCTTGGTCAAGTAGGGGGCAGTGAAAAGGGCCCTTCACAATCTGGGTTGGCACAGTGGCTACACAGACGCACTCAAGCATCCGAGTAATTGTGAGATGGCACAGGACCAGGCAGCGCTTTGTTCTCTTGTCCGTGGGATGCAATGAACCGCAATTGACTAGACTGTCCCTAACAACCAGGACTCCTTGGCATGCTAGGACCCTCTAAAGTCAAGGTTTATTCCTAACACCAAAGACACCCGCCCTAAGCTGCATGAGGTGCTGCTGTTTTTGCATAGCAACATGGGTTGGAGAAGGGTTATGGGCAGACTTTTCTCCCAGAATCAGGACTGTCACACAAATTAAATTTTCACCACAAGGCCATTTGGGAAAGAATGCATTTTTCACTTAGGGCAAGTCTGCCAATATTCCTGAAAGTTGATAAAGGGAACGGTTCCCTGGCCAATGGGGGGGCGGGGGAGGGCGGGGGATGGAGAAGGGGCTCTGGTGGGCTGTCAGCAGTTCTCGGTCTCAGAGGTTATGCAGGAGGGCTCCGATGATCAGATGATCGATTCCGTCTGAAACCTGTGAGGAGCGCAGCCGCCGGGAACGAAGGCAGCCCTGGATTCAATGGATGTGTCTGTCTCAGGGGCCAGTCCCATGGGCCCACCTGCACCACCATTCATCAGGAAGGCCAAGCACGTGTTCGTCCTCCCGGAGAGCAATCAAGGGAAGCCTTCCTCCCTGATGCTCCTATCCCCTTGGCTCCACGAAATCCTCACCAAATAGGACGGAAGGAGAAAAGAGGGCAGCAGAGAAAACGAGGGGGACTCTGTCCTGTCACAAAAGCAAAAGGTCTTGGAAGCAGTGCAGCCCTGGCTTTTAGAACCCTGGTCCTGGAGCCCCTCCACCCCAGCTGCCACATTGACTGTTTAAGCTCTTCTTTGTAATCACACGATTAAGCACTCCATCACCTTCCCCACCCCCATCATTCCACCTAATGGTTTTAAAGGGAAAGGAAATTACTTGTCTTCGCTGCCAGCACTTGACACTTTTATGGGTCATTTGTAATGAAGCTATTCTTTGGCTTTAATGGCGACCTTGATTCCGACCAGTGTGAATAATCGTCAAAAGGTGATTAATTAAATATTCACCACTCCCCTATAAAATTGATCAACATATTACATTGCACTGCTCCAAAAGTTATTTTATTCCTCCATTCGACTTCGAATTCTATGCATTTAAACAAGCTTTAAACTGAGCCATATAATTTACTGCATATTAATTATACATCTGCACTGACTAAAGTCTGGGGTGGGGGGAGTGTTTTACATCTCTTTTTTATTTTTTAACTCTGTAAAACGTGCCTCTGTGGTGATGCTGCCTGAGAAGGCCTGTCCTGAAAATGAATTGTTTTACAATCTCATCCTGTATCTACGGTGCTTTCAGCTGGGTTAACAGGTTTGAGGCTCCACAAACAGGTAGTTTTACCTGAAATCATTCTCTAAGGCAAAGAAAAAGAGACAGACAGTCACGTGGCCAGATTGTGGTGACAGATACCTTCTTGTTGCCAAGTTTTCTTTTTCTTCCCCACAAACACTTGAGAGCTTCGCCAACTGGAGTAAACTTGAAGAGTGAGCGTGGGGAGGGTGGGATCCTGAGAAACACCCTGAAATGAAACGGAGAAGAAATTGCCTCGCCCTCCTCCCCAGTCTTGAGCATGCTGGTCTTTGACAGTCTGGGCAAACGCATGGGAAATCGGAAACAAGCAAAGAGGACTCTCTGCAAACCGAGAGCTCAGGAGCCTACCTGGTAGGTAGGCCCTTTGAAAAGCCCTCCACCGGGTCCAGGGACCCAGCCCCCATGTGCTCTTCACCAGGAAGACATGGGAGATGGGAAAAATGATGTCCAAATCCCCGCCGTCGACGTCTTTGAAGAACTATCTCTTTGTGATCAAAGCAAAGGAGGACAACACAAAAGATTGGATCAGAACCTGAGGGGTGCCCTTGACTTTCCGGAGGGGGGTGGGGGAAAGGGCAGCTCAGAGAAGGAGGGTGACACACAAGCCAAGGAATGTCACCAATGCCGCTGAGTTGTACCAGCGGGCGGGGAGGGTTGAAGAGGGTCCTCTGCCTGGCCTGCTCCGCACAAGAACAACAAGGCTCAAGAGACATCTTTGCAAACCAACAGAGTGACGTGTCTGCCACGGGAAGAGGCAGAAAGAAAGCAGGGGTCTGAAAATCCAGGGCTTCCACACGTGGGGAGCAGAACGATGCAGACAGGTGCTTGACTCCGTTAGCCACGCGCTAACTGAGGATGGAAAAGTGGCCCTCTACAGAAAGAGGCCGGGGTCTGCGGCACCCGAAGGTACCGGATAGGTTTGCACGGTGCAAGCATCGAAAGGGTCAGTGTACCTCTTGGCCGCATGCTGCCTGCAAAGATGTGCAGGGCTAAGCCACTGCTGTCCGGACCCGTCTGACTCCCCACAGACAACTCGGGGCTCTTTGCAGGGGACTCTGAGGGAGACGGCCGATGGCTTTCAGTAGTCAAGCAAACCCTGGGTGTTCCGTTTGGTTTGCCTTGTGTTTCTTTCCAGGCTGTTTGAATGCCACTGAGTCAACACAGCAGGGGAAAAAGAATTGGGGGGGTGTCGGGGAGATGAGCCCCCAAATAATATTTCAACTTGCACCAACTTGCTATTTGCAGGCTTGATCCCATGAATCTGCTGCTTTTGAGACCATTCCGGCAGCAACTGTAGGAATGAATCCCACAAAGGGACTGGGTTTAATCATCCAATCCCAGACTGTATTGATTTGGGAGCCCCTCTGCAATGACTATATAAATAAGCCATTTCTTCGCCACTGTATCTGCAGCCGGTCATGAACCCAAAACCACCATACCGCCTGGCCCAAAGTGAATTATGCCCTGCAGAAATAAATTAATAAAACGAACACACCCGGCCTTCTCCACCAACTTATTTTCACGTTTCAAGAGCTTAAAAATATAAAATCAATAATCATTTAGTCATCAGGGTAAATGAAGCGACACAGCATCAAAGTGTGCCCTTTAGCCAGGCAAGTCATTCCAGGTAATTTATCTCATCAAAAAGCTGCGGTAATAATCCCCTCCACTCCCAGACAAGCTGCCACACGGCTGCTGTATTATCCTAGAGTAAACAAGTTGGGAGAAAATATTAAAAATCAATATCTGTTTCCTTCTATCAGACCAGATGGCATCTATCATAAATCCGCCCCTGTAAAGAGACCTGGAGTCAGGCACCCAGAGTGAGGGGGACAACTGAATTAACAACATGAAATGCGCATCTGCTCCCTGGGGACGGATGGCTAGATTTCTTTAAAGGGGTCGTATTTTACTATTGCAAAAAAGAAAGAAAATGTGCTGAAAAGTATAATTATTATAGGGGTGGGGTAGGGACCTATTGTAGCCATAGGACACACAAAGGGAGGGGGAAATTAGCAGCCCTGTAAAAAATGAAAATACCAACAGTTGCTTCAAATCATCGCTGCAAGGGATCCCAGTGATTTGATTTATTTATGTGATGATTCATCCATTCACTCATGTCGCCCTGTGATTTCCAGCCACTAAGATTTACTCACCATCCCCTCCAACCCCCATCATTGTCACAAGTCACTCCCTTCCCCCCAGACTCCACCTGATCGGTTTTGATGAACCCTTTTCGGACCCAATGGCCCCAGTAGAAACCACTGTGATGCTAGCTCAGGAGGCCCCGCCTACATCCATCGAGGACCATCCCCCACCCGGGGAGGATTCCTGGGAGCCCAGACAGTGTGACGTCCACGTGAGCTCAGTCCAGTGCTGAACCTTCACATCGAAGGCTGCGGGAGCAGCACGGGCGCAGGTCCTTCTAAAACCTGGATGGCTTCACACTTCTCTTGAAATTTAGCCTGAATTCTGTCACCTCCACGAAGCGAGGCGCTCTTGGTGTTCTTGTCGGTAGGCAGGAAGCTTTTAGCGTTGACATCTGTCAAAGATACAGCACACTCACACACATCCTTTAATTAAGCACTGTGAAAAACCCCAAACCGCTCAGTCACCATGATGTTTCAGGAATGGTGGGCCCATGTCCTTGAGGGAAGAGCTGTGACAACCATCCTTCTATCGCACCATTTCACTTGTATCCACTCCACAGCCCCATTCAGCACACTCACTGTACCACCCTCCTCAGTGCTGCCACAATGCAATCATTATAGACAAGGTCATTTCATCAAGGGACTCCTCATAATTTTGAACAAGCAACTCCTGGAATCCCCATCACAACAAGACCCATTGGCACGGTATCGATTCCAACTCCAGCCAACGGCATTCTGGAGCAGCACTGCGCTGTAGGTTTTTTGTTTTGTTTGGGGGTTTGGTTTTTTTTTTTTTTTTTGCCTGTGAACTGTCTAAGATGGGTCATCAGGCCTTTCTTCCTAGACTCCATTGAGTGGAGACTTCGCCTCATGTACATTGGACATGTTCTCAGAAGGGACCAGTCCCTGGGGAAGGATCTCATGCTTGGTAGAGTTGAGGATCAGGCACAAAAAGAAAACGACTCTCAAATTTGCTAGCTGGTCATCAGAGCTACAACAACGGGCTCAAACACACCAACGATGGTTGTTTTTCCTGTTGTACAGATAGGTCCCTATGACTTGGGACCTGCTCAATGGTATCTAAAAACAACATAAAGCAACATCGCTCTTAATTCCCACTTGAGAATGTCTTTCCAATTAGATGCTTATTTGAATTAAGTACTGGCATGAGAATAATCCTTTCAAATGTATTCTATTCATTGGCTATAACTTTGTCTTTCATAGAAATGACAGCATGCTTGTGTATGCATTTGACTCGCAACTCCAAGGATTAATTAATATTTGGGTTGTGAAGATTGGGGACACAAACCTCACATTTGCTCTCCCATAATACTGCATCAAATTATCCATTTCATTACAAGTGGGAGACGGCTGCCTAAAACCCAAGGAATGCTCTTTCAATGCCTGGCACAAAGCTTCTCTTACCAAGACAGCTATGAAGGTGGCCCATATATCATGAATCTGTCACCAGCGTGTTATCATGGAGAGGCCAGGCATCCATCACGTAGCCTCTCCACAGAGACCTCCCAGACCTGTGACGCAGAATATCTTTCCTTAAGGAAGCATTTCATCATGGACTCTCTTCGCAAGGTGTGGTAAGTAAATAGACTCTTTAAATCTCTATGGTTGCTAAGAGACTGATATTTGGAAGTTTTTATCTCTATCAGATACATCATTTCCACCCACACACCACCCCACCCCACCCCCATGGTGGAATGGACACTGAGGTTTTCCAAGAGGCACAACCATGATGACTTTTATAAAGAGAAATTATACAATTTCATGTATTATTAGCTCTTATTTTTTAGAAATATGCTTCGCTGCAAGTCTAATTTATTGTCTAATTTTGGGGCCCAGCGTGTAGAACATAGTTATTTTGAGGGATGGTAACTACATACTTGTACTTAGTAATGGAATGGTTAACAAGGTCAATGTCTATACAGTGGAGAATACTTTTCATCAGTGCTAAACCTGATATAGAATAAAATACAAGAAATATCTAGCTCCTCCTTTGGCTCAGAGGTTTATTGAATTAAAACACTATTTATATTTTTCCCGTGAAGTTGTAAAGGAAACTCACAATGGCTTCAGCTTAGGAATATTGAGGAATGTAGAATTACTAAATCTAACATTCTACGTAAGTCAAACCACTCAAACAATTTTATTTTACTGGGAAGTAGGTATGCAAGTAGGATAAAGAGATTGTATCTCACGTACTGCGGACATGTTGTCAGGAGAATCCCGTCCCTGGAGGAGGACATCGCACTTGGTAAAGAAGAAGAACAACAAAAGAGAGAAAAACGCTCAGTGAGATGGATTGACATGGCGGCTGCACAAGTTCAAGAATAGGAACAATGGTAAGACTGGCACAGGATCGGGCAGTGCTTTGATGGGCAGCACATTGGGTCACTTGGAGTCAGAACTGACATGACACCACAGAACAACAACCACAACAGACAAGACGTTTCCCCCACCTTGTCTAGGGGAGTCTGCCGTACTTCACAGTCTTAGGCCATTGGCTGCCACGGGTGTGCCCCATGGTCATGCTTCAACCGACTCACTCAGAGCTGACTTGAGCCAGATTTTCTTTCCTGGGAGCCTTGACTTGGACAGGGAAACTTCAGCCTAGACTCTGTGTTCAAGTGGGACTCTACCATGAGTGCTTAACAGATGAGAAGATGCCATACTGTGTGTTATGAGCCAAGAAATGGGAAGGAAAAAAAAAACCCAGCCAATCTGAAGGGGAGGGAGAGCGAGAGAGAGAGTGAGCGCTGAGGGCAGAAAACACAAATGGAAAACTATTGCTAGTGGGGTGATAGATAGTTCCTGGTCCCAGACTCTAGTTGAGTTGGACCACTTTGCTACCCTTGAGTTTCAAGAGATTCCTGCCACCCTTTCCTGGCTAACCAATAGCCAGAGGACCAGTTTTGCCTCATGGAGACCTTCAAGGTGAGAGTAGACTTGCTCCCTAGTGTTCCTGAGACTAGCTCTTCACAGGAGCAGAGAGCTTTATCCTTCGTCTCCATAGAGGCTGGTGAGTTCGAACTGTTGGCCTTTCAGTTGTTAGCCCAATGCATAACCCACAGTGCCACTGGGGTCCTGCTTCAGGGAGACTTCCTGTTTCCCCCAAACCTGATGGGAAAACGTGGATGCACCAAACAAATTTCAGGGAAAGCATACATGTCTAAAACAAAGAAAGAATGAATCCGTCTAAGTAAACTTAAATTCTTTATTAAAAAATGATTCCCTGGTCAAGCACCTGTCTCTAGCATCTTCACCATCATCATATCCTAACCCTCAGACTCTGACCATTTATGTAACAGAATTGAAGGACTGGCCTAAAAACCAGCATTTACATTAAAATTTAAAAGCTGTTGTCCTTGAGTCAATTCCAACTTCTAGTGACCCTGCAGGACAAATACGTGAAAGAATCTTAATTTTGGCATTACTCATACTAATATTACACCCTTCACCCTCTAGGCCTGAGGTTCTCAACTTTTGGGTCTCGACCCCTTTGGGGTGGAACGACCCTTTCCCAGGGGGTGCCTAATACCATCTGAAAATGCACATTTCAATGGTCTTAGGAACTGAGACACTGCTCCTCTATCCATCTCCAGGTGGGTCCACCCACATGCAGATATGCCCACAGACGAGTACCCAACGTGAAGACTGTTGCCCATGCTACATCATGCTTCAAGACAAAATTTCATTTATTTGTCATTAGAAATAGATATTTCACAATATAGAATTACATATTGTTTTGTGATTAATCACTGCTTTCATTATGTTCAATTTGCAACAATGAAAATATATCCTGCATATCAGATATTTACACCACAGTTCATAGCAGTGGCAAAATGACAGTTATGAAGTAGCAAGGGAAATAATTTTATGGTTGGGGAGGGTCACCACAACATGAGGAACTATTAATGGGTCGCAGCATTAGGAAGGTTGAGAACCACTGCTCTAGGCAACCTAATGTGTGTTTTGCACAAAATAAGTACATTCATTACCTATCAACACATACAGTTGGGGAGGGTGATTGTTTGTGGTAACCATTGACCTACATCCTGAGTTGGCCCAGGCGGTACAGTGGTGAGAGGATTGCTCACCAGACGGTTAGCAGTAGAACCCAGCAGTTGATCCGTGGCAGAAAGATATGGGAGTATGCGACTGTGGATTGGCACCCTTAGAAGCCCTCCGGGGCAGTTCGATTTTAGGGTCAATATTTAATGTTATGCTTTTCTTACTTGATGTCTAGTAGAAATCTATCCAAAAGACGAGGAGAACGCCTAGAGGTAAATAATAATAATAGTAATGAAATCAGTATGTGCAATAAAAAGTCACTCAATGGACTAAGCAGATTAGACACTGCAGAAAGGCACAACATAGAGATCAGAGGAAATGGGGAGGAGCTTGTCAAACTACAGAAAGAAACAAAGTTTATATTAAAATAAAATGTACAGTATCAGTCTATTATTTGATACAAAATTGTTAGAGATATAATACCTAATGCACTTAAAAGTGTAAAACTCTGTACAAATTACTTTCTAAATCCTCCATTGTACTCCGGACAGAGCTGCCATTGTTGTTCAATTACAATAACCTTTGAATCATCTGATTTCTTTGGCATGACCTAGAAACACACCATATTGGTATTGTTAGAGTGGCTGATTCTGTAACCGTTTCTACTGTTTTAGCTACCATCGTGTGGTAAGTGGTATTTGCGAACCTATAGTTATAATTACATTTTTTGTTGTTGTGAATCAGGTAAAGGTTTACAGAGCAGATCAGTTCTGCATTTCACCGTTTAGATATGCATTGTGTCTCACGGCACGGTGGTAGTGCTCACAATGTAACAGACCGTATCACTTCCTCCCCGTGTTTTCGGTTTTGTTCCTCCAGCTTTCCATTGTGCCCTCGATGTTCACTCATGAGCTTTTAGGAGCCCAATCACTGCTTGCCAACGTAGATTGGGGAACGCTGTCTTGGTGAACTCTGTCATGCCAGTTGACTATGGTGCCCCCTAAGACTGTGGTCCTGACGATCCTCGAGGGCCAGCAACTTACTCCCCCAAGATATTTGGTTCTGTCTGTATAAGGAGTATGCACCATCTCTAGAGCCTCTGACTGGTAAAATCTTCTCTGTCTTCCTCTGCCTCCATCATTTTTTAAAAGAAAGACCAGACTTTCTCCTGGTAAGAGTTACAGTCTCAGAAACTCACAGGGACATTTCTCTCCTGGTCTATAGAGCCTTGTGAGTCAGAATGGACTCAGTGGCAATGAGCGCTTTTCTTTCTTAGACTCCAAAAGGATACATTGTCATTTATATATGTGATTATATACATTTCTCCCACAGATCATAGACTTTTCTCTCTCTTTTTGACATCATTTTCCTTTCTGCTGATTTTGGAAACATTGTATTGTTATGTCTTCAAGTGCGTGCCTCTTGTCTTCTGCAGTATAAGAGTTCTATTTCTTGTTTGGATGGTTGTATCAGATTCCAGAGCAAAAGAGTGGTCCTTTGTCACCCTTTGAATCTGGAAATGAACGCACACCAGCGTCTCAGTCTTCAGACATACGGTAGACAGGTGTAAGGAGAACAAGAGTACTAGGGAGGTGCACACACCTTGGAGTAATCGACCATTTGAGATCAAAATGGCAGCATTTACCTGAAGACAACATTCAGAAGTGTTTGGACAGAAGGAGGATTGGAAACAGGAAGCAATGGGAGGAAGTGGGAGAAGTGGTATTACACTAAAGGCATTGGAACAAGCTAGATGCAACAAAATGAATGTGAGGCGTTGAATGTAAAAAGGATGATCTGTTCTGCAAACTTTTCCCAATTACAATTTTTTAAATTAAGGAATGGTAAACATTTTAAATCAAAATTAATAAAATTATTTATGCAGAAATACAATCATCTCACCAATATTCAGCCGGGATGGCTAGAATGAAAATTTCAACAAACCAGGTAAGGAGTAGAAAAGTGGAATCATATCATATGCAGAGGAACAACAGTCAAAATGACTACAAATTTCCCATCAGAATCAATAAAGTCCAAAAGATAGTGGGGAAGGGGGTATCGATTAAATTCTAAAAGAACAGGATAAAGAAAGGGGAGGTGAGAGAGAGAGCAAGCCCTTGGGAAGTTAGATACATTGCATCATTGAGTACAAACATAATTATTGAAATGTAAATCCTCGTCTACTTCACAATAAATGGTTTAAAAAATACAATTCAATACTTTTCAATTAAAGAATGAAATAATAAGTGTTCAAAATGCTACAAAGAAAAAAATTAGGCTACAGCTCTATGTCGATTATCTTTCAAAATGCAAGCAAAAACAAAGACGCTTTTCAGATATACGAAATATGAGAAAATTAACCACTTGTAGACCTACACTGTAAGAAATGTAAAAAAGAAAAATAGGTAAACCACAACAGACTGGAACCTCAATCTGCAAAAAGGAAGCAAGGACTCCTTCGCAGGGTTCCGGATGTCTATATGTGTTTCCAGGGTTTCTGCAACCCCATAATGCAGACCTGATGACTAAGCGCTGCAGGAAGACTCGTTCTCTGTCTCTTCCTAAACCCTGTGTCTCCGGCTCATTCGTGGAGTCCACTGGCTTATAGCTGAATCACCCTACTCTCACCTCTTCTCCTTCTGCGGCTTTCTTCTGTTTGTGCCTATCCCTGTGTGTCTGCTCTTCTTCTCATGAAGACATGCGTCATTTGCCTTAGGGACCACACGAAACCAGTGCAGCCTCATTATAACTGAATCCATTACTTCTATAATAATCATATCTCCACATGAACTGATTCCATGAGGTTCTGAGTAAATATGAATCTGTGTGAGATACTCTTCAATTCACTACATGGAGATTACTATGAAGGTCACTTTGCTGATTTTGAATTTTAAATGGGCATAGGAATGTTGAAAACAAAAATACAGAATAATGTATTATAGGACTGAGAGCATACTATCCATAAAATACAAAATAATAATAGTCTGAAAGGTCAGAGAGGGAAATGGAACTCCACTGTTTTAAGGATCTCATATGTACATCTGTATTATAGTCAAAGTAGATGCCAAAGAGCTAAAACTGTACACTGTATACTCTGGATATCAACAAAAGATGAAAAGCGAGAGATAGAGGTAATTGATCAATAGCAGAGGACAATTGGAATACTAAATTACTTGTGACTTCATAGAAAATAGAAAATGGTAACTATACAACAAGAGCATTTAGGAAAAACAGCAAGCTATTGGACTTCATTCGCGCCAAAAGAGTAGATGTATTAAATATAAATGATGTAGAAATATCAACTAAAAGGCAGCTTTTTTAGAATTGATTTTAAAAATTACTACTAAAATTAAACTTGAAATATACAAACAAAGCAAAGATGAAAGGAAAGAATGGGAAGGATGTATAATGCAGGAACTGATCATAAGAACCCTGCAGGGGCTGACCGTTGGAAAGACAGCGGGTTTAAGACAAGCACGTGCGTGTGTATGTTTGTGTGTGTGTAGAAGCTTACTGTGCATACAGAAGACTGTTCCAAAATGACCAAGGGTACCGAACAAGCCTAGGTGTGTATGCACGTAGCACTTGAACACTTAAAAGAAATAATCATCGTTTCTGTTGTTAGGTTCCCTCAGGTGGGCTCCCAATCACAGCCTCTCCCCATTTTCCTGTCTTCCCCCCATGGACTGCCCAGCTGACACTTGCATGTGGAAACCAGTGGAGTGCACCCTATGACCTGAAGAACAAACATGTGATTATCTCAGTAGGTAGATAAAGAGCAGTTGACAAGACTCTAAAGCCATTCCTCATCCACTCTCTCAACAAACTGAACAGGAAGTTGTTCTGCTGGCTGGATGAAGATGATCTCTCAGTGAATTTAGCAAGGCCATGTGACACAAAGACAACATTGTGAGTTCTTTTACTTTCTCACTCCAGGACTCTTTCACCTAGAAATAAAAACAAAAACACCTGCCACTGTTAAACTTGATCTCCCCCCCTCCCCCAATATCCTATTAGGTTTTAAAATACCCCAAACAACAGATTTATAACAACTTAGTCTCTGCTTGCTTTACATAGCCCAAGAAATGGCACCGCCTTTGGCTAGCCAAAACCAAGTCCACTGCCACCCAGTCGTTTCCCACTCAGAAACACCCCATACAGGGTTTGTACATTGTTACAGGACAAACAGCCTTCTCTCTCCTAGTGGAGTGGATGCTGGATTTGAACTGTTGTGGTTAGTGTGCAGTGTCTTACCCACGGTGCCACTAGTCTTACCAAATGCCTCCGATTCCATCCAGACCCACCGAGGCCCAATGGGACAGAGTAGAACTATCCTTGCGGGTTTCTGAGACTTCTACATCTTTAAAGATGCAAAGAGCCTTGTCTTTCTGCTGTGGGATGGCTGGTGGGCTTGAACTGCTGGCCTTATGGTCAGCAACCCAATATGTAACCCACAATGCCAACAGGGCTCCCAGCCCTACACAAGGCAAAATTCTGCGTTTGTAAGGACCCTAAGATGCTGCTGCCCTTTAGGTTGTCTGCCCTTGAGTTGTGTGCACAGTCCCCTCTGCCGCCTCCTCTTCTCTGGAATTTTCCATGCCTTGTTCCCCTAATGGTGACTCCCTGCATCTCTTGCCTCAGGCAGACTTCCCGTGTCCTACTCAGTCAGTGCCTCCACCCCTGTAAATACCTTCTTGTGCAACTCTGCACTGTGGTCATATCTCCTTGGGTCAGCCCCAGCTCCCCAGAAGCCATCACAAATTGCTTGCACAAAGCATAACCACAAAAGAAAGTACTGATGCCCATCAAAAAAAAAGAGATTTTTTTTAACTTGTACTCTTTGGGAATAAAAAGACTCAAAAGCTAATAACAAAAAGCATGCACAATACATATATCACAGACAGGACTTATCTTCAGAATATATAGAGAACACTCTTGAGAACATATGAACCCAATTTTTAAAATTTGGGGGCAAATCTTTTATCAGACTATTGATAAACAAAAGATCTGCAAGCAATACAAGATAAACAGAAAAGGATCGATAAGCAGATGTTTACCAGTTTGGGTTGTCCGGAAAACACAAGTGAAAATCAACCAGGAAAGGACAGGACACACCCACAGCTGGGGCTGTTATTTGCCCAGGGCTGGATTCTGATCCATGTCTTGCCCTCCGTCCCCAGGCACGTCTGCTTCAAAGGATTTTCTTAGCTGTCATCAGGGCAGAAGCAGGCTGGGGCCAGGTCTTTGCTTCCAAGGCACCGGGAGGCTTTGAACCACCAATCTTTAGGTAAGCTGTCAAGTGGGAACTGTTTGTCCAGGGCTTAGCGAACCCACGAAACCACACAGACAAAGTCACTGCCCCAAGTGGACTCTGACTCGCAGTGGCCACGCAGGACAGAGTTGAACTGCTCCTTTGGGCTTCTGGTTCAGATGTTCTCTGGAGCAGACAGCTTCATCTGCTTCCGCAGTGTCCAGTGCCTTTCAGCCTCTGGGTCCGAGCCTAGTGCCTAGCCACCAGTGCAACCAGGCGACCTCGCAAACCTGTTCACCATACTACCAGGTAGTGTTTCAACCCACTGTACGCAGGGTCGCTCTGAGTTGGAGCCTACTCTGAAGACCCTCACAGGGACAGCAATTCAGGGCAGGAAAGTAGCGTGTGCTCCAGGAAGACATGTCAGGCAAGCATTTCTCACCTCCGGGAGTCATTTCAAAGCAGGTAAAGCATGAACAACGCTCAGTCATGAGAGTCATTCATTTAAAGACCACAAATGAACAGTGTCAACAAGGACAAAGAAAACATCATCTTACAACAGCACTGTTGGGCGGGCATTGGATTGCTAATCTCAGTGTCAGTGGTTCAAACCTGCCAGCCACTCTGCAGGAGACCTTCTGTGAGACTGCTTGCTCTCATGAAGATTTACAGCCTCCGAGACCATCTACAGCATCCCTGTGCGCTGGGACAGCCTGGCTGCCAGTGCGGTAGGCAGTCTACAACGATACTTGACACATCATTTCTCTGTGACTGAAATGGACAGTGCTCCCCTCCCTGTAGGACCCGCTATGGTGGGGGGGCGGGGTGGGATGTCTATGGGGGGTGGAGCGGGGCGGTGGCACCACCATTCTCCTCGCCGGGAGCCATCAATCCTGGAGGTGCTCCTGGGTGCACTCAGGCACTTACAGGACTCTGCTTCTTTTCGGCAGAAGCCACTCAAATGGGGCTTTTGTGACACGACTCAGAAACCTCAACCTATTGTAAATTACAAATGAATAAATCACTCACTGGTAGAATGTGGCGCGGCTCTCTGAAAAAGCAACAAAAGATCCGAAATGTGCCTGAATCTAATCAGGAAAACAAACCAACAAGTGACTGCACACCAGAGATAATCAGAGAACATCAAAGTAAAAGCAGCTAAGTTATTAAAACTCAAGAGAAAGAAAGAAACACCTTGTAACACCCAGATGCAATGAATTGACCCAGAAAATAGAAATAGGTAAAACTCACTCCCCAGTGAGGAGACAATCTAAAACAATGTCTAATCCTCTGTAGTGAGGGAAGCAAAAATTAGGGATTTCACAACAGCAAAAAAAAAAAAAAAAAGCTTCAGGATACTGCTTGATAAAAAGAACAGACTAAAGTGTGACAATGTGTTCTACAAACTCTGGTTGTAGCTGTTGTTGCATAACAAAGTGCCTCCAAGTGCAGTCGCTAAAACCACAAACATTTCTTGGAGGCCCTTTGCGGAGGGTCAGGAATCAGAGCAGGGGGAGGTGGTGCCTTTGGTGCAAGCTCTCCCGTGGGGGGCTGGCTGCCGTCGGCTACAGTGGGGTTGCTGTCTTCTCCAGATTTCACAGAGAGCCCAGCTTCCGCCTCCAAGCTCCGCCATGTGACTCCTGGCACCTACCCATGTACGAATATACATACGTATGTATGTTCGTAAGTGGTTGCCCAACCACATGAAAGCTCCGAACGTTCCCGCAGAGCAAAGAATCTCAGTAGCACAGGCTATCACAGCCACCTGGAAGGCAAGGGCTACCCTAAAACTCATCGGGATGTGCTCCCGACAAGTCCGCTATGTTGGTTTGTCCACATTGACCATTGGCCAAGAGGGGAAATTCTCCAAGAGTGGATCAACCAGAGCCAGGATCGTTGGTGTTCATGTTGGACAGGGCTGTAGTGAATACACAAGTGTCTCCAAAAAAAAAAAAAAAGGAAATAAATTCCACATGTACACAGAGCTTGTACTCAGCGTCCGGCCTGATTTATTAGAAACAGGGACTGTACAGTGGACACTCAGAACCAAACTACAAACTCACTGACTTGACGTCTGTCCCAACCCATAGTACCATATCCAACAAATTAGGACAGTCCCTGTGAGCATCTGAGGCTCTGACTCTCCACCATGGGAGCAAGAAGCCGCGTCTTTCCCCCATGGAATGGCTGGCGGGTTCAAACTGCTGATCTTACGGCTAGAAGCCCACAGCATAGCTCACTGTGCCACTAGGGCTGCTCACAGCGGAAACTAAGTGAGAGTTAAGTCGTGCTAGAACTTCTCTTGAGAAGGGAAAGCTGTCCATGTGAAGAAAGAGGGCAGAAACAGAGTCACACCAAGTCCTCAAGCTCCCTGCCAAGGAACTGACCATGATGCAAAGCGACCCTATAGGACAGGGTAGAATGCCTCCTGTGGATTTCTGAGAAGCCTCATCTTTCTCTGGCGGAGTGGCTGGTGGTTTTGAACTGCTGTCCTCACAGTTAGCAGCCCAACATATAGTCCACTACACCACAGGGCTTCTGGAGAAAGAGGTCGGCATCAAACTTCTGTACCTACAAAGCAAGGAATCCAAAGATTGCCAGGAGCCATCAGGCGTTTGGGGACAGGCAAGGATCCTCATGACACAGAGAGCTGATGATGTGCCTGGACTTTGAAATTCTGGCCTCAGTGCTGTAAAATAATGGATTTCAATTGTTCTAAACCATCTGGGTAGTTACATTTTGTTACTACCATCTGCAAACCAACAACACTGCCTATCGCATGCGGTCCACTGAGCAGTGTACCTGTCTACCAAAAATCCCAAAGTCACTGTCACTGAGTCTGATCCAACTCATGGGGACCCTGTAGGACAGAGCGGAACTGCCCCTGTGGGTTCCTGAGACTCTTTCGAGGAGTAGAAAGCCTTCTCTTTCTCGCACAGGGCTGCTGGCGGTTTCAAGCTACTGACCTTTCTGTTAGCAGCCTAGCACCTCACCTCTATACCACCAGGCCTGCAGTTGACTATCAATGCTTAAAGGGAGCATTTCCTGGTGGGGGGAAGGGCAGGAAGCCAGGATGCGGTTCAGTGAAGACTTAACCTCGATCAGTCGTCTTAGAATGGAGAATACCAGCAACAGAACTGTGTGTAACTGGTGCACAGAAGATAACAGAATCCAGTTCATCTGGTTGGGATCTGGTTCACTTGCAATAGATGAAACCACAATGGCAGTGGTGGTGGGGCTTCTCTTTCCCATCAGTCCCAGGGGCCCTGATGCCTTCCCTCTGGGTGCCTGGATCTCCTCCCGGGCAGCTTCCAGCCTGTCGGTGAGTCTTGCTCTCCCAAGCTTTGGACATGTCAGGGGAGGCCGGTCCCTGGAGAAGGACGTCATGCTTGGTAAAGTGGAGGGGCAGCGGAAAAGAAGAAGGCCCTGGAGCAGACGTTTTGAACATGGCTGCGTGGACGGGCTCAAGCATCAGAACCACTATAAGGAGGGCACAGGACAGGGCAGTCTCCGTCCATGGGGCACTAGGAGTCTGGACCAACATGAGTCTAACAACAACAAAAAGACAGAAAAGATGCCCCCCTCCCTTCATGGCATGTTGGTTAAGCCATAGGGCTGTTAACTGCAATGATGGGGGTCCACCCCACCCCACAAATGATGGAACTGTCTGTATCTGTACTAGAATGGTTCTACCCAGTTCTAGAGGATCTACTCTAGGTCGGAATAGATTTGAGGACAGTGGATCTGAGTTTGCCGGGTCTGTACTGTTCAAACCAGGCAGGAGCCCTGATGACATAGCAGGTTACACAGACATCGGGCTGCTAACCAGAAGGTCAGCAGTTCAAAACCACCAGTGTGTCTGCAGAAGAAAGATAAAGCAATCTACTCCCTTCAGGGATTGTGGTTTCTGAAACCCTCGGGGGGGGGGGGGGCAGTTCCTTTCTGTCCTGCAGGAGTTTAGGCAGGGATGCTAGGGGTTAAAATCAACTCACTACCAGTGATTCTTGTTATTGGAGAGGGGCGCAAACCAACAATGCTTGTGTTTGGCAGCAATACCACAAGGACTTCTTCAATGTATATATTTCAGTAAGCAAATAGAGTACCCCCCCACCCCCACATCTGTCAGTGTTTTTTACTGTGGAACCTGTACCACTGATATTTTAAATACAAGCTGGGTCCCCATGGTAGGTAGACAAGACTAAGACAGACTAGGAAAAAGGAATCAGCTATCCACTTCTGAGAGATTAACCACTGAATGTTTTATGAATACCAGCCATTGTGGATATTATATATATATAATTATAAAGTTTACTTTATAATACTATATATATATATTATATCCACAATGGCTGGTATTCATAAAACATATATATACAGTATTATAAAGTAAACTTTACTCGCATAAAGTTTGTTAGCAAACAGCTGACCCTAGAAATTCCTTGTCAGCAGAAAACGTTCTTAAGCAACCGAGTTGGATATTTGGACTTTGGCGAAAGCCCTTTCATAAGTGCAGAACCGAACAACTCAGAGGAACTGGCCTTTGCTCCTGCTGAGGATGAATGGACAAACAGACAGGGCAGGAAAGTGGGACTGGGGGCAATCAGCAGGGGAACACAGGAAAGGTCCCTCTCAGGTAGAAAGTGTGCCCTGAGTGACTGAAGGGTTGACATAGTGTAAATATGAAGTCACCTGTATCTTGAAGCAAATTCCTCTCTATGATTGGATGGCCTAGTAGTCTTGCAAACTGAGACAGCCCAGAAGGCTTCCCAGCCCAGTAGGTTTGCAAACTGTGACAGACCCAGACCCCCAGGGCTTTGCAGCTGAGCAGAGACCAATGGGTGAGTGGCCAGAGAGCGACTGAGGGGACTGTCATCCCAGGTCATCTTCCCCCTGCACCCTGGATTTTAACTCCAGTCAGAGAGCAGGAACTGTGGGGCTGAGGCAGAGGAAGGAGCCTGGCTTAGCTGTCTTGGCAGCTCCGGCCAAAGACCTAGGGCCTTGGGGAGATGGCTGCTGTCTGGAATGGCTGCCATTTCTGTCCCCTGCTGGAGAGACAGGGTGGAAACAGGTCCGACCAGTTGTGCTTCTAGGGTTGCAGTAGGAATCAGCAGTTGCACCTCTCACCTGCATTTGTGGTGTGTGAGACCAGAGGGCACATTCCAGCGGGGCTGGAGGCAGAGTCCTGGGTTGGGGGAAAGACTCAGAGAGGGAGCAGCCTTCTGTGACCGCATAAGGCACCCCCAGATGCAAGCATTGGAGTGCTGGAGATCTGGAGCAAATTTCGGTGAATGTTATCAGTAGAGTGCCGTAGCTCAGCGTCCAGTCCAGCTAGGACCCTCCGACTGCAATGTGGGAGACAGACAGTAAGCATGACCCCAGCCCGAGGCGCACGAGGGACAGTTCGAGATGAGATTTGAGTTGGAGCAGCCAAAGGGCAACTTTCAGGTGGTGTAGTAGGGGGGAGGGGACATTGGATAGAGAGAGCAGGTGGAGGAATAGGAGCAGCAGAAATTAGGGAAAGGGTATAGATAAGAAGGAAGTGCTATCCTGAACTGTTCATCAGAAGATTGGAGACTGAAGGCCACCCCGAGACTACAGGGAAGAGAGACTAGATGAGGCCTTATGGGAAAATCAGTCACAAAATCTCCCAGGGCACAGTTGTCCTCTGGCCCTGAGTCAGGGACTCCACAGCAACTGCCTGGGTCTTCTGGTTAGTTTCAGCCGTTGCGACAGGCTCAGTCAGTAATTGATACCATGTGTGCCGTGCTGAGGAACATGCCAGGAGGAAGGTCAGTGCTTTGGATGCACCTCCCATCCGAGAGACCATGATGTGTCCACCCGCCCCTGTAACAATGAGAGCCTTAGAAACCCCACAGGGCAGCTCTACACAGTCCTACAGGGTCAAGGTGAGTCGGAATCCACTTGATGGTGACTGACTTGGCCTTGTGGTACCTTGAGTCGCCTGTGGTCACTAAATAGGGCAGTCCGTCTTCAGTAGATAGAATCTGTGGTTGATACAGACACACTACTCTGGGAACAGATGGAAGTTAGAGCCCCTTCAGGGTGCCATTAGAATGACTGAGTACGTCACAGGAAACGCTTGGGGCACAGATCCAGCCAACTGCAGTGGGTGCTGGGACAACTGAGCATATCCGAAGCTGCCAAGAGAACCATGGCAACTCCACACGGCTGCCCCCCATTCCCGAACTCCCCCAAAGCCCCCCAAAGCTCCCCGTGGCTAAACCCATTCTCAATCTCCCCCAAAGTCCACTGTGAATTCCCATTCAGAGCACCACCCAGACCAGCGTGGTGGCTCCTATAGACATCTAGATGTCCCTGCTAGATCCCATCGGGCAGAAAGCCGACTGGACTCTCCCCTGCTTTCCTGGCCCCTGGGTGGGCATGCAGAAAGCAGGGACATGCAAGGCTGACTCTCAGGTCCTGAAGCCCTCCCTAGCTCTGCGCTTCCTGCTGTTGGGTGTCATCGGGTGCTTCCGGCTCACAGCAACCCTGCGCACAACAGAACGTAACACTGGCTGGTCCTGCGCCACCTAGGTGCAGCTATTCCTAGGCTTGAGCCCATGGCGGCAGCCACGGTGTCCGTCCATTTGCTGAGGGCCTTGCTCTTTTTCACTGCCCCTGGCCTACAGCAAGCACCATGCCTTTCTCCAGGGACTAGAGTCTCCCCTTTCTGCATTCTGCTCTTCAGTGAACACCTGGGAATGCTGTGCCCAGGCTTCCAGGATGGGTCTCCCCAGCCCCTCACTTCCCCACCAGATTCTCTCTAACCCTACCAAGTGTCTTCTCAGATATTCACCCCTCCTTGGGGCCGTCTCTCCTAGTTTCTCAGATAACATAGCCCTATGGAAAGCTTGCCATCAGTTCTTATTCTTCACAACCCTCTCACTCCAAAACCACAAGGCACGCCGCTCTGTCCAGCACCAGAAGGCAGGGCCGGTCTTTGTACCGGCACCACGCAGCCTGTGCCTGATGCTTTCGCTGGTCCGATGCCCTATTCTCTCTTGCCAGAGACAGGCCTTCCAAACTGGAGCTCCCTCTGAGGGTCTTCATCCTGCCATGAATTGAACAGATTGCAGGGCAGCCCATGTGTTTGGTTTGGGGGCAACAACATTAATGTGGCAATAAACACAAATCCACTGCCTTGAAGTCTATGCAGACTCCTATTGGCTGTATAAGATGGAGTAGAACTGTCCCAGTAGGGTTTCTGAGAAGGTAGGTAATTGTTATGCAAATAAATGACCTCATCTTGCCCCCCTCCCCAAGCAGGTGGTGTGCTTGAACGGCTGACCTTGTGGTTATGGGCCAAAGGATCCATAGAGTCACTTCAAAAACTCTCAAACTCACTGCTATCCAGGCAATGCTAATTCACAGAGACCCCCTGGGTTTCCAACACTGTTCACAGTTGTAGACGGTCCGGTCTTTTCCCCATGAGTTGCTGGTAGTGTTGAATTGCCAGCCATAGAGATCACAGGCCAACACGTACCCACGGCACCAGGGCTCCACATGGGGCCACCAGGGCTCCTTAAATACCTCACCATACAGTTTTGAGGAACAAAAGGCATCTTCGAGAGGTTAGAAGTCTGAATCCAGGGTGTGGCTTTACAGGAAGACCCTTCTCTAACTCAGCTTCTAGAAAAAGTACAAGTGTGCATCCCTGGATGCCCTCAGTTACAGACGCTGTGCAAACATCATGTCTCATGCACTTGAGACAGAGGGCGAAGGAGCCAAAGTCTCAGAGATTTGAACAGAGAATGCACCGAGCCCATGACTACATCTCAGAACGACATTTCCCAATAGACCTTACTACCTTGGTGGAATTTCCTTGCTTACCTCAAGGTCAGCAGTTAGAAACCACAGAATGAAAGAAGAGGCTTTCTAGAACATTTGTACATACGTTGCCATGATCATTTTCAAAACATTGTCATTCTACTTGAGCCCTTGGTATCTGCTCAATATATGGTTTGTTATAAGAACTTTAAGAGCCCCCACTAAAATGATTTATGGGGGCAAAAGAGAAGAGAAAGAAAGAGAAACTTTCTACTCCCGGAAGATGTTAGAGGCACAGGAGAGAAACCGTATCCGTGGTACCACGTGGGAAGTGACTACAGACAAATGGGTGTCTCACTGGGGAGGATACTAGTGATTTTTTAAATAAAAACACAAAGCGCACTATAACTTATAGGGAGGTTAACACAGGATGCAGGCCGCAGGACGGCATTGCTTCTTCCTTGTTCACAGAGACTGAGCCAGCTTCCTGCCACCTACCAACGAGCTTGGGGAGATGAGGAGAGGGCGCCTAGGAGAACAGCACTACTGAGCACTAGCACATGCTCACAGCCCTTCCTTTCAAACACAGGCGAGCACATCAAAGAAAGGTGTGATGGATGGAGGATCCAACAGAAGGGCCCAAACTGACTTGACCTACGGAAAACAAAACAAAATCACTGCGCCCTCGAGTCAAGGCTGACTCAGAGTGTGGCCCTGTGTTTTCCTGAGGTTGTAACTGATTACAGTTGTAGTCCAGTCTTTCTCCCTCAGAGCTGCTGGTGGTTTCAAACCACTGACCCCATGGATCACAGCCCAGTGCTGAACCACTACACCGCCAGGGTTCAGCCTACTACAAGGCCCTTTTCCAGGAAGAAGACTACTCAATGCCCACCTGGCAATTGAAAGCTTTCGTGCTACAAGCCGCAACCCAAGATAAAGTATGTGGTTGTCCGATGTCACCCAGCTGGTTCTAACTCAGAGGGACCCAGGGACGACAGGATGAAAGACTGCAAGGTTTGGGGCCATCCTTACATTTGTGCCCATGGATGCAGCCACTGTGGGCATCCATCTTTTCCCAGACCTTTCACTTTCCCCCACCCCACTCCTTCACTTTACCAAGCAAGACGTCCTCCTTCAGGGGGGTCTCTCCTGAGGACATGTCCAAAGGACATAAGAGGAAGTCTTGTCACCCTTGACTCTCGGTGGCATTTTGACTGTACTTCTTCCAAGACAGATCTGTTTGTCCTTTTGGTGGCCAGTGGGCCTATCAATATTCTTCTCCAGCACCATAAGTTAAATGCCTTCTTCAGTCTTTCTTATTCAATATCCAATTTGCACACTCATAAGAGAAGATTGAAAATACCATGGCTTGGGTCAGGTACACCTGAATCCTCAAAGTGACATCCTTGCTTTTCAACAATTTAAAGAGGTCTCGTGCAGCAGATTGACCCAATACAACTCATCCGTTGATCTCTTGACTGTAGTTTTGCAGCACCCGCTAGATAGATCCAGTGCCACACACCCCCTTGGGAGGGTGGCGTTACGCACATTGGGAAACACTGGAGAAGAAGGAAACGGGATGTGGCAAAGTCCCTTTGATTGGTGTCAATAGGTTTACCATTCCACTTTGTATCCCATCTGTTGGGTCACTTGGTGTATTTCATAGTGTGATAAAGATTGGTGCATCTGGTTGGCTTTTCCATCACTTCCAATCTGTCTTTTATAGCTCTCTCTGCTCCATAGCACTGTTTCTTAGGGGAAAGTAGATGTTCAATAATGAGTCTGTAGGCATAATATTCCAGGGCCAATCCACATTCTATCTTTAAACCCCTCTCATGTGGATATAAGAGCATATTTGCAAAGGAGGGGGTGGCCAGTCTCAACCATGATGCCTACCTACCCAATGTGCCCTGAACACTGGGCCGGGGACCCTGCGACTGAGGGTCTGCATTGCTCAGTGGCTCCCGCTGTTGGCAGAGTCCACTGTAAAGTCTGTCACTCTCGCACCTTCAACCATCTCAGCCATCATCTCTTCTCTTTGAAAAACGAGTTCACATTTTGAGCCCTGGTCAGTTATGCATTGGGCTGCTAATCACAAGGTCAGCAGTTTGAAACCACCAGTCACTCCTCAAGAGAAAGATGAGGCTTTCTACTCCCATAAAGAGTTACACTCCCAGAATCCCAAAGGGAGTTGTTCTACCCTGTCCTCTAGGGTCATGGGGAGTCGAAATGGACACAATGGCAGTGAGTTTGGTTTGGTTTTGAGTCTCCCAAGGAAAACCAGCTGAAAAGCCCAAGTCACGGAGTCCATTGTCCCTTAATTTTGATTACGGAATAGGGAGCAGGAGAACATGGTTAATCTGGTATAAGAGGTCACCATCAGGGAAGGCTGAGGCATGAAAGTTCATCCTGAGCTGGGTGATGATTTCCTTTAATAGCAAATGCTTCCCCTGAATATAATTTGGGTAAGGACCAGACTTCTCCCCTCCCTTTGTAACACTTCTCACTCAATTCATTGCCATGTTGTAAAGTCACCCTATAGGACGGGGTAGAACCTCCCGCCCCTATGGATTTCTGGGACTGTAACTCTTGACATAAGTAGAACGCCTCATCTTTCTACCACTGAGCGGCTAGTGGTTTCGAACTGTTGACCTTGTGGTTAGCAGCTCAATGCATAACAACCCACTTTGCCACCAGGGCTCCCTGTTACCCCTAGTGGTATGTATAATGATGGAACTCAAACTCCCTGCTATGGAGTTGATCCTGACTCACAGTCCACCCTATAGGACAGGGTCACACTGCCCCTGTGGGTTTCCAAGACTGTAACTCTTTACATGAGTACACAGCCTCCTCTTTCTCCTGCATATAGGCTGGTGGTTTTGAACTGTTGACCTTGTGGTTAACAGCACCACTATGCCACCAGGACAGAGCTAGTAACTGTTATCTGGCTCTGTCATTCCCAGTTGCCCTGAATTAACCCTGAGACATGGAAGCTCTGCTTTAGAGCCAAAGAGCTCTATAGATTTTCCATGGTGGATTTTTTTTTGACCCTTCCAAAGCAGTGTGCCAACAAGTCTATCCCCCTATGCCCCTCTGGGTAACACATGCTGTCAAACTTTTGGTCACAGCTGCATAGAATGCTCACAGATTGGTTGGCATATTTACTTAACTGATTCATTCACTGAGAGATGAAGGTAAGCAAAACATAGGAAAAGATCATCCGACGTCTTCAATCAAGGGAAGGTGTAACACACAGGGGCCGTGAGATCAGGTGCAGCCTTCTGATCGATTGACGGAGAGGAGGCAGGAGGGAAGTCTGTTGCCCCACATTTGGGGGAATCTTGCTTCTAATTAAAGAAGAGTGCTCGAGCGCACGCGTGGATGCCATCCCTGGGGACCCCGCTGAGCACTGGCCCAGAGGCAGCCCGGGCGGGACCGTGGGACGGTTGACATCTCCGGCCGGAGGCCTGATTGCAGTGCCGCGCGTTCACCCAGACAACTTCATTGCCTCCTTCCCAGAAAGTAATAAACAGAAGCCTCTCCGCGAAGCCATCTCATTTCACCACCTTCCATTCCCTCGGACCCCTCCACCTCCACGTCCTGTCTTCCATTCTCACCGTCTCCTCACTGCCCCGCACCAATACACACACACACACACACACACACACACACACACACCACCTCCCATCCTGGTTCTTCATCGCACAGCCCATGGAGAAACTCGCTGGGGTGATTTTTGTCTTCTCTGGCCTGCACGTCTGTCCAGCCTGAGACGCCTCTGATGCCTCTTCGTTTCCAAGAGGCCTTCTTTCTCTTCTCTTGGGGAAGAGGGTGTCTCCTAGGAGAAGTCCCCAGCTCTCCACGCAGTTCTACTGTTTCTTCACAGGGTCTTCACCCAGGGCCATCGGCCTAGAAACACACACACATGCGCGCACGCATGCACGCACGCACACACAACGTCCCCTCACATTTCTGAAGAAGTGTGAATTCACTGGGAATGCTTACTAACCAATTTTACACACTGAGTCTATCTTAGTAACTGTATCAGAGGCCTAAGTAAGCACATTTAAACAATAGGATCCTCAATGTTAGTAACTGGAGCAAACGCCTGCCTTCCTATGGCTGCACCCACTTAGTGGCCACACCTGTCAAGGAGGTAAGGCAGTGTGAAGGGCTTCCGTGGACTTTCTGTTGATAGAATCTTCCTATCTCTCAGAGATAAAGCGACAGGCGGGCGAGGCTTGCTTTCTGTGTGTATTATGGTTCTCCAGAGAAACAGGTCCAATAAGATAAAGATATTGATGTCGAGATGGGGGTGGCAGGAGAAGAGAGAGGGGAATAAAGGATTTATTTCCACATTCACACGCACTAGGACACACACACACACACACACACACACACACACACACTGCTCCCTTCCATGAACCTGCAGGCCAATAGTCCTAGGCAACCAACATACACATAAATGCTTGTATATTTTGATAACTTACACACGCACCTGCTGTGGTGTGTGTGTGCAGACACACACACGCACACAAGCAGATGGAAGCTCTGTGTGCACAGCAAAAACGGTTCTTTGAAGAAGAATCTCAGTTAAGTCACTGCGTCATTAGACTAACAAATTTGGGACAAGTCAAATCAAATTCAACTCTGCTTGGATTAAAGCAGAAGCAAAAGTTGGATTGGAAGACAGGGAGAGGAAAGGCTCAAAGGTCAGAAGGGAGATTTGCCTGTGGCTCCCGGAAGAAAAAAATAGCCCCTTGTTGACGACAACTATTCCTGTGCGTTTCCAAGACTCTAACACTTTACGGGAGTAGAAAGCCTCACCTTTCTCCCAAAAAGGGTTGTGTGGTTTCAAAGTGCTGACCTTGTAGTTAGCAGCCCCATGTGTAACCACTGCACCAGCAGTGAGTGCATTTTGTTGGCTCTTTTTGGCCCTGATCCTTCTGCCCATTAAGGAAGTCACGAAGGTATTAACCGAGTTCAAGCTTGTTGTCATGTCCTCCGGCCCCATGTTACCTATCACCCTCTCCAGAGTAGAGGGCAGTGGGGGTTAAGCTATTTAAGGGTCCGGAAGTGATTTGCTCACTTGGCAAACTTCAAGAAGAAGTCATGGACAACTTAGATAACATGGAGTGTTTAGATCTCAAAAAAGGCCCCCAGCATCGTGAGTAGCTTCACCAAGCCAGAGTGGAAATGTCTTCCTCAGCTGTCCACCGCACTCGCTCATCAGTTGTACTCGGAGACTTAAAGTGTTCATTCCTTGTGGCTGTTGTTAGGTGACACCAAGTCGATCCTCACCTTTCCAGGATCTAATCTCGCTTGATAAGGTGTCCACTTGCTTCTTAGAAGTTGCTGTAATTGTTGCTATGTGGTCTGTTATTGTTAGATCAGTTAAGTTGGGTCTGACTCATAGCCAACCTATGTACCACCGAACAAAACCCTGCCTAGTCCTGCACCACCCCACTGCTGTTCTCCTGTCTGAGCCCATTGTTGCAGCCACTGTGTCCGTCCACGTTATCAAAGGTCTTCCTCTTTTTCACTGCCCCTCTACCAAGCATGCTGTCCTTCTCCAGGGACTGGCTTCTGACAATATGTCCAAAGTATGTTCATTCGGACCCAGACTATTTTGTCCTTTCCAATATCAGTTTGTTTCCTATGAACCTCAAACCAAACTCACTAACATGGAGTCAACTCTGACTTACAGCATCTAGCCTGTAGGACAGGGCAGAACTGCCCCTGTGGGTTTCCAGGACTACAGTTCTTATGGGAGTAGAAAGCCTCACATTTCCCCTGCAGAGCAGCCATGGTTTCAAACTGCTAACCTTGCGGTTAGCAGCCCAACATGTAACCACTACAACACCAGGGCTCTCTATAGGTGCCCTAGAAATGCAAGAGCGAGTCTCTCCCCATTGGAAAAAAAAAAGTTGTTGGGGATGGGGTGTTTTTGAGGGCCCAGAGTATCCGGCAGGAGTTGATCTCTCTCTGTAGAGGAATGATGGTAAGCAATCTGTGCTTGTTACAGTTCATCCATTGTCCAGCTACTGAGTGATCTCACAGACTGCATGCTCACTGACAGAAGGCAGACATAGAAGAACATGCATTACATGAAATGTCCCAAAGGGGAATCCACAGGAACAGAATGTGCATTAGTGATTGTCAAAATCTAGAGGTGAGGAGCGAGATTGATGACAAAAATACACCCTGTCTCTAGGGGTGAGAGGGTGTTCTGCTATCAGTTCATGATGGCTACCCACAACTGGGTAAGTATACTCAGAATCATTACATGGTACCGTCAATGCCTGTTAAGTATGTAAATTAGATCCCAATGAATCTGTGTGTGTGTGTGTTTTAGAAACAAGCAAACTACCGCAGTTCCCTGCTCAGAGCCTTCCCAGACTGCCCTGATCCTGATACCCCACTCTTCTCCCTTCTCAGCCTGGCCACTCAGAACTGCCTGTCATTTCCTGATGCACCGCCTGGAATGGGCACCTCCTGACTTCCCATTCTTTGTCTCCAGCATATGCCACCTTTCCTGGTTCATAAGCACCCCCATCTCAAACGCTGTCACAACAAGAAAACTTTCCATGTGCTGTTTCCCATCCACACGTCCTGTTTGGAAAGAAGTCTCATACATGTTACCTATTCTCCACTCGGAATGTTGTTTCCCCGAGCTTGCATATTCTTCATGTATAATACTTCCTAGGCCTTGTCCTAGCGGTGGATCACCAATATTGCCGCATGCACAGGCTGCAGCTTTCAGTTTAAAGTTCTGATTCAGTTCAATGTATCAAATGTTCCCTTTAGGGGAACTCTAAAGCTTTAAACCAAACTCACCACAGTGGAGGCCATTCTGACTCACAGCAAGCCGATAGGAGAGAGTAAAAGGGCCCATGTGAGTTTCTGAGACAGTAATTCTAAGGGAATAGTCACCCTCTGGAGTCTGCTCCCAAAGAGCGGCTGGTACGTTCAAACGGCTGACCTTGCACTTAGCAGCCCTATGCATAACCCACTACAACGACAGGGCTTTGCGCCAAACCCAAAGTCATGCTTTTGGTGTAAAATCTACGTACTCATTTCCTAGATTTGGAAGTGTTTGGGTTGTTTTTTTCCCCTACATCTTTTTCCTAAATTATTTTTCAGTTTGTATTTAAGTTCATGATACATTTTGAGCTAACTTCTGTATGATGTGTATGGTTTCATTCGAGATTAATTTTGCTCTTATGAAACATTCCCTTGTTAACTTGTTTTTACACTTTGGTCAAAAATCCTCTGGGCAAAGGACCTTGGGCCTCTACTCAAGCACTCCCTCAATGCATGAATACTTTCTTTTATTAAATTTGCACTCTATGATGCTCACTCTCCCGACACAACTGCTGAAGCCAAAGCGGGTGAACAAGTAAGTGTGGTGAAGAAAGCTGATGGTGCCTGGCTATCAAAAGAGATAGTGACTGGGGTCTTAAAGACCTGAAGATAAACAAGCGGCCATCTAGCTCAGAAGCAACAAAGCCCACGTGGAAGAACACACCAACCTGTGTGATCACGTGGTCCCAAAGGGATCAGTTATCAGGCATCAAAGAACAAAAAATCATATCACTGGCTGCACACCTCCATGATACGATCGCCGAAGACAAACGGGTGCATAAGCAAATGTGGCGAAGAAAGGTGATGGTGCCTGGCTATCGAAAGAGATAGTGTCTGGGGTCTTAAAGGCTTGAAGGTGAACAAGCGGCCATCTAGCTCAGAAGCAATAAAGCCCACATGGAAGAAGCACACCAGCCGGTGCGATCACAAGGTGCCAAAGGGACCAGGTATAAGGCATCATGCAAAAAAAAAAAAGAATATATATATGTGTGTGTGTATGTATGTATATGTGTATATATATGTGTGTATATGTGTGTGTGTGTGTGTATACCATAGTGAATAAAGGGGGAAGTGCAGAGTGGAGACCCAAGGCCCAAGTGTCGACCACTGGAGATCCCCTCATAGAGGGGTTTAGGAGAGGAGATGGGTCAGTCAGGGTGCGATGTAGTACCGATGAAGAACACAGCTTTCCCCCAGATCCAGGATGCTTCCTCCCCCCAACTACCATGATCAGAATTCTACCTTGCAGGAATGGATAGGGCAGAGGTTGTACACTGGTGCATATGGGAGTTTGAGGCACAGGGAATCCAGGGTGGACGATACTTTCAGGACCAGGGGTGTGAGGGGCGAGCCTGGGAGAGTGGAGGGTGAGTGGGTGGGAAAGGGGGAACTGATTAAAAGGATCCACATGTGACCTCCTCCCTGGGAGATGGACGGCAGAAAAGGGGGGGAAGGGAGACTCCGGATAGGGCAAGGTATGACAAAATAACAATCTGTGGATTATCAAGGGCTCATGAGGGAGGGGGGATGGGGAGAGAGGGGGATAAAAGGGGACCTGATGCAGAGGGCCTAAGTGGAGAGCAAATGCTTTGAGAGTGATTAGGGTAAAGAATGTACAGATGTGCTTTATACAATTGATGTATATATATGTGTGGATTGTGATAAGAGTTGTATGAGCCCCTAATAAAATGTGAAAAAAAAAGAAAAGAAAATGATTAGGGAAAAGAATGTAAAGATGGGCTTTATGCAATTGATGTATGTATATGAATGGATTGTGATAAGAGTTGTATGAGCCCCTAGTAAAATGTTTTTTAAAAAAACAAAAAGACTTTAAAACAAAAAAAAATTCGCTGGGCATAGATGTGTGGATTTATTTCTGCATTTTAATTTTTGTCTCACTCTGCTCATTGTTATAGCTATGTAGAAAGTCTAAAAATCAAAATCAGATAGACTGATTCCCCCCACATTACCCTTCTTGGTCAGAATGTTTTCAGCTGTTCGACAATGCATGCCTCTGCATAGACATTTTATCATGCACTCATCTATGTGCACAAAACTTTGTTGTTGTTGTGAGGTACTGTTGAGCCTGTCCTGACAAATAGAGATGCTATGTACATTAGAACAAAATACCTCCCAGTCCTGCAGGATCCTCACAATTGTTACTGTGCTGGAGTCCCTGGTTGCAGCTACTGTGTCAATCTATTTTGCCAAGCGTCTTCCTCTTTTTTTTTTTCTTGGTCACCACTTCTCCATCAGTTCATCGCACTGTGGTGACGTGTGTGTTGCTGTGATGCTGGAAGCGATGTGGCTGCTATTTCAAATACCAACAGGTTTCAGCAGAGTTTACCGACTAAGAACAGGCTGTGAAGAAGGAAGAAGCTGTCTGCTTCTGAAGAATTAGCCACCGAAACTTGATAGCAGTCCCTTCTCCCTTTGTAGCATCTAGACCTTGTCAGAGACCAAACATTACTGGGGTCTAATTTACTTTTTTTTAAGGTCATTTTATTGGGGACTCTTATACCTCTTATAATAACCTATACATCAATTATATCAAGCATATTTGTACATATGTTGCCATCATTATTTTCTAAACATTTACTTTCTATTTGAGCCTTCTATATTAGCTCATCTTGTTTCCCCTCTCTCCCCTTTCCCCCTTATGACCCCATGATAAATTACAAATTATTATTATTTTCACATCCTACACCGACCACTGTCTCCATTCCCCCATGGTTTCTAATATACTTTTGAGACACTATGCTTCTTTTCCACTGTCTAAATTTTTACTGCAAATGCCATCACAGTTGATTTTTGCCTTTCATTAAGTTTTCCATTACCCAAAATTCAAGATTTATTGAATTGATTGAACCAAGCACCTATTTTATGTTCGGGGAACTGGGTCTACCATTTATAATACAAAAATGGAAACTTGTTTTTCCTTTTCCTCAAAGAATGTAAGGCTTTGGGGCTTGTGGTCAACTTCGGGACTTGTTTACTTTTTCAATAAAATGCTATTCCGTTCCATTTCTAAAGTAAGTTTGCAGTGTTCTTCCAAGGAATCCTGGTGGCATAGTGGTTACACTCTGGGCTGCAAAGCACAAGATCAGTAGCTCGATTCCACCAGCTGGTGACACCCTGTCAGCCAGCAGTCCCATCACACCTCTGGCTTTGTTCCCCCTCAGCCTGCACTGCCTTTTATAAATCATTGTAAACAACCAGGAAGAGCGGTCATTCCTCTTAGATTCCATTCCCATATATGGTTAGCATCCACTACATCCAGGACACTGGGCGAGGCATTGAGGGGTGCACATGCCACATTTGCCCCTCTCCCCCTTTGGCAGTCAGCGCACAGGATGCAGGGCAGAGAGGGGTGGCACCTGGTACCAGTATCTCTCAGGCGAAGCTGTGGACAGAGCCCAAATGAGAAGGAATCTGGGATCTGGACAGGCCTGGGCTGACTTGGGCAAGTGGCTTTTAGAAAGAGCCTAGTGACAGGGCTCCAGAAGGGTCACAGGGCTGAGTGCCCAGGCTAGAGGACAAAAGGGGCATGACAGCTGAAGGAAGGAGCAGGCCCTGCAAGGGCCAGGCTTCTGGCCACATTAGCAGAAATAAAAGACTTGGGTGACATGTTGCTGGCTCAAAGGAAGCAGGCCCTCCTCCCTACCTGGCTCTGAACAAGCTGAGGAAGTAAGTAAAACAGGAGATGCCACTGATCACTGAGAGAGGCTAGGCCGGCAGGATTGACTTATGCCACGCCTATAGACTCTGCCAGGCTCTGGCCCCCTCCTTGATGCAGGAGGAGAAAAGAGGTGCTTGTCACCCCTTCCCAATGGAACTCAGCCCTGTACTACCTGGGGCAGGGACGGTCATGACAGCTATGGCCAGGTGCGTACACAGAAGGAAGCCCGCCCAGGTGCTCTGACCCCTTCATGTGCAAGACCTCAGCAGATCAGCCTGTGGTCTAGCGAACTGACTGAGCACAGAGAACAGTTTTTTGTTTGTTTATTTGTTTGCTTTTCCTTAAGGAGACTAAAGAACAGAAAGCCAGGGAGTTCTGGCCTGGGAGCGAGGTAAACTGGTTGCTGGGGCTGGGAGATGCCCAGCGGAGCCACCAGCTCTGTTCTCCTCCCTTTACGGATACAGCTCTTCCTCACTCCATCCTCTCACCTGTCCTCCCTCCTGGAGCCTATCACTTGTAAGGAGGATGAGGCAAGGCATACATGTGTGTGCCCCACCCATGACACGAGGGTAGGTGTCACCCTCCTCCTCCCACCCTCCTCCTCCCACCATAGGGAACGGTCAGTAATGCTCATTATCCACTGTAATTATAGTGTGGTCCAAGTTCCAAATTGCTTAAGCGTGGTTGATACAAAAGCCAACACTAATGACAATATGCTGAGTAACTGAGGGGACACCTCTTTTAATTTTTCTCCTTCTTTCCCTTTAATTTCTATTTCATCCTAAAAAAGAAAGTCTTTGACAGCAAGTTCACAGATAGTGCCACCTCTCCAAACGCACTGCCACAGAGCCCATGGCCGCTCAAAACAAACGCCCCAACAGGAAAGGGTAGACCCTCAGCCGGTCAGGCTTTATGGGAGTAGAGAGCCTTACCTGTGTCCCTTTGAAACCGCGGCCGGCAGTTTCTAACTGTGCACCTTCCAGGTCCCAGTCCAACAAGACATGCTTACCACAGTAATACAGCGGAAACACCGGGAGATTGGGGCAGCTTAGTGACTCTAAAAACGCCAGCAGAAACGAAGAATATCAGTTTGTGCTCACCCACGTGGAGGTGAAGCCACATGGTCCAGAGCGCCAGGGTCATTGGGTAAGCCCACATTCGGGTCAGTGAGCTTCCTCCGTCGCTCTCACCCTTCCCAGAGGATTCCTGTGCTCGCTGATTACACCATATCGAAAAGACAGCTTGGGCATCTTTGAGGGATTCAAATCGCATTCCTTTTAAATGTTTTGCTTGTTTGGTTGGTTGCTTGGGGAACCCTAAGAAGTCTGAAGGGGCAATATCAGGGCTATAGGGTGGATGGGATTCTCTTGGGACCAAACAAACACAGTCGACCATGCTCACGTCCATCGAGTGGATTCCAGTTCATAGTGACTTTACAGGACAAGTAGAACTCTGTGGATTTCTGAGACCGCAGCTCTTCGTGAGAGTGGAAAGCCTTCTCTTTTTCCCTCAGAGCAGTTGGTGGTTTCAAACTGCTGTTCTTGTTGTTAGGCCCCCAACTCAGAACTGCTATGACACCCGGGCTCTTTTCTTTTAGGACTGGCCTCCAAAACCAAACTCACTTCCCTCAAGTCGATTTTGACTCAGAGTGACCTTCATAAGACAGGGTGAAACTCCTCCCGTGGTTTTCTGAAACGGTGCTTCTTTGCAGGGGTGGAAAGCCTCCTCTGGCTCCCACGGAGCAGTTCTCGGTTTCACACTGCTGCCGACGTTGCAGTGAGCAGCCCAGTGTAGACCTGGGGCTCTGAACATCCCAGGGACTCCACAGAAGAGAGAAGACCCATCTCTGTCCGTTTCCAAGCCCGTAACCCTTTATAGAATGTCCACCTCCCTGTCTCTTTCCCATGGAATGACTGCAGGTATCTCATTCATAGCAACCCTACAGGACAAACTAGAATTGGCCCATAGGATCCCATGGATTACAAGGTTGTAATCTTTATAGAAGCAGACACCACACCTTCCTCGTGCACAGGAGGCTTCCAACCACCAACCTTTCCATCAAAAGTCAAGCGCTTTCCCCTGTGTCACCGGGGCTCCTAAAGGTCAGTGTCACACTGTGATCTTAAAGTCCTTCACTTTAACAAAGTTGAAAGGGTGAATGTCACTGAAGATATGTTTATAACATCCACACAAAGCTGGGACTCGGCTGCTGAGGTGCTGACCAAGCCCCTCTAGGAATTTGGCTTCTCTGGATTAGGGTCAAGATTTCATGGACCCTCCTGCTTAATTAGATGCCATAAAATCAATTGGCCTAATCTTGTGCTTAGGGCCTCTGCTGTCCTTGCTAGTTGGTTGCCTGATAACTGAGGTCTTAAAAGTGTGCAGACAACCATCTAAGGTGTAATCGTCACTCTCTGTTCCCCTGGAGCAAGAGAGGAAGCAGGAGGGTGGGATGGGAGGAGAAGGTGGAATGTGTAGCTAATGGCCACCATGTACAACCGCCTGCTTTTCCAGGAGACTGGAAGAGTTGGATGTGCCCAGCTGCCATTGAGGAGCATTTTGAGAGAAGGTTCTACGGAAAGGTCCTGATCCAAAGGAAGAAGGTGCAGAATAGAATGCCAAGTTCTCCTGGAATACAAATTTTCAGAACCGTGGAGGCCGGATGAAACTACTGATACTGTCTCGAGACCCTCTTTTAGCCTCACATCCCAACTGTCCCTGGAAGTCTTCCAGAAAGCAAACAGGAGGCTAGCTTCACATGTCAGGGTCAGGAATGGCTGCGCTAACCAGCATGACCCCTCCTGAACTATCTGTGCGGGGTCCTTGAACGCTTAGGCAGGGAACTTGAGCGGCTGTGAGGTCACACTATGGGGCAGGAACAAGTCAAGAAAGAAGGGTGAGAATGCAGTTGGTGTCCGTGGTGGCTATGTGGAGAAACGGTGGGGCTGCTATACGGCCAGCGCTTCAGAGTCTCAGCATGAACATATGATAGTGCCAACTGTGGGAAAATACAGCATGGCATCGAACTGAGAAAGAAAGGAAGGAAGGAAAAAACCCAAACCCTCAGTTCTATCCAGGCATTCTGACTCAAGACGACCCCACGGGACAGAGTGAAATGAATCTGTAACTCTACAAGAGTGGAAGGCCTTGTCTCTCTCCGGAGGAGCAGCTGGTTGGTTTGAACTATGGGCCTTGCAGTTCACAGCCCAACATGTAACCCTTACACCACCAGGGCTTCTACCTCAGAGTCGCACAGTCACCTTGAATAGTCACCCCAAAGGAACAACTGTGCCCATTTTCCATGCATCCTGGGGACAGGAAACATTGCCCATAGAAGGAAGCCCCTTCCTCCCTCCTCCCCTGCCAGTGACTCTCACAGGTCTGATCTGCGTGGGACTGTTCTTCCCAGTCCTGCTGCTCCAGCCCCCTTCTGCCCCCCGTGTGGCCACAAGTGGCACAGGTGACAGACCTGCTTGCTTTTTATTCAGCAGTAGCCTTTCAGAGGGATGCTCTTGTTTAGGTCCCACACCATCAGGACTTGCTCAGGATACAAACAGGACTCCTGCATTCATGCACTCCCAGGAAGTGAGTGAATGACCCAACATCAATGACCCAACCCGCCACCAATGTCCACGGACGCCATCTCTGCTCTTGCTGGGTGGCAGACAGCAGTGGCATGCTTCTTCTTGTTCAGGTGGACATGGGTCTATGTGCCTTCTCTGCGAGAGCCTGGAGGTGCGGACCCATGGCTTTCTCTTTGCTGGCACTGATTTAACCTCTTGAAGGGCAGGGTGAGAGAGAGTTTCCATTCCCACAGACCTGGGCCTTCTGGGTGGGGGTGTGTGGGTGGGTCATGAGATGAGTCCTGGGATATCCCTGCCAGGATTCCATGAGGATACACCCATCCAACAATCTTGGATGGGGTTGTTGGGCATGACTTCCTCTTCTCTGGGACCTGCTCTCACTCTGGGTGGCTGGTCTTCCCCCATTCATGGTCAGAATCCTGCCCAGAAGCTCTTTATATTGACAAAAACCAACCCTCACCCCAAACCCAAACTAGGGTCCATGTATTCTCTGCCGACCTGGACATTTTCACTTTTAACTCAATCACTTGTATGTTTTTTCCCTGTTCTCCAGACCCCACTGTGATGTGGGTGGTGGTGGTGGTGTGAGAGTGTGTGTATGAGTGTATGACTAAGCAAGAACAACTATTTATAAAGTAAAGCAAGAACAACTATTTATAAAGTAACCCCGCTCCTCTGGGCTATGTCTACCTCCGGTGCAGGACGTTGGAGGAGGGAGGGGAGGCTGTGGACACATGGCCAGGTGCGGCCAAGCTGAAGTCCTGGGCAGCTGTTCCAGGTACACAGGCAAAGGGTTGTCCAAAAGATACTAACCATTGACCCAGACAAAGGCTCTGTAGAGGGTTGCTTGTTTCACAAAAGAACTGCGGGAAGGTGGGGAGGGGGTGGGGGTGGAATTGCAGAGAAATGTTCTTCTTTCCCAGGGTTTTCTGGCCAGCAAGGAGGCCCTCTTCCCCTCCAGTGGTCAGGCATCTTTAGACCCCAGCGCTCTCCCAGCCTCTAGGGGAGCTCAGCCTGGGCGCCACCCCCACCTTGCCAGTGAGTGCAGGTGCTCAAAGCTGAGAAGTTGAGCTGAGGGAGCAGCCTCCAGAGAGGTCTGGGGTAGTGGGGGGAGGGCCATAGGGGGCATTTGGATCTAAGTTTCCCCAGAGAGGGCCTAGCAGCATCAAGTCTATCTTGGCCACTCCTCATCTGTCTCCAATTATCTAGAGCGTCCAGCGCGAAGCTGCGCACCCTCCTCTAGGAGAGCGTTGGTCTGGGTGCGTGAGCGCGCGTGAGCATGTGCCTCTCCCCCTGTCCGCATAGGACAGGGAAAATTGCAGAGGAGTTGCAAACAGCTGGTTTTCCTAAAATGCCTGATGACAAGCTAAGAACTAAGTGGTGAGGTCTCCCCGGCTCGGCTCAGGGAACAGTCTCCTTGTTCTCTTCTGTGGTCCCTAGGCTGCTCCCTGGCCGTCCTCTGGCCAACCTCCCAGAGATGGGGCTTCCTGCGGCCTCACAGGGGCTAAGCTCAGCCTCTGGACAGGGGCGGGGGGCGGGGGGTGGGGGTAGGACCTGGAGACCAGACCCGGGTCTGGGGTCTGGTAGGGCTAGGACTCAGGAGGAGGAGTCAAAGGGAGCAGGGGAGCCAGCCTCCAGCAGGGCAGATGTCTGGTGGGGAAGAGGCAGACACTTTTAGCAAGGGGTCACTCCCAGTCCGGTGCCCAGAGAAACTTCAGGAAGCACTTTGGAGGGCATTGCATCCTATGGAGTCAGAGATGCTACCCCCCACCCCAATGTCAACCAGTGGGGCAGTTAGAACAGAAGAGACCCCAGGAGGCCTGGAACTAAAGAGGAAGAGCCAGGGCCCGCAGCAGATTAAGTGTGGCGCCGCGTGGGCGCGGGTCTTGGGATATTTGAGAAGTGTTTTCTGGTCCTGGCCATTTTGGACTCTGTGTCCCCTGGGAACTCACCCATGTCTCCTGGCGCAGTGGAGACCCCTCCAGGAGAACCCCGCCAGCCCCCTCTTATTCCAAGAAAGGGACCTCTGTCACGGGCCCTCCTCTTTCCGCAGTCACTGGAGCTCCTGGGTGCGCGTTTATTCCAGGGAAACGGTTATGGGACCCCGGAGCCTGTTTGAGCGCCTGGGAATCTCCTGCCTTCTGAAACTCACTTGGCGATCAACTCGCTCCTAGAAACTCAGACCAGGAAACGGGGAGACGAATATCTCATTACCACTTAAAAATTGTACAATCCCTAACGACGGCGCTTTTCACTGCTTTTCCCGCTTTGCCTCTAAAAGGAGAAAGTGCAAAAGTCAACTTTTCATTCCCCTCTCTCTTCCTTGCCTCTCTGCGCACACCCGGAGAGGAGCCCTGGATCCAAAGGGATGCTGTGCTCAGAATAGAACGAACTGATACATTGAAGCGATTTACATTTGCAAGTCTTTCTTATTTAATGGAACCTAGGTAAAATGTGCACGTATGTAATCGTCCTGACAAATACAATTGGCCCCCCACCCCAAAAAGTGTCCTTATGCACCCTGAAAACCCTTATAATCAGGCTGGAGGAGGGGAGAAAGAGAACAAAACAATGGGGTGCAGTGTCTGTTGTAGTGGAAAGGCTCCTAGATCTTTTACATGATTACATTTTCTATCTTAAGTAAACGGACCTTAGGAAGGGGTAGGTGGTATCAGACACCGCGATGTCTGCCCCTTCTCCACAGCTCAGGACCAGTACACTGGGGCCACAGGTGCCAGCGACGAGGTCGGCAGCCGCGGGCCACAGCGCCACCTCGCAGCCCGCACAGCACGCACGACTTTGGCCTCTTTGCCGACTTGCCTGCCCAGCGACTGAGAACCCCAAGACAAGGCCTTGTCCAGTGGTCGCCCGGGCAGCCTTTGCCGTGAGGTTGGTCCCAGAGATGACCTGGATCAGAGAAGCCCTTCCCTGTGACATTTCTCAGCTCAGCGTTAAAGACTCGTCCTGCGGCGCAAAAAAAGCAAGCAGAGCAGTGTAAACTCTTTTTTCCGCCTCGCTCTCTTAAAAAAAAAAATCATGTACACATGGGCGAGGCCTGGGTCCTTGTTAGAAGTGGCTACCCTTTCAGGACAGTTATCCATCCGTTGTTCCCTGCGGGCACGTCCATCCTCCCCCACTGCACCTCAGATGGCCACTGCAAAGTCGCAGAAGCAAAGTGTACAACCCCACGAGGGGGGTTCCAGAAGCTCAAACATCACCCTCCTCAGCGCCCCATCCCAGTCCAGGGTTAGCCAGTCCCTGCTCCAGGACCCGGCAGCCTTCTGTCCAAACGCCACCGTCCACTGTCCGCAGCCCTCGGATCTGCGCGAAGCTCCAGCCCTGGCGTGAGGCAAACCCAGGCCGCTCGGCACTCCGCAGCTTCATGGTCCCGTCCAAAGAGAAGAGGAATCTGTGTGAGGGGAAATTAGTTTTAAAACAGAGGTGATGGAAAGGGAAATGTAGGTCCAGCTTCCAGCGCCCTGGTACCGAGAGCAAGTTCGAATGTTCCCCAGGAGACGTTTTAATTTGCCATAGTTGCCACCAATAAAACCGGCATGGCGCGCGATTCCACCGTTTAATAGTGCAGAGTAGACGGTTTTATTAGGAGCAGGCAGCAGTATGGAAAATTTAGATTTCGGCGAAGGAGTTAATTGCTGGTGAGGGCGGGGGAAGGTAAGGGGGGAGCTGGGAGAGGGGAGTGTGACTACACACACACACACACACACACACACTCAAATCCAGCAATAAGACCTAGGGACACAAGGGCACAGTTCCCTGTGAAGCCTCCCGACAGCAGGGGACCCTCCAATGCCACATGGACTTGGCTGATTACATGTTTAATTGATGCCCAAATCCTCTGCACCCAGAGCCTACCTTCCACTTCAAATTCTGGGGATTTTTGTCAGAACTCTGGTTTTCTTTTCTTAGCCCCCCTCCGCCCCCAGGGGAGAGGAGCCCCCAATGCAAATGAAGACACCCAGAGGTGCTCTTTAGTCATGGAAATACCGGGCCTCACCTCCTGGTGGCAAAAATTACACCCTTCTTTCAGTTTTTATTTTGGCTTGTTTTCACTTAAATTATTCTGATTGAAAGCAACCTCAAAATGCTCCCATTTGATCTGTAGTAGTAAACGTGACCCAACATACTGTTCCCATGTGGAGCCTCCTTCCTCTTGCCTTCCCCAGAAGACCAAAGGGGCTGTTGAGGATGCAGCCAGCATGGCAGGTGTCTTCACCCCTTGCCTTCTTCCCTCCCTCCCTCCCTCTCTCCCTCATTCCTGGCTCTCTCTCTTGAATTCTGCCCCTGGGGGATAGAAAATGCAGTCAGGGAACCAAGAAAGAGCATCTTCCTGGGACCACAACAGGGTTGGGGGAAGGGGAAAAAGACCATCCAAAAGGAGAAGGGGGAGGAGCTCTGAGTGACCCTCAGTGTTTGGAAAGGCTTGGCAGGCCTATGGGGTGGAGTTCCAGTGGTGGCTGTGTGGTGGTCTTCCGAGGAGAGGAGGGGTGTGTGTGAATGGGCGTGGACAGTACATTGGGGATATTGAGGAAGGCAAGTGGTGAAGGGTGGGGGATGGGATTTTCAGGAGAGTAGGGGTCTATAAGGGTAGTGGTGTGTGGGGCAGGGGCAGTGGGGAGGACCCGCAGGGGCACTACCTGGGTCTCTGGGAATATCAAGCCCATTGGAAAACAAAACTGCCTTTGGTCACCAGTCCTCCTGACCTAGGGTGGCAACAAATTCATCCATCTGACTTGAGTCTTATGCCCAGGACACAGCCCCTACCCCGGGCATTGAGACTACTCAGGACCCATTCACTCTCTCCAAGGTGTCACCAGGAAAGCAGTATCTGAGGCTGCCCCACAAACTGGGTGGGAAGCTGTGTGCAAGAACCAGCAAACCTAGGCCCACCAGCCCTGGCTCTGAAGGATGCACTCCCCATCTGAGGTCCCCAGCTTCAAGGTCTCCAAGGACTAGGGAGACACCTGTTGGGTGAGTCCTGGACCCCACTGGACCAGATCCCAGCTCGGACCCCGCCCCCACACACCTACCTCCCCAAGGGTACCTTGAACCCCTTCCTAGTCCTCTCAGACCTGTACTACTAGCACTGCCTTCTGCAGGTCCCAGGGGGGGGGGGTGGGTGGGAGTCAGGTCCAAAGAACATGGGATGAGGGTGGGGGGTGAGGTTGAGGAACCTCAATGCCAAAATTGTCCCTTAGCCTCAGATCCCTGCTAGGCGCGACCCAAAAGTTACCTGAGCCACCTGTGCTGTCCACTTGGGCCCCTCCAGCTGCCTTCTGGCTCACAGGCAGAGGCGGCAGAGAAGATTCACCTCGAGCAGTCTGTCCCGTAGCAGTTGGGTCCCCGAATGTGTTGTCAACACGAATCCAAAGAAAGGCGTCATCTTATTAAAAATAAATGAAATCAAATGCAAACATGTCAGGTGGGCGGCTTCCTGGGCTAAGCGCGGTTGCGTGTTGCAAAGACGCTTCCAAGAGCGAAGTGGCCATCACGGAGAAGCCCCATGTCTTCTCTGCCCGCTCAGGGCACAAGCTCCCCCTCGGGCAACGCCAGACAGTTTGCCTGGAAGGCACCCCAAATCTGGCCTGCGGGGACACGCTGGGGGGCGCGGGACGACCGGCCGGCGACCGAACTCGCAGCCAGGCGAGGAGCTTCTGGGCCACGAGGTGGAGCCGGGCGAGCTCGGTGGAAGCGAAACCCACGTACTCCACCCCAAGGTGTCCCCGGCCTTGCCACCTACCCACGCCACTCCTCCTGCCTTCCTGGGCGCGTTCTGGGCCTGGGCGAGCAATCGCGGGAGCCTAGCTCCTCGGGGCGGAAAGGGGAGCCACCAGCGAGCGTCCCGCCATGGGGCCCATCGGGACCTGACTGCGGCGTCCTCTCCCGCGTCGGTGCGGGGGAGTGGGAGGAGGGGAGCGGCTGGGGGTAGCTGATTGGGAGGGGGAGCCCTCCGTGGGCAATCGGTGAGGTGGCGGCCGGGGTAGCGGGTGGGGGCGGTGGGAGTAGGCGGGAGTGCGAGGGGCTGCGCCCCGAAGTGCACCTAGTGGCCGGGTTTGGTGGCCGGGCCTCGGCCGCCAGGCTGGGGCTGAGCTCTAGGCGGCTGCGCCACAAAAGCCGGGCGTCCCTCCCCGCCGCCAGCCGCCCCTCCCCCACCGGCGTCCCGCCCCTCCCCCGGCCGGGGCCCGGCGGCGGCGGGAGCGGGAGGAGCGGGGAGGGGGCGGGCGCCCGAATATGCAGATGAGCGCGTGACGGACAGCTCGGCGTTCCAATGTCCCTCGGAAACTCGAGCGCTCCTTCCTCAACTCCTCACTCCCGACTCCGCACTCCCCCAAACCCCGACCGCCGGCCTGGCGCGCGGCTGCGCCCACCGGCTCCGCGCCGCCGCCGCCGCCCCGCCGCCCCGCGCCCCGGCCGGCCGTGGATGGAGGGCGCCGCGCGCCCTGCCCGCCGCTCGCCGTGACGCGGGCCCCGCGCCCCGCGCCCACCATGTCCTACCCACAGGGCTACCTGTACCAGGCGCCCGGCTCGCTGGCGCTCTACTCGTGCCCGGCGTACGGCGCGTCGGCGCTGGCGGCTCCGCGCAGCGAGGAGCTGGCCCGCTCCGCGTCGGGCTCGGCCTTCAGCCCCTACCCGGGCTCGGCGGCCTTCACGGCGCAAGCGGCCACCGGCTTCGGCAGCCCGCTGCAGTACTCGGTGGACGCGGCCGCCGCCGCCGCCGGCTTCCCGTCCTACATGGTAACCGCGCGGCGCCGGCCCGGCGGGCGGGAGCGGGACGCGGGGCGCGGGCGGAGGAGCGCGGCGGGAGCTGGGGACGGCGGGGACCCGCGGATCCCGGGCGGGAAGTCGCGTCCCGAGTAGCGTCAGGCTCCGGGACAGTTTCCCCGAAGAGCCTGGCAAGTGCGGCTCAGTCGGGCTTGTCCGGAGTTGTCCCCGCAGCTCGCCCGCTGCAGCCGGGTTAAGGGTCCCGAGCGCTTCGGCGCCGCTCTGGCCTGGTGGCGCTCGCTGGCTGCCGGCGCTGACTTTGCGGGCGGGATAGTGGCGAGCGGGGCGACAGCCGAAGGTCCCGCCGCGCCGCCAGGGCCAGCGGATCTCGGGTGGCGGGTGGACGCCCGGAGCCTCTGCCCTCTTAGCTGAGGCGGGTCTGCATTGCGAGCTACTTGCCACCGGCCAAGCGCTCCTGGGCTCCGCTGGTCGAGAGCGCAAAGACTGCCCCTGGACCCGGGGTGGAGCGGCGGCGGCACTGGGCGCTGACGGGACGCCTTTCGGAAGATCGAGGCCATTAATGGGAGTTGTCGCTGCTGCCCAGCGTCGCTGGAATTCGGGACGGCCTCAGATTGGGCTGGGGGGTGAGGGGGGGATGGAGGGGCCGAACACTTGGTCGACCCGACTGTCTCGAATTTAAACTTTAAAGGCTGAATTAAAATGCTAATTACCTAGTATTTGAAGCATTCGAAATGGTGACTGGCTTCTTCTGAGTTGCAAATTGGATTTGCGGAGTGTTAGGGCCCTGCATGGGGGTGCGGGGGCTCCAGAGTGATTTTTCAACCATATCAAGGAGGTGGGGGCTGGAGGAGGCTGCCGCTCAGGAAAGGTCCGTGGAAATTGAGCAACTACCTGTAGGCGCGACGCGCGCGCTGGGTCAGGGTGAGCTGGGGCGGAGTGGGCTAGGTCATTTTCTGAAAGTGAAATCGTTTAAGAATGGAAAGAGCGCCTTTCCGTTCAAAGGCTGGCCCCAGTGACCTGCGATCTTTCGTTTAGTTGGGGTTTGCAGTGCCGCTGTTTTGCCTTGGGGAGGGTTGCGTCAGCGTGGGAAAGGCGGCGGCAGGCGGGCGAGGGTCAACACGCGCCCCCCTCACCAAGTTCTTGTTGACTGCAGGGCGCGCCCTACGACGCGCACACGACCGGGATGACCGGCGCCCTCAGCTACCACCCGTATGGCAGCGCGGCCTACCCGTATCAACTCAATGACCCGGCCTACCGCAAGAACGCCACGCGGGACGCCACGGCCACGCTCAAGGCCTGGCTGAACGAGCACCGCAAGAACCCTTACCCCACCAAGGGCGAGAAGATCATGCTGGCCATCATCACCAAGATGACCCTCACGCAGGTCTCCACCTGGTTCGCCAACGCGCGCCGGCGCCTCAAGAAGGAGAACAAGATGACGTGGGCCCCGCGGAACAAAAGCGAGGACGAGGATGAGGAGGAGGGCGACGCGGCCCGCAGCAAGGAGGAGGGGGCAGACAAAGTGCAGGAGGGCACGGAGACGTCCGCGGAGGACGAAGGTGAGTGAGGTTGAGGCTGGCTGGGTTCTGCGGAACTTCCTTCGCACGCCCTGGGTGAGCTCCCAACACCCAGATCTGGCCTGTGCTCAGGCTCCCGGCCCCCTGTGGCCGGTGGGGCGCTTCCCAGGGAAGTCTCTCATCCCCCACCCAACTCGCGTCCCCCAACACGTGGTGGGCACTGGGGCAAGGTCAGGGGTTGCGGAGGAGCCTAGGGTGCCCCAGTTGTTCCCGGGAGTCATCCATCCTTCCCGCGCCCCGCAGGGATCAGCCTGCACGTCGACTCGCTCACGGATCACTCCTGCTCAGCGGAGTCGGACGCGGAGAAGCTGCCTTGCCGCGCAGGGGACCCTCTGTGCGAATCGGGCTCTGAGTGCAAGGACAAGTACGACGACCTGGAGGAGGAAGAGGACGAAGATGAGGAGGGCGAGCGGGACCTGGGGCCACCCAAGCCCGCGACCTCGTCACCGTTGACGGGGGTGGAAGCGCCGCTGCTGAGCCCCCCGCCCGAGGCCGCGCCCCGCGCTGGCGGCAAGGCGCCCCTGGGCAGCCGGACGTCGCCGGGCGCACCGCCGCCCGCCAGTAAACCCAAGCTGTGGTCGCTGGCGGAAATCGCCACGTCGGACCTCAAACAGCCGAGCTTGGGCCCAAGCTGCGGGCCGCCTACGCTGCCCTCGGCCGTGGCGCCTGCCTCGTCGGGGGCTCCGCCAGGTGGCTCGCCCTACTCGGCCTCGCCGCTGCTCGGCCGCCACCTCTACTACACATCGCCCTTCTATGGCAACTACACAAACTACGGGAACTTGAACGCGGCGCTGCAAAGCCAGGGCCTCCTGCGCTACAACTCGGCTGCAACGGCCCCTGGCGAGGCGCTGCACGCCGCCCCCAAGGCGGGCAGCGACGCGGGCAAGGCGGGCACACACCCGCTGGAGGCCCACTACCGGCCCCAGGGCGGCGGCTACGAGCCCAAGAAAGGTAGGCAGCCCGGGGCCCCCGGGGTCCTCGGGGAAGGCCAGCTCGCCGCGTCCCTAGTGAGAATCCGGGAGGAGGACATGTATGGGGCAAAGGAGCCTGTGGCCCTTCCAGGCCAAAAGGAAAAGATCTATCTAGAGAGGAAAAGCCCCGCATTTGACTTCGGGGTGTGGGGAGGTGGAAGGGGGTGACGCCAAAAGGGAGGCCAGAAGATAGTTCCGACTTCTTTCGGGAAGCAAACTGCACCCCTTTATTATTATCTCCGCGTTTCACTTCTTATTGAAAGGGCGATTACCGCCGCCGTGGCGATTGTCCACGGGAAGAATTTTACTTGTAGGCAACCCAAAGTGGCCACCACATGCAATTCACAGCTGGTGGCTCTGCCTGCTGTGTTTAAGGGCTTAAGATGGTACCTGTGTTGTTGGTCAGGTAGACTCCTAGCTAAGGCCCCTTTGGCTGGCAGCAAAGGAAATCTAGTTGTTTCCAGGGGCATGCCTTGTTTCCACCTGCTAGATACCCACTGTTGGGCTTTCTCTGCTCCTTGGCTCCTTGTCTCTGTGGCTTGCAGAAATCAGGTTGGAGCAGAGAACGCCCTAAACGGAAAAAGATGAGGGGAAATAGGAAATTGCAGGAATCAGTCTGCAAAGAGGGTTCTGGGAAGCGGGCTGGTGTGTGCTTGGCTTGGAGAGAGCTTGCTCTGGTGGGTTCTAACTGCACCCCCTCCCCTGACAGATGCCAGCGAGGGCTGCATGGTTGATGGGGGTGGCCAGTCCTACCTATAGAAGGCCCCTGCGCAGCAATAAAAGTAAGTGGGCACCTGGTGACTTTCAGGCACAGTTGCTTGGAAACTTGCTCCATGTGTATCTCCTGCTTTGGGCTCCTGGGGCTGGAGGACAGAGCTCTACCATCTTCCTACTCCAGTTTTCCCGGAAGGGAAGGAACAGAGAACATCCATTCTAATCTTCTAGAGTCTCTCCACTTTGTGCAGGTTCTCGCTTTAATTGAAATAGATGACCCGTAGTGCTGCTGTGTCCTCTTGGACAGAAAATAATGGAAAAGAGAAAAATAAAGATAACAACCTGGACATTTATTGGCAATTTAGAACTTTTATTTTTCTTTCTGGTGAGCTACTGTTAGAAAAACTCTGGCTGTCAAGACCCGCAGTCTTGAAGGCTGCGGGGTCAGATGGGGCCTTAATCTTCAAAACTCCTTTGCAAATGATTGTTATCAGGCTCAGTGCCCTGAGCCCAGTAGCACTAGCAGGACCCTGCCCCCAGATGGCTTGGCTGGAAGCAGTGTCTCCCTAGGTTGGTTCCTTTACAAAGAGGCAAAATGACAAATCACAGATCTTGACGATGGAAAGAAGCCCCCTGATCCCGTGGGTTGTTATTCCTTTAATAAAAGTCATAATGTGCTGCTGCTGGTGGTGGTGCTTCCGAACCGAAGGATTTGGGATGATTTAGTTTTTGTTTTGCTTTGTTTTCCCTTGGTCCACAGGTAGGTGTCACAATTGCTTTGAGAAATAAATAAATAAGTTCCATCCAAAAAAAAGCCAGCAAGCCAGCTTCCCAAGGTAATAAGTATATATAGATAGAAAAGCCACATCCAGATTCCCAACCCCGGATTGCATCTTGTGCCAGAGTCAATGAGAAGACGCCAAGAGTGCCACCAGGCCACTAGATGACTAGAACTGACTTTTCTTGGACATGTGTGACTTTGTGGACCTAGTCTAGCTTCTCCTATGTACCTGTGACTTTTGCAAACAAATCTGTCCTCCCTCTTACCCCCACCCCCAGCCCCACTTCCCCTCAGGATATATTCATCGCCACGGTATATATTCGATAGGTGTGATAGGATTGACTTGTACAATTTCTTTGTAAAAGCTGTACACAGTAGAAATAAAATGTGATTGAAGAACTTGAGTACTTAAGAAGTGGAGACAAATTTGATATTTATTTTTATAATGATATAAAGCTTCTAGTAATTTATGCAAGTTGTATTGCAATGGAATCTAAACTCTTTTTTTGTAAATAAATCCTGCCTGGTTTTTATTTGAACACTGCTGGTTATACAATCTTTGTTGGTTGTTTAACAAGGATTCTTTACTAATTTATATCTGAAATTGTAAATAAAAGCAGACTAGTCTACAACACTACTGCGTTTGGGGCTGGTTTTTTGTTATTATTGTTGTTTTTTGTTTTGATTTTGTATTCCCAGAAGAACGACTTGGGTAGGAAGCCCTCATTGTAATCCCAGGGGTGGTGGAATGGGGCCTCAGATCCTTCTATGAAACTAAGGAAAAATGCCTTCCAATGCAGAACATTTGAATACAAATGCCTGTCCAGAAAACAGTGTTTTCCGGGCTCTGGATATGCAAAGCACTTTTGAATGTAAATAAGAGCCTTAGGGTAATCCAATGAAGTTGACACCCCTCTGGGTTAGGATCGGGTCCTTTTTCTATTTCTATTGGACGCCGGCGATTCAAACCACTTTGATGTAGACTCAACTGAAAGGCTGCTGATAGCAGGGATAAGGCGCACGCACCCTTCCCAGCTTGCCTCTGAAGGACTGCTGGAGAGGAGGGTTTGGGGTTTGTTTGTTTTCAGTTTGAATTAGGCAAATCGGCGTGGATTATTCAAACAGAATAATTTCTTAATTCACCTTTTCTTACAACTCTCATCCACTCTAGATGATAATCTTGAGGGGTGGGGTGTGTGTGTGTGTGTGTGTGTGTGTGTGTGTGTGTGTGTAAGCCTGTTTTTTTTTTTCTTCAAGGTGGCTTGTTCCCTTGCCCTGGGGGCTTAAGAAAAGTTTAAACCACCTTCCACTCAGGCCTCTTTATTGCGTTACTCACTTTCTAATTACAGGACACGTCGGAAATTTGTAGTCAAGTAACCTTCTCCCTTTGATTCCAATCGTAAATGCAACAGTCCCGTCATTTAAATTTTCAGCACCATTATGTGGCTATCCATATCATATAATTTCGGGAAAGAAACACGCACTCATTTATTTCCTCTGCAAAGATAAATTGAGTGAATATAACTTACGGTTATAAAACAAGAATAATAGCTTCTCAGATTGCCCTTTAATCAATCATACACTTATTTTTCAAGAGGCTCATCTATTTTATTCCGTGATTAATAACGGTGCCACATGAGAGCATTATTGGATCCCAGCGGGGGGTGGGGGGCAGATCCTGGATGCTTTTAGCTGCTCTAGAATGGTCAGTTGGGGTTCATTATGGCCTGATATTGAACAATTTATAAAATCTTGTCTAAACATCTGCCAGCTCCAATCAGCCGATGTGTCTGAGGTCCTGGACCAGTTGATACTGAGAAACGAATCTCTCTCGGTGGTTTTTGTGCTGTGGAGATGTGTGGCCTTTTGCTGGTGTCTTGTGAGAAAGGGCAGTTGAAAGTAATCTTAGGGTACTTGGGAATGGGACCGCTCACTGGACACTGAGCCAGGCAGCTGGGGAGGGGGATCTGTGGTTGATTTCTTAGTGTAGAGAACAGGGGAAATACGAAGTTTGAAGGCTTTCCGAAGGTTTTAGTTTTACTCTTACTTCATACTTTCTTTTTTTTGCTTTTGAGGCCAAGAACACTTGGAGATCAGGCATAACAATCTTGGCGGTGAGGATATCTTTTTTCTCTCTCTCCAGCCCTGCCTCCCTTAGTCATAGAAATGGAAGCGGAGCTAGCCTCCAATGTAGAGGACTGAATTTTCCCGGTGAGGTGGGGGGGCGGGTTGGGGGAGTGGAGGCTGCATCTCTTTACTAGTGTGTCTGAAACAATCCAACTCCAGGATCCAGTGAAGTGTTAAAACAAAACAAAAACTAGCGCCCCGCTTGTTTCCTTGTTTGTACTAGAGGTGTAAAAGCGCGGCAGAATTCCTGTAAAGATAACGCACTCCACCCCACCGGATTTTGGATTACAACGGGAAGAGTTAAGTTCTTGACTCTGATTAACATTAGCCCCTTGGCAGGAGACAGCTGGCAGCCACATCTCCATCAGCTGTGATAGTCCCACCTTCACGGGTTTTTTTGTTTTGCTTTTTGAGGACTTCAGTGAAAATCCGAATTAACAATCTTTAACAAATTAAAACCCAAATCCGAAGCAAAACAAAAAACTGAGACCATGGAGTGTGATGGAGATACATTTTTGGGCGACCACCGGCCCCTGGAGGGAAGCTTGCAATGTGGATGGTAAACCCCAGCCTCAAAGAGATCTTTCTGCCGATGTTCAGAAGTTAAAGGCCCTTCAAAGCTACTTCCTTTTGGAGGAGGAGGGGAGTGTGTTGTCTTACCTGGACCCAAGATCCAAGGTCCCCTGGCCCCCCACGCCCCTGGGTCTCCTGGAAGGTATGCGCATGCCAACTCAACGCACATTTCAACTCCGAGCAACTCAGGAAATTAACCCTGGTCCTGGACACCTCCTCCTTGATGTGTCAGCCCCAGATTTTAGCCCAGATTTCCATAACTGACACCCCTCCCTGCCTCTGCCTCTCTGTGGAAGAACACTTGATTTTTAAAAATAAAGCTCCAAGCATCTAATACCGCCCAATGTTTTCCGCGATCGTTTTAGGGAACGGCCCGAGAGACAGAGAAGTTCTTAGAAAAGACGAGGAAGGACGGGCTGAGGGAGAGAGGAAGGGGCGGGAGAGCTCTGCTTGTCTTTAGGGAGGGAAGTTAAAGGGTTTGGAGGGACTTTTGTTTTTGCTTTAAACTGGAGGTAAAGACAAGGGAGCAGCAGGCAGGATCCAAGTCCTCGGCGTTGCCAGAGTGGGTGACGAGGCCGAGGCGCCCAGAGGCGAGCGGGTCCAAGGGCGGGCGTTGGAGCGGGTTTCCTGGACCTGGGCTGCAGCGCAGCGGAGACAGACCTCTGTGCTCGACGCTCCGAGATCTGGGCCAGGGTGGTCCCAGCGCCGGCCGCGGCTTTCCGGCTTCCCGAGAGCAGATCCATTGGAGTTTGAGCTTTAATCTCAGGTGAGCCCCGGGGGGCGGGCGCTGCTGCAGGCAGCCCCAGGGGCTCTGGCCAGGCGGCTGGCCAAGCGCTACCTCCCGGTCCCATCAAATGGCAACATTTGCTTCCAATAAAAGAGTTATTGTTTCTGCAGCTGATTTTGAAACTTGAAAAGAACTTCATTCACTTTTATCCGCCGGGGGCAGGAGCGGCGAGCAGAGGCCAGGCTCGGGTCCGCGGGGCCCGCGCGCTCCTTTTCCGGGCGCTAGCTCAGCCAGTGGTCGCCAACTTGGGGGCGCTGGGAGCAGCTGCGGAGAAACTAGAGAGGAAATCTTGGGCCTCCCAAACTTGAGCGCACTTTTAGATAACTGGAAAATGTATCTACATTGTTGTCCCCCCCCCCCCTGTTGAACAATATGTCTAAATATTTCTTGAAGGCGCTAAAGTGGAAACCCAGCTTTTATTTTCATCTTAAGCCCGATGCAGAAGAAACACACTGTCAGGATCAGGACAACAGCTTAATTAGAGAGGCATCATTTTAGGGGAAAAACACACATTTGCACACACAAAACCAAGAAACCTTTTTTCACCCCCAAACTCATTTATATGTCAAGAGCAACCCTTTCCAAATTTCAATTAAGACGCTGATTGATTAGCAATTTCCCTCCCCAATAACAGCATATAATAATGATCTACCACATAATTGTCTTTAATTACCCAATGCATTGACTCTCTGAAGGAAAAGATTCATTTGTAGCCCAAATTAAAGACACAGCCACATCTATTTGGAGCTTGGTTGAAACCCCGAGTTTCCCTTCTAGAGTAACAATTTAAATGTGTGTTTTTTTAACGGATTAATCCAAAGACACCATCTTGAGTTAGAGATACAACAGCCTCTGGAGGTGGGGCTCTGACAGTGAACAATCACCTGCATCACTACAAACTGCAAAGGGGAAGCTTCCCTTTGATGAATTTTCAAACCCAATGTAAGTGACAAATCCCTACAGATATTTTAAAGGCTGATTATAAGGAGAAGTAATCTATGACAATAAAATTTCCCAGGTGCTGCAAATTACTTTCCATTGGCCATAATGAAAGCCTTCTCCATTCTGATTCTCCCCCTCCCCTCACCCATGGACTGGAACCCAGGGACATGACTGGACCTCAGCCAGAGTGGGCCAGGGGGCCAGCCCTTCAGAGGCTGGTGGTAGGGCCCAGGCAGACGCCATTTTTATTCTTTAAGTTTCCCTTCACCTGTGTCCCTGCAGAGAGCAGGAGCAAGTCTATTGCTCCACCTGACTGCAGGTGGCTCCCTTGCCCCTCCACCCTTAAACCAGGAGGACAGGGAGGGCACAATGTTCTCCATCCTTCTGAGAAAAGTCAGAATTGCAGACACTGTTTCCGAGGCCCTTTGCTGGCAATAGAATTATCCTCTTCATGAACCAGGTATGAATTCTCTGCTCTTGCCTGCTTGATTTTGCCGCTGTCCCAGAATCCCAGGTAAAAGGCATCAGGCGGATTCTTTTTGGTTTAAGTCTGGTGCCAACAGGAGAAGGAAGGAACTCTCCTCTCTTGGTCTCTCTCCTAAAAAGAGGGATCAGAGATAACTTTGTTCCAGATAGGACTGAAAAGAAGTGGCATCTAATATTCCAGAGAAGGGTGATGAGATGTGGAGCTGCCTTTCCAAAGTGGGCCTTCTTAGGCCATGACTCCAAGGGGGAAACAAACAAACAAACAAAAACACCCAAAGTGGAGGGAGGGAGAGAGCGAGAGAGGATAAATCGACAATTTCTTGTGCACAATTCCTGATCAATTATTAATCATTAGTGTCAACAACAGGGTTATAATTACTTTCCGTTATTGGAAGGGTTTTTTGCCCCATTTCTCCAGTCTGGTCATTGGTTAATGCAGTGGAAAAAGTCAGGAAGTGCAGCTTAGACCAGACCCATCCCACCTCCCCTTCTGGGTGCTCCTCCCTCGGTGCTCAGAAATTTCTCGACTCCTCCCTTCTAGCAGAAACCACTTTTCCTTTCCTTTTTTTGATCATAAATAATGATCTCCGAGGAAAAGTGACAAACAAATAGACCGCAGCTGGATTGAATAAAACTGATCAAAGGGAGAGGACCGCCGCTCCTGGCAGCTAGTCTCAGGCCCTTCAAGGTGTCAGTGGCTCTGGCCTATCCCCCTCCCAGATCACGAGAAAGAAAGTGGCCAACACTGGACCCCTGACATCTGCTAACTGGGAAAAGGTGGACTGGGAGCAAGCTGGCTTTCAGGCCTCCCTAATGCCCTCACGATCATGTAAACCTCGGCGGGGTGCCCGAGGCCAGACCGGCCTGGCTAGGACTCCAGGAGGGCGTTTGTGGTGAATTCCAGTCCAGTCCCCAGTGTACCAGTGTACTCTGTTCTGCTCTCGCTCCTGCCCCTCAGGGCTGCGGGAGAGTTTAAAACATTGCAGAGAGGAGGCAAATGGCCAGCATGGGGTTGGGGGTGGGGTGGGGATAGACAACTGGCTTGGTAAGGAGCTTCAGCAGGCTGACATCCCAGGAACTCCTTGGGGCAGAGGCTAAGGACCTGCCTAGCAATGCACTTCTCTAGTGGCTCTGAGATGCAGGGACAGAAGCCCAGGGAAGCAGAGGGGCTGTAGGCCTGGCCGTGAGTCTGCGTTGATCTTTCATCCTCCTGGGTTGGGGTACATTTCCCACCAGATCACTCCATTTATCCCCAGCGCTGTCTCCCCGGGAAGCCACAAGGGCCTAAACCCATTAATTTCCTTAAACTCCCACCAAGGGTCAGCTCTGAGCACATGGGCTTTGTTCTAAGAGTGACAGTCTTTTCTCCAGGGAATGATTTTGTTACATATTCTGCAGTCCAAATCCCCCTTCTGAGGACAGCCTGAACTGACAAGCAGGGGGAGTGTGTGTGGGGCTGGGGTGGGGGTGGGGGAATCCTGGCTGAGAGTCTCCAGGCCCATCTAGACCACAGACCGCTGCAGAGGAACAGAGGCAGCCCCATGAACTACCTGGGCCACATCAAGGCCTTTGGAGGACACTGAGCAGTGGAGAGATACTTGGCTTGTCCATTGAGTGTGGTCCTACCTAGGAGTGCCCTGGTGCGTGAGCTCCAGAAGGGACTGAGGAGGGGCTCCCAGAGGCCCAAGGGCTGGCCCCCATCTTCCTCCCATTGCAGGAGGGGCCTGCGAGAGCAGCTCCCAGGTTTAACCGCCTGGGGATCATCCTCAAGAGAGGCTCCAAGGTTCACATCAAGCCAAAATTGCCCCAGGGTGCTTCCGGACTCCCTGCGGTCACTCACTTTTTCCAAGAAAAGGCGTCCACCTGGAGTCCCTGAAATGCCTAAGGGACCTGCCCTGCAGGGACCAGTGAAGACAAGTCCTTTCCCTCCAGAATTCTTCCTTGCTGCCCCACCCTCTTGTTTCCACCCACTGACCCAAGACATAGCTCCTGTTCCACAGACAGGTAGGACTGACCTATAACCGCCCCTACCCACAACTCTGTCTGTTGACCTTTTCAGACTCACCTGCACTGGGTCTGACCCCTAGCCAGAGCCCCAGCCAGCCCTTTTCTCAAGTCTTGGACTGGAGCACTCACCCTCTCCTCACCCTCTACCCCTTCCACTCCTGCTTGGGACATCCTAGGCCTTTGGCACAGCAGGACAAGCAAAGCACTTCCCTGGGTCCAGGAACTGAGCCAGGGCAGGCAGGCAGCATCTCCTCCCAGGCTTTGTCCTGAGCCCCAGTTCCCAGAGACCTCTGGAGAAGGAGCTCACCCACAGGACAGCTGTGGCTGAGCGCCCACTCCCCTCCCTACAGCGGGTGGGAACCCCCTCTGTGTTCTGGGCCCTACTGGGCCAAAACCTTAAATGCCCTGCCCCCTGCGGCAGGTAGAAGAGAAGACTTGAGGACAGACACCATGTGGCCAGCCTGTCCAGGCACCTGCACCCTGTCCAGCAGAAGCAGGGCGGTGTGTGACCAGTCTTCTCTGGTCTTAGTTTGATGGACAGCATCTGCCTTTGACAGAGTACAGCTCCCTCCACAGAGCAAATTTAGTCACCTCAAAACACTCAGACCCCCCCCCCCTTCCTAAGAACCCTCTGGAGAGCTGCCTGGAGTTGGTGACAAGGCCATCTGCAGAATTGCTGAGCCCAAAGACTTGGTAGGGGGCGCCTGTGAGCTCTGTCACAATGCTCCAGGCAGATGGTGCTTCAGGCTGCATAAGGGTCAGCCTGGGACCTGGGGCTGAGTGAGCAGGGGGTGCAGGTGAGGGTGGGGGTATCAGCCGCACCCCCTCTCCCACCCTCTCTCTGGGCTGAGGCCAGGCCTCACTCTCTGACCACCATGGCCCTCTGGGGTGGCAGTGCAAGGGGAGGTTAAGTGCTCAGGATGACATGCCCTGACCTCCAGGGGTGGGCAGAGTTCCCTGGGTTGAGGACCTATCCTGAGGGGCCTGTGCTGAGTGAGGCACTGAGATGGAGGTGGGGGTGGAAGGATGGGGAGGTCCAGCGGGCCTGATTCTGGTTGGTGATGGGCTTTTTAATCCTTTAGAGCAATGGTTCCCAACCTGTGGATCAAGACCCCTTTGGGGTAAACCGACCCTTTCACAGGGTTCGGCTACCATCATCGGAAAACACATATTTCTGATGGTCTTAGGAACTGAGACACTGCTTCTCCATCGGTCTCCAGGCAGGTCCGGCCCCATGCAGATACTCCCACATAGGAGTACCTGGTGTGAAGACGGTTACCCATGCTACACCATGCTTTGAGACAAAATTTCATTTATTTGTCATTAGAAATAAATATTTTGCAATAAATATTTTGCAATAGATAATTACATATTGTTTTTGTGATGAACCACTATGCTTTAATTATGTTCAAATTGTAACAATGAAAATATATCAGACATTTTCATGATAATTCATAAAATTATCAAAATTAGAGTTATGAAGTAGCAACGAAAATAATTTTATGGTTGGGGTCAACACAAAAAAAGGAACTGGTTGTGACATTAGGAAGATTGAGAACAACTGCCCTAGAGAGTTACAGTCTAGAAAAATCCACAGTGGCACCTCTACCCTGTCCCTATAGGGTCTTTATGAATCAGAACAGACTCTATTTCAGAGAGAGAGGGAGACACAGAGAGAGAAGGAACCTTGGTGTTACCGTGGGTTCAGCATTGGGCTGGGAACAGAAAGATGGGTACTTAGAACCCACCAAGCCTTTGGGGAGGAGGGAGACGCTGTAGTCTTGCTCTGTCCAACTGGGACCCTGAGTCAGAATCACCTCAGCAGTAGAGCTGGTATTTTCTGCTTCACATATCCCAGTACATACCTGACTACCTACCTACCTACCTACCTTCCTAGCCCAAAGGCTGGAGAGAGCGGGGAAGAGGGTGAGCAGGAAATTGCCTACCAGGTCTGAGGGTTACTTCAAACAAACAAATAAAACCCCCAAACTCCCTGACATCAAGTCTATTCTGCCTCAAAGCAGCCCTCCAGGCAGAGTGGAATTGCCCCTGTGGGTTTCTGAAGATGAAATTTTTTATGGTTAGCATCCCAGTGCCTAACTCCCTATGCCACGAGGGCTGCCTGGCGGTCAGAAAAAGCCACTGGCGGACTCTTGTTCCATGGGGAAGGGACTCCTGGTGGCTGTTCACAGGCCCAGAGAGAGAACTCTCTCTGCTCATGGTACACTTAATACAAGAAGGACCAGCAGTGGTGAGCTGGCTGCTTGAGCATAAGTACGGGTGACAAGGGGGTGGCCAGTTGGCCTGAGTGTGCCTCACGTGAGATGGTGAGTGGGCCCCTGTGGGCCAGCCAGGGCCTCCGTGGCCAGGACGCTCTCCGTCTCTGGGTGGTTGTTCTTGAGTCGAGCTGCAGATGCACTCTGACAGGTGGGGGCTGTTGAGTAGAAAAGGGGCCCAGGACTGGGAGAGGTGTGCTCTTCTCCGAGTTACCTGCATGGCCTGTGTGTCCCTTCTGACAAGGCCTGCTCTCCTAGCTGGCCCTGCTAGGAGACTTCCTGTGTGTGGATTTGTTTGAGACTTCTCACCCTCTGTCTCCTCCTCAGACTGAGCCAGCCCAGTGGGTCCAGGGCATCACCTATTCTCTGCCACTTCTCTCGAGGTGGCTTCTCCTCTGTCCTCAATCTGCCTGCTGCTCCTGGGGCTTGGAGGTCACTCCTAAAACGGCTTCACGAGGTGCGTACGTACCCATCTCCACTTCAGCTGGTGCTCCAACAATGATGGTGACTGTGGTGACCAGGACCTGCAGAGGAGGCTCTTGTGAATGAGCAGAAGGCCACCCAGGGTCGACTGGAGGGCTGGGGAGTCAGGTTGTTGGGCCCCTTCACAAACCACCCTCGGGACCTGTCAACTGGCAGCCTACCTCTGAAGATGCACTTGAACAGAAAGAGGGACCCAGGGCACCAAGGGCGACAAAGCCTGGGCATGTAGCATTTGCACGTCTGCTCCAGACAATGCACTTTATCCAGCCTCCCAGTCCCCTAGGGGCCCTAGTGGTGTACTGACTTATGTATTGGATGGCAAACCACAAGGTCAGCACTTCAAAACCACCCAGTTACTCCATGGGAGAAGACATCCCATGTAGTTATACCCTCAGAAACCCACCGGGGCAGTTCTACTCTGACCTGTAGGGTGTCTAGGAGTTGGAGCTAACTTGATGGCAGTGAGTGGGACCTTAGACTTAGAGGGTTTAAGAGACAAACGTATAAAATGTGTGAAAAGGTATGATTTGCATGTTTTTGGAATTGGCCTAAATAGCAAACACCAAACACTGACTACTTTCGGGTTCATGGTTTCAAACTGCTGACTTACGGTTAGCAGCCCAAAGCATACCCACTAGGCAGAGAGGCTTGGATTGGTGATGGTTAGACATGTCGGCCTGTTCTGTTCCAGCAGGGTGGCGATATTGGGATTGGTAATGCAATAAAGACATCATCATTCACAATATCTGTACTTACCCCATGCTGTTATTTCTTTCTTGTTTTCTTTTTAGCAGAATTACTCCTGATCAGGTAATAATGAATGTTTTCACAAAATTATTCATCTACTGACAATCATGATGCGAAAACCAGAACACAACAACAATAAAAATGAAGTAATTGTATTGAAAATATCCACTATTTAAATAGATTTTCATCCCAAAGTGGATAGTAAATATAAGAAATAAAAAAATAACCGAATTGTGGTGTGGGCATGTGTTTTCCCTAAGAATTAAAAAAATAAAATGAAGTTTCCTGGGCAATAAAAAGACAAAAGAGAAATGATGATTGATAATTGTCAAATGGTTATGTTTGAAAACATGTTTTCAAGCTGATTAAAAAACAAACAAACAAATGTCACGTCAGACACAGCTCGGATCACCTAAGGAATCCCAGCTGAGGGAGGTGTGCTACTGGAAGGCGTAGGAGGCCCAAGACCTGGGATGGAACAGGCTGATAACCCATGGACTGGGCTCATTGCCTACCCAAAGGGCGACTGTGAAGATCTATTGCCAAGGGTGCGTGAAGAGTTGGAAGGGGGCTGCAGGGCACAGAAAGATCCTAAAGGCGCTCTCATGAAGCTGGAGGGTGAGGCATGGGGGCAGGCATGCTGTCTTCTCCTCGGAGGTCGGCAGCTGCATACCCCAGCCCTCATCCCAGCTGACCTGCAGTCTGTGCTCTGAGTTCGAGTCTCAGATGATGATGAAGCACCTTGGTTACCCATGAGCATCTTGGCACCAGTTTACCAAAGGCCTGGCGAGTCCCTGGGCTGCTGCCTTCCCTACCTCTTAGCATCCGCAAGAAACAATTTCTCTCTGTCCTCCGAGACTTTGCCATTCAGGAGAATGAATCCATATGAGAGCAGGTCTACAATTATATTCATAGCCATATCTATGTGGTTGGTTGTCAGGTGCCATCCAAGCAGTTCCAATTCATAGCAGTCCTCTGTTCAACAGAATGAAACACTGCCCGCTCCCACGCGATCGTCATGATTGCTGTTATGTTTGGGCCCGTAGTGGTAGCCACATCTTGTTGAAGACCTTCCTCTTTTTTACTAGAAGACCCTCCACCTTACCAAACAGCAGGTCCTTTTCCAGGGACTGGTCTCTCCTGACTACATGTTCATAAACCAAAAACACAAGACCAAACTCACTGCCAAGAAGTCAATGCCAACTCATAGTGACACTGTAGACAACATAGACCTACGCTTGTGAGTTTCTGAGATGGTAACTCTTTACAGAAGTAGAAAGCCCTGTCTTTCTCCTGAACATACATAGTGTTCTTTCTATTTTTCAATGACTTTGTTCAGCTGAATGTTCTAGCGAAATAAAACCAGTGCCATATATATATATATATATATATATATGAAAGAAATTTATATCAAGAAAAAATTATAGTAAGAAAGTGGCCCACGGACCTATAGAGCACGCAAGATCAGTCTGTGGGTCAGTCCATGGAGGCCATTCCCAGCATACACAGCTGCCACCTAGAGAGCCAGGAAGCAGGACGACGAACAAAGAGGCAGAGTTAATGGAGGCTGAGTTAGATTGGAGGGTCAGATATCAGACTTTAATGACTCCCAGGCTTGGCAGGCAATATGGCAGGCCACTGGCAGCTTCCGGGGCTGGTAGGCCATGTGGCAGACAACCAGCCCAGATTCCATTAAGCCAGATGCAGGATCCAGGCCAACAGGAAAAAAGAAATAGGGAGAGTTCTCCACAGCATCTATTTAGATACATGCAGTAGACCACATTCCAAGAAAGTAGCATCGGCTATGGCCACAATAAGGGGTTGCCTTGCTATACACAGGACATCCTGGAGTTGTCACATTATGTTAGGTCCAAACTGCTGGCCCATCCAGGTTGACACAAAACTTATCAAAATTACCTTGACTTTTCCAAGCACGATGCCCTTTTCCAGGGATTAGTCTATCCTGATAATAAGAAGCATTCTGATCATAACCAAGTCTTTGTATAATGAAAATACATAAGAATATAGCTATTAACCAAAATGTTGAACGCACCAAGAGGTGCCTCAGAAGAGAGGCTGGTGATCTTTTTCTCAAAAACCAGCCACTGCCAATCCTGGGGAACAGAGTTCTCTGGCACACCAGTGCCACAAGTCAGAGTCCCCTAAAAGGTGACCCATATAGATGGAAAACCAAATTCCCCGCCATTGAGTCAACACTGACTTATAGTGACCCCCTGTGGGTTTCCAAGACTGTAACTGTTTACTGGAATAGAAAGCCCAGGCTTTCTCCCACGGAGCTTCTGGGGGTTTTGAACTGCTAGCCATGTGGATCGCGGCACAATGTGTAACCAGTACACCAAGAGAGTTCTGGAGAGTCGAAAGCCCCTCTTTCTTCCTTGGCGTGGTTTGGAACTGCTGAACTAGTGGATCACAGGCCAATGCTTAACCACAGTGCCTTTTCCTATGCCACAACTATCCAATTGTTCCTTTTTTCAGGGAAAAATACCCTCAACGCCCCTTTGGCAATGAAAAACCTTTGTACTATGTCCCATAATCCAGGATAAAATGTAGGCATCTGCTCTTGCAGCCCCCTGGATCACTCCAATGCCCCCAGGGGGCAGTATTACCTGCTTTGGGAAGTGCTGCTCTATCCCATATGAGAGGACAATGAAGTTTCATGGAAATGTCCATTCTCTTTTTAAATATCGTTTTCAGATAAGCTTTGTGACCACCCCCTCATATTTGGGCTCCCTTCATGTTTAGGTAACCAATATTTAATTTTTTACCTCAATTGCATTTGCCTGAGCATACTTCCATTTTATTTGTGGAATCTGCCAACCCTTCAGAGTGGTCGGACAAGTTTTTAATAAGCACCTATCGCTTCGACACTTTTCTTGATACCTGGCCTGGAGTTCAGGAATGTGGTAGGGAGAAACTGAGGTGGGATTCATACAATTGAAAGAGCAATTTCATGGGTGGAGTCAGAGGTGCTTGGGGACCTTTGTTCCAATGGGAATCACCTTGTGTGGAGATATAATGAGACTTAGGCAAACCTTGTCAGGTAACAGTAAGTACACCATTCCCATGATCCTTTCAACATTGTGCTCTTGTCCCTTTGACATTGGGTCCCCCAAACATATACTTTAACGTCTCTGAAAGCTCTCTCGTAACTCCGCTGCTACTGTCCTTCCAGAGAAGTCCTGCTGTCACAACCAGGGAAGTTTTGGACTGTTAACTGTAAGCAGTTTATCTACCAGCTGCTCCGGAAGAAAGGCAGGGCTGTCTACTCCTGTAAAGATTTACAACCTTGGAAACTCTACAGCGGGTCACCATGAGCTGAAATGGACTTGATAGCAGTGGGTTGGGTTTGGGGTGTGCTGACCTAAGAGAGGCCCCACCCTCCCAACTATCCCACCACAGGTCTTGAGCCCCATATCCCCGGGGACCACTCACTTAGTCACGCTGCAGGAAGCCTAGAGAGCGAGCTTCCTAACACTGACCATGGACTTAAAGCCATCGCTGCCCTGAGGCCTGCCTGCTGCAGAATCAAATCTGAGACTCTCAGCTTAATCTCATCAGCCTTCTATGTCGTAACTCCCCTTGCCTTCCACTGTTTGCTACGCTTCCCTTCGAAAATAGGTCTTGGTGTCAGGGCTCTGGGTGACAGCCAGTTGCAGGAAGCTGCATAGACAGCTGCCCATATGGCCTGCTGCCTGGCAGGAAGGTCCATGGTGAGTGAGGGCTGCAATATTGTCATCCTGCCCTAAAGGGAGAAGGTGATGGTTGAGGCTGGGAAGGAGGAGGCTGTCTGAGTACCATGAAAGTCTCAGTGGACCAATTCCCATGTCAGAGCCTTTGAGTGTTGCCCCCAGCGGGCACCTTCTTTTACCTCTTCTCTTTGGCGATGGTCTGTACCACTTATACTTGTTTGGACCTTCTTCATCTGAAATTGATGTCTTCCTTCCTTCCTTCCTTCCTTCCTTCCTTCCTTCCTTCCTTTGTCTCTTTCTTTCTTTCTTTCTTTGTCTCTTTCTTTCTTTCACTGTCCAAGTGAGAGGCAGACTATTAAAAAAAAGAAGAGAGATGCTGCTTACATTCTTGTTAAATGACATTGGTGCCTTGAAATTCCACAAGGAGGTGAAAGGAAGGGTGAGGTGAGCCAAAGCAGGGGTGAGTCATTAGGAAGCAGTGGGAGCAGAGACAGCACTCTCAGGGTATGAGACCCAGGCCATCTGCTCACTGACAGCTTCTCAGAGTTCATTAACTGGGTGCAGTGTGCTAGACCTCCTCACTCTCCATTTTGCAGGGGGGACAAAACAAAGACAAACTTTCATCTAATAACATTCTCAGTGAGAAGTCTTGGACCACTGTTAGGCACAGATGCAGAGGGACCTGGAGTTGGTCTAACATGCTTTATTATGACGCCACTGGATGTGCAAACTGTTAACTTCCATGGAGCCAGTGATGGTTCTTAAACAGGTTTATAAACTGTGTCCCGACTCATAGCAACAAGTACAACAGAATGAAATGCCCTCTGGTCCTACACCAGCTTCACAGTTGTTCTGATGGTTGAGTCCATTGTTAAAACCACTGTGTCCATCCTGACATAGCTGGGTATAAAAGGAGCCTGGATGGCGTAGTGGGCTACCAACTGGAAAGTCAGCACCTTGAAACCACCAATTGCCCCAAGGGAGAAAGATGAGGCTTTCTATTCCTGTAAGAGTTACAGTCTTGGAAACTCACACGGAACCCTGTCCTAAAGGTTCTCCATGAGTCAAAATAAAATCAATGTCCTTGAGTTGGCTGCTTACTGCAGGTGGATGGTTTGAACTTACCAGTCACTCCATGTAAGACAGGTGCGTAGATTTGCTTTTATACCATTTACAGCTTCAGAAACCCTTTGGGCATCATATTCTGGGCTATCAGTTCTCAGATTGCTGGTAGGGTTGGGTCTTTAAGAAGATGTTGGATTGGTCAACAGCTGTCAGCTAGTGGCAGCATTTTCACTCATTGATGTTGATGAACCTCACCATAGCAGGTCCAGCCACCCCATTCAGGTCCATGAATTTAAACAATGCAGGTGTCTTTGATGGCTTATGCCTAGTGCTTTTGTGCGCCTTACCATCCATTCTGACTCACAGCCACGCTATAGGACAGACTAGAACTGCCTCATAAGATTTCCTATAGAGCTAAGGTGGCATAGTGGTTACCCACTGGACTGCTAACCACAAGGTCAGCAGTGTGAAACCACCAGCTGCTCCTTGGGAGACAGAGGAAACTTTCTACTCCAGTAAAGAGTTACAGTGTTAAACCTCCATTGTGCACATTCCATGGACAAACAGATAGATTCTAGTCCCCCACTGAACGCTAGTCCCAATCCAAGAACAGTTAGTTCTGATGACATGGCTCTGCTCGATACTCACCTTCATGAGATGATCATGGATGATAAGGGTGCTACAGCAAAGTGTGGTGAAGAAAGCAGATGGTGCCTGGCTATCAAGCAGAATAGTGTCTGGAGTCCTAAAGGCTTGTATTCAAACAAGCAGCCATCTAAGCGAGACGTCAACTAAGTCCACATGGAAGAAGCACACCAGCTTATGTGATCCAAAGATGACAATAACAAAATTCAAATAGGGTGAAGGGAAAAGTATCAGAGCTAAAATTGTGAACACCCAATTTTTGGAAGGCTATGGGAGACAATGGGAGCCCAAACCCTTCTGCAGAGAATCTAGTCCGATTCAGGTGCTGGCAGATCCCCTCTAGTCACAGGCAAAGGTTTAAAACAGCATTGCTCTCAAACATAGATCACTGTAATCCTGATTATGTTGGATCAGACTTGATACTTGCTCAGCTGACCTCCTTCTGGACCCAACCTGAATTTGTTCTAGGTGCAAGGATCTCTCACTTGTTCCATGACAAAATTTCTTCCCTGGTTTTTGGAATACTAATAGTGGCCTTTTCTTTCGTACTCATTATTTGTGTTTTTATTTTTATGTTACTATGGTTTTATCTTTACCATGTTATTTCGTTTTTGTTCTTTCCTGTTCCTGTTGGGTTTGCCAGTTGGTGAAGCACAGAAGGAGAGGATGCGGAGATTCTAACTGATGGAAGGGCCTGTAGGGGACCTAGAGGTGGGAGTGGGAGGTGAGATGAGCAGGGTGAGGGGATTTGAGGAGTAAACAATGAAGGCAGAAGGGGGAGGGTGCACTAGAACTGGATGTGATTACACAACTCATTGTAAAGGTGATTTGATCATGGAAGTGGGGATTGAGAAAGAAAATATTCTAAAATTGATTGTGGTAATGATTGCACCATTTGTCTTATTATGACTGAACAATTGAGTTGTATAGCATGTGGATTATGTGCCAGTAAAACTGTAAAGAAAGAATAAAGAGCAGGGGCTATTCTATCCTGTCCAGTAGGGCCACCATGGGTTGGAATCAGCTTGATGGCAGTAACAAGAAGAAAATAACAGTGGGAGCATGTTGTCACTAGATCTTTTTGCCCCTGAGGATGTTCTGGGGGATTCAAACCACTGACCTTTATTAGCAGCTGAACTGTTACTCATTGTACAAGACCTCTTTGAAGTATTGAAAAGCATGGACTAAAATATGCCTGAGCCAAGCCATGGTATTTTCAATTGCCTCGTATGCATATGAAAATTGGACATTGAATAAAGAAAACCGAAGGAGAATCAATACATTTGGATTATGATGCTGGTGAAGAATATTGAAATACCATGGACTGCGAAAGGAATAGACAAGTCTGTCTCTGAAGTACAGCCAGAATGCTCCTCAGAAGCAAAGATGGCAAGATGTTGTTGCGTGTACTTTGCGGCAACTATAAAGAGGTAGACCTTTGATGAGATGGATGGACATAGCTGCTGCACGGAGGGGCTTCCACATTCTTTTGACATATTGTCAGGAGAGACGAATCCCTGGTGAAGGACATCTGCTTGGTGAAGCAGAGGAGCAGAGAAAAAGAGGAAGGCTCTCAATGAGGTGGATTGATATCATGGCTTTACATTTAAGAACAATTGTGAGGATGGCACAAGACCAGACAATGTTTTGTTCTGATGTATGTATTCTGAGTCAGAACTGACTTGAGAGTAGATCACACCTAACACCAACAATTTACAATGATCTTTTATCATATTTATATATGATAAAATATATATTTGAGTATAAGCCTATCCTAATTTTACCACAAAAACTGCATTAAAAATGTGCTGAACAGAGAGGACTGTAGGTTGACCAACAAGTCAAGATATTTTGTACACTAATTGGAGCATATGGAGACAGGGGACAATAATGGGGACACATGGTGGGGAGACAGTGTGGGAATGGAGCATAACAGATCAGCAATTGGAGTAAAGGTGAGCCACAGAGCCACTCAGGAGCCCTAAGAATGGACTTCCGGCTAAGAGGGGCATTCCCGGGTATCTCTTAGGACCAGCAGGAGGGAGGATCTCATAGGGATCAGCAAACAGACCTGGACCTATGTAGAATTTTCCTTCTTCCTTCCTTCCTTCCTTCCTTCCTTCCTTCCTTCCCTCCCTCCCTCCCTCCCTCCCTCTTTCTTTCTTTCTTTCTTTCTTTCTTTCTTTCTTTCTTTCTTTCTTTCTTTCTTTCTTTCTTTCTTTCTTTCTTACTTTCTTTCTTTCTTGATGCTACATTTTCCCACTGTTGGCAGGATCATATGTTCATGCTGACAACTCTCCAGCACTGGCTGGGTACCAGTCCCACCGTTTCTCCATGAGGGGCCACTCGGGTTGGGGGAGGGGGAGGAGGGAGGAGGGTGGGAAAAAAGTGCTGATCCCAAGGGCTCAATGGAAAGTAAATGTCTAGAAAAGAATGATGGAATATATGTATGTTGGATACAATTGATGTATGGATTGTACCAAGAGTTGTAAGAGCCCCAATAAAATGGTTATTAAAAAAGGAATACTAAAATAAATTGGAAAAGGCAAAACAAACAAACCAAAAAGTTTGCTGAAAAACTCAGCTTATACACGAGTAGATATGATACATGTGTGTACATATATAACTGTGTGTATATATATAATGGTGTTGAGGGCTCTTACGGCTCTTATCACAATCCATCCAGCACGTTTTTACATATGTTGCCATCATCATTTTCAAAACATTTTCTCTCTACTTGAGCCCTTGGTATCAGCTCATTTCCCTACTCTCCCCCACCCTCCCTCCCTCATGAACCCTTGATAATTTATTATTTTTTTCATGTCTTACAGCAACCGCTGTCTCCCTTCACCCATTTTTCTATTGTCAGTCCCCCTGGGAGTGGGTTGTATGTAGGTCATTGTGATCGGTTCCCCTTCTCCCACACCTTCCCCTTTCCCTCCTGGTATTGCTACTCTCATTATGGGTCCTGAAGGGTTGAACTCTTCTGCATTCCCTGTGTTTCTGTCTCTTATCTGTACCAGTGTATGTGCTCTGGTCTAGCCGGATTTGTAAGGTAGAATTGGGGTCATGATAGTGGGGGGAGGAAGCATTACAGAAGCAGAGGAAAGTTGTATGTTTCATCGGTGCTATACTTCACCCTGACTGACTCATCTCTGCCTTGTGACTCTTCTATTTTTTAAAGATCCTTTAAAATTGTGCTTTTGGTGAAATTTTATGAGGGCAAGTCCGTTTTCTGTTCAACAAGTCATGCGCATTTGTTCCCTGACACTGACTACTATTCTTTACCATGTCCTGCCCGTGTTTCCTTTTCCCATCATCCCTCTCTCCCAGCCCTTCCTCCTTCTGAGCTTCATCCCTGGGCAAATGTCACCCTTCGATCCGATGTGCTTAGTTGTCCCAGAGAATGTGTGCTTCCCTAGTACAATGGGGACCTCCACCTGTGCATGCTCATTTAAACATAGTAAACCCCCTTTCTACCATGTTGTTGTTAGGTCTGATCCATTCATTTCCAACACATAGTGACCCCACGAACAGGACCCTACATTGCCACAGAAGGGCACACCGCCCTGCTCTGCACCAGCCCCACACTTGTTCTGTGGAGCCCACTCTGTCAATGCCTTTCAAAAAGAAAAAAAATCGTTGTGTCCTCTGGCAGAATTTCCATTTCCGAGAGAAAGGGCCGGATGGGAGTTGAACCAGGTAGCTCATGCCAGCGTTTCCGTTGTTCTCTGCAAATGGTATTCCTCACAAGCTCGCTCTGACCAGAATGGCAGCCAGATTATGGAACGGACCTAGACTGAAGCGCTACCCAGCAGAGAGTAGGCGCAAAAGAAAGAGCCTTTGCTCTGAAAATCACGTGCTGGGCTTTGCGTCGCAAACATAAGAGGAAAAAGTGACTAAACCTCAATATATTCAATCCCTGCAGATGACCAGAGGGCACCCCCAGGACACACAGAGACCCATCTCCTCAGCCACATGCTTCTTACACCTGCACCAGTCCCTCTGGAATGGGAGACCTGCTTGTGTTACTTCACCTGGATTCACTACCCTTAAGCAAGCCCTATCAAGTTTAGCCGTGTATTTCTGGAATATTTGGGGGTTGTCAATCACCGCTCATCAGCAGTGCGGCATAATCTGTCTTGCACCAGCTTTGGGAGTGTAAACGGGGCATGCAGCTTCCTTATCACTCAGCTCCTTCTTTCAGATGCTCCTCGAGCCGAGTCAGATACTTATTTCCAAGTGTCAGTTCTCAGCCGACAACCCCTGTCTCCCCATACACCCCCTCGCCAGATTTCTACTACCAGTGAGTGTCCCTAATGAAGGGCATGCAGTGACAGCTCTTCTGAGGGTAAGCAAGCATGATGCACAGGGACAAGGAGGATGTTGAGGACACCACCCTCCCTCCCGGAGGCTACTGTCCTCCTCGCTCTGCCTGCTCCATGTGGAAAGGCTGGGGTGTGGCTGCTGCAGGCCTGCCCAACACATCTGAGGCTCCAGAAACAGGACATCCCGTCACGTGCCCCAAAGAAGGCTGTGTCAGTCTGAGGAGATTAGAGAAACAAATTCATAGACATGCATATGTATATAAGAAAGAGATTTATATACAAAAGCAATTGTATATTGAGAAAACATCCCAGCCCAGTCCAGATCAAGTCCACGAGTTTGATATTAGCCCTTATTTCTGATACCAATCTATAAAGTCCTCTTTGGGTATCGAATTTACAAATGTGATTTACACAATTGATGTATGTATGGATTGTGATAAGAGTTGTATGATCCCCCAATAAAATTATTTTTAAAAAAAGAAAGTCCTCTTCAGACTCACAAAATACATGCAATGATGCTGAATGCAGGAGGATCATTGGCCAGGGGGTTGGAAGCCGTGTGGATCCAGTGGCGTTGTAAGCATCTCAGTGCTGCATGGCAGGGGACTCTAGGTGGCTTCTCCAGCTCCAGCGCTCTGATTGCATCAGGGCAGGTCCATGTGGCTTCTTCAGCTCCCAGGGTGTAGCATCATGTGTCTTGTCAGTAGAGCATTTCACGGAGAATGAGCCTTGTCAGTAAGGAGAGTGTGTCTCCCACCTCCAAGCAGGAAAAACAGGAGTTCTCAGAATTCTTAGGAAAAGGCCACACCCACAAAGAGACTCCATTGGTTATATCTAGATTGACAGGCCAGGCTCCACCCCTTCACTCGTAATCCTCTAAATTGACACCAGATTATGGAACTCCCATAACGTGCTGACCTTACCAAGAGGCTCACACTTAAGAAAAACCAACCCCAAACTCTCCAGGTTTCTCACTCCTCAGATCTAAACATCAATCTCAGTGGCTATGAGAGGGGGAAATGTCAGAACGAAACGAGCTTGGATTCCTTAGTGACACACAGACAAATTCATTGGAAACAAAAGAAAAATGTTTAATAAATCTGGGCTGAACTTGTTTGAAAACATTATAATTGAAAATGCTGATGGCAACACATGTACAAATGTGCTTGGCTCAATGGATGTGTGTATGGCTTGTGATAAGAGCTATATGAGCCCCCAACAAAATGATTAAATAATAACAAAATAAGGAAAGAATGAAGACGCTGGCCTTTACTGTGCTGCACTCTGCTCCCGACACAGCGCTGATGCTCAGGGATCGCAGGAGGGGAGGGCTCTGACTGGCAGTGACCCTTTAAGACAGGCTACGACTGCACCTGTGGCCTTCCAGCCAGGAACTCTTCAGGGGAGTAGAAAATCTCTATTATCTTTCTCCCTCAGAGTCGCTAAAGTTTCCAACTACTGACTTTGCCGTTAGCATCCCAAGACATATCCAAGAAGCACCAAGGGGGCTGGGGTGGGAGAGCGAGAGGAGAGAAACCACGCTTCTTAGAGCTGACCCTGCGTATAAGAGCAGGGCTGTGTTCCAGAGCTCTTTCAACAGCTGGCTTTTTTTGAGCTAGACCAACCAGGCTTTCTTTCTAAAGGCCCTGTGCCTGGACTTGAACCCCCAGTTTTTTAGCCAGCAAGCCAGCATGTTTACCTTTCACACCACTGACCCCCGCTGCCATTGAGCCCTCTCCAGCTCAGAGGCACCCTATCCAGGCTCACCAAGGCGTCAATCACTACAGAAGCAGATGTTGGTGGTGTTCGGTGCCGTCCAGTGGGCTCCCCCTTCTAGGGACCCTATGTACACCAGAAGGAAACACCACCTGGCCCTGTACCCCCCTCACAACGGTTCCTCTGCCTGAGCCCATTGTCACATCCCCTGGGTCCATCCATCTCTTTGAAGCCCTTCCTCTTTTACGCTGCCCCTCTGCCAGACCGAGCGTGATGTCCTTCCAGAGAGCACATTTCCAAAGGATGCCTTGAAGACGCCCTCTGGCCCATACTTCTTCCAAGACAGATCTATTTGTCCCTTTAGCAGTCCATGGTAAGGCTGAGAAAGGTGTTATAACGTGGACGTGCAAACACTTCTTCCCTCCACTGATCGCTGTTTTCTGATCAAGTAAAAAGGCACATACACATTGCCTGCTCCCTCCACCAGGGGGTTGGAGCTCTGCCTGCTCTTTGTCCCAAAGAGGACTTCTTCTGGATCTCTGCGAAGCAGGGCCTCAGAGGGGTCCTACAGCAGTGCCATGACCATGACCTGTCTTCAGACTCGTCAGCGCCTTCTTCATGTGCTGTGCGTGTGTGTGAGAGGGTGGCTGCCACTCCAAACAGCTCAACTCACTCTCATTGAGTTGATTCCAACACAGAATGACCCTGGAGGACAGAGTAGAACCGCCTGTTTGGGTTTCCGAGACGTTGTTGTTGTTAGGGGTCATCGAGTGGTTTCCAACCCACAGCGACCCCTATACACCATAGAATGAAACACTGACCAGCCCACGCCATCCTCACTTTTGTTCCTAGTCCTGAGCCCTTTGTTCCATCTCTCTCCCGCGGAGTGGCTGGTGGCTTCGCGTCATGGACCTCATGGAGGAGCTCACTGCATACCAGGTTCCAAATAGGCCTGAAGCGCGTGACGCGCAGAACTGCCCCGAAATACGCTCTAATTCATGGTGACTCAAGGCGGACCGAGGAAATGAAGTTGAGGCTGTAGTCACCCCTACAGAATCTACTATGATTACACTGCTGTCCCCCACCTACGCTCACCCTCTGCTTCCCCTGCCCAGTGTCCTCCAGACCGAACGCTCCTCCTGATGTGTCCAAAGTCAGCCACCAGCTTCTCCCGGGCTTGGCTAATTCTCAGGAACTCAATCACCAGGTCTTCCTGGGAATCAGCCTCTGACGGGTTCATTCAAACCTGTCCACCAAGGATGCATCTACTAGGGTTTGAAATACCGTTGTCCTTGCAACTACCTGCAAGTGGATGCGGAACTGTTAGACTGGAGGTCGAGAGGGCCGGGTGGGACCTTGGCACATGCTCACTCTTTAATACACCCACAGGGAGGGAGGCGGGAGAGGAGTGTGCGGGGCAGCATGCCTCCTGCCCGCCAGAAACTGTGTGCCAGTGAGTGTGTGGTTTGCCTCAGCTCCTACCTGGCTCTCACAGAGCTGGGAAAGCCCCGAGACTCTGAACTCAGTGCTCATTGCCCAGCCCACAAACCCACAAGAACACGCAGCGTTGCATTGTCTATACCACGTGTACCCTCCCCTCAAGCCGCGCTTGTTTTGTCTCCTGGAGAACACCGTTTCTTTTTTCAGCTTGCAGCATTTCAGGATGTGGTTGTGAGGGGGGAAAGTCAAAAGTAATTAGGGTGACAGTTTGCCATCTATAAACTGTAGCCCATCCTGAGTTATGCCAGAGAAAGGAGAGCATTCCATACGGACAAACTATTTCTGCCACGCGGCAGGGTGATGGAATATATGGAGAGACATTTTAAAATGCCTTTCCTGGGACAGCAGGATGATGGAGGCAAGGCAAGGAAGAGTTTAGTATGCTTAATCTGCCCTTCCTTTATTGGAAAAGCTGACAGGTTCTCCGTTTGTATGAGAAAAGCCAGCTCTTGTTACCCCAGCCCACTCCGAATCCTTAAAATTTCACTTGTCATAGCAATATAGATCATGATGCTGTCTGAGCAGGATGCTTCAAGATTTCTATTAATAATTTCTCACAATGGTTTGACTAGCAAAGACAATGACCTTGGTTTTTACAAAGGAAAATACTTCCCAACCCCATCCAGGTGCGGAGAGATCCTTTGCAGAGGGGCCACCCATGGGCTTCTCTTCCTTTCAGATCCTCCAATAGCTCTTCTCAGGCGATTTCCATTTCAAAGTCTTCCTTTGACTTCTCTTGGGGATGCCACTTCTGGAATGTACCTTTTAGTAATAATAATAAAAGCCTATTTCTTCCCACCCTGCTCTCAACATGAGACCAAACCAAACCCAAACCAAATTCACTGCCTGTGAGTCCCTAAGGATTTGCAGTGGCCCTATAGGCCAGGCTAGAGTTGTCCTGGTGAGTTTCTGAGGCTGTAACTCTTTACAGAGTAGAAAGCCCTTTCTCCTGAGGAATGGCTGGTGGTTTTGACCTGCTGACTTCCTGGATCGCAACCTAATGTGTAACCACTGTGCCACCAGGGCTCTGTAGAAGTGGGAATATGACGTTAACATCAGTGGGACTGTACAGGTTGATTGTTTAGGTGGGTTTTGAATGGATTCAATTATTTTCTTTATTTTTTTCTTGTAACTATTATTTTTTCCAATTCAACAACTTCTACATGTAGAATGCAATGCCATTGATTACACTCTTCATATTGCACAACCATTATTGATATCCTTTTCATAATTTTCCCACTATCATTAACCTAAACTCAATGCCTCCCCCAACCCCAAGCAATACTCCCTCCCTCCGCTATTCAGTTACTTTCTATAGTCATACATCCCATCTCAATTCCCAGCCCAGAGATCTGAAAGACCAAGCAGGGATATCTGTAGATAGTTAAGAGCAACCATGACTCGAGCTATCTAGCAGGAAGAGGGTTCCAGGGACCCGCACTTGGGATGGCGAGTGAGCTGTCTTTTCCTCCTGGATGAAGGTGAGCATTAACCTTGAGCAGTCACATTACTAGCACAACCCTCTCCACCTGCCTCAGCTGGACTGGGAATCTGAGAGTAGACTTGGATACATGCCATCAGTCTGAGGTGGAGCTTTGCTAAGTCATCACATGGCTAATTCAGCACTCATTCCTGCACTCTCGCTGTGGACCACATGGTGGATTGGGTCATTTATCCCATAAGATGCTTGTCTTTTAAGCTATAAAAAAAAATGTAGAAAAATGATCGATACACCTCTTCCCGGATCATTCTAAGACTCCCTTTGCTCCTGTGCGAATAACAAAAATTGATGTCATCAACGTTTCCATTCTATTTGAAACCACAATCAATGCCCATGGAAGCAGCACTCAGTAAATCAAAGGGCAGTGGGCAGATCTTCTGCAAAAGGCCTCTTTCATGTCCTATTAAACGAAATCATCACTCTGGTGCCTGAGGTGTTCCAAACCCAAGCCATGAGACGATGGGGAAAAAAGAATTGGTGCATTTGAACTGTACTGTTGATGAAAATAGTAACTAGCTGGTAGACTGTCCAAAAAATGAACAAACCAATCTTTTAAAAAATGCCACCAGAATCCTTGTTAGATGCCAGGAAGGAGAGACTCTACTCAATTAGTTTGGACAAGTCACCTGGAAAGACCAGCTGCTGAGACAGGATAGCTCATACATTTCTGATTCTCTGTAGTGACGTAGGTAACCCAAATGCCCATCAGTAGAAGAAGGGATATAAGCATTCTGGTACACATGAGGGGATAACCCCATACCCCCACAAAAAAAAATCCCACATGTTTTCCCCCAAAGTGATGTATTTAATTTTTTTTTTTTTACAAAACACCCTTATCACCTTCAAAATACTCTTGATTAAACTTAATATGTTTGTCAAATCTGTGATTCCATTCTGGGAAACATTTTTCAAACTTATCAGTTGATCATTTTTTTTACACCTCTTATATGTCATCAAATCTCTGTCCTTTCATGTCCCTCTGCATTCACAGTAACAAAAAGAAGTTGCATGGAGCAAGGTCAGGTGTGTGAGGCAAGAGAAGCATGTTTTCTACCAAAACCTGGTGTACTGCGATGCCTGCAAGAGCAGGTGCTTGGTTGTGGTGGTAAAACCAGTCCCTTGTCTGTCACAAATCAGGCCTTTTTATGCCATAAACTGTTATGTGATCTTTTCCAAACCTCTAATAGGAAGCTTGATTAACAGTCTGACCTGGTGAAATGAGTCCAAATGCATTAGCACTTACCATTTCCGTGTTTTCAGGAAGTCGGTGGACGTCCAGAACAAGGTTTGCCATCCATTGCCATTTCACTGTTTTTGAAACAAGAAAACCAGTCATACACTGGACATTTTCCCATAGCGCTGTCTTTGCAAGCTGTGTTCAACACACCAACAGTTTTTGTGCTATTTTTCCTGAGAAAGAATATATTTCACAACTGCATGGTATTCTCTTAAATAAGCCATCACCAAAAACAAGGTTTGAGCGAAACTGCTTTTAGTAAAAAAAAAATCACTGTGACTAGAGAGACCCTGCCCAGGCAATACCACTGGGTGCACTAACTCAGAGCGAGTTGTTCAATACTCACCAAGCAGGAACAGATGCATACTATGAAATCTCCAATCTACCCAGTGAAATGCGGGTGTGTTTTTTTTTGGGGGGGGAGGGTACACCCTAGGATGCATGGAGGAATACTATATACACAAAAACAATGACAGAACGATGATATGCCTCGTGGCAGGGATGGACCATCATGCTGAGTGAAATTAGCTAATCACAAAAAGGACAAATATTATTTGAGACTACTGGTATAAAGGGGGAACCCCACCTCCCCACCCCAACAAAGACTCTCATACCAAGGGAACAGACTCCCGAGGGTGCCAAGGGAGGGAGAGGAGTGGGGCAATGGGCTAGATTGTTGACTGGTATTTCATTGGGTGCAACGGAGGATGGTGGTCCATGGGGACGGGAGGAGAGGGGAAGAGAAGCCGACTGGTAGACTGGGGGCGGTAGACTCCTGAAGGGTATGCTTAGTGATCTGGCCTGCTGAATGCAATGTTCATCTGAAATCCAAACTCCCACCTAATTTACAATAAAAAATTGTTGGAAAATGAAAAGATATCGTAAGCAATTTAGGTCTCTTTTCCAATTTTGCCCCACAGTGGGTCCTAAAACCTATGAACCATTTTACTTTATATTAAAAAAGAATATGAAAGATTAGAAAATGTTTTTAGTATGATCATTAAGTGGCCGGTGAAATTTTGTCCCAGTTGTGTGTATGTGGGTTGGTATAAACATATTTCTAACAGAGTTGTGGCCAGGCAGGTTGAAAGCCACTGACAGTGACCCCAATCACAGAATACTGAGTTTTTGATAGACCATTAAAGTTGGGCTTTGGCTGTGTGGGCTCTGGGGTCAGCGGGCCCAAATCGAAGCTTGCTCCGGTTCCCTTCAGGGCTTCCTGTTCTGTTTCTGCCTCTACTAAATGAGTAATAGTGAACAATCACTCCGGAAAAAGATGAGACTGTGTTTCCATCCAGACCTACACTCGTAGAAACCCGAAGCAACCGTTGTGTTCTGTGCCAGAGAGTTGCTATGAATTAGTGTAGACTCGATGGCAGTGAGGTTGATTTGAGTGATCATGCCTGCTTCTTTGTAAAGGTAGCAACTATCCCCAGAACATGAGTGAGGTAGAGACTAATCATGTGGAAAAGCAAAAACAAAACAAAAAGGATCATTAGGATTGGCCCCTAGTTAACAGAGCCAAACACCAAACTCAATGCCCTCCAGCAGATTCTGACTTAGAGTGACCCTGTGGGACAGGGTAGAACTGCCCCTGTGGGCTTCCAAGACTGTCACTTTCTATGGGAGCGGAAAGCCTTGTCTTTGTTCCGAATGGCTGGCTGGTAGATCTGAACTGTTGGCCTTGCGGTTAGCATCCTGATGCGTACCCACTACACCACCAGGCCTACCCGGAGTCAACAGGGAAGGGATCAAATGCATGCATGAGCTAGTAACCATGGCCAGTGATCTAGCTGTCCTTGTTCTGAAGAAAAGGTGGCTGATGACAAAGTCTTGTCTGACCGCTCCTGGAATGCCCTCTTGGTGCCTTCTCGGAAACCTGGACGCTCCAGCCTTTCAGCTGCCGATGCGCACTGCTTGGTGGGCTCTGCATGTGCATAAGACCCGCCGGCGTGGCGACTTCGTTCATTTTACAAATCCCTGGGATTGCTTCCTAGGAAAAGATGATGGTGGTAAATAAAAGGGCCCATCCTTCTTAGCTGAGACTAATAAACATTCTGAAAAGGAAACCGAAAGGGGGCTGGGAGGCCGACCCATTCAATGGATCCAAAACTTCCTTTCCGCGAATGGCCCCTCCCCTCCATGGGGCATAAAGGCGAAGAGATGGAGCCCACAGTAATCTCCCTCCAGGAAATTCACCAAGGAATATTAGTCTTATTTCATTTAATCACCCGGTCCGAACAACGAAGAATTCTCTTCATTAAAGGCACTCAGAAATTCTGGCCAGCTGTTTCCTGCCACTTGGCTAAGGACAAGGTGGAGAAAGACAAGCGGGGCAGTCTCTGGGAACGCTCCCTGGTGTTCAACATAATTCTGCCGCGTAATTATACTTTCATCATTTTATTCCGAAGCCGGAGTCTGAATCCAAGAGAGGTTGGGTGACTTATGGGCTTAACTTTTGACATGCTTTAATGCATATTACACGCACTAAAAGTTCTCGAGGTTTTAGAAATCGTTTCAAGCTAAGTCTTTGTTTTGTCAACTCTATTTACCCCTTAAAATTCATTGAACTCAAAGTAGTAAAATGGTTTGCGAAAGAAACCAGAGCCAGCATGCCAATGATATGTAGAACTGATGGATTATTTATATGCCTGGTGTCTAAGAGATGCTGAATGACTCTTTTTTGTCACTTTATTTTAGTGGGCTTAAAATGCGTCCCTCGAATAATGCATGTGACTTATTTTTTTTAATCATTTTATTTGGGGCTCGTACAGTTCTTATCACAATCCATACATACATCCATTGTGTCAAAAACATATGTACATTTGTTGCCATCATCATTCTCGAAACATTTGCCTTCTACTTGAGCCCTTAATATCTGCTGCTCATTTCCCCCTCCCTCCCCACTCCCCCACCTCATGAACCCTTCATCATTCAAATATTATTATTATTTTTTCATATAATACACTGTCTGATGTCTCCCCCTGCCCTCTTCTCTGCTGTCCCTCCCCCAGGGATGAGGTTATGTGTAGATTCCTGTAATTAATTCCCCCTTTCTACCCCACATTCTCTCCACCCTGCAGGCATCGCCCCTCTCATCACTGGTTCTGGAGAAGTCATCTGTCCTGGATTCCCTGTGTTTCCAGTTGCTATCTGTACCAATGTACACCCTCTGGTCTAGCCAGATTTGCAAAGTAGTATTGGGATCATGATAGTGGGCGGGGGGGAGGAAGTATTTAAGAACCAGAGGAAAGTTATATGTTTCATCGTTGCTACCCTGCACCCTGACTGGCTCCTCTCCTCCCCACAGCCTCTCTGCAAGGGGTGGCCGGTTGGCTACCTTTGGGCTTTGAGTCTCCACTCTGCACTCACCCACCTTTTCAATGCTATGATTTTATGTTCCTTGATGCTTAATACCTGATCCCTTTGATGGCTCGTGGTCACACAGGCTGGTGTGTTTCTTCCAGGTGGGCTTTGTTGCTTCTGAGCTATATGGCCACTTGTTTATCTTTGAGCCTTTAAGACCCCAGACATGTGACTTATTTTGAAATGGAGTTTCACACCCATGTGTGGTTGGAGCATTAGATGGGGGAGGGGTTCCTCTTTCCCACTTAAAAGAAATGACACATACCTAAGGTCACTTGCAAGAAGTAAAGCCCCCGTGCTCCTCAGAGGCAAGGATGGCCAGACTTCTTTTCACATACTTTGAACATGTTGCCAGGGGAGATCAGTCTCTGGAGGAGGACATGGAAGTAGAGGGTCATGGCAAAAGAGGAAGGCCCTCAACAAGATGGACTGACACCGTGGCTGCACCAATGCGCTCAAACACAGGAACAGTGGCGAGGGTGGCCCACGACCCGGAGCTGTTTGTTCTGTTGGGCACGGGGTCGCTCTGGGTCAAAACTGATTCGATGGCGTCGAACTACCACAACAAGGACACATTAAAACAAATATATATCTTGAGGATGATGAGGGAACGAATGTACAAATGTGCTTGACACCATGTATGGATTATGATAAGAATTGTATGAGCTCCCAATAAAATGATTTTTAAAAAAGAAACAAATATATAATCCTAAAGTCATATGAACTAAATGTAGCTTATTTTTTGTTGTAGTTGATGATACAGACTACTGCCTTATCTGACCATAAGAAAAATTTAAGCGGCATTTATCCATGAGAAAATAGTACCCAAACTCAAAAGCCAAACTCATTGCCATCGAGTCAATGCTGACTCTTAACGACCCCTGTGAGTTTCTGAGTCTGCAACTATTTACGAGAGTAGAAAGACTGGTCTTTTTCTCCTGTGGAAGTGGGGATTTTGAACTGCTGACCATGTGGATCTAAGTTGAGCTTGTCACTTCTAGACCACCAGGGTTCCATAGAGAATATAGGACAGGTGTTTATAATGATCCAAACACCAGAGGCCCACTGTTCTGGAATCATCTTTGCCCTGTTGTTTTCAGGGGTCGTTGAGTCCGTTCCAATCCATAGCAACGCAGCATACAACAGAGTGAAGCAACAGAGTGAAGCAGCCTGGTCTGCGCCATCTTCACAATGGATCTTCCGTACGAGCCGGTCCTGCAGCCACGGTGTCACCACCTTGCTGAGGGTCTCTTCCTCTTTCCCATGGACTCGCTTCTACCCAGCCTGGTGTCCTTCTCCAGGGACAGCCCTCCCCTGTCAACGCACCCAGCAGATGAGAGGCAAAGTCTCAGTCTCCTTGCTTCTTTTTCTTTTCTTTTCTTTTTATAAAAATCATTTTTATTGGGACCGCATACAGCTCTTATCACAATCCATTGAACCATCCATGTGTCAAGCACATTTATACATTAGTTGCCATCATCATTCTCGAAACATTTGCTTTCTACTGGAGCTCTTGGCACAGCACCTAATTTCCCCCCTTCCTTCCCCACAGACCCTTGATAATTTATAAATTATTACTATTTTGCCATGTCTTACACTGTCTGATGTCGCCCTTTACCCACTCTTCTGTTGTCCATCCCCCAGGGAGGGGATTATAAGTAGATAATTGTGATTGGCTCCCCCTTACTCCCCCACCTTCCCCTTCCCCTCCTGCTTTAATTACTCTCAATATTGGTCCTGAGGGGTTTATCTGTCCTGGATATCTTGTGTTTCCTGTTCTTATCTGTACCCATGTGCATGCTCTTGGCTAGCTGGATTTGTAAGGTAGAATTGGGGTCATGATAGTTGGGGAGGAAGCATTAGCGAACTAGAGGAAAGTTGTATGCTTCAATGGTGAAGAGAAACAAACGGCCATCCTGCTGGGGAGCAACAAAGCCCACATGGAGGAAGCGCACCAGCCTGTGTGATCATAAGGTGTCTATAGGATCAGGTATCAGGCATCAAAGACCCAGAACAAGAAATCATATCCTTGTGAATGAAGGTGAGTGTGGCGTGGAGACCCAAAGCCCATCTGTAGACAATTAGACATCGCCTTACAAGAAAGAGACAAGTTAGTCAGTGTGCGCTATAGCAGCACAGTACAGTCTCCTTGCTTCTAAGGAGCATTGTGGTTACTACAGCCACAGACTGATTGAAGAAGAAGGAGAGGCTTTGTCGTTTGTCCACACAGGGAAATAGACGTGCTGCTCGCTGCTGGTGCATTTGGGAACCGAGAGATGTCCTCAGAAGGCCCACAAAGGGAAGCTGCACACACACAGCTTCTTTCACAATGGTGGGACCCAGCGAAGGCAGTGCCTCTAATATCCTGGCTATTTTCTCATAGATAATGCTCTCTATGGGAGAAAGACAAGGCTCTTACTCCCATAAAGAGGCACATTCTCAAAGGTCCATTCTACTCTGTCCTATAAGGTCACTATGAGTTGGCATCGATTAGCTCAATGGTATTGGTATTGAGTTTGGTTTTTGTTTTTAGAATGTCTAACCAAACCTCTCTTACATTCAGACAATTTAATGGTCTGTATCTATTGTTGACAAAGTATCTTTTTCAATCGCATTGATGCATGGGACTTGAGGATTGTGTATTTGTCTTCCATGGGAATGAAGACTCCCTCTATAATGTATCAACAATAGCTGAAGGCAGACAAGGGCATTCTGCTGTGTGAAGGGAGTTTATAGACAGAGTCCCTGGCTATTATCCACTAATTAGGACATTTCTGTGGAAATTGGAGTGAGGGACTTAGGGCTGACTCGGGCAGAGCCTCCGTAATGCCTTCCTCCAGACGTGGGTGGGCGGTCTTGTGGAGAGGCTGGGGAGCAGGAGGCGTTGGGTCCTAGCTTGCTTTTCTATGAATTTATACTTTCCAGTCACCAGGGGTGACCCCGTTGGATGTCAGACACCAGCGACAGTTTCAGCATCATAGTCACCACAATATGACAAACTGATAGACCGGCTATTTTAACACTTTTTTCTTTTTTCAGGGGCGCGAACCTTTCTTCTACCAAGAGCGATTTGGACCTTTATGGCATCCTCTGAGGGCCATCCTAGTCAAGCAGTTAATTAACTCAGCCCTCATGTGATAGTTGGAACTGCCTCTATGGGGCGAGGCATGCGCTGTTCACGTGCCTTGATTATTCCACGGGCCTTACATAATCCCCCAATGCTGTTTTCGGCATTGCAAAGCAAAACCATTACTTTGAAGGCTGGGGTTATTTTCAAATGCCTTCTGTGCGGAGAAAAACTGGACAATGACCAAGGACGACGAGAGAGGAATGGATGCCGTTGGATTAGAGTGCTGGTGAAGAGCAGCTGGCATTCTACGGGCTGCCAGTGAATGAACGTCATCCGCGTCCTGGAAGCAGCGCAGTCAGAAGAGTCTTAAGACATGAGCATGGCGAGCCGTCCCCTCACATACTTGGATGTGTTGTCAGGAGGCAACAATCCCTGGAGAAGGGCAGCATGGTATTGGGTTTTTAGTTTCATTTAACCTGGGATCACCTGCTCTTGCTAGATACAGGTTAGTTAGTTCCAAAGAATGGTGACTTTGTGGCTCACAGAGGTGAATGCTGCTCAGTCCTGCCCCATCGTTATCCCCACAGTTATGCGGTTCCATCCTTGTGGCTCCGGGGCCCATTGATCTCCCTGAAAGCTGCTGTCATTTTGGTGAGATGGGGGAGAGCAAGTGAAGACCAGGGTGCCGTGTCAGTGGTAGCTTCTGCCTTATCTTTGGTTGTGGTTCATCTCTGCACAGTGCCTCGGGTCAGCAAGAGGTGGGACTATGCTGACGGCCTGCGTTGGGCTCCATTGGCTTTGAAATGGACTCTTCTCCTGAGGAGGCCAGCCAGGTCTGGCCATTTGATGTAGTCCAGAGCAAGAGCATGGTCGACCCTGAAACTCTGGAGCAGATCCAGGCATGTATGGGCATGGCAGGGTCCAGAAGAGCCAAACGACAGCTGCCCCCTGTGTTGTCTTAAGTAGTGTTCGCTATGGCATCTCTCAGACTCTAATATCCATTGCCATGGCTACACAGAATGCACAGACAGAACTCATGATTAAAGGCTTCATTCAGTAGCAAGTTGTGATGCCAGTGAGAAATGCTCAGTGTTGAGTTGCTTATCAGGACACGTTACAAAGTTCTGTGAAGTCTGCTGATAAGTGCCCCAAGGGCAGACCACTTTGCTATCAGCCTCAACATGAAGGTGCTCAGCTCCGCTTTTATGGACCAGGAAACTCAATTTCCCCAATTAAGTGCCCAGAGGCATCCCACTCCACAAGCGAGCCTCTTGCACAATAGCACTTAGCTTCACTTGCTCCATGGATTGGGAATTCCATCCCTCTGGCCTGAGCTCTGCTGCTGCTCCCCGGATCTTACAGCTGCCTTCTGGATCCAGGAGGGTCCGTCACTGCACAGGCATCTCCGGTACAGAGGATGCGCTCCCCTCCTGGCTCATGCTGGCAATGAGATCCCTCCTCCTGCTTCTCAGAGGGCTTGTTTTTTGTTTGTTTGTTTTATATTTTATTAGGGGCTCATACAACTCTTATCACAATCCATACATATACATACATCAATTGTATAAAGCACAGGGAATCCTGTTTGCAATCACTCACAACTACTTCTTATCCGTTTCTTCCACCATCTTCTTACCTGACCCGTGAGGGACAAGTCGTTTGAAGGGAGTTGGAGACTGTGGTTAGAAGAGTGGCACTAAATAATTCACTGGCCCTGTACCCACCTCTATCTCTCACGCCAACTCTGTACATTGCCACCAGCATGCTCCTTTCACATTGCCACCGTTATGTACTGCATGGTGTTACATGGGATTGCTTACACATGGTCCCATCGAGAGTCGCTGTCACATCGGTTCTGACACAAGACAACCCGGTGTACAGAAGGACAAACTGCTGCCCAGTCCTGCTCCATGTCAGGGCCCTTGGTGTGTGGAGTGCACTGTTGTGCTCAGTGGATGTTGTGAGCGCCTTCCAAACCTGGGGGCAGGGGGGTGGGCAGGAATCTTTGAGCACAGCATTGGAAAACACTCTTTAATGATTGACAAGCCTTGTCAATTTTCCTTGGCTAGTTTTTGAAATTTTTGTCAGGGCTTTCTTCTTCATTCTTCAGAGTTGGAAAGCTCCCCTGAAAACTGTGCCCCATGAAGACCCAGCAGGCATGGGAAAGGCTGGTAGGATAGGTACCACCATCACAGCAGCCTGCCAGTCACGGCAGTGTGACAAACTCACAGATGGGTTGGGTCATCATCAAATTAAAATTCTTCTGCTAATTTGGCTCCCGAAGAATGAGGTGGTAGATGTATCTGAATGTGTGGGGAGACGCTCATGCTGTCATACATAATACCTTTCCTTTTTGCCCCTAGAATAAAGCAGACCATTAAGATCATGAGCTCTTCTGGCTTAAATGCTTTTAGAGATAAAGATGATTCATGGACATTTTCTTTTCTGGGAGTGTTAGACTGTGCAAGAGCTCTGGCTCCCAGAGCTCACAGGGACCTTGTCCCCGGGGAGGAAGGGGACACGTAAAGCTGTCTAGGTGTCAGCAGGCTCAAAGGATGATAGTTACAGGCCTCAGTTGAGAAGGCTTGCTAGGCAACAGGCTGAAATCATGACTGTGACCTTTCCACTTCACCTGGGCATTTCCTAGAAGCAGAGCCGGCTGGCACATGCAGATTCGGTGTGCCTCCCTACTGCAGTGAATCCCGGTCACTCAGATCCCACCGGAAGCTCAGCTCTCAACCCACCTGGCACCTCGTGCTGTGCTGCCCTGGGCTGTGAGCCTGCTCAGGCTGGCAGCTGTCATGTTCATGCGTTGACATTCGTCTGCTTCCTAAAGTTCTGTGAGCTGAGTCAGCACCTTCTGACTCACCCTTGCCATTGTTCCCGGTGCCCGCTTATTTGCAATTTGGCAAAAGCTAGAAAATATAATGGCTTCTATTTTTAAATGTACAGGTAGAGATCATCTACCCCAAACGATTCCGATCTCATGTCTCTCTGTGACCACTAGATATGGGGATAATTTCTAGATAAAAATTCACCAGTGTAATTAATTTGATGTTGAGGTGTGATATGTACTGAAGGTTGTAGCCTTTGAGCCTCATCAGCCAGGACTTTTAGACCTGGTAGCTTTCGGCAAGCAGGGTTTGGTCATCTGCTTATCTCCAGTTGCTAATGAGCCTCCGTCCCATGCTTTCTGCTGCCTACTTCTTCATATAGAAGCCTTGGGGCACAGTGTATGTGCATTAGCTGCTAACCCCCGTCTGCAGTTTGAAACCACCAGTCACGCTGCAGTACAGAGACACAGCTTCGTAGTCTCATAAAGAGTTCCAGTCTCAGAAACTCACAGGGGCAGCTCAACCCTGCTCTAGAGGGCGACTGAGTCAAATCAACGCAATGGCCGTGAGTTTGCTTTTCCGATAATCCAGCGTCTCTGATTTACTTGCCCAACATACAGATTGAATAAGTCTGTTGAGAGGACACAACCCGGATGCACACCTTTCCTGGTGTTAAAACATGCAGCAGCCCCTGGTTCTGTTGCAACAAGTGCTTCTGGGTCTATCTACAGATTCTGCAGGAGCACCAGGAAATGTTCTGAAGGCCCATTCTTCCCAATGCCATCTGTGATAGGCCGGTTGGCTAGCGAACCAAATTCAGAGGCACTCATCCGTGCGTCAGAGAAAGCTTATATCAGAGAGTAAATGTGTATTGAGAAAACATCTCAGCCCAGTCCAGATCAAATCCATAAGTCCTATATTAGCACATAAGTCTGACACTAGTCCATAAATTCCTTTTCAAACTCACTTAGCATATGCAATGACATAAAATGAAGGGAGATCATGGGCCAGTGGGTGCAAAATCTTGTGGGTCCAGTGGTAGTGGAAGCATCTCAGCTCTGGTGCAGGTCTCCTCGTGGCTCTTCCAGTTCGCCACCTGTGGCTCTTCCACAGAAAGATGAAGCAGAGGGCGAGCCTCTCCCAGGTCTCAGCAAGTCTCCACATGGTTTGTCAACAGGAAGACTAAGGCAGAGAAAGATAGGAAGTTCCCAGAATCCTCAAAAGAAGCCCATGCCCACAAGAAGACATCATCAGATGCATAGTCACCAATTACGTTGCTGAAAAAAAGTATTTACAGTGAATACGTCATGAGTGTTCCGAATTTCTCTCATGGAATCTCCAGCGTGGTTTCTGTCACCAAGGCCATATTTTTCTGATTTCTGGTCCTTCTTCTTTGTTTCTAGCTTTCAAATTCCAATCACCAGTCTTTATGAGTGCATCTTGGTGAGTGCGTATTTAATTTACTCTAGACTGAACAAGTTGGCAAAAATCTCCAGTTCCCTCATGAAGAATATTACATATGTCAAGGACTTCCAGAAAAACAAAGACATTTGTTGGAAGATGTACAGCCAATTGCTCCTGAGAAGCAATGATGAAGCAACGTTGTCTCGTACTTTGGACATGTTCTCAGGAGGAAGCAGTCCCTGGAGAAGGAGATCATGCTGGGAACAGTAGAGGGTCAGGGCAAAAGTTGAAGAATCTCTATGAGAGGGACTGATACAGTGGCTGCAACCCTGGGGCTCAGATAGAAGAACAATGATGAAGACAGTCTTTCATTTTATTATGCACAGGTCCTCTAGGAGATGGAACCGACTGCACCTAACCGCACCTTAATAGCAATCAGCTTTATCCAGGTATATGTTGATATTCTTATCAGAAGAAAAATCACCTTTAAAATGTGTTATTCTAAACTGATCTATTTTCTCTGCACACTTGTAATGACGTAGCATTTTTATTCCGCATTAGTCATAATACGCACTACTTGAGGCATGCCATTGCATTACAAAGTTATTTCCACGTTACAGATCTATGTTCTGTTTCTGCAGGGCCACAAACAGTGTCAAACCTTCCTGGAATGACTCTCCTGATTGTGTACTTGTCAGGGTCACAGATCTTTACCTGGTTTCAACTAGAATTGACAGATTGCATTTCTCTTTGCTTGCTAAAGCAGAAATTGAACAGGTTTCTATACTGACTCATCCTTTCTACCCCAAATTAATTTTTCAAAACATACTTTTTTAATTTAGCTGAAAACATTTTGAGTATTAATTTTTTCTGAAGAAAAAAAACCAACAAGGAATAATCAGCATGGAATGCTTTAAAAGGTCACCGATTACACTGTCAGGGTTGAGACTGTCCTTCCCACTTGGTAGCCCCTTAGATTGATCATCGGCACATGACTGGATAACCCCTTAGATGTACGGACCTTTGGAACTGAAAATCTGCCCAGAGACCGACATGTCCACCTCTTGCACTCTATAGACAAATTCATGCTCTCCATGAATTCTCATCACCATGGCAGCACCCATGTTAGCGATGTTAGGGCATAAGGGCTTTTACCAGACATAGAAGCACCAGCTTTTCATAGAAAGTAGTGCTTGGTAGGGATGCTTTGTCCATTTTCCTGAGCTCTGGTCATGACCTCTACCCTGTCCATCAAGCAGCCATGTGGACTTTGGGTCCTAATTGCCATCAGGGATAGGAAGACACGGAGGGAGCAGACGTCCTTTCTTTTTTCACGATTTAGCTCAAAATTGGCAGTCAGTGCTCCGCTGTGCAGATAAGCATCTTCACATGTCTGTCTTTGGTTATCGACTTGCTGGGAAGCCACTTCTGTTGCTGGCAGCCGGATGTGGGCGGGGAAGGGAGGCACCTTTTTCTTGGGTTAGGCTAGATTGACTCATCTCCAGCTCATTGCGGTCTCTTGGGAAAGAAGTCTTTTAAAGCGTGTGCCACTTTCTCTGGCATTTCTCCTCTCTCTGTTGAAGTGTCCCTGGCTGGTACTGTGACTCACCATTTCTCCACAGTCCTCTTCCCAAGAATTGGACCTTCCTGGCTCAAGGGCCACTGAGTTTCTTCTGAGATTTTAAAGTACTTGACTCCAGACTTTGGAGGCCCATTTTATGGTACCTGAAGATCTGGCTAGCCAGGATTCTTTCTCAATGACACTCTTGGGCCCATCAAAAAATGCATAGAAACAACAACAGCAACAACACCCCCCAGGAGCTGCTGCGTGTGCTATGCAGAACTGGGCTCTGCAGGGCCTTGAAGGCTGTAAACTTCTGTAAGCAGCCCAAGCCTTATCTTCCAAGACATCTCCTTTGTCATTGTTGTTAGGTGCCATGGAGTCGGTTCTGACTCGTACCAACCAGATGTTGGTACAACAGAGGGAAGCACTGCATGCCTGCATCACCTTCACAATTGTCCTTATCTTTGAGCCCATTTTGGCTGCCACTGTGTCTATCCATCTGGTCAAAGGCCTTCCTCATTTTCATTTTACCACGCATGATGTCCTTCTCCAGGGACTAATCTCTCCTAACAACATGTCCAAAATTCACAAGACCAAGTCTCCCCATCCTTGCCTCTAAGGAGCATTCTGGCTGCACTTCTTCCAAGACAGATTTGTTTGTTCTTTTGGCAGTCCATGGTACTTTCAATCATCTTTGCCAGCACCACAATTCAAATGCCTTGATTCTTCTTTGGTCTTCCTTATTCAACGTCCAACTTTCACACCCATATCAGGTGATTGAAAAGACCGGGGACAGTTTTACCCTGTCCTATAGGGTCACTATGAGTCAGAATCAACTCAAAAGTGGGGAGTTTGTTTTTCGGTTGGATTCTTTTCCGAAAGCAGCGCTCCCTCGCTTGGTTTGAGAGACAAGAGCCATTGAACGACCAAGACTTAAAAAAATACATTGGGGTAAGTGCAAAACAGAAAAAGGCAGAAACAAAGTCAAAACCAAAAAAAACTGAACAAGAAAGCAAACCAAACAAAATAAGAACCACAACAGGAGCAAAAGCACCGAGAAATGTTTCACTAAGTGGAATTCCACTCTACACATTTTTGTGTGTGTGTGTTTTTTTTTTTTTTTGGTAAATCTCCAGTAGAAATTATAGATGGGAAGCCAGGTTTGTCAGTGTTGTGAACCAGTTATTGAGAGACAGAAGAAGAAAAACCTCCCCCTGAATTCTAAGAGCTCAGATAGAAGCGACTGGAGCCAGAGCTGGGGGGCTTAGCGCACACACAATGCCATTTCTCTTTGTCAGTTCATCCCACTAATACACTCTGTAGGGAGAGTGGTTGCGCCGTGTGGGAAGAGGCCAGTGAACGCTCACACCAGAGCCTCTTCCGGAGGGCAAACACAAGGCTGCCTATTGTTTTTATACCTCACAGTTGCAGAGACTAGTTAACTAATCCATCAATTAGCCAGTTCGTTCATTCATTTCACAAACAGGCAAATTACTATGCAAGGCACTTTGTCCCCCATGAACAAGGGCTGCAAGTGAAAAAACAAAGTGAAATATCACTGCATGTCAGCCTTACACATAAAACCTTCGCGGTGGCTAATTGTTCATTCCGCACCCGGGGATGTTTTGGAGAGTCGTATCCAGAAGCTAGTGGATTTCATAGTTTAACATAACGAGTCAAGCAAAAAGAACCCCGAAGAAATGTTTTTAGAGTTCAAGCCTTAAACCTTCTAAAATCATATGTATTTTTTTAAAAGATAAAATTTTGCTTTATGGAAATCATAAGCCATGTTAGTACAAACCCAGTTCAACCTATTGCATATAAAAACCCCATCACCTTGCCTCAAGGTAAGAAAATAAAGTTTACTGCTATTGAATCACACTAAAATATTCATCTGTCAGTACTTTGTCAACCATGATTTTGATGGCATTTAAATTGAATTTAATATAAATTTAAAGGCATCTCCATTAAATGTAATGAATAATGTGGGGCTGCCATCAACTTCAATTTTCATACCTTAAAGGTATGAAGTTCTAGCTGCCTCGATGTGTTTATATTTAGAAGTCACTTGTGATTATATACATATATATTTCACTTTGCTATTGTACATTTCCAAATAATAGCAGAGGTCAAATTCCAACTTAAATATCATGCTCTTGAATAGGTTCTGTATGTTATTATCAACAAATTCCACCTTTGAGGTTCCTTCTCCGGAGCTTCTGAAAGAAGCTCTGGTGGTATAGTGGGTTGTGTGTGGGGCTGCTAGCCACTAGGTCAGTAGTTCGAACCCACCAGCCACTGTGTCAGAGAAAGATGAGGCTTTCTGCTCCTGGAAAAATTCCCAGTCTCTGAAACTCACAGGAGCAGTCCTTCTCTGTCCTCTAGGACTTGCTATGAGTCAGAATTGACTCAATGCCAATGGGTTTGGTTTCTTGACGGGAGCTTTCCAAGATAGGATGTCTCTCTGGTTGACTTGCTACTTCTCACACTGGCAAGACCTTTTATATATTTGCATCACAGGGGAGCAGTGCTTCTAGTCGTTGTGGGACACTGTATGCCCTTTCTTCCACTGTTCAAACACACGTGATAAATATATCAATATTTTGAGTCGACTTTGACCTATTGATAGCGTAAAGTATTCTCTGATAGTTTTATGTCACCTTGGGTCAGCCAGGATTTTCCCGCGATATGATCTCACGGTAGTATAGTCACTCCAGGATGAGATCTTCTGGGAAGCATCCAGGCAGTTGTGGGAGAGAATAGACCTCCTTAATATGGTCACAGTCTTGATATGCTTGAAGGAGGTTTCATTCGGGGTGTGGCCTACTCTTAGGGTAGGTAGGCCATGTGTGGAAACTAGTTCACTTCTGCTGCTGGATCCCAATCCGGCGTCTGCTTCATCAGTTTCCTGGTATGTCACCTGACGGCCCCAGAAGCCCTAGACAGACTGCCAGCCTTGGATTCATTCAGCTCTGCGTCCACCAACCTGTGGCCTCCCTGCTTTGTCTTCCTGCTTTCTGCGTGTCAGCTCCAGCAGCTACACAAATTAGGGGAGGAGAGCTTACATCACGATTAGATGTAATGATCCATGGACTTGAACCAGACTGGACTCACCCACATCTACAACTGTGTGAGCCATTTCTGGATATAAATCTTTTTACACACACACACACACACACACACAAGTCACTGGTTTTGCTTCTCTAGAGAACCCATCTAACACATTATTTTGTTGGCTTGGTCTGTGCATGTCTATTTCTTTTTTTGGTTAAATGAGGCCAGGCAAGGATAGCAATGGGCTCTGAAGGATTACTTGGGCTCAGACATGCTGATGAGCTTGGTGAAAGCATCAAAGATCAGAGATTGGTTCTTCTTAAAATGGCCTTAAGGAACATGACTGACAATAAGATTGGGTGGGCAGTGCCATGCTTGATCACACAGAGTTTTATGTGGGTTTTGAACGTCATGGGAAGGTTCGGAGGGTTGAAAAACAGAGTCATGTTTTCACTGCAGAGAAGACCCTCTGGAAGTATTTTCAGGACTACTTGGATGTGACAAACGTAGAGACAAGGAGATTGAGTAGTGATTTGTTCCAGAGGAGACATGAGCAGAGTGGTAGTGGTGAAGACAGAGCAGAGGTGGCAGATGTCAGAGGTGTTCAGAAGCGAGAATAGACATGGCTTGATGGTGTGAAATAAAAAGGCAGGAGAAATGACGATCCTGGTGGAATTCTGAGGTATGGAATATCAGATATATGGGAGTCGTTGCTAAGACAAGGATGTGGAGTTCCCGGTGGAATATGGAGGTGGCAGGAGTCAGTTTGGGTGAAGAATGTCACTTGAACTTGGATCTGGTTGGATTTGGATGCTGTTGTGTAGGGAGTTAATATAGTCAGTTAGATAAAAAGAGACACCTGTCCTGCCTAGAGATACTCTGTGAATATTACCACGCAAGGCACGTGTGTGTTGACAACAAAAACCAAGGAGCACATGAAGTCTCCCAGACATGGAGAGGGAAAGTAAGGCAGGAAGACTGATGATGAAGAAGCCACTACCAGGGAGGAAGGAGGCCTAAGTTATAGGATCACGATGGGTCAGACTTGACTCAATGGCATCAAGGGCGAAGCAGAAGAGGCTTGGTAAAAAGGAGGAAGACTCTCGGCAAAATGGATAGACAATAGCTGCAGCAATGGACTCCCTTACGATAGCCGTGGTAAGAATGGTGCACAACCAGGCAGTGTTTCGCTCTGTTGTACATGCAGTGGCTATGTGTCAGAACCGACTCGCAGCTCCTGAAGCATGGGAAATGATCCTTACCATCCAAGGAAGATGGACATTTTCAGCAACAAGCTAATAACATGGCCTGTGGGGACGATTCAAAGCGATCCACACAGAGAACTATGTTAGCCAGCATCAATGTTTCACTCACAGACGACTATGGTGTACGAACCAACTTCATTTCTGAGGTAATGGGTATACTGCATCTTCAAAATTCATAATCCACTCTTTACTGTGGATTTAGTATTGTACTTCTTTATTTTTTGAAATGACTTTGACTACATTTGCCTACCTGAAGGAAAAAGAAGAAAATGCTGACATTTGAAACTAAAAGGTAGATAGTTCGTCAAAAGAAAGTGTTTGAGAAAAACCCCAGTGTTTTCTTGGTAACGCTATGATGGCTTTGTTCTTCCACAGACAGCACCTGGTCTGGATTCTGTAGAAGCCCTCCAAAGCCTGGAGCAGGCTAGAGTGGCCCCTTTGCTCAGTCCCACCCCACCCCGGCTCACCCGCACCTCCCACTGGAACTTAGAGGAGGTTGTAAAGGACCTGGCTGTCAACCTACATTTTCATCCAGGGCTTAACTTTCAGCTGTTACCATAATGCTCAGATCTGTGAGGGAAAGACCCCTGTGTGGGCCCCGAATGATCCTCTTGTGCCATGAAGATAGAGGGCGTCATAGCTTGTCTTGAAGGCATAGTGGGCCAAAGGGAGCAGCCATAGCATAGGGAGCTCCTGGCAGGGAGGTCTCACCTGGCCGGCAGGGACACAAGTCCTGGGGGATGAGTCCCTGAGTGGAAGGACCTGACTTCTCTGCTGCAAGAGATGTTCCCAGAGCTTGGGGGACTGTTCACCCCTTCTCTGGGCCTCTATGGCCACCATTTTCTCACTTCAGCTAATGATTCCTAGACAGTATTTCTGGGACCAGGCATGGTTCAGGTATATACAGTCCCTGTTTTGCACTGGCCAATTTGGCCCCTAAGAATGAATTGAGACCTCAGCCAATTTATTCTGAATCCCCTAAGATGCCCACACGGCTGGCACCTTGCCCCTGTGTGCCAGGGGAATTCTACACAAATTCAGCCCACCAAAACAAGTCTCCTCTTATGTCACTCCTCCAGTCCTTTAAAGGGTCACAGAATGAGTCTCGGCTTTTTCCCAAGACAACTTTAACAAGGGAGCTCTGGGAGGCCAGTGCCCACACCCTGTCTTTGGACAGGGTAGCATGGTGGATGCCAAGGTTTCTGGGAATACTGGAGCTCTGTGATTCCCATCTTGAGTCACCTGGACAAAGGCAAATGGTGCAAAAGGAACTGAAGAGTTTTTAGGAAAAATATAAAATCAGATCCTTCTCTTACTGCAGGCAGTAGAACAAGCTGCAAGTGGGTCCAAACCTAACCCATTGAGTTGATTCTGACTCAAGCTACCCTATAGGATAGGGATTTGATGGCTGGCAATACTTTACAGGAACAGAACGCCGCATCTTTCTCTCATAGACAAGTTGGTGCATTGGGGCTGTCAACGATTTGGTTAGCAGTCGAGAATTTTAACCACAAGAGTGCCTGTCCAAATAGGTTCTCTATCTCGCATGCACATGCATGCAAGTGCTCTCTTCATTTTGCACTGTTGTTGTTGTTGGGTGACAGTGAGTGGATTCTTACTCACGGCATCCCTGTGCACAAAAGAACGAAACACTGCCTGGTCCTGTGCCATCCTCACAATTGTTCCCATGTTTGAGCCCATTGTTGCAGCCACTGTGTCACTCCATCTCTCTGCGCACCTTCCTCTCTTTCATTGCCCCTCCACTTTATAAAAAATGATGTCCTCCAGGGACTGGTCTCTCCTGAAAATGTGACCAAAGTATGTAAAATGAAGTCTTGCCTCCAAGGAGCACTCTGGACTGACTTCTTCCAACACAGATGTGTTTGGCCTTTCAGTAGCCCATGGTACTTTCAAGATTCTTCTCCAGCATGCAAGTCAAATACATCAAGTCTTCTTTGGCCTTCTGTATTAAATGTCCAACTTTCACATGCATACGAGGCCATTGCCATTCTATGGCTTGGGTCAAGTGCACCCTAGTCCTCTGAGTGTTATCCTTGCTTTAATACTCCAAAGAGGTCCTGTGCAGCAGATTCACCTAATGCAACTCATATTTTGATCTCTTGACTACTGCTTCCAGGAGGATTGTTTGTGGATGCAAGCAAGATAAAATCTTTGACAGTTTCAAACTTTTTTCTGTTTATCATGATGATACCTCTTGGTCCAGTTGTGAGGATTTTGATCTCATGTACCTGGTACCTGGAGTTGTAACCCACACTGAAGGCTGTAGCCCTCGACTTTCATCAGCAAGTAATTCCACTTTTGGCATGCAAGGTTGTGTCATCTGCATATCACAGAAAACATATTTTTCATGATAAAGAAAAGAAGCAATAACAGTGGAACGCTGGGAAAAATCTAAATAACATACTCAGTCTAGCTTAAGTGATAAAACCTTTAATTTAGAAAGATGTTTTAAATAATCGAGGGAAACAAAAAGGGGCAAAGCTCTCAATGAGCAACTAGAGGAAAGAGAAGAAAAGATGTTTCATTGACTAAGAACACATCAAAACCACCTAGATACACACGAAACAGTGTTCAACCTCCCCTGCAACTCTGTAGAAGAGAGTTGTGCGATGTGTAGCAGTCTGATACAGGCAGGTGTCTTGGAGTCCCACTTCCAGAAATTGTGCACATTTTCCTCTGTAAGTATGCAATCTTCTGGGGCCATCCAAGTTCAGGTGATAGAACCCGGGCAATCAGATCCCTAGAGATGACCATGCAGACCTGGCTCACCTTACCCCAAAGAGTGACATCACTTCACATTGTAAGTCACCTGCAAGAGTTGGGTTTCTAAGGAAAAAGGACCACTCCCAGCCTCACCAAGCAGGCCACTGTTCTGGAGACTGGAAAGTAAGACGTTTGCGTGCCAAGTAACAGAGCCAACCTTGCGGAGAAGGTGTTGATAGAGCCAGGTCTTTGAAATGCAAGGACAATTGCAGGCCAGGTTTAGACAGAGGCGCCAGTGGGCAGGGAGGAAGGTGGCTACCCCTGGGCAGTAGACTCAGAGTGTCATCAAAACACAGCTGCCTGGTTTCCTGGGGTGTGTTAACCTGTTGGCCATTCTTAGAGGAAAGCCTTACCCACGATTACTTACAGATAACTCAGGGGGTTGTGCTTGCTCCCCAAAAGGTCTGTTTGTAATCTTTGGTGCATTTAATGTCCATCTGCTTTGCTGTGGTTTCTTGCTTCCAATTCAACATCTGGATGAGCCCATTAAATTGGAGGGCCACGTGTAGGCTAGGAGATTCTCTTCAATTCACACACACACAAGACAGCAAACTCCTTAGGAGCGGCCCACAGTGGGAGGGGGAAAATCTAGCTTTTTTTTTTTTTGCTTCATTTGTAGGGTAATTTGATGGGGAAGCAAAGGAATGGCCTACTCAACTGTGCATATCAAAAGCAACTTGCTAATCAAGTATTTGGAATCATCATCTGGAGGGGACTAGCCCCTAGAGATGACCATGATGCTTTCTAAAGTATGTTGTTAGGAGCCATCCAGTGAGTTCCTACTCACAGCGACCCAACAGAAATAAACAGTACCTGTTTCTATGCCATTCTCAGAAGTGTTCTTCTGGTGAACCCATTGTATCAGCCACAGTGCCAATCCTTCCCATTGCGAGCCGCCTTCTCTTTTGCTGCCCTTCTGCTTTGCCAACCTTCTCCCAGGACTGGTCTCTCCTGATAGTCTGTCCAAAGTACATGAGATGAAGCATTCTGGCTGTACTTCTTCCAAGATCGATTTGTTTGTGGATAAAGTACAGGATACATAACCAGAGGAAGACGTCCAATGAGATAGGCTGACACTGTGGCTGGACCAAGGGACTCAAGCTTAGCATTGATTGTGAGGATTACAGAGGAACTGGTTGTGTGTCCTTCTGTTGTGCACAGTCGTTATGTATCAGAACTGACTTGAAATTTCACATACTGTAGTCATTATAAAATGCATGTCTTCTCTGATTACATTGTGTTATTAACAATAGAGTTCTATTTGGGTTCATACCTTGACTGACCATACCTCTCTCAGGGTGGCCTCTAACTCAATCATCTTGTTTACCCAGAGGGCTGTCTGAAGTCATAGGCTGGAGTGGCCCTGTGTTAGGCTGGGTTGTTTAGAGAAATAAAACCGGTGAGGGGAGAACTCTATATCAAGAAGCAACGTAATATCAAGAAAGCATCCCAGCCCAGTCCAGTTCAAGTCCATGGATGTGATGCTAGTCAGGGGTCTCTTCAGATTCACATAGCTGCAGCCTGGTGACACAGAAAGATGCAAGAGGATAGCAGGCCAGCAAGTGCAGAGTCATGTGGCTCCAAAGTTGGTGGAAGCATGGCAGCCTGCTTACAGCTCTCAGTGTACTGTGGCCTGCATGGGTCCACCCTCAAAGACAGGCACAGAGGCCCAGCAAGCAAGACGACAAAGGGGCAGAGAGAGCGAAGCTTCTAGAGTCTCCCTTATAAAGGACACGCCGGCATGGAGACATCATCAGGCTGTGACCTGATGGACAGGTTGGACTCCACCCGTCCATGTTCCCACAGGGTCAAGTTGACATAACACCTCTCTGCCATAGACCCTAACACATGGTGGGGAAGGTACTGACAGGGGGCGAAGGGGATTCAAGTCCCCTTGTTTTAAGTATACATGTGTGTTTGTTTCACCTCCCTGCAAGCAATATAAAGTCTTGAAATAAAACTATTGTTTATTTAGTTTTTCCCTAATTAGATGGAAATTTGCACACCACCATTTGTGTCCATTTGCATTCAGTGGCCTTGATGACCGGTTGCACCATGTCACAGAAGCTTTCAGACATCTTTTCTGCCTTTGCCTTTTCCACCTGTATTTCTCTCTGCCCCTTCCTGCATTATCCCTCACTAAATGCTGGCCTTTGGAATCTATACCATTGATTCAAGTTATTGATCACCTTAGAGGTCCATCATTTGGCTGAACCTTGAGTCCAAATAGAGGGGCACTCAGTTCTGGTTCGAAGGGTATCTAAGTTTTAGGGGTTGTGCCAGTCTCTAAGCCATGGTATTTTCATGCTTTGGGATTTTGCTCCTCTGTTTTCTTCCATGCTACCCAAAGATCTTCTAATATGATCCCTTTCAGAGAAGCCCATTTGGGATACGCAGTGGGGCTTCATTGGCCTCCCTTCCAATGGTCTTCCACAAACCAGTTCCTCTTCCCAAACCAATAGGTGCAAACCACTGCCGGGGCTTTGGTGATCTTTTACATTCTCAAGCATTTCACACGCCCCCCCCCCCCCCACACACACACCCCAGGGCTGGTGGGAAGTACATCTGAGTCCCTTAGCCTGGTCTAATAGGAGTCTTTTCTTACTGGGATGTGACGCCCATTTCAGATCCTCTCGTTGGGAAGGCTGTAGACCCATCTCCGGCTGGAGGTGAATTTTCAAATCACAGTCCTTGTTTGGTATCAGTGGGTTGAGACCTTCTAAATGCATTTCACTTGTGATCTTTTAAAGCTGTCAGCCTGGAATGATTTTCAGTCACTTCGCTCTGGAGTGGATTTAAAATCATGTCCCAAAGGTGGTAGATTAATAGATTAAAAAGGCAAAGTATTAATCTAAAGAACCGTCCTGTCTCCTTACCCCTAAAATATAGTATAACTGTCATATAGCTGCGGCAGTTCTTCAATGAAACATCAAAGTACTTACCACCAGCTTCTCATACACACATCTGCTGACCACTCCCGCTCTACCTCAATATTCGCCTAAAAACTCTCGGAGCTGTGCATGCAGATGGGGAGGTCTGCCCCGTGTCCCTGGAAAACACTCAGCTACCCAACACTAGACCAGCTTCGCCCAGGAATCTCTTCTGACCAGGGAGAATGCCTTTTCACTTGTTGAAGGTAAGCAGAACTGCAGCGCCTGGGAGTGTTTGTCTCTGCATACTCCTAAGTTCCCAAGGAGAGCCAGCCCCTAGGAGCTCCATGAATCCACTGTCTCTTTTCTCTTATAAGGAGTAGAGTATTTAGATTAGCTGCCATAGGACTCCTCACCAGCGGTGGCATTCATTATTATTTTTTTAATTGAAATGACTAAATGGTTGCTATGTTCAGAAAGGCTGGGATTTCATCCCTTCTACATTTTTCAGTTTCCTGGTCAATCTTCAGAGCAGAAGTGGGGATTCCAGAGCACACAGCTCTTTCCTTTCCAAACCAAATTCACTGCTATCGAGTCAATACTGATTCACAGCGACCCCTGGGGTTTTCTGAGACAGTAACTGTGTACGGGAGTAGAAAGCACGGTCCGTCTCCCTCAGAGTTTTGAACTGCTGGCCATGGGGATCACAGCCCAGTGTGTAACCATTACATCACCGGGGCTCGGGGAGGACACCAATGCGAGTGTCGGAAGGAACACCATCAGTGCCAAGGGTGGGATTCCAGCTCTGCTCATCCCTACTGGGTGCTGGGAGGGATGGTGTTTTAGGGCCTTTGGTACATCTTCCTGCTCAGAGTGAGCGCACCCCACAGTGGAGTTGTGGCACTTCCCACTGAATGCCTGAACGGCTTTACCGCAGAGGCATCACCTGGGTTAGGCTGCTTAGTCTAGAGGAACAAGACCAGTGGCCCTCCTCCGTGTGTAAGAAAGATCTTTCTATCAAGATGGGATTTTATATCAAGAAGGGATCCCTTCCCTTCCTGGTCCAACTGAAGTCCCTGGGTTTGATGCCAGCTGGAACACTGTTCAGGCTCATGTAGCCAAGGGCAGATGGCACAGAAGGTGAGGCTGGTGGGTGCAGAGTCACCTGGATACAAGGTTCATGGAAACATGGCAGGGTGTAGACAGCTTGGAGTTTGGCTCCCAGGGTAGCAGCCTTCATGGGACAACCCTGGAGGCAGAAATAGAGTCCCAGGAAGGATGAAGGTGAAGGGCAAGAGAGAGTTCTCCCTCCAGTCTCCATTATATAAAAGGCAACAGTCCCAAGGAGGCATCACCAGGCTGTGAACTGATTGATAGACTGGATGCCCCTCTACAGGTGCACACATATTCAAGTTGATGGGAAAAAATCTAACTTCCACACCACCCCTCTGCTCTCTTTCTCCAGAGGCTAGTACTTGCCAGGCACACTGTTGTCATTGTTATTAACTACCCTTGAATCCTCTTGCTTGGCAACGTGGAGGGGGCAGGGAAATAGAGAAAGATCCTGGACAAGATGGATCGACACAGTGACTGTATCAAGGGACTGAAACAGTTGCAAGGAGAGCGCAGGACAGGGCAGTGTTTCATTCGGTGGTGCATGGGGTTGCTCAGAGTCAGAAGTGACCTTTTGGCCCCTAACCAAATGGCAAACCTTGAATCAGCAGCCAGATCCTGAAGACCCAAGCAGAGCAGAATGAAGCACTGCCCAGTCTGTTGTTAGTCCCATGGTTGGCTCTGGCGGAACCATTATGAATAGAGGGTCTTCATGGACTGCCTTTCTGTACCATATTCTGGCTTCCACGAACAGAGGGGCTTTGGCTCAACATACAAGGTAGCACATTTGTCCAGAATCAAACCCGAGTCTCCTACATGGGATCCAAGACCTTGATCCAGGAGTCACTTCTGTGTTGATGGGCGCCCAACTTGGTGTGTGCAGCCTGCTTGGGCAGATCGGGGTGGTGTCTTGCTTTCAGTTTAGTGCATTCAGCAAAGCCTCTGAATTGTCCTGGCCTGTGACCTACACTCTCCTCCCCAGAAGCCCTGACAACTACTCTTCTGCGTGCACTGCTTCCTCTGTTAAAACATCCTCTCTTCAGTGCTGGATGGAAATTGGGGTACTGACATTTGGATCTAACATTCTTCCTTGAGACCCAGTTCCTTCTAATGGTGGGATGGGGTGGCAGACAGCCAAGCTCTGGTGACAAAAGTAGCCCTTGTGTTCACAACCAGTGCCAACCAAGTGCACTCCCCGTGGCGAAATTGGAGAGCAGATGCCACCGGCTCAGTTCAATGGCATGTTTTCTTCTTCTAAAATCTCAGACACACGTCCACATTCCTCCAGGAGCCCTTTGGTGCCCCCACCCCTTAAATCACGGAGATGTCTGAAGCCTTCGGTCGCCACCACCACAGGCTTTCTATGGTCTTCTTTCAAAGAACAGCTCTGCAAAAGCACTTTGGAGGCTTCCCTTTGAAGGTCTTAAAATTATTATTATTTTTATTTCGCCACGAAGCAATGGGGTGGAACGGCGCTGCCTGCCATGGGCCAAGCCCGTCCTCTGCAGAGGCTCACTCAGCTCACTGGGCAAGGGGCCCCTAGCTAGGTCTTAGAGCAAGGACCGGAGGAGTCCCGCTCCACACTCCTGGCGCTCTGCAAATCCCGAAGCCAGGACCAATAGAGCTCCAAGAGGATGCCACAGAGATGTAGGCGGCTCATTGCAAAGACAGGGGCAGCTTAACTTCAGAGGTTCCGTGTAAATGTGCAATCTGAGCCGGGGGCAGACTGCGGTGTGCCCAGCCAGTAGTCTCCTACTCGAGGCTTCGCCTCTGATGGGATCCTGGAGATGCCACCTTGGCTCCCTGGGCTTCGGAGCTGTAGTCAGGAGATTGGGAGGGTGCCAGGTGCAAAGCTGGCGGAGAGCTCTTCCAAGGGGCCCGGCTCGTAAAGATGGCCCAAGGAGAGGGAAGCAGGTGCTCCTTGTGCTCAGTGGGTCTGAGAAAGCAGAAGCTAGACACAAACAGAGGCCAATGGGGAGGTTTGACAAACTCAAGGACTGGGGAAGGAAGATAAGTTTTTTCCTGAAGGGGACGTGGGGGATCCTTATGCTGGCTGAGCACCCTTTTAGAAACCCCGGCAAAGGACCAGGCTGCGGCTCAGGGCCTTTTGGAAGCTGGCCGCTGGGAAGGGCAGGATGTGGACCTCAGTGCTTACCAGAATTACACAGTGTCACCACAAGGGTGTCGTCACCTTTCAGGGTACCTGGGAGTTCATGAGCTGATAGCTACCAGACGCTGTGGGGCCTGGTCCATATGGTTCCTGTTCTTTTACTAAAAGCTGAGTGAACCACTGGGACCTCGCCCCTACACCCCTTGGTCACCCCCCTCAGGTTCTGCAGCTGCAAGACGGCCTCTGAGCAGTTTCTGTGGCAGCTGTTCTGAAGGAGCATTTCTCAGAGTCTGCTGCCTTCTGTGGAGGGTGGATAATTTATGGGTGGATATTATCTTGGTGCAAACACTCCCTGTTTTACAGTTTTATATGATTCTCACCCCTGGGGGGCCCCATAGGAGACCCCATATATGTGAGCATTGAACTGTGCAGTATAGGATTTTTAGTGGCTGATTCTTTGGAAGAAGATCTCCAGGTCTTTCTTTCAAGGGACCTCTGTGTGGACTCAGTCATTCTAACAGCTAGCAGCTGAGCATGTTAACCAGCCAGTGTGCCTTAATCAGCCAAGGGTAGCACAGTTCTACACTTACACACATGAGGTCACTGTATTAGTCTGGGTAGACTAGAGAAACAAATTCATAGACACACATGTGTGTACAAGAAAGAACTTTATGTACAAGAGCAGTTGAATATTGAAAAATAACATCCCAGCTCAGTACAGATCAAGTCCATAAGTCTGATATTAGCCCATATGTCTAATGTCAAAACACATGCAATGAAGCCAAATGCAGGAAGATCACAGACCAGTGGGTGGGAAGTCTTGTGGATCCAGTGGTGGTAGAAGCATCTCAGCACTGGCAGGGGTCTCCACGTGGCTTCTCCAGCTCCCAGGGCCTGGGGTCTACCAGTGCGGTAGATTTGTCTCGTCAGTAGAGCATCTCTAAGGGAGTGAGCATAGAGAGAGTGTCTTCCACATCCAAGGAGGAAAAATAAAAATTCCCCGAATTCTCAGGGGAAGGCCATGCCGACACAGAGGCCTCCTTGGTTATACCTTGATGGACAGGCCAGACTCCACCCCTTCACTCATAATCCTCTCAAATTGACACCAGCTTATGTAACTCCCACAGTCACCGTCCATTAGAATCATCTCCAGGACAGCTAGTTGGCTTTGTTGGTAGTAGACAGTTGGATGACTAGATCACAACATGATAAATGGAGAAAAGATGGGACTTGTCAAGGGTTTCATCATGCGTGGAGCCACAATCCATGTTCAGGGAAGTCGCAGTGAAGATATTAAAGGACATATTGCATTGGATAAATCTATTGCACACCTCTTCAAGGTGTTGCAAAACAGGGAGGTAACTTTGAAGACTAAGATGTGCCTGACCCAAGTTTTGGTACTTTTAAAGGCCTGTCATATGCATATGAATGGTGAACACTGAATAAGGAAGGCCAACGGATAATTGACGTGTTTGAATTCTGGTGCTGGCAAAGAATATTGGAAGTATCATGGACTGCCAAGAGAAACAACCAATCCGTCTTGAAAAAATGTCCCCAGAGTTTTCCTTAAAGGCAAGTATAGTGAGGCTTCATTTATAATTTAAATGAAGTGGTTCTCAACCTTCCTAATGCCACAATCCTTTCATACAGTTCCTCATGTTGTGACCCCCAACCGTTATTTTTGTTGCTACTTCATAACTATAATGTTGCTACTGTTATGAATTGGGTGACCTGTGAAAGGGTCGTTGAATCCCCAAAGAGGTCACGACCAAAAGGTTGAGAACTGCTGGTTTATATACTTTAGATATGCCAGGAGAGACCAGTTCCTGGAGAATGACGTCACATCCTGTAGAAGGGCCACGAACCAAAGGAAGGTCCTTGAGGAGACAGATGGACACAGTGGCCGTCACAATGGGCTCAAGCGTAGGAATGATTCTGAGGACAGCACTGTGCAGGGCAGTGTGCCCCTCTGTTGGGCACAGGGTTGCTATGGTAAGAACCAACTGGAGGGCACCTCACAGCCACAGACGGTTGAGTGGAAGGATGAGTCTGGTGTTTGGGGAGAAGGGCAGGTGAAGGGGAGAAGACAGAGCTAAGCCTATCCACGGAGTTCCCAGGGTACATGTGGAATCCCTGCAGACTTCAGATAACAAGGAAGAGACTCTGGAAAGGGCAAAGAAGGGACTCACAGAGGGGATAGGGTGGGGGAATGAGCAGAGACGTGAGACATTCTCAAGAAAAGGAATCAGTGACTCCTTGGACAAAAGAAACACAGAGCCCAGGGATACGGACCACAGAGCCCAGGGATACGGAACACAGAGCCTAGGGGTACGGGCCACAGAGCCTAGGGGTACGGGCCACAGAGCCCAGGGGTACCGGCCACAGAGCCCAGGAGTATGGAACACAGAGCCCAGGGGTACGGACCTCGAGATGTGGTCTGTGGGCTTGCCGGGCTAGAACCGCAGCTCGCATGCCTGTGGCTGGAGCAGGTCTGTGTCCTGGCGGTTGCCGCGCTGGATGGCAGAGAGAGGCGCCGCATTGTGCTAAACGTTTCAAAGGAGCCAGCGGGATGAAGGTGCCCTCACACATTTAACATGATCTGTATCCGAGACGAACAGGCCGCTTCTCTCCTTTTCAAAAACAAAACGTTTTGCCAAAGAAACTTCCCTTCTTTGAGAATTGCTTGCGATGCCTTTATTTTTCACCAAATGCACACGTTACCCAGGGGCTTGCAGGGGCGGCCATTCACAGCGCTATCCCGGAGCTGTCAATATCACAGTGTCCTTTGCCCACGCCATTCAGCAGAGAGGAGGAGGAAGCGGAGGTGCTGCAGCGGGAGGGCAGGGCCGGCCCGGCTCCGATGGGTGCATAAAAGCACAGCCACAAGGAGCGGGGTCTCCTTGGCTCCTTTGCAGCGCTGGCTCGGGGCTGGAGGTTTAATTTTAGATGGCGAGGAAAGGGACGGGATTATTTCTCTCCGTTTCAGGCCCAGGCACAGTTCCCAGACCTTATGCTTATTTAGAGAGAATCAAGGGGGGAGTGTGTGCCTGTGGAGGAGGGAGGGGTGGGAGGCATGCTAAAGGACGGCGGAAGGGAAAGATAAGGAGCGCTGAATGGGAAGTCCTGTGAAAGCAGATCCCATTTTGAAACCTAAATGAATTTTTGTCAGTTTCTCTCTGCCGGGACCTTTCTACTCCTCAAATCCGAGGAGGGATATGCCTGTAGACAGAAGAGCCGCTGAGCCCTCTTGCTGGGTTTTCCTCTGCCTCTGTGGAGTGCCCCAGGTATTTGAAGGCATGTTTAAGTTGGTGGTGTAGACTAAATTGTATCCCCGTACGCAATGGGTTAGCAGTCTAGCCGTAGACCTGTGGATGGGACCCTATTGAGAGACAGGGTTGGGTTCGGCTTTGTTGCTGAGCTCACACCTGTGTAGGATAGGTCCCACTTCTGAGTTGTGGAAAGAGCAGACGGAGGGAAAGACAGATTCCACTACAGGTGAGATGCAGTTGATTAATATGGCCCTTCTAGCCACGACTCCTGATTCGATTGATCATTATTCTGTACGCTAAGCGTGGGGCCATTATCCTTTTGTGGGGGGCAGTGTTTGCTATGCTAATGGGCACAGGATTAAAGCGGGATAAAGTCTGTAATCTTTAGATTTCAAATCAAGGTACACCCTCTGTGTCTTTGGGGGTATGGTCTGCTGAAAGACAAAAGCCACGCTTCAAAACCATCTCTGTGTATATAGGAGCATCTAGGACACAGAGGAATCTGAGGCCATCAGAGAGGCATTTCCCCGATCTCTCTCTGAAGAGATGGAAGCCCAGGCGAGGGAAGCACGAGACTGTGGCATGAGAACTCTGAGGAGCAACACTGAGACGATGGAGGGTACCTGCTTCTCATCTGCCCCCAAACTCTGAAACTGAGATACAGTGTCAGGCAGGCTTCCCAGTCCACAGACCATGTGACTGAGATGCTGAGGACAACCACAGCGAGATTTTGCTGATGGCTGGGGAGAGTTTTACTGATCCTGACTTTTGGTAACCTCTTAACTCCCCCTGGTAAGCCCCCTTAATCTGAATGTTGTCTGTGAGTCCCATATGACCCTTTGCAATGAAGCGTCTAGCCTCGCAGGGAAGTGGAGCACCACAAGAGGGATCGCTGTTGTCGGTTGTTGGTCAGAGCAGGCTAAAGGAGGATGGAGAGTGAAGGCATGTCTGATTCCTCTCTTGGCACTGGGGCAGCCAGAGGAGGTAGGTATGGCCCCACGCTGTTTACAGCATGAAAGTTGTTGAGCATCAATGTCTGGGGGCATCGGCAAGGAAGACGTTGACATAGCACAACCTGAAAGGATTTGGCTTCTCCAGCAGTGAGGACAGACTTCTCTGTTCTGCACACCCACACACTCACACAATTTTAGTACAGAAATTCCAGGAAGTGGAGAACAAAGCAAACAAGCAAACTCACTGCCATCGCGTGGATTTAGATTCACAGCCACCCTACAGGTCAGAGTAGAACTGCACCTGTAGGCGTCTAGGAATTTCACCTTTCTCTTTTGGAGTAGCTCATGGCTTCAAGCTGCTGACCTTGACGTTAGCAGCCCAATGAGCAACTTAGTATCCCGCCAGGACTTTAGCTTTTGAAGGAGCCAGGATAGTGGAGTTTTTTTACTATGGATATGCTGGTACAGCAATGGCATGGTCCCCTAGATCCTGATGCCCACTTTGTACTTGGGACTCTAACTGAGAGGGAACACACTCCCAACCCCGGGAAGGCGAACGTGGCAGGAGACCAGTTGGTCCAGGATCACAGAAAATGAGAGACGTAAGAGGTGGCTGTGGCAGTTGTCTTTTCCAGAAGTCGAAGCGAGGCCTATCCTGGATGACACAGAAAGTGTGGACCAGATGAATTCTTGCACACTGGGATTGCAAACTCTCTTAAGGCCACCATCGGAGACTCCAGTGACTCCTCATCTTTCTATTTTTAATGAATGTGCTTTGGGGCCTCTGTTTTGTGGCTCTGTCTCCAGGAAGTAGGACCGGAAGTGAGTCATGTGGGCCCCCCAGTGTGGAGAGAGGAAACTGTAGATCTCTCTGTCCATCTACCTGTCTACGTCCTCTGCTGCTGCATGCTCGGTTATCTTTCAGATCCCAGGGGCCCAAGCCTTGGACTGTCTCCAGGACAAGTGCCTCTGGACACACACAAACAGATGCAGCGGTTAATCAGACAATGGATTTGTATCACAAGCTGAAGAGGAAATTTCCTTTCTCGTAGACGTTTCCGATTTTAGGCTCTACAAACACACGCTGTGGTGACTTTCTCGTCAGCTCTTGTCGGAAGGGAGCTAACAAATAAGCGGATGACTACTGGCTTCAGCACTGCCCTGGGCATCTATTCAAGGAGTGCCCTTTCTCTCTTGTTGCTGCCTGGGGCCATGGAGCCAGTTCTGACTCATAACAACCCTATGTTCAATGGACCCAAACACTCCCGATCCGGCACCATCCTTGTAATCACTGCGGCGTTTGGCCCATTGCTGCAGCCATTGTTAATCATTGAGGTTCTCTTACTGTGAGATCTTTTGTCCACATTGGTAAACAAGATGCTCTTCTCTAGGGATTGGTCCCTGATAACCTGTCCAAACTATGCGAGACGAAGTCTTTCCACCCTTGGTTCCAAGGAGCTGAGGTAGAACCCAGGAAAGTGGAAGACCACTTGCTTCTTGGAAAGCTGAGCGAAGACTCCAACCTTCCCCCAGCCTTGCTCCCAAGCCCTCTACTTTCTCAGTATCAATCCTTGCCCACCCTGACCTCCCCACCAGCTTCCCACCCTCACATCTGCTTCCCTTCTCCTGGGAAGCTTCTTATTTGCATAGCTTCTTCTACATCCTAACTGTAGGGTGAGAAAGGCAGGATCAGTTGGGGGCACGAAGGGAAGGTGTGGGGGGAACGCATGGACACATTCATGTGACAGTGAGGACACACAGCCCTGTGATTCACCTTCCTTATCAGGCTCCCCCTTCACCCTTGAGGAAGTGTCCTCACACCCTCAGTACCTTCTCTTAGTTATGCGCAGGTGGTCTTTCCACACAGCAGGTGTGGTGTTGCTCCTTCTGCTTGCCTAGTGGCTCAGTCACGTGAGAATCATGGGTGACAAAGGGTGGTTATGTCATGCCATGCCTCCAGCTGATGAATGTGTCCTACTGGAGGCCAAGGCACCAAATGCCAGGTTACTGGCTGGTGACACTGGGGCGTTTTATCTCCAAAGATCATGGATGATTCACTGCTCTTTCACTTCTTGTTTTCTCAGGTGAGGGTGGCTTCCTCGTTGCTGCTGTTCAATGCTGTATCAGACTTGGTTGTCTAGAAACCAAATGAATGACACTCGTATCTGAATGAGAAGGGATTTTATATCAAGAAATAATTTAGTATCAAAAAAGGCATCCCAGTCCCGTCCAACTCAAGCCCACGTGTCCAATGCAAACCAGGGTTCTCTTCAGACTCAGGTAGCTGCAGGTCCCCGTGATGCAGAAAGGTGAAAGAAGCAGAGAGAGCACAGGTTGGTGGGCGCAGAGTCTCATGGATCCAAGGCTGGTAAGAACATGGCAGGGTGCCGACAAGTTAGAGATTGACTCCCAGGGCCAGTGACCTACATGGGACTGTGCCTGAGGACAGACAGAGTTCCAGTAAGGATTAAGGCAATGGCAGAGAGAGAGAGAGAGAGAGAGAGAGAAATTTTCTCTAAATGCTTTTTATACCAAGGAGGCATCATCAGGCTGTGACCTGATTGACAAGTTAAACTCCACTCCTACACTTCACATCACTTGAGGTTAACATAAAATCAAATGACCACAACCACTGTCCAGTCCATCCTTGACTCATGGTGACCCAGTGTTCAACGGAGCAACATTGTCTGGTCCTGCACCATCCCCAGACTATTGTGATTCTTAGAGTTTACATGGGCTGATTTTTGGAAGTAGATCACTAAGTCTTTCTTCCTATCCCAGTTAAATCTGGAAGCTCCACTGAAGCCTGTTCAGCATGACAGCAACATGCAAGCCACCACAAGGGTGGTGGTTGTGCAGGGAGTGCATTGACTGGGAATCAAACCCAGGTATCTTTTCTGGATGGCAGAGATTTTGTCACTGACCCAGCACTGCCCGATAATGTCAGGAAGACCCTGGCTCCAAGGTCAGTCAGTCCTTAACCTGACTCTTTCCTCTAATGGACAAATTCCTCTCCCCAGAAGCAAGCCAGAGCCATCTAAAACACTCCTTGCATGTTAATCTAGTCAATATAGGGACTCTCTCACAATCAATCAATCAATCAACATGGCTTCTAAGTGGACAGAGATGGCAACATGTGGATGGAGAGACTCAGAACATACATTCAAAAACGAGTGTCAAAGGGATTCCTAAGAAGAAATTTCCTATACACAGCTGCATCCTTTCTTTAACATTTCCCCCAGGGGTTTCTAACATTTGCATCTTGTCTCAGGAACTGGAGACGATCTGAGATCTGCTGGAGATCAATGAACTCAAATTAATAGTGACTTCTCTGAAAAATTTTAGTCACTCATAAGATACAGCTTTCTCCCATGAACAAAAATGACTGGGCTGCGTTCCAGATATTTCGGGAGGGAGGGATTTGACCTAGGTCTCCTCTGTGGTTTTAGATTCTTCTCATTTAAATTGGAATTAATCAAAAACAAATCCCATGGCTTCCCCATAGGAATGCCAAGGGAATTAGATTCATCGAGCACTTGGGCGTGGGAAGTGGGGCATTGGGGGTGTGGTGCTAGGATTCTCCATTTCCATGCCAGAGGCCTGGATTTGAGTTCTGGTCACCACACCTCCAGTACAGACGCCGCCGCGTGTTCTCTATAAAGCAAAACAGGTGTCAGCAGTGCTCCTAGCCTCAGGTGGACTGGGGAGAACCCCCCTGGCAATTGTTCTCTGGCATTCAGCCAGTACAAATCCTGTGGCTCACAAAGGTCTCGGTAGGAATGGGCAGCTCTTTCTGCTGTGCATGGGATCACCGTGATCTGGGGTGGACCAGAAGGCCACCAACAGCAGCAGTGCTTGAGTGGTGAACTTGTCAGAAAACTTACAAAAACACCTTCTGCTGTACCAGGTGGACTTGCAATGGTTGGCTCTCTGGGAAGTTCAGTGTCAGCTGGATGAACTTGGCCCCATCTGGGAGAGGAGAAGGAGCTGCTGTCTCTGCACCTGGTGGCCCAACGGCAAGCCTTTGGCACCTTCTCCCGGAGCTGGCTGCCTCCTCCTTGATCTTTTTCCGTAACTCCACTACACGATAAGCCTTTGGAAAGCTCTTTGGTTTTCCTGAGGATCACTTGAGATTTTTAAAGGAGAAAACAAATTTGCCAAGAACAGCCAGGCTTCTGGGTGTCTTGCCTTTGAAGACTTTGGAAAATGTCGATTGCGTGCCCAGCGCCATAATTTGTACTTCAGAAGATAAGCGTGGTCGGGGGGATGTGATTTATTGGCAGTAGACTGCCTCTTCCTTTTGTGGCACATCTGCAGATAATTTCCCTGCACAGTCTGCTGGGGGTTCCTGGTCATCAAAGCTCACCGCCACATCTGCCCGCCTCATGAACATGGAGGTGCCTGCACGGGCATCACAGCCAAGCCTGCAGGAATCTGCCCGAGTCCTCTGCCAGACATGAGGCTCGAGAAGGTTCCACACACACAGAGCTGATAGCACTCGTTTCTCTGTCATAGTTTTTCCTCCTCCACATGTTTCTATCTCTCCAGTCATTCGAATGCAATCCTTGAAGAAGAGCAACTGAGTTAACAATTTTGGGTGTGACCTGTCACCCAGTTCTCCTCAGAGCATCGATTGCTCAGTTGAGCATTTAGAGGTATTTGATCAGATCAGTTTTAGTGACTAAAGAATGGCTGCAACAGAAGCTTTGAGAAGAGAGCCTCTTGATTTCCCTCTTGTTGTTCATTGTCATAGAGTTGGCTTCAACTCACAGTGACCTTCTGCATAACAGAATGAAATGCTGCCTGGTCCTGTGATGTTGGGATGTTTGAACAAGTGGTCAGTTCATCTCAGTGATGGTTTCTCTCATTTTCATTGATCTTGTCAAACATAATGATTGGTCTTTCCTGATTATGTGTCCAATGTGAGTGTGTCGATGTCTCATAATCCTTGCTTCTAAGGAGCATTCTGGCTTTACTTCTTCTAAATCTGGTTTGTTCATTGCCTGCCCAGGTTCTGGGAGAGTCTCCAATCACTTTCTTTTCAGGACAGGATGTTCCTCTCCCTAAGGCTTATTTATGTCTGGTCGTCCTCAAAATTTCTCCCCACTGGAGTATCCTCCTCACCATCACACAGTGATGGATGCCAATGTCCCCTGGCTGACAAGCCAGTTCTAGAGGCCTCAACAGTCTTGTAATTCAGCCAATATCATTGCCTGAACTTAAGGATGCTGCTAAGTAATCAATTACATATTAGCTGAAGACATGGCCTTGTTTGCTTTCCAATACCAGCACAAGAAACAAAGTAAGATAAAAAACAAAGCAAGCATATAAACATACCCCCCTCCCCCCCAAAATAAGCAAGCAGATTGGCTAAAGCAGAAGCAAACATTCTCTAGTAAAGCAAATCTTCCTCAGTATTCCCTGCATGGTAGCAGAAATCCAGGAGTTGGGGCCATTGTTGAAGCTACCCTGGGCCTTGTGTCTGGATTCCTACAGGAGCATGGAGCATGGGTGCCCTTCCCAAGCCTCACACACAGGGCAGGCAGGCTGAGGGCATCCCTATCCATGGGCCACAGTCTTTTCAGGTGCACACAATTCACATCAGTGACCTCACTCCTCCCGGGACATCCAGAGAGCAGCCCTGTGTGAACACAAGACATGTAGAGGGTAAAGTCAAGACATCTTTTCCCAGGAATGTGGAGGTCTTCTCCCATGTGGTTGGCATCTACTGTGGGCACAGCTCACTGTACCACCACAGGAAAGCATGATACAGCAGCAATGCAACACTGGACCAGACCATAGGGACTCCAAGATTCATGTCACCCTGCCACCAGCAACTCCAGCTACCTCTGCAGTTTGGCAGACAGGAGTTTGAACAGCTCAGTGACTAAGAGCCTTGAGGAGGACATCTCCCACTCTTGTGTGTATTCTACCTCATGGGTAAATGGAAAGGATTAAAATATATATTTCTAGATTTCTTCTTCCTTGTGTTTCTTCTGGGCAAACAACCAGGGCACTGGTCCAGGAAGCTGGTGGCGGGGGCGCCCAGAGATCCAATCTCTCCCTGCATTTGCAGCGATCACTAGGCACTCTACTCCTCTCCCCTGCCCCACAGTGGCTACTTTTCCACCAGCACACTCATTTAGACTAAGTCCACACAGAGCACAGCAAAGTGAGGTTTAGGACGAGAAGGAGGCCCAAATGCTTATATAAATCACCTTGCAAAATTTGGTCTTTGGGCTACATAAGGTCACCCTACTGCAGGATGAACTAAACAAAAGCATGGTATCATGCTTTGCTGCAGGAACACACAACAATCTCAGCAAAGGGGAAATGCAGCAGCCCCTAAACCATTGTTTCTTGGCCCCTTTTGGTTTTCTTTAAGAGCCTCCAAGGAAGGAAGAAAGAGAAGTAAGGAAATATAGGAGGGAAGGAAGGATAGAGGAAGGAAGGAAAGAGATTACAAGAAAGGATGACAATTCCAGGATGCACATCTTCCAAACATGATTGCTGAAGAAAAATGTGTGCATAAGCAAATGTGGTGAAGAACTATGAAGTGCCCAGCTATCAAAAGATAAAGCATCTGGGGTCTTAAAAGCTTGAAGGCTAGCTGAGAAGCATCAAAGCCCACATGGAAGAAGCACACCAGCCTGTCTGACCACGAGGTGTAGAAGGGACCAGTTGCCAGACATCAAAGAACTAAAAATCATATCAGTGGGTGCCCACCTTCCTGATATGATCAATGAAGACAAATGTGTGTATAAGCAAATGTGGTGAAAAAAGCTAATGGTGTCTGGCTATCAAAAGATAAAGTGTTTGGGGTCTTGGAGGCTCAAAGATAAACAAGTGGACATCTAGTTCAGAAGCAACAAAGCCCACATGGAAGAAACACACCAGCCTGTGTGACCACGAGCTGTCGAAGGGATCAGGTATCAAGCATCAAGGAACAAAAAATCATATCATTGTAAATGTGGGTGAGTGCAGAGTTGAAACTCAAAGCCCATCGGTAGGCAACCAGACACCTCCTTACTGAAGGGTTGTGGGGAGGAGATGAGCCAGTCAGGATGCAGGGTAGCAACGATGAAACATATAACTTTCCTCTAGTTCTTAAATACTTCTTAACCCCCTCTATCATGATTCCAATTCTACTTTACAAATCTGGCTAGACCAGAGGATGTACACTGGTACAGATAGCAACTGGAAACACAGGGATTCCAGGACAGATGACTCCTTCAGGACCAGTGGTGAGAGTGGCGATGCCTGGAGGGTGGAGGGAATGTGGGATAGAAAGGGGGAACTGATTATAAGAATCTACGTATAGCTCCTCCCTGGGGGATGGACAGGAGAGAAGAGGGTGGGGGGAGACATCAGACAGTGTAACATATGACAAAATAATAATGATTTATTAATTATGAAGGCTTCATGAGGTAGGGGGAGTAGGGAGGGAGGGGGAAAGTAAGCAGCAGGTATTAAGGGCTCAAGTAGAAGGCAAATGTTTTGAGAATGATGATGGCAGCAAATGTACATATGCGCTTGACACAATGGATGGATGTATGGATAGTGATAAGAATTGTACGAGCCCCCAATAAAATGATTAAAAAAAAGAAAGAAAGAAAAGATGACAGGGAGGGAGAGAGGGAAAGAGGGATGGGGAGAGAAAGAGGAAGGCAGGAAGGACCTTCTGAAGAGGTTAGCAAACAAGAAATAAAGACGAAGGAACAAAAGAGAAAAAGGGAGAAGAGGGAGAACAAACGGGATGAAAGGTGGGGAAAGGCATGAGAAGAAAGAAAATACAGAAGGAAAGAAAGGGCAGGAGGATGTGGAAACGAAAAACCCGGACACGCAGGAAAAGAAAGAACCTGACGCCCTGTGATAGGGAGATGTACCCCAGGGATAGGTCGCCACCATTTCCTGTTTGCTTAGAACGAGCCTTTGGTGACAGGCTGTTTGGACGATGACTGTGTAGTGGATTAAGTCTATTTAAAGGAGAAAGCGAAGTCCTCTTCATTTTCAATATTCATTTAAAGCCCTGGGGGTGGGGCAGCAGGGAAGGCTGGTGGAAAGACGGTGGTTTCAGATTACTGAGCACCATCCTGGCCAATAGACACTCCTGACTAGGGCGGCAGCTGGAGACACCTAGACTGTTTTGTAGAATCACAGTCCTCTTTGGCTAGCGGAGGATACGGTTTTGTCAGGCTGACTGACTGTGTCTCAATCCAGGGTGCCTGGAAGGACAGCTGAGAGCCATGACTATGGGCACTCAGTCCCAGGATCAGCACTCAGTCTTGTGGAATGTTCCAGCTCCCCCTTATGGCCCTGGCACTCCTTGTCTGCCTGTCCCTCTCCCACGATGCCATGTTTGCCTGGTCATTTGTCGTTCTTGGTCATATCATAAACTGATCATACCAGCTTTGTCCCTGACCAACCAGTTCCGTGGCATTGACTCAATCTGTGAAGTCATAAGTATTGCTGGGAACAACTCGACTCCGGCACTAGGCTTGCTCTGTGCCGTTTCTGTATCTTCATGTCCCCAGACACCAATCTTGAATTGTGTTATTGGTTCAGCTTCCTAGGACTGCCAGAACCAATTACTACCACGTGGGTGGTTGAAAACAACGGAACTCTGTTCCCTCAAGTTTTGGTGGCCAGGAGCCAACTGGCCAAGGTGAAGCCGGTGCTGTCCTTTATTAAACATTCCTGAGCATCCTCCCTTGCCTCGTCCAGCTTCTGATGGTGGTCAGTCCATGACTTATCGGCACATCACTCTGGTATTTGTCTCCATGCATGGTCACAATGCTTCCTCTCGGTGGCACATTGCCCTCTGCCTCTCTCATTGAAAAACACATGCAAGTACATTCAGGGCACACCAAGATTACATAGATAACTTCCCAGTCCCCAAACTCTTAGCTTAGTCACATCTATAAAGATTTGTTTGGGTTTTTTTGGCCCTATAAGGAAACATTCGCAGGTCCCGACATTAGAGTACAGATATATTTTGGGTGTAAATTCACTCGTGTAAACAGCCATTTCTTTTCTTTTCTTTCTTTTTTATATTAAAATCATTTCATTGGGGCTCATATAACTCTTATCACAATCCTCCCCCCTACCTCATGAACCCTTAATAATTTATAAATTATTGTTTTATCTTATCTTACACTGCCCTGCATCTCCCTTCACCCACTTTTCTGTTGCCCATTCTGCAGAGAGGAGGTTATACGTAGATCCCGTGATTGGATCCCCCTTTCTACACCCCCCCGCTTTCCCTCCCGGTATCGCCACTCTCACTGTTGGTCCTGAGGGATTCATCTATCCTAGATTCCCTGTGTTTCCAGATCCCATCCGTACCTCTGTGCATCCTCTGGTTTAACCAGGTTTGCAAGGTAGAATTGGGATCATGATAGTTGGGGGGAGGAAGCGTTTAAGAATTGGAGGAAGGTTGTTAGTTTCATTATTGCTACACTGAACCCTGAGTTATTCATCTCCTCCCAACTACCCCTCTGCAAGGGATGTCGAGTTGTCTACAGATGGGCATTGGGTCCCCATCATGCGCTCCCCACATTCACGATAATATGATCCCCCTCCCCCGGCCTTTGTTGCTTGAAACCTAGTCCCCTTGGCCCTTCATGATCACATGTGTTGGTGTGTTGCTTCCATGTGGGCTTTGTTGCTTCTGGGCTAGGTGGCCATTGTTTACTTTCAAGCCTTTAAGTCCCCAGATGCTATATCTCTCGCCAGCCGGGCACCATCAGTCTTCTTCACCACACTGACTTATGCACACATTCGTCTTCAGCATTTATGTGGGGAAGGTGATCTCACAATGATGTTTTTAGTTCTTTGGTGTCTGCTACCTGATCCCTTCAACAGCTTGTGTTCACTTAGGCTTGCATGCTTCTTCTCTGTGGGCTTTGTTTCTTCTGAGCTAGATGGCCGCTTGTTTGCCTTCAAACCTTTAAGATCCCAGATGCTTTATCTTTTGATAGCCGGGCACCATCAGCTTTCTTCACCACGTTTGCTTATGCATACATCTGTCTTCAGCGATCATGTCGGGAAGGTGGGTATCATGAAATGACCATTTAGCTGAGCAAGGTGTTCTTGTATTGAGGAAATGTGTGCAAGGAGGCCCAATGTCCACCTTCTACCCTACTACTAAACTTATAAATATCTGCACCTAGGTCTATTTACCCCATAATCATAGATATATTTACATATGTACATGTCGGTATTTAGGCTTCTGTGTATGCCCTTTGTCTCCTACTCCTTTCCTCTATTTCCTTACACTTTCCTCCTGTCCCACTACCATGTTCAGCCTTTATTCTGGTTTCAGTAATTCCTCTCAGTTACCTTGCCCTTGGTCACTCCCTACCAGTCTTCCAATCCCCAACCTCCGCTGGTTTTGAACCACACGTTTTTCCCTTGCTCCTGGGTTGGCCAGCACCTCCTCTCTTCCCTTACCTCCCACACTCTCATGTCCTTCTGGGACCATTGGCCCCATTATTTCCTTCTCACATTGTTTGTCCAGCCTATCTTATCTAGGTGGACCTGCTGATATAGTAATAAGTGCACAAAAATGCGGATGGCTTTGATAGCACCCAAGTGGCACATAAGAACATGATGTTGACGGCAGCAACACCGACAAGTTAACAAACAAAAAAGACACTGACATACAGAATTTAAAAGAAGAGAAAAAAAGAAAATAACAAAACAAAAAGACAACCCAAAAAGCCTGTTAGTAGTTCAAGGTCTGTTTGCTGACCTTTAGGAGTGTTTTCCAGATAAGTCTGATGGGGTGCCACATCCTGACCCCAAAGTCCATCCTTTATACTCCCTGGGGACCTCCTTGCTCTGCTTCCCCCGCCGCTCCATTGCACACCCCCAGTGTTTTTCCTCAGTGTGGTGGGGTCAGCTCAGTCGCACATCCCTCACTGTGTCTCGGTGTTGTCCCGTGTAGGGCCATGGGTCAGTGCAGGATGTCGCATCTCGCCGTGGGGCCGGCTATATGGTCCTCTCTGTACATTGGGCTCTTTGAGCCGGGCTATCGTCCTCTGAGCTTGGTGGGCCAGCTGCGCTCCGCTGCGTTCTTCCTCCTTCCTTTTCTTCAGCTTCCTTCTGGGTGTGGTGTGGTGGGTCAGTTCCTTTCCCACACCAGATGATCTATTTTCATTTTCTGTGGTACTCCCTTCGATGGTGGAGGTTGGGCTAATTCTGTTTGGAACCGGCGTATTGTCTAGTCTCCTTGTGGATTCCTCCGTACGTTACATTGCCCTCCTGGTTTGGCATGTCATGGTGAGGTTCGAATGTATATTCCAGTTCTGTGGGGACACAACCAATACTCTCACCCTGGGTGGGTTAGTGCCCTGTTCCCCACATGCCATCCTCTTGGTTTCTCCCCACCCCACATCTCCCTCCACCTGGTCCCCTTTCCCTTCTTTATGCTGGGCTCTCATGTACCTCCCTAGGTGTGGCCTGCCCTCCCTCCAACTATCTATGCTTCCACCCATTTATTGCGAGATAGGGGTTTATTCTTCCATTCCTGGCATGCTGATTGTACTTATCTCAGGGGACTCATGTTATACCTGTCCTTTTGAGTTTGGCTTACTTCGCTTAACATGATTCCTTCCAGCTCTTCCCATGAAATGACATGTTTCATGTGATCGTCCGTGCTTTTAGTGCTGAATAGTACTCCATTGTGTGTATGTGCCAGAGTTTACTAGTCCACTTATCTATCGATGGAAACTTAGGCTAAACAGCCATTTATTTACTTATTTATTGCCACAGTTTTATTGACATACAATTCACACTTCCTACCATCTAATCATATTAAAAAGGGTTGTACAATTATCACTACAATTATTTTTATAACATCTTCTTTCTTGAATTCATTGTGGTCAGCTTCCCATTTCCCTCGGCTGACCTCTCTGGCCAGGCCCCTTGGGAACTATTAATCCAGCTACTGTTTCTACAGATTTATCTATCCTGTACTTCATATATATAAAAACATACAAAGCAAAAGCCACCATAATAATGACATAATAAAGGAGAAAAACTTGATGGCAAAGAAAGCAGAACATATTAAAATCTGAAACAAATTTAAAATGGGTCAAACAGCCCTTTTATATACGCCCAGATCCTATAGGTTAGGATTTTGGAGAGGATGCCTTGCTTCTTCTCTCTGTTGGCCAGAATCAAGTCTTGGAAGAGTTACAGACTGGGGAATGGAATCAAAGGAAGGCTCTTTTATCCATATGTCAGGGTTGAGGGGAGATGGACCCAAACCATGAGCTTAGCTGATACTGCAGGAGAGAGTTACATGGTGACTTCCCATGCTACATGATGGCTGACTTAGAACAGCAGATCTATGTGCTGGCACAGAGTTTCCATAAAGGCTACTCTAGAGAGATAGACACTGGATCATGTTTTAGGACTTGTCCTCCAATATCATAAACATCCTTGTGAATTCTATAAAAAAATCGAATGCCCTCAGATATTTAAGAAAAGGAGTCTTGGATTCTGTGTGTTGTTGGAAGGAAGAGATGTCAAGGAATTGTGTGGTCATTTAAAAAAGAATCTATTTTTTGGACTTGCATTATTTATGTTCTTCACTGGTGCTCAAAGCGGCCAATGGACAGAGGAGGCTTCTTGGCCATCATTGCGCTCAAAGTAAAGACTCTTGGAGATCATGCATAACAGAGCTAAACATTTTGTGCCATCTTCATGTTCTTGGTATGTGGAGTCTTGGGGCTATTATGTCGATCCAACTCATTGAGGATTGCCTACATGTACCTGGGTCCTAACTTTATCAAACACGATGTCCTTTTCTAGTTATGGCGCTTTCCTGTTGACGTGTCTAAGTTAAGTGAGTTGACATGTCACCATCCTCACTTTCTAAGAATCATGGTGGCTGTATTTCCTCCCAAAGTCATTGTTCATCTTTTTAGCAGGCATAGTATAATCCATATTCTTTGCCAATGCCACGCTCAAATGCGTCGAGTCTTCTTAGTCTTTCTTAGTCATTGTCCAGTTTTCACGTGACAGGAAAGACCATGGCTCGGGGCAAGTGCTCTTTAGTTATCAAAGTAACATCTTTCCTGCTCGGTACACTGATTGCTTTCTTGACTGCTGCTTCCACAGATGAGGTTATTGATCCAAATAGGAAGAAACCATCAGCAGCTTCCATTTCTTCACCTTTTGGCCTGATGCTGCCTACTGCTCTAGTTATGAGGACTTTTCTTCTTTTCGTGTGGAGGTATGACCCCTACTGAAGGCTGTGGTTTTAGACCTCCAATAGTAAATTCTTCTTGTTGTCTTGTTCAGCAAACAAGGTTGTGTATGAAGGGCCTAATATATATATAATTCCAATGCCTTTTCTTTTCATTTTTCTGGGAAGCTTTTGAAGCCCCTTCATATGTAGTCACATGTTTCCTAACTCATTGTTAATGATGAATTAACCCTGAGTGAAGAGAAGCAAGAACAGGCCTAGTTGCTTCCTTTGGGAATGGACCTACATATGACTAGGCTATGTGATGAGCCCTGCTTTTGTCTGCAACATTCTAGAAGCAAGAATCCAGGTGTGCTCACTCTCAGGGGCGCTGTGTCTCACTCACATGGTGCCTAAGCATTTGCAATCTTCCCCCTGGGAAGCCTGGCCCTGGCAGAAGGACGACAAAGCATTCTATAGGAGCCAGGGTCGTTTTAGAGTTGAAGGAGGGGGTTTCTCACTCTTTCCAGGGGCCTACCTTGAGCCAGGTGCCCTTATCCCTATTTTACATACAGGAATACCGAGGCCTGGAACCCCAGCAGCGCAGGTTCGGAAGCACTTGGACTCTCACAGCAGGTGCCCGGAAGCCACACCAGAGATGATTGGGGCAGGGGGTGTCATTATGGAAACTGGAGCCCCACTCCAGGCCTGATGGGTTATGACCTTGCCCAGCTGGGCAGGGTCCCTCTCTTCCTGCCTCTCAGCCCCTGGGAGAGCAGGTCCTGTGATACTTAGCTTGGAGGAAGGGCAGGAGCTCTGCAGAACTGCACATAAAGGATGAGGGGAAGCAGGGACCCCAGAGTCCAGCCTGTCTCACCTCCTTTCCAGCCAGGGACCCCTGGGGTGGGTTACTTGGAAGCAGGTCCTTCCAGGCAGAAATGAGGAGCCAGCCTTGTCTCTGGGTGGTGGAAGCCTTTGAAGTACAAAGCTGCTGGCCAGATCAAGTCCACCAAGATGTGCTTGGGAAGAAAGATCTGATGATCTGCTTGTGAAAAGTCAGTCCCCGGGAACCCTTGGGAGTCGTGGCACACACAGAGTCCCCAAGAGTCAGAGGGGATGTGATGGCAATTGGGGGAGGGGGTGTCTTACTCCAGTGTTGGAAAAAGCTGCTTCACACGTCTGGTCCTCAGAGATCATCTACTTGTCTTTCAGACCGTAGGCATGCAGCTTAGGAGGAGGGGTCAGGAGGGCTAGCTGGCCCCTCATGTCCAGAGAGGATCCCTGCTCCCGCAGGGGGTTCTGTGCACCTGTCTGAACCTGTGCCCTGCGGGAATCCTTTCCCTTGATGAGCTGGGGGAGGGGAGGAGGGGCCGGCCACAGCGGGGGACTGTTTGCAGAGAGAGCCTGGCCACCGGCTGCCCCCCTCCTCCCAGGCATCCCAGCACCAGATGTATTTAATTATTACCATGAGCAGTAAGCACCCTGTGTGCCCCCCCCCCCCCAGCGATCTGGTGTGTGAGCGTGTGTGCATGTGTGAAAAAAGCGTAAACAGATTGTATAACAACGTGTTCTCGAGCTGTCAGCAAGAGCTTTGAAAATAAAACACTTCCCTCCCCGCCCGCCATTGGCTGGCAGGGGCACAGGATGCGTAAGCGCTCCAGGGACCCGCGGAAAGATGTGTGGGAAAACTTTAATTAAAAGCTTGTCAGTACAATTTTACCTGCGTGACATCACTGGCCTGCAATGCTGCCGCGCGCTTTGTTGTCTGTGGGATCGCGGGGCGCACACTTGTTTTGCTGACAGCAAACAATCCCGAAAGTCCTTTAAAGAGCTGGAGAGGGAGTGGGAGGCAGCCGGTCCATCGTGTGGGATCTAATTTCCTAATTAGCAGCTGCAGTTGGCTCTGGTGCGGGGGTGGAGGGACGGCTTCAGGGCCCCAGGCCCCGGTGCAGTCATCGCGCCCCTGGGTGCACCCCGACTTTCGGTTGGGATCCCATCCCACCCCGGTCTGCTGTGCCATGCCAGGCGTGGGCGCTGAGCAGAGAAGGCAGCAGGCAGCAGCCAGTCTTCAGAATCCCGCGGTGGGACCAGTGCTCTAGCCTCCGCCTAATGCTGGCCTGAGTGGAGTGCCCAGGTTTGCCAGAAAGCCCAAGCTACAACCCGGAACAAGCCTTACAACCCTTGAGCTCTGGTGTTCGCAAAGGGTACTGAAAGTCCATGGAACGCCGAACTACACACCCCTCTGTCTTGATAAACGTACAGCCAGAATGCTGGTAGAGGCAAAGATGGCGGAACTTCGTACATATTTTGAAGGAGTTGCCAAGAGAGACCAGCCCCTGGAGAAGAACAGCAGACTGGGCAAAGTAGAGGGGCAGTGAAAACGGATGGGCTTCGTTGATGGGCTCAAACAGGAGAACGTTGAGGGTTGTCAGGATAGTGCAGGATCCACTCGTAGGCACCTAACAACAATAGCACAACAGCTCTTTGGGGTCCTTTGTGGTTCATACAGAGCCTCTAAATGCTTCCTCTCTCCCCCGCCAGCGAGCGCCCCAATAATTTTCCAATCTGCTCTCCATTGAAGCCACCCACTCCTACTAAGGCCTTCGTTGGAGGCACCTCTAAGCAAGTCATCAGCACAAGGACTGGAGGCACCGCAGCCCTTTAAAAAGACCTCCGAGGTTAGCAAGAGAAGTGGCATGTAGCCCGCATCAGTATCATGGAGCAACTAAGCACTGGCTTGAGGCAAAGCTGGGCACTTGTTTGTATTGTCTGGGCCTCTGGCTTTGGTAAAGGCTCCCCTGTTTCTCCTTGACTTCTTTTGCTCATCCCTAATTCATTACAAGCTCCCATTCCTAATATTAATGGATTAATGGCAAGTTATAGCAATTAAATATTAATTAATCCATTTCCTCGCACAATGCCTATCTTTTATCTATAACGATTTCCTCGGCACAAATATTTTGGCAGCAATTAAGCCTGATGCTATATGCCCGACACTCTCCAAACTGTGTTGAGAAAGGCAAACAGGCAGTTGCGTGAAGTTTATCTGGGGTCTGCAGGCCGCTGAGCAGCAGCCCAGAGCCAGCAGCGTTAAATGGCACTAAAGTCGTGGCCAGCCAGGTTTTCGGGAAGCACTTGGAGCTCAGGAGGAAAACATGAGGAGCTGATGCCAGGGGCTCAAGTCGAAAGCAAACGTTTTGAGAATGATGAGGGCAACACATGTACAAATGTGCTCCAAGCAATGGATGGATGCATGGATTGTGATAAGAGTTGTATGAGCCCCCAATAAAATGATTAAAAAAGAAAAAAAAAAAAGGATGCTCCACCCTGATTACTTCATGACTTTAACTTGCCTGAGGTGTATCTATCTGTAGCTGGACTTTAGCCTCTGGGCTAAAAGATCTTTGGACATCCCCAGTGGTCAGTCGCCTGGCAGGCTACTGCAATCGGGAAGCTAAGAGAACCTTCTGAGAAGATCCAAAGTCCCCCAGTGCAAAGCCCAATGTTCCCCAAAGAAATACCTGCACTCCATTTGTTGTTCATCCAAGGCTCTTATACCAACAATGCCAACTCCAAAGTCAAAGAACCAAAGTCACAGCCAACCAGTTGATGCCAACTCATAGTGACCCTGAGGGACAGGGTGGAATGGTTCCTGTGGGTTCGGAGACTGTACATCTTTATGGAAGTAGAAAACCTCATCGTTCTCCCATGGAGTCACTGGTGGTTTCAAACCACTGACCTTAGGTTAGCAGCCCAACACATAATCAGCACATGGGTCGACATAAGGCGCCTTGGTCAACCCATGAGTGGGCACATTTGGCTGTGGCAGGAAGGAGTGATGTTTTGCTATGGAATGCAGCCTGATTCTAACTTGACCCCCCTGACTGCTGTGTGGAGAAACCTGCAGTCATCTTCTTCCATAAAACCGTGCCACCTCACAAACCTTCTGGGGGCTGTTCTGTAGGGCTACCCAGAGCCAGACCTCGAGCAATGGCAGTGGGTCAGCTTATGGCCTGGGTTGAATTCCAAAGAATTCCTTTGTGAGTTATGAACGTAAAGCTTGGAACACAAAAAGAAGCAGTAGATGCTATGGAGAGAGTGTCTGGAAACACACTTAGTTTATAGGGATAGTGTGAGCCAGAATCAGCTTACCATTAGGATTTTTATTTTATTTTTGTCTTTATTTTGGTGGGGGGCTAGGTGGTGTGTGGTGGTGAGGCTCCCAGCGCATGTGAGCATGGTGAAGGAGTGGGCATTCTGTTGGGCAGAGGGCTGCTATGGGTCATAATGGACTCAGTGGCACCTAACAACACCACAGCGAGAATGATAGCAATTCAGGCTGCATCAGGACCTGCTCTTCTCCTATATGACCTCGTGTTAACTGGTAACACATTCAAAGACGCCGCTTTCAACAACATCATGTTGGAAGGTACTGGTGATTAAGATTTCAGTGTGTCTTTTTGAAGAGACAGAATGAAGTTCCCAACACTTGGTAAAACGGAATTTATCACAAATCCTTAAGAGGAGAGTTCCAGCCCCAGGACACTCATGATTACTTTTAAGAATATTTACTGAGTCCTGTCCAAGATCTTCAACCAATAGAGCAGACATTGCCTCTCGGAGATCAATGTGTTGGGATAAAGGAGACCAGGTGTAACACAAGGAGCTGGGGAAGCTGAAGATGACGTGGGCTATCCCAGGTGCGTTCTGTCAGCTTCAAGGACTCATTCAGTTAATGCCGCTTAAATGTGCCCTGTTGACTGGGGTTGTACTTGTGGTGAACTAAAGCCCTGGCCTCTCTTACAAGAGCCCATGTTAACCCAGGTCCTTTCCCGCAGCACAAGCGGAGGGGGTTTGCTACTCAGTGCACAGTATTACAGTTATCTGATGACTCTGCCCTGCTAATTCTATTCTTCCTCTTTCTTTCCATGCCTTATCATTTGTGATCTCTCCCAACTTTGTGTCAACATGATATTTGATAATTCTGTCTTCTGTGTTTCCTTCCAACTTGTTGGTACAAATGCTTGTTTCACTTTTGAATTACTGAATCATATGAAGAAAAATGCAGCACCAGGATACAGGTAGGCTTATGAACCCCCTACAATATGCAGGTGAAACAACCTTGCTTGCTTAAAGTGAGCAGGACTTTGAAACCCTTGCTGATGAAGATCAAGGATTGCAGCCTTCAGTGTGGGTTACAACTCAGTGTAAGGAAGACCAAAATCCTCACGACTGGACCAATACGTAACATCATGATAAATGGAGAAAATATTGAAGTTGTCAAGACTTTTCTATTGCTTGGATCAACAATCAATGCTCCTAGAAGCTGCAGTTAAGAAATAAAAAGACATTGCATTGGATAAATAAGCTGCACACACCTCTTTAGAATATTGAAAAGTAGGGATGTTACTTTGAGGACTAATTTGTGCCTGACCCAAGCAATTTTCAATTGCCTCACATACATGTTAAATTTTGACATTGAATAAAGACAACAGATGAACAATCAATGTATTTGAATTTCAGTGCTAGAGAAGAATATTGAAAGGACCACGGACTGCTAAAAGGACAAACTGATGTGTCTCGAAGGAAGTGCAGCCAGAGTGCTCGTTAGAGGCAAGGATGGTGAGACTTTCTCTCATGTACTTTGTACATGCTGTCAGGAGAGACCAGTCCCTGGAAAAAGAATTTGTGTTAGACAGGTTCAACTAGAGAAACAAATTCATAGACACAAGTGTATAAGAAAGAGCTTTATGTCAAAGAGCAATTGTATATTAAGAAAATATCCCAGCCCAGTCCAGATCAAGTCCATAATTTTGATATTAGTTTAGACATCTAATACCAATCTATAAATTCCTCTTCAAACTCACCCAACCTGTACAATGATGCCAAATGCAGGAAGATCACAGGCCAGTGGGTGGAAAGTCTTGTGGATCCAGTGGTGGTAGAAGCATCACAGCACTAGCAGGAGTCTCCACGAGGCTCCTCCAGCTCCAGGGCTCTGTCTCCATCAGCATAGCTCCATGTGGCTTGTCAACAGGAATGTGTAGCAGAGAATGTGGGCCTGGCCTCCAGTGAGCTCTTTAGCCTCGTGGTGCCTCCAAATGAGATCATCGAGCTGTGACCTGAGTGACAGGCTAGATTCCACCATTCACAGGTTGACAGGAGATTATGTACCTGCTGCCAACTTCAGGCTTGGTAAAGTAGAGGAGCAGTGAGAGATAGAAACAATGGGGAGGATGGTGCAGGACCGGGCAGACTTTGTTTTGTTGTGCGTAAGGTCACTATGGGCTGGAATCCACTGGGTGGCACCTAACAACAACAACAACAACAACAACAATATTACTGGCTTGGTGGGAATTTTGCATCAATCATTTTTTAAAAAACGTATTAGGTACTCCTCTTTTAGAGTTACTGATGTCTATTTACTGAAAGCTATTGCCATTAAAATTAGTTTAAAGAGACAAAACAATTAAGGAAAACGATTTCCGGGTCCCAGGCAGCTGCAAATACAGTACCTAACTAATGATAGAGGACACTCATAGAGAAAATGGTGGAATAGTTACTAAATGATGTTCCAATTGACTAACCATTTGGGAGGTGGCATGGGGGGAGAGAAAACAAACCAAAAATACATCGTACCAAAGATCATTTCGAGGTGGACATCCAATGCAAGTTTGCATGAGTCAGAACTTACTCAATGGTGGTGCAAGAAGCTATGATATCCCAGGTTTTAGGTCCTCTTTTGCATCTGGCTGCTTGACTATCTGGCAGCTCACTGTCCATGGAGTGCTAGAGTAATTTTTCAATTATCTTCAGAAAAACGTACTTGCATGTGAGGTTAACGATATTGTTCAATAGTTCCTATATCCTGCTGGGTCACCTTTCTTTGGAATGAACGCAGATATGAATCACTCCCAGTTGGTAGACCAGGTAACTATTTTCTGAATTTCTTCACACAGATTAATGAGTGTTTCCAGTACTGGATTACATGTTGAAACATTTCATTTAGTTTTCCATCAATTCCTGGCACTTTGATTTTGGTGAATTCCTCCAGTGCACCTTGGATTTCTTCCTTCAGTGCCATTGGTTTTTGATCATATGCTACCTCATGAAATGGTTTGAACCTTGACCAGTTCCTTTTGGTACCATGATTGTGTATTGTCTACATCTCCTTTCGATGCCTTCTGCATAATTTCACATCTCCCCATAGAATCCTTCCATATTGCAGCTCGATCCTTACAGTTCTCCTCATTTATTTTTCAGCTTGAGATATGCAACACATGCTTATCCATTTGGGTTTTCTAATTTTGAGTCTTTGACTATTTCACTGAAATACTTTGTCTTCTTGAGCTCCCTTTGACATTTTTTGTTCAGCTCTTTTACTTCCTCAGACAGTGTTCAGCTTTTATTTATAAGGTGTGTAGTGGCTAATTCTTCAGGAGTGGAAAGCCTCTCCCTTACTCCCAATCACTTCATAGTCTGGAAGCCCCACTGCAAACTGTTCACCAGGGCGCACCCTGCTGGTGTTGGGCAGACCACTGGCACAGCTTCCAGCATCACAGCAACATGCAAGCAGCTTCGGTACGAAGACGGACGGAACAGCTGTGATTAGAGTGGACATGATGTTCCAGTGTATTTTAAATATAAAGCCATACAACTTTTTGCAAAAAGATTAATTGGAAGTTTTGTTACAATGGCTAAATTTTTAGGAAAGGCTTTCCAAATATGAATCTGGATTACCCTGGGAAAGAGTGGAAAGTTTCAGCAATGAAAACTTAAGAGTAAGGCAAATCAAATATAAAATTAGAATAAATAATAAAATGGAAGAAATTATACTTATGACCATGAAAAGAGCTCTAGAATTCAAAATGCAAAGGATACACATTCAAGTAGCAAATTAGGCAAATTCAAGAGCAAATAATTCACATTATTAATAACCACAGGATATGGTGAGTAAACATAGCCAAAGATTTTAAGCTTGAAAAAGATTTTAAGATAGTAGACACACAAAGTTAATTGAGATAAAAGCCCATGCTTCAAATGGTCAGATATTTGATATTGTTAATGCCAGGCTGGGGGGATAGGGTGGTTGGGAGGGATCACCTTGTAGCATAAGGCCTCTCCAAGCGGCAGCTTTCTGGAAGAAGTAGAGAAGAAAGAGCTTACATGTGAAATGTTCCACTCACTCAATGGGTGATTTTCACCACCACCCTTTTCCTTCGTTGCTACGCTCTGTGTTAGCTGGTTATTTTCTAGTACACACGTAGTACTTTCATAATACGAAAGCCATTTAACTACTAAACATTCCTCTTGGCGAGTGTGCATTTTTAAAGCCCTAGGGATTCTCCATCAAAATGGAAAGAAAATGATAGGATTTGAGGGTCAGGTAGGTGAGTCCAAGCGTTTAACTTTAACTTTTCTATTCTCTTGAAATTTTGGGTGGGGGGGCGGCGGCGCAAAGACAGAACTTTCTAGTCCTCTGAAGAGTTACAGTCTCGGAAACAGGGGAAGTTCAATCCTGTCCTATAGACTTGCTATAAGTTGGCATGGACTTTATAGAAGTGAGTTTGGTGTGGGTAGGGTTATTGGTTAAGATTTTTTAATTGACTGGATTTTTTCCCCCTTAGCATTATTATCCACTGGTATCTGGACATACAGAGAATGTCAGTAAGTCTGGCTTCCCAAACTTATTTGGCCTCTTTCCCCCTTTTCAGAAAACAAAGACACAAGCAAAAACCTAACACCCCACTAGCTATGAAAAATGTTTGTACCATGGTCCACAATGCAGGACAAAGTATCATGTTGCTCTGTCAGGTGCCATCAAGTGAGTGCAGACCCACAACAAGCCTGTGCAAACAGAATGAAACACCGCCTGTCCCGTGCCATCCTCACAATGCCTTTTATGCCTGAACCCATGTTTGAACCACTACTTTGTCGCTGCCCCTCCACTTTACCAACCATGCTGTCCTTCTCCATAGGCTAGTCACTCCTGACAACATGTCCAAAGTATGTAAGACAAAATATTGCTAGCCTTGCTTCTAAGGAGCTCTCTAACCATACTTCTTCCAAGAAGGTTTGTTCTTACTTCGGGCAGTCCATGGTACTTTCAATATTCTTCTCCAGATCCACAATGTAAATGCATCCATTCTTCTTCGGTCTTCCTCATTCAATGTGCAGCTTTCGTATGCACTGGAGGCAATTGAAAATCCCATAGCCTCGATCAGGTACACTGTAGTCCTGAAAGTAACACCTTGCTCTTCAGTATGCTAAAGAGGCCTGCTACAGAAGACTTACCTAATGCACTAAGTCTTTTTATCTCTTGACTGCTGCTTCCATGAGCATGGATTGTGATCCAAGCAAGACAAAATCCTTGACAACTTCAATGTGTTCTCTGTTTATCACGATGGTACTAAAGATCCATTTGTGAGGATTTTGGTCTCCTTGACATTGTGTTATAATCCACACTGAGGGCTCCAAACCTTGATACTCATCAGCAAGTGTCTCAAGTTCTCCTCAAAGTGTAGCTATATGCTTTTGCCACCCTCCCTGGAGAGATCCAGTGCCCCCAGGGGCAGTAGTCGAAGTGATACTCCAAGATAAGAAAATTTAGAATCCAGGGTATATTTTCTGATAGAGTTTGGTGGACTCCTGTTACACTCTAGAACAGTGGTTCTCAACTGGTGGGTCATGACCCCTTTTGGGGTCAAACGACCCTTTCACACGGGTCGGCCGATTCATAACAGTAGCATAATTAGAGTTATGAAGTAACAATGAAAATAAGTTCATGGTTGGGGGGGTCACCACAACAGGAGGAACTGTATTAAAGGGTCGCAGCATTAGTAAGGTTGAGAACCACTGGTCTAGAGGCACCATTAAGTTCTATAGAAGTGGTTCTAGAATCACTAGACCCCCCCATCATAAAATTATTTTTGTTGCTACTTCATAACTGTACTTTTGCTACAGTTATGTATCAGGTGACCCCTGTGAAAGGGTCCTTCAACCCCCAAAGGCGTCACATCCTACAGGTTGAGAACCACTGCTCTAGAACTTATTGCTGCACCATGCAAGCTTATGTACTCTCCTCCTCAAGCTAAGAGCAGTGATCTGTAAAACACAAAATAGTTCAAGCTGGTTGGGTCCCATGGGTCCTTGAATCAATTTGCACACTCTGTAATGTAGTGGATTCTGAGCTGGACTGCCTATTTCAAGGTGAACAGTTTGAACCCACCAGCTGTTCAACAGAAGAATGAAGAGGCTTTCTACTCCCATAAACAGTTCCAGTCTTGGAAAGCCACAGGGATAGTTCCACTCTGTCATATCGGGTCACTGTGAGGCAGATGCAACTTAATAGCAGTCAGTTTTGAATGCAGAGCACTACGAAGACTGCTCCTCCTGTCAGATCGATCAGGCAGAGCTGATAAATAGATGTCCTTCATTGAAACTGAAATGAAGGAGAATAGGTCTTCTTTGACCAGCCTCTTTATACATTGTCTGAAGCAATGTATGAAGAATTACTCTATTTCTATAGCCTCCTTCCACCTCCATCAGGTCTACAGCACCAGGATCTTGAGTGCTGTGTCTTCAGAAGAAGAATGGACTACAGGATGAGCAGCACATCGTCTGGGGAGAAGAGTTCAGTTCACAAGTCTACCAAGGTCCTAGCATCTCTTCTGATGACAACCTCTTTCTCTTGGCACGGCCCTGTGTTTCTCTTTGCGTCACTCTCTCTCTGCCAGCTTCTCTCTCCACTTTTCCAAAATCCTAAACAGATGGTGAGACTTCATCTCCTGGACTTTGGATGTGTTGTATGGCAAGAGCAGTCCCTGTAGAAGGACCTCACACTTGGTCAAGTCGAGGGGCAGTGAAAAAGAGTAAGACCCATGACGAGATGGACTGATGCAGTGGCTGCAGCCATGGGCTCAGACATAAGAACATTTGTGAGGATGGTGCGGACCAGGCAGTGCTTCCTTGTGTTATACATAGGTTGCTATGAGTCACAACCAACTGGACAGCATGTAACAGCAACAACAACAAAAACAAACTCTTGTGTCACAGTTTAAGTTTCCTTCTTTATGACTCGATTTTAACTTTTAAAATTTCCTGATCTAGTAATAAAAAAATATTTTGGAGGTTGGACAAAAGATCAAGCAATAGGTTAGAGCAGTGGTTTTCAACCTTTCTAAGGCCACGACACTTTAATACAGTTCCTCATTTTGTGGTGACCCCCCCAACCACAAAATTATTTTTGTTGCTACTTCATAACTGTAATTTTGCTGCTGCTGAAAATCGGGTGAGCCCTGTAAAAGGGTCTTTTGACCCCTAGGTTGAGAACCGCTGGGTTGGAGGGTGGATAGGTAGAGGGCAGAATGGACTGACTGTAGGAATTGATTAGAGGGAATGACCAAAGGCGGAAATGTAGGGTAAACTATTTGGGTGGGGCTGTTGACAAGCAGTTTTACTGGTTGAACACAAAATTGATGATCTGAAATGTAAAACCCTTACCTAATTCACAATGTAAAAAAAGGTTTAAGAAAAAGTAAAAATTGAATAAAATAAAAACAATTACTATCCTATTTGTAATTGCAACCACTGATACATTTTGGCTCCTGATCTATAGAAACATATAATCTCAGAATAAAGACTAATTCTTCCCAAGCCTGGCTGCTTGGCAACTTGAAGCTCATATATACTATGTTGTTCTTATTTTTGCGTTTAGCCCCAGACGATTGGAAATTCCATGACTAAGTGGTATTTGGGAACCACTGTTGTAGTATATGTAACCCTATTTTAGTGTCATATTTCTAGCTCAGCTATACATGGAATAAAGCCCAGTTATTATTTAGTCTCAGGAAAGGAAAAATCTAAAAATCTTCCAAGTATACTTCTGTCCACTGGAAATGAATAAAAAATAAACAGGTAATAGGGTTGCTTTAAGCATAATCATCTCATTCATCAACTTAAACACGAATCCTGGGTGCCAATTTTCACATTAAGCTGAATTTTATTCCTAAAGAGTCTTCTTTGATCTTCTTGTGCCTGCCATCTCGAGAATATCTTGTAATGTGAGACATGTGTTTTTGGCATTCATTAAATTCTTCTGTTGGCTCTTGGTAAGGCTGTGATGTTGAGTCAGCTGAGGAATCCATTGGCTTCAGAGTCTACACTGTACACACCACTGGCTTTGTGCAACACTGGGCCATTTCAAGCAGGCAGACTTTAATTTCTTTGTCTGGATTTATTTTGGCTGAGAAGACTGTGGCATTGCTCAGGCTGTGCCAGTTACTGTCTCTCACTGTGTCATTATTTAAGGACTGGAGCTTAAGACAAAACAAAAATACAGGCTCTGAAGCTGGTACAGCAACAATTCGGCGAGAAAGCACCGATCAAATGGCCAGTTTCTTGAAATGTCACTCTTTGCTGTGTTTGCAAATTGAGGTATGCAAGTCATGATCTTGAAAACACATCATCGACTAATTAGCTGAATTAGCTCAACCAGTCAAAACAACCCATCTTGAGATAGGAGATAGAAACCCAACTGCTTCTGCCCTGCAAAAGTCCAAAGGGACAGATCTTGATATCCGTCCCAACATACACGGCTTTCAGAAGGATCCAGCAGTTGTTGATTTGGGCAGACATCCGTTCTGAGATGGAACCGTCGACAGTCTTTTGAGTGCTGGGCTGAAGAAGTGAATGACTTTCTATGCTTTGGGAGATATGACAGAGCTTAGTCTGTGACAAAGAATGCCAAACATTATCTCCAGGATGGCACTGACTCAACCTCGCCTTTGGATTTCTGAAATCTTTCCATCAGCGTAACTGGCTTGTCATGCCATCCTGCAGATGGTACTAGTGGGTGACGCTGGCTGTCTGAGTTAGTGAGCGACAGAACAGAAGCGGAAGCAAGTGGCTTGTTTCCAGGCTTATCAGAGGACCGGGGGGTGTCATTACCACCCTTACAATATGGAGAAGTCGAACATTTCTTCTATTTAAGACAAGTCATGCGGCGGCGGCGGCGGTGGTTGTAATGAGCATACTAGACGGATACTTTAAAAATAAACATCTAACAGTATTTCCTCTCTCAAAATAACATTTTCAGGAGGAAAAGCCATTTTAACCCACTCTGAGCCTGTTGAACATGCAGGTACTAACTGTTCGGAATGCTCTGTATCTAAAATGCGTAGTTCTTTTAAGACAGTAAATATTATTTTCCTAAGAATGGGTTTACTATGCAGAACTGGGTCACTGTCCGGTAACACCTAATGAGTGAAGGGGAGTGACCTGCAAATACTATGTAATGTTTTCACATATAACCAGACTGAACATTTTTGAGATTATCTTTTTTATTATTAAATATTTTTATTGCATCTCTTTTCAAAGTCCATACATTCATCGATTGTGTCAAGCACATTTGTACATATGTTGCCATCATCATTTTAAAAACTTTTTCTTTCTACTTGAGCCCTTGGTATCAGCTCTCCTTCCCTGCCCCCCTGCCTCATGAACACTTAATATGTTATAGATTGGGTTTAGTAAGACAGTCTCCAAAAGGAGTTTAAAAATGGTAATGTTTTAAAGGAACACTTGCCTTATTGGAGCGTGTATATACTAAAACAAAGACGTCTCGGGAACAAAGATATAACAAGTGTTAAATGTTTTGTATGTGGAATCTCAGTTAACTTTCACAGAATCTTCTAAGGCAGAGGTTTTCAACTTGTGGGTCCTGACTCCTTTGGGGGTCTAATGACTCTTTCACAGGGGTCACCTAAGATCATTGGAAAACACATATTTCTGGTGGTCTTAGGAACTGAGATACTGCTCCTCTATCCGTCTCCAGGCAGGTCCGCCCACATGCAGATATGCCCACAGATGAGTCCCCGGTGTAAGGACTGTTACCCATGCTACACCATGGTTCAAGACAAAATTTCATTTATTTGTCGTTAGAAATAAATATTTCACAACATATAATTACATACTGTTTTTGTAATTAATCACTGTTTCCATTATGTTCAATTTGTAACGCTGAAAATACGTCCTGCATATCAGATATTTACATTATGATTCATGACAGTAGCAAAATTACAGTTATGAAGTAGCAATCGAAATGATTTTATGGTTGGGGGTCACCACAACAGGAGGAACTGTAGGAAAGGGCTGTGGCATTAGGAAGGTCCAGAACCACAGCTTTAAGGCAAGCTCCTGCTTTCTTGGGAAACACACTTAGCTTAAAAACGTAATGTGCTTTTTATCTAGTTGATTCTAATCTCAGTTGTGTGTGCTAATTACCAGCTCACTGTTATTGTCTAGATGCCCTTTTAGATTTTCTCTTTTCCTGTGCTCTTTTGCTGCCAAGCCGGTCTATCTGAGTCTATCTCCATTTCATCGAGCCTATCTGCTGTTGGTGAAAGAGTCACACACCTTAAGTCGTGTTCTCCAGACATTGTAGCCAGCAGAAAGCAGGACCTTTGCTTGGGACATCCTAATCTACTTAATCATTTCAATAAAAGGTTTAATGACTGTGCTCTTGCTAAGAAGAAATGATACGGGGCAATTCTAAAGGTCCCCTAATTTCTGGATTCTTTCTTTTCTGAGCTAAAAATATTTCATGTACTATCAAGTCTAATGCAGTCAAGAGGAACCAGTATGTGTTGCTAATTTACTATCATCCAATCTCTTATCTCACAACAAGAAATCTCAAATCTTTTAGGAATGAAATACACGAAGTTATCACAAGTGAGGGTTTTCTTAAATGTTTGACCATTGTATAAGATGGATAAACACCATCACAGCCTCCCATACATGTTTCCTCCCCGTGTGCCACTTGTCCTCTAAGTCCGGGGCATACAGTTGAGAGTTTTCTCTTTAGTTGTACTCTACTTCTGGTACCACTCTGGTGTCATTGGTGATAAGCTGAATTTTTTTGTGTGTGGTAGCCCACAGTCCAATTTCTGTGCTTCAAACAACTATTTCTTTCTATCTTATCAAGAGTCATCACGAGTCAGGTACTAGCCTGTGATTATCACAATCTTTCAGAGACCTAGTGAGATGGAGCTGCCATAATCCTGACAGTTTCCAGGTGCTATGCAAAAAAGAAAGAACATTCTGCAGAGGATGTCCTGCACAGTCTATGAAATATGGAAGCCCAGAAGGGACAATTACTTATTGGAACTAACCGCATGACCCACTCTAACCAAAAGCTCAAAATCACTGCCATTGAGTCTATTCCAGCTCACAGCGGCCCTATAAGGCAGAGTTGAACTGCCCTTGTGGTTTTCTGAGACTGTAACTCTTTAGGAAAGTAGAAAGCCTCATCTTTCAAAAGGTTGACCTTGAGGCTAGCAGCCTTTTAGTAATCCACTCCAGCATCACGGCTCATGTGTAGTATATGTATATGCACATAAGCCATATATGAATCACATATTATAAATCAGAATTGATTCAATGCAAGTGATGTTTTTGATCTAATCACAAGAGGCCAATAAATGGGGAAGACTGAGGCTTGGAAATATTTGGTGAAGTGCATGTTCAACTGTCTCACATCTGGACCACTGGAGTGTTATTCAGCTCCTAACTAGAACTCCTTACCTCCTTTTGTGCTTTCCAAAAATCCAGCTGCAATCAAGTCTGTTTAGGACTCATAGAAGCCCTACTGGACAAAATAGAACTTGCCCAGAGGGTCTACAAAAACTACACCCAACTCATTGCCATCAAATACATTCTGACTCCTTGTAACCCAAGTAACCTGGGTAGAATGGCCTCTGTGATTTTTCTAGACTACTTCTTCATAGGAGTTGAAAGCCCTTTATTTCTCCCTCAGACTGACTGGTGGCTTTGAACTGCTGACTTTGCAATTAGCAGCACATGTACCCAACTACATCACTAAGGCTCCCAAAAGGTCTTGTTGAGTCAACTCCCTATTTTGTGGCTCCAGCTCATAGAGACTAAGTACAACAGAATGAAACAGTGCCCCATCGGGTGCCGCCCTCATAATCGTTCTTGTGTTTGAGGTCATTATTGTAGCCATTGCTCAATCTATTTGGTGAGGGGCTTCCTCTTTGTCACTACCCTCTACTTTACCAAGCATGTTGTCCTTCTCCAGGGACTATCTCACCTGAGGACATGTATAGACTATGTGACGCATATATAGACGAGTATGTGACACAAAGTCTCACCACCGTCCCCTCTGAGGGTCAATCTGGTTGTATTTCTTCCAAGACAGATGCTTGCTCTTTGGCAGTCTTCGGCACTTTCGATATTCTTTGCCAGCACCGTCATTCATATGTATTGATTCTTCTTCTGACTTCCTTACTCATTATTTATATTTTGCATGCATATGAGATGATTAAAGATACCAATTGAAAATATCCTAGCTATCTCCCGCATGCCCCGCCCCACCCCCAACAAAAAAGAATCTTAGGTTGGTGCAGGAACACCTTAGTGCTGAAAGTGACCTCTTTGCCCTTGAATATTTTACAGAGGTTGGTTTTCAACTAAAACCAACAAAATGCACACTTACAGAGTAAGGGTTGGGTCAGATACCACAAATACTGCCATGTCCTTCGGTGACTTTTTCTCTACCGTGATCTGAAAATATCACCGTGATTTAGTGAAGCTTATTTGTTCTGTGATTATTGTTATTGTTTGGCTGCCATCTAGTCAGCTTCCAATTCAGGGTAGCCCCATGGACAATGGAATGAAATTTTTTCCTGTCCAGCATTGTTCCCGTGATCAGTTGCTTATTGGACTATTCTGGTCTCTGGCCCCACCCAGGCGGCTCCTTCTCTTTCCTGCTTCTCTACACAGCATGGCCTCTTGTTGACTCACCTCTGAGGAAAATTCTTTTGCTAGGGGCACTGTAGGCCTTTCTAACTGCAGGGTATGGATGGAATTATATCTTCCCGGATAAGGGTTGAAATCCTAACCCTTGTACCTAGGGAATACATTGAATAAGGAAGGGACAGAAGAAAAATCGATGGGTTAAAATGCTGGTCCTGGAAAAGACATAGAAAGTCCCATGGACTACCAAAAGAACCAACAAATCTGTCTTGGAAGAAGTATAGTCAGAATGCTCCTGACAGGCAAGAATGGCGAAACTTTATCTCCCATCCTTTGGACAGGTTGTCAGGAGAGACCAGGTCCCTGGAGAAGAATCACCCACAGCACACAGGAGGATGACTCTCAACAGGACACACTGGCACACGCAGCCACACTGGGCTCCGACGTAAGAACCGTTGTGAGGATGGCACAGGACCTGGGAGTGTTTTGTTCTGTTGAATGCGGGGTCTCTAACAACAATAAGATTCCTATGGATGCCATCCTGTTTCAAAATACGGTTTTACTGTTAAGTTAATGAGTTTATTTCGATGTACGATCTGCCATAAGTCTCATCACGTCTGAGGGATATGAAAAGCGGGGGTGAGTCACAGTGGCAAGTATACACTGGGGAGGAGAGATGGCTGAGCCTCTATCAAGCCCAGGAGTCGAGGAACACTTAGGCCAACCAACAAGGGGAGAAGCCACAGCAGGGAATCCTTATTTCAACCTTTGGTGTTGGGAATTAATTGTCAGGAAAAAAAATTAACTTCTGTTCTTTAAGGCCACCTACTTGTCTTGTTTCTGCAACAGTAGGAAACAGAGACACTGGACACGGGGTTTTAAAGCCAACTGGTTACGGCGCCCCAATACCCCAAAGCCTCATGCTCTATGCATTTTGAAGGTGTCTTTATGCTCCCACAAGGGTATGGTGTGACAGGGAACCAAGAGGTTTATCATGGTCGCTTCTAGATGAGATTTATTTTTGTCCATTTCTGAATCTGCTACTGGGCTTTTCTTCCAGTTCCGGGAGCAGTGCTAATGCTGCTCATGGGGAGTTGCCTTTCTGATAGATGTCCCTGCCGATGCCGTGTGGGCAGGTTCATTCATACAGCTGGGGGAACTGTCCTGATCTGTTCTGACTTTTGGTGACCTACTTGCAGGCAAACACCTGCGGGGACCCGCCTAGCCAGGGAAGCTCACAGCAGCAGCTTCACAGCTACAGATCAACCTCTGAAGCTGTTCAGTATCTGCCTGCCAGGTGAAAACAAGAGCTGCACAATTGTCTGGAATCAATGCTAGTTCTCAGATTTCTAAGAATGAAATTTTAGTGATTGTTTAACTGTAATAAGTTTCAACTTACAAATATGGCAAGTATTAGGGAAAATGAATATGATGCAATCCTGTCCTACAAGATTGTTTTTGACCTGATTTATTTTCTTTCTTTCTTTCAATCATTTTATTGGGGATTTTACAGCTCTTATCATTTAATCCATACATCCATCCATCATGTCAAGCATATTTGTACATATGTTGCCATCATCATTTTCAAAATATTTTCTTTCAACTTCAGCCCTTGGTATCAGCTCATATTTCTCCCCTCCCTCACCCTCCATTGCTAATGAACCCTTGATAATTTATAAATTATTATTTTTTCATGTCTTACACCAACCGCTATCTCCCTTCACTCACTTTTCTGTTGTACATCCCCCTGAGAGAGGGTTATGTGTAGATCATTATGATCAGTTCTCCCTTTCTCCCCCCACCTTCCCCTCCTCATATTGCTACTCTCATTATTGGTCCTGAGGGGCTTATCTGTCCTGCATTCCCTGTGTTGTGGGCTCTTATCTGTACCAGTGTACATGCTCTGGTCTAGCTGGACTTGTAAGGTAGAATTGGGGTCATGATAATGGGGGGAGGGGTAGGAAGCATTAAGTACTAGAGGAAAGTTTATATTTCATAGGTACTATAGTGCACCCTGACTGGCTCATCTCTTCTTTATGACTGTTCTGTGTGGGAATGTCCAGTTGACTACAGATGGACTTTGGGTCTCCACTCCACCCTTCCCCTCATTCACATCACTATAATTTTTTGTTCTGGGTCTCTGATACCTGATCCCGTTGACACCTCCTGATCACATAGGCTAATGTGCTTCTTCCATGTGGGCTTTGTTGCTTCTCAGCTAGATGGTCTCTTGTTTGTCTTTAAGACTTTAAGACCTCAAATGCTATATATTTTTAAAATAATTTTTGGGGGGGTTCTTACATCTCTTATCATACTCCATACATTCCTCAGGTGTGTTGAGCACATTTGCACATATGCTATCATCATCATTTTCAAAGCATTCTCTTCCCACTTGAGCCCCTGATGTTAGCTCCCCAATTCTTCCCCTCACTCCCCCACCTCCTCTCCCTCATGAACCCTTGATAAAATATAGATTATTTTTCCCATATCTTACATTGTTCTCCATCGCCCCTCACTCATATTTCTGTTATTCATCCCCCTGGAAGGGGTTCTAAGTTTGATCCTTATGATAGATTTCCCCTTTCTTCCCCACCCTCCCCTCATCCTCCTGGTATCTCTATTCTCCTTGTTGGCCCTGAAGGGTTTATCTATCCTGGATTCCCTGTGTTGCCAGCTCTTATCTGCAGCAATGTGCGTGTTTCGGTCTGGCCGGATTTGTAAGGTAGAGTTGAGGTCATCATAGTGGGGAGAAGGAAGCACCAAAACACTAGAGGAAAATTGTGTGTTCATTAGTCCTATACTGTACCCTGACAGGCTCATTTTTTCCCCTGTGACCCCTCTGTGAGGGGATGCTCAATTGTCTACAAATGGACATTGGGTCTTCACTCTATGCCCACCCCCCTCCATTCACCTTGGATATAGTTTTATTCTGGGTCTTAGATGCCTGATACCTGATCCCATCGACACCTCATGATCACACAGGCTGGTGTGCTTATTCCATATGGGCTTTGTTGCTTCTGAGCTAGATGGCCGTATGTTTCTCTTCAAGCCTTTAAGACCCCAGATGCTATATCTTTTGATAGCCGAGCACCATCAGCTTTCTTCACCACATTTGATTATACACCCATTTTGTCTTCAGTGATCATGTTGGCAAGATGTGCATCACAGAATGTTGGATTGTTAGAGCAACGTTTTCTTGTGTTTAGGGAGTGCTTGAGTCAGGGCCCAATGTCCATCTGCAAATTTAATTCTTAACATATAGATGTGAGTACATAGCTCTATTCCTCTCTCATTATATATAAGCTTACACATGTGTGTGCCTATATTTAGGCCTTTGCCTCCTTGTTCTTACCTCAATTTCATTTTTACTTCCCTCTTGTCCCACCATCATGTTTGGCCTTCATTATAGTTTAGTACTTCCTCCATGCTACATTGTCCTTGATTATGCCTCACTAGGTATACTACAACCTTCCTTCCATTGATTTTAGCTCACTTGCTGTTCCTTTGTTCCTGGGTTGGTTCCCCACCCACCCCATCTTCTTCCTTTCTCCCACCTCCCTGGAACCATTGGTCCCATTCTTTTCATCTCTGAATTATCTCTAGATAGACATGTAGTACAAAGCCAAATAAAACAACAAAGGAAGTCCAAACCAACAAAACAATAATAAAAGCAAAAAAGAAACACAAATTAACAATAACAAAAAGAAAGCCGCTGACAAAAATGAAGAGCCTATGAATAGTTCAAGGTCTATTTGTTGGTCTTTACAAATGTTTTTTACAGTTGAGTCTGGGGTGCCACACTCTGTATCTCAAGTCAATTTTTGGTATCCCCCGGGAGTTTCATCACTCTGCTCCCCCTGCTGCTCTGCTGAGTGCCCTCAGTGCCTCGCCCCAGTGTGATGGGGCCTGACCTTGCACTATTCCTGCACTCTCTCCAGTGCTGTCCCCCACAGCTTCATGGTTCAGTGACGGACTCTGTGATGGGGCAGCCCTATGGTCCTCCCCATGTGTTGTCTGCTCCCAGTAGGAACATCATCCTTGAGGCTTGGTGGACCTGTGTTCCTTATCAATCCCTTTATGTTTCTCCCTTGTGCTCTAACACAATGTGCTCCTCTTCCCAAGCTTTAGCTCCAGTGCTGTCCTCTGAAGTGCATTCTTCTGAGGTGGGGAGTGTCCACATAGTTTGTATTGGGGCTGCCCTGCAGACCACCCTATTGGTTCCCTGGAACATGCCGGTATGTTGTATCCACATCTTGGTGCATTGGATTGAAGATATAAATAATACTCTCCACTTGGGGAGATTAGCACCTTCCTCCCCACCTACACATGTCTTTTAAAAATTATTCCTCTTTCTTGTATCCCTAGATTGGGTTTGGCCCCTGCTATAGATGCTGGACCTCACCCCAGGGATGTATATACAGAGTAGCTTTTCCCCTATGCCTTTTTTTTAAATTTAAGCTTACCTCCGTGTCCTCATGTTGTACTTGTCCTTTTGTGTTTGACTTGCTTTACTTAGCAGGATTCCCTCCAGTTCTTCCCACGTGGCAATGTGCTTCATGTGTTCATTGCTGCATTTTAGGGACATGTAGTACTCCATTGTATGTATGTACCACAATTTTTTGGAGCATTCATTTGTTGATGGAAATTTGGATTGTTTCCAACTCTTTCCAATTGTGAACTGTGCCTTGATGAACATTGGAGCAAAGATGTCTGGCCGTGGTTTGCTTCTTGCCTCTTCTGGCCCTATGCCCAGTAGGGGGGTTGCTGGGGTAGCTCGATCACCGTTGGTTTAAGAAATCATCAAATTAATTACCATAATGGCTACCTACATCAGCAGTGGATGAGTGTTCCTCTATTCCCATAGCCCCTCCAACAATTGTTACTTTCTGATTTTTTGAATTGGGCTATCTTTGAGGGTGTTAAGTGATATCTAATAATTGTTTTAAGTTGCATTTTTCTTATGGCTAATGATCGGGAACATTTTCGCAAGTGTTTATTGGCCTTTTGGATTTATGCCCCTTTGAAACTTCTGTTCAGGTCCTTTGCCCACCTCCTTAGTAGGCAGTTAGTTTTTTTTTTCTTTCTTTCTTTTTAAAAATCATTTTATTGGGGGCTTATGCAACACTTATCACAATCCACACATCTATCCATTGTGTCAAGCACATTTGTTGCCATCATCATTCTCAAAACATTTGCTTTCTACTTGAGCCCTTGATATCAGCTCTTCATTTTCCCCCTCCTTCCCTGCTCCCCACTTCCTCTGCACCTTTAATAATTTACAATTTATTATTATTTTGTCATATCTTACACTGTACGAAGTCTCCCTTCCCCCCACTTTACTGTTATATGTCCCCAAGAGAAGGTTATATGTAGATCCTGGTAATCTGTTCCCCCTTTCTACCACACCTTCACTCCACCCACCCAGTATTGTCACTCTCACCACTCGTCCTGAGGGATTCTTCTGTCCTGGATTCCCTGTGTTTCCAGTTCCAGACCAGAATACATCCTCTGGTCTAGGTGGATTTGTAAGGTACAATTAGGATCATGATAGTAGGGGGGAGGAAGCATTTAAGAACTAGAGGAAAGTTGTATGCTTCTTCACCCTGACTGGCTCATCTCCTCCCCGCAACTCTTCTGTAAGGGGATGGGCTTTGGGTTCCCTATCTGCACTCCCCCTCATTCACAGTGATATGATTTTTTGTTCCTTGATGCCTGATACCTGACCCCTTCAACACCTCATGATCACACAGGCTGGTGTGCTTCTTCCATTTGGGCTTTGCTGCTTCTCAGCTAGGTGGCAACTTGTTTACCTTCAAGCCATTAAGACTCTAGATGGTATATCTTTTGATAGCTGGGTGCCATCAGCTTTCTTCACCACACTTGCTTATGCATTCATTTGTCTTCAGCAATTGTGTTGGGAAGGTGAGCATCATGGAATGCCAGTTTAATAGAACATAGTGTTTTTGCATTGAGGGAGTACTTGAGTGGAGGTCCAATATCCATCTGCTACCTTAATAATAAATTTATAAATATATTCACATAGATCTATTTCCTCATCATCATAAATATGTATATTTACATATGTACATATCTGCATCTAGACCTCCACAAATGCCCTTTGCCTCCTATTTCTTTCCTCTATTGCCTTTGACTTTCATCTTTTCCCACTATCATGCTCAGCCTTCATTTGGGTTTCAGTAGTTCCTCTTGGTTACATTACTCTTGCTCAAGTCCTACCAGGACTCTTACACCCTCCTCGTCACCCATTTTGGATCGCTTATTGTTCCCTTGTCCCTGAGTGTGTTAACACCACTTCCTTTCCCTCACCTCCCCTCTCCTATGTCCCCTCCTTGGAAACGTAGGTCTGGTTGTTTTCTCCTCCAGTTTTTTTTCCAGGTGTGTCCCCTTCTTGATTTGCTGCATTTTGCGGGGTTAACACTGCACTGCTTCCCCACCATGTGACCCCAGAAATGTCCTCTGTTGTAGTCTGCTCCAGTAGACAGCATGACATGTCCTGTTTTCCTTTGCCCAGTCCCCTCTGTGTCCCATTAGCTCCCCACAGGGACATCATCCTCTGAACCTGGCATGAGGTCCAGGCAAACTCTCTTTCTCTTCCTCGCTCCTGGCCAGCCTCCATGTGGGTGTGGTATGCTGGCCTCTTTCCCCAACCTGTAGGTTCAGTTCGGCTCTACGCCTCACCCACTTCCAGGGAGGGGGTCAGTTTGGCTCTGGTTGGGGCCAGCCCTGTAGCTTTCTCTTTTCATGCATCCTTCCATGTGGCCACGCTGTCCTCATGGTTTAGTGCATCATGGTAGGGTCTGTATGCCCACTCCAGATTCTGTGGAGGCAAAACCAGTACAGGCTTGCAAAGTATTGTCGATTTTAGTAATAAGGCCTTTGTCTGATGTGTCATTGCTAAAGATGTTTTTACCAGTCTGTGGACTCTCTTATTACACTCATGGTGAATTCTTTCAATGTACACATGTGATTTATCTCAGTATATCCCACTTGTCAATTTGTGACTCCTCTGTATTTGTATCCTTCCCTATTTCTGATAGCCTATGTATTCCCTGTGCCAAGATTCTCAGGTTTGTCCCAATTCTCTCATTAATGGCCCTAATAGTTTGGGGTTTTACCTCAAGGTCTGTGATCTACCTTGAGTTTACTCTTGTGCATGGAGTGAGGTAAGGGTCTTGCTTAGTTTTTCTGCAGGTAGATATCCATATTGTCCAGCATCACTTATTGAAGAGGGCATCCACTTGATGCTATCTTTTGATAGCTGAGCACCATCAGCTTTCTTCACCACATTTGATTATGCACTCATTTTGTCTTGTGATGGTGTTGAGAATGTGAGCATCACAGAATGCTGGGTTGCTGGGACAAAGTGCTCTTGCATTGAGGGAGTACTTGATTAGATATCTAATGTCCGTCTCCTATATTAATACTTGACTATGTACATAGATCTAGTTCCCTCTCATTATAAATAAATATATTTACATATGTAAATGCCTATATTTAGACCTCTATAAATGTCCTTTACCTCCTAGTTCTTCCTCTATTTCCTTTTACTTTTATTTTTCCCACCATCATGTTTGATATTCATTCATGCTTCAGTAATTCCTCTTGGCTACATTGCACTGGATCAAGCTCCACCAGGTATTGTATGCCCTCTTCACCATTGCTTTTAAACCACTTGTTGTTCCCTTTACCCTGGGTCTAATTACCGGCATGTACATATGTAAATATATATAAACGAGAGGGGAATAGAACTATGTACTCATATCTATATATTTACTATTGAGGTTGCAGATGGACATTGGGCCTTGACTCAAGCACTTCCTAAACACAAGAACACTTTGTTCTAACAATGTGGCATTCATTGATGCTCACCTTCCCCACATGATTGCGGAAGACAAAATAGGTGCATAAGCAATTGTGGTGAAGAAAACTGATTGTGCTCAGCTATCGAAAGATATAGCATCTGGGGTCTTAAAGGCTTGAAGATAAACTAGTGGCCATCTAGCTCAGAAGCAATAAAGCCCACAAGGAAGAAACACACCAGCCTGTGTGCTCATGAGGTGTTGATTAGATCAGGTATCAGCCATCTAAGACCCAGAACAAAATCATACTCACGGTGAATGGGGGGGTGGTGGTGCATGGAGTGGAGATCCAATGTCCATCTGTAGACAATTGGACATCCCCTCAATGAGAGGTCACAGGGAAGAGATGAGCTAGTCAGGGTACAGTGTAGCACTGATGAAACACACAACTTTCCTGTATTTCTTTGGTGCTTCCTTCCTCCAACTTTCATGACCTCAATTCTGCCTTACAAATGGCATTAGACCAGAACATGCACACTGCTACAGATAAGAGTCCGCAACACAGAGAATCCTGGATAGATAAACCCCTCATGGCCAACAAGGAGAGTAGAGATACCAGGAGGATTAGGGGAGGTTTGGGTGGGAAAGGGGAACTTTTCACAAGGATCAATATATAACCCCCCCTCAGAGGGATGAATAATGGAAAAGCGGGTGAAGGGCAATAGGGGACAATGTAAGATATGAAAACAATAAACTGTAACTTAAAGGTCATGAGTGAGGGTGGGCAGCGGAGTGAGGGGGAAGAAATGGGGAGCTGATGCCAAGGGCTCAAGTGGGAAGAGAATGCTTTGAAAATGATTATGGTGGCATATGTGCAAATGTGCTTCACACACTGGATGAATGTATCCTGCCTATCTTATCCACATAGACATGCAAAAACAATAAGAAGCACAAAAATAAAACAAAGCAAAACAACAACAACCACAAAACCAACAACAAAAAAGAAAAGCCTATAAAGAGCTCCAGGTCTATTTGTTAACCTTTATGAGTTTTTTCCAGTACAGTCTGATGAGGTGCCATGATCTGGCCCCAAAGTCTATTTTTTGTATTCCTTGGAGACTTCATTGCTTTTATTCCCTTGCTGCTCTGTTACAAGCTCCTAGTGTTTTGCCCCGGTGTGGTGGGGTGAGATCAGGTACAATTCCCACACTCTTTCTGAAGTGTTGTCCCCCATAGTGTTATGGGTCAGGGAGTGATGTTTGACCCATATTCTAGAGGTTACTTCTGTTCATCCTAATGGAATGTATGTCACCAAATATCACACCTGAAAAGCTGGGTTGTTTTAGGGTTCGCTGTTAGAATTCTTGCCTTCCTTGTGGGATACCCAGGTTCAATTCCTGGCCAATACACTTTATTGTGTTTTTTTAATTTCTTCAATTACCCAGTTTTTTTTAATTACCCAATTTTTAAGTAAAATATTGTTGAATTTCCCTGTGTTTACCTCTTTGGGGTTGAAAATACTATGGTTTAATTTTATATCATTTTGATATGAAAGATGGCTTGTATCTCAATGAGTCTTAAAATTTATTGGTACTTTTTTATGAGCTAAAAATGTGATTTGTTCTGGAGAAGACCCTATGTGCACTAAAATAAAAATTAAAATGTGTGTTTGATGAGTGAAGTGTTCTGTTTATCAATAAGATATCAAGTTGATTAGCTGCGCTGTTAAATTCTGTACCTTTGTTGTTTCCTATCTAGCTAATAGATCTTTGCTTGAATGTGATGTATTGAAATTTACAAATAGTATCATATCCATTTGTCTTTTCATTTCTATAAGAATCTGAGTAAAGGATCTTGAAAAATATTTCACAGGATGCATATATATTAAATAAGGTTATGATCTTGTTCAATTGAAGCTTCATGGTTATAAATTAACTTTCTTTGTCTCTGACTGAGTCTTTCACTTTGATGTTTATTTCGCCAGAGATTAGCTTTGCTGCTCCGGTTTTCTTTTGACTGCTGATGTCTTGAAATCTTTATTTTAATCTTTTGATTGTTAGTCTATGTTTGTCTTTGTATCTAAGGGTTTCTGTAAGAAACATATTATGGGCTCATATTTTCTTATCTATTCTGTTAGTCTTTGCTTCTTAACTAATGAGTTCAATCCATTTACATTAAATATGGCTATTGATATATATTAGGCTTTCAGTATTTGTCAGATCGCTATGCATAAGGTCTTTGGTGGTTTCTTTCTCCAAAGTAGAGAGCCAAGTTCTTCTTCATTGTCTATTCTAATTCTGGAAGATCCACTGGAAATTGGTCACTTTGAGCAACCCTACTGTCATTTGAAATACCAGTGACATAGCTTCCTGCAATAGCAACACACATGCCACCACAGTACAACAAACTGACAGAAAATGGTGGGCAAAAATCAAGAACTTTTTTGGTACTTGGATCCACAATCAAAGCTCATGAAAGCAGCAATTAAGAGATCAAAAGATGTATTGTTTAAACCTGCAGCACAAGACCTCTTTAGAGTACTGAAAAGTAAGGATGTCGCTGTGAGGACTCAGGTGCGCCTGACCCAAACCATGGTATTTTCCATTGCATCATATACATGGCAAAGTTGAACATTGAATAAGGAAGACCATAGAAGAATCAATGCATTTGAATTGTGGTGTTGGAGAAGAATATTGAAAGTACCATGGACTGCTAAAAATACAAATCAATATGTATTGGAAGAAGTAAGGCCAATGTGTTCCTTAGAGGCAAGGATGGTGAGACTTTGTCTTACATATTTTGGACATATTGTCAGGAGAGACCAGTCCTTGGTGAAGGACATCATGTTTGGTAAAGTGGAAGCGTGGTGAAAAAGAGGAAGGCCCTCAAGGAGATAGATTTACATAATAGCTGTATCATTGAGCTCAGGAATAGGAACAATTGTGAGGATGGCACTGGGCAGTGCAGTGCTTCAGTCTGCTGTGCACGGGTGACTATGAATCAGCTCTGAGTCAACGGCACCTAATAACAATACCCTTGCTGAGCATGGTTTTATGGCCATCTTCTGGTTATTTCTTATGGTGATTTTGATTTCAACTCATGATAATTTTTTTGTTGTGCATTTCTTTTGCTTATAGATTTTCTTGTAAAAATGTCTTTGCTTTTTAAAATTTCTTACCACTTAACTTACATTATTTTTCCCTTTTTTGTTTTGTTGAGAATTTAACTCTTTCTCTGAGGATCACATGTTTGTGTCATTTTCTTTCAAATTCAAAATAATTTGCTGTCTTTTATGTTATTTTATATTCTATCATACTATTGGAAAATGTCTCTTATAAAACTTTATCAATTATTTCTTCCAACAAGTAAGTCGTATGCTTTCTCCATAATAATGTATTTTAAAGCAATTTTAGGTTTCTGCCTATTGTTGCCTTTTCTGTCCAAAGAACTCTATTTCAATGGTTTTTTATAAAAGTTGTCCTGTTTTTACAAATTCTTTTAGTTTTCCCGATCTAAAAATAATCTTTCCTCCTCATGGATAATTTTTATGCATATAGGATTCTAGGTTGGCAGAGTTTTGTTTCAAATTTTTAAATATATCAATCCATTATTGCCATCTTGCCTGCAAGGTTTTGATAGAAAACTGAACTTATCCCAATTGCTTGTCATTAATGTATGATTATTCTTTTTTCTCATGTGGCTATCAGGATTGTTTCCTTTTCTTTGATATTGGAAAGATTAACTATACTATGTCATGGTAATGTTCTTTTGGGATTGACTCTGGAGGTCTCTGTGCTTCTTGAATATTTTATTTTCTGTCATACTCTTAGGGAAATTCTGCTTTTGGTGGTTCTTCAAGTATTTTCCCCAGTACTTAGCATGTCCTCTTTTTGTCCTGGGTATTCTACAATGTAACTTCTTCCTTTTGATGATGTCCCAAAGAATTCTAAGGTTTTCTTTAGCTTTTTTTGTTTGTTTTTCTTTTTTAATAGCTTGATCTTTTTGTATCTTGATCTCAAGATTTGTCTTTGAGATCACTGATTCTTGATTTCTTTTTTTATTATTAAAAAAATCATATTACTGGGGGTTACTACAACTTTTATCACAATCCATACGTGTATCCATCGTGTCAAGCACATTTGTACATTTGCTACCATTATCATTCTCAAAACATTTTCTTTCTACTTGAGCCTTGGTATCACCTCCTCATTTTCCCCTCCCTCCCTCACCCACCCTCCTTCACAAACTCTTGATAATTTATAAATTATTGTTATTTTTTCATGACTTACACAGTCTGATGTCTCCCTTCACACACTTTTCCGTTGTCCATCCCCCAGGGAAGGGGTTATATGTAGATCATTGTAATCAGTTTCCCCATCTTCCCCTCAAGGTATCCCTCCTTTCATTATTGGTCCTGAGGGGTTTATCTGGCCTGGTTTCCCTGTGTTTCCAGCTCTTCTTTTGCCAGGTCTTTAAAAAATGTTTTATTGACATATAATTCACACACCATACAATTCAGTAGTTCAATCATATTTAAAAGAATTATGAAATAATCACTACAATCAATTTTAGGACATTTTCTTCTTTCCTTTTTGTTTATCAAAGCCACTTTATTGGGTGTTAGTACAGATATCGCATGACTCCATAGTTCAATCACATCAAGCAGTATTGCACAACTGTTGTCACAATCTGTTTCAAAACACTCTCTTCCTTCTTTTTTATATAAAATCATTTTATTTGGGGCTCATACAACCCTTATCACAATCCACACACACGTCCATCGTGTCAAACACTCCTGTATATTTGTTTCCCTCATCATTCTCAAAATATTTGCTTTCTACTTGAGCTCTGGTATCCACTCCTCATTTTTCCCCTCCCTCCCCACTCCCCCCTCACCTATGAACCCTTGATAATTTATAAATTACACAACCTCTGATCTAGCTGGATTTGTAAGGTAGAATTGGGATCATGATAGTGGGGGATGAGTGGGGAGGAAGCATTAAAGAACTAGAGGAAACTTGCATGTTTCATCGTTGCTACACTGCACCCTGACTGGCTCGTCGCCTCCCTGTAACCCTTCTGTAAGGGGATGTCCAGTTGCCTACAGATGGGCTTTGGGTCTCCACTCCACACTCCCACCCTCATTCACAATGATATGATTTTTTTGTTCTGGGTCTTTGAATCCTGATACTTGATGCTACTGACACCTTGTGATCACACAGGGTGGTGTGCTTCTTTCATGTGGGCTTTGTTGCTTCTCAGCTAGATGACCACTTGTTTACCTTTAAGACCCCAGACACTGTATCTTTTTAACAACCAGGTACCATCAGCTTTCTTCACCACATTTGCTTATGCTCCTGCTTTGTCTTCAACAATCATGTTGGGAAGGTGATCATTATGGAATGCCAGTTTAATAGAACAAAGTGTTCTTGCATTGAGTGACTGCTTGAGTAGAGGCCCAATGTCCATCTGCTACCTTAATACTAAGCTTATTAATATATGCACACAAATATATTCCCCCATTATCATATATAAATATATTTAGATATGTACTTGCCTGTATTTGGACCTCTATAAATGCCCTTTGCCTTATTAAAAAAATGCCCTTTGCCTCCTAGTTATTTCTTCTACTTCCTTTTACTTTCCTCTTGTCCTACTATCATGCTCAACCTTCATTTGTGTTTCAGTAATTCCTTTCTGTTACATTGCCCTTGATCAAGCCCTACCAGGCTTCCTACATCCGCCTTACCATCAATTTTGGATCACTTTTTGTTCCCCTGTCCTTGGGTTGGTTAACATCTCCCTCTCCCATGTCCCCCTGAAACCTTCCATCCATTGTTTTCTCCTCAAGTTTGTTTCTCCCACCTATATTATCTAGACAGACCTGCAGAGATAATAATATGTACAAAAAACAAGACAGAGCAAAACAAAGCAACAAAAGAAAAGAAAACAGCAAGAACAACAACAAAAAATGGCAGAATAAAGAAAAGCCTGTAAATAGTTCAAGGTCTGTTGACCGTTAGGAGTATTTTCTGGTCAAGTCTGATGGGGTGCCATGTCCTTGCCTCAGTCTATTTTTGGTAATCCTTGGGGACTTCGTTGCTCTGTTTCCCTTGCTGTTCTGTTACACATCATTAGTGCTTCGCATCGGTGTGGTGGGGCCAGATCAGGCACAATTCCTGCACTGTGTCTCCAGTGTTGTCCTCTGTAGTGCTATGCGTCAGTGAGGGACATCATGTCTCATAGTGGGGCCGGCACTATGGTCCTCTCTGTGCTTTGACTGCTGAGTAGGAATATCATCTTCAAGGCTTAGTGGGGCACTGATTCTTGACTTCATTGCTTTAACCCTTCTGTTTTGGTCTTTCCAAGTATTATCCAGTTCTATTATTTAAACAGTTGCCTTGGATTTCTACTAGAGTTGTTGAATTCTTTCAAATTTGACATTTATTGTGTTGTATTCGTCTGATAGTGCCTTCCTGGCTACCCATGTAATCCCATGTGTTTGTTTTTGCATTTCACTTCAGTTTTACCTCCGATTGCTTAATGTAGTTGAAGATCATTACCCTAATCTCTCTCTCATGGGAAAATCAGATCTTTCTCCTCCTCCAAAACGTGTTCCATGTCCTGATCAGTATGTATCCCAGTGAATGCAGTTGTTTCCTCTTGTTTCTGGATATGTTCAAAAATTGACTTTTGCTTTTGAGACATAGTCCTGGGGATAGGTGCTTGTTTGTTTTGATTGTTTTTAATATTTGTCTCTGGAGAGAAAGCAAGTCCCATGCACTTATTATAGAGTCAAAGTCAAAGGTGGCTAGGCAGTTTGACACTAGCCTAGTCCCAGCAGGAGCCAAAGACACACAACTATTAAATATTGCCTCCATCAAAATTCTGATTCCAAAGCTGGTTCCCAAGTCCCCGGGGAGGACCAGACAACAATGAACACAGCCAGCAATAGAAGAGACTACCTGAAGTACCACCCATGCACTCCCTGAAGCTATTTTCACTGACTTCAGATGTTAGAGTAAGGGTCAGATTCTTTGTGGGTATAGGCTGAGAAGAAGACAAATGACTCTACTTTGAATCCTGGGCCTTCAGAGAAATACTCAATTTCTATGGTCCTGATTCTCTCCTCTAACCCATGCCCATATAATACCGTACCTGTCCTAGGTTGAACATTCTCTCCGGCGCTCCAGGGAAGTTCCACTAAAATCCATTGCCCAAGAGTTCCAGACAGGCCTTGGGAGTCAGCCTACAGCTGACCTTTTAAATCTCCTTGATCCAGCAGGAACGCAGTAAATGAGTTGGGACTCTCTCAGCCCCAGAGAACAGAAGGCTCTACCCACGTTCAGATTCAACCTTCCCCCAAGTACATTGAGGGAGAAGCTGTAGTACTGCTGTGGTGTTAAGTATGAGCAGGTGACAAGGAAGGGATGTGTCGGCTTACTGCTGAAGTACAGACAGCTAGTGAGAGTGTTCGTTCTGCAGGTATCCTGCTGGGCGGCACAGAATCTGTAGTTTTTTGAAGGATGACTTGTGTCACTTCTTCCCTCTGACATACAGAGATATAAGTAGCAGATGTTTCTTTTCCTCGGGAGAAGTCCAAAATTCAGGCTGCTGAACCTTGTCTGCTGTTTTTTGATATTTCATTGGAGAGTTTTTCAATGAGGCTTCTATGTGGCCATATTGGATCTCTCCCCTCAAATATATACATTTCCAATGGCAGTTAAGCACCAACTTGGCACGAATGCCACAGACAGAGTAATTATTATCATGGAAGTGTGTCGAAGATTCTCTCAATGCTTGCAGTGAGAGAATAAAGGATTGGCCTTCAGATAACTAGCTAGGAAAAAGTTTGTGTCACTACTGAGCTATAAAGTTACAGAGTTCCTGTCTTGGAAAGTAAGGAGTAGTCTTACTCTCTCCTATACCGTCACTGTATGTTAGAATCAACATGATGACACCGGGGTTGAGGTTTAGGGTGTCAGGTTCATCATTAAAAGGAGACATCACACAGTGTAATATATGACAAAATAATAATAATTTATGAATGATAAAGGCTCATGAGGTAGGGGGCAGTGGGGAGGGAGGGGGAAATGAGCAGCAGATATTAAGGGCTCAAGTAGAAGGCAAATGTTTTGAGACTGATGATGGCAATAAAATGTACACATGTTCTTGACACAATGGATGTATGTATGGATTGTGATAAAAATTGTACGATTCCCCCAATAAAATTATTTTTAAAAAAAAACAACATTTAAAGATATATCCTTAAGTAAGTGCTGTCAGTGATGGGATCATATCTTTATGCCTATAAGGAAGACCAGTTATTAGGACTATTCTTCAAGTTTATACATGAACTACTAGTGCCCAAAATGAAGAAAAAGATGACTCTTCCAACTTTCACAATCTGCAATGAGCAAGCCTACCATCAAGAAGCATTGACAATTACAGGTGATTAGAATGCAAAAACTGGAAACAAAGAAGGATTTGTAGATGTGAAACACAGTCTTGGCGATAGAAATGATGCCAAGGATTGGTCATGCACCTTATCTCTATGTGCGTGTGTGTCGTGGTGATGGTGTCATGGTGCATATAAAGATTCTGACTTCCATTGAAAAGATCCTGACGTATAATGTAAAAAAGTATGCATTGAAGAACTGAACAAACTATTTCAAAAGTTTGAGAAAGCATACTAAATTATAATGACACATGGAAAGACCTCAGATGAGAAGACCCAAAAGGAAGATTATTCCCAGCAGCATTTCTGAAGCAGAAAGAAATGAAGGGGGAAAATCTCAGCTTCAAGTTGATACAGTGAGAGATTCTATCTACACAACCTTAAATGATGCCAAAAGCATTTTAAAAGATGGAAATAATAGAGTCACTTTACCAAAAAGAACTGATTGATAATCAACAATTTTATGAGCTAGCACGTGATCAAGATATTTTAATCATATTGAAGGAAGAAATCCAAGATGGAAAGAAGGCATTGACAAAAAACAGGTTGTAGGGATTTCTGGAATACCTGTTGAGATTTTGCAACAAATGGATGTAACACTGGAAGTCTTCACTGATTTATACCAAGATATTTTGGAAGGCAGCTAGTGGGCCAGGTAACTGGAAGGGATCCAGGTGTTTGCCCGTTCCAAAGAAAGGTGACTCAACAGACTATAGAAAATATCAAACAACATCATTATCATTAATAGATGTAAGTAAAACTTGTCTGAATATAATTAAAATAAATGATTGTATCAGTGCGTGACTGGGAACTGCCAGAAATCCAAGCTGATTGTAGAACAGGACATGAAACACGGAGTCTATTATCGTTATTAGCTGAAGGCAGAGAATTTCCAAAAGAGACTTGTATTTTCTGGTATATTCTAAAGCTTTTGAATGTCTAGGTCATGACAAATGAGGGAAACATTGTGAAATGGGAATTCCAGAGCAATTAATTGTGCTCATGTAGAACCTGTACATCGACCAAGAAACAATGATTTGAACAACACAAGGGGATACTGTGGTTTAAAATTAGAAACAATATGAGCCATCCTTGTATTCTTTCATCATAATTATTCAATCTGTGTTGTGGTTGTTTTTAGGTGCTGCCCAGTCCTTTCCAACCCATAACCACTCTCTGCACAACAGAAGAAACCACTGCCCCATCTAGTACCATTCTCACAGTTCCATGTTTGATCCCATTGTTATCGCCACTGTGTCGATGCATCTGGGTATGGAAACTTCCTCTTTTTCATGCCCCTCCACTGTACTGAGCATGATGTTCTTTTTCAGGGACCAGTATTTCCTGATCACATGTTCAAAGTATGTAAGAGGAAGTCTTAACTCCTTGATTCTAAGGAGTGTTCTGGCTGTACTTCTTGCCAGACAAATTTTCTTGTCCTTTTGGCAGTCCATGTTACTTTCAATATAGCGCTGTAGTTCAAATGTCTTCCCTATTTGATATCCAACTTTCCCTTGCAGCATCAGGTAATTGAAAATACCATGGCTGGGATCAGGTGCATCTGAATACTCAAAGTGACATCCTTGCTCGTCAATACTGTAAAGAGGTCATATGCAGCAGATTGATTTCTGCAGTGCACTGCTCTATCTCTTGACTGTGGTTTCCATGAACATTGATTGTGGATCCAAGCAAGACAAATTCCTTGATAACTTCAATATTTTTTAAAATTACTAATCTTTTTATTCATTTTAATAAATCATTATATTTGGGCCTTTTACAGCTCTTATAACAATCTATACATCAATTGTATCAAGCACATTTGTACATAGGTTCCAATCATCAACTCCAAAATATGTTATTTCTACATGAGCCCTTGGTATCAGCTCCTCTTTCCTCTCCCACCCTCCCACCCTCGTGAACCCTTGGTAATTTAGAAATTATTCTTATTTTCATATTTACCACCCTCTCTCTATTGTCTCCCTTCACCCACATTTCTGGGCAACTTTAATATTTTCCCTGTTTCTCAGAATGATACCTATTGATCCACTTGTGAGAATTTTTGTTTTCTGAACCTTGAGTTGTAATCTATACTGAAGGTTGCAATCCTTGATCTTCATCAGCAAATTAAGTGTCAGGTCATCTGCATATCTCAGGTTGTTAATAAACCTTTGTCTAATCTTGATCCTACCAAACAAATAACCTTAGATACTGGAGTATGTAAAGAATGGGAGGAAGACTCATTAACCACATGTAGTATATAGATGATGCAAAACTGATTCCTGGAAATTGAGAGTACTTACCGATGATGATCAAAGACGTCAAAGAACAGCCTTCAAGATGGATTTCACCTCACCTGACATAAATAAAATACATTTCCTCAGAATTGTACCAACACACACACACACACACAAAACAAAAGCACAATCAAATCAATGCTGACTCATAGTTGACTCTTCTATAGGAGAGAGGAGAAATGCTGCTGTAAATTTCTGAGATTAACTGTTTACAGGAGTAGAAATCCCCATCTTTCTCCTGGGAAATACATGACATAGTGATAAATAAAGATTAAAGTTATCAAGAATTTCACTTTTCTTGGATTTATAGTCAATACACATGGAAGTAGCAGTTGGAAAATTAAACAATGACCTATTGTATTGAACCCTGGATAAACCCTGGTATTTACAGTGACCTCATATGCAGGGAAAGATGCACAATGAAAAAGGAAGGGAAGAGAATTGATGTGTTGCGGTTGAAGAATGTGGCAGTTACATAATCTCCTGTCAACTTGAGCGAAGGGGTGGAGTCTAGCCTGCCAACCAGGTCACAGCCAATAATGCTTCTATCTAGACTTGGCCTTCTCCTGAGGATTCTGGAAACTCCTGTCTTCCTCCCTGCACGCAGGACACACCCACTCTCTGCTTTGTCTTCCTGCAGACAATATACATGGAGCCACTCTGATCCAGCCAGAGCCCTGGAGCTGAAGGAGCCATGTGGAGACCGATGGCAGCACTGAGATGCTTCCACTGCCACTGGATTCACAAGATGTTCTACCCACTGACCTGTGATCTTCCTGAATTCAGCATCATCACATGTATTGCATGAGTCTGAAGAGGAATTTATAGACTTGTACCAGACATACGGGCTAATATCAGACTTTGGGGCTTGATCTGGACTGGGCTGGGATGTTTTCTTAATATACAATTATTCTTAGATATAAAGCTCTCTCTTATACACATGCCTGTCTCTTTATTTGTTTGTCTAGTCTACGTGATCTAACACAAATAATATTGTAGATGCCATGGACTGCCAAAAGAACAAACAAATGTGTCCATGAAAGATGTACAAACCAGATGTTATTTGGAAATGATGAAGGCAAGACTTTGTCTCACTCAGGATAGACCAGTCTCAGGAGAAGGACATCATGCTTGCTAATGTAGAAGGTGACATCCTCACCCCATGCCCAAAGAAGGACCCTTGATAAGATGAATCAACACAGTGGCTGAAACAGTGGTTACAACCATGGTAGGTGTTATGAGGATGAAGCAGGACCAGGAATCACATTGTTCTGTGGTACAGCGGGTCAGAGTAAGTCAGAACTGACTTGAGGGTACCTATAAACAGCATCAGGACTTTATGTCACTTCCAGTATAGTTACACTCTTCGTATTGATGTGGTGCACTGCAAAATGGGGAGACAAGTGTTCAGTGGTAGAATTCTCATCTCCCATTCAGGAGACTCAGACTGGTTCCCAGTCAATACACTGCATGCATTGCCACCTTCCTCTGACATTGAAGTCTAATGAGTGGCTAGGATGTTGAATAGGGCTCAGCAGAGCTTCCAGACTACAGTGGATAAGGAAGAAATAAGCAGCCAGCTATTTTTAAAATCAGTAAATGAAAGACCTATGGATCACAACGGTGCAGTCTGATATCAACTTGGGGATAGAGCAGAACAGGGCAGTATTTCCTGTGTAGCTCATGGCATGGCCACGTGGCTACGAGGAGGAGATGACTCAATGCCAGCTAGCTACACCAACATTATTGTCAACTGCAGGAAGTTGGAGAAGAAAGAGACATCATTTTCTAATGTTTTACACTCTTACAACCCTTTCCTCCCAGGGTTCATTTGCAATATTTAACTAAAGTGGTCTTCTACCTGCAAGGTCAGATTTCAGGTAAAAATAGTGATTAATAGCCAGCAATCACCATATTCTTGTGTAGTCATTGTTGCTATTTGGGTTTGCTTACTTCCTGTGTGTGTGTGTGTGTGTTTAATCCAGGATAGGTAGATGTATAGAGACAGTAAGTGGATTGACAAGTACCTAGGTCAGTGGTTCTCAAACTGTGGGTCATGACCTCTTTGGGGGTCAAACCACCCTTTCACAGGGGCCATCCGATTCATCACAGTAGCAAAATTACAGTTATGAAGTAGCAACAAAAATCATTTTGTGGTTAGGGGGTCCCCACAACATGAGGAACTGTATTAAAGGGTTGTGGCATTAGGAAGGTTGAGCACCACTGGCCTAAGTGCATGGCAGTTGAGGAGGGGAGATGATGGGCAGCTAATGTCAATGGATACAAGAAGAAACTGTTCTGAAATTAATTATGGTGATGGTTGCACTAATCTTCTTAGTCTGATAGTACAATTAAATTGTACTGTGTGTGCCATATATGCCAATAAAACTATTTTTTAAAAATCACCCTCTCCCCCAAATCTACAGAACAATTTATCTGGGAAGAAATGAGAGAATGAGGTAGGCTTGAAATGGCTTTCCCTGGGAACGTCAGTCCCCAAGGCCTTTGGATTTGGGGGCTGTTTCTACCAGTCTCTAATACATGGGAATGTCTCACTTTTCCTACATTTTTGTGCCAATAATATGGTTTCTGCTGAACACCTGACGACCTTCTAGGAGCCTGGAATTTTGGTATGCACCGGGAGGTAGAAAATGCCTCTGCTACCGGATGCCAGGAGAAACCCCTGGCACTTAGTCTTAAATGTGTTCCTTAGGTAGACAGCATTTCACACATTACAATCATGTTGTGCTGGTTGCTGGCTGCCATTCATTCGGTTCCTACCCATAGGCACCTGTGTACAACAGAAGGAAACACTGCCCAGCCCTGCACCATCTTCACCATTGTTCCTGTGTCTGAGTCCAGTTACAGTCATAGCTGGGAGAATCCTATGCCTAATTTCCTGTGGACTTCACCCCAGGTGCCTTTTCCCTTTGCTAATGTTGTTTTGTATGTATTAGTTGTAAGTCATCATAGCAAATCCTCCAACCTGGGGTAGCCTTGATGACTCCTGACAGAGCATCTTTGGGGCCCCTATTTTCATTCCTACCCTTTGCACCCCTTCTATTTATCCCGCTCTCAGAGACTTTTATTTTGAAGCTGAAATTGGCACAGGTGGAATTTTGGACACAACTCCCCATTAAAAAGACCCTGGAAGTGAAGGCTAGACTGGGATGCAACCAGAGAAGAAATGTCAAAGGTGAAAAACTTAGGAGCTAAGATCCCATGCACAACAGAACACACCACTGCACAGTCCTGAGTCAACTTCATGATGGTTGGTATGTTTACGCCTATCTTGGGACTACTGTGCAGTCCAGGGGCGTTTCTTCTAGCTCTGTACTGGCTGCTCAATGTTCTCTTGTGATCCATTGGCTAATGTTTGGACGCAGTTCACAGTACCTTTCATTCTAGTCTGTCTTCGTCTGGAAATTCTGCTGAAATCTCTCAACCTTGAGTGACCTACTGGTATTTGAACTACTGGTGGCACAGCTTCCAGCATCACAACCGTACATGAGCCACCACAGTAAGACACACTGACAGTAAGACACACTGACAGACGTGCAGCCTGATGCTAGAACTGTTCGATGGACATGGGCATTTACACAAATGCTGTCAGGTAGAAACACCCTCTCTCCCATATGCATCGTGAGGCATGTATATCAGATCTTTTGTGACACACCTTCACATGAAAGGAATGTACACGATTATTGTTCTGTGCTGAATGACAGACTCTATCCCAGGTGGATGGGTGCTGTGACTCCCACACCTAGTGGTGCTGAGGAACCTTCTGGGGAGCTGGTAAACATGCCAATGAGGTTTCAGTGGGTCCGGCAATGGAGTGTGTGTGTGTGTGTGTGTCTGACATCCTGAATTTCTAACAAGCTGTAGTGGGGTGAGAAACATTCTGGGGATCTGGTTCACACCTCTGGAATAGAGAGACGAGGGTGTAAGTTTTAGTCGCTGCAGGGAATGGCATGCCTTCACTTCAACCACTTCTCCTTGGTTCCAGTGAGGATTGTGCTGCCACCACAGTTCTTATTCTGGGTATGTGTTTGGGAAGGCGTTTGTGTAGCACTGCGAATAGAGGCAAAAGTTGACTCACTCACCCACAGACAGAGGAGAAACATCTCTCCAAACTCACACCAGCCTCCAAGACGTTGCAACTTGACTCTAATTTACATGTGCCTCAAAATGCTGAGTCAACTATGGTTGTTCAGTGATGGGGGCCACACACGTTTGGCCTCTGGATGTTCCTTATGCCTCTGTCTGCTTATACCCACTCAGAGTGCCCCCATGTCTTGGCATAAAGGTTTTTAGTATCCTTTGTTGAGTGATGAAGTTACTATTGCATTCTATGTATTTATTTTTATATTGTTTTGCTAATGGTTTCTTGAACGTATCCTTCAGAGTAGGGATTGAAACATGTTTGGTGGATGGTGGCACATTATTGGCCCACCTTACCACCACATTTGCGGTGGCACTCAGGGCTGGAGGGGCTTCCTTCCCATATGTGTGCTTTGGCAGTTTACTTTTGGATGCCTGAATATGTCATTTAAATTCTTTATCCAGACTGCTGGGAATATTCCAGGGGAAAAAGGGGAAGGCAGTTTTCCAAATGAGATGGGAAGGACTCCAAGATTCCAAGAACAATGGTCTGATCCTGGGCAGATGTTGACTCTGAAGGGAAGTTGTTGTTCTTCATTTTAAGGTTGGTCTTGTGAAATCCAAGAAGGTCTGGAAGGGCAGGAGAAGATTGTTCTTCTAGCGAGCTCGGCTCAAGGTGTCTTCTATCTGGTGCCCTCCGAATGTTGCACAATGTATGCTGATGGGCTGGTTTTGAAAACCTCGTGAGTTAGGAGGCAATTACTGGTGGTAGTTGAGAGACTGGCAAGTTCTTCCCAGAGAGAAATCACAGCAAGTGATCTCAAGTGACATGAAGTCTTAGGTCTTTTTTTTTTTTTTACCAATTAGACACAGACACCTACCTGATTTTCAAGGAAAAGAGCAACAGGTTGGAAAACACCATCCGGGTGCTCCATCAATGGCATGTTTACTTCATCCTCGTTTCTTCTAATTTAGCTCCATGTTAGGCATTGAGTCACGTGTAGTCATGGAGTGTTGTGATTTCTTACTATGCCTTCAATATCATAGAGATCATCATAAATTCTCAAAGATCATATACCCCTCCTTTAAGGTAAGTTAAAAATTTTATAAAACTGGTCATACTTTTTTTCTCTTCTTACTTTTATTGGGGCCTCTTACTTGTCTTATCAGGATCCAGACATTCATCCAGTGTGTCAAGCACATTTTCACATATGCCACTATCATCATTTTCAAAGCATTCTCTTCCCACTAGAGCCCCTGATATCAGCTCCCCATTAATTCCCCTCACTCCCTCACCCACCCTCCCTTATGAACCCTTGATAGGTTATAGATTATTATTTTATATCTTAACATTGTCCTCTGTTGCCTTACATTGTTCATCCCCTGGAAGGGGGTTCTAGATTGATCCCTGTGATAGATTCTCCATTTCTCGCCCAACCCTCTACTAATCCTCCTGGTATGTTGCCTCTCCTTGTTGGCCCTGAGGGGTTTATCTATCCTGGATTCCCTGTGTTGTCAGCTCTTATCTGTAGCAATGTGCCTGTTCAGGTCTAGCCGGATTTGTAAGTTAGATTTGAGGTCATGATAGTGGGGAGAAGGAAGCACCAAATAACTGGAGGAAAGTTGTGTGTTTCATTGGTGCTATACTGCACCCTGACTGGCTCATCTCTTCCCTGTGACCCCTCTGTGAGGAAATGTCTAATTGTTTGCAGATGGGCATTGGTCTCCACTCCATGACCCTCCACACCCCCATTCACCTTGGGTATGGTTTTATTCTGGATCTTAGATGCCTGCTACCTGATCCAATTGACACCTCATGATCACACAGGCTGGTGTGTTTCTTACATATGGGCTTTCTTGCTTCTGAGCTAGATGACTATATGTTTATCTTCAAGTCTTTAAGATCACAGACATTATATTTTTTGATAGACTAGCACCATCAGCTTTCTTCACCACATTTGGTTATGCATCCATTTTGTCTTCAACAATCATGTTGGGGAGGTGAGCATAACAGAATGCTGGATTGTTAGAACAAAGTGTTCTTGTGTTGAGGGAGTATTTGAGTCGAGGCCCAATGTCCATCTGCAACTTTAATTCTTAACATATAGATGTGATTACATAATTCTATTCCCCTCTCATTATACATATGTTTACACATGTGCATGCTTGTATTTAGGGCTCTATAAATGTTCTATGCCTCCTGGTTCTTTCCTCAATTTCATTTTTACTTTCCTCTTTCCCCCCATCATGTTCAGCATTCATTCTGGTTTAGTAATTCCTTGCTGCTACATTTCCCTTGGTTAAGCCCCTCTAGACATCCTGTGGGCTTACTTCCATTGATTTTAGTTCACTTGACCTTGGCCCCATCAGTGTCTCTGCCAGACCCGGGAATAGTTTGAGCCCTAAGGGGGCTTATTGCTGCCACCTGCCTTCAGGAAGGGACTAAACCCTTGCAGCTCCAAGGGCAGGGATCAGAACTCAGCTACATTGTGACTTTTGTTTACCTCTCTTTTATATATCCCCTGACAGTCTCAGCAGGCTAACATTATAATTTTTTTCTCCTCTTTGTCTCTTTATTGCTCTCTCACACTCCACTGCTGACCTCCAGACCACTCCCCTTAGCCTAGGGCATTTATGCCTGCACCACACCCAGCTAGTTGAAGTCCATCCTGTGCAGCTAGCTGGGGAAAACCCTGCCAACTTTCCCCAGGGGATACTCGGTCCAACTTTTTTACCAGGGAATTCCTGCCGGTGGGCCTGGGAGTCTGAGATAGGTCAGCTAACCCTTGTCAACATTCCAAGATGTTGAAGGAACTTCTACCCAACCACTGCAACACTAAATCAGGCAGCCTTCTGGGGCACTCACTTGAGAGGAAAACCGCAGGAGGATAAAGTGGTAGGTTAAATCCATAGTGAACTTAGCTGTAGGCTGTTCGAAGAAGCACTCCTACAAGTCTCCCAGAGAGACCCAGTGCTCTTCGACTCCCTGGAAAATGGCACCTGGCTCCTCTAAAACAATGCAACGCAAACAACCAGCAGTCCCAATGACCTCAACGAAATAACGGGAGAAACAAAAGGCAATGGCAGAAGATGTCCCGAACATAATGACATGCATAGAAGAAACAGACCTTTAGATGCCACAGAAAAAATTTTTCAGAATGTTTTTTGGAGTCATACAGGATATGAGGGAAACAATACAGAAAAGGGATGAAATGATATAGAAGATAAAGGTCATGCACCAAAGGCAAATACAGGAGCTGAGAGAGGTGAATAGAAAAACCAGGACCAGAAATACAGACCTTGAGAATCGACTGGAGGAAGCAGAGAACCGCATCACTGACTTGGAGGACAGCCAAGCAGACTTTAACAAACGTGAACAAAAATCTAATAAGATCGTCAGAGAGGCTGAAGAAAACCTAAGAGCTATGTCTGATGCTATGAAGCGGAACAACATTAGAATTATTGGAGGAAGGCACAACAAAGAAGTCATCTGCAAAAATAGTGAGAGAATTCTTGGAGGAAAACTTCCCCAGTTTAATGAATGAAAGCCAGGTAACCATTCAGGATACTGAAAGAACACCAGCTAGAGTGAATCACAAGAAGAAGCACATAATAGTTAAACTATCTAACTTTGAGGAAAAGGAGAAAATCATGAGAGCAGCTAGGGAAAAACAAGATCACATATAAATGTTCCCAAATAAGAATATGCTCAGACCTATCAGCAAAAACTATCAAAGGAGAGAGTGCAGTAACAGATTCCAAAAATTGCAGGAAAACAACTCAAACCCAAGAATAATCTACCCAGTCAAATTATTGATCAAGATAGAGAGAGAAGTTCCCAGACAAGGAAAAAGTCAATGAATATGTTAGAAGAAATCCAACCCTAAAAAAATCCTTGCCAACCCAATATGGGCAGAATAATCAAATAGAACAACCTCACCCAGAGGGCAACAGGAGAAAACAGACCCCAAGGGGGGCATTGGCTTAAAGATGGAAAGAGATCAAGAGTGATACACACATACATGTACAACACACTAATGCGTAAGGAAAGTAGGAAAACATGCAACAGAAAAGGTATAAGATGACATCACAGAGTCTGCAGATCAAGATAATAACCCTGAATCTCAATGGCCTGAATACAGTCATTAAAAGACTGAGACTAGCAGACTGGTTTAGAAAACACAACCTATCAATCTGCTGTGCACAGGAGACACATCTCAATACTACAGAAAAAATAGGCTGAGAATCATAGGCTAGAGATAGGCATACCAAGCAAACAGCAATTCCAAAAATGTATGGGTTGCAATTCTAATCTCAGATAAAAGTGCAAACCATAAAAAAAGATAAGGAGGGACACTATATAATGCTCAAGGGAATGGTAGAAAAAGACCACTAAGCATTATAAAGATATAGTCCCCAAATGAGAGACCCATTGACTATGTCAACCAAACACTCCAAAAGATGAAAAAAGTAATCACACCCTCAACAATTATAATGGGTGACTTCAATACACCACTCTCTAAGAAAGATAGATCACAGGAAAAGAAACTCAACAAGGAGGCTAGAGATCTAAACAATACAGTGAGACAATTTGACCTGATAGATATTTACAGAGCCTTTCATCCAAATACAAATCAATTCACATTCTTTTCAATCCCACATGGCACACATTCGAAGATAGACCATATGCTAGGGCATAAGGCAAATCTACATAAATTTAAGCACATTGATATCTTACAAACCTCTCTCTGACCACTGTGTCATAAGGCTGGAAATCAACAAAAGGAAGATGAAGAAAAAGAAGAGCAAACAATTGGAGGATGAATAACTCTCTACTGTGAAAGGGGTGTGTACTGGCACAAATCAGAGGTGAAATGAGGAATTTTCGAGAAACCAACGAGAATGACACACGACTTATACAATTGATGTATGTATGGATTGTGATAAGAGTTGTATGTGTCCCTAATAAAATGTTTTTAAAAAAAGAGAATGAGAGCACGATGTACCAAATTTATGGGGCACAGAAAAGGCAGTTATCAGAGGAAGTTTCATAGCAATACATGCACACCTGAGAATGGAAGAGAGACTCATGATTGATATGCTGGCACAAAATTTACAACAACTAGAGCACAGTCAGCAGGATGATCCTACTAATAGCAAAAGAAAAGAAATAATAAAAATCAGGGCTGAGGTTCATGAGAGGGAAAATAAGAAAACTATGGGAAAAATTAATGCTGATAAAAGTTGGTTCTTTAAAAGGATAACCAGAATTGACAGACCGCTGGCAAACCTAACCAAGGAAAGGAGGGAACAAATTTCAATAGTAAGAATAAGGGTTGAAAGAGGGGACATTACAACAGACCCTAATGAAATTTAAAAGATAATTACACAGTACTATGAAGGATTGTACTCCAGTGAATTCAACAATTTGGAAGACATGGGAAAATTCTTCAAAAAACAATCCCTCCCTAGAATATCCTGAATGGCCATCAAAAATCTGCAACAGACCCATAGCAATAGAAGACATAGACAAGGTTATCAAGGGATTACCAACAAAAAAGCCCCTGCACCAGATGGCTTCACTGGAGAATTCAACCAAGGATTTAGGGAAGAACTAACACCAATCCTACACAAAATCTCCCAGAACATAGAAAAAAATGGCAAACTCCTGAACTCCTATGAAGCTAGTATAACTCTGATACCAAAACCTGGCAAGGATCTCACAAGAATTGAGAGCTATAGACCAATATCCCCAATGAATATCGGTGAAAAATTCCTTAACAAAATACAAGCCAACAGAATACAAAAGTATATAAAACAAATAATTCACCATGACCAAATTCATACCAGGGATGCAGGGATGGTGCAACATATGAAAGACCATTCCATTAGTATTATTCATCACATTGACATGAAAGACTGTGAGAACCATATGATAATATCAATAGATGCAGAAAAGCTTTTGATAACGACCAATTCCTGTTTAAGACACTTGAGAAGATAGGAATGAAAGGAAAATTCCTCAAGACAATGCAAGCTGTATATGAAAAACCAATAGCCAACCTGGTAGTCAATGGAGAAAAGACTAACACAATCCCACTGAATAAGGGAACCAGGCAATGATGCCCCTTGTCCCCATTCGTATTTAATATCAGGTTGGAGGTTTTAGCTAACAGCATAAGGCAAAGAAGAGACATCAAAGGTATTTGGCTGGGGAAGGAAGAGGTGAAACTATTGTTATTTGCAGATGATATGATTTTATATATGGAAAATTCCAAAAGTTCCACAAGGGGAGTACTGGAAGCAATAGAGGGTTTGGCAGAGTGGCAGGATACAAGATCAACAAACAGAAGTCCATTGGACTGCTATACACATCGGTTAAGACCACAGAAGAGGAGATCAAAAAGGTGGTACCCTTCACAATAGCCAAACACAAATTGAAATATCTAGGGACAGACCTGAGTAAAAGAACAAAAGATCTAATAAACTACAGAACACTATTGTAAGAAATGAAGAGTGACCTCAACAAAGGAAGAATATGCTCATGAACTGAGAGACTCAATGTAGTCAAGATGTCAGTTCTTCACTACATAAATTGAATGCAGTCCTGATATAATTACCCTCATCTTTCTTCAAAGAAATGGAAAATCTGATTACCAACTTTATATGGAGAGGGAAGAAGAACTTATTGCCAACTTCATATTGAGAGGGAAGAGGAAAATTAGCAGAGAACTCTTCAAGAAGAAGGACAGAGTGGGAGGGCTTGCGTTACCTGACTTTAGCACATACTATACAACCACAGTTGTCAAAATCACATGTTATTGGTACAATGACAGATACTCAGACCAATGAAAAATAACTGAAAACCCAGAAATAAAATCAGCAGCATACAGGCAACTGATCTTTGATAACGGCCAAAAAATATCCAATGGGAAGCAGATGCCCTCTTTAACACGTGGTGTTCTGGAAAAAAATGGGTATTTACCTGCAGAAAATGAACAAGATCCTTATCTCACTTCATGCACAAGAAGAAACTCAAGGTGGATTACAGACCTTGAAGTTAAACCCCATAGTATTAGAGCCATCAATGAGGGAATTGGGACCAACTTGAGAACTTTGGTCCAGGAAATTCATAGGCGATCAGAAATAGGGAAGGACACAACACAGAGGAGGCACACGTTGACAAATGATACATGCTTTAGATAAAACACCTGTGTACATAGAAAGAATTCACCAAGAGAGTAATAAGAGAGTCCACGGACTGGGAAAACATCTTTAGCAATGACACATCAGACAGAGGCCTCATTACTAAAATCTACAATATTCTGATAGTTTCCAAAAAGGAAAAAAAATGAATTGTCCACTGAGGAGGTAGGCAAAGGACCTGAACAGAATTTTCACAGGGGAAGAAATCCGAATGGTCAACAAACATAGGAGAAAATGTTCCCGATCTTTAGTCATAAGAGAAATGCGAATTAAAACAACAATGAGGTACCTAAAACCACCTAAAACCCTCAAAGGTAGCCCAATTCAAAAAAATCACAAAGCAACAAGTGTTGGAGGGGCTGTGGTGAGATAGGAACTCTCATCCACTGCTGGTGGACTTGTAAGCATGTATAGCCACTATGGAAATCGATCTGGCAATATCTAAAACAGATGGAAATCGAGTTACCATACGATCCAGCAATCCCTTACTGGGCATATACCCAGAAACGGCAAGAAACCAACCAAGGCCAGACATCTGTGCTCTAATGTTCATTGCGGTTCAGTTCACAATCGCAAGGAGTTGGAAACAACCCAAATTTCCATCATCTGCTGAGTGGATTGAAAAGCTGTGGTACATACAAACAATGGAGTACTATGCATCACTAAAAAGCAGTGGTGAATGCATGAAGCACGTAGCTGCATGGGAAGAACTGGAGGAAATCATGCTAAGCGAAGTAAGTCAATCACAAAAGGACAAGTACAACATGAGTCTGCTGAGGTAAGCTTAAAAAAATAAAAAAGGGGCACAGGGGAAAAGCTACTATATACAAACATTCCTGGGATGAGAACCAAGTAATATGGCAGGGTCCAGATCAAATACAGGGATAGATATGATAGACAACTAAAAAGGAGGTGGGGAAAGGAAAAAATAATATTAATTAAAAAAACCCGATGTCCGGGGACACAGAAGGAGAGGGTATTGTTTATATCTCCATAGGGGAAAGAGGGACCAGACTTCAACCCAATGCTCCAAGATGTGAATGCAACATGCTGGCATGGAGTGTGGAGTAGGGAAACAGTGGAGATATCCAGGTGCCCAGCCCCAGTTCCAATTACTACGTGGACACCTGCCCCTCCCCCCAGAAGAATTTATTTCAAAGGACGGCATTGAATCTGCTTTTCTGGGAGAGAGAAATATCTGATGGGAGCACACGGGAGCAGATGAAGGGGCAGGAGGAGAGAGGGAAGCACATCCTAGCCCACCAGGCCGTGAGGATGATGTTCCCAATTAGAGCAGTCAGTCCACAGAGAGGACCACATGGCCAGCCCCACTATGAGACATAATGTCCCTCACTGACCCATATTCCTACAAGAGACAACACTGGAGATGCAGTGTTGGAATTGCGCCCGATCTGATCCTGCAAACCAAGGCAAAGCATTAAGGGGGTGCAACAGGACATCAAGAGAACAGAGCGGTGGGGTCCCCAGGGAATGCTGAAGGTGTTCTTTTGTGCCAGGGCATGATGCCCCAACAGACTGGACTGGAAAACAATCCTAAAGTCCAGCAAACAGTCCTTGAACTAACTACAAGCTTTTCTTTCTTGTGCTTTGTTGTCCTTGGTTTTTTGTTGTTGTTATTTTGTTTATTGTTGCTTGGTTTTGTTCTGTCTTGTTTTTCTGCAGTTTTGCTTTGTTTTCTTGTCAATGGTTTGTTGTTGTTGTTTTGTTTTTTATTGTTGCTTGATTTTGCTCTGTCTTGTTTTTGTACATGCTATTATCTCCGCATGTCTATCTAAATAAGACAGGCTGGATGAACAATCTGGAGGAGAAAACAATGGTACCGACAGTTCCCTGGGGACATGGGAGAGGGAGAGGTAGGGGGAAAGGTAGTGGTGTTAAGAAACCCAGGGACAAGGGAGCAACAAGTGATCCAAATTGGTGGAACTGAGAGTGTGAGAGGTCTGGTAGAGAATGATCAAGGGTAATGTAACCAAGAGGAATTTCTGAAATCCAGGTGGGGACTGAGCATGATTGTAGGACAGGAGGAAAGTCAAAGGAAATAGAGGAAAGTTCTGGGAGGCAAAGGGCATTTATAGAGGTCTAGATAAAGACATGTACTTATGCAAATATATTTATATATTAGGATGAATAAATAGATATTTGTGCATATATTTATAGCTTTAGTGTTAAGGTAGCAGATGGATATTGGGCCACAATCAAGTACTCCCTCAATGCAAGGATACTTTCTTCTTTTAAATTGTCATTCTATGATGCTCACCTTCCCAATACAACTGCTGAAGACAAAGCGGGTGAATAACCAAATGTGGTGAAGAAAGCTGGTGATGCCCAGCTAGCAAAAGATATAGCATCTGGGTTCTTAAAGGCTTGAAGGTAAATAAGTGGCCATCTAGCTCAGAAGAAACAAAGCCCACATGGAAGAAGCATACCAGCCTATGTGATCATGAGGTGCAGGAGGGATCAGTTATCAGGCATCAAACAACAAAAAAAATCACATCATTGTGTGCTCACCTCCATGATAGGATCACTGAAGACAAATGGGTGCATAAGCAAAAGTGGCAAAGAAAGCTGTGCACGGCTATCAAAAGATATAGCGCCTGGGGTCTTAAAGACTTGAAGGTAAGCTAGTGACCTTCTAGCTCAGAAGCAACAAAGCCAGAATCACACCAGTCTTTGCAATCATGAGGTGTAGAAGGGATCAGGTATCAGGCATCATCAGAACAAAAAATCTTACCACTGTGAATGAGGGGTGGTGTGCGGAGTAGAGACCCAAAGCCCATTTGTACGCCTTTAGACATCCCTTTACAGAAGGGTCTCGGGGAGGAGACAATCCAGTCAGGGTGTGATGTAGCAACGATGAAACATACAACTTTCTACTAGTTCTTAAATGCTTCCTCCCCCTCCCACTATCATGATCCCAATTCTACCTTGCAAGTCTGGCTAGACCAGAGGATGTACACTGGTACAGATAGGAACTGGAAACACAGGGAATCCAGGACGGATGTTCCATTCACGACCAGTGGTGTGAGTGGCAATACTGGGAACATAGAGGGAGGGTGTGTTGGAAAGGGGGAACTGATTACAAGGATCTACATGTGACCTCCTGCCTGGGGGATGGGCAACAGAAAAGTGGGTGAAGGGAGACTTCGGACAGGGCAAAATATGACCAAATAATAATTTATAAATTATCAAGGGTTCATCAGGGAGGGGGGAAGTGGGGTGGGAGGGGAAAAAATGAGGAACTGATGCCAGGGGCTTAGGTGGAGAGCAAATATTTTGAGAATGATGAGGGCAATAAATGTATAAATATGCCTTACACAATTGATGTATGTATTGATTGTGATGAGTTGTATGAGGACCTAATAAAACGATGAAAAATAAAGAATGAAAGAACATAACAATAACAAAAAGAAATCCACTGACCAAAGTGGAAAGCCTATAATTAGTTCAATATCTCTATGTTGACCTCTATGGGTGTTTTCCAGTCGAGTCTGATGGGGTGCCACACTGTCTCCAAAGTCTACTTTTGGTATTCCCTGGGGATTTCATCACTTCGCTCCCCTTGCTGCTCTGTTGCATGCCCTTAGTTCTCCACCCCAGCACAATGGAGTCAGATTGTGCACTATTCCTGCATGGTGTCTCCTGTGTCGGCCCCCAAAATGCTATGGTTTAGTGAGGGATGTCGTGTCTTGTGGTGGGGCCCTATGGTCCTTTCTGTGTGTTGTCTGCTCCAAGCAAGAATATTGTCCTCGGGGCTTGGTGGGCCTGGACATTCACTCCTCCTTCTCCATCCCTTTGCATTTCTCTCTTGTGCTCTAATCGGACATTCCCCTCTCCCCAAGCTGTAGCCCCAGTGCTGTCCTCTGAAGTGCATTCTTCTGAGGGAGGGGATGGTATCCACCTCGTTGGAGCTGGGTCCAGCCCCACAGACCTCTCTATTGGCTCCCTGGTACATGCCGGTATGTTGTATTCATGTCTCGGTGCATTGGGTTGAAGCCTGTTTTCTCTCTCCTTCTCCTGTGGAGATATAAACAATACCTTCCCCTTGGGAGGGTTAGTGCCCTACTAGTCCCTTAAATATGTTTTCCCCCCTCTTTCTTTCCCCCTCTTATTTTGTTGGCTGCAGTATGTATCCCTGGATTGAGCTTGACCCCTACCATAGTTGCAGGACCTCACCCCAGGGATGTATGTATAGAGTAGCTTCCCCCCTATGCCCTGTTTTTTTTTTTAGCTTACCTCAGTGTCCTCATGTTGCGCTTGTCCTTTTGTGCTTGACTTACTTCACTTAACAGGATTTCCTCCAGTATGTACCACAGTTTTGATCCATTCATCTGTTGATGGAAGCATGGGTTGTTTCCAACTCCTTGCAATTGTGAAATGTGCTGCGATGAACATTGGAGCACAGATGTCTGGCCGTGGTTTGTTTCTTGCCTCTTCTGGGTATAGGCCCAGTAGGGGGGCTGCTGGCTCATATGGTATCTCAATCTCCATCTGTTTTAGATATAGCCAAATCGATTTCCATAATGGCTGTGCATACCTACAGGTCCGCCAGCATGGACCTGATATGAAGATGAGGATGGCATCAGGATTGGAGGAAGGCTTATTAACAACCTGCAGTCTGCAAACCTTGTTTGCTGAAAGTGAGGAGGACTTGAAGCACTTGCTGATGAAAATGTAGGATTGATGCCTTCAGTGTGGATTACAGTTCAATGTAAGGAAGCCCCAAATCCTTACAACTGGACCAATATGTGATTATTAATATAAATGGAGAAAAGTTAGCAGTTGTCTAAGATTTTCTGTTGTGTGGATTCACAATCAAAGCTCATGGAAGCAGCAGTTAAAAGATCAAAAGAAATATTGCATTAGGTAAATCTGCACAAGACCTGTTAAGAGTATTGAAGAGCAAGTATGTTAACTTTGAGGACTAAGGTGCACCTCACTCAAAACATGTTATTCTCCATTGCCTCATATGCATATGAAAGTTGGACATTGAATAAGGAAGATCATAGAAGAATCTAATTCTTCTTACATATTTTGAACATGCTATCAGGAGAGACCAGTCCCTGGAGAAGGACTTCATGTTTGGTAAAGTGGAGGGACAAGGAAAAAGATGAAGGCCCTTGTGGTAGTTACGTAATCTGGTGTCAATTTGAGAATTACGAGTGAAGGGGTAGAGTATAGCCTGTCAATCAGATTGCAGCCTGATGACCTCCTTTCCAGGTGTGAAGAAGATAAATAGCTCATGCTCACTTCCTGAGACATGCTCTACTGACAAGACCAATGGCCCTATGCTGATATAACCCATTCCCTGGGAGCTGAAGGAACCACGTGGAGACCCCTGCCAGCACTAAGATACCTCTACCACCACTGGATCTATAAGACTTTGAGCCCACTGGCCTGTGATCTTCCTGCATTAGGCATCATTGCATGTGTTTTGTGAGTCTGAAGAGGACTTTATAGATCCAACATATAGGCTAATATCAGATTTATGGGCTTGATCTGGACTGGGCTGGGATGTTTTCTCAATATTTAATTGCTCTTGTATCTAAAGCTCTTTCTTATACACATATGACTTTCCATGAATTTGTTTCTCTCGTCTACCTGGACTAACACATTGTGGACGAACACATTATGGTACAGGAGTGGGGTACTAGAGAAGCAAATCATGGAGATAGAGAGTGGATCATTGTTTGGCCTCTGCCCCATGGTAGTTTCTCTTTTTTGGCTAGCCAGAGGTCAGTTATGTCCACGCGGTTTACTGGGTTGCTGTCTGCAAAGAATATGGGAAGTTAAAGTTTTGATTACTTTATTGGTTGTTGGCCTTGGCTATTCCTGTTTGAGATGGTGAAAACGAATAAGAGTCATGTGTAATTTTAAGCTCAAGGAGAGAAATTACAGTTTGAATTTCTTAGAGCTGCTCCGTGAAAATGACTGACAGAAAACCTGGCTCTGGTTTACTGCTGTCAGAGGCCTAATCCCATATTTTGTTTCAATAGAATAGTTTAGATAAGGACTAAGATAAGCTAAATAAGGATTGAACTTGACTATTTTAAGAACTGAGTTTATTATCTGATTCTACTTTGTTTATACTGATTTCTTCGCTATTATTGTTGGTACAAGGATTTATAGAAATAACTATTATTTCTATGAATAATAGGTGGGGGAAGATATTCATAGATTAAGGTGTACGTGTTCACATAAGTATAGAATATTTTTGCTTTGTTCACTGATAGAATGTTATATTTAAATGAGGATAGCACACCACTGGATCCCTAATACTTTGTAACCACTGGCCTGTGATCTTCCTGCATTCAGAGTCATTGCATGTGTTTTGTGAATCTGAAGAGGACTTTATAGGTTGGGCATATGGGCTAATATCGGACTTAGGGACTTGATCTGGACTGAGCTGGTATATTTTCTCAATATTCAAATGCTCTTGTGTATAAAGCTCTTTCTTATACACATGTGACTACCTATGAAATTTGTTTCTCTAATCTACCTGGACTGACCTAGCCTTCAACAAGATGGATTGACCTAGTGACTATGTCGATGAGCTCAGGAATAGGAACTATTGTGAGGATGTCACAGGACCCACAGTGTTTGGTTACTTTGTACATAGGTTTGCTGTGAGTCAGAGCTCACTCAATGGCACCCAACAACACCAACAACAAGTGGTCTGGTCTTTTGCCAGACCAAACTCTGACCCAAGCCAGGATATCACCAATTGCCTCAAACACATGTGACAGTTGGACATAGGATAAGGAGGACAAAGAAAAGTTGATGAATTTGAATTGTGGTGCTGGCAAAAGTGTTGAAAATATCATAGACTGCCTGAAGAACAAACAGATCTGTCTTGGAAGAAATACAGCCAGATTGCTCCTTAGAAACAAAGATTGAGAGACATCATCAGGAGACACGAGTCCTTGGAGAAGGATAGCATGCTTGGTAAAGTAGAGGGGCAGCTAAAAAGAGGAGAGGAAACTCCCGAACAAGATGGATTGACACATTGGCTACAATAATGGGCTTGAAGATCAGAACAGTCGTGAAGATGGTGCAGGACCAAGTGTTTCCTTCTACTGTGTTGTACCTAGGGCCGCTGTGAGTTGAAACAGACTCAGCACTAAACAAGAACAACAGCAAGAACAACAAGTGATCTGATCACAGGAATGCACCGAACTGACTTCAAAATATATGGTGGGTTGGGTCATGTGATTTAAAAATTGTTTTTTAGTCTCACCTATACAACTATTTCCGGCTTGTGATTTTATGAACACGACCAGTGCGGTAGTAGCTTAATTTTATGTCAACTTCATAAATAAATGTAGGGGTGGAGTCTAACCTGTCAGTCAGGTCACAGTCCTTATGGGCCTGGCCTTCTCATGAGGATTCTGGGAATTTCAATTCTTTCTCCCTGGAGGTGGGCCAAACGCTCTCTCTCCGCTTCACTTTTCTGCTGTTGAGGAGCCACACGCAGAGAGTGGAAGGAGACATGTGGTGACCCGAGTCAGCACCGAGATGCTTCCACCACCACTGGATCCACAAGGCTTTCCTCCCACTGGCCTGTGATCTTCCTGCATTTGGCATCATTACATGGGCTGTATGAGTCTGAAGAGGAATTTATGGACTAGTATCAGACATATGGGCTAATATTGGATCTGAACTGGGGTGGGATGTTTTCTCAATATATAATTACTTTTCCATATAAAATTCTTTCGTATACATATGAGTGTCTCCGGATTTGTTTCTTTAGTCAACCCAGACTAACACAGTCAGACTCAGCCCTTCTCTACTAAGAACAAGAGAAGTATTACAAGAAGTCAAGAGTCAACTATTAAGAAGAAGCAAAAAAGACTTTAAATCATTAGTTCTCAGAAATAAGTATCATGCGTAATATAAGCTGACATGGTGTGGTTGTCAGGAGGGGGTTAGAGATGCCTTTGATAAATTGATATCGAATCCTAGAAGCAATGGGAAACAATGAGTGGGAACTAGAAAATTTCAGCTTACCCAAAGAATTTCCCTTTCTCTCCCCTCTTAGATCATTACCCTGGCCCCTTCAAGCTCACACTAAGAGTCTTTGGAAGACTGGAGGGCTCCCTTGATAAGGTGGAGTGTTCTATTTAAATCAAGGATCTATATTTCCCCATTCTACTTTTAAAACTCTCCTAGTTTACAAATGATATAACCAAAAATCAATAAATCTGCACAATTTATGACTTTTCTCTGCCCCTTGTTGCTTCAGGATTTACTTATACCCGTATTTATTTATAGTCTGTATTGGACAGGGTTCTCTATGGAGACAAACCAGATTGCTAGTAATTATATAAAAATATATTTATAAAGATAGATATATAATTCAAGAAATGAACCATTAAATTATATACAGATAGATAATACAAGAAATTAACAGTTAAATTATAAAGCAGTGAGACACTAGCAGTCCTTAAGGCTTGAGAGCTGCCAGTTGCCAGTCCCCTTCTGTAGAGAGAGCTGGGGTATGTATATCCAGGCAGCAAACAGCAAGGCAGGTCCTCAACTGTCATCAATTGTCGGTCCCCAGCTCCAGAGATGAACATTCCAATCATGTGGGCTTAAAGGGATCTCAACTTACAGCGACACAGTCCACAGGCTAGGCATCCCACAGGTAGTGTACCCCTTTAAACTGAGGCACAGAACAACCAAGGTGAGGCTCACAGAGCCATTTATCCCTCTGCCCTTCAGTTAATCCTACTTGTGTTTATCGGCCAGGCTGGCACAATAAATTATAGCAATCCACCCCTTGCCAACCTGGCACCTGTACACAATTCTTTACCCATACATACTTATATAAGTTCTAGATATTAATGAAATCACACTTATACATATCATCAACCATCTATCATACATGTAAATGAAAACACACTGAGTCAAATTATATCTGATATATCATACTTGAACAAAGGAAATATATGCAATAATCACATACAAAGAAAATACATTGACAATTACAAGCCTCGCTTTTGCAATTGATCATGTGGTCATAATTGATAGGTAGAACTACCTTCTACTGCTACCCATTCTGTATTACCTTTGCCCTCAGCAAGCACCTCAGCTGGCTGTGGTTTTTGGCCTGGCGGGGTGACCCAGACTTTCATTCCTGAGGGGTCTGGGTCATTATAAGTCCTGTCAGGATTGGGTTGCTGCAACTTACCATTTACTTTAATAACAGGGCATGGTAACACTAAGAGTCGGCCTATGGGATCTCCTGGATTCCAGACATAGTCCTCTTTACCTCCATTATGTAGTACCAGTCCAATTTCTCCTTGGTAATCAGGATCAATCACACCACTTAGTACGGTGACACTCTTCCTGACCTGTTGATCCAAAGGCACGAGAAGTCCAAAGTGCCCAGGGGGCATTCTCAGCTGCCAGTTCAGTGGAATCCGTGCTGTGTTTCCAGGTGGGAGAGTTCCTTTCTTCGGGACCAGTACCTCCAGGCCTGAGGAACACAGGGTTGCTGGGACAGGAAGCAAAAATGCTGCAAGGGGATCACTAGGAGTAATAGTGAGTGGTGCCACTCCAGCTTCCACCCCTTGGTTCCTGGACCCATGAATTCTGGCTATTGGAGACACAGCACCATATATTGGCCGCTGGTTTAGAGCGTATACAGCTTCCTGGAGAACATTGCCCCAGCCCCGAAAGTTGTTGCCACCTAGTTGGCGCCGTAATTGTGTCTTTAGGAGCCCATTCCATCGTTCTATCAAGCCAGCAGCTTCAGGATGATGAGGAGCATGATACGACCAGTGGATTCCATGGGAATGGGCCCATTGCCACGCTGTATTTGCTGTAAAGTGAGTTCCTTGATCTGAAGCAATGCTATGTGGGATGCCATGCCGGTGGATGAGGCATTCTGTAAGTCCACGAATAGTAGATTTGGCAGAAGCATCACGTGCAGGGAAGGCAAATCCATATCCAGAGTAGGTGTCTATTCCAGTAAGAACAAACTGCTGTCCCCTCCATGATGGAAGTGGTCCTATGTAATCAACCTGCCACCAAGTTGCTGGTTGATCTCCCCGAGGAATTGTCCCATATCTTGGACTTAATGTTGGTTTCTGTTGCTGGCAAATGGGACACTCAGCAGTGGCAGTGGCCAAGTCAGCCTTGGTGAGTGGAAGTACATGTTGCTGTGCCCATGCATAACCTCCATCCCTGCCGCCATGTTCACTTTGTTCATGTGCCCATGGGGCGATAACAGGAGTAGCAGAGGAAAGAGGAGGACCAGTCTCCACAGCGCGTGTCATCTTATCCACTTGATTATTAAAGTCCTCCTCTTCAGAGGTAATTCTTTGGTGAGCGCTCACGTGAGGTACAATTAACTTTACTTTCTTGGCCCATTCAGAGAGTTCTATCCACATACCTCTTCCCCACACCTCCTTGTCACCAATTTTCCAATCATGATCCTTTCCAATTCCCTGACCATCCAGCCAAGTCATAAGCCACAGCCCATGAATCAGTATATAGTCTCACATCTGGCCATTTTCCTTATATGCAAACAGAACGGCCAGGTGCACTGCTCGATGTTCGGCCTATTGGGAAGATTTCCCTTCACCACTGTCCTTTAGGGAGATCCCAGAAAGGGGCTGTAGTGCTGCTGCTGTCCACTTACGAGTGGCACCTGCATATCGTGCAGAGCCATCCGTAAACCAAGCATGACTTCTCTCTGCCCCTTGTTGCTTCAGGATTTACTTATACCCGTATTTATTTATAGAGTCCAAATACATATCATCAAAGGCATTGTGGTTTTAGTGACTACATATGGCTGCCTGAAGATCATGCATAACACTATTTTCATCAGACAAAAAGCTCAAGCAAACTAGATTACCAAAGAAAAAGAAGAAAAGAAAATGTTATTATCATCTTTATCATCATTGATTTATTTATTTGGTGGGTGGGGGTGGAGGTAGAGGAAGGCCATGATCTCGACTCCCTTCTTTGTAATGGGTGATATCATGGTTATAAGCATAAGGCTCTTTTACACCGGGAAAATGCTAATTTTTAAAGGATAGCAAAAATTAGAAAGAAAAAAAAAGCTCTACTGGCTCCATATTTCCTTTTTTTGTGAAGCCAATGAAAATGTAAATGGGCTGGGTGCTTTTGTGTGCGAATTCTCACCCAGCTTTATCTCGGCTCTTGCACCCTACCCCAGGAGTTCAATTACATTACCCACGGTCCAGATGCCCGGCCCAGGGCTGTGTGAGGAGAAGCTGGAAAATGAGATGAGAGGCCGTAAGTTAAATTCTGTTCTGCGCTTCCAGGATGAGGCCCTGGGAGAGCCTAACTTTCTCTTTCCATCTTGCAAGAAAAGGCATTAAGAGCCTCAAAATGGAAAGAGGGCATACAATTGCATGCCCTTTCATGAGCAGGCTCAGGGGTAAACGGAGATGAAAAGTCTGCGTCTTTCAGGTGGTTCCTGAATAAACTGTTTGTGAAAGCTGTGCTTTCCCCAAGCCTGCCCTCCGTGAAGCAGCCAGAAAACGAAGCACCCTACTTAGTTACTCAGAGCCAGGGAACTTTGGGGCACATGGGGTGTTTACATGATCTTTATCAGTTGTAACTATTACAGCTGAACCATCAATTAGGTCTCTGCTTGCAAAATAGCACCTGGGATGGGAGTTCTTCCACACACTTGTTTCACCCCGTTTTTTGGCCTCCCCCACCCCCCTCAGTGACAGGGTAAGATTTATGGTCTTTAGCCTCTCGCAGCACCTGGCCCAAGATTTTTATCACATTGATGAGAAATGCCTCAGAGGAGGGGTTGGAGCAAGAATTAGAGATCATTAAGGAGGAACTTACCCTGAGAGCAAATTTAGTGTTTTGACTAATCACATTCTAGACAACAATTAATTCTGACAAAGCTGTCTCTGGGAGGGCATCTACAAGGGTTGCCTCTCTTAGATGTCTTCCTACCTGCCCCTGTCACTCCACCCCCGGGGAGAGATAAGAAGGGGGCTGGCTGCCTTCACATCAGCTCTGGGTTAGTAAGAATTGAGAAGGTGGGCCATGCCAGACACACCCGGATCAAAAATTCCCAACTCACTGGTTTCCGTTCCTTCCAGTCTGGGTTCCTTTTGCTGTTCCTAAAAACAAAATGAGCCAACACAGGGATAACAGATTGGATGAAGCCTGCCGCCTTCAAGTTCTTCCTTGGCTCCCCCTTTCTGACGCATTGGCTCATCACATTTCATCCCCGGTCCCCTCAGCTCCCCTAACAGCGCTTCAGGAGCCCGGTTATTTGAGAGGGTTGGTGGTTCCCACTGTGAGGGCGTCTGGTGATGCAACTCGGCTTTATTGGAAAGATGCAATCTTGCCTCCGTGTTTGTAAGGAGCCGTAACAAGCATGCTTTGTGTGTGCATATTGTAGGCAGCCATGTATCTTCTTTCATTGGGAGCTGTCAGCTACATTGCTCAAACTCCAGATAGCCATCAGATTGATGTTTAATAGTCTGCTTCCCTCCCTCACTCCCACCCCCGCCCCTGCCCCCACCTTGCATCATTAAGATATGGCTGTGACTCTTCCAGGCTATGCCTCAGGAAAGGGTTGCTAAATTTGCAAGTCTGGGGTTGGTCCAGGGAAGTTAACACTATCAATGCAGTCTGCACAAGGCATGGGAGCTGTTCCTATGCAGGGGTGGGTGGGTGATGCACTCGTGCCTCAAGGAGCAGGGGATGGCAGAGTCGAGTATCTGGTCCCCAGCAGCTTCACAGTGGAACCCCACACCCGCTCAGAGAAAACAGCATCTTCTTGCAGGCTGTTTAAAAGTACTTTCTGTCATTACACCAAGTGCAAAATCAATGGCACAGAGGGAGATGGAATTGGAGCCCAATAAATCAGGTTGTTCTCCCCTCGTCCAGCTGTCCTCCATGTGAGTCCTGGCTTGTGAAGAATCCTGCTGGCTCAGGCCTGGAGGGGTGGAGTCTCAGTCACAGGCTGATGGCTGTCAGTCAGTCTTCCTTTTAGTTGGGGGCTGGATGGGGCTGTCGCAGCTGCTTAGAAAGGCAATGGTGTCTTGAGTCCCAGGCAGAGCCTGTAAAGTCCACTTTACACGGGAAATCTCAGGTATGGAATTTCTCCAAGTTTTTAAATAAGGTATTCCCAACAAAGACCAGTCAGAGTTCACTTCAATTTAAAGACTTGAGTGGCCTAAGGAGTATGAATTCTAGACACTTTGGAATTACCTTTGGCGAAACCCAGCAGGTAGCAATTACAGGTTTGTGTGTGTGAATATGTGCATTGCGGGGTTAATGGAGTCTTTGATTGTCAATGAGTATCTTAACTTTTAGGGCAGGTCAGGGACAGTGCCCCCACCCTCCACCCACTTAACTTTTAGGGCAGGTCAGGGACAGTGCCCCCACCCTCCACCCACTTAACTTTTAGGGCAGGTCAGGGACAGTGCCCCCACCCTCCACCCCCTTTTCTGACTCAGCCATCCTCCTCCCTGGTCAGCCTTTCAGGAAGAAGAGTTCTACAAGGAATTAAATGGATTGTAGGGGAACATAACTGCATCATCCCTCCTATCTTGGGGCCCAGTGCACAAGCCAAGTCAAATCCCATTTGGGACCAGGTCGTATGTCTGTCTCTATTCCATCAGTGCTGCCCTGTCTATGCCCACCATTGCATCAGACCTGGTTCAGTATGTCTTTCCAGTTACTGAGTGGGATGGAGCCGGGATTTAGGGCTTAATCTTGACAGATGAGCCTGTGTTCTTCTCTTTGGTGTTGTTAGCTGCTATTGAGTAGATGTCTAACACATAGTAGCTGCATGCACAATGAAATGAAATGTGGGCCACTTCTGTGATCTATAAGGTTCTCAGGGCCAATTGTCAGAGGTAGATTGTCAACCATTTTTTTCTGAGTATGTTTCAGTCTGGAAGCCCTACTGTACAGCATCACAGCAACCTTATGGAAAGATGGGTAGCACGTATATGACAAAGATCCACTGGGATTCGAACGCTGGTCTCCCTCGTGGAAAGGGAGCATCTTACCACTGATCATGCTTATGCATAGGCGTATAGCAGGTACCACACTCACTATGCCTCCCCTCAGAGTTCTGCCCTTGGACAGCCACACGCTAGGACAGCTGGCTTCTCCACTGAACCATGGTGTCAAGTGCCTGGATTTTTCCCACCCTCCCAGCCTTGCCAAACATTAACCACAGCCCAAGGGAGCATATCTCCCATCTTCCCAGTGAGAGTGGAGCTCCTGCTTCCAACCCGAGCACCTCTAATATTACTGGTACTGTTTCCTTTCAAATCTCCCCTCAACTGGCACATCGACCCCCTAACTCCTGTTTCATGTAGAGATTGACAATGATTCTCCTGTTCTGCTTGGAAAGGGGATTTTAAGTGGGGCAGGGTCTGTTGAAAGAGAAGAGGAACAACGGCCCTCACACCAAAGTCCATGTGTCAGTCCAATGGTCCACAGACCAGGACTGATGGCTTCAGGTAGAGTGCCTGTGAGTCACCAGATGTTGACTCTGGTGGCTGGGATGACGCAGGGCTTTCCTGCACTTCATTGCCAGTGAGTGCCAGTCAAGCAAGGGAGCCTTTCCTGAGACCTTGTGCTACTTCCCAATCTTTCTGAGAAAAATTAACTTAGCAGCAGCCACAAACTGAAGTCTACTTCCCAGCACTCTCCTACTAAAGAAGAGCAAAATCCTCACCACTAGACCAATAGGCCACATCATGTAAAATGGAGAAAAGGTCAAAGTTGTCAAGGATTTTGTCTTGCTTGGATCTACAATCAATGCTCATGGAAACCGTGGGCAAGAGGCCAAAAGACGAGTTGATTAGGTAAATCTGCTGGACAAGACTTATTTGGAGTATTAGAAAAGAGGATGCTCCTTTGAAAACTGAGGTGTGCCTGATCCAAACCATGATATTTTCAAATACCTCATGAGCTTTTGAAAGTTGTACATTGAATAAGAATGACTGAAGAAGAATTAATGTACTTGAATCGTGGTGCTAGAGAAGAAGATTGAGCAGTCCAAAGTCCAGACAGATTTGTCTTGGAAGAGGCACAGACAGAACCTTCGTGGCAAGGATGGCAAGAGTTCACCTCAAGTATGTTGTCAGGAGAGACCAGAGGGGCAGCAAAATAGAGGGAGGCCCTTAGTAGATGGATTAACACCATGACCACAACCATGGACTCAGGCGTAGGGCCAACTGTGAGGAGGGCTCAGGAGCAGGAGGTGGTCCATTCTGTTGTGTATGGGTTAATACCAGCTCATTGGTATTAACAACCACAATGCCTACAGTTCTGGTTGAAACCAAATGGTTGAGCTCATAACAGTGCTAGACAAGTAATTCAACCTCTTGATGAACTGACTGCAATCGAATGTGGCCCAGACTCACTCTGTGGGATGGCCCGTTTTCCCATGGGTTTTGGAACTTGAAGATATGAAATGAAAAGATATTGGATTTTTCCTATGAACTCTTTGAAGGCATCTCTTATATTTGTCAATTGTTAATTGACGAATCATGTGTCATATGAGTCACTGGTATTATTAACCACATCACTTTTGTCAGTGTCTAGTGTCTTAAGGACCTAGAATCGGTTATCTTGTTCCTTGGGGGAGTACATTAGAAGAGGAGTAAGAGGGATTCCTTTTTTCTCTTTTTTAATTGGCTGGAAAGGAGCGTTGAAGCCTGTAAGGGAATGCTCTTTCACATCGCTTCACAAGGACCAGAAGAATGATTTTGGGTTAATGGAATATAGGAGTGAAGAGAAAGGTGAGCTTGAGAAAGGAAGTGAATCAGAGGCTCAGAGGGAGGGAACGCTCCCCAAGGGCAATGGGGGAGGGGGAGAAGGGGGAGCAGAAGGGAGGGAGCGCTGGTAGTCCTTGGGCTGCTGTTGGCTGGCACAGACTCTGCAAGTCCTTTCCAACAGCCCTTGTTTGCATAAATTCACACCCCTGCATTCTGCTTCATTTTAACACCTCCCCAAGCCTAGAACCAAAGGCAGTCCATTGAAACAGAACCTCTTTGGAAGACATTTGTTTATCCACCAACACCTCTAAAGTCTGGGTGGCATTCATTGCTGCTTCTGTGTTGCAGATATGAAAAAAAAAAAAGGAAGATAGAAGAAGAGAGACAAAGAGAGATGGTACGAATTGTACGGTCAGATTTTACTGGGATCCACAATCAATGTTCATGGAAGCAGCAGTCAAGAAACCAAAAGGACTTGTTGCACTGGGCAACTCTACTGCACAAGTCCTCTTTCACGTGTTGATGAGCAAGGATCTCATTTTGAAGACTAAGGTGTGACTGACCCAAGCCATGGTCTTTCAATTTCCTCGAATTCTAGGCATATTCTGAACTCTTTGAACTCTCATGCCCTCCAACATCAAACTTTGAGCTGCATCGAGTGAAGAATGAGCAAAGCCTCATTGTGGACATCCTCGGCATTATCACTTATCCACCTGAATGAGAGGCCCTTCAAATATATCACTTATCCACCTGAATGAGAGGCCCAATGTCTTCCTCAGACTTGTAGCTCTGTATAATGTGCACTCTGATAGAGGATCACGCTCACAACTCTTTTAAAGGGATATTTTCCTAACTATGCAAGCCAATTCTTCTGTTGTTGCTCTTCTTGCCTAATTCATCTGTACAGAGGGTTTTTCTCTTACGAGAAAACTAGTCACCTTTGAATGAATATTCTTCTACACTAAGTCATGGACTAGGTTCTACAGAATCATAAAAGGTGTTTCATTCTTTGCAAAATATAACCCAGTGTAACAAAAAGGACCTAGTGACTTTGGAAGCATAACCGGTTATCTGTAAAACAATAGAGCAATTAATTCTATGAGCTTTCCTGGTTCTCTGTGAAGTAGCCAGAAATCTTGTCCTTGTAAATCAGATAATTTGTCAGTTGTCCTGACATGAAACCGCCCTTCCCCTTCCAGTCATCAAGGTCTAAACCCATTTATAGACACAATGTTCTTGAACAGTTGCCTTGGCTTTACTGCTAGAATCCTCATTCAGTTGTTTTCTTGACTTGTGTATTAGAGACATGCTCTACTAATCATTTTTGCCTATAGCATACTGGCCCATCTTTACACTGATTGGGATACAGTGTGAATCAAATCTTAGCACATTTGGACAATAGAACCATGAAAATAAGTTAAAGAAAGAAAGCACAAATTAATTATCATGTTCTATTAGTGCCATATCCCAACAACCTGGCAGGATAGCAGTCATTTATATCTGGTGGAGGAATGACTACTTATTGGGATGAAATCGTCAAGATCAGCAGTTCAAAACCATTAGCCAATCCTCTGGAGGAAGGGCCTTTTACCCCCATGAAGAGTTACAGTTTTGGAAACCCACAAGGGGACGGGGGGAAGTTCTACCCCCTCTTATAGGGCCGCTATGAATCAGCATGGACTCGATGGCAGTGAGTTGAGAGTCTTATAGATGAGGGTTTTATTTCTGGTCTATGAACTTCACAAGCAGCTGCCACTCACCTTTCCATTATGTTGGTGTATCGTTATCATGCTGCATAGGTTTCATGGACACTTCTAGACTACAGCAGACTAGGAAGAAAGCCCTGGCAATGTGATTCTAAAAATAAGCCAATGAAAAACTTATGGATTACCATGGTGCAGTTCCATTAGGCATGAAATCGCCATGAGTCTGGGGCTGCCTCCGCCATGGAGCTAACAGCAAGAACAAAGTCTCCCGGGATGAACACAGGTGGGCACGGCCAGATAAAGGATAGGGCAGGGTTGGGCTCTATACTGAAATGCAACCATTGGACAGTTGCAATGTGCGTCCTTCCCAAACTTTATCTTTAATGAATCCAAAGATCATCACTATTGTTATGTGCCCTGGAATCTGTTGCAACTCATCGTGGCCTATGTAACAGAGGAGCTGCTGCCCAGTTCTGAGGCAGCTTCATAACTGGAGTCATGCTGGAGTCCATTGTTGGAGCCACTGTGCCAACCCATCTCCCTGAGGGTCTTCCTCTTTTCCCATGACTCTTCACTTGGTCCAATGTGATGCCCTTTTCCAAGGACTGGCCTCTCCCGAGAACATGCCCAAGAATGTGAGATAAAATCTCGCCATCCTCACTTCCAAGAAGCAAGCGATCTGTTCCTCTTCTGAGACAGACTTGTTTGTCTTCTGACAGTCAATAATACGTTCAATATTCCTTGCTAATATCATAAATCAAATGCATTACTATTCTTCTGTGGTACTCTTTATTGTGTAACTTTCACATGAGGACATTGAAAATGCCATGGCTTGGGTTAGCTACACCTTAGTCCTCAATGCAAGATCCTTGCTTTTCAATACCTTAAAAGCAATACCTTGAAGTGCAGTAGATTTGTCCAAACAAGTGCTTTGATTTATTGACTGCTGCTTCTATGAACATTGATTGTGGATCTTCATAAAATAAAATTCTTTTCTTTTTTTCATCAAATGAAATTCTTAACAACTTCAATTTTCTCTCCATTTATCATGAAGTCTACTGGTCTAGATGTGAATATTTCAGTTTCCTTATATCGATAGTTAAGGCCTGGTTTTCAGTAGCAAGTATTCAAATTCACCTCACTTTCAGCAAGTCAGGTTTTGTCATTTGCATGTTGTAGGCTTTTATTGACCCATTCCCCAATCCTGATGTCAAAATTTTCTTCAAATAGCCCAATTTCTCAGCATACAGATTGAATAAGTATGGTGGAAAGATAGAACACCGACACACACTTCCCTCGATTTCACAGCATGCAGTGTGCCCTTGCTCCTTTTGAATGACTGTCTCTTAATCTATGTACAGGTTCTGCATGAGAACAATGAAGTGTTCTGAGATTTCCACTCTTCTCAATGTTTTCTATACTTTGTTATAATCCACACTCTCCAGTGCTCTTCATAGTCAACGAAACACAAATAAACATCTTTTGGTATTTTGTGCTTGCTGTCGAGATCCATCTGACAAACACTGACATCTCTCATACTAGATCTTCTTCTGAATCCAGCTTGAATTTCTGCCAACTCCCTGACAGTGCACTGCTACAAACACTGTTGAATGATCGTGAGCAAATTTTCCATGCATGTGATAGTAGTAATATTGTTTGATAATTTCCATATACTTCTGCGCCAATTTTCCATGGAATGGTTAGGAATATGGATCACTTCCAGTTGGTTATCTGGTAGCTTTCTTCCAAATTTCTTGGTCTCGATCAGTGAGTATTTTAAGTGCTTACACAGCTTGCTGAAACATTTTGGTTGGATGTTTGTAAGTTCCTGGAATCTTATTTTTGGAGAATGCCTTCAGTGAAACGTGGACTTCCTCCTTCAAAACTATTATTCTTGATAGGTAACATCTTAAAATGACTGAACATTGGTCACCATTTATTTAATGGTTTGTGTTGTATTAACACAACCACTTGAATAATAGCTGTATTAAGTGGACTCCTCTGAAAGCATATCGATATTATTTTAGCACAGACAGCATTACACTTCAAGATTGATCTTGAGATGTTCTTTTTGATGATGAATGTGATGTCTCTGGACTTCATCGATCCAGGCATAGTGAACCATATGATTTCCTCCCTCAAAATGATCAAAACTAGTTCATTTCAGCACACTAATGTCTAGGATTTCTATATTTTGAGGTACCATTTCATTTTTGATGGTTTCCCATTTTTCTAGATTCATACTTTGTAAATTCCTATTCTGATTAGTAAGGGATATCCATAATGGCATTTCTTCTCAATTTGAGTCATGTCCCATGAGCAAATGAAGGTCCCGAAAGTTTTCCTTCATCTGTGCCATTGATTCCAACTCTATTTTTAGTAGGCGGTTCTTCCCCAGCCATATTTTGAGTGCTTAGTAACTTTAAGGGCTCACCATCCAGCAATATATCTTACAATGTTCTGCTGCTAATCATAGGGCTTTCTGTCTTCTTTATAGTCTGAACTTAGCATGGAAGCACTGATAAATTCTGCTCACCACGGGTGACCCTGTCGGTACGTGAACCATTGGTAGTGTCAACAATATTCAATCCATCACAATGTGATAAACTGACCAACATGTGGTGAAAAGCACATGGCTGGCCAGGGACCTGCAAACATCAACTATTATCAAGCCACATTCCACATTGAGTCAAAGAGCACTGTAAGGTGGATTTTTTTTTAATTTAAAATTTTACCAGGGTAATATGGATATCTTATTTAGAAAATATATCCCTAAATCGGTCAGTGTTCAATCATTTCAAGAGATGGCATATTATTAAGAGTTGATGGTATAAAAAGAAGTCATCTGTACCAAGATTATTGAACTGTTGGTAGGTGTAAAACTATTGTCTTACTCCATCAATACCCTCTAAATTGTATTAAGATTAATGTTATTCCAGAAAACCTGTGACTGACATTTTCAAAGAATATTAGTGTGAATTTTCCCTGACAATCAACTCCCATTGTTTGTGCAAATAACATCCAGGCACTAAAGGAATGCACAAGGGATTCATTCAGGAACTGCAATCGGGAGTTAACCTGCATATGGGCCTAATATCCCTCTGTCAATAGTGCTTTAAAAATTAGCATCTGGGGATAATCAAAGACAATATTAATGGAGGATCTTTATGCCTCAGGGAGATGGTAGGTAAGTTTCTGTACCATAAATTAACAAGGAGGTTTTGTAAGGGAGCCAAAGGCTGGTGTGGTAGCTATATAATCATTTGTCGATTTGAGGATTAAGAGTGTAGAAGTAGAGTCTAGCCTGTCAATAATACCATAGCCAAGGAGGTATCTGTGTGGGCACATCTTTCTCCTGAGAATTCTAGGAAGTCTGGTTTTTCCCTTCTTGGAGGTAGGAGAGACGTAGGAGAGACTCCTCATGTCCTGAAAGGCATCCCTGAGGAGAAACCATATGGAACTACCCTGACACAGCCTAGGAAGCTGGAGAAGCCATGTGAAGACCCCTGCCAGTGCTGGGATGCTTACAACGCCACGGGATCCAAAGACTTTCTTCCCACCGGCGTGTTGAGGGAGTTCGTTTGTTGTGTCAGCCTGGCTGATAAACACATGTGGGATTAATTGAAGGGCGGAGAGATATCTATCTATCTATCTATCTATCTATCTATCTATCTATCTATCTATCTACAATCTCTATATAAATATGCATTTGTTGTCATTGCATGTGTTTCATGAGTCTGAAGACGACTTTACAGATTGGTATAAGATATATGGGCTAATACAGTACTGATGGATTTGATCTGGACTGGGTGGGATATTGTTTTAATACTCAATTGCTCTTGTATGTAAACCTCTTTATTATACCCATATAAGTTTCTATGGATTTGTTTCTCTAGTCCACCTACACTAACACAGGTTGATTTAAGCAAACAAACAAACAAAAATAGAAAACCATAGATCCAGGAATGGTTTCTGGGTTCACACTAAATCCAGTTCCATCTTAAGAACTATTAGTTTTTACATCATAATCCTACTCCATATTTATCCTCAGGAAGGGAAAACAGAATATATAGGTGCCATAGCAAAGTGTAGTGAAGAAATTAGATGGTGTCTGGCTATCAGATAAAATAGGGTCTGGGGTCTTAAAGACTTGTTTCCAAACAAACAGCCATCTAAGTGGGATATCACTAAGTCCACATGGAAGAAGTACACCAACATCAGTGACCAGAGAACTGTAAATCATATATTTCAAAGCAAAGGAGAGAATTGTATCAAAGCCTAATACTAAATTGTGAGAATCTGGCTTGCCGAAAGCTATGGATGACAGTGGGAACCCCAGATACCTTTGTGAGATCTGCACAGGAAATGTGCCTTTGGTGCTTTGACTTTACCTTGATGTCCATAATGGAGGGACGAGAAGAAACTTTAACCAAGATCAAAATGTTGATCTTCTATACCCTGACTTGAATGGTTAAAACCCTATCAGTTGATCCCCCCTCTTATCTGGTTTTCAATATTTTCTGTATTTTGTTGTTCATACTGGGGCTTATCTCAGATGTGTTTTGTCATTGTAGATGACTCTCATGAATTTTTGTTGTATGTTTTTCAGTGCATGAAGCCCAGGATTTATCAACCCATAGGGACAGCAAGTAGAATAAGGGTCACTCAGGGGTACAGTGGGGGTGGGGGTGTATAAAAGGGTGTTGATGTAAAGGAGTTCAAGAAGGAAAAGAATGTCCTGAAACTGATTGGGGTAATAATTGTACACTACTGCTTAATATGATTGAACTATGGAGTGATATGATATCTGTATTAACGCCCAATAAAATTTAAAAAAATAATTCAAAGGGGGCATGACGTACTTACTGATGCAGATCAAAGAATATATCTTTAATCGTATTTTATACTCTAACAATAAGAAAATGAAAATGCTCACAATTGGACCAACAAACAACATTATGAGAAATGGAGATGAGATTGAAGTTTTTCAGGATTTTATTTTCTTAGCTCCATAATCAACACTCTTGGAAGCAGTAATGAAGAAATCAAGATCCATATTACATTGGAAAACTTTCAGACATTTGTGCCAAGACTCATTTGCATTCCTGTTTAAAATATTCCAATAACATTTGAGTTGAATAATTCCTCATCAACTCTTTTAAGGAGCTTCTTAAGAGTGAAGGATACACAGACCCATTTAGAATACCAGAAAGTCCAAAGTTTCCCAGGGTACTTGGGATGAGGTTGGTTATGGAGATACAATTCATTCTATGTCTAGATGTGATTTGAATTACCCAAAGGTACCCTGTAGAATAGATATTGATTCAGTAGACTATTATGACCAGTCACAACTTTGCTTTTTAAATTACGCAATTAAATGTATTTGTTGTGACAACCCAAACAGCTCAATAATGTGCAAAGAAAGCCTATATAATCTCCTTGTGTCCCTTCCATTTCCGTCAGTCAGAAGCCAGAAGACCAAATTTGCCCATCCTTTTTTTTTGGATATGGTCACACATACACAAATGGGCTATTTTTGTCTTATACGATTGTTGCAGTGTCTACAATGATGGACTTATACAAACAATGATTGTGAGGATGGTACAGGACTGGGCAGTGTTTGTTCTGTTGTCCAAAGGATCACTATGAGTTAGTCAGCTCGATGACATGTAACAACAACAAAAAACCCCAACATATAGGCGCAACTTTATGACTTTCCCATTTTAACACAAATATGTCATAATCACCCTGTATGCTGTGGTGTAAGATCAATTATAACCTTTTCAAATTATACTACTTTACATTTCATAATAATAAATATGCTATAATTCATAAAATTTGATTTAATTTCTCAAAAAATCTCTTATGTATCTTTACATACATGTTCTTTCATTTGTACAGGATAGATTTCCCCAAGAAAGAACACTAGATCAGAGGATAAGGTAGACTTTAAATTTTAATTGCTCTTCTTAAATAACATTCCAAATAGTTTGTAGCCATTGAAAGTCAGAAATCACGTGTTACTTTAAAGGAAAGAGCAATGGATACGCATCAGACTTCTCATCTGCAGTACTAGAATCTAGAAGGTGGTGGATATCAGAGAAGAGAACAGTGAGATAAAAATTATACGAGACAGTTTTCATATTTCAGACAAAAGAGAATAATTTGTAATGTTAGGGGTTTTGAGGGAATATTATCACATTGGCTAGTGTAAGGAAACAATCAGGAAGTATTGTTATCAAATGACACTAAAATCATAAAAGAAATCTGAAGATATAAAAAGTCAATATGTCAGAAAAAGAGTGTTGTACAAATTCACAGTACAGAAAACTTCATCTGAATGTACATTGATTTTATCATTAGATATTTATAAGATATATATTGGCAAAGAATGCTTGAAATAGAACAGACTTCTTGGAAAGTGAAATTATAGAATGGAATTAAAATGTTAAAATCATCTGGCAAATTCCAGAAGTATAATGGATGAAAGAATTTCTGCAGGTAAAAACATTCTAAAGATTTATTTAGGTGAAAGGAGAGGAAAGATCAGCAGATTAACATAATAGTAAGGTTCTTATTAGTTTCCATTGAGTTGATTCTGACTCATGGTAACTTTATGTACAAGACAGGAGAACATTGTCTGATCCTGTATCACCCTCACATCAGCATGTCTGAGTTCATCATTGAAAGTCTGTGCCAATCCATTCTCACCCAGGATCTCCTTCACTCCCCTTAATCTCCTACTTCTCTCAGCATGATGTCCTCCTCTATCCATTGATTCCTTCCTTCAGATACTGTGTTCGGAGCAAGAGAATCAGATCATTTATTGTTGTTGTTGTGCTGCATAAGGTTTTCATTGGCAAACTTTCAGACGTGATCACTAGATTATTTTCCTGCCTTAGTCTAGAGATTCTGTTGAAACTTGTCCACCAGGGTATTTTAAATACTGCTGGCATAGTTACCAGGACCATACAAATACAGGGACAATCACAATAGAACAAATTTACAGATAGGTGGTGGTAGGGAGCATAAGTTCCTTATTTAACTGTGAACTTAAGGCTAATTGTTAATGGCTTTAAGAAAATAAAATAAAAGGCAAATCTACACCTCCTGTGGATTTCTGAGACTGTATCTCTTTACAGGAGTAGAAAGCCTTTTCCTCCAGCTGGAGGTTTTGAACAACTGATTATGTGTTCAGCAGCTCAACACGTAGCCACTATGCCACCAGAGCCAAATAGAAACGCTACCAAGATGATAAAATAAGAACAAGAAGCTACATGAACAGTTTAATGGCTAAGAAACAATAAGTATGGTGGAGTAAAATTCAGTCCATCAATTCTCATGTTAAATGTGGATGGCTGAACACCCACAATAAATCTCAAGAGAGTGTTGAGGTGGATCATAAAATAAAATCCAACTTTACTGTTTTCAAGGAATTCCTAAAAAACTAATGATAAGGGAAGATTGACATTTATGCTTCTGGCCTATATACACCCCCAAAATAAAACAAAATTATTAAAACAGAAGGTGAGATGTCACTGCTAAATAGAAGTGAAGGCTCATTAGGAAGGTAAAATAAGAACGCGACGATATTGTTGTTGTTAGGTGCTGTCTCAATGGTTGCTACCCTTAGTGACCTTACGCACAACAGAAGAAAACACTGCCTGGTCCCACACCATCATTGCAACTGTTCCTTTGCTTGAGCCCATGACTGCAGCCAGGATCTCAAACCAGCTCCTCTAAGGCCTTCCTCTTTTTCACTGCCCTCCCTCTTTGCCAAACATGATGTCCTTCTCTAGTGACTGGTCTCTCCTAACAGCATGTTCACAATATGAAAGACAATGTCTGCCATCCTTGCTTCCAAGGAGCACTCTGGTCATCCTTCTTCCACGACACCTTGATTTATCCTTTGAGCGGTCCGTGGCACTTCCAATGTTCTTCTCCAGCACCACAATTCAAATGTGTAGGTACTTCTTCATTTTTTTTAATTCAGTGTCCAACTTTCACAAGCATATGTTCCTAAAGGTTTTATCTTTCCTGAATTCCATGTGTCGAGAGCTGTTATCTGTACCAATGTGTGTAGTCTGATCTAGCTAGATTTTTAAGGTAGAACTGGGTCATGGTAGTGGTGGGGAGGAAGTATTCAGGAACTAGAGGAATGATGTGTGTTTCATTGGTGCTATACTGGTATTATTTAATGTTTTTCATTAAAATCTTGAAACTCTTTCTTAGCATCTAATTTTGGGTAACTTTTTATTGCTCTCATTTAAGTATTAATGGATGAAATAATAAGCTACCCTTTGGTAAATAATAAGCGAACCTTTTTATACTTAAAATGGTCATTAGGACAGCACACTGCTGGAATCCCACTGCTACCTCCCATTGAACTTCACAGTCCTGCCTTCCCTCTCTGCTTCCCTCCTTTCTGTTGTCCCCTTCTTCCTTCTTTGCTGTATCTCCCTCCTTTCCCCCGCTTCCTTCTTTACTTTTTTCCTTTCTTTATCACTATCTAGAATTCAGAGATTAGAGAATTTGTGATAAACATGGAAACGTATACAGAAAAGAGTTCAATGCCAAAGTCATCGATCTTTCTTATCTTATTCTTCTAGGGAGTCTTCATTTTAACACAATTCCATTGTGTTTCTGCCATGTGCCAAAGCTGGTCCCTATCCATTCCCGAGGGCCATATGGCCACAAGCAGAGAGAGCCTGACATGATCTTTGCTCTCCGTCCTTATACTCCATCCTGGACTATGACACAGAACATGTAATTGCATATGTGATGAAATCATGTAACAGGAGGATCACCTTGTCTAGTGTGCAGCACTGTTCGCTAGTTCACTCCAAATCTTAAAAGCTGTCTCCTACCATCATCGAAGCAATAAACTCACTGAAGAATAGCATGAATTCATATGCTGTGTGATGGCTTATGATGCAGTTCTGCTAAATGTACCGTACAGCTTGTTCCAAGATCTTCTGTCTTGTTCTCTTTAGAGGAAAACTGTGCCATCTCCCCGCGACGTGAGGCGATTTGGACCTGGGACGAGGGTGGAGCTCCTGCTGGCCTGCCTTATGTCACCGCAAACACGGTGATCTCCTTCCACAGGGCACAGCAAGGGGAATCGGAATGGACTGTATCAAGGGGAACAACAAAGTCAAGGTTACCAGGGCTCCTGGTCCTCAACCACCTGGACAGACCATGATAAAAACCCTGAGATAAGTTGTGGATCTGAAGCCATGTCCAAGAAGCCCCACCACACCTGCAAAGTCATTATCAGAAATCCAGAGTGTCCTTTGGAAGGTCCTATTCATCCTCTCAAACCCTGAGGACACTACAGCATCCCTACTTCAGATGTATCAGTCTGAGCTCAAGGACGTGAGCTCATGCCAGGTTGATGTCCTGTTGGTTCTTCAGCGTTTTCAATCTTGAGTAGAATTTAAAAAGGTTTATGACCTCATCTACTTGAAGCTGAAGAAAAGCATGCATCTTAATATAGCCAATGGAGGTGGAGGCGTGAGACCCTTCAAACTCTCCAGAGATTCCTGGAAGCAATTAATATGGCAGGAATGGATGGCTCAGGACAAGCTACGGCTTTTCACACTCTGTGTGTGTGGGCATTTGTTTGTTTTGCAGGTTGTTCTTTGCTCTCTGGAAAAGCAGAGTCCTGGTGGCTAGTGGGTTAAATATTAGGCTGCTGCCCATGAGCTCAGCAGTTTGAAACCAACCGGCCTCTCTTCAGAAGAAAGAGGAGGCTTTCTACCCCCAGAAATAGCTGCAACCCACAGGAGCAGTTCTACCCTGGCCTTCAGGATCAGGATGAGTTCGCGTCAACTCCAAGGCAATAGCGTTTTGTTTTTGTTTTTTTCAATCTTGAACACCAAAGATGCAATGATGCTGGCATGATAGAACTCCCTGAGAGGTTTGCCATTTATGAATTATTTCTAGCTTAGAAACTGTATTCCATGTCTGATGTGCACATGCGAGCGTTTTAAATTCATTTGAAAGATGGATTAGAATTCATTAAAGAGAAGAGATGTGTGAATAATTTAGTTCTGTATTTTCATCTGGCATTCGGCTTTTAAAAGCAGAAAGAGAAGCGTACAGTGGTCATAAGCGTGACAACTCGTGTAGCGCCTTCTCTTTAAAAGACCCGATTTCCTTAAACAGCGGTGGTTTCCATGCTGTTGAGCTTTTTGATTTTGCCTTTTCAATAGGACTGGGTGGAGGTTAACTTCAAATATTGTTCCTTACCGACTCCATCATGTATTTAAAAGTATATGAGACCTCAACACCTGTTTATGGAACTTGAAATCACATATTTTACGGCTAGATCAATTTCTATCATGTGTATTCTCGGACATTAAAAAAACAAACCAAAAGCAAACACTTTCTTCCTGTTCCTTCCCCTCAAGTACCTGGTAGCCTCTAACTCACCTTTGCCTCCATGTATTTGCCTGTTCTCGATGTTTTACTTCAGTGGGATTACATTGGTCCAGTTCTGTCTGGCTTAGTTCACTCAGCTTCCCTGGAGAAGGACATTACGCTTGGTAAAGAGGAGGGCCAGTGAAAATGAGGAAGGCCCTCAAGGAGGTGGATTGGCACAGTGCCTGCCACAATGGGCTCGGGCAAGGGATCACTTGTGAGGATGGCACAGGACCGGACAGTGCTTTGTTCTGTTGTGCATAGGGCCCCGACGGGTTGGGACTGACTCGATGGCGTCAAACAGCAGTGATGGGTCCAGGTTTACCCATGTTGCAGTCATAGTCATCGGAAAACTCCCCCCTTTGCACGTTAACACGATATCCTGTTGTGCGTGCATGCTGCATTCTTCGCGTGGGTTCCATCCGTCACCTGTAGTTAGGCCCTGCGGTAGTTTCCATCTTTCGCTGATTGCGAATACTGCTGCTCTTATCGAGAAACCCTTTGACTGTGTCTATCCAGTCCCTGATTCTAGACACTGAAAGTAAAAGATCGGCGCATGCTGAGTGGAAAGGGGTCGAGAGGTGGGGGAGTACTGGATGAAGATGGTGCCATTTCTCCCGCAAAGCCTGCAGGAACTGTGGGGCGCTTTCAGCTGTCCCCGTGCTTCTCAATCGCTACCCACCCAGGCATGGCTCTGCCGTCACATCACTCACTGCCCACCAGGCCGGGCAGAATCCCACCACTTTGCAGGTGGAGTCTCACTGCTGCCAGTGACAGAGACAGATGACATATTTATTAGCTTGTCAAAACCTCCCCTGTTTATGGAAGGCTCACCCAGCTAAACAAAACAGTCTGCTTCCCATTGGCTCTTCCGGAGGCCCCTGTTGAGAGCTTCAGCAAAGTGCTTGATGAGGCATAAAATGATGATTAATTAATTTACTGCTCAGTTGATCATCACACTGCGAGGTTTATGGTTCTCCCAGCGGTCAGCCCTCGCTCTGCAGTGAGCGGCCGTTCTGCCTTTGCTTTGACCTGAGCTGGAGACTTCAGGGCTCGGGAAGGAGTTGGCGGGGGACGGGGAGGAGTGTCTCTGGAGACCCCAGTGGGTGGGTGTAGGGCACAGGCCAGCTTGTCATTAATCAAGATGCACTGGCCCTGGGAATGGAGCCTGTGTCCCATGCAGAGGAAAGTGCCGTGTGGTTGTTCCTACACTCCTGGCGCTCAATGCTATTGCAGGGCCGACTTGGCTTGGCCTGGGTCTCTATCACCGAAGAAGTCCTGGACCAACTTGGACCTTGCTGTCCCTTTGTGGAGCAAAGGTCGTAGTTGGCTGTGACAGAGAGGCCAGGGTCCACTCTGCTCAGATCACCTGTGAGCATTAGACTGGGGTGGGGATCGAACCACCGCATTCCAATTGTGCATTCCATGGGGAAGCTTTGGGGGATGGGAGTTTTGTTTTTTCTTCTTAATTTTAACCGGTGGCCTCATTTGTTGGATTTGAAGAGTGTGAGGCATTTATTTTCTTAATTATTAACTCCTTTTCCCTCAACCCTAGTAACCACCCATCTTCCTTGGATGGATCTGATATGCATGCATTTTAAGTGGCTATAGAAAAAAGACTTATGCAGTAAAATCTGTGTACTTAAAAGTCTTTATTCCTGAGGGGCATTCATGATGAAGTGCATTTATAAGTAGTCACTTTTATCGTGAAAGTTTTAGATATTCAAAGTATAAAAATATCAGAATGCAAATGACAGCATGAAACAATCGTGAGACTCCCTATTTAGCTGCCGCCATAATGGAGCCCTGGTGGTGTAGTGGTTAAGTATTGGGCTGCGATCTGAATGATCGGCAGTTCTAAATCGCCAGCAGCTCTATGGGAAAGACGGGGTTTTCAACTCCCATAAACAGTCGCGGTCTCAGAAAGTCACGGGGGTTAGCATTGACTGGATGGCAGTGGGAGTGACGGGGGTGGGGGTGGGGGGTGAACTATTAGTCAATCAGCAGGGGCTTATGTTCCAGCGCAGAAGGCTCAAAGTAGCAAGAACATTGACTGTCACTGTGGAGGCTGCCACATCAAAGGTGCAAGGCAGGAGCATGGAGTTCTCTTTTAGGTTCTGAATCCTGAGACAGGAAAAACGCTCACCTCCTTTGAGAGAAGAGTAAGAAGTATGTGTTGTTGACCCTGATTATCTTCCCCCAACCAAAGCTGTTCTTGACTTTCAGAATGTTGTTCAGCACATGGCATGGACTGATTTTCTCGTATTCCCCAGGGTATCCCTTGGCATACCAATGGTTAACACACTCAACTGCTAACTGAAAGTTTGGGGTTCAAGTCCACCCAGAGAGATGCCTAAGATGAAAGACTTGATGCATCTCAACAAAAGAAATCAGCTGCTGAAAGTGCTAAGGAGCAAGGTTTCCCTCGGACACAGGTGGGGCCCCCATGGGCCGGAGCTGAATAGAAGGCCAAACTTTTGTCTCGGTCTGTTTTTTGCAGGAGGGAATGCATTGAGCTTTGTCATGGTTCCTGGAAGACCTGAGTATCCCCGATCCTCCAGGTTACTGTCCTCAAAATAAGGAACCAAACATCGAATTATTGTTAAGACCCATCGGCACCCTCTGCAGACAATCCTGGAGGCGATCCCAGACACTGATGGGTGTTGCATGGAGGCAGCTCCAGCTTCTGGTGGTCCTGTGTCATCTTCATGATCTGCGGCGAGCTGGAAGAAATTGCGGATGCTGCTGCACCCATCCGGCTCACTGAGGGCTTCCCTCATTCTCATGGAGCAAACATGCTTCTCTGTTCTGGATTGGAACTTACCCGCTGATATGCCCAAAGGCAGGAAGCGAGATGAAGTTTCTCCGTCTTCACGTGTAAGGAGCATCCTGGCTTCCCAAGGGGGAGCCTATCAGCCTCCATTTAGTTGTGTATAAAGCAGGGATAATCCTTGCCTCTTCAGACGATTTGCTGAAGAGTCCTTGAGGAAACAGGCCAGATGTCTTTGGACAATGAATGGATGAGACAGCAAGCACCACTGTGTCCTGCCTCTTGCCTCTTGCCTCCTGGAGAAGAGGAGAGGCCAGTGGCCCTGTGGAGGCAGGAGGGCACTTTGGGTCTTCTCTGCAGGGGACTTGCACTGTGCATTTTGAGCATTCTTTAAGGAATGCTGGTCATTGGGGGCAGGTCCTGCAGGAGGGCACAGGAGCTGGACCTCACAGGGCCAACAAAAGGTGACCCTGAGAGTGGTATTGATTTTGCTTGTTCGCTCCCTCAGGGCACAGACAGGTGCCTGGAGCTGATGACATATCCTGCTTTCCTTTTGTCCTTCTCCACCCCACCTGCATTTCATAGACCGCGCCTCTAATCCCAAAGAGCCACTTTGCTGTCACTTGGTTTAAAAGGCCCACTCTCCATCACAACAATACCAGGCTGTCTACAAGGACCATTCCGGATCTTTGAAAATTTGTTGTTTTCCTTTTACAAAATGCTAAAAGAAGCACAAGAGACTGAAAGTCATCTCATCACTTTCAGAGATTGGCTATACTTGGGCCAAATGATCTCTAAGGCCAATAGTGACATCACCTCAGTCACGGCAGCATGATAACGGGCCACGTCCTCACTCCTTATGGGAAATAAGCCCATGCTTCACACAACGGTGCAATAGCCCCATCTGGCTCGCACCATTTCCTAAGATTATTTTTTTTCCTACTGACTGTTAGCCATGTGTCCAGGATACTCAAGCTAATGAGTGCCACATTTCCCCCTGAGCGCACATCATTTAGCTCTACAATGAGGAGCTGGAAAGAACTCTCAGGTCAGAAAGACTGTTCAACACAAACACTTCACCTTCTCCCTTTTCCTGGAATTTTTGGATCACTCCAGAATTTCGCTTCATAGGGGAGGAACTTAGGTTAAGACTAAGCCACCATGGCAAAGAACACACTTATTCAGGGCGAGTTAACTATAAGCGAACCTTGGGGATGGTTGGGAGCCTGTTCCATACCATTTCGGTAAAGTGAACGTCCCAAGAAAGCAAGTCCCATGAACCCTTTGGCTCCCTGATGCATACAAGAGTTATGTTGTCACTGCACTGTCCCCTAGGAAGGCTGCACCAGTGTTAGAAAGAGTTGGAAGGCAAGGTGAGGAGACTAAAGTTGACATGGAGACATCATGAAGTGGACCTGCGCTGTGGGGGAAAGTAGCCCTCGTATGATTGCTGGGCATCACATTGCTGCAAACCTTCAATTTATTAAAAACATAACCATAACCAAGAAGTGCACTATATGTGAAGTGCCACGGAGCGAGCTGGGCCGCATGCAGCTGGCAGTCCAGTCCAGTGAGAACACTTTGCCTCGGTCTCGGGGTGGCTGCACCTTTCCCGGTCCCCAGGTGAAGCACCGAGATGGGCGAGCATCACCTGTCCTGAAGATACTGAAAACGTAAAGCTGGATGTTTTTTGTTTGCTAAAATATGGAGAGGCTGGAAAAGCGAAAATCTCAACACTTTCAAAGGATTAAGTATGTAATGTAGAAATAAAATCTCCGTAAATTTGAAGGTTCACATTGAACACATAATAGATGAGTAGATGGACCTCATCATCAAACTCCCAAATCGGGGCACATTTCAGTACTCTCCTCGAAATGTTCTGTGGGCCTCCAGCCAAAAGACTGCGTGGAGGGAATTCCCAGAGGTGCTCCTGAAGGGGACCCAGCTCCACTGAGATTCTCCGTGGGAGGCTTAGAAAGTACAGGCCGTCACACAGTGCCTCTTCATCTTAAGGCAGTAAAACGAACAGGGATACATCCCAGTGGGCTGACTTTTTCCTGAGCTCTGGTTCACTTCTCCAGTGAGTTAGCTTTGTTTGTTCCCAAAGAAGTAGCTAGAACATTAAATCAACCCTGCGCTGTTGGCATCATCTGCCAACCTCTCAACACTGCCTCTTGGCGACCTTTTGCAGAACACAATGAAATGCCTTGCACTATGACCTGGTCCTGTGCCATCCTTACAACCACCGGCATGTTCAACTCCATCACTGTGAGTGTTGTGCCAATCCATCCCACGGAGGGGCCTCCACACCTCTGTTGCCGTCAGCTAATTTTGGGAAGTAGATCATAAGATCTTTTGCTTTTGTCTTTGTCTGATAGGTCGATATAAAATCAGATCTACTTGACCAACACGACTGATATTCAAAATGGTGGTAGCATAGTTTCCAGTATCATAGCAACCAGAAAGCTCTAGAGTAGATCAAACTGACAGGCAGGTGGTAGACATCAATGAGAAAAAAATAAAAACAATATACATATACGAGAATGAGTCAAAAACATCCCAGCTCATGCAGGCACAGGCTTTATTCCAAACAGAACATGTTTAAATAGGTCTCTCTGAGCAGTAGATGATTACAGACAAGTCTCTCAGCCATGAATTGTCTTAGACTCAGTAGAGAGCCATCAAGCAAAACTGCAGTTCAAAGCTTGACTTCTGAGAAGAGATGCTAGGCCAGTACTTTTTAAGGCAGAAAGATCAGCTTAGAAACTAATGGTGATTGTTTTACGAAATTCCTTAGGGTAGCAATGAGTTCAGTCTTAAGAACAGGTGTGAAGTTGGCTCCGGACTGAGCAGGGTTGCTATGTATTTGAACTAACTCAATAGCCCTTACAACAATGACAACAACAAAGGGTAGCGGTGTAGTATGAGATGAATTGGGTTGCTCACTGAAAGGTTGGCAATCCAAAACTGCCAGCCCCTTGGGAGAAAGATGAGACTTTCTAGTGCTAGAAAGATGTGCTATCTCAGACACTCACAGGAGCAATTCTACTCTATCTTCTATGTTCACTCTGCATCTGAATGGACTAGAAGGCAGTGAGTATTTGATAGGGATCCCTGGGGGTGTAACGAGTTAAGCTATGGGTTGGTAACCACAAGGTCAGCAGTTTGAAACGACCTGCCACACCAGAGGAGAAAGATGCCACAAAGATTCTCAGTGTCTGAAAACCCCACAGCAGTATTTTTACTATGTCCCACAGACTTGTAAATGTAATGTAACTTGATGGCAGTGAGTTTTGGGCAATCTTTATAGATTTTCTCTTAGGACACAGGGCAATAGAGAGGACTTATTTGGAAGAAGCTGTAAGACAGTTGAAAAATACAGTTGAAAAATAAAAAACAAGAGAGTTTCTCCTATGGTTGGTTTGCTTGCTTGTTTTCCCTCATGACAATGCACCCACTAATTCTTTGAGGGTCGCAAGGAATGTCCTACGAGAATTTTGTAAGGAAATCTAACTCGATCCACCCTCTCTCCCCATCTTGATTTCTCAGATTTCTTGTTCCTGGATTTCAATTTTGAAGTGATCTGAATCAAAGAGTACAGAAGTCTTTAGGGGAAGGTTGAAAAGATGGAAATACCATCTTCAGAAGTAAATAGACGTACATGGAGAATGTATGGAGAAATCGTAGCTTGAAATTTTGATGTTGCTTTTATGATGATATAACAATGTTTGTTAAGTCAACCTCAAATTTTTAACAACATTAAAGCCAGTGCAAAATGTACCCATGTGCAATCCGTATTTCAGAGGTTTGCCGCTTCCATCATAGAGTTCTTTCAAATGAACGGTTATTTTGCCCAGGATGCCTGATGACTTTATTATTTCTTGTTCTAAGACTGTATCGACACTGTCTTATGCTAACTGTAATTAACATAGTTTCATGTGGTTACTGAAATTGCACATAGCAAAACGGCAAACTCAGAGCCATTGCGTCAATTCCAAGCCATAGCGACTCCATAGGACAGTAGAACTGGCCCTGTGCGTTGCGGAGACTGTAGCTCTTTAAGGGAGAAGAAAGTGTCAGCTTCTTCCTGCAAAGTGAGCTGGTCATTTCCAATGGCAGACTTTGTGGTTCACAGCCTCACAAGTGACCCATTATGCCACCAAGGTTCCTTACACACAGAAAGCATGCACCAATTCAGCAATTTCTATACGTGAAATATAGAGCTATTGATCATGTTTTTCAACTTATGCCACCATATTCACTGTCCTTTCCTTATTTCTTCATCCTGCTTTACGCAAACTCACTTTCCACCAAGCTGTCCATCTTATTTTGAAAGTTGTCAAAGTTTTCCCACATAAATAAGTTCTCTCGATAAGCACGATGCTCATGGGAGACATTCTGTATGAGTTGAGGCGGACTATTGTTTGGCTGGCTTGAAGGATGCTTTGGGAGCATTTTAGGTGAAGGTTGAAATTCACTCAGCCAATGGTTCTATAGGTTCCTCCAGCCCCAGTCACCCCACAAAATCAGATTCAATGGAAATTGAAATTTGGTTCTACATTTTGTGCACTTTTTATCAGGATTGTTTTAGAGATTCTTTTCGTAAAACATGTAGTCATGGCCGACAAGCACAATGCAGTTCTGGGCTCATGGAGAAAGTGGCAGTTGTCTGTGGGTGCAATTGGTCACTTATTCCGCGTCCTTCTCTTTCTCCTGCTCTGTTGCTCATGTCAGGGAAGGAGCTGAGATGGTCAGGAGGTGCTCAAGGAACCTCGACTTGCTTTTTTGAGTGATGGAAAAATTGCACTGCCTAAAGGTAATAGATGCATAGCCCATTGGTGTAAGTGATGCCAATTCATTGTACACAGTGAGAACGTTGAATCGTTACCTATATTTTCATTTATTAAAATAGAGTAGATACTGTGGCTGCATATGAGCAACAAAACACTTGATGGAATTTAGTCTATTCATTTGGGGATTTAGGGTCATGGCCTTATGGGATATTCCAGTTATTTTATCTCATATCATTTTCAGTATTTATTTTCTAGCTCCTACTTAGAGACCAGTCCCTGGAGAAGGACAACATGCTTGGAGAAAGAGTGGGGCAGTGAAAACGAGGAACCCCCTCAGCGACATGGACTGACACAATGTCTGCAACAATGGACTCACTCACAGGGATAATTGTGAGGATGGCCCAGGACCAGGCAATGTTTCATTCTATTCTGTGTCGGGTCACTCTGGGTCAGAACCAACTCAAGGGCACCTAACAACAATAACCTAGTGTCACCCAGTGTCTAGGGTCTTAAATGCCTACAAATGGCTACCCAAGACACAACAATTGGTCTCTATTTGACTAGCTCATGATTTTGACAGGACGGTCCCCAATGAAAACAAACATGCATTTGTCCGTTTGAACATGTTTCTGTGCCTGAAAGGGAGAGAGGGAATCTTTCTTTCAAATTCAATCTCACAATGAAGTGACAATATGTTGTTGTGTAAACACTACTGAGGTTTGAACAATAACCACTGATGGTGATAGTGACTCAATAGTGTCTAAGCTGTATTGACGGAAGTAAATAAAACCAGATATCCCCATTGAGAGACGCAGAACCAGGCATCCAGGGGATGCCACACCTGAGCCAGCACCAGAAAGGTTTCCTTTTCTGTTCTGGAGGGTCCCTTAAACAGAGGCACCGTGGAAGAAACACAGCACTTCCCTCTCTGGTGAGGAGATTGCTCTTCTGCTCTCAGAGATCCATAGAAGGTTGGGCATCAGCTCATGTAGTTGTGTTAGAGGTGAAACAGATGAGCGAGGTGCCTATGAGCAAGACGCCCAGTGTCAAGTGGTGAATCTGCCTCGGCCAAAGGGAGCGTCCACAGCTTCCTTCTCGACGGGAGTCCCTTTCTCATAGCTGGTGAGCGGTCTTCTCCGTGTCTGCTAAGACACTGCCTGCCGTGTGAGCCTGGATCATGGGCAGCCCCGGGAGTTTGTATTCATGACTGCTCCCGATGCTAATAAAGATACAACGCCTTGTGTTAGGCAGAGATTTAGTCGTATTGATGCAGATTTACTGCTCCCTGGGAAAAAAATAAAAGAGAGCCTTATTGTATGATCAAAGCCAATAAAAAATAGAAAACAAATGACACTGTAGACTGAATAGAATCGACGCACTGTTTAATGAACACTTATTGACCAGTAACCTGCAACTAATGTAGCTATGGATTTTTACTTTGTCTGTTCATGGCTCTAAGAAGCAATCAGTTGGGGCTCCCCTGACGGCAGGAGGAGGTGTTAGTTAACAAAGCTATGTTTTATTTAGTGCTAAACAAAGCAGTCAATTTAAATTTGAGGTGGATGGGAAAACCATCTCTTTGGTTTATGTGCTCTGGAATCACTTGTGCGCGGATGTTTTAAGACGGTTTCGTCCTGAGATACAGATTGCTTGTTATGTAAGGCAGCTTCCCATCCATTTACAACAAGTGACGGGGGAATTAGTCAATGTCCAGCATCACCGGGTAGGAATTTAAACCCAATAGCCCTCATGTGGAATTTTTTTTTTTTAAGGAGAATATCAGGCACGAGGTTGAGTCTCCTTTACTTGTATTTTATGGAGTTTAAGAGGTATACACAGAGGAATTTTGTTGTCCAGAAAATTCAGAAGCATATCCTCTGAATGAGATAACTGAAACTTCAAAGCCATAAGAAAGGTAATCATTGAAGTTGAAGTGGTGCTTTAGGAAACATCTATTTCAAGGCCTACGTTTTCTTTGGAGGTAAAGCTATCCAACTTCCCCTTCTGTTTGTCCTGTGGTGGTGGCCCATTTCCATGTGAGCCTGTGTGACTTGGAAGCATGTCCTTCTTTATCAATGCCTCTGTCATGGATGCACTCTTTTGTAAAAAGAAAAAAAAGTTTCATTGGCATATGTTTCATGGGTCATAAATCATATTAAGAAACATTGTGCAATCATCAGCACAGGCAATTTCAGAATATTTTCCTATCACACTCATAGTTGTTAGTTCCCCATTTCTCACTCATCCTCCTCTCCCATGCCCCTAGGTAATTATTTCAGTTACTGTCTCTATAGATTTATCTCTCCTGGATTACATATACAATAATCCATACACAACTCAAACCAGCCCAACAATAATGAGGAGACTAAAACATGGAAAAGTTCTCAATCAGAAGGCAGAAAATATTAAAAACTGAAACCTCTTTAAAATGAGTCAAGAGCGAGATCAACTGACAGGGCATTTTAACCTAACTACATCTGCCCAATTGCAATGCTCTCTGTGAGAGCAAGGCTGTTCCCATCCCTAGACCACGTTCAGAGGGGATTCACCAGAGGCTTCCTGGTGTGGAAACTGCCAAGGGATTTGGGGTTTCCACTGTCACCATAGCCTTCGCTAAAGGATGTTCACAGTTTAAGCTCTGATGCCATTCCCACTTTAACATTTGGATTGTATTATTTGCAATCCTTGGATCGCACAGGCTGGTGTGCTGCACTCTTGATTGCTGTTTGTCTTTCCCCAGCCCTTCCCCAGTCTCTCTCTGAGAACAGTAGTCACAGTCCTCCTGCGATTTCCATCACGAACTTACCTACTTCCTCTTTGGACCATTGACTTTACTTCAGATACCATCTTTTCAACCTGTACAAGTTACTGTGTACGACCTAATTTTTATCCTCATCGAAACCTGGGTGGGTGCTGGTTTTGATATATTCTTCCCTGAAAGAAACTCATCTCAGAGAAGCTAAAGTGTCCTAAGACCCCACAAAAAAATTAGTGACAGATCTGGATGTGGATCTTACGCATCTGACTCAGGGCCGATGTTCCTCCAGCCACACTAGTGTGCACTTTTCAATAAGGAGATGTTCGTCCTTCAGTGCCCACTTTGTTCCTGGAATTAGGCAGGTGGAGAGACAGTTCAGCACCTGGGACAGACTTTTTGCTTCCCTCAAAAAACCTGAAAAACAAGCAAACAAAACATATTGTTGAGAATAAGGGAGGTTGGAACAGAATCCCAAAGTCCATCTTTAAACGATGCAACACCCCCCAAAGCGGTCACAGGGAAGGGATGAGTCAACCAGGGTACAGTAAAGCGTGATTGAACACACAATACTCTCATGACCTCAGTGCTGCTTCTCACTCTGGACTAGACTGGAATATGTACACAGGTATAGATAAGAGGTAAGTGCTCATGACACCCAGAATCCAGGAACAGGAGTGAAAATAGCTATACCAGAAGGAGAGGGGACAGAATGGAAAGGAAGAGAGGAAGGGGGAACGAAACACAAGGACACATAATCATGCACCCACTTCCAGGGGGAGGAACAACAGAAATCATGGGGGAAGTGAGAGAGTGGTCGGTGTGAGATATGAACATAATAATAATTTATAATCTATCAAGGGGTCACAAGGGTGGGGGAGGGGAAAAAGAGGAGCTGATCCCAAGAGCTCAATAGAAAGTAAAAGTCTAGAAAAGAATGATGGCAACATATGTACTAATATGTCTGATACAATTGATTAATGGATTGTAATAAGAGTCGTAAGAGCCCTCAATAAAATGAGAAAAAGCAAAACAACAACCCTGACCAACACTCAGTTTCACTACTTTGTTATAGTGACAGCTTGCCTTTGGGATGCTTCTAGGTGCACTTGTTTGAGAGAGAGGGGCATGACAAAGACATGGTCCTCAAGTTGATTCTGACCCAGAGTGGCCCCATGTAGGAAGGACTTCAGAAAGTCCACGTCTCCATGAGTTCCTTTGAAGCTACCGCTTCTATCAGAGAAGAACTGGGCATCACAGAATTTTCAAAGACTGATTTTTCCAGAAATCGCCAGGCTTTTTTCCTGGGGTGTCTCTGGTGGACTCAAACATCCCAAATGAAAGCAATAGCCAACACTGATAACCACTTATCTGTTATATAGGATTAAGGAGGATGAGTGGGCATCCACGAGCAGACTGGCCAATGTCAAGGGTGCATCTGAGTCCTGACTGCACATGGAGATCACTGTGCTCTGCCTGTACCACACTGGGCTACTCCTTGACTCACCAGGAGCACCCCCCACTCAGCTTACACAAAGGAAAGGGAAACCAAAGACCATGTGGCTAACTGTCTATGAGCAGATGATCCACCATTGTTGTTGGGTGCCGCTGAATCACTCGGGCCTATAGCCACCTTCTTCACAACAGAAGGACACACTGCCCAGTCCTGCACCCTCCTCACACTTGTTCCTCTGCTTGAGCCCATTGTTGCAGCACTAAGTCAACCCATCTCATTGAGGGCCTTCCTCTTATTCATTGCCCCTCCACTTCACTAAACATAGTCTTCTTCTCCAGGGCCGGATCTCTTTCTAACAACATACCCAAAGTATGAAAGACCATTCTCATCATCCTTGCCTCTGAGGAGCACACTGGCCAGGCTTCTTCCCAGACAGCTCCATTTTGTCCTTTTAGCAGTCCACAGTACTTCCAATATTCTTTGCCCGTAACACAATTCAAGTGTATCAATTCTGTGTCGGTCTTCCTAACTCAACATCCCTGAAAGCCCTGATGGTGCAGTGTCTACACTGGACTGTGATTCCCACTGTGGGTGTTTCCAAACCAGCAGCAGCTACATGGGAGAGGAAGACCCCCTCAAACTTTCTACTCCCGTAAACAGTTACAGTCTTGGGAACCTGTAGTTGGTCGCTGTGAGTGTGCATCGACTCAATGACCGGGACTTAAAAAAAAAAAAAACACTTCACATGCGTATGGGGCAATTGAAAATACCAAGGCTTGGGTCAAGTGACTTTTAATTGCTCTGTTTAAGTTTGGAACCTCCATTGTCTACCAGACTCCTTTACCCTTCCCCCTGCAAACTGGGGTAATTCGCATGATTAAGATAATCAAGTTTCCTTCAGGAAGATCAAGGGAAGTTCCCCATCACGAACAACAAGCTGGCTATTCCCACTGCCGTGCTTGTTCTTAGGCAGGCGCCTGTCTGACTTCCACAGTGTAGCCAACCTCACTGTCTGCACAGAGCAATTACCCACAGCCGGCGACGGCTCAATCCTTCTTGAAACACGGTGTGTCACGGCAGGCAACGTTTGCCTAAAGTCAGGTATTGGTGGCAGCTGTAGGGTTTGGTTCACAGTGCTTAGCCACACAGTCAGGGACTCCGGGAAAGAAGAAGTTCCCAGGTGTGTAAGGAAGCAAAATTGGGGACCAGTCCACCTGTGGTCCTAGATCTTCTATCTGGAAAGGAGATGAAAGTGACCACCTGGGTTGGGGGTGGGGATGGGTCAATAAACAATGAGGAAAGGACAAATGGGGCTGGTGAAAGAGGAAAAAATATCCTAACACCTGAGCACTAAAAATAAAATCGCACTGGGGGGGGGGGGGGCGGAGGAGAACAAGCAGAATGGTTGGATTGGCTCCTTAACCTCTGCCATGTGCTGGGGTTCCTGGGAACACTGAACTCCGGTGTTATTTTGAGGAAATAAAACAAAAGGAAAAGGCTGTTTGAAAGTATAAGCCATGAATCCTAATGGAACCAACTATCTCCTCCAATTAAAACAGAAACAAACAAAAAAAACAGCACAAAATTATTTTTGAGCTTCCAACCCAGGAAATGATACTTTGCACCCATCTACATGGTTGGGAGCTAGTCACAGACCAGACTTTCAGAGTTCGACTCCTGACTTTGTGTGAACAGGTCTTGGGTTAGTTAATTAATGATACTCTCTCAGTGGTGGGGATAGGTGGCCAGACCCCTTTCAAAAACCAATGTCCCCATCCTCCAACGGTGAATCAGTTACACCAGGTGTATAGTTTGACGTTGCCAGGGTGGGGAAATTTACACTACAGTGATAGGCAGTACTTCAGATGAGAGCTTTTGTTTCCTGGACAGTCAAGTATTAAATACTAGTATGCTTGGTCCTTACCCCCCGTGACTTAAAAGGCACCTGGCACAGTGTATTTCTCCCACCTTCCCTCCGGTGCAAGCCTCTCATGAACATCCGCTTGTTTCACTGTGCAGTGGGAATCCCCCCAGCACTGACTCCATACTGTTGTGGTGAGGTGCCATCAAGTCAGTCTGACTCACGGGGGCCTGATGTACAACAGAATGAAACACTGCTTGGTCCTGCACCATCCTCACAATTGTTCTTACATCTGATCCCATTGTTTTAGCCAGGAACCCTGGAGGCATTGGGGTTATGCGTAGGGCTGCTAACCCCTAAGTTAGCAGTTCGAAACCACCAGCCATTCCTTAGGAGAAAGAAGAGTCTTTCTAATCCCATACATTGTTATCGTCTCTGAAACCCATGGGGTCAGTTCTGCCCTGTCCTATGGGGTCACCATCAGTCGAAATCAACCCGATGGCAGTGAGTTTGGGCTTTTGGTTCATTTCATTGTGGCAGCCACTGTGTCAAACCATCTCATCGGGGCCTTCCTCTTTTTGGTGTTCCTCCTCTTTCCCAAGCATGATGTCAAGATGTCCCCAATATGTGAGATGAAGTCTTGCCTTATTCGCATCTAAGGGACCTTCTGGTTGTGTCTCTTCCAAGACGGTTCTGTTTGTTCTCCGTTGACGCCTTGCAAGAGTAGAGAGAACAAGGTGAGGCATGTATAAAGGCTGGCACCGTGTGGGACACATAGTCTCCATGGGTAAGGGCTCACGGAGTTGTTAATATATTAGGCGCTGCCTCTGGGATGCGCCCCTATGCAGAGCTCCAAAGAGCTCCGATAGCTACCTGAAAACAGCACAGGGACGAGCCTGCACTGAATCACAGATGTCGCCTGGAAGAAAAGCAAACTTTTCCACACTCCACTCGGTGTTCAAGGTGAATCCGGCACAACGTGTGGAGGGGGAAGATAAATAAGGAAAACCCAGCAAGAAGTGGCAGTGATGGAGCAAATTGAACCAAAATGAGTCACCGGCACCACGGGCCGCAGACTTCTACAGGTTCTCCACGAGTGTCGCTGAAGCAGGTGTCTGAAGGGCCCCCTCCCCGGCCGCCTTCTGCAGCAACACAGTACCAGGCGCCGGGTGCTTCGGAGGCTTGGATGCCTTTTCTGCGTGTGTTCCCTCCTTGTTGGCACACGTCCGACGCGAGCAGATAGGAGCACGGCGGGGAAGAAGGAGAAGGCAAACTTTGTCCGCCTTATGGTGAGCTGCGGTTTCCAGAAGGTTTGCATGCATGTTCCACACGCACGTGAACACCCCGTTTGCAGTGCGTAGTGTGATTACGGTTGGAGCTCAAGCACAGCCGTTGGAATCTTGCATGCCCACTGCCGGGAGTTGGGCTGCTCACTGCAAGGTCAGCAGTTCGAAACCACCAGCGGCTCTGCAGGAAAACATGAGAGAGGCTGTCTACACCTGTGAGGAGTTACAGGCTCAGAAACGCACAAGGTTAGTTCTGCCCAGTCCTATAGGCCGCTGTGAGTCGGGCTCGGCTCAGTGGCAGTGGGTTTAGCTTTGGTGGAGATGTGTAGTTCTCCCAGAGCTGGGATTATCTTGTAAGTCTAAAGAAATTCTCAGCAGTCTGGGTGCACTCTGATGCCTTTGCAATCTTGTCTCATAGTCGTGTGTTAAATATGAATGAGGTAAGAAAAGAGGGCAGTCTCCTTCAGCATGGGAAGTAGCTAATGAACCAAACTTCTTAAAACACAAAGAACCCTACAAACTCACTGTCCTCAAGTTGATGCTGTTAGTGACCCTACAGACTAGGCAGAAGTGCCCTTGTGGATTTCAGAGACTGTGCCTCCTTGTGGAACTAGAAAATCTTTCTCCCACCAAGATGAACATTAACCAAACCAAACCAACAAAAAAACAACCCAACAACAATAGCAAATCAAAACAGAAAAGCCTCAATCGAAAAGAACGCAGAAAATGTTAAAAACTAGACCAAATGTTAAATGTGTCCACAGGGAGATCAAATGATGAGATGTTAAACTTAACCCAACTATGCTTGCAGTCATCCACTTTTCACGGCAGTCTGTATGATAGCACGGTTCTTCTTGTCCCTCAACTCTGTCGCAAGAAATGCACCATGTGTGGACCCAGTAAATGGATGGGGCTTCCACTGTCTTCCTCAGCCTTCAGTCTTTTTAAAGACCGTTTAATAGCCAGCACAGTAGGAGCCTGAGATCATATTTCTACAACTGTTAATCAATTCTATATATCAATCTATGCTATGGACTGGCTGCTCACACAAGGTCAGCAGTTAGAGACCACCAGCTGCTACTCTGGACATTGTCAAGGCTTTCTAGGCCCGTGGCGACCCTATGCACCAGCCTCACAATTGTTCCTACGCTCCAGCCACTTTGTCCATCCATCTCATCTCCAGTCTTCCTCTTCCCCAAGTACGTTGTCCTTTCCCAGAAACGGGTCTAGCCTGATAACATGTCCAGAGTACATGAATGAAGTGTCATACACCTTGCTTCTTAAAAGTATTCTAGCAGCTCTTCTTTGAAGGCGGATCTGTGTTTCCTTTTGGCAATCCACTTTAAAAAAATGAAATAAAACAAGCTTGCTATTTTCAAGTCAATGCTGACTCATCACAATCCCATGCGAGTTTCTGAGACTGCAACTGTTTGTGGGATAGAAAGCCGGCTCCCACATTGCAGCTGGTGGTTTGGGGATGATGGCCATGCGAATCGCAATCCAACTTTTAGCCACCATGCCACCAGAGCTCCTTGGGAATCCACAGTACTTTTAATATTCTTAGTCGCCATCCTAGTGCATGTGCATTGATTCTTCTTTGCTCTTCCTTTAAGGAGGCTTGGTGGCACAGCGGGTTCCGAGTTCAGTTGCAAACCTCAAGGTTAGCACTTCAAATACCAGCCGCCTCACTGGAGACAGACTAGGCATGGGGCTTTCCGCTCTCGTTAAGGTTTACAGCCACAGAGGCAGTTCTGCTCTGTCCTATATGTCCACTGTGCATTGACATCAACTTGATGGCACTGAGTCAAATATTCTGGACAACACTAAGTGATTGCAAAAGATTCTAAAAGCATGTTACTCTCAAATTGCTTTCCAAATATCTTAACAAATCACAAGATTTTAATAAAACAAACCAACATGCTAGAAAACACAGGTGCTGGTTCTCTCAGAGGAGGAAGCTCATATTCCAAGAAAAGTCTTTGGTCCCATATCAAGATGAGCAATTGGATATTTATATTTTTAAATGTTTAATGCATGATTGCATCTTCTATAATTAATGTGTTTTTACTAATCAGGCAACTACTCGTGTTAATAGAATGGACTAAGGAGCTGTCAGAAACCCTGAAGTTCGTTGGGGAGCCTTGGTCAAGTGCCCCCACCCAGCTTCACTATGAGGCAGGCTTCTTCTAAGCATCAGCCGTGCTTGTCTTGACCTATTACATCATCGTCATTTTCCTAGTAATTAAATGTGCATTCCTCACAATGAAAGGTTAGAGGACATCAAGAGACTCCTGGCAGTGTAACTGACAGGGATTTATGGAGAAAAATCCATGTATAAACAGAACAGGCAAATCACTGGGCTTTGAGACAATGTAAAGATGACAGAGGCAAAGAACAAATGTTAAAGGTAACTATGATCCAATATTGTCTGAAACGTACGTATCTCATTAGAGATGGATCTGCTTAAATTCACCAGTCAAGAAAGAACTGATGAAAGAAAGAGAAAAGTAGGTCAGTGTGAGAGCTGTGTAAGTTTGGTCTCTAATGGGACAATCATTAAAAATAATTTCAATTATTCACATTTGAATGACTTTTAAATAAAGCTTTTTAAATAATGTGAAATCCACTGCACAAAATTGAAATTAGAGAATGGCCAAGTTAATCTCTGACATATTATTTGAGCTCGTACGTTTGGAGGGCGTGCACGGTGGAATGTTAAATTTGACATAAAATATTGTGCATCCTGGGTTTATTTCAGAGTGGCCGTGTCATCTAAGAGTGTGTTTTATGAGAAGGTAATTACAAGCAGAACACTTTTGCACCCCAAACTTGCAAAGGGCACTCTAAATGCTTTGGGGACATTAATAAACTCAATTATTTCACACCTGATGGATTTGTAGCTTGGCCCTGTGCAGTTGAAACAGTGAGAGAAATGAAATAGTGAAGCAACTCAAAACAATCCAAAAAATTCCCTCTTATCTGACAGGGAGGAAAGCGGTTATCTCAAGCTCATTGTTAAGTAGAAACTTCTAGCCCTAGGAGAGATATCGGTCAGTCATATACTGAGCTCTATGAAGACCTACACTCTTGGCAATACAATCGTTAACATGTGAGTTCTGAAATCTGCTTCTTTTCTTGTGATCACCAACCTGGTTCTACAAATTGTCGCATGAAGTTGGTGAACAATCTTTTATGCCTCCAGATTCTCCTAGTTACCAATTGCTTACAAACCTATTATTTCCCAATTTTCAGAGCACATCCTGAGAGAAAATAAATGATGATGGGATTCATCATTCCCAGGATGATATCTGGAAAGGACTGGTGACCTGAGCCCTGGGTACCAAGCTAACAAAACAATATCTTCATATATGAGAAAAGTAGAAAATGTGGATATCATCCAAAAATGTAGCAGTACATTTACTAGGTTGCTGTATTATTAAATGCACCCTCAACATTCATTCTGAACTATAAACTCTGACAGCCATCGAGTCTGTGCCTACTCATAGCGACCGGATAGGACAGGTTAGAACTGTCCCTGTGAGTTTCTGAGACTGTCACTGTTAAAGGGAGTAGAAAGCCAGGAGTAGAAAGCCCCATCTTTCTCCCATGGAGTGGCTGGTGGCTTGGCAAGGCTGACCTTGTAGTTAGCAGCCAAATTCTTAACCACTTCTCCACCACAAATAAAATCCAGTTGAATTATTGATTTTCAAATAGCATGCTCTACTTCTACTAGGATGTGTAGACTTCATCTCACATATTTTGGATATATTATCTAAAAGACCAGTCTGGAAAAGGAGTTCATATGTGGTCTAGTGGAGGGACAACAAAAAGGGGAAGACACCGCCCCCCATGAGATGGATTGACACAGTGGCTGCAACAATGGCCTCAAATATACCAACAGTTGTGAGGATGGCACAGGGCCGGGCAGTGTTTGCTTCTGGTGTACATAGGGTTGCTGTGAGAACCGACTCAACTGCACCTCACAACATTTATGCAGACGGTTACATGTGAGTAAACAACACTTATGTTTTAATGCTGGTAACTCCTGGGAGGAGTTAATTATCCAGTTGGCCCTTTGCTCTAGCAATCAGGAGCTGCAGTTAATGCACCTTCCTTGCTCCTAATTGGGATCCGTTAGTGCAGGTAAATATCTCCTTGTTGAGAACCCACATCCTTCAGAACATTTTCTCTTACAATCACTTCCCTAGTTGTTTCTTCCTTTTTCTATTAAATTTTTTTTTTATTTTACTGGGAATTCTTGCAGTTCTTATCACAATCCATACATAAATTCATGTGTCAAACACATCTGTACAAATGCCATCATATTTTTCAAAACATTTTCTTTCTACTTGAGCCCTTGAGATCAACTCCTCATTTTTATTTTTCCTCTCTCCCCCAACTCTCCCTCCCCCATGTCCCATTGATAATTTATGTATTATTGTTTCCCCCATGTCTTACACTGACCTATGTCTCTTTTAACCCCCTTTTCTGCTGTCTGTCCCCCGGGAGGGGTGCCATATGTGTGTTATTGTGATTGGTTCACCCTCCCCGGTTCCCTTCCTCTCCTAGTATCGCTGCTCTCTTTATTGGTCCTGCGGGGTTTATCTGTTCTGGATTTCCGGTGTTTCGAGCTCTTATCTGTGCCAGTATAAATGTTCTGGTCTAGCCAGTTTTGTAAGATGTAATTGGGGTCTTGATGGGGGGGGCATTAAAGAACGAGAGGAAGTTCAAGTAAGTCCTTGGTGCTGCACTGCACCCTGACTGGCCCATCTCTTCCGAGTGGCCCTACTGATAGCGAGTGTCCAATTGGCTATTGATGGGCTTTGGGTCTCCACTCTGACCTCCCCTCATTCCCATTGATAAGATTTTGTGTTTGTTTATTTGTGTTTATTTGGGGTCTTTGATGCAGGATACCTGATCCCATCGACACCTCATGATCACACAGGCTGGTGTGCTTCTTCCATGTGGGCTTTGTTACTTCTCAGCTAGATGGCTGCCTGTTTATCTTCAAGTCTTTAGGACCCCAGATACTATATCTTTTGATAGCCGGGCATCATCAGCTTTCTTCACTACATTTGTTTATGCACCCATTTTGTCTTCAGCGAGTGTGTCACGGAAGGTGAACATCACAGATTGTTGTGTTAGTTGAACAAATTGTTCTTGTGTGGCGGGAGTACTTGAGTGGGGACCCAAAGTCCTTCTGCTGCCATAATACTTTATAAAAAACGTATGTATAGAGATCTATCCCCCTGTCATTATATATAAATGCATTTACATATATACATGCTTGTATTTAGACCTCTATAAATATCCTTTGTCTCCCAGATCTTTCCTCTATTTCATTTTACTTTCCTCCTGTTCCACTATCATGTTTGAACTTCATTCTGGTTTGAGTCATTTCTCTGGGCTACATTGCCATGGATTGAGTCTCCCAAGCACCCTGTGCCCTCCTTGCCACTAATTTTAGATCACTTATTCTTCCCTTGTTCCTGGGTTTGTTGGCAACCCCTTCCTTTTCCCCCACGTTCCTCTCTTACCATCCCCCCAGAAATGTCAGTTCTGTTGTTCTCTCCTTCAGATTGTTCAGCCCACCTATCTTGTTGAGAAAGACATACATAGTCAATAATACGTGCAAAAACAAAGCAAAGCAAAACATGATAAAAATAAATCCACAACAGCTAATACACCAAAACAAAAATAAAGAAATTTTAAAAACAGCAGCAAAAATTGAAAAGTCCTCAAACAGTACCAGGTCTGGCCGTTGACCTTTATGAGTGTTCTACAGTCGAGTCTGCTGGGGTGCCACACCCTTGCTCAAAAGTCCCCCTTTGGCTTTCCTCGGGGCCATTGTTGCTTTGCCCCTCTGCTGCTCCACTGAATGACTGTAGTGTTCCCCGCACCCAGTGCAGAGGGGTCAGATCGGGCAGATCTCCTTCACCATGTCCCCAGTGCTGTCCTCTTTAGTGCTATGTGTCAGGGAGAGACTTCGTCATGTTTTGTCATAGGGCCAGCCCTGAGATCCTCTCTCTGCATTGGGTACTCTGAGCTGGAATATTGTCCTCATGGCTTGGTGGTCCAGGGTGTGTTTCACTTTTTCTCCCCTCTTCGCTTGCTCCTGATAAGATGTGCCCCACTTCCAAAGCTGCAGCTTCAGTGCTGTCATCTGACGTGCAATCCTCGGGGTGGGGAGGAGGGGGGACGTAGTTGGGATTGGGGTCCTGCCCTGCAGACCTATCTATTGGTTCCCTGTTTCATGTCTGTATGTTGCTTTCATGTCTTGGTGTGCTGGGTTGAATTCTGGTCCCTCTCTCCCTCTCCTGTGGAGATATAAACAACACCCTCCCCTTGGGTGGGTTAGTGCCCTGTTCCCTTCAGGGTTAGTGCCCTGTTCCCTTCAGGGTTAGTGCCCTGCTACCCTTCTCTTTCTTTTATTCTTTCTCCCTCATTTTTAGTTGGCTGCCATATGTATTTCTGTGTTGGGTTTGGCCCCTGCCATAGTACCTGGACCTCATCCTGGGAATATATGTATATAGAAACTTTTCCCATATGCCCCACTTTCACCTTTTTTTCCCCCCTTACCTCAGTGGACTAATTGTTTTTGTCCTTTTGTGCTTGGCTTACTTTGCTTAGCATTTTCCTCCAACTCTTCCCATGTGGTGATATGCTTCATGCGTTCATCACTGCTTGCATAGTACTCCATTGCATGTATGTACCATGATGGAAATTTGGGTTGTTTCCAATTCCTTGTAATTGTGAACTGTGATGCAATGAACATTGGAGCAAAGATGTCTGGCTGTGGTTTGTTTCTTGACTCTTTTGGGTATATGCCCAGAAGTGGGATTTCTAGGTTGTATGGTGGCTTAATTTCCATGTTTTAGATATCACCAAATAAAATTTGATAATGGCTGTACATACCTGCAGATCCAACAGCAGTCTACGAGGGTTCCTATCTCTCCAAAGCCCCTCCAACACTTGTCACTTTCTTATTTTTTGAATTGGGCTATCTTTGAGAGCGTTACATGATATCACATAGTTATTTTAAGTTGCATTTCTCTTATGGCTAAGGATCTGGAATATTTACTCATATGTTTATTAGCCATTTGGATTTCTGCCCTTGAAAAATATCTGTTCAGGTATTTTGCCCACCACCTCAGTGGGCAATTGTGTTTTATTTCTTCTTGTAAGTTAGCAGAGTATTAGAGATTTTAGTAATAAGATCTCTTTCTCATGTATCTTTGCTAAAGATGATTTCCCAGTCCATGATCTCTCTTATTACTCTCTTGGTGAATTATTTCGCTATATACAAGTGTTTTTTCTTCAATATATCCCACTTGTCACTTTGTGCCTCCTCTTTGTTTGTGTCCTTCCCTATTTCCAATAGCCTACAGATTCCCTGAGTCAAAGTTCTCAGGTTTGTCCCAATTCCCTCATCGATGGTCCTAACAGTTTGGGGTTCTAACTCAAGGTCTGTGATCTACATTAAGTTTATTCTTGTACACGGAGTGAGGTAAGGATCTTGCTTCATTTTTCTGCAGGTAGATATCCATTTTTTTCCAGCACAACTTATTGAAGAGGGCATCCGCTTCCCATTTGATTTTTTTTTGCCCTTATTAAAAATCATTTGTCTGTATGCTGGTGTTTTTATTTCTGAGTTTTCAACTCTTTTCCATTGGTCTGTGTATCTGTCATTATACCAGTACTACACTTTTTTTAAAACAACTTTTGCTGAATAGTAGGTCCTAAAGTCAGGTAGAGCAAGCCCTCCCAATTTCTTCTGCTTCTTGAGGAGTTCTCTGCTAATTAAGGACTTCTTCCCACTCCATATGAAGTTGGTCATCAGTTTTTCCAGTTCTTTAAAGAATGATGATGGTATTTGTATAGTGCCTTGGGCAAAACTGACATCTTTACTATATTTAGTCTTCGGATCTATGACAATGGGATATCCTTCCATTTGTTGAGGTCACTCTTGGTTTCTTATAATAATGTTCTGTAGGTTTCCTTATACAAATCTTTTGTTTTTAATTTTTTTGGGTCAGATATATCAATTTGTGCTTGGCTATTGTGAAGGATACTACATTTTCATCCCCTCTTTTGTCTTATATGATGTATAAAGCAGTCCAATAGACTTCTGTCTGTTGATTTTGTATCTTGCCACTCTGCCATATTCCTCTATCGATTCTAGCACACCCTTTATGGAGCTATTGGATTTTGCAAATATAAAATCATATCATCAGCGAATAATGAGAGTTTCACCTCTTCCTTCCCCAGAATAATACCTTTGATATCTTTTCTTTGTCTTATACTGTTAGCTAGGACCTCCAGTATGATATTAAATAGGAATAGGGAATAGGGACATGGGGCATCCTTATCTGAGGATTTTTTTTTGTCTTTTCTTCATTGACTGCCACATTGGCTGTTGGTTTTTCATATATAGCACGTATTATATTGAGTAATTTCCCTTCCATTCCTATCTTCCTGAATGTCTTAAACAGGAATTGGTGTTGGAGGTTGTTGAAAGTTTTTTCTGCATTTATCAATATTATCATATGGTTCTTAAAAATTTTTCATGTCAAATAATACTAATGGTCTTTCATATGTTTAACAATCCCTTCATCCGTGGTATAAATCCCACTTGGTTGTGGTAAGTTATTTTTGTGTATGCTTTTGTATTCTATTGTGGAGTATTTTGTTAAAAATTTTGCATCACCGTTCATTAGGGCACTTGGTCTGTAGTTCTTGATTCTTGTGGGATCCTTGCCCAGTTTAGGTATGAGAGTTATACTAGCTGTATAGAAAGCGTTCAGGATTTTCCCTTCTTTTTCTATATTCTGGAAGAGTTTGTGCAGGATTGGTGTCAGTTCTTCCCTGAATGTTTGATAGAATTCTCCTGTGAAGCCATCTGGCCTGGGGGATTTTTTGTTCACAATCCGTTGACAATCTTGCCTATTTCTTCTACTGCTATGGTTCTGTTAATATTCTTGACGTCCATCATGGATAGTTAGGGACGGATTGTTTGTCCATGTCTTCCAAGTTGTTGAATTCATTGGAGTACAGGCCTTTATAGTACTGTGTAATTATCCTTTTTTTATTTCATTAAGGCCTGTTGTAATATCCCCTGTTTCATCCCTCATCCTTGCTATTGAAATTCGTTCCTTCCTTTCTTTGGTTAGACGTGCCTATGGTCTGTCGATTCTGTTTATCTTTGCAAAGAACCAACTTTTAGTAGCAGTAATTTCCCCTATAGTTTTCTTATTTTCCCTCTCCTGAGTCTCAGTTCTGATTTTATTATTTATTTTCTTTGGCTATTACTAGGATTGTCCTTTTGACTCTTCTCTAGTTGCTGTGAATTTTGTGCCAGCATATCCATCATAAGTCTCTCTTCCTTTTTCAAGTGCGCATGTATTGCTATCAAACTTCCTTTGATAATTGTCTTGGCTGTGTCCCATAAGTTTTGATACATTGTGTTCTCATTCTCGATGGCTTGTAGAAATGTCCTAATTTCATCTCTGATCTGGGCCAGTACACAATCCTTTTGCAAAAAAGAGTTGTTCATCCTCCAACCATTTGCCCTTGTTTTTCATCATCCTTTTGTTTATTTCTAGCCTTATGGTTCAGTGGTCAGAGAGAGAGGTCTGTATGGTATCAATGTGCTTAAATGTATGCAGCTTCAACTAATGGCCCATAATCTGATCTAACTTCCAATATGTGCAATGTGGGCTTTGAAATAATGCAATTTTTTTTGTATTTAGTTGGAGAGCTGTGTAAATATCTATCAGGTCAAAGCATTAGTCTTTACGTCTAATGTCTTGTTGCTGATCTTATTTCCCTGTGATTCTATCTTCCTCAGAGAGCAGTGTATTGAAGTCATCTACTATAATTGTTGAGCCTGTGATTTCTTTTTTCATCTTTTGAAGTGTTTGATTGAAAATTTCCATGGGTCTCTTGTTCAGTGAGTACATGTTTAATATGTTTAGTGGTTTTCTTGGTCTACTGTTCCCCTGAGCATTATATAGTGTCCCTCCTTATCTCTTGTTATGGTTTGCACTTTGAGATAAATTTTATCTGAGATTAGGATTGCAACCCCTGTTTTATTTTGAATGTCTATTTGCTTGGAATGTTTTTCTCCATCCTTTGATTTTCAGCCTGTTTTTGTATGTAACCTTGAGATGTGTCTTCTGTAGAAAGCAGATCAAGGGATTGTGTTTTCTAAGCTAGTCTGCTAGCCTCTGCCTTTTAAGACCTGAGTTCATTCCATTGATATTCAGGGTTATTACATCTATATGTGGACTCGGGAATGTCATTTTATACCTCTTGTGTTGGACGTTTTCCTGCCTCTATTTCTTATCCTGCATTGTGCATTTGTGTGTTTGTGGTTCATTCTTGACTTCTTTCCACTGTTGAACTAATGTTATCTTTAGGGATGTTTTCCCTTTGTTGGTCTCTTGGTATAGTTGTTCTATGTGGTAGTCTCTTAGGTGTGCTTGGTGAGTGTTGTTCTTCTGCCCATACTGGGTCAGCAAGGATATTTTGTAGGGCTGAGTTTCTTTTAATGTATTCTTTGAGTTTTTCCTTGTCTGGGACGACTGTCACTTCTCGATCGACCTTGATGGATAAAGTATTCTTGGGTTTCTGTTATTTTCCTTCCGTTTTCAGAATAGATTGCTCACTCTCTCCTCTTCTCCATAGTGTCCACTGATAGGTTTGAGCATATTTTTATTTGCTTGCCTTTATATGTAACTGCTTTTTTTCCCTAGCTGCTCTCCTGATTTTCTCCTTTTCTTCAAAGATTGATAGTTTAACAATAATATGTCTTGGTGACTTCTTGGGATTCATTCTAGGTGGTGTTCTTTAAACCTCCTGAGTGTCTGCCTGGTTATATTCATTAATCCGGGGAAGTTTTCCTGTGGAAGCAGCATTCTGCTTTACTGTCAAGTTATTGGAAGTAGGTGCTATTTTCCTGTGATTCACAGAACCCTGGTCTCTCTCTTTGGGAGGTTGGTATTGGTGCTTGTGCAGGCTGCCTTGAGGGATTGTGTTTCACCTCATCTTTGTCCCCCTGGGGTTTCTCTCTCACCCTAGCCTATGGGTTGTTCTCCAGCCACCCTCACGCCTTCACAGGGGCTGTTTGCACTGATGTCTGAAGGACAGTGTTGTTTCTGGAATGGGATCTCATATTTTGTGCATGAAGATAGGGTGAGGGTTGGGTAGTTTGTTCCCGAATAGGAGACTTCTGACAGGAGGTCAGGAGGGAAGGAGGACCCAGCTACTTCTATCAGCATGCAGCCCAACTACTTCGAGCACAGAGGGCAGGGGCAATTTTACGAGGAAAAGGTAGAGGGAGAATATTCGTCTTCCAACCCAAGGGTTCCACTGTCCTGGGTCCCTGAACTGCAGCTGTATGAGTGGGAACCTTGGGCAGGAATTGGAAGGCCTACAGTGTCATGAGAGGGGCACAAGGCTGTAGTGACGAGGTGGGGTGCAAGCTTCTGCTGGATGCCTGGCAGGCATCCCTGGGAATCCATAAAGTGTGCATTTGATGGTGTTTGAAGTTAGCTTCTAGTTCAGAGCAGTGCTCTGGACTGTTGTGGAGATCAGCCAATAGCCTCGAAACCCCTACCTAGCCTCCCCCCCCCAATTTCCTCATTCACTGATCTCCATGGAGCTCTGGGTGTGAGCTACCTACCTGGTCGACGTCTTTCCTCTCCTCCCAATCCTGCTTTCTTTCATTTATTGATTTTTTTCTTTTTCAATGAACTGTTTTGCATTTGTCCAAGACCCGTGTCACACTGCTTTGAAGCAGTACTCATTGTGGTGGTTTATGTAAATATTTTGAAGCTATTCATCTGTTATTTAAGATTAAACAGCTATCCCATTTAATTGTACATAGATGACATATTTTATAAAATAATTTCTATTGTTGAGTGGAGGGTGAGTGGGTTGGAAAGGGGGAACTGATTACAAGGAGCCACATGTGACCTCTTCCCTGGGAGAGGGACAGCAGAGAAGGGGGGAAGGGAGACCCCGAATAGGGCAAGATATGACAAAATAACGAGGTATAAATTACCAAGGGCATATGAGGGAGGGGGGAAAGGGGAGGGAGGGGGGAAAAAAAAGAGGACCTGATGCAAGGGGCTTAAGTGGAGAGCAAATGCTTTGAGAATGATTGGGGCAGGGAATGTATGGATGTGCTTTATACAATTGATGTATGTATATGTATGGATTGTGGTAAGAGCTGTTGGAGTCCCTAATAAAATGTAAAAGAAGAAAAGAGAAAAAAAAATGATTAGGCCAAAGACTGTACAGATGTGCTTTATACAATTGATGTATGTATATGTATGAACTGTGAAAAGAATTGTATCAGCCCCAATAAATTGTTAAAAAAAAATTATGTTAAAAGAAAAAAAATAATTTCTATTGTTAACATAAAGTCGCTGATAAGAATTCCTAATTAGAATAACCCTAGAAATCATCTCTCAGAGTGTCTCCAAATATTGAACTCTTGGATATATAGCAGGGTAATAGAAGGTGTGCCATTATGCTTTCTAGTTTGTAAAGAGCAGTTTGTAATTGTATGATTTGTTGAGATAAGTGGTTGAGTAAAACCAGAAGACTAACTGGACTCAAGACAGATTCAATGCTTGTTCACCCTGCCTCTGAAAGGCTATGCACTCTACTTTGGATTGCAGTATTGTGCATCTTTGAGCTCCCAAGAACACATGAAGGCGATTCTATTTGTTTCAAGCATTTTCTCATCCATTCTGCCCATTTGAAAAAAAAAACCATATTCCACAATGCAGTGGGTTATTATTTTTGAGATGCAGGCGCTTTGTGGCATACAAACATCCCACTTGTGGACAACTTGACTTGTCCTTAAATGTGATGCAAATTCTGAATGTCTTTTTTGATGTGAACTTTGAATCTGTGTAACTGATTTTTACTGACAACAAATTTCCCTTGCTGCTTGTGCAACTTGTCATGGGAAATATTTCAAAGCTTTATTACACTATAGCAAGGCTAAGTAAAACCATATGAACATGTTCCCACTGACCTACACATTCTGAAAGACATAGGAATGGATCTTTTTAATAGTCAGGGGACTACCCACTTTGGTCAACATCATCAGCTCAGAACCCTCAACCCTCTCTTACATACATTCAAATCTGGGCTACAAATATACATTTGCCAGTTATTAGCCTGCTTAGCAGCAAAAGCTGATGTCTAGTTGAGACTTTAGAAGAGAGTTTAGAATCAGAAAAGGAAGACCTAAGATCTAGTCCTTAAAAATATGTAAAACTTGGTCAAGAAAAGGAGCCACAGAAGGCTAACACAGTAGGTGTCCCGAAAATTCTGAAAGTGTGCATGCCATCCAAACCCACTGAAGAGGGGTCAGCAGGTCAAACACTGAACACTACTGAGAAGTCAAGAGAGGGGATAAAAGAGTATCTTGAATCTTTTAGATGTCATTGGAGGCCTCAGAGGTCACTTTCTGGGGGAATGATAAAGCCAGAAGGTGGTTTGAAGTGATTTAAGAAAGAGCATGAGCTGTGAAAGTATAGACAGTACAAGTAGATGTCTCTTGGGAAATTTGCTTGCCAGTGTTAGCAGATGGAGGCAGACAGTATCCACTGAGGATCTTCATCTCTTTTCCCTTGTAGGAAAGAAGAGAAAACACTTGAAGGAGGAAGGGAAAATTAGGACAACTCATTGTCTTAGTGATAGAGTGCTGCTTTTACAGAAATACACAAAGTAGGCCACTTTAACAACCCAAAGTTTATTTTCCCAGGTTAGGAGACCAGAAGTTCAAACTCAGAGTGTTGGCTCTATGGGAATCTTTTATGTCTCTGTCGCCCATGGAGGAAAGTCTTTGTCTCCTGAGTTTTTATCCTAGATCTTCAAGTGGCTTAGTATCTTTCTCATTCTGTTTCTATGTCTATGCAGTGATTGAATCTCCATGACTGTTGGGCATTTTGGTAGATTTCAGAAGAGATTGATTCAAGATATTCCCAATACTATTCCCACCTCATTATCATAACGAAGACAATTTTTTCCCAAATGGAATTATAAAACCAAACATAAAGATTAGGATTCACAGCACATGTGAATGTGTGTGTGTGTGTGTGTGATAATACAATCCATAGCATTAGTCACAGGGCATAGGGCCTTGGAAATCAGGATTGAAAGTTTATCTAGTGCATGTGGGAATCAGCTTGGGATAGATGTTGCACTCCTCTCTGGAGACAGTGGATGGAGGCAGGTGAACATAGTTTGTCTAGGTGTGCATGTTTCATCATGGACTAAGGAAGCAGCTCCACTTTAATGGCACCCCTTCCCTCTGAAGAACAGTAAGCCAGGACATCTACTATGAGACAGAGGTTGGTGGGAGAGGTAAGAGGTTTGGGAGTGTGGGAGTTTGGGAATGTGAGGGGTGAAGTTAATTGTCTTGTGGAAGGAGACCAAGAAGACTGGGGTCCCATTTGAGCAGGTGATGAGTGTTTCAGAGCAGGACCCACCTGCCCTCTTCTTGAGTTGTAGCTTCAGTGCTGTCCTCTCAAGTGAATTCTTCTGGGGTGTGTGTGTGTGTCCACTTAGTTGGTAATGGAGCTGGCACTCGCGATTATTCAGGTGCAGGCATGCAGAAAGCGGGCAGTTATTTCTAACCATTATTAGCTTGTGCTTCTTCAGGTCTCTAGGGGTTGCTAATGGTTCATGAACTCTTCTGAGATTATTTTCCAGTGATTAATGTTGAGCTGACTAGTGGACAATTAAGTCACTGCCACTGACAGAAGAGATGCCAAGGGAAGGAGTTTCTTTTCCCCTTGGACCAAGGTCATCAAATCTGTGCTTGCTGCCAGCACTGTCTGGCCTGTGCTTAGTGCTTCTTGCAGTAGAGATGTACAGGGAGCCGCTGTAGGTAGCAGAGGCTGGAAGTAGAAAATCAAATACAATAAGCAGATGAGATTGCTTGTTCTAATAAGAGCAACTCATGTACTTCTTAAGCTTCTAATGTCTATAAATCTTCTGAAAAGGGTTGATTGACCCTATGTACACTTGGTTGTGCTTGATGGTCCTTGTCAGTTGGGTGCTGTCTGAGAGTGGTGTTCTCCTATGCCTTTGGAAGACTCTGACACCCCAGGAGTTTGATGAGGCAAAAGTCGAGGTAAAATGGGCCAGTTTCCCATTGATGGTACTTCTGCCATGCTCTGCTGGATGTTGGAAGGCTTTAGGCTCCCAGTGATATACTGAAGCTTCAATATGTTTTTGTGTTCTCACATAATGTGGCATTGACCATAGAGAGGGGTTTCTTTAGCGCATCCTTTGATATGGCCCTGCACTACTAGGCTCAGCCTCAGTCAGCTTCATGTGTGGTCTGTGGGATATCATCCTGGAAAGCCAATATTTATAAGCCCATTACCAAGAATATACAGACTTATTGTGATATTAGGCACCACGATTACCCTGAGGATCCATGCCTGACAGTGGTCTATTCACAAGTAGAATATTAGCATTGTTTAGTCATGCAGGCAGTCCAGTTGGAAATCTGTTGCAGTTTCATTCTTAATTTTATTTCTATACTGAATGTGGTAGTTGGGTGACACTCCTGGGTGGGGGTGCAGCCAATGCTGTCAGGCAGGTGGTCACTTGATGACACCTCCTTAGGAGTGTGGTCTTTTGTATGAGAGTTAGAGACCCTGGGATCTATCTCTATCTCTCTGCTATTTCATATGTTTCCTTGCTAGAACTTGACTGCAATTCTGCCTGCCTCCAGGGGTGGTCCCATATGGGCCACCTAACTGGTGCTCTGCCATGTTCCCACCCAACTTAGATCGATGCCACTCTGCACTCACCAGCCAGTGATCTTTCTGGTTCTCCGTTCCCTGTTTTGTGCCACTACCATGAGGCTTCATGAGTCTGAAGAGGGACTTGGGAACTAGCATCAGACTTATGTACTTGAGTTGGACTGGACTGGGCTGGGATGTTTTCATAGCATACAATTACTTCTTGATGTAAAGAAAGCTCTTTCTTATATATATATGAGTGTCACTTAATTTGTTTCTCTAGACAACCCAGCCTTACACATTGAATACCCAGCCTATCACATTGAATATATACTAAACAATGAGATTATTCGGCCCTTGGTGAACTCAAGAAATACGCGCGTGCATGTGTGTATGAATTCTGGAAACCAGAAAACCACCCTTTCATTTAAGAAGAATAAGATTTGTTAATCTGTGAGAAGACACTTTCTTATACACTAGTGCTTCTCTGGTAGATACCCTGACCCCCTGCCCTTTCCTGGATAACCTTCTCCTTTGTCGAAGATGCACCCTTCACGGCTGCCTGCTGATAACTTTCACCCCATTGTGTCTAGCCCAGTCCACCTCTCTGGCTTTTTCTTGAGTACAAGGTCGTGTCTCTAACTGCCTGATGGAACCCTACAGGGATGACACACTGCCTCTGAATAGCTCTTCCTTTGCGATGTTTCCAGTTTTATAAAGGATGATCCAGATGCTCAAGCTGGATCGCCAGGATTCAGTCTGACTTTTCCCTACATCTTCTCTCCAAACATATGCCACTAATTCCTAAATATTTTAAAACTTCATCCATTGCTTCCTATTTCCACTGTCGGCACATCTTTGAGGGCATCCTCTTTGGTTGTTCAAAACCAAATCAAACCCATTGTGGTTGAGTCAGTGCCAACTCACAGCAACCCTGGAGGTCAGAGTAGATCTGCTTTTTAGGGTTTCCAGAAATGTAAATCTTTGTGGTGACAGACAACATCATCTTTCTCCCATCAGTGCCTGATGAGTTTGAACCCCCAACCTCTTGGTGAGCAATCCAATGCTTAACCCACTATCTTACCTACCAGGTATGCTTACAGAATTGTAATCCTTGTCTCTGCAGTTACTCTTAGATCAGTTGTTTCTGAATCTCTGTGGTCAGAATTCCTGCAGGCTATCAGAAACAGGAGCTTAAAGGAGACCAAGAAACTTGATCTCAAACTTCCAAAGTGAAAAGTTTCCTCTGCTATTTATAAAGGAGGAAGTGTTCCTGAGAACAGGCACTAAGTCACTTGTGTTTGTTTATCTTTTATTTTCCCAAAGAAACTGCTAGTGTATTTATCACACACAGTGAGGCCTTCAGTGGTTGTGATGCTTTGCATTAGTGTTCTGCCAGTTCATACAGGTGATGGGTCAGTCATGCATAGGAAAGGCCCATACATGGTCTGTGTCAAGAAATGGCTGAACACATAAACCTGACCGGAAGCAGCAAAATTTCCTTGAAAACTATCCCAGATGTGTCCTGATTGGGAAAATGCTGTCCAAGCCTGTAATCCTATTTTATTACCTAATAGACTGTTTTAGGTCTGGTAATCTAAAGGAACCAATCCAGTAACACTCATCTATGTATAAGAGAGAGATTTATATCTCTCTTATATAAAATCACATTATATCAAGAAGTAACTTTATATTAGGCAAGCATCCCAGGTCAATCCAATCCAAGTCCAGAAATACAATAATAGGCCATAAGTCCTTTTATAGACTCATGTAGCCATGCACAAATGATGCAGAAAAATCACAGGCCAAGGAGTGCAGAGTTTGGGGATCCACAGTCAGTGCAAACATGGCAGATACTGACAGCTCTGAGGGTCCCCGGCAGAGTGCCATTTATAAGAAGGCCACACCCCCAAGAAAGCATCATCAGAATGTTACCTGATTGACAGGTTGGATTTTACCCCTACACTTCCATACAGCTTCAAGTTAACATGACATACGCTACCTACCACATAGACCTGGGAGTCGGAATCAACCTCATAGCAGTGAGTTTGCTTTGGAGACCTAAGATGAGCATTCTGCTGAAGAATTCCTGGAGAAGTGGCATTGGTTATAAGGGCCATGAGAATTGAGCCGTGTGTGTGTGGGGGGGGGGGGGGGTGGGAGAACCCAAGGTGACACATTGCACGTGCCTAGCTACTGGAAGAATGGAGAGAATGCAGAATAAATCTGGTTTCTGGTAATTCCTTCATAAGAGACAAGGAGACATGTTCAAGGAATCATGGTTAGTGCTAAACTTGTTGGGGTTGAAGTGCTATGGGCAAGGTGTTGTTAGGTATTTGTAGTTAGCCATCCAAAGCCTGGGGACTAAGGGGTGAAGTTATCTATCATCTATCTATCTATCTATCTATCTATCTATCTATCTATCTATCTATCTATCTATCTATCTATCATTCAGTGAAGCTTGTGAGAGCTCATGCTCAATGGATGGCCTGTTTTTCCTAATCCTCAGAAGTTCTCCACTTTTGACAGAGTACAATCTTACCACTTTCTCATAACTCTTATAGAACAAGTTTTGAGTTTTCTTTTTCTAAGGGTTTTCGACCTCACAGCGGTTCAGCTTTTATGACTCTCGCTTTGTCTGTTATTAACTGGGCAATAGGAAGAAGCATCCTCGCACCCCTAGCGACCTTGCAGAACAGAATAGAACTATCTCTTTGTGATAAAGTCTCTTTATGAGACTTTCAGATCTTTAATGGAGTGGACAACTTCTTCTTTGACCCTTTGAGGCCTGGTAGGTTCGAATTGCTGACCTTGTGGTCAGCAGATCAGTGCACAGGCCACAATGCCACCAGGGTCATGGGTGACAGGAAGTTTGGTTTTGAGTGGATGGGGAAACAGGTGGAGTGAATGAGAAGGATTTCTCCCACGAATGCAAGTAGGGTGTGCAATGAGTGGCTCTCTTAGATAATTGCTCAACGTTTACCTTGGGTTTTAGGTTTATCTGACTTGAGGGGAATCATTTACTTTGTATGGCAAGAAGGATGGAATGTTTGATGACAAGTCGAGTGATATTAGAATATGAGTGCCTGATAAGAAATTCTTGTTTACTAATTAATCATTGTTTCCAAGAAGGCATAATTGCTTTGTCTTCTGCCTACACAACGTGTAGTTGGTCCCTCCATTGACTGAACACAGGGGATGAGTAGGGAAAATGTTAAACCTAGCTGCTCTTTCCAAAGCTAAAGGGATTACTTTGAGTTTGGCCCTTTTTGTAAAAGTAATTTAAAAACACTGCCTTTGTCATTTCAGGCTTGATAACATTTGAGGAGTTCAGTGGTAGGTAGTCCCTCTTCTTGATGCCAGTAGCCTGAGGGTGGACTAGGGGGTGGGGCCTTGGTCCTCAGAGCCTTACAACAACTTCTTAAAAATCATTTTATCAGGGGCTCATACAATTCTTATCACAATCCACACATACATCAATTGTGTCAAGCACATTTGTACATTCAATGCCCTCATCATTCTCAAAACATTTGCTCTCCACTTAAGCCGCTGGCATCAGCTCCTCATTTTTCTCCTCCCTCCCAACTCCCCACTCTCTCACGAACACTTGATAATTTATAAATTATTATTTTATCATATTTTACCTTGTCTGACGTCTCCCTTCACCCACTTTTCTGTTTTCCATCCCCCAGGGATGAGGTTCTATGTAGATCCTTGTAATTGGTTCCCCCTTTCCACCCCACCCTCCCTCCACCCTGCCAATATCACCACTCTCACCACTGGTCCTGAAGGGATCATCTGCCTTGGATTCACTGTGTTTCCAGTTCCTATCGGTACCAGTGCACATCCTCTGGTCTAGTCAGATTTCCTTACAACCATGATTTTATCTGATAAAGAGCAGTCAAGTAAGTTGACCCTTTCCCCTCATAGGACAGATGCGGAGACAAAAAGTAGCTACTGCTTTTCTTTATTTTGTCCTTTATTTTCTCAAGAGTTCAAAATTGCTGTGGGCCCTAGGTTTTAGGGAGCATCACTTAAGGAAGGTGCTATATGTAAGATGAATGCATTTGATCTGGTGGCTCAAGCAGCCCCCTCTCTTTAGGACTGTCATGGCTGGCAGCCAGGGTAAAGCAACCAGGCTCACCTACATCAGAGGTTGATGATTAATACCTCCTATAATAAAGGTGCTTGAATAGTTCCACTTTGGAAGTAGCCCCAGCCTGGCATTTTCCCCTTCCAAATTACGTATTCTTAGATCAGAGAAGCTAGCAGTTTATGTCCATTTTGGGTCATCTATGGTGGAAGCACTGATCTGAATTCCGGCATTAGTTAGCAATATTGAAAATACCGTGGACTTCCAGGAGAATATGCACCAATCTGTCTCGGAAGCAGTGCAGTCAGAATTTCCATCCTTGTGAAGGTGGTGAGAAGATATCTCAGGTACTTCGGACTTGATCTTGGAAGGTTGTTGCTGCTCATCATCAGTTGCTGTGGAGTGGTGCCACTAATAGTAACTCCACGAACAAGTCAGCAACAGAGTGAGACATTGCCTGGTCCTGTGCCACCGAACCAATGGTTCTTTTTTTTTTTTTTTTTTTTTTAACAATTTATTGGGGCTGATACAATTCTTTACACAGTTCATACATATACATACATCAATTGTATAAAGCACATCTGTACAGTCTTTGCCCTAATCATTTTTTTCTCTTTTCTTCTTTTACATTTTATTAGGGACTCCAACAACTCTTACCACAATCCATACATATACGTACATCAATTGTATAAAGCACATCCATACATTCCCTGCCCCAATCATTCTCAAGGCATTTGCTCTCCACTTAAGCCCCTTGCATCAGGTCCTCTTTTCCCCCCCGACCCTCCCTCCCCTTTCCCCCCTCCCTCATATGCCCTTGGTAATTCATACCTCGTTATTTTGTCATATATTGCCCTATTCGGGGTCTCCCTTCCCCCCTTCTCTGCTGTCCCTCTCCCAGGGAAGAGGTCACATGTGGATCCTTGTAATCAGTTCCCCCTTTCCAACCCACTCACCCTCCACTCTCCCAGCATCGTCCCTCACACCCTTGGTCCTGAAGGTATCATCCACCCTGGATTCCCTGTACCTCCAACCGTCATATGTACCAGTGTACAGCCTCTGTCCTATCCAGCCCTGCAAGGTAGAATTCGGATCATGGTAGTTGGGGGGAGGAAGCATCCAGGATCTGGGGGAAAGCTGTGTTCTTCATCAATACTACCTCACACCCTAGTTAACCCATCTCCTCTCTTAAGCCCCTCTATGAGGGGATCTCCATTGGCCGACACTTGGGCCTTGGGTCTCCACTCTGCACTTCCCCCTTCATTTAATATAATATATATATACACATACATATATACATATACACATATATACACATACATACACACACATATCTTTTTTTTTTTTTTTTTTTGCATGATGCCTTATATCTGGTCCCTTGGGCACCTCGTGATCGCACTGGCCGGTGTGCTTCTTCCATGTGGGCTTATTTGTTTCTGAGCGAGATGGCCGCTTGTTCACCTTCAAACCTTTAAGACCCCAGACACTATCTCTTTTGATAGCCGGGCACCATCAGCTTTCTTCACCACATTTGCTTGTGCACCCATTTGTCTTCAGCGATCCTATCATGGAGGTGTGCAGTCAATGATATGATTTTTTGTTCTTTGATGCCTGGTAACTGATCCCTTTGGGACCACTCGATCACACAGGCTGGTGTGTTCTTCCATGTGGACTTTGTTGCTTCTGAGCTAGATGGCCGCTTGTTTATCTTCAAGCCTTTAAGACCCCAGTCACTATCTCTTTTGATAGCCGGGCACCATCAGCTTTCTTCACCACATTTACTTGTTCACACACTTTGGCTCCAGCCGTTGTGTCGGGAGAGTGAGCATCATAGAGTTCCAATTTAATAAAAGAAGGTATTCATGCATAGAGGGAGTGTTTGAGTAGAGGCCCAAGGTCCTTCCGCCACCTTAATACTTGACCTATAAATATCGACACAAAGATCTATTTCCCCAACCTCCTATATATATATGCATGTACATGTCTTTGTCTAGACCTCCATGAATGCCCTTTGACTCCTAGCTCTTTCCTCCATCTCCCTTGACCTTCCTCCTGCCCTACTACCATGCTTCATCGCCCCCTGGGCTAGAGTATACCTCTTCTCTAAGCAACCTTACCCTTGATCATTTCCCATCAGGCCTGCCACTCCCCCTTCTCTACCCTTTGGGGTCCCATGTTTTTCCCTTGTCCCTGGGTTTGTTAACACCACTTCCTTACCCCCCCTACCCCCCACCCCAAGTCCCCCCGGAACTGTCGGTCCCGTTGTTTTTCATCCAGATAGTTCATCCAGCCTGTCCTATTCAGACAGACCTGTGGGGTCACTAACATGCACGAAAACTAGACAGAGGAACACAAAGCAACAGTGTACAACCAGACAACAATACAACCAAAACAAACCACTGAAAAAGAACAGAACAAAACAGTTCACTAGAGAAAAGCTTGTAGTTAGTTCAGGGATCTTTGCTGGCCCTTAGGAGCGTTTTCCAGTCCAGTCTGTTGGGGCACCACGCCCTGGCCCCAAAGTCCGCTTTCAGCATTCCCTGGGGACCTTGCCACTCCATTCCCTTGCTGTTCCGCTGCACTCCTCCAGTGATTTGCCTCAGTGTGGTGGGATCAGGTCAGGTGCAATTCCCACACTGTGTCTCCGGTGCTGTCCCCTGTATCGCCCTTAGTCACTGAGGGGCATCATGTCTCATAGTAGGGCCAGCCATGTTGTTCTCTCTGTGGACTGACTGCTCTACTCAGGAACATCATCATCACGGCCTGGTGGGCCAGGCTGTGCTCCACTCTCTCCTCCTGCCCCTTCATCTGCTCCCGTGTGCTCTGATCAAATATGTCCATCTCCCATAGCTGCAGGGTCAATGTCGTCCTTTGGAACAAGTTCTTTTCGGGGGAGGGGCAGGAATCCACTTAATTTATGGTGCTGGGGCCAGCCTCCCAGACCTCTCCACCGGTTCCGTCCTCCACGCCGGGATATTGCATTCACACCTTGCGACACTGGGTTGAAGTCTGGTCCCGCTTTCCCTGTGGAGATATAAACCATACCCTCCCCTTGGGTGGATTAATGCCCCATTTCTGTCATGCTGATTGTACTTACCTCAGGGGACTCATGTTGTACCTGTCCCTTTGGGTCTGGCTTACCTCGCTTAACATAATTCCTTCCAGCTCTTCCCATGAAATAACGTGTTTCATGTGCTCATCGGTGTTTTTTAGTGCTGCATAATACTCCATTGTGTGTATGTGCCAAAGTTTGCTAATCCACTCGTCTATCGATGGAAACTTAGGCTGTTTCCAAGTCTTTGCTATTGTGAATTGTGCCGCAATAAACATTGGAGCGCATATGACTGGTCGTGTTTTATTTGCTGCTTCAACCGGGTATATGCCCAGTAGAGGGATGGCTGGGTCGTAAGGTAGATCAATTTCCATTTTCTTTAGGTATCGCCAGATTGCTTTCCACAGTGTCTGTACAAATCTGCACGACCACCAGCAGTGGAGGAGGGTTCCTATTTCACCACAGCCCCTCCAACACTTGTTGCTCTCTGATTTACTGATCTGAGCTAGCCTGAGGGGTGTTAGGTGGTATCTCATGGTTGTTTTGATTTGCATTTCTCTTATGGCAAGGGACTTCGAGCACTTTCTCATATATTTATTGGCCATATTGATCTCCTCTCTAGTGAAAGTTCTTCTCATTTCTTTTGCCCACTTCCTTAGGGGGTTAACTGTTTTCCTCTTTTTGCAGGTCATGATGGTGTTGTAGATTTTAGTAATGAGCCCTTTGTCTGACGTGTCATTACTAAAAATCTTCTCCCAGTCTGTGGGTTGCCTTGTCACCCTCTTGGCAAAGTCTTTCGAGGTGCACAGGTGTTTTATTCTTATTAGATCCCATTTGTCGATTTCCAGATCACCTGTGTGTGTCCCCTTCCCTGTTGCAGTGAGCCTATGTGCTCCCTGGGCCAGTGCTCTGAGATTAGTCCCGATTCCCTCCTTAATGGTCCTGATGGTTTGGGGTTTGACTTCTAGATCTGTGATCCACCTTGAGTGTATTCTTGTGCATGGGGTGAGGTAGACGTCTTGTTTCAACTTTCTACATGTGGATATCCATTGTTTCCAGCACCACTTATTAAAGAGGGCATTTGCTTCCCACTTGACGTTTTTGGGACCCTTGTCGAAGATCAGTTGTCTATATGCTGATGATTTTACTCCTGGGCTTTCTATTCTTTTCCACTGGTCTGAGTGTCTATCATTGTGCCAGTACCATGCTGTTTTGACCACTGTAGCTGTGTAGTAGGCATTAAAATCAGGTAGGGCGAGTCCTCCAATTGTGTCCTTCTTCTTGAGGAGTTCTCTGCTAATTCTGGGTTTCTTCCCTCTCCATATGAAGTTGGTGGTCAGTTTTTCCAATTCTTTGAAGAAGGTTGATGGTAATTGGATTGGTATAGCATTGAACTTGTAGAGTGCTTTAGGAAGAACTGTCATCTTTACTATGTTCAGCCTACCTAACCATGAGCAGGGGAGCTTCATCCATTTGTGAAGGTCACTTTTGGTTTCCTGTAATAGGGTTTTATAATTATGCTTATATAGGTCTTTAGTATTTTTTGTTAAGTATATTCCTAGGTATTTCAGTTTGTTCTTGGCTACTGTGAAGGGTACTTCCCTCTTAATCGCCTCTTCCATGGCCCTGTCCGATGTGTATAGAAACCCTACCGACTTCTGTTTATTGATCTTGTATCCTGCTACTCTTCCGTATTCCTCTATTGCTGTAAGTATTCCAACTGTGGAGTTTTGGGGGTCTTCAATGTATAGGATCATGTCATCTGCAAATAACTATAGTTTCACCTCCTCCTCTCCCAACTGGATCCCTTTGATGTCCTTCCGCTGTCTTATGTTGTTAGCCAGAACCTCCAAAACGATATTGAATAGAAGAGGGGACAGGGGGCATCCTTGTCTTGTACCCTTTTTCAGTGGTATTGTTCTTGTCTTTTCTCCATTGACTATGATGTTGGCTGTTGGTCTTTCATAGATAGCTTGTATGAGCTTGAGGAACTTACCTTCCAATCCTATCTTCATGAGTGTTTTGATTAGGAATGGATGCTGGATATTGTCAAATGCTTTTTCTGCATCTATGGATATTATCATATGGTTTTTATCCTTTTTCTTCTCGATGTGGTGAATGATATTGATGGATTTTCGGATGTTAAACCATCCCTGCATCGCTGGGATGAATCCTACTTGGTCGTGGTGAATGATATGTTTGATGTTCCTTTGTATTCTATTGGCCAATATTTTGTTAAGGATTTTTGCATCTATGTTCATTAGAGATATTGGTCTATAATTCTCTACGCTTGTGGGGTCTTTTCCCTGTTTGGGTATCAAAGTAATGCTGGCTTCGTAAAATGAGTTTGGGAGCTTGCCGTTCTTTTCTATGTTATGGAATACTTTGTGGAGGATCGGTGTCAGCTCTTCCCTGAATGTTTGGTAAAATTCTGCTGTGTAGCCATCTGGCCCTGGGGCCTTTTTCCTTGGTAGGTTTTTGATGACACTCTCTATTTCTTCCTTCGCTATGGGTTTGTTGAGGTTCTTGATCTCTGTCTCAGATAATCTAGGGATAGATTGTTTTTCTAAATATTTATCCATGTCTTCCAGGTTTCTGAATTCATTAGAATACAAACCTTCATAGTACTTTGTGATTATCCTTTTTATCTCATTGGGGTCTGTTGTTATTGCCCCCGATTCATCCCTCATCCTGGCTATTGATGATTGTTCCTTTCTATCTTTGGTAAGCTTTGCCAGGGGAGTGTCAATTTTATTAATTCGTTCATAAAACCAGCTTCTAGTTGCGTTAATCCTTTGCATTGTTCTTTTGTCTTCCCACTGGTTTAACTCCGCCCTGATTTTTATTATTTCTTTTCTCTTGCTATTGGAGGGGTAGTTCTGTTGACTCTGTTCTAGTTGTTGGAGGTTTTGTGTTAACATATCTGTCATACGCCTTTCTTCTTTTTTCATGTATGCATTCAGTGATATCAAGCTACCTCTGATAACTGCCTTTGCAGTGTCCCATAAGTTTTGATATGTTGTATGCTCGTTCTCATTAGTTTCTAGAAATTTCCTGATATCCTCTCTGATCTGGACCTTGACCCATTCATGTCGCAGGAGATCGTTGTTTATTCTCCAATTGGTGGCCCTTGCTTTTCTGGGTGCCCTTCTATTAATCTCCAGCTTTATGGCATGGTGGTCTGAGAAAGACGTCTGGATAATATCTATGTGTTTGAATTTACTCAGGCTGGCCTTGTGCCCCAGCATGTGATCTATTCTTGAGAAAGATCCGTGTGGATTGGAGAAGAATGTGAAACCTTTTGCTTTTGGATGAAAGGCTCTATAGATGTCTATCAGGCCCTGTTGCCTAATTACATTGTTTAGCTCTCTGGCCTCTTTGCTGAGCTTCTTTCCCTGTGACCTGTCTTTCTCTGATAGTGGAGTGTTGAGGTCCCCCACTATTATTGTTGTTTCCGTGATTTCTTCTGTCATTTTTTTAATAGTTTGTTTGACGAAATTTGCCGCACCATTATTAGGTGTGTAAATATTCAGTATGCTTATTGCTTCCTGGTTTACTGAGCCTTTGAGCATTATGTAATGTCCCTCTTTGTCTCTTTTTATGTTTTGGATCTTGAGATCCATTTTGTCGGAGATTAAGATAGCCACTCCTGCCTTCTTGGAGTTACCATTTGCTTGGTAAACTTTCTGCCAGCCCTTTATTCTCAGCATATGCTTGTCTGCTTGCTTAAGGTGTGTCTCTTGCAGGCAGCAGATTGATGGGTTATGTTTTCTAATCCAATCCTCCAGCCTCTTTCTTTTAACATATGAATTGAGCCCATTTGTATTCAAAGTGATTATTACAATCTCTGGCTTCATGGTTGCCATATTCTGTTTTGTGTTTTGGGTCTTTGCCTATCTTCCTTCATATCAGTGTACTGCGTTTGAGTGGAGGGTTTCTATCCTGTCCTCTTTTCCATCTGAGACCGTGTTGTCCTGGTACGTGTTGCTGGCATGTTGGCTTCTAGATGGAGATGGTCTATATGGTGGTCTCCTGGAGGTTCTAGTTGGAGCTTGATCTTCTGGCCATAGTGAGTCAGCCAGTATGTTCTGCAGGGTCGGGTGACTTGCAGTATATTTTTTGAGTTCTTCCTTGTCCTGGAAGACCCTTATCTTACCCTCTATCTTAATGGATAACTTGGCAGGGTATAGGATTCTGGGGGAGGCATTTTTATCTTTCAGAATTTGGAAGATGCTGCTCCATTCTCTCCTCCTCTTCATGGTTTCAGCTGATAAGTCTGAGCATACCCTTACCTGCGCTCCTTTGTATGTGACTGTCTTCCTTTCTCTTGATGCTCGTAGAATTTTCTCTTTTTCCTCTAAGTTGGATAATTTTACAATTATATGCCTTGGCGTGTTCTTCTTGGTGTTTAGCTTAGCCGGCGTCCTCTCTGCTTCCTGTATGAGAGTCGGATTCTCCTTTGTTAGGTTGGGGAAATTTTCTTCCAGGAATTCCTTTGCTATCTTGGCGGTCGATTTGTGTGTTATGTTGTGTTCCGGTAGACCGATTATTCGAATATTATTCCTCTTCATAGCATCTGTCATTGATCTCAGGCTGTCTTCTGTTTCTTTAATTTTCCTATCTGATTGTTTTTCTCGCTTGCTTCGTTTGGTTTGAGCGTCCTCGAGTTCACTGATACGGTTCTCAGCCTCCTCAAGCCTAGATATAGCTTCTGTGACCTTTTGTGTGGCCTCTGCTACCTCCTCTGTTAGTTTCTGCAGTTCCTTTTGGTGGATAGTATTCATCCCCTCTATTGTGGACTTCATCCCCTCTATTGTGCATTTCATCCCTTCTATCGTTGCATCCTTATTTTGGTTTGCTTCTCTTAGCTCCTGTATTACTGCAAGCAGAGTTCTGAAGATTTCCTTTTGTGGCTGATCTATATCTGTTTCTTCTATGAGTGACGTTAGGTCTGTTAAAGTGCCTCGTTTTTCTGATTTTTTTGTTGGGAGTGATGTGGTCTGTTGATTTTTCCTTGATCCTTTAATAGGCCCCATGCTTCTGGGAGACAGGAGTAACCTTATTGTGTGGAGGCTCAGGCCACTGTGCCGTGTCCTGTGGTGGCTGGGGCGGGCTGCGGCAGGCTTAGGGCTGGCACTGGGGACCCAACAGGGCCCCAGGTGGTGAGAGCTGGCTGGAGCTCACTGAGGGCTCCTCAGGGACTGCAAAGCCGAGACTGCAGGTGGAGTGTTTGATCTGCCCGGGCTGTGAGCGGGCCCCTTGGATAGCTGCGCAGGCAGCTGCGGGACACTGCAGGGAACAATGGTGTTCGCTCTCCGCCCTTTTGGCGCGAAACCGCAGGGGGTAATGGCGCCGGCAAAGGAGGCTTGGCGCGAAACCGCAGGGGGCAATGGCGCCCTTCCTCTGCTCAGGCTCAGAGTCGCGGCCGCCGGGGTCCCCGCAGCACCCTGGGGAGGGCACCTACTCTTGTGCCTTGCGCAGGGGGGGGCCCTTGGTGGGCAGACTCAGCAGCGCGGGGCGCGGCGCTCCGCGGAAGCTCAGGGTCCGGGACAGGCGCGGGTTGGGCTATGGCTCCTGTTGGCGGGAAGTGCTCAGCGCAGGGTCCCTGCCAGGAGTGGAGCTGGCGCTAGGCTGCCAGGGGCTGGCGGGGGCGGGCGGGGGTGGGAGGCCAGCGCACGGAGGGCAGGTGGAGAGGTCCGCGGCAGCGGTGCGGGTGGATGGTCCCCCGTGGGGGTCGCCAGACAACCCGCGGGTCCGCTCCCCTGAGCTTGGATGAATGGAGGGAGGGACGTGGGCCCGAGGGCAGATCGCTGCCCTGTGGGGAGAGGGGAACTGCGGGAGAGGAAAGCTTCTCTCCCAGTGGGGATCCGCGATAGGGAGTGGGGAGTGGGCCGCTGGAGTAGGCAGGGCAGGCAAGTGGCTCTGGGCTAGGCGCCGGGTTTGGGGATGGAGCCTAAGCCGGTCGCCAGTGAGCTCACGGCAGCTTAGTGGCCAGAGATGTCCCACTAGTCCGGTCCTCTTTCACCTAGACCCCTGCTCCGGACAAATACGTGGGGTAGGACTGGGGTGCTGTCCCAGGGGGATATTTCACTCACCAGACTCTTACTATTCAGCTACCTGGTCGCCAATCCCGCTTTGTTTGGAGGAGCTCTCAGAGTATGCGGGTGTCCCTGTTGGCCATCTTCCCCCTCTCTCCTCCCCCGAACCAATGGTTCTTACGTTTGAACAACTTGCTGCCCCCATTGTATCAACCCAGATCGTCAAACGTCTTCCTAGTTTTTGCTCCCCTTCTACTTCACTAAGCAGGATGTCATTTTCTAGGGCATGGCCTTCCCTAATATTATGTACAAAGTATGTGAGACAGTCTCGCTGCCATACTTGCTTCTGGTTGTACTTTTTTTCAAGATTGATTTGTTCATTCTCCTGGTAGTCCATGATATTTTCATTATTTTTCACCAAAAGCTACAATTCAAATAAGTGCTTCCACCACTGCTAGGATAGAATGGATATAAAATGTTAGCCTCTTTGATCTTGTTGCTGTTAGGTGCTATTGAATCCATCCAGACTCATAGCAACCCTATGTACAACAGCAAGGAACACTCTGAGTCCTGTCCCATGCTCATAATTGTTACAGTTGAGCCTATTGTTGCAGACACTGGGCCAATCTCTCTTGTTAAGGACCTTCCTCTTTTTTGGAATTCAAATTTTCCAAAGCACACACTAGTCCTTAAAAGAAGGGCATTCCACTTGGTAAAGTAGAACATCCCATATAGTTCAACTTTGTGGAAGAAGGCGACCTTCTCTGTTTCCTTCAAAGCAGCTGATGGATTTGAAGCACTGACCTGTGCCTGGCAGTTCAGTGCCTAATCCACAATCCCCACCAGGGATCCTTTGGTGAGTAGAAGGCTACCTAAAACCAGATCCTTTGCCATTACGTTAATGCCAGCTCATTGTGACTCTATTTAGAGTTTTGAGGCTGTAAATTGTTAAGAGAGCTGGTAACCTCATGCTTCTTCTACAGCGTGACTCAAGGGTTTGAACTGCAGTCAAACACCTACCCAACAGCACCACAGTGGTTCCAGGTGTAGAGGGTCAGCCGACAAAAGAGGAAGCCCTTTGATGAGATGGAGTGACACAGTGACTGGGATAATGGACTCAGACATAGAAAAGATGATGGGGATGGCAGAGGTACATTTCCTATACATGGTGAGAACTATTAATTTCACATTTTTACCATCTATAAGATGGATTGACTCTGGCTACGGCAATGGGCTCAAGCATAGGAACAATTGTGAGGATGGTGCAGGACTGAATGGTGTTTTGTTTTGTTGTGCATAGGGTTGATATGGGTCAGAACTGATTTCATGGCACCTAACAACAACAATAACAACAACAACAACTGCATAGTCTCATTTTTAATTTTAGGTTCTTTTAGATTAGGTTCTGCAAAAACACTCTCAGGAAAAGATTTCCCTAACATGATTATGAAGAAGTGGCTGTGAGGGTAGCCCGGAAAGCATAGTGGGAAAAAGAAGAGACTGCAAAGAGTTGCAATTTTCGAAAGCCACAGGGGCAGTTATACTCTGTTGTCTTTCTCACATGACATTGAGTCACTTCCAAGTCACAGTGTCTCTATGCATAGCAGAACGACGCATTGTCTAGTCCCAAGCCATCCTCTTAATTATTCCTGTGCCTGAGCCCATTGTTGCAGCCACCGTGTCAAACCATCTCCTTGAGGATCTTCCTCTTTTTCTCTGCCCTTCCACTTTCCCAAGCATGATATCCTTCTCCAGGGACTGACCTCTCCTGACAACAGGTCCAAAGTGTGTGAGATGAAGTCTCATCATCCTTGCTTCTAAGGAGCGCTCTGGTGGCAGTTCTTACAAGACAGATTTATTTGTCCTTTTGAACACACATGATTCTTTCAATATTCTTATCCAGCATCATGATTTCAAGACATTCATTGTTGTTTTGGGCTTTCTCTGCCCTAAAGAGTCACCGTGAGCCTGAATCAATTTGATGGCAGTGACTAAGTGTGGAAAGAGCTGGTTAAGACAAGGGTAGTTTGACTCAAACAAAGTCTCAGTCTGACACTGGTTTCATAGAGAGCTCTGGACTAACGGTTTTGCATTCAAGGTGGATTGTCCTTCTTAGATTGCTGCCCACGGGCCCTGGCTAAGGGCTGTTCTGAAGGGAAGAAGAGAAAACAGTTTTAGGTAATCTGTCTCTTCCTTTGTGCAAATTGGTTGTAGAAGCAGAAGGGGAGTGCTCTGAAGGAAATCTTAGCCACTGATAACTAGAGTAAAGATCATAAAGACCAGGGTAAGGGCAGCCCAAGTTCTACATGTCCATCTGGTGTAGGCAAAGCTGTCAACGAATGGATAAATGAACAAGTGAATAGCATTCTGAGCTGGATCACGATTTTATTCAGGGCAAGTTCAGAAGCCGCTGCAGCTTTAAATTTAAATAATTCATTTCATCAAAGAGCAAGACATCAACACAGAAAGCCATTAATTTATATTGCTGATAAATCTTAGTTGATAAATGGACATTTCCCATGCAATAGAAAGTAGGTTTTGGTGTGCGTATGTGTGATTGTGTAAAGACGATGATAAATGCTTCCTTAAAACTTTTCAAAATGAGCTCGACTATATCATACTCATAAATAAACATAATTTGTGTTCCACTGAACATTGATCAATATATTGCACCGATCATTTCAGTACATCCCAGCACAGGAGACACTGGGAACTTAATCGTAATATTTGGCTCCAAGCAAATTGTGCCTGTTTTTCATAACACTTATTTAAATAGTCCAAGGAAAATTGTGGCGGTGGGAGATTTATTGTGAAGAATTTGGTCTCTAGAATCGTCTTATACCTTCCTTTGAATAGCACTGTGTACTTGAGAGGTGGCTTATATCTAATAAGGCAGAAGGTCTGGAGACAAAGCCATGAGATATGAATTAACCTCATCAAGAGACTTCAGAGAAATCTGGACTGGACGTTGATGAAGCATCAGCTCTCCTCAGCAAATCCCCTTGCCCGTATGTATCTGCCACTAGTTATGTAATGGTTTTAATCTTTGGATAGTAAAGTTTAGCTCAACACTGAAAAAGAAACATAGCTACTTTAGATATCTCAGCTCCCTTAGATTCCATTATCTTTTGCCCCTCCCTGACTCACTCACAGTCAAGTTTATAGGACTTGGCAGAACTGTTTGTCGTGGATTTTCCAAAATTGTCCCTCTTTACAGGAGGAGAAATTTCCCCTTTCTCAGGGGTGGTGGGCTGGGTGTGGAGGGGCTGGTGGTTACTACTGACCTCAAGGGTAGCAGCTCGATTAGCAGTCCAATGTATAACCCAGCTTACCACCAGGCTCCTTCTCCTAGAAGAATACAGGTTTCTATGCTATTCATTTAGAAATTGTTTACTTTGTTTTACTTTTTTATGTTCTTTTATGTCATACAAGGGGGTACTGCCCCCCACCCCCCAAACTGGAATTGCACTGGGCAGAGCAGAGCTTTTGTGGTATGCATTTTTCCCGCAAGACAAGCATAAAGCAGCTCTCTCTGAGTTAGTGCACCCAGTGGTTTCACCTGGGATGGTTCTCTCTGGTCAGTGATTTTTTTTCATAAAAGCAGTTTCACTTGAACCTTGTTTTTGGTGACAGCCAATTTAAGATAACAGCGTGTGGCTGTGAAATTTTGTTTTCTGCTCAGGAAAAATGCCGCAGAAATTGCTGTGATGTTGAACACACAATATCACATAGGACAGCACCAGGGGAAAAACTCAAGTGTACGGATGGTTTTCTTGTTTCAAACAAGGTTAAATGTTGATTGAAGACAAACCGTGTTCTGGATGTCTCTCAACTCATTCATTCCAGCAGGCCAGACTGTTAATCAGGCTTTTCATTTAGAGTTTCTGAAAAGATTGGACAACCTAGTGCAACAAAAGAGGCCTGGTTTATGGCAAATGAGGGACTGGTTTTAGCACCCCAGCAGTGCACATGCTCACAGAGCCATCTCAGTGTGCCAGGTTTTGTCAAGAAACAGCATGCCTCTCTGCATGCACCTTACTCACCTGACCTCCCTTCATGTGACTTCTTTTTGTTTCCATGAATGAAGGACAGCAAGGAGAGCAATTTGACGGCGTAGAAGCGGTGAAGTAAAACATGAGGAAGGTGCTGTCAGTCATCTAAACAGATGAATTTGGCAAACGTTTCCAAGAATGGAATAATAGACTTGAGAAATGAGAGTACTTTGAAGGTGATAAGGTTGTTTTGTAAAATAATTTAAATACATATCTTTGGGGAAAACATCTGTTTGAGGGGCGGTTTCCACCTCATATTTAGAAGCTACATCTGTAAAACTGTAAAGACTAGTGAGGCCAGATTATTAAGGAAAAAGGCAAAATTGAGAAGGGCACATACGTGATCAAAGAAAGGACATGCTCAGAAATACCTGAAAACCTACATTTTCACCTCCTCCTGATCCCCAGACTCAGTGCAAACCTGACTAAAGATTTTAAGGATGCAGTAGTACAAAGCCAGTCTGAATATCCTGTGTTGGTGGTTTTGTGAATAGTACTTTGTTGTTGTTTTACCCCTCCTGGTGTTCAGGGAAGTCTCTGTTCAAGGAGCAGCTGGACATAGGCTAAGAACCAGGACTTCAGTGTTCATATACGGGGGGAAAAGGTTTTCTTTCAACATTAGTCAGAGGTATCACAAAACAAAGAGTCCACATCAGTTTTTTTTACAATTAAACAAGGAAAAAAAATGCACCCACTCCCAAAAAAAGTAACATGTAAATAGTAGGGAAGGGGGCAGTCTGATTTCTAATATCACCATCTTATAGTCATCAAATTCTCCATTTTCACAACAACAGAAATGCATGGCATGCAAAAAAATAGGAAAGGGTGACCCATTCAAGGAACAATATAACGTGATGTGCACGGTCCTTTGAGAGGGATTTCACTATGCAAAAGTGAAACAATGGTAGGTTTGCTTGAAGAGCTAAAGGAAGACAGAGAAACACTAAAGGAAATTAGGGCAATGAAGTATGAACAAAATGAGACAGATATTATAAAGGTGAATACAATAGGAAATAGAAAAGTAAAATTTAAAATTTCACTGAAGGTGTTGAAAATCAGCTTTGAGCAGAGAGAAGAATCATTGCTTTTTTAAAAAAACTCATTTTATTGAGGGCTTGTACAATTCTTTTCACAATCCATACATCCCTCCGTTGTGTCAAGCACATTTGTGCATTTGTTGCCATCATCATTCTCAAAACATTTGCATTTCTACTGTAGCCCTTGGTATCAACTCCCCATTTTCCCCCTCCATTCCTGCTCCCCCCCTACCTCATGAACCTTTAACAATTTATACATTATTATTATTTTGTCATATCTTGCACTGTCTAATGTCTCCCTTCACCCACTTTTCTGATGTCCACCCTCCAGAAAGGAGGTTATATGCAGGTCCTTGTAATCGCTTCCCCCTTTTTACCCCACCTTCCCTCCACCCTCCAGGTATCACCGCTCTTAGCACTGGTCCTGAAGGGACCATCTCTCCTGGATTTTCTCTGTTTCCAGTTCCTATCTGTACTAGTGTACATCCTCTGATCTAGCCATATTTGTAAGGTAGAATTGGGATCATGATAGTGGGGGTGGGAGAAGCATTTAAGAACTAGAGGAAAGTTGTATGTTTCATTGTTGCTGCACTGCACCATGACTGGCTTGTGTCCTCCCTGCGACCCTTCTGTAAGGAGGTGTCCAGTTGCCTACAGATGGGTTTTGGGTCTCCCGTCTGCACTCACCCTCATTTAAAATTATATGATTTTTTGTTCTTTGATGCCTGATACCTGATACCTGATCCCTTCGACACCTCATGGTCACACAGGCTAGTGTGCTTCTTCCATGTGGGCTTTGTTGCTTTTGAGCTAGATTACCGCTTGTTTATCTTCAAGCCTTTAAGACCCCAGATGCTATATCTTTTGATAATTGGGCACCATCAGCTTTCTTCACCACATTTGCTTATGCACACCTTTGTCTTCAGTGATCATATCGGGAAGGTGGGCACCCACTGATAATGAGTTTTTGTTCTTTGATGTCTCAAACCTGGTCCCTTCTACACCTCATGGTGTATCGAGATGGCTGCTTGCTTACCTGCAAGCTTTTAAGAACCCAGATGCTATATTTTTTGATAGCTGGGCACCATCAGCTTTCTTCACCACATTTGCTTATGCACACATTTTTCTTCAGCGACAATGTTGGGAAGGTGTGCATCAAAAATCATTGATTTTTAAGATAGGGCAAATACTGAATCTGACTTGGGAAAAACTGAAGAAAAGGGAGCATAAACTAAGGGAAGTCTGACACATCATCAGGTGAATAAACACATGGATTATAGGAGCCCCAGAAAGAGAAGAGTGACAGCAAGAGTTAAAATAATATTTGATCAGGAAATTGCTAAAATACCCATATTTGATTAAAGACATGAATCCACACATATAAGCAATTCAGCGAGTTCCAGAAGAAAAAAACTCAGAGAGACCCGCTCCCAGACATATTATCATCAGATCCTTGAAATCTACAGATAGAAAGAATCATCTTAATCAATTCCTCCCCAGCAACTGAATAGACAATGGAATGCTGGGAAACAATAACTGTCAACCAAGAGTTTTAAAGCAAAAACTGTACTTCCAGAATGAGGATGAAACTGAGACATCTTTAGAGAAACAAAAGCTGAGGAACTTTGTTACTACTAGAACTGCCCTACAAAAAACTGTGTATAGGAGTCCTTCTGCTTATGACGCAAAATATTTTTGAAATGATAAGTTTCCTAGTAAAGGTGATTTCATGGGAAATCAAGATACCAAGATCAGAAGTACTGTAGTTTTGGTTTTGAACTGTGTTAGTCTGGGTTGACTACACAAACAAATTCATAGACACTCATATTAGTATGAGAAAGAGCTAATTGTATATTAAGGAAACATTCCAGCCCAGTCCAGATCAAGCCCATAGGTCAAATATTAATCCATATGTCAATATCCATCTATAGATTCCTTTGAAGACCCACACAACACATGCAATGATGCTGAATGCAGGAAGATCACAGGTTGTGGGTGGAAAGTCTTGTGGATCCAGTGGCAGTGGAAGCATCCCAGTACTGACATGGGTCTTCATGTGGCTTTTCCAGCTTCAGACTCTGGCTCCATCAGTGTAGCTCCATGTGACTTCTCAACAGGAATGTCTCATGGGGAGAGTATGTGTCCCGCTTCCAGAGAGGAAGATAGGAGTTCCCAGAATCATCAGGAGAAGGCCATGCCCACACATAGGCACTATTGGTTATGATATGATTGACAGTCTAGACTCCACACCTTCCTTCAAGTTGTCAGTAGATTATATAATTGCCACAAACTCCACTTTCTCTGCCCTATATGATGTAACAGGTACAAGCATAACAATAATTACTATTTATGTTATTTTGAAAATTATATATAAGGATATAATTTGTAAGGGCACCATTTTCAAGGGGATCATGACAGAGTTGTATAGAAACAGAGTTTTTATGTTATAAAAGTGTTACTACGGATTTCTCTCAGGTAGGGGAATTTCTTTCCACGCAAGACTTCTGTGTTGGCCCACTGGTAACAGTGGCTCCTCAGAACAGACATCTATCTACTGCAAGTTTGCTATCAGTCCCACTTTATAAACCTTTCTGTTTAAAAGAAGACTCTCAAATAGAAAACTAAATCCACATGCAGGCCATCCGTAATCTAAAACTCCTATGATGCCTAGGAACTTTCCTTAAAGTGAAGGAAAAATATACTTTAAAAAGGGGCTTTTTTAAAGGGACAAGAGTTTCAAAAAAAAAAAAAGTGTTACTACATTACACTACCTAGAAGCAATTAAACATATATCTAGTCGATCCCAACTCATACCAATCTTGTAGGATAGAATAGAGCTACCTTACAGGGTAGACCTCTAAGCTGTATTGTTTATAAAGGCAAACTGCCACATCTTTCTTCCAGGGAGAAGCTGGTGAGTTCAAACCGCCAACCTTTTGGTTAGCAGCCAAGCACTTAACAGCTGTGCTGTGAGGGCTCCTTACAATAACAGAAGAGAAACAAACAAATCACAAATATGTGGGAATTAAACAGCACGCTACATAACCAACGAGTCAAACAAAAAAACACAGTGGGAATTAGAATGTGAAGATGAATTCAATTGAAAACACAAACTTCCAAAACATATGGAAACAACAAAGGGAAATATAAGGCTACAAAGGTTTACAATGATAAAAAAAATCTCAAACTCACAGCCTAATTTTGCACCTCTAGCAATTGGACTTAGTAAAGAAGGAACTGAACCCAAATATAGCAGGAGGAAGGAAATAACAATTGTAACAACCGTGATAAATGAAATAGAGAATAGAAATACAAAAGGGTGCATGGGGGAAGAAAAAGAGAACACCAAATTTGACAAAGCTCGAGTGAGACCAAAACAAACAAACAAACAAACAAGTAAATAAAAGCAGAAATAAATGTGATTGTATTACTATCAAATTTGCAGACATTAAAAATGATCAAAATATAATGCTATAGACAAATATGTGCCAACAAATTAGATAATCTTGATCACACAAATTACTTAATTGACTTGAGAAGATCTGAAAATCTCAGTAGAAATATGAAAAGTGAAGATATTGAATCAATAATCAAATGTATCTCAATACAGAGAGGCCCAGGACCAGATGGCTTCACAGATGAATTCTTCTAAATACTCAATGAGGAACTAATACCAAATTTTCTCAACATTTTCTGCTACTCAACTCATTCTGGAAGGCCAGGATGACCCTGATTCCAAAGCCAGATGAAGACACCCAAGACCAGAATGCACTATCAATAGATAGAAATAATAATTCTCACCAAAAATACTAGAAAACGGAATCCAACATCATCTTAAAAGAATGATGTACCATGACCAAGCAAAATTTATCTCAGAATTGCAAAGGTTGTTTCACCACAAGAAAATCCATTATTGTAATTGATACAAGGAAACACATACATACCAATAAACATGTGAAAAGAAGTTCAAGGCCACAAGCTAATGCGGACATTTAAATGAAAGCACAACAAGCTTCTATGACACCATGTCCCCCATTGTTAGGTGGCATTGAGTGGGTTCTGACTCAAAATGACTCTAAGTATTACAGAAAGAAACACCACTCCATCCTTCACCATCCTCAAAATCCTTACCACGTCTGAGCTCATTGTTGCAGCGAATGTGTCAATCCACCTCACTGAAGGTTTTCCTCTTTTTCACTGAGGTTCTATTTTCTGAGACACACGTCCTTCTCCAGAGGTTTCTCCCTCCCCATAATCATAACATGCCCTAGTGGAGCAGTGGTCATACGTTGCGCTACTGACCACAGAATTAGCAGTTCAAAACCACCCGGGGGGAAAGACAGGATTTTCTACTCCTTAAAGTATTAGTATTGGAAATGCACAGGAGCAGTTGTACCTTGTCCTATAGGGTTGCTCTGAGTCAGTATAGACTCAATGGAAGTGAGTAATATATAATACACTGAAAGTATGTGAGATGAAATCGCATCATGTGTCCTTCTAAGGCGCATTCTGGCTATACTTCTCCCAAGTCAGGCATTCTTCTGGCAAACCATGGTATATATTCAATATTCCTTGCCAATACCATAATTGAAATGCATCAATTTTTTCTTCAGCCTACCTTATTCATTTTCTAGCTTTCACATGCACATGAAACCACGGAAATGGAATGATTTGGGACTAGTGAGCCTTTGTCTTCAATGTAACAGCTTTTATTTTCACTATTTTAAAGGGTCCCTACTCATTAGGATGGCTATTAGAGATTCAAGTAAAATAACCAGAGTGAGTAGGATGTGGAAAAATAGGATCCCTTTTCAATGACCCCTGTGGTGCAACATGGTGTGGCCTCTGGGGAGAACAGGTGGGCTCTTGGGAAGAACAGGAATTCCAGAACACTTATTGTCCTTATGAGGATCCAGGCCATGGACAAAGAGGTAGTCATTACAACAGAACAAGGGAATACCGCATGTTTTAAAGTCAGGACGAGTGTGTGTGGCTGTTGTACCCTGTCACCATATTTGTTTCATTTGTTTGCTGAGCCAGCAGTCTAAGAAGCTGGATTATATAAAGAAGAGCAAGCCATGATGCTCGGAAGAAGGCTCATTAACAACCTGCAATATGAAGACAACACAAACTTGTTTGCTGAAAGTAAGGTGGAATTGACATTCTTATTAATGAAGATAAAATACTATAGCCTTCAGTGTAGATTACAACGCAATGTAAAGAAGATAAAATTGCTCGCAGCTGCACTGATTAATAGCACAGAAACACGAGCAGTGAACGACTAAAGTGTCAAGGACTCCGTTTGACTCGGATCCACAATCACCACTCGTGATTGCCGAAGCAGAGGGGTAGCAACAAAGGATTCTCTTCAACAAGATGGATTGACACAGCGGCTGCAAAATGGAGCTCAACCGTAACACCAGTGGCGAAGACGGCATGGCACTGGGCAATATGCTTTTCTGTTGTGCATAGGGCCTCGGTGATTGGCCACTGACTCGACAGCACCTGACACCAATCTTTTACAGTCTCTGACCTCAGGTAGTCCCAGTTCCAATCTGGCTCCATAACTGAATAGCTACATGACCTTGGGAGGCACTTTACTTCTCCCCACAAATGGTTATAATGATGGAACCTAAATCATAGTATTCTCACAAGGTCACCCACCCCCAAACTGCCCACTGCCATTGAGTTGACTCCAAGATATAGCAAGCCTATAAAACTGTAGAATTGATCCTTTGGGTTTCCGAGGCTGTACCTACTGACATTGGGGTTAATAACTCAATATGTAACCCACTAAACCACCAACCTGATTGACTTGATCGACAGAGTGACTGCATTGATGGACTAAAACACAAGAATAATTGTGACACTGGCAGAGGACCAGGCGGTAGATAAGGTTGCTACTGTACATAAGGTTGCTGTGGGTCAGAACCTAACAACACAAGCAACACAGCACCAGGGATGCTGATGAGGGTCAGTCACAGTGCTTGATCTCATAGATGCTCCAGTTAGACTATCAGTAAATCGGCTGTAGCTGCCTATTAGCTTTGCTTGATCCCAGACATCTCCCAAAGGCACGGGGATCCAGGGAAACAATCACCCACTTGGAGCTAAAAGAGACCCACTTTGAGTCTTTGCTCTGCCAGGCACCACCAGTGGTTTGACAAGTTATTCCATGCTTCAAAACCCCAGATTCTGTGTTTAGAAAATTACAGATGCTTATAAGAACTCTAAATTTCTTGATATTCACATTTATAAATAGTAGTGTTTAGCTCAAAAAGTTTTTGTTTTGTTACTATTTGCTTTAAAATAATTTATTTTGTTTTTGTTACTGAAAATAAACAGAGCAGAACATAAACCAATTTAACAATGTTTGTATCATCCAATGACATTGATTTTGCTCTTTGAATTTACACAATTTACCATCCCATCCTCTCTTCTTCTAGAGAATTCATCCCCAATCTCACGCTCTTTTCCCAAACGGTTCTTTCCTTGTTAACATAAACTCACTGCCCCTATGTTTCCTGTCTAAGTTTGAGCAATTGTAGTCAATATGGTCCCGTATGGACAGAGCTTCCAGAACACAGTGCTCAAGACAATCGTTACGATTTGTTTTTTATAGATATTAAGAAAAGCATGCAAAAATGACAGTCAGGGCTGGGGGGAGGGGATGGAATATATAGGAAAATGTGCTACAGTTTTTTTTAAAAAGCCTCAAACTTTCCACCAAAGACTGGGAATGCGGAAACACAAGCCCGGCACGGTGGCAGTGTTGAGAGTTGTTTTGACCCTCTCCTGCAGCTCCTAGCTTAACAAAGCACCTGTCTCAGACATGTTTTTTGTCTGAATGTGTGTGGGTGGGATAGAAGGGAGCAAATAAAACCTGGGTCTCTTAAACTTTGAGAAAGCTCTAAGCAGTTCATGATGGAAAGTTGTCAAACTGGCAAAAAAGAAAAAAATGTCAAGTTGATAGAGTGATCCAACTTGTCCTTTGTGATTACAGAAAACGCCAAGGGTGGGAAGTCATAAGAAGACAGACTCCAGCACCATTGTTTAAAACATATTTGTATTTCTCCCCCCAATATTCAGAGTTTTCCCTGAGTGGGATGTAAGATATGAGGAAAGCGAAATGTTCTTGCTACACCAACTGCACTGCAGGCGATGCTGGGGAGACATTCTAAATAAAACAGCATGAGCATTTGAGTGTGCTTCAGCATTGCCTTTTGTTTCCGTATTGTTAAGGAGATGCTGGCGAAGGTGTGGTAACATATTATACACCCAGAAAGTTACACTTTCCATAGATTGGCCCAAGGCTGTTGTTAGGTACCATCGAGTCAGTTCTGACTCATAAAGACCTTATGCACAACAGAGCAAACACTGCCCCATCCTGTGCATCCTCATAATTATTCCTATTTCCTGAGCCCGTTGTTGCAGCCACTGTGTTAATACAACTCCTGAGTGTCTTCCTCTTTTTCTCTGCCCCTCCACTTTGCCAAGCATATTGCCCTTCGCCAGGGACTGGTCTCTTCTGACAACTTGTCCATAGCTGGTAACAAGAACTCTCACCACCCTTGGCTCTAAGGAGTATTCCTGTCATACTTCTTGCATGATAAATGTATTTGTCCTTTTAGGAGTGCAGGGCACTTTCAATAGTCTTTTCTAGCACCACAATTCAAATGCATTGTTGCTTCTTTGGTATTCCTTATTCAATATCCAAGTTAGGTATTTGGCATTAAACCTTCTTTCTTTGCCTTGACAAAACCCTCACTTAGTTTTCTGTCCTTTTAGGTTTCAGGAAAATGGGTTGGTACGATGAGGTTGCTATTTAATAGTTACCCATTCTCTGACATGAACTCATGGCATGCTTCATGATACAATACAAAGCAACAGAAACCTCATCTGGTTCATTGATGCATTTTATGTCCAAGAGTTTAGGGCACGATGTATTATTTAAAATGAGTCTGTACCCCAAATGGTGCATAAGCAAATGTGGTAAAGAAAGTTGACGGTGCCTGGCTATCAAAAGATATAGTGTCCTGGGTCTTAAAGGCTTGAAGTTAAACAGGTAGCCATCTAGCAGAGAAGCAACAAGTCCACATGGAAAAAGCACACTAGACTCTGTGATCATGGGGTATCAATCAGGTAACAGGTACCAGAAGACCCAAAATAAATAAACAAAACATATTGTAAGAATGAAGGGGGTCAGAACAGAGACCTAAAACCCATCTGTAGACAATAGGACATCTCCTCACATAAAAGTCACAAGGAATGGATGAGTCAACCAGGGCACAGTATAGCACCGATAAGCATCCAATATTCCTCTGGCTCTTTGAGGCTTCCTCACCCCATCCACCCTATCATGACCCCAGTCCTGCCTTTCAGTTCTGGCTAGACTGGAGCATGTACACTGGTACAGATAAAAGCTCAAGACACACAGAATCCAGGACAGATAAACCCATCAGAAACAGAAATGGGAGTAGCAATACCAAGAGGACAGGGGGAAGTTGAACAGAGGAAGGGAGGAAGGGGGAACTGATTACAATGATCAACGCATAATCCCCCCTCCCACCCCTGAGGGATGAACAAGGAAACGTGGGTAAAGGAAGACAGCGGTAGCTGGAAGATATGAAAGCAATAATAATTTATAAATTATTAAGGGGTCACAAGGGTAGAAGAGTGGGCAGGGAGGGGGGGGTAGAGGAGCTGATACCAAGAGCTCAAATAGAAAGTAAATGTTTAGAAAATGATGATATGTGCAAAGATGCTTGATACAATTGGTGTATGGAATGTTAAAAGAGCTGTAAGAGCCCACAATAAAATTATTTTTTAAAATTGGTCTTGATCATTGAATGTATTTTTATATTTTATTATAAGAGAAGAAAATCATGCAAATTTACCCTTAATTGCAAGTCAATTGGATATCACAATAATATATTTCAATGCTTCCAAAGTATGCATAGAAGCTATAGTTATTTCTGTAGTTTGCACTGTTTTGTCAATGAAATGAAATATTGGCTTATCAAAAAGAATGATTTTCGTGTTGAGCTAAAGAAAACTATTTTTAAAATTCTAAAAAATACTTATCACTACAAAGAGAAAAATTGAGACTAGTGGGATTTTATTTATATATATATATCTTTAAGACCAGTGGGATTTTAAATGATGACTTTAGATGACTTTAATTTTTCCTAGCTTAATACTCATTACTTTGCAGCTATTTTTTCTCATTGTACATCATGCCCCAGGGGGAAATGAAGGTCCCAAGAGCTTTATTCCAACCACATCATCAGGATTGACTCTCCTGTAAGGAGGCACCTCTTTCTCAGTCATATTTTGAGTGCCGTCTATGCTGTGGGGCTCATCTTCTTGCATATACCTGAGAATCTTCTCCTGCTTTCCATAAGGTTTTCAGTGGCTCATTCCTCAAAAGCAAACAGCCTATTCCTTCTTTGTTAGTCTGGAAGTTCTGCTGAAGCTTGCCCAGTAGAGGTGACCCGGCTGGCATGAGACGTATCAGGAGCAAAGCTGCTAGCATCATAGCCGCACACAAGCAGCCACACTTTAAGGAAGTGACGTAGGAGGGTGGTTGCCATCCATAGAGATTTTTATTCAGGAGCAGAGGTGCATGTATCTTGTCTTCATTACCTAGTGCTGTTGCGACAGAAGTACCATACTTGGGCGGCTATAAAGAGCAGAACCTTTGCTCACAGCTCTGAATGCTAACGCACCACATCGAGGTCTGAGCTTTATCTCTTTCTTCTCAGTTCATAGTCCTGGGATTCCTGGGCTCCTTGCTGCTCCTGGGCTTGCAGAGGGTCCTCGCACAGGCTCTCAACTCCACTGTGTGTGGCTCTGGGGTCATTCTTTCTGTTAAAAGCAATTGAAACTGTTTCATTGACATAAAATTCAAATATCCCACAGTTCAATTGTTTAAACATAATTTAAAAAGTTATACGTATTCTACTCTTTACACAACCCATACATAATGAGATTTAGAATCAAGCCTACCAGGTTAATAAGCCGATTTCAAACCAAATTTCATGCTGGGGTCAGATGCTGTCACACTGGTTCTGGTTCAGTGACCTTACGTGCAACAGAAGGAAGCCCTGCCTGGTCCTGCGCCATCCTCGTCACTCTCCCATCCTCGCCACTCTTCTTCCATCCTCGCTACTCTCCCATCCTCACCACTCTCCCATCCTCACCACTCTTCCATCCTCACCACTCTCCCATCCTCGCCACTCTTCCATCCTCACCACTCTTCCATCATCACCATTCTTCCATCCTCACCACCGTTCTCCTGCCGGAGCCATTGGTGCAGCCACCGTGTCAGTCCATCTCCTGGAGGGCCATCCTCTTTCTGTCAGCCTGCCGACTCTAATGACCACGGCATCCTGTTCCTGTTACTGTGTCAAAAATATTGCCAGACATGTTTTTGGAGAACACAGTCAATCCATAATGTACTTCAATCTGTCCAGAAGGTTAGTCATACATTGTTTCTCTAAAATCGAAAAAAAAAATAGATAGAACTTAAATTCCTTAAAACTGAAAGAAGACACATTTAAAAGCTTAACAGGCTTGTAATATCTGTGTTAGTTTAACATGCTTTTAAGATCTGTGTTAGTAGGAACTTGCATTCACAGAAAATAAAGTGGTCTAAAATATGAAGTTGCTACTTAAAATTCACTTTTGAATGAGAAGAGTGCACCGCTGATTAGAAAAACCCCAACAATCTAAAGGCAGGGGTGGGCTTATCTTGGGGTTTCAGAACAGACGAGGGTTTCTTGCATTCTTTGGACACTGCTTCAAGTCTGAAGGAAAAAGGACAACAACAAAGCACATTGCATGGAATAGGGCCCCTAGGGTGACTCACAAACACGCACCATTCCCCATTAACTATTTGGAATCATGCTTTCATTAAATGCTCAATACCATAAGGGCATGACTTGGTGATTTATTCTGTTCATTGGCAGCTCTGTGATCCCAAAGACACCTGCATCAGGATTTCACTGTAAAGAAGCGACATCGTAACTTAAAGGTGATAGGGTTTACACAGATCTCAATAGTTCTGTCCTTATCTGACCCCTTCATCCAGCCAGGGCACAGTTCTAATTGATCGTGTGGAAAAAGCAGGCTGCTTTCATTGGTTCTTTTAAACAATTTCATTTGCTCAACAGTTATTGCAGCCATATTTTGCAGTTGGCTCTGTTGTAGGCTCTAAGGCTTAAGCACACATCAAGGAATGTAATGGACAAAGACTGCTCGAGCTCGCAGGAATGATTTGACCCTTACATTCATTGGCATCTTTGTAGGAATGGAAGGATATACTTTTATAAAGTTATATAAAGTTGCTTACTTACAACTCACTTTTGAATGAGACAGTGGTGCCTACTGTTTAGAAAGTCTCGTATAATCAAAGGCATGGTTTTGTCTTGGATGGTCCAGAACCGTCATCATAGCCAATTCAAAGTGACAGCCATGCTTTATTTTCAATGTCTTTCATTATTTTCTGATTCTAAGAGGAATATACTTTATTTCCCTTTAATTCTCTATTAAGGATGGAGAATTTGTATTTTATCCCTTTAAGTTCCCTGGAAAAGGCTCATTTGGGCAAAGAAAAGGGCCAACCAAAGGGGAAACCATTAATGTGACGTGTTGACATGAGTTCCATCCATGAACTCCATCATATCACCAGTCGTGAAGATGCCACACAACCAGGCAATGCATTGCTCTATCATACGCAAAGTCACCATGCGTAAGCTGATTTGATGACAACTAACTAGCAATAACACAGCTTAAGGAGGATGCTCTATGCACCCATCTTCTGGTGTGTCAGTTGAGAGTATAGTGGCTGCAAAGAACAGACAACTTTCCTAAAAATAGTTTAAATACGTAGGGCTCTGTGTGCTTTCCATGCCAGGTCAAGGGCTCCCGGACAATTTTAGGACTTCAGGCTGTAATATCAGGCAAGGGAGGCCATGACTTTGGTGACTGGTGGACAGGGTGGGTGAGGATCTTAAAGCACCACCTCTGTCTTCACAGACGTGTGTGTGTTTGAGAGGCATGGATGGGAGAGTAGTGTAGCATGTTGTGCGTTACACCAGGTATTCCACGAGTCACCAGGCTCTCACATCCACTTCTAGATGTAAATGTGAACTGTCCACTGGTTATATCATGGCTTGGGTCAGGTGTACCTCGCCATGGCCTTTCAATTGCCTTGTATGCATGTGAAGGTTGGACATTGACATGGACTGAAGGAAATCAACGCATTTGAACTCTGGTGTTAGTGAATAATATGGAAAGTACCGTGGGTCGCCAAAAGAACAAGCACATCTGTATTGAAAAAAGTAGAGCCGGAATGCTTCTTACACACAAGGAGAGTACGAGTTCATCTCATACATTTTGGACATATTATCAGGAGAAACTAGACCCTGGAGGAGGACATAGTGATTGGTAAAATGGTGGGGCAGTGAAAAAGGGGAAGTCCCTCAAGATAGGTTTACACAGTGGCTGCAACAATGAACCCCAACTTAAGAACAATTGTGAAGATGCTGTAGAACTGGGGGCTGTTTCGATGTGTTGTACTTAGAATCACTATACGTCAGAACCAATATGACAGCAAGCACCACCACCACCAACAGCCACTGGTTAAGGAAGAGCTATATGGTTATGGTGGCCACATTGAGAAGATAGAACCTAGTTAGTTTGATATCAAGAGTGATAACTTGACTTATAATTTTTAAAATATGGATGCCTATGGTAAGTGGACAATGGTCTCTTGGAGTTGCCTTTTACCTGTAGGAAAGAGTCAATTAATAACTTTCAAGCATTTTCCAAATCCAGCTGTTAAACTATTGTTACCTTGTAATTGCATGGTGAGAGTGTTTATACTAGGTATTTTGGAAAATACTAGAAATTAAATGCTTTTTTCCCTCTTGGTGCCTCTTGCTAGACACTTACCAACACACTACTGTGCACAGGTCTCCATGTGCATCCTCATTCTGGCCAGCAAAGCTTAGGGATGATCTTGCCGAGGTTTTTCACACTGTTGTGCTATGTGCTATTTGCTCGATTGGCTTTCCTGCTCCAGTTATTGCCTTGTGGACAGACATGGCAACTGGGAGCATCTGCATGCATCAGTACAGCCTTTCAGGCAGGATGAAGGAATGTGCCAGAAAGGAAGTACCCTGGTCAGCAGCAGCCACTCCCCAAATCTCCCGCAAACATCCACTGCCATGTCATCATTCGGAACCGTGGCATAAGATCTGCCACAGTTTAAAGAGCGGGTTCCATGACTGCACCTCTATCTTTCCAACATCACCCATGAGAAGAAGGACAGGATGTAAAGTGAATGAGTCACTCTAATGCTCCCACTACACCACAGTTCTTGCTTCATGTCGAACTTCTGGAACATGCATGGACGCTGGGCCCAAGCTTGCTCAGGCTCTCATTCTCATTAACATAGACTTGCTGTGACGACATCCCTGGTAATTGTAGCATGTCACCTTTAGCTGGGAAACATGAAACAGGTATTAGCTATAGCCTGACAGCCCTCCTTATGTGGAGCGGTCCGGAGATTGTTCTACAACCAAAGTAGAAGAATGGAGGGGTGCACAGAGATCCGCAGAGCACAAGGGGCTCTGCAGAGAGAGGCTGAGGGCTCAACTGTCTTCAGTTTTGACAGTCTGTCACTTTCTGCCTCTCACTCTTTAGCTAAGTTCTCTAAAACACCCTTGCCACCCTGGAATGCTATAATAAATTACACATTTTAGCTTAATGTAACTTGATTTGGTTTGTTTTACTAGTAATTACAATTAAGTGGGCTAGACTTTTTTTAATTGAAGCAGATATTTATTGTCTTCATGCAGAAGTCGTGGATGCTTATAAATACTTGACATTCATTTAAATTTCTTTTATCGAATTTAAAAAAAGGTTTCCACCCTATTACAGAGAAGGATGCTTAAAGAGCATAACACAAAAATAACTGAAGACACTTCAGAGTATGACAAAAGTAAGACAGGTATTCTCTGCCTTAGGAAAAAAAACTAATCCCCCAAACTTTTAAGGGGTGTCTTGAAATATTTTATGTTAGGGACATCAATGTGCTAGAAATATAGAGGGAAACTATACATTTTCCATATTTAAAACTAAGACTGGAAGGGAAATTGAGAGAACATCATATCTGCCTCTGGGCAAAGCTGTCCTGAATCCTGACATGTGATGCCTGGCACTCATCATTACTGGCATGCTCCATAACCCACTCCCATGATGACAAGTCACAGTTTCCATATATAGGAAAATTCACATCCTGTCTAGCTTGCAATAACTTACCCATCCTTAAATTCATGACGGTTCCTACCAACCACAGGTCACATGGCACCTACATTTACATGATTGTAAATTAAAATTAATGGTGAGTTGCCTTTCAGAGGGATCTTGAGTGAGACCTTCAGGTTGGGATGGCAAGGTTCATGCAGCCTGCTGGGAGGAAGAGGATGTTGCTGTCCTGTTTGGGAAGCAGGAGATGTAGCTGAGAGAGATTCTACTTCTAGTTTATGCAGATGGACGGGCTAGTGGAGATGATATACAAGGATAGGAAACCACGTTTTAACATGAGACCTGGATTGCTAAGAACACTTGGGAACTGAAAGTTATTTCTTTTCTCCATTTTCATCTCCCCCCCGCCCCCGACCTTTACAATTTTGTAAAGAGTATGTTCTGTACACAGAAGACCAAAATCCTCACAACTGGACCAATAAATGAAAAATGCAGAAAAGGTTGAAGCTGTCAAGAAAAAAAATTGTCTTGTTTTGAAACATAATCAAAGCTCATGGAAATAGCAGTCAAGCCTTAGGTAAATCTACTGTCCAAGACCTCCTCAAAGTATTGAAAAGCGAGGGCATTTTTTGAGGACAAAAAGTGCACTTGACCTAAGCCATGGCATTTTCCATCACCTCATATGGGTGTGAAAGTCAGACATTGAATAAGGAAGGCTGAAGGAGCATTGATGCATTGAAATATGGTGCTGTAGGGGAATATTGAAAGTACTGTCAACCACCAAAGGAACAAACAGATTTATTTCAGAGGACTTCTTAGAGGCAAGGATGGTGAGTCTCGCATACTCTGGACATACTATGAGGAGAGAGCAATCCCTGGAGAAAGACATCATGCTTGGTCAAGTAGCAGGGCAGCTGAAAAGAGGAAGACCTTCCATAAGAGGGATTGACACAGTGGCTGTGTTGATGAGCTTAAGCAAGGGACAATTGTGAGGATGGTGTGGGACTGGGCAGTGTTTCATACTATTTTGCATGGTGTCAATATGTGTTGGAATCAACAATAAAATGCTGTGTCATGATTACATCTATTTATAGACAGGTGCCACCTCCTTGGGCATCTCAGAATACTCTGCAGGTTTCTCTGGTGCCATGAACAAAGAGGATTTAGAGTTCTCATCTGTAGACTAAGTTATTTCAGGAAAGGATGCATGTCCCTATGAATTCCACAATTTGCGAGTTGAACGTTTGGTGCCTTAGAACTCTGGGAAATAAAATCTGTTTGGAATACAAAGGGGAGAACTTTGACCCACTAAACAAACCTACTAGAATAGTATGCATAATGAAGATAACTGCACAAATCTGGTCTCTTCCTGCAGGTCAAAGCTGAGGGTCATATTCCTAGAAGCATGTGTTGGAGGAATCAGCAGATACACAGCACCAGGTTCTACAGAATTGTATTGCATGATGTAACCGCAACCTGGTAGTATAGCAATAAGGAGATGGATATCTGTCAATGGCATGGCATAGACAAATTGAATGGAATAAAAAAAGAGTACATATATCATCTCCCAGAGAATTCTAAAGAAACAAGCCAAACTAATTTCTAAAACACAGTCATGTTTTTTTTCTATGAAGACTAGAACGTTTGCTTCCCTGATATTTCCAATTCCTAACCTACAGCTTCTTGACGATCTATGACCACCTTAAATATCAATACTCTGATGTTAATAGAGAATATATTAGTGTTGGGAACTCTCCTTACTTTAGTTCCACTTGGGTTTTCTTGCTGCACTTCCGGTTGGATGTGAGAAGTTTTATGTTGTTTGGCTTAGTATATGACACAAAGAAGCATAGGTGTGAATGCCTAAGGAGTGGGTGGTCTTAAACTCACTGAGGTAAAATTAATCATGAGTTCTAAGAAAAAGAACTTTTTTCCAAGGGAGAAGAAGACCTTCCAAATAACTTACATCAAGGAGAGAGACTATAATTACCTAATTACGCAATATAAGGCAACACTTTGTTTTTCAGGGGGAAGCCAGATGCACACACTCGTTTGATGTGAAATGAAGTGAAATGAAGCAGAAGATGAGTGGATGTACATATTACAAATTCAAGATGAACCGGAAAGTTGTGGACTTGATGGGCCAGATTTCAAGAGCTGTGATTCTCATTGTAGGAGTTTAAGGTGGCCCCAAATATGTTTACCAGCCACTCACTTGGTTTAGGGTGCTGGTATTATGCATTTGACTTACAGCAACCTTATAGATAATATAACACCCTTTTCTCTTTCTTCATGCTTGCTGCTATGTTTGAGTTCATTATTTTGCCAATTGTATTAAGCTATCTCATTTAGTGTCTTCCTCTACATTACCAGCCGTGGTGTCCTCTTCTAGTGATTGGTTTTTCCTGATGATGTGTCCAATGTCAGTGAGCTGAAATCTTGCCATCTTTGATTTTACAGAGTGCTCTGATTGTATTTCTTCTAAGACTGATTTCTTTATTCTGTCAGTCTACAACCTATTTGCTATTCTTCACCAACACCACCACAGCTCAGGTGCATAGATCCTTCCACTCCCTTTGATTACAGGCCAGTCTAATTGACTGATTAGCCTTAGTGACTGCTTCAAATAGCAGCTCTCCCACAAAGAAACCACATGTGGAAGTGAAGCTGCGCTGGACGCTGCCCACCAATGGATCCACCTGCTGAGCAAGAAGAGAAGCCTCAGTCAGTATCATGAGGAGCAAAATAATAACTCAACTGAGTTCAATCCAGACAAAGTTTCGGAAGAACTTTCTGGTTGTTTTCAGGTGTCAAATTTAGAGTACTGAAATAGATGGCTGGAGCCGTCACACCTAGCCTCTTTTCAGGATAATAAGTGGTTCCGAGTTAAGAATGATGCTTATGAAGTTCTACTCAAACACCGAGCCAACATCTCAGGTCACACCCTTTCCTGCCGTTTTGATAACACACAAAGTGGTTCTGAAGATTCCACAGTGCCATTAGCGTGTTGCTGTATGATAACACTGGATAGACTCTTCTCTTCAGTTTATTCATCTGTAACGTGGAAATGAATAATTTCCACCTCACAGGATTGCTAGAGGGATTACATGGGATAATGTTCATAGAGTGCCTGATATCCTCAAATGTCAAATACTTTGAGAAAGAAATAGTGTAGAGAGTCCTTTTGTAGGAATCATTTTCCAATTTAAATGATACTCCTATTTATATAGTTTGAGGCCTTAATACCTGTTAGTCTGAAATTTTTGATGACTTAGATTCTTTGACTACTTTTTTTGCAAGTAGCCATTTGGATAAGCCTCATCTAAAACCTCAGTAGTTTCATGTTATAATTTCTGTTAATATTAAAGTCAATTAGGATGCTTAATATAAAAGTAAATTAGGATTACATGATAATTAATGGATAAAAAATTTCAATGCCAAAATCACCTTTTATATTTCAGAAATATTTGACTCAACTACATTTTGCATCTCAAACATTAACAATGATGATAGAACCATTAACAAGTAGGAGATCTGGTGGCATAGCGGATTTCACATTAAGCTGCTAACAACAATTTGAACCCATCAGTTACTCTGCTGTCTACACCTGTAAAGAGTTAAAGTCTCAGAAACCTCAAAGAACTTCTACTTGGTCTTATAGGGTCACTGTGAGTCAAAATTGCCCCAGTGACAGGGACTATTGATAAATACATCTTGAAAGGAATATGGACAGAAAGCTCTATAGAAATAAGGAGATGGTCCCCTCTGTGCACTGGCTGTTCTGAGCCGGGCTATTGTCCTCAGTGCTTGGTGGGCAGGATGTGCTAGGCTCCCTTCCTCCCCCTTCATTTGCTTCCAGGCCCACTGTAATCCGCAACATCCCGCACTTACCCATAGCCCTACATGGGACAACACTGGAGACAGAGTATAGTGGGTGTGACTGAGCTGACCCCACCACACCGAGGCAAAACACTAAGGGTGTGCAACAGAAGAGCAAGGGCAGCAGAGAAAGGACGTCTTGAGAGAGTATCACAAATAGACTTTGGGGCCAGGGCGTGGCACCCCATCAGACCCTACTGTAAAATACTCCTAAAGGTCAACCAACAGACCTTGAACTATTTGCAGGCTTTCCTTTCTTTTCATTTTGATTTTGTATGTCATTGACTTTTTTGTTGCTGTCTTCGTTTTTTTTCCTGTGTCACTATGTTTGGCATTGTCGTGTTTTGATGTGCATATTATTATCTTTGTAGGTCTATCTAGATAAGATAGGCTGAAGAAAAGGTGTGGAGAAGAAAACAATTGGACTGGTGATTCCTGGGGGACATGGGAGAGGGAGAGGTGGGGGAAAGGAAGTGGTGGTAACCAACCCAGGGACAAGGAACAATGAGTGACTCAAAACCAGTAGCAAGGAGGGTTTGGGAGGACTGGTAGGGAGTGACCAAGGGTTATGTAACAGAGGAATTACTGAAACCCAAATGAAGGCTGAGCATGATAGTGGGGCTAGAGAAAAGTAAAAGAAAATAGAAGAAAGAAGTAGGAGGCAAAGGGCATACATAGAGGCCTAAACACAGGTATGTACATACATAAATATATTTATATATGATGATGGGGAAATAGATCTATGTATTAAGGTAGCAGATGGACATTGGGCCTCCACTCAAGTACTCCCTCAATACAAGAGCACTTTCTTCAATTAAATGGATATTCCATGATACCCATCTTCCTGACACAATAGCTGAAACAAATGGGTGCATACGCAAATGTGGTGAAGAAAGCTGATGATGCCCAGCTGTCAAAAGACATAGCACCTCAGGAACTAAAGGTTTGAAGGTAAACAAGCAGCCATCTAGCTGAGAAGCAACAAAGCCCACATGGAAGAAGCACACCAGCCTGTGTGACCAGAAGGTGTCAAAGAGATCAGGCGGCAGACAACAAAGAACAAAAAAAAATCATAAAAATCATCATTGTGTGCTCACCTTCCCCATATGAATGTTGAAGACAAAGGTGTGCATAAACAAGTGTGGTGAAGAAGCCTGATGGTGGACGGCTATTGAGAGATACAGTATCTAGGGTCTTAAAGGCTTGAAGGTAAAGACGTGGCTATCTATCCCAGAAGCATCAAAGCCCACATGGAGGAAGCACACCAGCCTGTGTGATAACGAGGTATTGAAGGGATCAGGTATCAAGCACCAAAGAACAAAATATCACATCATTGTGAATGAGGGAGAGTGCAGGGTGGGGAAACCAAGGCCCATCTGTAGGCAACTGAACAACCTTTTGCAGAGGGATAGTGGGGAGGAGATGAGTCACTCAGGGTGCAGTGTAGCATCGATGAAACACACAACTTTCCTCTAGTTCTTAAATGCTTCCTCCTGCCCTCCCCCCACCCCGGTCATATATACTGGTGCAGATAGGAACTGGAAACACAGGGAATCCAAGACAGATGAACCCCTCAGGACCAGTGGTGAGAGTGGTGATACTGGGAGGGTGGAGGGAAGGTGGGGTAAAAAGGGGGAACAGATTACAAGGATCTACATATAATCTTCCCCCTGGTGGATGGACAACAGAAAAGTGGGTGAAGGGAGACTTTGGGCAGTGTAAGATATGATAAAATAAAATATCATAACTTATACGTTATTAAGAGTTCTTGAGGGAGTGGGGAGTAGAGTCGGAGGGGAAAATTGAGGAGCTGATTCCAGGGGCTCAAGTGGAAAGCAAATGTTTTGAGGATGATGAGGACAGCAAATGTACAGATGTGCTCAACACAATGGATGGATGGATGGTTGGCAATAAGAGTTGTATGAGCTCCAAAGAAAATGATTTAAATAAATAAATAAATGCAAGCTATTAAAAAAAAACGGTAAGGATAACAAAACTTTGCCTTAAATACTCAAGACACGTTATCAGGAGGGACTAGTCCCTGGAAAAAGAAATCATGCTTGGCAAAATAGAGGTCAGTAAAGAAGAGGGAGACTCTCGAGGAGGTTGATTGACACAGCGACTGTAGTAAGAGCCACAAGCATAGCCACGATGGTGGGGATGAGTGAGGACTGGGTAGTGTTTTCCTCTCTTTTAACACAGGATTTCTATGAGTTAGAACCATTTCAAAGGCACCTAACAACAACAACAACAACAAAATATCACTACTACTTATACTGTAATCTTAGAATCTTGAGGCATCCTAATAAACCACAAAAACTTATGTGAAAACCTGAATTTTAAAAAATCATTTTATTGGGGGCTCTTATCATAATACATACATTCATACATATGTCAAGCACATTAGTACATTTGTGGCCATAATAATTTTCTTTCTGTTTTTTTAACATTTGATTAGGAACGCATACAACTCTTATCACAATCCATACATGTACATACATCAATTGTATAAAGCACATCTGTATATCCTTTGCCAGAAAACATGAATTTTTATGGTTTCCAACTTTCTTCATTTGGTTTCTTTGTATTAAAGGTGAAAATACAGAGACTTGGATCAAGCAAAATGGATCCTAGAAGAGGTTGGAGTAGAAATGACCTGACACGGTACCTCCATATGTGGAGCTGGAGGAAAAGATACGCTCGATACACTTGGTTAGAGAGAGAAGGGCTGAAGAAAGATACACAATCACAATGGAGGAAGTGCAAGTGAAGTGCAAGTGAATGGGGGGAATCGTTCTTGTGAGACACTTGCTCCTGACGGGAGAGAGAAAGAAAGTCGCTTATACTTTGTTGGAGTTGATTTGACTTTAAAGATTAGCACAGGTAGATCTTGCCAATTGGTGAAAACGTCTCCTGAAACCTATTCAGCATCAGATGCTCCATGAATGGAAGGCGGTGATTGTGTACAAGGTGTCCCAGGTTCAAATTTTAGACTTGCAGGTGGAAGGTGAGAATTCCATCACTGAACCACCATGTCTCATTAAAGAGCTGTTGTTGTTGTTGTTGTTAGGTGCCATTGAGTAAGTTCACACTCATAGCAACCCTATGAGCAATAAAGCATAAATGCTGCCCAGTCCTGCACCATCCTCACAATTATGCTCATGTTTATAGCCACTGTAGCAACCCATCCCAAGGGCCTGACTCTTTCTGCCTGCCCCTCTACTTTACCAAACATGATGTCCTTCACCTGTGACTGGACTCTCTTGATAACATGTTCTAAGTAAGTAACTTGAAGTCTGTGGTAGTTTTATAATCATTTGTCAATCTGAAGATTAAGAATGAAGGAGTGGAGTCTAGTCTGTCCATTGGACCATAGGCAATGAGGCCTCTGTGTGGGCGTGGCCTTCTCCTGAGAACTCTGGGAAATCTGGTATTTTCCTTCTTGGAGGTGAGAGACACTATCTGTCTGATCACTCCCTTGGAGATGCTCTACTGACAAGACACATGGCGTTATGCCCTGGGAGCTGGAGAAGCCACATGGACCTACCCTGATGGAGCCCTGGGTGCTGGAAGGCCACATGGAGACCCCTGCCAGTGCTGAGATGCTTATGATGCCACTGTATCCAAAGACTTTCTACCCACTGGCCTGTGATCATCCTGCACTCGGCGTCATTGCATGCATTTCAGAGTCTGAAGAGGACTGTACAGATTGGTATTGGACATATGGGCTAATATCAGACTTGTGGGCTTAGAATAGATGGGGTTGGTATGTTTCTTAATATACACTTACACTTTATATAAAACTCTCTCTTATACATATATGAGTTTCTATAGATTTGTTTCTCTAGCAGATTTACCCAATGCAATGAGTCCTTTGATCTCTTGACTGCCGCTTCCATGAGCATTGATTGTGGATCCAAGTGAGACAAAATCCTTCGATCTTTTCTCTGTTTCTCATGAGATTACATATTGTTCCAGTTGTGAGGATTAAAGAATACTGAAAGAAATTTATTGAGAATACACTGTGAAGTACACACTGTTCTGTTCTAGAAATGCCGGCTAATTTAAAACCAGTGGAACAAGAACAAAATATTTCTCATGGAGTTAATAAGGACTCAGTAACCCTACAGGACATAGAAGAACATCTGCATAAGGTTTCAGAGACTATAATCTTCGCAGACGCAGACTGCCCGATCGAAAGCTCAGCACAGAGGGGTGAATCACCAACCTTTCCCTCAGTGCTTACCTTCTGCACCATGAGGACTCCTGATTCTAAGAAAAAGTCTGTGAAATAGATGAAGTGTCATGATTCACAGAGGACAAGGTCACGACATAATTTGCTCTGTGTCACACAGAAATACATATGTAATCAGGACACAGGAATCTACATTGCCAAATTAAGTATGCTTTTAACCTTTCTTTTCTTTGTTTATTAATAAATCATTTTATTGGGGGTTCTTACAGCTCTGATAACAATCCATACATCAATTGTATCAAACACATTTGCACACGTGTTGCCATCATCATTTTCAAAACATTTTCTTTTTGCTTGAACCCACAGTATCAGCTCCTGTTTTTTCCCTCCCTCCTCCACTCTCCCACTCTCGTGGACCTGTGATAAATGATGATTATTTTCATCTTACACTGTCTGCTGTCTCCCTTTGCCTTTCACTTTTAATCTTTCTTAATGATGGTTGGTTGTGACTCTTAAATTAATTTTTTTAAAGTTCTTTTCTACTATAAAACCCCAAACTCACTGCCATTGAGTTGATGTCAACTCATAATGACCCTATAGGGCAGAGTAGAACCACCCTGTGAGTTTCTGAAACCTTTAAGGAGTAAAGAACCCAGACTTTGTCCCTGGAAGCCACAGTCCAACATGTGACCATTACACCATCAGGACTCCTTCCTGTTACTCTAGGTTGATTGAAATGCACCATGATTTATTCTAGAGGACGACAAATTGACGATGTCCCTAAACCCTCTTCATGTTAATCTTCTGCACAAGATCTCTTTAGAGGGTTGAATAGCAAGGATGTTACTTTGAGGATTAAGCTGCACCTGACCCAAGCATGGTATTTTCAATGGCCTCATACGCATGTGAAAGTTGTACATCAAATAAGGAAGTGCAAAGAAGAATTGATGCATTTGAATTATGGTGCTGGGGAGTATTGAAAGCACCAGGGACTGCCAAAAGGTCAAACAAGCTTGTCTTGGAGGAAGGACGGCCAGTGTGCTCCTGAGAGGCAAGGATGGGGAGACTGCATCTTACCCACTTTGGACATGGTGTCTGGAGACCAGTCCCTGGAGAAGGGCACCATGTTTGGTAAAAGACGAAGGTCCTCAAGGAGATGGATGCAGTGGCTACCTCGATGGTCTCAGTCTCAGGAGCAATTGTGAGGCTGGTGCAGGGCCAGGCAGTGTTTTGCTCTGTGTGTGGTTCACAGGGTCACTGGGTGTCAGAACTGACTTGCTGACACCTGACAACGAGGACGATGATGACAGGAGCATAAGCCCTCCTGCTGATAACTGCGCCTGAAGTATTTTTGAGCTATCTCTCTCAAACATCCTCTGGTGCCAGGAGCTTCCTCAGACACATCATGTTGAGTCACAGCTGCCAGAAAACTGTGACACATTTCACTTTTGATTTCCAGGGATGGAATACGTATTTCTAAATTCTGGAGTCTCCTTATAACAGAGTACATCTCCAATGGTCTTAAATCGATCTCTTCTAAGGATAAGCAGCCACAAAGAAGTGTATCAACTGCTTCGAATCTCCCTGCCTTGGAATCAATGTCAACTCACAGCGACCCTATAGGACAGGGTAGAATTGCCCTGTGAGGTTCTGAGACGGTCACTGTTTATGAGAGTAGAAAGTCCCATCTGTCTCCCGCAGAGCAGCTGGTGGTTTCAAACTGCTGACCTTGTGCATCACGGCCAAACTCATAGCCACCACACCACCTGGACTGTTGCTATACCACCAGAGCACCTTATATTCACCTACTTTCTGAAAATAGAACTACACCAGCTCAAACCAGGCCACTAAGCGCTCTCTGCTGTACCGGTGGAATTCTCCAACTTGAAGAAACACAAACAGTAGCTGCTGACTTTTAGTCATTCTGATCTCTGCAGATCATAATTTGCTTAAGGATCTAAAGCTCCCATTTTTGGAATGCAAGCTTCAGAAACATGATTGGATTCTTGGGAAACTCGCTGAGCTGGGATGCTCACTCTGTCTTAAGTCCTTTGTAGAGTAGCGCTGAGTTACTATCCCTTGGTGTCTTGAATGCATGCAAGCCTGGCACAAGTGGGAGGCACAGGTGACTCTGTCTGTACTAAGATAGCCATCCGGGCTTCCTGGTCAGTGCCATTGAGTTGACTCTCACCCACAATGACCGAGTAGAACTGCCTCATCACGTTTTCCTCTCTTCTTGACGAGAGGGCTGCAAAACGCTCTGGGAAACCTCCAGTCTGTTTGAATTCCATTTGCCATGGGCTCCTTGCAGGGTCCTCATCTTCCCTGGTGGTGCAGGGATCACATATAGGGTTGCTAACCATAAGGCCAGCAGCAAGAAGAAAGGAAGTGGCTGGATAAAGAAGCTTCCTGCCATTTCCCTTCACCTCAAGAACCACCCCTTTGCATGAATAATCAGTCCTTCTTACATGAGGGAAGTCTGCGTTTGTGAATACAAATTCATATTCTGTGGGGGGGGGGGGAACTCATGATCGGCAAATGTGCTCCTGACTTCCTACACCCCAGCTCGTGGCAGGGATAGTCTGAATACTCCTGCTTGGGCAATCCTGAGAGTTGAGATGGTGGTGGTTTACCTCAAGGAACTGAAGTATAGACAGCAAGCTGTCCAGGAGGTGAGCCTGGAAGCAATCATAATTCAGACACACACACACATTCCCATCACAACGTAGGAAATGTCGTGATTCACACATATGACAGAGAGGCCAGCCAGCACTTAACTGTGGCCATAAGCCACATCTCAATCTCATTAAAACTAAGCTAATTAGCATCATGGGTTGAAGTGGTGAAAACAGTGACTTGGTAGGCTGATACATTTAGAAATAAGCTTTTGTTGATGCAATTAGTGGTACTTGAGATATGCAAATTAATTAAAATACCTTCGAGATGTTCCTCAACTTGCAGAGACAGCATTAAGTGTCTGGAAGACTCTTATCTGAACTTTGGGAGTGTAGTTGATGCCTTATCTCCACATGGCCCAGCCACTCAAGAGTCCCGGGATGATGTACACAGTTGTTAGGCAAAGATGGGCAGTGTAAGTCTAGCCAGCGGTGCTGTAGAAGAAGAAAAATTGATCATGTACTTCCAAAAGCCATCTACTGAAAGTCCTACGGAGCAGAGGTCTAGCACGAGCCAGATGGACTCACTATGAGTCCACTGTTCACTGGCTCTGTCATTGCAACCAGGGGGTTTCTGGGTGCCTCACAGGATGAGGACATTTCTGGGGTTCCCTGGTCAGACCTGGTTTACAAAATTTTTCTTTCTTTTTTCCTTGGACTTTTATTTGAAGCTTAATTTACTCCTGAGCCATAAGCTTTTGCTTTTTCAGTTTCTTCTGGGAGATCTTTCTCTTCTGTGCAACCTCCTCCTCTGGTTGAGGGATAGCTTGTTTCTTCTCAGTCAGGATCATGTCAATGTGGTGGTGGGGAGGAGAGGGGAGCTCAAGTATGGATTGCTCTCACCGTGAACGCTGTAATTTCCGCAGCGTATCTAGGTGATTTGTTCACTTGGATGTGCTCAATGACAGAGAATCCACATCTAAACCCTAAGTTTATTATCACTCGCTGCATCTTTAAAACATGTGCAGTAAAATTTCAGCACTCTCTTTGGGCCAGCGAACCTACGTCCAACCCCACTGTTTGATCTGGGTACAATGACCAGCTCCACCATTGTAATGGCGGAAGGGCCGACACTGCTTCTGCAAAGTGACATCTTTCAGCTATTTGGTGACTTTCTAGATATGCATACCCTTAATGGCCTGGACACTTTCACGGGTGTTCCTTAAATGGATCCAAAGATTCGACCTTCTTGATTTGCATGATTTTGTGGGGTTTTCTGGGTCAAGTGAGTAGCAAGCCATTTGGGCAGATCACCTCAAGCTGCTACCGGAAGAAGAAGAGCGGTGGGTCCTGGGAGAATTCACGTTCTTGACACTTTTTGCCTTCACATATTTTCTTGATCTAATTACTGTTAGCAGCATGCTCTCAAAGTGAAGCTGTTCAGACGGCATAGCCTCATCCTACTCAAAGAGATGTTGTTTGGGCTCCACCAACTCCCAGAACAGCTTCCTGGGACTTTTATGAGTGCTTGTTATAAAGGTATATTTAACACATTCCATAGGTGTAGCCTAATTGAGTCTCACATTTGCTCTCATTGTAATCACATAATGAGGTTAGGGGAATTAGAGTTAATTCTCACCCACCTAAAGTTTCTGCAACTCTCCTTAGATGCACGGATTATGAGGCTGCATCTCGAGGACTTTGGACATGTTATAAGGCAGACCTGCTCTCTGGTGAAGAAACCTCCTGCTCAATAGGGGACCAACAGCAAAGAAGAAAGCCTTCAGTGAGGTAGATTGAACAGTGGCCATTCAATGGACTCCACCATGGTAACGATTGGTGTTTCATTGTACATAGAACTGCTTTGAGTCGGAACCTATTAGACAGCATCGAACCTTAGCATTGTTAGCTGACCAAAAGAATGTACACATATTGTACAACTAAATCGGCACATATCTGTTCGCAAGACTCAGACCCTGAGAGGACACTGCTCTGGCTTTTATTCTGTTTGAGAAGTCTGTAGTCATTGAATGCTAAATGGACTTGAATAGACTTCCAGTGAGACGGTGTGCAGCATCTGGGTTATTTGTGGACATGATGGCAGTGGTAGGCCAGAGGAGTGGTCAGGAGAGGATAATTTTCTCTTTTTCAGCATTGTAAAAATTTTATTTTATACATTTTATTCAATGTTAATAAATTTTATTTAAGGAATTTTACACATCGTTCATTTGTCATATGTCAGTTACTATTTGGTGAGGCTACTTTTCTTGATGAAACTATAGTCTCATTCCCCAGTTTGTCTTCAGTTCAATTTCTTTCACAGTATTTCTCTGCCTACATTTGTGGTTCTCTAATTGGGGTCCACAAGCTTTCTGTATTAAAATAACCCAGGGAGGTATTAAAGAATACAAGGCTCTGGCTTTTCACGCAGACTTGGTGACTCAGAATGGGGGGGGCAGGGGGCAGAACAGCCCTTAAAGGTGACTCAGGAGTCTGGCCTCCTGCAGCCTACACCCTTTTGGGGTGCTTCCCACAGGGGACCATGGCTGGTCCGCGTGAGCAGGAGAAGAAGGCTCAGTATTGATGGTGTGTCACTCCTCAGATTGGGTCACACAACACTACAGCACCAGTATATTCCCTTGACTCGTTTGTCCTGGGACAAGTCAGCCACCCTGTCAGGAGGACCCTTCAGCATTCTTTTGGAGAGTCCCTTATGGAGACAAACAGAGGTCTCCTGCCAACGGCCATGCATGTACACCATCTCAGAATGTGACCGTCAACCCTCATCAAGCCATCAGATGACTTTAGCGCCAACAGAAGATTTTGACTCCAACTTTGTGAGAAACCTTTGAACCAGAATCATGTGGCTGAATGGTCCTTAGATTCTCCATCCTCAAAAACTATGCGAATTAATATATGTTCGGTGTCTAAAGCTGTTAAGTTTGGGTTCCATTAGTTACACAACAGTCGCCAACCACTTGGAGGTACCATCGTTGTTTGGTCAGCAGGTGTGCCTCATGTGTCCGATGTGATGGGGCCATTGTAAGTCTGTTATCAGATGCTATCAAGTCGGCTCCGACTCAAAGTGACTCGAGGCGCACCAGAAGAAACACGACTCAGTCCTAGGCCACCCTCACAAGTGCTGCGATGTTTGAGCTCGTGGCTACAGCCACTGTCTGTCACTCGACCTCAGTGAATGTCTTCTTTGTTGCCACACACATGCCCCTTCCACGTTTCTACTTCCCTGGGCCTGACGTCCTTCTCCAGGCTGAGGTTTCCAAATCCTCCCTTCTCAGGCAAATGGGGTGAGAGTTAATTCTCTAAATCCCCTGCCTGAATGATTTGATCATTGTGGAAGCAAGTCTTAGGTTCAATTAGGCTACACCGATGGACTGGGCCACTCCTTGGCACTGGGGTCTTCCCAGGCATCGCAGGCTTTTCCTGGGACGAGCAGTTTCTTTAAAAACTTAAAACTTTGTTTCATGCCTAGGGCACATTAAAAAACAAAACAAAAAATAAAACAACTTAAAACTCATTGCCATCGAGTGGACTCCGACCGGCAGAGTGGCTTATATATTGGGGTTCTAACGGCAAGGTCAACAGTTTGAAACTGTCTGGTAGCTCAAGGCAGACCTAAGGGTGGTCCCTCTACATGCCAAAGCCGCCTTCCCCCATTGCAGGAAGGTGGAGGACAAACCCACATTCAGGTCTTTGAGACAGGAAGCAGGTGGGACCCCATCTAGGCTTGGTGGGCTTAATTCAGCCCATGGGGTCAAACAGTATCATTGACCACACCTCCCAATGGGGACCCCTGAAAAGCCAGAAGATTTTCTCTTGGGCCCTCTCCCAGCGGCTCGGACACAGTGCAGCATGGCCAGGGCCTCGGTCCCGAGTGGCTGGGCCACGGTTCCACACATTTGTGCCCCTTCTATCCTTTATAAACTCATTTGGATGAGAAACCAGGCTTCGGTGTGGTCTTTCTCCCATGAGAGAGACCTAACAGAGCCATGAGCTTCTCCAGAGGAGAAAGCTGAGACTTTCTACTCCCGTCAAAAGTTGCAGTCTCAGAAACGCCCAGGGGCAGTTCTCCTCTGGCCTGTAGGGTCCCTGTGCTCTCCAGGTGCCGCAGTTCCCTTACAACTTCTGAATCATCAGTCACACACCCTGGGTAAATCAGGACAAGCCCATCCCCTTCTAAAAGCTCCCAGGAACCCTGGCCACATTTATATGCAAAGCATAGAGCTATTCAAAGGCTATGGGGGTAGGGGCAGGATTCAGCCCAAGGCTCCTTTCTGGATTGGTTTTCCTTCCTTCTTCCTCCTCTCTGCTTCCCCTGCTCTGGAGTAATCCAGGAGGGGCCTTGTCTGGGACTTGTGCTCCTGCTACTCAAACCCTGTTTTAGAGATTATTTCATCCCAACACTGACCAGGCTCCACTCTCTCCCACTCTCCTTCACTCACTGTCTGTATCCTCTCTGGGAGTCCTGGTGTCACCATGCTTCCAGGTGGGATTGCAAACAGTTGAAACCATCAGTGGCTTGTTGGGGGTGAGTGTGGGGGGAGATGAGGTTTCCTGTTCTCATCAAAGAATTGCAGTCTCAGAAACCCACCCTGTCCTATAGGGCCACTGTGAGTCAGAGTGGACTGGAGAGCTGGGAGTTTGTCTCTTTATTTTTGTAGCCTCTCTAGAACATCAGCCCCATGAAAGGAGGGGCCCAACTGCTCAGGACCGTTCTCCAGACACCTAGAAGCCCACCCGATCCTTGGTCAAGTCTCAATCAATGTTTGACACAGCAATGGCAAAAAAAAGAATGCATATCTGACACATAGGTTTCAAAGCTTGCTTAAGTCTTGAATACTTGCAGTTTACTTTTAGTCAATGAACTTCCCATTTTAAGCTATTTTTAATAGGCTGGTTAATTAAATTAGGAGCTGTGATAACACTGACTTTATTTTAATTGAAACACTTAAAATTAAAAGTCAGCAGAGTCCCCTGCCTTCTTGATGCCTCTATACCTCTGCCCATTGGCAGGCTCTCCTGGGTTCAATCACTTCCAGCACCAGTGACATCTCTTGGGACTTTTCCATACATTTCCCTTCTTTCCCAGCATGCAAAGCCCTTCTAGGAAGACAGGGGTCAGAAATCACTGCACCATGCGCCAAATCTCACCCACCACTGTTTTGTAAATAATCGTTATTGGGACACACCTACTCCTCTGTCTAGGTCTTGGGCTACTTTTACACTACAGCGGAGAGCAGCATAGAGTAAGGGGAAAGGGATCGGGCAAAACGATTTGCTCTCTGTCCCTTCACAGGAAATGTTTGCCAGTCTCCAATCTAAAACACTTATAGAATCAACTCCAAATTCACTGCCATCGGGCAATGCGGATTCACAGGGTCAACCCTCCCACCTTGCCCCCAGCTGATTTCCAAGACTGTTTAAGGAATAGAAAGCTTGTTTTTTCTCTCAAGATACTTAGTTGTGACCCCATATGGTAGGGAGCACGGCCACTGTCAGTTTCTGCGACTTTAACTCTCTACAGGAGTGTAGCCTCGTCTTCTCCTTTAGAGCAGATGCTGATTTCACACCGTTGATCTTCTTAGCAGCCCAATTAGTAAGCACGACACCACTTGTGAATCTGAATCTACTCACTGGCAGTGAAATGTTCTTTTGTTTTTCAGTTTAATCTATAACACAGGGGACATTTAATATTATTCAAAGTTTGTAAAGGAATAAACACATAACATGAGAAATTTGAATCAGAGTAGATAAGTTCAATGTCTATCAATCCACCATTTGCTCTAGCCTATGTACTAGATCGACTTAACATTATACAGCATGAAGAAATGATTCATGTATACAGTCTACTTTCCCATGGTAACCACATCATAGGATTTGGAGTTGGAAATATCAGCACTCTCTCTATGATAGAGTTTATAAGCATTCATTCTGCACTCCAAATATTCTAAAATTAGAAAAATTAACTAACTTAGAAATTTCCAAACTATTTTAATGAGTTTTGTTGTGAAATATACTCCATTGTTAAATGATTTTTGAAATATGTATCAATTTATCACCATCATTGTACTTTAATTTGCTTTTAAAATGGATGAATAGCGCTAGAAGTTTCCAATTAGTGGTGATTTATATTTGATACTTGAAGCAAAAGGTATGTATTTAATATCCATGAGAAAAAGTTAGATTTTTGTGAGTTCTAGAAACAAAACTCAACCCTGGTTCTAGGTTTCAGTATGTGAATTTGCATGTGGTTTATACCTCTATGGGGTCCAGGTCCATGTTTTAAAGTCAAGATTCCTCAAAGCACAGGATCCTTTTTTTTCCCTACCACAAAAAGGAAGTGTTTTCCTTTTAATGGTGTACAGAATAGCTTTGCTACTTGCTGTTGTCAGGTGTTGTTTAGAGATTCTCCATAGCTGTGTAGGGAACAGCAGATGCAGCAAAACGCAATTCTGGGCCATTCTCACATCTTTGCTATGCTAGATCCCCCTGCTGCAGCCACTTCGTGCTTGAGCCTCCTCATTGTTTCTATGGTCCTCTGCTTTTCCAAGCATGGTGCTCTTTTCAGGGACTGGTCTGTCTTGATAACATGTCCAACATACATGAGGCGAAGGCGCCCCATCTTCTCTTCGAAGGAGCATTCTGGCTGCACTCCTTCAAGATGGATTTATCTGTCCTCTGGCAGTCCATGGTATAGCGGACATTCTCTGATGGCATCAGAACTCAAAAGAACCAGTTCTTCTCTTGTTGTCCTTATTCCTTCCCGGCCCGGCTTCTGCAAGTGTATGAAGTGACTGAAAATACTATGGCTTGAGTCAAGCACATCTTATTCTTCAAGGTACAAGCTTTCAAAGACCTTTGGCAACTGATTTTCTCAGTTGATCCTTTTTTTGTGAGCTTTCTTGACTCATGTTCTCATGACTGCTGATTGTGGATCCTAGAAAAATGAAATCCTTGACAACTTTAGTATTTTCTCTGTTTACCGTAATGGTGCTCAGGGCTAATTATAAGGCATTCACTGGCCAATTCTTTCAGAATTAGCTTTCCAAGTCATTCTTTCTTGTCACCTTAGTCTGGAAACTCCACTGAAATCTGTCGACCGTGGCTGCACCTGCTGGCATTTGAAATACCCGTGACAAAGCGCCCAGCATTATAGGAGCACATATGCCACGGAAGCCCCACACACTGGGAGAGAGTCGCTTTGGTGGGGTGTAATCATTTATACAGAGTTGAAACTGAATTTACATGAGGACCAGGAACAAATGAATATCAAAGGCAAGGCCATTAAAAACAAAATTATGCCCCTTGCCATTCCCAGGGTAAGTCTGGCTTGGGAAGATGGATAGCTCCTGTGGGAGGTGGAGATTCCCTGCCAAAACCCCTCCAGGTGTGGAGGCAAGGAGGGAGGGGCTGGGAAGGTGAGACTGGCCACATGTGAGTTCCTTTAAGACTTTCGCCTTGCTATATGAGAGTGGAAGAGGGAGTGGCCAGTTTCGTTCTCTCTTCTATATGCATATTAGCTTGTCACACTTGTGGTGTGATTGCTTTGTTTCTGAGTTTAAGGGATGTTCATGTAGATAAAGTGAAGATATTCTAGCTTCTCCTTTCTTCTTATCACAGTACAAATAAATTTAACAAACAAAATGTAACAAAATAAACCTCAGTGACATTGAGTCCATGGCAACTCATAGCAACCTTATAGGACAGGATAGAATTGCCCCTGTGAGTTTTCTAGACTCTAACTCTTTACAGGAGAAAAAGACTCATCTTTGTCCCTTGCAATCACTCTTTTAATACTATTTTTCCACATATGTAATTCAATAATTTCAATGATTCTCCTCATATTGCATTAGCATCACCATGATTTAAAAACTTGTTCAAACATACCCCGATCGATGTGGTGCTGTCGCGCTCTCCCGAGCCGGACCTAAGCCGCGCCAGACGAGGGACAGACATTCATGGCGAATGGGACCGCTCCTCTCGCTCTGTCCGCGGGCCCCTAGCCTCTTCTCCCGCCACTCGCTTGTCGGTGCGTGCGGAATCCGGTTCGCCCTCGCACGCTCGCTCCTCTTGCCTCACGGCGTGGGCTTGCTGGGCATGCGTGGGTCTGTAGGCCCGAGCGGCCATCCCGCACTCGTTTGCTTGGCGATGGGTCTTCCCCGTGGCGGGGATGGTCTTTCCCTCCTCCTTCACCGTGCACCTGCCGAGGTCCGCATGGGGTTGTGCCTGGATCGGCCCTTTGCCGGTGCCCTTTAAAAAAACAAAAAAAACAAAAAACTTGTTCATTACTCTTATGAGAAACTGTGCCCAGGGTCCTCTTTCTTATTAGGTCCTGGTCTCATTCAAATAACTCACTACCATCCAGTTAATTCTAACTCATAGTGACCTTCCAGGATAGAGTAACACTGCCCCTGTGGATTTCCAAGACTGCAACTCTTTAAGGGAGTAGAAAGTCACTCTTTCTCCCTCAAAGCAGCTGGAGGGTTTGAACTGCTGACCTTGCGGTTAGCCGTCCAGTGCTTAACCACTACAGCACCAAAGCTCCATTAGTTCCTTGTATCCACTGATAAATTGTGGTCTCGATACATTTGGCAATTCTAGATATTTCATATAAGTGGGACTGCACACTATCTGTTTTCATGTGACTGAGTTATGTCACTTAGTGTAATGTGTTTAAGATTCACCCACATTGTAACACTTATCAGGATGTCATTTTTATTTATGGCTGAAAATTATGTTACAAATAAGTCATGTTTTGCTTATTTGTTCATTGGTCAATGGACATTTAGGGTTTTTCTATCCTTTGGGTATTATGTATAGTATTGCAATGAACACTGGTGTGCAATTATCTGTTTATATATCAATGCTATCTCAAACTTTTCCATAATGCAATAACTTACTTAATAGATGATAATATAGTGTAATCAAAGATTTCACGTGCACTCAAAAAGTAAAAAAAAAATCTTACTGTCATCCAGTTGATTCCAATTCATAGCAACTCTACAAAACAGGGTTGAACTGTCCCTTTGAGTTTCGAATTTGGAAACCAAAAAATTGTATGTGACCTGATTTGTTGCAATAGTAAATTAATTGTGATGGCCCAGAACTGCAATATCTCTGTTATACCTGTGCTTCTATATTGTCTCAATAAATAAGTGCTTTAATCCCATTAGAATATGTCTAAAATGTAGTTTGGGGCACATAAATTTTTATCTTTCTAACTAGCAAATAAATACATAGTAAACTTAAGAAATTCATTGGAATGATAAATATTGACTTTAATAATCTGGGGCCCAGAAAAATATGAGCACGCATGTGTTTGTGTGTGTTTAAAATAAATTATTCGTGCAACACTGAGCACCATATGAAGCATGAAAAGATGTTTTCATTGATGATATTCATGTGGGATATAAATGAGTAAGAAATGCATAGAATAAATAAAGAACAGCATAGAAAAAAATAATTAGTGTGGAATTTAAGCTCACACAATTTCCTCTTTTTATATGCAGGAAATAGGTTTCTTTATAAATCTGCACACACATCTTTGCTAGAGGGGGCAGTACTCACCCAGATGTCCAACACCCCTCTCCCCAAAGCTAATAGGGATAATCAAAAGAACTTAAAAATAGAATCCCAAAAGAGTAATCATCCAAAAAGCTAAATTAATGTCTTCTCTATAAAATACAGATGGGGTTAGATTAAAAAGAGTCATGAAACTCACACATTCTTGTCATGGCAAAGCCCCCCAACTCCAGCTACACAAGGAGGGTGTTATAACTGGAGGCAAAAGAAGAATCTTCTATCTGGACCATTCTCCCTACCACTTTGCCTATTTGGGGGGAAACACCAATAATGTTCAGAAGTTATTGACATTGTCAGGTAACTTTTCTTTCATTCTGACACACGGCGATGCTGTGCATAACAGAACCGAAACACTGCTTGGCTCTGCACCATCCTCAACATTGCTCTTATTTCTGAGCACATTGTTGCAGCCACCGTGACAATCCAGCGTGTCCAGTGTCTTCTGCATTTTCTCTGATTCCCCACTTTACATTACCCTTTTCCAGGGTCTGGTCTCTCCTGATAGCATGCCCATAGTATGTGCATGCCCATAGTATGTGCATGTCCATAGTATGTGCTTTTATCTGTACTCTTTGAACATGGATTTGCTTGTTCTGAATATAGTTCCAGGTATTTTCAATATTTTTTGTCAAAACCATAATTAAAATACATCAATTTTTTCCTGCAGTTTTCCTTAGTCATTGTCTAAATTCCACATGGATATAAGGAGGTTGACTATACCATGACTTGGGAAGCATAAGGAAATGATACAAAGCATAAATTCAATTGTTGTCCTTATGGGTAGTAGCGTTCAGATTTCCCTGGAATATTGAGACCCTATGTCCCTGAAGTGTTCCTTTCTTGGCTAAGTAGAGCTGATCTCAAATAATAGGGACAAAAAAGCCAAACCAGAGAGTGGATTTATTTAGTCAAAGAACCTAAAATAGACAATTCGCAGTGTAGGAATTTAAAACTAAGAAACTTCTTTCTTCAATCATACTTATTCCATCTGTATGCTGAGAAAATTATCTGATAAGTTAGACTATATGACGAATAAATAGGCATCAGGGTCATAGACTGACTTATTAATAACCCGTGATATGTAAATGACAAAACCTTGCTTGCTGAAGGTCAAGGGGACTTACAACACCCACCGATGAAGACCAAAGACCACAGCAGTCAGGATGGATACAACTCAGTGCAAAGAACATCCTGATAAATGATCATTTGGATCCATGACCAACTCTCAAAAAGCACCAGTAGAGAAATAAAGTGACAAATAGCATTAGGTAGATTGACTGCATAAGACGTCTTCAATGTGCCCAAGAGTAGGGATGTCACTTTGAGGACCAAGGTGCACTTAAGTCAAAAGGTATGGCGATAGGGGAAAATGATGAAATCAAAAAGCTGAACTGAAAATTTCAAAGGGCAGGTTGAATAAACTAAGTAAAACATTACAGTAAATGTGTAAGACCTAGAGTTAGAAAACCTAAAATGTAGAAGATGTTCAGCACATATTTCAATAACAAAATCAAGCATTGACTAGCAATACTGAAATATTCTATGGACAATGTACTGAATGATGCGAGTAGTATTTACAGGAGATGGAAAGCATCCACAAAGTCATTATATAAGAACAACCATTTCAAGAGGTAGCATATGAACAAGAATCCAGTGGTACAGAAGGGAGAAGTGGAAGTGACTAAAAAGAAGGCCCCAGGAATTGATGGAATACCAACTGAAATGTTTCAGCAAGCGGACGAAGCATTGAAGGCACTCCTTCATCTATGCCAAGTAATTTGGAAGAGACAGATATTTGGTCAACTGACTGGAAAAGATCCATATTTAAAGGGGACCCAACAGAATGCTCAAATTGTAGAACACTAGCTCCAAAACCACATGCAAGTAAGGTTTAGCTGAAGACCATCTACAAATATTTGTATCAGTGTAGTCAGGCGCCAGATTCAGAAGAGGATGTGGAACAAGCGACATCATTGCTGATATCAGATGGATCTTAATAGAAAGCAAATAATTCAAAAAGAAATTTACTTGTCATTTATTGAGTAGACAAAGACATTTGACTATGTAAATCATAACAGGCTCTGGATAGTCTTGAGAATGGGAATTACAGAACACTTCACTGTTCTCTTGTACAACTTGTACACGGATCAAGAGACAGGTGGGGAAACAGAACAAGGGAATGCCATATCTTTAAAAAAGAAGAAAGGAGTGTGTCACAGTGGTATTCTCTCACCATACTATTTAATCTGTATGCTGAACAGATAATCAGAGGATATGGATTATATGAAGAAGATTGTGGAATCAGGGTTGGAGGAAGGCTTATTAACAGCCGGCTATATGCAGACGGCAAAACCTTCCTTGTGGAAAGTGAAGAGGATTTAAAGTACTTGCTGATGAAGATCAAGGATTGGATGGACTGGAAGGGTAGGGAATCTTTCAGTATGGATTACAATTCACTAAGACACCAAAATCTTCACAACTGGACCTATATGCAATATCATGACACAGACTGAAAAAAAGATTTGAAGTCCTCAAGGATTTTGCCTTGCTTAGATACACAATCAATTCTCATGGAAGCAGAAATCAAGAGAATAGATGAAACATTGTTTTAGGGAAATCTGTTGCATAAGACCTCTTTACAGTGTTGAAAAGCAAGGATGTTGCTTTGCACACTAAGGTGTGCCTGAATCAATCCATGGCATTTTTACTTGCCTCAAATGCATGTACAAGTTGTAAACTTAAAAAGGAAAGTCACAGGACTGAAACATTTGGATTATGGTGCTGGAGAAGAATATTGAGAGTACCATGAACTGCTAGAGGAGCAAACAAATTTGTCTAGCAAGAAGTACAGTCAGGAAGAGAACAAACAAATTTGTCTAGCAAGAAGTACAGTCAGGAAGACAAATGTATACATAAGCAAGCGTGGAGAATAAAGCTGATGGTGTCTGGCTATCCAAAGATATAGCACCTGGGGTCTTTAAGGATTGAAGGTAAGCAAGTGGCAATCTAGCACAGAAGAAAGAAAGCCCACATGGAAGAAGCACACCAGCCTGTGTGAGCACGAGGAGTCGAAGGGATAGATATCAGACATTGAAGAACAAAAATATCATATCATTGTGAATGAGGGGGAGTTCAGAGTGGACACCAAAGCCCATCTGTAGGCAACTGGACATCCCCTTACAAAAGGGTTGTGGGAGGAGACGAGCCAGTCAGTGTGCAGTGCAGCAACGATGAAACATACAACTTTCCTCTGGTTCTTAAATGCTTCTCCCCTTCCCCCCGCCACTATCATGTTCTCAGTTCTACCTTACAAATCTGGCTAGATCAGAGGGTGTACACTGGTGTAGATAGGAACCGGAAACACAGGGAATCCAGGACAAATGATCCCTTCAGGACCAGTGGTGAGAGTAGCGATAGCAGCAGGGTGGAGGGAACTTGGAGTGGAAAAGGAGAACCAATTATAAGGATCTACATATAACCTCCTCCTTGGTGGATGGACAATAGAAAAGTTGGTGAAGGGAAACATTAGACAGTGTAAGACATGACAAAACAATAATAATTTATAAATTATCAAGAGTGCATGAGGGAGGGGGTAGTAGTGAGGGAGGGGGAAAACGAGGAGCTGATACCAAGGTCTCAAGTAGAATGAAAATATTTTGAGAATGATTGATGACGGCAACAAATGTACAATATGCTTGACACAATGGATGGATGGATGGATTGTGATAAGAGTTGTACAAACCCCCAGTAAAATGATTTGAAAACAAACAAAACAACAACAACAAAAGAAGTACAGCCAGAATGTTCCTTAGAGGTAAGGATGGTGATGCTTCATCTTGCATACTTGGACAAGTTCTCAGGAAAGATCAGTCCCTGATACAAGTTGAAGGACAGCAAAAAAACAAAACAAAAAGGAAGACCCTTGGCAGGATTGATTGACACAGTGGTGACAACAATGGTCTCAGACATAATAACAATTGTAAACATAGTGCAGCACTGGGAAGATTTTCAATCTGTTGTACATAACTTAGCTACTAGTTACAACCAACTCAAAGTCACCTAATGACTACAAATACTAAAGCTCTGATAATTTTAATTGTCTGCATGCAAGGAAGAGCTCAACAATGAATAAGAATGGCCCAAGAAGGAGTGATGTATTTGAATTCTTGCATTAGTGAATAATAATAATTAATTATACCATGGACTTCTAAAAGGACTAACAGATCTTTCTCGGAAGTACAGCCCGAATGCTCCTAGAAGCATTCATCTAATGTACTTTGGACATGTTTTGTAGAGACAGCAGTCCCTGGAAAAGGACATCATGTTTGGTAGAGTATCAATGAAAAAAGATTGACTGAGTAGCGGCCACATGAACAGGATTGTGTGGTGATACTCAACTGGACTGGGTTTTGTTCTGTTATACAGAGGGTCACTACAGAGTAGTGTGGACATACAACAGCAATGCAGAATACCTAGGTAGTGCAAGTAAATATTTTGCTAAATGAAATAGAAGTAAAATCTATTCAGAATCACTCCTGTCCTTTCACACAATATGATGAAAATACAAATGAGGAGTTATGTATTAGATCAGTTTGTTTAGACAAACAAATCCAGAGACACTCATATGTGTGTAAGAGAGAGCTTTATATCAAAGAGCAATTACATATTGCAAAAGCATTCAATCCTAGTCCAGATCAAGTTCATAAGTCTGATTTTAGCTCATATGTCTGCTACTGGTCCATAAATTCCTCTTCAGACTCACACAGCACATGCAATGAGGCTGAATGCAGGAAGATCACTGGCCAGTGGTGGTGGTGGTGGTGGTGGTGGTGGATGTGGGTGGGTGGGGTGGTGCTGTTGTGGATCCAATGCCGGTGGAAGCATTTCAGCACTGGTGCAGGTCTCCAGGTCTCTGAGTGTGGCTCTTCAACAGGAAGGTGAAGTAGAGAGAGAGAGAGATCTCCTCACAGGTCTCAGTGTGGCTCCATATGGCTTGTCAACAGGAGACCAAGGCAGAGAGGGAGAGGAGGTTCCCAGAATCCTCATGAGAAGGTCAGGCCCACAGGGAGGCACCATCAGGCTGTGACCTGATTGATAGAGTAGACTCCACCCCTTCACCCTTAATACCCTCAAGTTGACACAAGTTTATATAATTACCACAAACTAAGAATTTAGAGATGAGAGATAAAGGCAGAAGGAAATCTGAGAGAACTCAGAAGACAATGGAAGAGATGCATTGGGCTGTGAACTGTGAGTCCAGCAGTTCAAAACCACCAGCTGCTCCATGGGGGAAGGATGAGACTTTCTACTTCCATAAATTTTATAATCTCAGGAACCCACAGGGGAAGTTGTGCCCTGTGTTTTTGTGTCACTATGAATTCGAATGGACTTACAAGGAGTTAAAAGGAGCCAAGAGAGTCAGTATTTACAATGACTACTTAGGATCATGAAAGAAAAGCTAGGTAAAAATGATGTCAAAGAATATAAGAATATTTTAAAATTTCCACGAATGCAAGATATAAAAGATACATAAGTAAATGAAACATAAAAGGAAATTGAGCTTCAACAAACTATAGTGTTTCTAAGAAAGAAGTCAGTTTTGGTTTCTCAAAAAATTGTTTCTTTTCTTTTAATTTTTCTTGATATTTCTGATTCTTATTTATTTTTTTGCTTTTCACGGAGAAGTAAATTTCTCTTTAGTATCATTTCTCTTCAGTTTAAAGACATTCATTTGGAATTATTTGTATAAATCTGCAGCCAATATCATTTTATAGTTTTATTTTAGCTGAAAAAATCTCAAATTTTTCCTTAGAAATTTTTTGATAGATGTAGAATTCTATCTATCTATCTATCTCCCCAGCCTTTGGCAGCAGTTGTTACATTGTCTTCAGATGTCCATTGTTTTGCATTAGAGGTCACTGTTTACCTGAATTAGGTTTTATCCATAGGCAATTTATTTTTCTCAGGCTGATTTGTAGATATATAGTAACCTTTATTTTACCTCAGTTTGTGTATCAAGTCACTGCCATTGAGTCAATCAGACTCATAGCAACCCTGCAAGCACAGCAGGACTACCCCTTTAGTCTCTGAGAGTTAGATGTCTAAAAGAAGAGACAGTCTTATTTTTCTCCTGAAGATCAACCCGTGGGTTAGAAAGACTGAGGTTGGATCTAGCAGTTCAATGGGCAGACCACTCCACCATCCTGGCTCTTTGGTCTGTCAGAAGAAATGTTCCTTTCTTCAAAATTTCTTATTGAGGTACTTGAAGCTATGCATTTCCATGTTCCTTGAAATTGTAGAACATGTTGGTCATGTTTTCTTCATTATTTTTATTTTCTCATGTTTCCCTTTGGGGACTCCAATAACAATGAATATTATCACTTTTGCTATTGCATGTTATTTAATTTTTAACCAACTGCTACTTTTCCCTCTATGTTTTGGTTAAACCATCACTATTTTATTGAGTTTGTGTTTGGCGGGGGACTTTCAGTGGAATGTGTGCCCTTTCTATTCTTTGTCTAGTTGATTTGGTATAGTCGCGATGATTTAGGCTGTGCTCTGCATGGTCAGAAGTTCAAAACTGCCAGCAGCACCATGGGAAAATGATGGGACTTTTTACTCCTGTAAACATTTACAGTCTCAGAAACCCACTGGAGGTTGTTGAGTCTGCATTGACTCCATTGGCAGGGAGTTTGGTTTGGTTTGATTTTGTTTTGCAGATCCAGTGGTTTATAAAATTCAGCTCAAGCAATTTTCAGTTTTGCATTTTGTATTTTTACTTTTTATTTCCCTTCTTGCATTTTCTACATTATATGTATCACAAGCATATTTTTCTGTGTCTCTTTTAGCTGATATTTTAGGAGATTTACAATTTATGTCTGTTAACCGTGCTAATATTGGCACATGGTAGTTGCTTTTCACTGGCTGTATTTCTCTTGATTTTCACTTTTCAACAACTTTATCTTGGAGAGTTGCTGCGGTAGTTACATAATCTGGTGTCAATTTGGGACTTGATAGGATTAAGAGTGAAGAGGTGGAGTCTAGTCTGTCAATTGGATTATAGCCAATGAGGCATCTTTGTGGGCATGGCTTTCTCCTGAGAATTCTGGGGAATCCGATTTTCCTCCTTGGATGCAGGAGACACTCTCTCTCTGATCACTCCCTTGGAGGCACTCTACTGACAAGTCACATGACGCTATACCTGGGAGCTGGAGAAGCCACATGGACCTAATCTGATGCAACCAGGCTTCTGGAACCAGTGTAGCCACGTAGAGATCCCTGCTTGCACTGAGATGCTTACAATGCCACTGGATCCTGAAGACTTCCAACCCACTGGCCTGTGATAACCCTGAATTTGGCATCATTGATGCATTTCATGGATCTGAAGAGGATTTACAGATTGGTATCAGACATATGGGCTGCTATCAGACTTATGGGCTTGGATTAGACTAGGTTGGGATGCTTTCTTAACGTCCAATTATCCTTTATATAAAACTCTATCTTATACACATATGAGTTTCCATGGATTTGTTTCCCTAATCTACCTGTACTCACACAGTAACTAATGTGGTGGAAGTTCTAGATAATGTTACGTCCCACAGAAGACTCTTGTTTCTGTCAAAAGTGAAGTGGAACATATAAGGATATGCATTGTAAGCTGAAATGAACTAATAGGGGACATTTTGAGGCTGAAAATCATAGTGTTTATTATGCCGGGGATGAAATCTCAAAAAGGAATGGTCTTATAACCATTCTTGCCCCAAATAATGTATCAAGATCTATCTTCCAGAACAATGCTGTCTGTGATAGGATAATAGTATGCCCACAGAAAAGTCCAATTAACATAATTGTTACTCAAATTTACCCATCAATTATTAAAACTTACAATGAAGACATTCTACTAATTTCTTTAGTCTGAAATTAGTCAAACATGCAATAATGATGCATTGATAATTGTCAGTGATTGAAATACAAAAGTTGGAAACAAAGAGTAGTAGCTGAAATACAATGCTTTGGTGATAGAAACAAATCAGGAGATCACATGAAAAAAAATTTCAAGACCAAAGATTTCAACATTGCAAATAACTTTTTCCAACAATATAAATGGTGACTATACATCTGGACCTTGATAGATGGCATGCACATGATTCAAGTTAGCTACTTTTGTGGGAAGAGACAATGTAGACGTTTGATATGATCTGCCAAAACAAGGCCACCAAATAATTGATATTTCTGCATTATTGTGTTGGTGATGGGCATAAATTTGAATAACAGTTGTATTAACTGTACTTTCTTGTAGATGCATACATATTATCCTACCACAGGTCTCTCATGAGAACATGTCCAAAGTATGTGAGACAAAGTCTCATCCTTCTTGCTTTTAAGGAGTATTCTGACTTTATTTCTTCTAGAACAGATATCTACTTGGTTTTGCTGCTGAAAAGAGGGAATTTCATGTCTTAAGAACAACATCACACACACACACACACACACACACACACACACACAAGGGCTTTCTTTGAAGCAAATATATTTTGAACAATTAAAGTTGTAATCTAGAATCTATATCATTTTCTCTTTCCTCATAAATTAAAATTATTTCAATTAATGACTGAGTCAAAAGGTTTACACCTGTCCATACATTAATCATTTCCAAAATCCATTGTCATTAGAAATCTCTTACAAGATACTCGTCTTTTGGCAATGTTGCTTGCTTGGTTTAATTAAGGTGTTAAGTGAATTAGTAATGACATCATGATGGTGAAATGGATGAGTCGGCTGGAAGCAGGACGGAGGCTTCCTCACAGGAAGAGTTGCAAAAGTGCCTGAAGGCGCAGTCATATTAATTTATTAAAGGTTTATGTGTTCCGTGCAATTAAAAGAAACCATAAATGTTAAGCCTCCACGCCCTAACAATGTTCTTCTCGCCATCAGAGAAATATGTAGTTCTCTATAAATAGTAGCTTTAATCAGAACAAGGAAGTCCATAAAACTATAGTATACTTTAATGGTCTTTTTTTTTCCTCTTCTTTTTCTCTCTGAACACTTGGGAGATTATTTTCTTAGGTCAATCTGCTGCACAAGACCTCTTTAGAGTATTGAATAGCAAAGATGTTGCTTTGAGGACTGAGGCGTGCCTGACCCCAGCCGTGCTATCCTCTGTTGTATCATAAGCATGTGAAAGGTGGGGACTGAATTAGGGAGACTGAAGAAGAATAGATAGATATGAATGTGGTGAGGAGAATTTTGAAAGTACCATGAGCTGCTAAAACAGAGGTTCTCAGCCTGTGGGACGCGACCCCTTTGGGGGGGGAGTCAAACGACCCTTTCACAGGGGTCATCAAAGACCATCAGAAAATACATATTTCCGCTGGTCTTAGGAACTGAGACACTGCTCCTCTATGTGTCCAGGTGGGTCCGCCCCCCTGCAGATAGACCCCCATGTAGGTAACTGGCGGAAGACCATTGGCATTACGCATGCTACACCATGCATCAAGACAAAATTTCATTTATTTGTAATTAGAAATAAATATTTCACAACATATAATTATATATTGTTTTGGGATTAATCACTAGGCTTTATGTTCCATTTGTAACAATGAAAATACATCCTGCATATCAGATATTGACATTATGAAGATTCATAACAGTAGCAAAATTACAGGTATGAAGTAGCAATGAAAATAGTTTTATGATTGGGAGTCACCACAACATGAGGAATTGTATTAAAGGGTCGTGGCATTAGGAAGATTGAAAACCACTGCCTTAGAGGCAAGGATGGGAAGATTTCATCTTGTAAAAAAAATATTTTATTTTTTTAAATCATTTTATTCGGGGCTTACAACTCTTATCACAATCCATACCTATATCTCTTGTGTCAAGCACATTTGTACATTTGCTGCATCATCATTCTCAAACATTTTATTTCTACTTGAGGCCTTGGTAGCAGCTCCTCATTTTTTCCCCTCCCTTCCCACCCTCTCTCCCTCACGAACCCTTGATAATTTATAGATTATTATTATTTTGTCATGTCTTACACTGTCCGATGTATCGCTTCACCTACTTTTCTGTTCTCTGTCCCCTAGGGAGAAGGGGTTATATGTAATCAGTTCCCCCTTTCTCCTTCCCCTTCCCCTTCCCCTTCTCCTCCTGGTATCACTAATCTTATTAGTGGTCCTGAGGGGTTTATCTGTCCTGCATTCCCTGTGTTTCTAGCTTTTATCTGTACCAGTGTACATCCTCTGGTCTAGCTGGATTTGTTAGGTAGAATTGGGATCATGGTAGTGGGGGTGGGGCGGGGAGGGAGTATTAAAGAACCAGAGGAAAGTTGTATGTTTCATCATTGCTACTCTGCACCCTGACTGGCTCATCTCCTCTCTGCGACCCTTCTGTAAGGGGATGTCCAGTTGCCTACAGATGCCTTTGGGTCTCCACTCAGCCCTCCCACCCTCATTCACAATGATATGATTTTTGTTCTGGGTCTTTTATGCCTGATACCTGATCCTATAGACACCTAGTGCGCATACAGGCTGGTGTGCTTCTTCAATGAGGGCTTTGTTGCTTCTCAGCTAGATGAACACTTGTTTACCTTCAAGCCCTTATAAGACCCCAGACACTATAACTTTTAATAGCCAGGCACCATCAGCTTTCTTTACCACATTTGTTTATGCACCCATTTTGTCTTCAGTGATCATGTCGGGAAGGTGAGCATCATGGAATGCCAGTTTAATAGAACAAAGTGTTCTTGCATTGAGTAAGTACTTGGGTGGAAATCCAATGTCCATCTGCTGCCTTAATACTAAACCTTTAAATATATGCACGTAGATCTACTTTCCCACCATCCTATATAAATATGTTTACATTTGGACATGCCTGTATTTAGACCTCTATAAATACTCTTTGCCTCCTAGTTCTTTCCTCTATTTCCTTTTACTTTCCTCTTGTCCCACTATCATGTTCAGCCTTCATTTGGGTTTCAGTAGTTCCTCTCAGTTACATTGCCCTTGATCAGACCCTACCAGGTCCCCTACACCCTTCTTGCCATTGATTTTGGATCATTTGTTGTTCCCTTGTCCCTGGGTTTGTTAACACCCAATTCCTTTTCCCCACCTCTCCCTCTCCCATGTCCTCCAGAATGGTGCGTCCTTTTGTTTTCTCCTCCAGCTTGTTTCTCCTGCCTATCTTATCTAGATATACCTGCAGAGATAAAAATAAAAAACAAGACAGAGCAAAACAAAGCAACAAAAGAAAGCAAAACACCATAACAACAACAAAAAAGAAAAGCTGGTAAATAGTTCAAGGTCTGTTTGTTGACCTTTAGGAGTGTTTTCTGGTCCAGTCTGATGGGGTCATACCCTAGCCCCAAAGTCTATTTTTGGTATTCCCTGGGGACTTCGTTGCTCTTGCTGTTATCTTCCACACCCTTAGTGATTTTGTCTTATATGCTTTGGACATGTTGCGAGGAAAGCTCAGTCCCTGGAGAAGGACATCATGCTTGGTTGAGTGGAGCAGGAGGGAAAGGCCGTCATGGAAGTGCATTGATGTAGTGGACTCAAGCATGGGAACCATTGTGAAGATGGTGTCAGACTGTGCACTGTTTTGTTCTGTTGTGCACAGGGTCTCTATGGGTTGGAGCTGCCTCAATGGCATTTAATAACTATAGCATTTATAATTAGCTTACTTCCATATGGGGTATTTATAATATTCATTTACTACTTTCTCATTGTTTTATTGACTACTTTGTTTTTGAAGGTGCATTGCCAGAGTTGATCTGGACTCAGAGCAACCTGACATAGGGTTTTCATGTCATCTTTATGGGATCAGGCAGAGTCATCGTTCTCCTGTGGAGTGACTGGTGGGTTTGAACCAATGACCTTGTTGTTAGCAGACCAACCTTCTGGGGCCACTGGTGGCTCATTCAAGAATGAACTTGCTTCCCACTTGTTCTATACTTGGTGTAGTTGATGCACAGCTGGTTCAGGCTCATGGGCATGTAATGTTTAACTTCTCACTACAAAGACTTGAACTGCAGTATCCAACTTAAAGGTGCGCCCATTTTTATCATTATTATCATTTAATGGTAATAACAGAGTGCTTCCGACATTGATAGGTGCATGCTGCCAAAGTCAGTTTCAGCCCGACATTCAGATGGTAAAGGGGAGACGACGTCAAGGAGTCCATGTAGAAAAAGATTGCTTGGAAACTGATCGTGGTAGCAACTGTACAATCCTAGTTGAAATGACTGAAATATGGATTGACATGTGCTAAATGCAAACTAATACAAAGAAGGAGACGTAGAAGAAGAAAAAGGAAAAGACGAAGAAGGAGGAGAAGGAGAATAAAGAAGGTAGCTTGGCTGAGAGGTAAAAGCCCCGTGAACTCTGCAGGACCGAGGGCTGCTGATGCCCTTGAATCAGTAGGGACCAGGATGGGCATGTCTGCCAATTTGTTCTTTCTCTTTGGAGATAAATGGTGCAGCTTAAGATCAGGTGCCCACAGCAACAGGTAGACGTAGTCATTGCTGACATATGGAAAGCCATGAGATGGGGTTATGGGCAGTTGTCTGCCCAATGTAAGGATCATGGAGGTTCCGGACCCCAGGGGGCTCTGGCACCTCTCGGTACTATTGAGAATCTCTGGAGCTTCTGGGTTAAGAGCCACCACTTGGGGCGAAAGTCCAAAAGAATAAAGTCTAATTATTCCATTGAAACTTAGCTGTGGGCTCATCTTTACCCATCAATGAAAAGTGTGTACTGTTCCCAGGTCCCATGGAGCTGCCCAGAGAAGCGCTGGAGTGTGTGGAGGCAGTAAAGAGCTCCCAACACAAGGAAGTGGGCTACATTCCCATAAGACTCTACTACCTTGCGTTCTGTCAAGGTTGGGGAGCAGGCTGAGCTTCAATTTCCTTTTATTTTGGGGGGAGGGGAAGGGGAAGCTTCAATTTCTTAAAGATTGTTCTCCACAAAGTCAGTGTGGTCTTGGAGGTGAAAGTACACACAACTTTGACCCCATCTAGAATGTTCATCCTAGTCAGGCTCCTGAGTCAGTGTGCTCTGGGGGTGCATCCACCAAATTGCTAGAGCACAGTGGTCTCAGTCCCACCCAGAAAACAAACCGAAAGCTCTAGGAAAGCAAACAGGGAGGTTTATAGTATGTTAGCTCCTCTCTGCCAGATCCCAGGCAGGTGCTAAATGCATCCTCTTCTTCCATCTCCTGCTGCAGGGAACGGCACCACCTTTCCCTACTGCTCAGGCTAAACACCTTCCAGTTGTCCTTGTCCCTCATCCCTTTCTCTAACTCACAGTCATCCTGCAAAGTGTCAGCCAATCCCGTGGCTTTCAGATTAAAACGTATCCCAGATCAACTCCCTTCTCTCCCAATGTATTGCCGCTTCAGATTGAGGGCTGTCCTTTTTTTTTTTTTTTTTTTTAACAATTTATTGGGGCTGATACAATTCTTTTCACAGTTCATACATATACATACATCAATTGTATAAAGCACATCTGTACAGTCTTTGCCCTAATCATTTTTTTTCTCTTTTCTTCTTTTACATTTTATTAGGGACTCAAACAACTCTTACCACAATCCATACATATACATACATCAATTGTATAAAGCACATCCATACATTCCCTGCCCCAATCATTCTCAAGGCATTTGCTCTCCACTTAGGCCCCTTGCATCAGGTTAAGTACTTCCTTTGTGGGGAGTGGGGGTTGGGAGGGAACCCTTGATGTAGAGCTGAGGCTCCAGGGCTTCAGAGGCATTCACGTGCTGATCAGTCTCTACCTGGTGCCTCAAACTTCTTGGATTGGCTCAGAGTTTTTTCATCTGCCCACCTGCTGCACGGAGGATGGGGTTTCTGATGTGTCCCCACTAGGGCACTACTTTCCACACCCACTTTGTCTTACAAAGTAAAACCTCCCCCACCACTGCTCCAGGTGGATGCCAGAGTCCCACCCTCTCCACCACATCTCCCAACCTCTCATCTGGCCGCTCTGCTCTAGACCTTCTGCTCCGTGGGGCCGTTGCCTGGTCTCACCTAGCAGACCATCCTCTTTAGAATGTCACCTTAAATTCCTGTGCTTCACTCAGCCCGAAGGAGTTCTCCAAACAAAGCTATGGCCATTCTAAACCATTGGACTCCTCCTCATTGTGCACAGAATGTTACATGTAACTTTGGGGGTTGACTCCTGCCACTACTCCATCTCATCTTGTAGTCCAATGTTCCAGGTAAGCAGCATTAACACTTACCTACTCTGATGATTTGGGCTCCTCACTGTCTATGCTAGTCCCTCTCTAGGTGCATGCTCCCCACGCTCCCCACTCCCAACTTCGATACTCCTCTGTGTGTGGTATGCTGTTGTTGTTACTTGGCATTGATTTGACTCTGATTCATGGTGAACTTATATGTAAGAGAACGAAATGTTGCCTAGTCATATGCCATCTTCACGAAGGTTAATATGTTTGAGCCCATGGTTTAGGGTATTGTGTCAATCCATCCCACGGAGTGCTTCACTCATTTTCAATGATTCTCAGCTGTACAGACCACGATGTCCTTCTCAAGTGTTGTTATTGATTTTTGACATGCCCAAAGCGCTCAAGCTGAAGTCCCACCATCATTGCTTCTAAGGGGCATTCTTACCAGACACACTAGAGTGTGTTTCCAAACCGCTCCCATCTGGTATTTCTTCTAAGTTGATTTGTACATTCTTCCAGCTGCAGTTGTTATCATTAAGTGTCCTTAAGTTGATTTTCCACTCACACCATCCCCATCTGAGAGAGCAGAAATAACTCATACAGTTTTCTTTGTGGGAGTACACCATTGTCCAAGACCCTGATTCAAAATTTCAAAATCATCTCTTTCTTCTTCTTCTTCTTCTTCTTCTTCTTCTTCTTCTTCTTCTTCTTCTTCTTCTTCTTCTTCTTCTTCTTCTTCTCTCTTTCTCTCCCTCTCTTCCTCTCTCTCTCTCTCACACACTCACACACACTGTCTAGCTTCCTTATGTGGTGGCTGAAAAGACTCTTATGCTTCCTGTGTTGTTCCTCGTCTGACTCTTTCTAACTATCTAGCCAGAGACACTCGTTCGCTTGTACCTCCGTCCCAGACGCAGAGAAGTTATCCAGTACAGTTTCTGCTGACTGAAGGAAGGAACCGAGGAATCCGATATAGAGAATTAGACAAAACGAAAGTAAAGATTGCTTTCCTGTGAAAACCAGCAGGAGACAGTGTGAGATTAAGGAAGAATTGAGAACAAGTTTCACACAGCTATGTTTTAAAAGACTAAGAAAACATTTAAATCCGGTTAATTGGTCGTGAGACAGATGAGCATTGTGTTTGTTCTCCACTGCTGCCATAGCACAGCACCACACACGGAGAAACTTAAGATGATGCTAGAACACATGTGTGAGAGCTAGGTAGAACCCAGTGTAACAAAACCCAGAGGGCTCATATGATTCCAGTTCTGCTCCCTTTGGTCTGGATCCACTTTCTCCTGACATAGGTGTGTGGTTTGTTCATTGTCATTGAGGAATGACAAAAACATATAAGGGAATCGAAAGTTGCCCACTTCTGTGCCGTCTTCATTCTCTTTGAAGTCGTAGAGCCTATCATGTCAACCCACCTCATTGAAGATGTTCGGTGTTTTCTCTGACCCTCTACTTCACCAACCGTTCACCAGGGATTGACCTTACTGATGATGTCTCCAGAGTAAGTGAGCCACTGGGGATCTGAGAGGAGAGCAGGAATGAACTCCCCTGCCCAGCTAGCCAGGTCTGAGGGTTTTGCTCTGATATGGTCAATTTTGCCCAGTTTCATCATTGAATAGGAGACCTGGATCTGTCCTGGGCACATTTGAGAATAATAGCTACCAGGTGGGTGATTAGAACAATCCCCGCACCTCCAAAAAAACCCCAAAAAACCCAACAACAACCAAACCCAACCAAGTACAGCTCAAACAAACATCCGCATGGAAAATAGGCCATGGCGGTAAACAGGAGGTGCATGTTCTCCAGCCAAGTCATAGGTCCAGTGCCAGCTCTGAGGACATCACCCACACCCACTGACCAGGTGAACTTGTTACATGATTCCACACACGCAGCTGGCAGGACTCCTGCAGGACGCAGACTCGCAGGTCTCAGGTTATCTGCCCCCTCCTTCCTCCTGCTGAAATGTTCTTGTAATGTGGAGGCTGACCTCATCCAGTGGAACACATCGAGCAGGATCAAGTGACAGCTGAACACGGGTTTCATTATCTCCGAGGGGTTATCTAGAACCCTTGGGAGCACAATGAGTTTCCTACGTGATAACACAAGATAACGTCTCCAAACTGATTTTTTCAGCAGAGTATCGGGCATTTTCTTACAGGGCACGCTAGAGCACTTTCCTGAACCTCTTCCAAATGTGTTAAGTGATGAGAAGACAGGCAGCCACAGGAAGTCCGCATACCTCCAGAATCCAGGCAGGGAACCGGCTTGTTTTCCCCTTGGCTACTTAGTCCTCTTTCAGAAGCTGGAGACATGACTTGGGGTTTGTCTTTCTCTTATGCTTAGCTAGGCTCAGTCATTGCCCCACAAAATGAATCCGTTGTATGTTACTATTTTAGAGGATCCCTGGTGGTGTCAAGGAATAGTTCTAAACCACCAGCTGCTCCAGGGGAAAAAGACGAGTCTTCCTACTTGTAAAAAGCGTTACACTCTCAGAAACCCACCGGGGACATGCCACCCTGTGCCCCAGGTCCACTAGGAATTGGAATAGATTCAAGGGCAGCAAGGGTTTTGTTTTTGTTTGTTTTATGTGTAATACTTAAAAGCCTGCCCTAACCCATTTTCTTGTCAGTTACCTCATCTGTACGTGAAAGCCGGACAATGGAAAAGGGAGACAGAAGAAGCAATGATGTGTTCAAACTGTTATGTGGGTGAAAGATATTGAATACGCCATGGACTGCCTGAACAAAGCCATCTGAGAGGAAAGACTCAGCAGTAAGGATGGCCATGTTTTGCCTCACGTACTTCCGGCATGTCTCCAGGTAAGATCTGTTGTTAGAGGTTCTCCAGGTAAGATCTGTTGTTTGAGGTTGGTAGAAAGTCAGTGAAAATGAGAGAGTTTGAATGGAAGGGGTTCATGCATGTCAAAGATCATGAAGATGGTGATTGACCCAGCAGTGTTTAATTTGTCTTCTGTAAGGTTCCCATGAGTTGGAACCCACTCAGGAACAACCACATGGTGACTGATCATTACTCAAGTAGAGAGGGATCACTTCAAAGAAGCCTCCCGACCCTGGCAGATCTGTTCCCCGACAGCCGCAGGGCATATCGCCTTTGCCCCCGGTTCCGTGTGCTTGTTAGCATTCACCACTTTCTTCCCCATCACGCACTTCAGGTGTTGATGTGATACCTCTACCAAGTGGAGGGCACAGCTCAATGATGGTGAAGGAGTATCTGTCTTATTCGCTGCCATATTTTTGCAGATCCCAGAATAGGCTCTGAGATAGGGATCAAGGCACCCTGGCTGGTGAAGTGGTCAAGCATGTGGCTACTCATCGAACCCGCCAGACACTCTTGGGCAAAGACCGGTGATCTGTTCCTATAAAGACCATAGTCTAGGAACCCCCTGGGGGCAGTTCTGATCAACAAAAGAGCAGGCCTGATGTGCGGAGGCTTCTCAATCAACATAAGGGACCCTATGAGTCAGAACTCGCTCAACAGTGCCCAACAACAACAATGGCAAACAACCACATGAGGCCCTCTCTCTGCTTCCTCTGCCTTGTGTCTCAGAGACCTGGAGCAGACACTCTCGCATTTATGTTTCGAGTATGTCCCACACTCAGTGCGGGAGCCGTGGCGCATTAGTGTGACTGTACTAGGGAGAAATGGAATTTGCAGCCCTCAGCATTGTGTCCATTTCATCACTGAGGAAGGAGGCATCGTCTGGTGCGTGCAAGAGACCTTTCCAATATGAAAGTCAAACACCTATGACCATTCCTCCAGGTGGGGGAGTAGCCTTCGTTGACAATATCATGCAGAGTGCATGAACTCACATCCCTCCTATCTTGCTTGTCCTCTGCCCCTCCACAGATGGTGACTTGATCTCTGACTCTTGGATTTAAACTCCTGACCATGGCTCAGATCCTGCCCTCTCACCTGGCCTTCTTCACCCCTCGATGGACTTCACTCTCTGAGGCTGCACAGGGACTCTGATGATGTTCAGCTACCAGAAGGGCTGTGCCATTTGAAATCCCTCTGCCCATGTCTGCTGTTGATTTGAGACTTTCTGCTCGAAGACCATGTCCCCTGTGGATACTGAGGAAAGGACAAGAAGAAATTCAGGATCAGTGGCGAGAGTGGCCATACCGGGAGGGTAGAGCGGGGGAGGGCTGGAAAGGGGGAACTGATTAAAAGGATCTACATGTGATCTCCTCCCTGGGGGAGGGGCAGACAACAGAAAAGTGGGTGAAGAGAGACATCTGACAGGGCAAGATATGACAAAATAATAATTTATAAATTATCAAGGGTTCATGAGGGAGGGGGCAATGGGGAGAGAGGGGAAAAAAGAGGACCTGATGCCAGGGGCGTAAGTGGAGAGCAAATGTTTTGAGAATGATGAGGGCAATGAATGTACAAATGTGCTTTACACACTTGATGTATGTATGGATTGTGATAAGAGTTATATGAGCCCCTAATAAATAAATAGATAGATAGATAATAAATTAAAAAGAGGAGAAGACAAGGAATTTATCATGGGTCTACCTCTGGGCAGCAGATCTAAAGGGAGAGTTGTGTCCTTGAAGGTGACCTCCAGGTACATCTCTTTTGTGATTCTCTAAAAGTGTTGCCTTCCTTCCCTCTCTTGAGTGAGTTTGAAAAATTCTCCCTCCTGTTACCTTAGCCCCGAGAAATACTGGACTATAGGAGTCGCACATGAAATGTACACTTGAGTATGTGTGTTTTGTGTGCGTAGTGTATATGCATACAGATGGGAGAACTAGAGTCCCACAGGAGAACAAAGGGGGCTGTGTTAGGATAAGAAGTCTCAAAGCTTTGTCTGCTGTCTCTCTTCTATCGCTTAGTCTCTGACTCTGATGACTTCACCCTCTGAGAACTAAGTTAGATAGAGCAATTGTTCATGGAAAGGCTTTTGTCAAACACAAGCTCACTGTTTCTAGATTTACACTAAGTCCAAACATCTATAAAGACAACATAGTTGGGAGACCCTTCTCTCAACCCATACCTCCCCCGCCCCCGCCAAAAAGACTTCTACTTTTTCAGACCTGATGCAAAGTGTCTGTCCTTCACTGCCACTGCTACCACCAGGAATCCTAGTAGTCCTTCCATCTTCCTGGCTGACCTTTTCTGTCTTGCATGTCTGGTCGTTGACATATTGGAACTATTCTTTAACATACACTCCTTCTAGTACACAATTTGGAGAACCCCAGGTGGGACAGTGGGACATGCTCAGCTACTAATAGATAGATCAACGGGTTGTACCTGCTGGCTGCTCCTAGTCTCACACTTGGAACATTTGACTTGCTGGGTGGACTCCCATGGGTGTGAAGGACAATGGCATTATCTGAATATGTTCCCAGCTGTAATTCCGAGTGCCCATGAGGCCAAGCAAAGGCATCGCAGGTTTCACAGGCTCCTTCATCCTGCAGGTTGGGCTTGACGTTCTTGGTGGTGGGGCCCACCATCTTTCCTCTGCTTTTCTACTTCCCAAGAGCAGTTAGGGCTGGGTCCACCGAGAGGAAAGTGATCCCTTTGATTTCGATTTAGCGTGTCTTTTACAAGGACCTGCGTCCTTTTGGTTCTGAAAATGAAATATTAATGGTCCGTCTGTGAGAATGTTCTACACGCGCCCCGCTTTCCAGCAGCATCCCTCCTAGTTAACACCCGGCCTGCCGTCAATCAACATTAACGCTGCCAGCCCTGACAGTGCTGTGAGCACCACAGCAGATGTGGATGGCAGAGGGAAGAAAGGCCTCCTCCCGGGGCCTGTCCGTGTAGGGGCTGGCGCTCAGCTAGAGCTGTCAAGGGGACATGGGCACTCTATGCGGTCTGACGAAGGCTTGGAGAGTGCACACATGGGGTTTGCTCACTTCGGCAGGGGTAGGAAGATTCAGATGAGATTCAATGTTTCTAATTAGATGGAGTGCCAAAGAAACTGCCATTGAACTTTGAAGAATATTGCCAGTCCGTGGGTTCTGGGACCTGTGTGTGTTTATATTTGGTTGAAGATATCATTTAATGGGCTTGTTGTTGTTGTTGTTAGGCACCACCGAGCCTGGGTTGAGCCATAGCGACCATGTGCACAACAGAATGAGACACTACAAGGTTCTGGGCCTGGGGAATCTGGTCCCCTTGTTGCGGGTGCTGGCACCCCCCTCATTTTCCTATATGACTTCATTTGGATAGAAGATTGGCCTAAGTAGAGTCTGGAGTCATTTCTTAGAGAGTCCCTTTGCACACTTAAACCATTTAAATCAGTGGTTCTCAAGCTGTGGGTCTTGACTCCTTTGGGGGAGGGGCTGTCGAACGACTTTTTCACAGGGGTCGCCAAAGACCATCAGAACACACATATTTCTGATGGTCTTAGGAATGGAGACACTGCTCCTCTATCTGTCTCCAGGGGGGTCCGCCCACATGCAGATATGCTGATCTGGTGAGAAAGAAGCTCTCTCAACCTTCACACTGACATTGACTTTTCACACATACTGTCCCAAAAGGTAGCACTGTAGTTTACTGTTGTTATATTAAGACTGTTACCCATGCTACACCATGCCTCAAGACAAAATTTCATTGATTTGTCATTAGAAATAAATATTTCACAACATATAATTGCATATTTCTTTTGTGATGAATCACTCTGCTTTCATTATGTTCCATTTGTAACAATGAAAATACATCCTGCATATCAGATATTTACATTGTGATTCATAACAGTAGCAAATGACAGTGATGAAGTAGCAATGAAAATAATGTTATGGTTGTGGGGTCAGCACAACTTGAGGATCTGTATTGAAGGGTGACTGCATTAGGAAGGCTGAGAACTACTGATTTAATATGTCCTCTCTTCCTTTGACCTTCACACAGAAGGGGGTGGCCTCTGTGTCCTGGCCATGCGTTTCTGAGCAAGCCACTCCCTCCCAACTTTGCGTTCCAGTGAGGCGGATGATCTCCATCATCTCTAATGGCACTCAAACAGGGTTTCCACCCCAAGGATGACTTCAAGTTCTTCCTGTTTATTAATTAGACTGCAATTTGTTCTCAGTGCCAAATTCTCATACCTGGTACGCCCTCTCTCTCTCTCTCTCTCTCTCTCTCTGCTTTCCATCAATCCTCGGTTCTCCCAGTTTAATTACATGTGGACAGAGCGTGCACGTTATGGGAGGTGCCAGTGGGAGACCCAGGTGAGAAGAGAACTTGAGAATGGGAGTCTGAGTTCAGATCAGGTTAAGCTGTAGGACAGACCACACAGACACAAAAATATACTTTTTTAATAAGAAACCATGTTGATCAAAGTAACCTGTGGCACCAGCTTATAATTTAAACACATTTGCAACCATCTGACCACAGACCAGGCCTTTATAAGAGAAGATTTCAAAAGTTCAAAAACCCCCGTAGAGTAGGAAAAGCCAGGGAAGAGGAATCTCTCCCATCAAGCTTGAGGCAAACTCTCCGCAAAGTGATCTCAGCTTTTAATCGGTTGATGTAAGCCAATTTATGAAGAAAGCATTTCACAACCTTGGCCGCTAAAGACGCTAAAGACGTGTGAAGCCAGCTGGCTGGTGGTGGAGAGGAGCCGCTGAGAGCGCGTCTGAGCACGCCCTGGATACTGCATGCAGTTCATGCCCGAACGCCCAGAGACCGTTGGGCAATGGAGATGGGAGATAGGGCTGCTTTCCTGGGGGACCCGGGGCACCCTGAGCTGGGCGTGGGAAAAGCAGAAGGCCTGCCGTTGGACATATCCATTTATTTTCCCGACTGCTCCTTGCTACTCCCTCTTTGGAAAGAGCAAGAACCGCCCAGTGGCAGCATCAACTTGGACTCCTGGTGCCCCCATGTGTGTCAAAGTGGAACTGTGCTCCTCCGGTTGTCCATGGCGGGCTCCTCCTGCAATTGGAGGAACCTCTAGACCTTTCTTCTGAGACACGTCTGGGTGCATTCTGTGAGCAGCTGGGGTTTCACACTATGTTCACCACCCTACGACTCCCCAAAGCCTGAACCCCTAACTCACAATGTTAATTTAGAGAAAGCATAAACACAAGTGTGGATCTGAGGTGATCCTTTCACCCAACACTGAGGGAGAATCTTGCTCAGGGCAATGCTGGCCCAGAACCTCAGAGGAGAAGACGGAAGGGACAGAGAGGCCGGATGATCGGAAATGGGGGCCCAGGGAGAAAGGAGAGAATGCTGACACTTGGCTGGGATTTCTTCCAACGCCTTGGAACAATTTGCGGAAGAACAAAGGGTTCTTGAAACTAATTGGCCCTGCACATCTTCCTCTTATCTCTCTCAATCTCTCTCTCTCTCTCTCTCTCTCTCTCTCTCTCTCTCTCTCTCTCTCTCTCTCTCTCACACACACACACACACACACACACACACACTCACTCATCTCATTTGAAAGTACAATAAAATGTAAATGAAGAAAAGCGAAGAAATGTCCCAACTGCAAAAAAACAAAAACAAAAAACCAGTCAAACATTTAGGGGAAAACAATTACAAGCATAAATTCTTCAAAGAGTAGCAAATTGTATTGTAAGAGAGAAGAGGCAGATTAAAGTGTGGGCCTAAATTTCACTTTCCATTACAAAATAATAATTTACATTACTCATTAAACAGGTCATGTGATAGAACAAATTTCTTTGCCTGTTTTTATTTTTGTTGTATTTTTAAACTCCTCTACACACACACACACACACACACACACACACACACACACACACACACACCCTTCTGCTTTGTTGGGGAGCTGACTCTTCCGCCAGCTCTGTCCATGTGGAATGCCAGGAGCTAGCAGAAGACCCTCTGTTCTGAGCCCCGGTGCAGCTGATGGGTGCGCAGATGGCATGCACATCTACCTGGACCACTGGGACCCTCAGAATTGGAATCAGAAATTGAGAACTACTTATTCGGGCTTTGTGTGGCTAGTCTCAGGCTCGCAGGGGCCCTGAAAATGGGCACTGGAGGTGGCAGCCATGTTCTTCAGGGTGGCCCACCAGGAAGTCAGTTTTTTTCAACAAGGTTGACGATTTTCAGAGCCTTCCAGATGCCAAGGTGAGGGAAAGTCCTGCCAGAATGCCAGTTCCTGGTGCCAGGTGGCCCCTGCATTGCTCCCATGTTGTAGATGCGGAGGTCTTTGCGAGTGTCTCTTTATAAGCCTCCCACTGCTGCATGTCAGACCAAGCTGCATTTTCCTACTTTGCATCTGAAGGAATTCTCATCAAAATGATACAGGAAGGTGCGTGCCAGCTTGTTCATCATGAATGGAATTGGGGTGGTTTGGTTTGTTTTGTGTCCCCGGCAAGAAGGCTTTGTGACATTTCCCAGTTTCTTTTATTCTCATAACTTTAGGAGACATTAGAACAAGATGAAATTAGAAAACCCAACACATTTTTTCCTAATAAAAGGAAAATAAAAATGAAACCAAAACCTCAAACAATAAACACATAGGGAAAACAGCAGCGATTTCAAAGCCAGTGCATGATTTATTAATTATTAACTGGGCAAAACAATTAGCCTTACACATGACATGTAGCATTTACCGAGACATATATGATTGCACAACTACTTAAATACATTATCAAGCCTGGAGAGCACCTAGCCTAATAATGGGTAGATATCTGATGAGGTGTATGTTGATAGAAGCAGGTTGATGAGGTTAAAGCATCATTTTCCAGGTGACTCAAAAAAGGATTTGGGCATGTCGTGTGCCGGCAGAATCCTTCCCTGAGAAGTACCACTTTCTATTTCTTTGGAACTTTTGTGTCTTTTCCAAAGGCTGGACCAGTGGAAGGGTCTAGAGGCTGAGCCCATGAGTGCGTCTGCAAAGAGCTCAAGATTCCTCTATGGGGGGCGGGGGGAGCCCTCTCAGAATTCCTGTCACAGGATCCTTTGCTTTCTCAGGTGTTTGTGTGCAGAGAAACACAGATGCTGCCCGATTCAGAGGTAAGAGTGCCATCTACTGCATCAAAGACTTCATTTCCAAGTGCTCCCAGCTGATCCTTGGAGAGCTCCCACCAGGAACTCAGCTGGGCTCTGTGGAGCTGGAGTTGCTGATGGGAAGACAGAACAAGGACGTCCCGGAAGCCAGAGGACCAGGCACATTCTGAGAACAGACAGGGCTTGAAAGCAGCAAGGAGCGATCTGAAGCAGATGAGGGGACTGCTCGTTGTTAATTCCAAAGAATATTACGCCAACTGATTTGAGAAAGCATGCAATGCCGACACAGGTAGGCAACGGGATCGGGCACAGGGCACAGGGATGCTCCTTGGACTTGCCTTGTTAGAGGGAACTAGCCGAGGGAATAGCCACATAGCACAACTGCAGAAGATTCAGAAAGGAAGTAGACATCATTCAAGCAACCCAGGGCCCTGATCCTGCTGGACAGCCCAGGCCCAGCACCAAGCAAGACCACGTCAGTGACTGAGATTACGGGTCTCCCTAGGACAACTCCAGTGTGGGCCCACTATCACTTTCTCCACATGCAAGTCAGCAAACCATGGGTGATAAAAACACATCTTTCTGCTGCCTTATGTATTAGAGAGGCACCGTGGTAGAGCTTAATTTGCTCGTGTTCTAACGAGGCTTTGAAGCTGCTAAGTGTTATTATTCTAATTGCTACATAGAGTTCATGCAAGAACAGAAAGCAAGCTTGAGGTTGATTTGTTTCCCTTTAATTTACATTGTTGGACACTTTCTCTTCCCTAATTTGTAGAGAAATGTGAGAAAGTTTGAAATCGTGCGCTCTACTTAAGCAGATCATGAGTGCAACGAGGCACAGGTGGCATTGGCTTTTATGTGTTAGATGATTGGACTTACTTTCAACTTTTAAGAATCAACTTTCAATCTCTGAAGCCTGAGCTTCCAGTGGGTAGTGAAGGGATTCACCTGCATACAAATCCCCTTGATTTTGTGGAGTGTTGTGATCTAGTTGCTAAGTTGTTATTAAGTACCGTTGAGTAAATTCTGCCCCATAGTGATCCAAAGTTCAACAGAACACCATCCCGTCCTGCACTGTCTTGACATTCTTTGCTGTGGTTCTGTCCATTGTTGTAGTCAAGGTGGCATCCATTTGGGTGACAGGCTTCCTCTTTGTCCCTGCCCCTCTTTATTACTAAGCATGATGTCTTTCTCCAGGGTCTGGTCCCTCTGCATAAGATATCCTAAGTATGTGAGACAAAGAGAATTCTGGCTGTACCGCTTCCCAGAGAGATGTATTTGTTCTTTTGGCAGTCCATGGTGCTTTCAATGTTCTTCTCCATCGCCATCATTCAATGCACTGATTCTCATTCAATGTCCAATTGGAAGGTTACAACCTTGGGAACCATATGGAACGATACTACTGAGGCCAAATGGGGCCCTTGTGATTTGGAATCAAATCTATCACTAGTTTATGGCATTCCTGGCAGTGTAAATGACAAAGTGCTCAACCACTGACCCGAAGGTTGGAGGTTCAAACCCACCCTTGAAAGAAGAGCCTGCAGATTTGCTCCTGGAAGAACCAACCTTGACAATGTTAGGGAGCAGTTCTCCTCTGCACAGATGGGGTCATTGGAAGTGGGAATCAACTGGCGGGCAAGCAGCATGCTCTGCCCGCTACAGGGAAAGAAAGACAGGAAGAGCTTGTGGGTCTGGCTCATGTTATACTGGATCGTTTGTCTTTTATCATGGTGCTTGGTAAAATAGAGGGGCAGAAAAAGGGAGGACAGTGCTGAACAAGATGCTGCTGACCCAGTGACTGTCACAATGGAGTCCAACATAGCAACAAGTTTGAGGACGGTCCAGGATTGGGTGTTTTGTTGTATTGTACACGGGGTCACTGTGAGTCAGAATCACCTACCGACAATAACAATCTATTGTTAGGAATGCTTGTTTATTAACTCTGTCACCGTTGTTCTTCTCAGGAGCATATTTCTGCAGCTGTTTCTTCTTATCTACAGTCATGCCCCACCAGAAAAGGAAGATCCTGAAGGCACTGTGCCCACAGGCATTGCCCCATTAACGTTGCCTTGATGGAGCAAACGCTGAGAAAGCAGCACCTCCTCAGTCACATTTCAAGCGCCCTCCTACCAGAGGGGCCCATCCTCCTGGAGTATCTCCAACAATGTTCTGCTTCCATTCATGAGCCCTTCCGTGTCTAACGGTGTTTAGAAACTCCGCATAAGGTTTCCAAAGGCTCCTTTCTCCTCAGTGGGCAACTGATTCCTTCTTCGTCATTTTTCTTAGTCTGGGAGCTCGACTGAAAGCTGTTCACTTGGGGTGACCCTGCTGGCTTCTGAAATGCCAGGGACATGGCTTCCAATTTCGCAGCAATACACAAGCCACCACACTATGATAAAATGACAGGCAAGTGGTGACTTTATTAACTCTACTGACCATGAAACATGCTGCAAATATTTCTTCTGTGATAGTTAGGGATGATGTCAACTATGCACTCCTAGGTAAAGGCAGGGGTGCAGCCCAACCTATCAATGAGGCCATAGCTGGATGACACCTCCCTGGGGATATGCCCTCTTTTCTAAGAGACACAGTGAGGAACTTGTCTTACTTTTTTTCTGACCCTTTGCTTTCCTCTTCACTAGGACTCTGTCTGCCTCCAGAGGGAACCTGCTGAGGGCCAGCTGACCCTGAGAGCTGTTGGAGCTCTGTTATACTCTCATTAACCTTGGATGCACAAGACATTGCATTCACCAGCCTGTTTCCTCCCTGCATCCCCCTTCTCTTTCCTGCTTCATTTGTCTGCAGCACCTTGAGTTGGAAGGGGCTCCGGCTATGTGGCTGTGTCAGTAGAGTTTGACTGGAGAAACAAATCCAGAGACACTCAGATGTGCATAAGAAAGGGCTTTATTATATCAAAGAGGAATTGAATATTAAGAGAACAGCCAAGCCCAGTTCAGATCAAGTCCATGAGTCTGATATTAGCCCATATGTCTTAAACCAGACTATAAATTACTGTTCAGTTTCACACAGCCATGCAATGACACCAGATGCAGGAAGATCACAGGCCAATAGGTGAAAAGTCTTGTGGGTCAAGTGGCCATGGAAATATCTTAGCACTGGCATGGGCCTCCATATGGCTCCTCCAGCAACTAGACTCTTGCTGTCATCAGTATTACCCCATGTGGTTTGTCAAAAGGAATGTCTCACAGGGAGCATCTGTGTGTCCCACCTCACAGGCTAAACTCCACCCTTTCACTCTTAGTAATCTCAAATTGGCATTGGATTACACAACTACCACACTGACTGTCATAGGACCCCTACCTTTACCCAGGAGCATCTAGTTGACATAATCCCTAACCAGTACAGAAGAAAATATTTGCAAAATAGTCAATGGACAGTTGAGATTGGGGTGGGATGCATTCATGATGCAAAATTAGTACTTCATATAAAGTTATTTCTTATATATTTATATCACTGGTTTTATTTCTCTAAACCATGCAGCCTAACAAATATTCCAAATTATGCCATGAATTTTAACTTTTCATCTGGTTTCCTTGGTCAGGAAGTAGTTTTCCCTTTGCTTTTAGCTTAAAATACCAAAGTTTTCTGTCTTTTACTTATTTTTTATTCTGGGTTTCTTCATTTTGCTAAGGGGAACCCTCTGTGGTAAAGTTTATTAAAATAACTGTTTGCATTTCCTTCCTATTCACTCTCCCTGTTGGAATATCTTTGTAACCTGAAACTTAATTCAAATATGTGTAAGGTAAAGAGCTAATTGTATTGCATTCTTTTCAGTGTAGTTTCTGTTGCTAAGTTACTGCAACAATCACTAGTGAAAGTAGGCATGGTTTAGTCCTTTCTCAAATGATTGTAGTAGTAACATATTTATTTATGAAGATTGATTATATTTGTTTGTATAATCAATGATCATCGTTTGTTCATTGATCATATTCATTGATTCAATTAAACAAATACTTGTTGGTCACAGCCAAATGTGTCCTAACTTCCAGAGACTCAGTGGTGAAGAAAACATGGAAAGTCGCCCCCTCCTGGAGTGTGAAGCTGAGTTTTCTAGAGAAGCAAAATCTAGTGAGTGATATATATGTATATAAAATATGTATCTCTGTCTACATTTACTTAGGTAAAGAAATGGTTCACACAATTGTGGGTACACCCAGACCGGTTCAAGTCCATGGGCCAGATGTTAAACTGAGGCTTTTACTGACTCCCACAGCTGCCATGGCTGATGGACCAAGAAACAAGAACATCACAGCTGATGGAGGCAGACAAGGATGAATCTCAGATCGGTGGGTCAGATGGCAGGCTCTGAGGGCTTCCAGGGTGGCAGGCAATACGGAGGACAATTGCCTCAAGTTCTAAGAACTAGAGACTCCTAAATAAGAGGCAGAATCCCGAGCAGCAAGAAATGGTGAAGTTCTTCACAGACTTGTCCTATAGATTTTGTCATATTGTCCGAAGAGACCAGTCCTGGAGAAGGACATCATGTTTGGGAAAGTGGAGGGACAGTAAGAAAGAGGAAGGCCCTCCAGGAGATGGATGGACACAGGGGCTGCATTGCTCAGGCATGGGAGTGATTGTGAAGATGGCATAGGCAGGAGTGTGTGGTGTTTCCCTCTGTTGCTATGGGTCGTCATGGCCTCGAGGGCACCTCACAGCAATAACATCTATATCTATGAAGTTAGCCCACACCCCCAAATTGTGACCTTGCAGGGGTTGCATTCCACCCTGATCTTCCCTTCAGGGCTTAGCTTCTCACAGCAGATTGTATCATGGACTTGATTGCATTTGGCTAGATCACCTCATACAGGAGGCTTCTGCTTCTCAAGTACCGAGAATCCTAGCCTAGCCAAGTTGACACAAAACCAAACTATCACATGGAAGGATTTCCAGCCCTCTGTTCTGAAAGGGAGAAAAGGATCATGACAAATGGAAATGACATGTGGTGAGTGGCAACAAATGTAAAATAGGCTGACGGAACTGAGACCCAGAGGGTTCTATTCAGGAGAGGATGTTAGTTGCAGTTCTCTGGGATGGGCTGGGGTGGGTGATGGGTTGAGCATTTAGATGCCTTTGGGCATAGAGGAGGCACTGCATCATGGTTCTGCAAAAAGATCACTGGAGGCAGCAAAAGCCTCACTGTCCTAGGGGAGCACCTCCCATCTCGGTGGTGGACTTACGTTATTTGATGGGATTTTTAAGTTTGTGGAAAATGGAATAGAAAGGTAATGAACTTTTCTGAAGCCTACTCTTCTTGATGCTGTCGCTGTTGAGAAGTCTCAGACTCATACCGACCCATGTACAACAGCACTCCATGCTGCCTGGTCCCACACCACCATCGGAATGCTCTAGTTCATTGTTTAGGCCAGTGTGTGTTTTGCATGCCTCCCTACCTCAGTGCCTCTTTGAGCCACATGGGACAGTCTTATTACACATTGTGTTTTCATTGGCTAGCTGTTGAAAGTGGGTCTCCAAGCTCTTTATCTCCATCTTACTCTAGATACTCTGATAAAACCTATGTACCCTGATAGTACTGGAAGATCCCTGGTGCCATAGAGGCTACTCATTGGTCTGAAATCCCCAAGGTCAGCAGTTTGAAACCAAACTTCAGGGAAGAAATTTCTGTCGTGGAACAATGAGAGATACTTGTGCCCAGAACCAACTCAGGCCGGGTCTATAGAGAGTTCATCTGGCCAAATATAGTTCGATTCAGCATATTCAACACTATAGGGATCTCTGCCTGACAGAAAGACTCTTCAAAACCCTTGCCTGTGGCTGGAGTGGATCTGCCAGTGGCTCAGTCTTGACCAGGTACTCTGCAGATGGGTTTTGGTCTCCCACTGTCCTCCGTAGTCTTTTACAAATTGGGTGTTCATAATTTTAGCTCTAATACTTTTCCCTTCACCATGTTTGAATTTTGTAATTATCATGTTTGGATCACACAATCTGGTGAGCTTCCTCCATGTGGACTTAGTTGACTCCTTGCTTAAATGGCTGCTGGTTTGAATACAATCCTTTAAGACCCCAGACACTATTCGAGTTGATAGCTGAGAACCATCTGCTCTTTCCCCCACACTTTGCTGCAGCACCCTTATCTTCAGTGATCCTCTCAAGATAGTATGGAGGAGGCCATGTTATCAGAATTTGTGTTTTTTAATTAGGGCTAGAGTTAAGTAGGATCCCTTGAGGCTTGCACATCTCAGGTTGAGTTTACTTTGGAGGTTGTAAGGTGTGTTAGCCTGGGTTATCTAGAGAAACAAATTCATAGACACTCATATGTATATAAGAAAGAGCTTTAGATACAAGAGCAATTAAATATTGAGAAAACACTCTAACCCAGTCCAGATCAAGTCGATTAGTCGGATATTAGCCCATATATCTGATACCAATCTATAGAGTCCTCTCCATACTCATGAAACACATGAAATTATGATGAATACGGGAAGATCACAGGGCAGTGGGTGGAAGGTCTTCTGGATCCAGTGGCAGCGGAAGTATCTCAGCGCTGGCAGGGGTCTCCATGTGGGTCCTCTGGCTCCAGAGCTCTAGCATAGTTCTATGGTCTTTGCCACCGGAAATGTCTCACAGGGAGTGAGCAAATGTCCTGCCTCCAACGAGCTATTTATCTCCTTAGTGCCTCAAAATAAGGTCAACAAGCGGCGACCTGATTGACAGATTAAATTCCACCCTTTCACTCTTAAGACTCTCAAATTGACAACAGATTATGTAACTACCACAAAGGTCTTTTAATTTTTGACTCTTATGCAAAGCAAAGCAAACCACACCAAACCAAACCAAACTCACTGCCACTAAGCCAATTTTGACTGCTTTGGGGTCACAATTTGACTCTTATAGGACCTGCCCATGCAGTGTGGGAGCAAATGGTATTTCTGCCCTGGATTCTTTGAAATACAGAGAGGACAGGGAATTGATTTCAAATTTGGGAATGCTTTCACTTGTTTTGTTGTGAAAAGGAAACACCTTATTCCCCTTTGGAGTCCAGTGACTGTCTATATCCCCCACTGCTACCACCCCTACCCTCAGAAATGACTTGAATGTTTAGTCAATCATTTAGATCAAAGGGGAGAGGAGAATTGGAAAAGGGGGATGTGGGATCAGCCAAACTATTGTAGGGCATAGCAGTCAATTTGTTCATCCTTTCATTTAGTCAATTCACATTATTTATCAGGCATCTGTGATGATAGGGAAGTACTCTAGGCAAGTGTGGATGGGTAGGGACAGAAATACAGGGCTAGGTCCTATTTTCTGGAGGAAGAGAGGTGGACACCCAGGGGGTTCAATGGCATGGTGTCATGTTAAAGGCTGAGCTACTCATCCAAAGAGCTGTAGAAAGCCCCCCAATCAGGAACTATGTGCTCGGCATGAACAGAAGCGTGAATGGATCTGACATGGATCAAGCAAGCGTGGCTGATCAGGAGACATCTGGTGCCATCTGAAGAGCATCCAGGTGTTGCAGTAAAATGGCAGCCAAACAGGAATGGGGTAGAGCCCACACCTGTCCTTTGGGCACTGTCTTCTCTGCTCCCTTCACATGGCCTTATGGTGTGTTAGTCCGGGTTGATTAGAAAAACAAATCCAGACATACTATATGTGTGTAGGAGAGAACTTTATATCAAAGTGTACTTGTATATTAAGAAAACATCCCAGCCCAGTCCAGATGATGTCCATATGTCTGATATTAGTCCATATGACTAATACCAGTCTATAAACTCCTTTTCAGATGCATGCAACACATATAACGATACTGAATGCAGGAAGACCGCAGGCCAGTGGGTAGAAAATCTTGTGGATCCAGTGGTAGTGGAACCATCTCAACGCCGGCATGGGTCTCCACGTGAGTCCTCCACTTCAGGACTCTGGCTCAGAGCAGCATGACTCCATGTGTCTTATCAGCAGGAAGAGGAAGCAGAGAGAGAGTGTGACCCACCTCCTGGAAGGAAGACAGGAATTCCCAGAACCCTCAGTGGAAAGCCATGCCCACACAGAGGGCCTCATTGGCTATGACCTGATTGACAAGCTAGACTCCACCCCTTCCCTCAAATTGACAGAAGATTATGCAATTGCCACCTATGGTGATCTGGCTTCTATATCCAGTCCCTCTGTATACCTCTTACTCTGTTATTGACCACCTACTCCTCCCACACACACACTCCAGCTCCTTACCCCACTCCCGGCAGCATGCTCTCCACCTGGAGAAAATCCAGTTGGCTCAGCCTAGACAGGTACACAGCCCAACAATTCAAGCATTTTCTGGAAGTAGCTAGCAGGGGGAAATTCAGAGTGTCTGGACCATCCCCTCTAGCAGAGTTTTAGAATATCAAAGAGAATCATTAGGGCAAGATGACTTGACCCTAGAAGACTTCCAAGAATTTTTATTTAAAAAAAATAAAGCACCAAGAATGAGTTGTGACTTCTCTGTGTCTGGGTGTTTGAACATGTTAAGCATTGTTGGCAAGAGTTGGAGAGCTCAAGACAAGTAGCAGAGGGAGGTGTTTCTGTGAAAACAGTCAACATTCTTTGGTTCCAGGAAGACAAGGCGTTCTCAGAGACTTCTTTGGGCAAAAGAGAGGTCCTTCTAGGGGCTCTGGGTCTGCCCTACTGGCCAGAGGGGGATGCAGTGGGGTAGAAAGAACAAACTCAATGGTACCTGAGCACTAGGAGTTCCCAGGAGTAGGTAGAATGGTTGCTTAAGAGTTAAATGGTGGCTCACTGGTGAAGAATCTGTCCGCTAACAAAAAGGTCAGTGGTTCAAACTCACAAGCTGCTCCACAGGAGGAAGGTGTAACAATCTGTTTCCAAAAAAGGTTACAGCTTGTGAAACCCCATGTGTTTGGAGACCGTGTCCTATGGGGTTTCTCCAAGTTGGAATGAATTCAACAGCCCCAGGAGTTTCCATTTTCTGATAACAGCTGTAACATTGGCAGGTGACTAGAAAGAACAGCCATCTGTTGCCTCATAGTTTAGGAAGTTGGAAGTCTGAATTCAAGGCATGGGGTCTGCAGGAAGACTGTCTGTCTCTGTCTCTCATTTCCTTGGGAAGACTCTTGCATCTTTCAGCTTCCATTCCTTGACTCCGCAGTTCCTTGATTCTTTGGTCATTGTCATGTGGCATCAACCCCTCTTTTTATCTTTCTCTGTTTGTGCTGGTTATTGTTAATATAAATAGTTTTGTTGACATGTAGTCCACATATCATACACTCTCATACTTTATTCATATTAAAAAGTGTTGTACAGTTATCACCACAATCAGTTCCAGTATGTTTTCTTCCCCCTGGTGTTTGCTATTAGCATCCCATTTCACTTCAATCATCCCCCTCCACAGGGGTCCCCATAAGTCCCTAATCTATTTATTCTCCCTAGAACATCACCTATCCCAGACTTCATATAATGGAAATCATACAGAAAAAGAAAAAAATAGTTTTAAAAAACCACAACAAAATAAACCAAAGGAAAAAAATCCCAATCAAGAAAAAAGCAGGAAATATAAAAAATTACAGCAAATTTAAAATGGGTCAAAAGGGAGATCAAATGATCAGGTATCCATTTTATCCTAATTTCATCTGCCATAATCGTGTTTATGATATTCTGTTTGACAGCAAGACTATTCACATCACTCAACTATGGTCAGAGGGGATTCATCAGAGGCCTAATCCATATAGGGACCCTGAAAATGGATTTTCAATGAACACTGTCATCCTTTGGGTTCTGCAAATCCAGTGTCCACAATTTAAGCTCTGATCCCATTCCCTCCTTTGGAGTTGCATTTTATTGTTTCTCATCCTTTGATCACACAAGCTGGTGTGTTTCTTCCAGATAGACTTAGTTGCTGTCTCACTTAGAGGGATGCTTGTTTGAAGACAAGCTTTTGAGACCCCAGATGGTGTTCTGTTTGGTAGCTAGGCACCATCTGCTTTCTTCCCCATGCTTTGTTGTGTGTGCTGCTCCTAAGGACTCAGAATTGATTGGCTTGAGGACACTTGTCACAGTATACTTACTCATTAACATAACAAAGAAAGGCCTTTTCCCCAAAGCACTAATAGGGCTAGGGCTCCACATATTTTAGAGGGTCTCCTTAAATTTGTAACAAGTCACTTCCAGAACATCTGGCTTCCCTGTGGACAGAAGAACTTGATACCATCATCACATGAGTCCATGTGTATGATGGACACCCCAGATGGGCCCCAGATTAGTGGACTCATCTTCTCTGTTGGGCATGATCTGAGTGGACTCATTGGCTTTCTGTCATAAAAGTGAATGTGAGCACCTGACAGTAGTTCAGTTTTTGTACTGGATTTTACAACCGTGTCCAATGACTTCCCACTACAAGCCAGTTTTCCTACTTCCCCAGGTCACCCTGTTCTATAGCTTTGTCCTGGGGTATGGCCTGGGTGCACTAAAGTAAAGCACTCAAACTCAAAACCAAACATACCGCCATTTAGTCTATGCCAAATCCTAGAGACCCAATGAGACCAGGAAACTGCTCTCCATGAACTTCTAAGATGGCAACTGTTTGCGTAAGTGGAACGCCCCACCTCTCTCCAATGTAGCACCTGGTGGCTTTGAATTCTGGACCTTTCAGATCATAACCCAACAGGTAACCACTATGCCACCAGGGCAGGACAGTTCTAATTATAATTCTGCTTTAGGTAGCAGAGTAGGACAGAGAGTCTTCTAAGTTTTATTCCTCTACATTTTAAAGAACCTAAATAAGAGGAGGGAGATAACTTTTTTGCACCAATGAACATTCATTACATTTTATTTTGATGCTTTATTGCCACAATCTTTTTTTTTCTTTTTTGCATGGAGATATTCTGATTTAAGAACCAACCATATTCCTTGCCGCAGAAAATATAGCAAAACCGGTTGCATATAATGGCTGGCATCCCCTTTTGCACATTATTTTGGTTACAATGGACGCATATACTTTATATTCCATTGAATCTTCAGCAGAATGACAGCTCTTATGAAAATGTGCTGCAGAAGTCTTTGTAATGGACAAATCTTCTCTGGTCGAACACTGGAATCATTTCCAACATTGCAGAGGCATACACATGCTTTCACCCTACACCTGTTGACTGATGTGACAATGTGTTGTGAGGCAGTTTAGTGGGTAAGTGTATTTTCTCTGGCACAGTGTGGTTTTCGTTGTGGTGGGTAGCAGCCATTGTGTCTGCTCCTACTCAACACAGCCCCGTGTAGAACAGAGGGAAACCTTGCCCGACCCTGTGTCATACTCTCCCGGGCACTGTGTCTGAACTCAGGGTTGTGGTCATTGGGTCTACTCAGCTTGTTCAGGATTCTTCTACTTTGCAGACCCCCCTTTTAGCAAGCATAGTATTCTTTTCCAGGGACAGGTTTTTCCTGATACCACGTCCTAGGTACATGCGATGGAATTTCACCATACTTGCTTCAAAGGAGCAGGCTGAGTGTCTTTTTTTCCCTCCAAGACAGACTTATTTGTTCTTCTGGTAGTACACGATTTCAATATTTTTCTTTTTTGCCAACACCACAATTCAAAAGCATCAGTTCTTCTGCCTTCCTTATTCTTGTTCTTTTAAGGAGCCTTCTCACTGTGTTTCTGGTTGAGGTAGTTGAAACGGTATTTGTTCTTGTTGAAAGTAGATCATTTGTCACACACATAACAATCCAAGTTGGTTCAAATTTTATTTTTTCTCCTTTCATAACCACCCAGACAAGTGTTTAGATCCCATGGGTAAGAAAACAGGAGGGTTTTGAAGCTCTGACATTTCTATTTTTCAAAAATTTAAATGTATTATTTTTCTCTTTAGTGTGTGGAGTGTAATGCATAAAAGCATAACACACTATGCATCACTGCACAGCTCTCACATCAGCCCAGCGACGGCACCGCAGGGACACCCTGGTGAACGTGGATTCTCTTTCTTCTCCACCCCTCACCCTGATCCTCTCCTTCTTTGCCTTCCTGCCTCTCTCCCTCCCTGCCCCTGAACTTGGTGGTCTCATCATAGTTTTCTATGTCGTTTCCTTTGGCGTGAAAACAATTTTTCTTTTATAATAGTTTTGGTGTTGTGAAATGTTTATTTTATGCGATTGATTAACTTTCCTGAGCATCATGTCTTCCAATTTTTCCATGTCACGAGGTGTTTGGCAGTCTCATTATTTTTTAGGGATGAATAATATTCCATTGTGTGCCTTCCATTCTGGCACATTCATATATACCATAATTGACTTGGCCATTCCTCCACAGATGGGGTTTTTGTTTGTTTCCATCTTTTTGCTAGTATAGAAATTGCTGTGATAAACATGAGTGTACATATGTCTGTTTATGTTTGTTCTTTATTTCTTTGGGTGACAGACCAAGTAGAGAGTTTGCAGGATCATATGGTGTGGCTGTATTTTTTTTGAAGAGTCAATAGTCTATTCTTCTGGCAGTTCACAGAATATCCAAGATTTTTCACCAATATTCTACTTTCTTCTCATTGGTAATTTGAGGGATGAGTTGGTGATTGAGATTAAATCATTGTTTAGAATGCATAGACACTCAACTTCCAAATAGAACTGTGGACGTGATATGAAGTGCTACCTCCTGTAGGCAGAAGACGTTTTAAAGAATTTGAAAATTCAGCGAGTCTTATTGTTTCTTGACATGAGGGGAAGAATCTGCAGTGATGCCCAGAAATGTGAACATGCCTAATGCATCATTGCCATTCCTTGCTCAATATCAGGGCCCCGTATCTTTGCATGATATGACACAGCTTATTCGAGGCCGTTCAAAGTAAGGGACATGCATATGCTGCCTGACCCTGTGGGAGCTCAAAGAGTTCAAATAAACTGCATTGACACACACACACACACACACACACACACACACACACACAATTCCCAGCAGTGAAAAGCAAGGCAAACAAAGAAAAGGATACTGTCTCCCATGGTTTTCCTTGCATCTCCACAAAAGGATTATTAAGTAAGAATGCATTTCTCTAATAGGAGAAGGACCACTTGGGACTTAGGGTTAATATCGCCTTTCCACGTTAATCATTGGTAGAGAAACCACTTTAGTTATCAAGAGTCTGGGTAGAGGATTTATTTTAGCCAGATTTCTTTGAGGAAGGATCGAAATGTTCCCTACAATAATAGCAAGACATGTTGAGGGGCGTCTGTGCTGGTATATTGCATATGTATTACTGTTTCTACCCCCCAAACAACCCTTGTAGGTATGGATAAGTTTTATCCCTAGTGTACAAACCAAACTAAATCAACGAAACAACAACAACAACCCCTACGCATGCGGATAAAGTATGCAATTATTGTCAGTTTCCCAGTGAGTCCTTGGAAAACTGGGAAGTCAGCGGGTAGTGTCTGGCTCCAATGTCCCCATGATTGTCTATCAGCACCTTGCTAGACCAGTAACGAATGGGTTTTTATGACTCTAACTGCTTAATTATGAGTGTTTGTTTTGAAAACGCTATTCTAACACGCCGTGTGATCCTAAACCAAGGAGGAGGGTTATGGAGAGAGGGTGAGCCGGGAGGTTGCCTGGAAGAGATCTGGAGGTGTGGTGATGCTTGGAAATTGAGGTGGAGGGAGTCCGTCTGAGGCTTTCCAGGCCTTTCCAGGATAATTGAGAGCTAGATACAGACTGGAGAGTGATGAAGGGGGCACGTACCATGAGGCTGATCGAGAGAGATTTTTAATGTTCGTGTTACAAGCCATTAGTACCTCCGTGAATGAAGCGCCCGTTGCTATTCCTAGGGCTGCGCTATTCATTTGCCTGTTTTGCTTTCTAGAGTACAGCTCCAGTGATGGGGCGTACATTTAAATGTGTTTAGGGCTCCTGGTGTGTTTTAATTTCTCATGCATTGCTTTTAACAGCGGGGGTGTGGGTTTAGTGATAGCTCAGGGGCTGGTACAGCAGCCTCTCCAGTCACATTGGACTCTAGTATGCACGTGAGGGTGAGAACTTTAACATCCAAAGCATCAAAAGCAACGACACAAAAACATGAGCTGTGCACGACCCAGGGTTACTTTCCTTTGGGTTTCCCTCTGGGGCACAAGTGCGCATCTGTGTAGGGGAGCTATCGTTGCGTTTGTTCTTGTTGAGGAGTCCCTTCTGACTAATAATGACTGGATGGAGGTCGGGAAGCCACCAATGGTCACCCAGTCTTGTGCCATCCTCACGGCAGATCTGACGCTTTGTCAATCGCTTTGAAATGAGGGTTTCTTTCCTTTCGCCTTCGTTTTGGCAAGCATGAGTTTTCTATTTTTGTTGTTGATTGCACTCAAGTCTGGCCATCCTCACTTCTGAAGGACATTCTGATTTGTTCATTCTTTTGGAATTTACAGTATATTCAACATTCTCAGGATCGCCAACACCATGTTTCAAATGTTTTAACCCTCTAGTCTCCTTTGTTTCACTGTCCAGCATTTGCGTGAATTTGAAACCATGAACATTAAACCGTCACTTGGATCAGGGACGCCATATTTGTCTAAGTGACATTTTTGTTTTAATAATTTTAAGGAGATCATTTGTAACAGATTTGCCCAATGGACGACAGCATTGGGTTTCTTGTCTATTGCTTCCATGGGTTTTGATTGTGATTCCAAGTTGAATGAAATCCTTGACAACTTCCTTTATTCATTTATATATTTATGGTGAATTGGTTCACCAGCCTCATTTGAATGATTTTCCCTTTCTCTATGTTCAGGTATAATTCATCCTGAAGTCTGTGGTCACTGACATTCATCAAGAAGTGCTTCCAGTCTTTTTCATTTCCACAAGTTTAGGTATAGCATATGACAGGTTGTTCATGAGTGAGCTGTGTGACACGCTAAAGACATTGGATCTCTTTCTGTGGACATGACAGCCCTCACTATGGATTTAAAGGGGGAATGGCCTGCTCAGAATGTAAATAAACATCTAGTTCTGGTGGTACAGTTCCCACTCTTTCTCACGTTGTCATTATTAGATGCCTTTGACATCTGGTCGTGACAATGAAACACTGCCCAGACCTGCACCATTCTTACAGTTGTTCCTATGCTTGAGCCTATTGTGGTAGCCACTGTGTCACTCCATCTTGTTGAGGACCTTCCTCATTTCCACAGCCCCTCCTCTTTACCAAGTGCTCATAGTGAAAATTATCTGTCCATCTCTGTGTTCCCTGCTCGTGGGCACTTTCTCTGATTATTGCCCACTAGCTCCAGCCATGGACAAAGGTGACCACCGAAGACAATCCTGATCCGAGTTGATTGTTCTTGCTTCACAGTGAGGTATCTGCCCCAATTGGATTCAGAGCTTTGCTTGGTGACTAGGAAATATTTCTATTATGGAACACATTCCATAAATTCTTCCCTTTCTCTTCCACTAGTACAAAGGAGCTATGTACGAAGGCAGGTGGAGAGAAGAGCAGGAATAGTCTTGGGCAAAGTTTACATCAGTGTGGAAGAGCGAGCAAAGCTGGTTAAAGGAGGGGGCTGCCGCTGACGTCCTTGAGATCACACTTACACCTCAGGTGTGCCCTACCTCTGGATTTCCGGTTGTCCACCAATGTAATACACCCAGTTTGCGATTTCCTCTGCTTGCAATCAAATGCATTCTAATTGACACATCATTTTGAGGCTGGGACTTTGGAGCATTAATTATTGTGCTCCTCCCCCACTGCCAACCCCAGTGCCTCGTGTAGTACGGAGCACATAATTAGCTCATGATAAATATTTGTTGAACTGAAATGAACTCTCTGGAAACAGAATTATGTGAACATGATTAAATAATTTCTTGATGACTCAAGGTCATCATTATGAGCCATAATTATTGTATTTTGTTATAGTGAGAAGATGCCCTGAGGGCCTCTTAAGCTGTCCAAACTACCCCAAATAGCTATTCTTTTCAGGTCAGATGTCTTTCTGTCACCTCCCCCCGGGGACGGCAGCTCTTTGGTGCTGCTTCTTTGATGCCATGGCTGCGATGTATCCCTCATTGCTCATTGTAACCAGGCACCCCAGCCTTGCCCTCCGCCCGATGGGGTGGGGCCCTCTCTCCAGCAGAGATCCACAGCCACATCTGTCTGCTGCATGGGCTATTTAATTTTACCAGAGGCTCTACCCTGAGGGAGTGCCCACTCCTCTCTCACAAAGGGACATTTTCTAGCTCTCTGACAATGCCCAGGGCACTTCACCAGTCTCCTGTCTAATTTCCAGACTTGGCTGGAGTTTGGAATGTTCTCCTTAGCAGATGTCTGACTTCAGCATGTGCTGGGGCATTATAATAAACTCCATAAAATAAACTTACTGCCATTGAGGTGCTTCAGATTCATATTGTCGTAGTTAGGTGCCATTGTGTCAGTCCTGACACATAGAGACCCTAGGCATCACAGAACCAAACAGTATCCATAAGTGGGCATATCAGTCTCTTCCCGCTAATGGAGCCTCCTCCTATGATTTACTTACTTTACAAGCAAAGTTCTGTGCCATCTTCACAATTGTTCCAATGCCTGAGCCCACTGGGGCCTGCTGACTCATAGAAATCCTACATTAAAAATTCCTTATGAAGTTATAAGTGAAAATTATGCATTTCATATGAAAATATATGTAATTATGAATGATGAATTATACTTTAACTGCATATATTAAAATAATGCAGCAAAAGGTATACCCAAGCTAGAAGAAGAACCCAGAAGCAATACCAGTAGGCAGACACTCCAGTCATTTTTTTCTGAAAAAGGTGGCAAAGACTCTAGGTTTCCCACCAGACCCCTTTTGCAGCTCAGTCCTGGATTCAGCCTGACTTCATCTGGCTGTGGCCTGGGGGAGATGATTAAGGCAGAGGACCAGCGTAAAGGAGAGAAGACCTGCATGAGATGCATTGGCCCAGCAGCTGCCTGGATGAACTTAACCATAGTGATGATCGTGAACATTTCATGGGACCAGGCATCATGGGGTTCTGTTGCTCCTAATGGTGCTGTGGGTCGTAGCCAACAGTGAACAATGACTTCTCTAGATTGCTCTGCACACGTAGACCCTGCCACTCTTCACGACGTAGTCAACTGCTTTGAAGCCTAGCAGGGTCTTCCTTTGACTGACCTCATGTTCACCTTCTCGCAAAAGCTTCCCGGCTCTGCCCTGCCTCTGCCTTTCCAGGCACACAGGTCACTGGCTCCAGCCACACAAGGGCAGCTGCAAAAGAAGATGCTGCCTAGCAATGGGAGCGTGGGAAGAAGGAGAAGACAGGGCTACCCATGCCTCTCTTTCTGCTGGGGGTAACACTTCCATAGCAGACTCAGCTTCTACTTCCCATTCTCAGCCTGACCCCAGAGGGGAAGCCCCCGTGAGTTCCCAGCTCCCATCAACCCTGGCTCTGCTTTCATCTCCCCACTTGGATCCTCCTCCCTGGACCTAGCCTACAGATTCTTGTTGTTAGTGAATTCTGAGGTGCTCTTTCCAGCCCCCAGTAACTACTTTCCTCACATCTCCATCTGGCTGGGGTCCTGTCTCTGTGGCTGCAATGAGGCAGATATACAACTTTCCAACAACCCACTGAACTTAAAGTCTATACTTTGGATCCATAATTAAAGTCAGGGAACAAAGGATTATGTGTGCATCTGCTACCACAGTCTACATGGGGATCTGAATAAGTGAAAGGTAATACCTCAGGCTCAATAAAAGAAGAGAGGGCCGAAGTTCTTAAACTCAAGGCCAGCTCATTTTCAATACGATCTTCACTGATGTCTTAGCATCCCCGTAGCCCTTTGGAGCACTATGCTAAAAAGAGCAGTTTCTGTCAACTGCTTTTGTCTGCTGTTGTTGTTTTTAATCTCTCTCTAAGTGAGTGTATCAATCTCTTCCCTGTGAAGGAGCCCTCTCCTCAGATTTACTTACTTCACAAGGGACTGCACTTCTTGCCGTTGTTGTGAAATGCTGTCTGGCAGGCTCTGACTCATGGCAACCTTATGCTGACAGTAGCTTGGTCCTGGGCTAGCTCCAAGATCACTAGGAGGAGGAGTCCATTGTTGTAGCTCTTGCACCGACTTCCTTCATTTCATTGACCTGCTACCTTATGAACCAAGATGTCTTTTTCTTGAGATTGATGATGACCCGTCTAAAGCAGGCCAGCCAACATCCCTGGGCCTCCCCTTCTAAGGACTCTTCTAGCTGTTGTTCACTGGAGCTCATTCTAAAGCACCGAGTTAGAAGGTGTGTATTTTTTGCTTCACCATGACCTTCATCATGGCTTTGGTGCATATATGGATGGGTGAGATCCAGCACACCACACAGACAATCTCACGAAGGGAGCGGAGCCCGCTGTGTGCTCACTAATAAAGAAGTGTGTTGGAGTGGTTGAACTCCACAGGATCCACATATCCAGTGACCTCTTAATGCAAGGCACCCTTCCTCTGTGCTTGTCTCCCAGCAGATGACTGGACCTTGGATGGCAGTAAGAACATTAGGGGGATTTGGGCATGATTGAGATTTGGACACTCACATTTTGATGCTGCAAATAAACTGAGGATTCAAGCGGAAGGTGGAAGTTGGAGTCTTCACAAATAGGAAATATGCACTCCACCATTTACTCTTCATAAGAAGTTCAATATCTTACTGTACCTTATGGCAGCTGCTTTAGTTTTGTTTTTGTTGTTTTGCAGTTGAAGAAAAAAAAGTATATCTGAGGAGCATTTATTTAATTAAAAAAAATCACATCTCGGCCTTATCAATAAAAGTAGGGTTAGTAAAATAGTTAACAATGAAAAGGAAATTTCAGGAGACATTTCTAACATTTTAGGAGAAATATATAGATATAGATTTCTGTAGATTTTGTGCTTGAACATAAAAATCTCTGCTACCAGAGACCGTGTCTGGATGCACAACACTGGCCAACCTTTCATGTTGACTTCATGGGGTCATAATGGAGAGGCAGGAGATGATGCAAATGGTGAGCAGGTATGTCTGTTTGTATGAGAATGTACCAGGAAGGTAACCATAGGGATACTATCTAATATTAGCTGCTCACATTCATATTAAAATGGTGATTCTCAACATTTTCAACCCTGTAAGACATTAGGTTGTTTCAGGCCCTGATAGGAGAGCAGCTGTTTTTTGGAATCAATTACAGATGGATAGAAGTTGCTGCCGTAGAGTTAACCATAGGACAGTGTAGAATGTCTCCATTTCTGGGGCTGTCAGTCTCTCTGGAAGCAGCCTGACTCATCTTTCTCCCATGGAGTGACTCCAGGTCCAAAGCAAACTCATGGTCATCAAGTCAATGCTGACTCATGATGACCCTCCTGTGAGTTTCCCATACTGTAACTGGGTTGAGTTTCATTGAGGAAGGCGGAGGAACGTGGCAGAATCCCAAAAGCATGTGTGGTTATCGGAAGCTCCAAAGGTTATCAGATTGAGATCATTATTACACCTCAACCTAGCCCAACATCGTATCATATCATAGAAAGCAAAGTGGATTTTTGAAGAAAGAGCAATGAACTCCACTGATTGGTCAGGAATTTCATATATTGACTTTCTCCATGCTTTCACTTCTATGCAGTCATTCCTGTCATGCCCCTCCCCTCCCTAAGTAGACGCTCACAGGGGTAGTTCCTTAAGGGATGGGGTGACTCGGCATTGACTCAAGAGCAGTGACTGGTTTTTGGGTAAAGGAGCCCCTTAAGAGCCCCTGATGGGGTAGTGGGCTGCAGATGGGCCTGCCAATTGCCAGCAGTTTGAAACCATCAGGCTCTGCAAGAGAGAAAGAGTTACAGTCTGGGAAACTCACAGGGGCAGTTCTACCCCATTCTGTACAGTCGTTTTGAGTGGGAGTCGATAATGACAATGAGCTTTTTGTTTGTTCCATTGTTTATAAAGGAACCCTGGTGGTGTTGTGGGTGAGACAGCAGACTGCCAACAGCAAGGTTAGTGGTTCAAACCTACCAGCTGCTCTATAGTGTCAGAAACCATCTATAAGGTCACTCTGAGTCTGAATCTACCTGATGGCAGAAATATTTGGCCTTGGCTTTCATATGGAAAGTAGCCCCTGGATGCCTCCAATAGGTAAGTGATGGACTAGTAACTCAACAGTTTGTAGCTTGAATCCAGCAACAGGAATCTAGGAAGAAAGGTCTGGTGATCTGTTTCTTCAAGGCCTCATCTAGGACCACCCAACAGAACACAGCTGGATGCTGTCGCACAGGGCAGCCTTGCCAGGGCCAGCGTTAACTCAACATCAGCTGGTCATTGGGGACAGAGTAGAAGGTGGACCCAAAGGCCAGCAACACTGCTCGCTGGGAGGTCAGAGATGCTGTGGCAGAAGACGTAGCTCTAAAAGCACAGGAGCCCTGGTGGTGTAGGCTTCTAATCTCAAGGTCAGCAGTTGGAAACCACCAGCTGCTCCACTGGAGGAACATGAGACTCTCTACTCTTTCAAGAGTGACAGTCTCAGAAGCAGTTTTACTGTTTCCTACAGAGTCACTATGAGTCAGAATCGATTGTGTGGCAGTGGATTTGTTTTAGTCCCTTCACAGGAGTTCTGGTGGCATCATGGTTATGGGTTGGCTGCTATGTTCAAAACCCCGGGGGACAGCGTGACAGTCTGGGAAACGCACAGGGGCGGTGCTACCCTGTCCTACCGAGTGACAGTGAGTCGGAGTTGGTCGGATGGCAGTGAGTTTGCGGTAGAAAGTCAGTCACGTCGATTTTCAGGTTTTTGAGACTCAACCCCCTCTCCCTCTCCCCCTCCCTTTTACACTCTATGATGACCTCCTGCCCCTGGGCTGGGCACAGCGCGGCTCACGAGAGGATCCGCTGAGTTTGGTGTGGAATAACAATCTCGGAGATACTGTCACACGCCGACCTTGGACTGCATGGCCGTTTCATTACGGAAGAGGAGAAACCAAATAAATGGGCGAAACGTGGACCGACGCGGGGTTGAAAGTGTGTATCAGTTTATTGTTTCAGCCACGTCGCCTGGAGCACCCGCCCAGCTGGGTGGACCGGCAGCAGCGAACGACCAGGTCAACGATGACCTGTCATCGCCACAGACCACCCACCCCACGTGGTGATCTGTGTCCACCTCCCACGGACCGCCGCGTCATCTCTTCTTTTCTCCCTGGAAGGGCTCGACCGTCTGCAGGATCCTGGTCGCTTCTGTTTGCTCTGAGATGGTGTTTCACACGTCTTGGGTTACGGAGCTTAAATTAGCTTGTCTGATAAGAGAGGCTGCGTCTTGTCTTGTCCGAGGTGCAGCCTGTCCTGGGTGTCTCGGCCCGGACCGTGACCTCAGCAGCGGCTGCCCAGGGTAAGGGGAGTCGCCACTGGAAATAATTTATCACCTGAGCAGGTCATTCCGTATCAGCCTCCCGGGCTCTGTGCATCTCACTGACGCAGCCAGAATGGCCTATGAACTTCTGATCTGATTAATTGTTAATGAGCGGTTTGATGAGCAAATAGAGGGCCTATTAGGTTAGCAGTCTGTCTTTCCTCTGAGCAGAGATCAACATTCTGCAAAGGGGACAATAGGAAAGCCTATCACGCATCGCTGTTCAGGAAAGTCACATCCCAAACTTAATCAGCCCTGGAAACTCGCATGTCCATAGGCATATGCGTGTGTGCTTTGCTAGGTATATGTATATTTTGATGGATGCTTCCGGGTGCTTTTTGAATTTTAAAAACATACACTGTAGTCATTTGTTTGCTATTTACCATACATGCCACACAGAGATACAATTTCGAATTTTACTGCTGCACTGAAAAACCACAAGGGAAACACAAAAACAAAAATATGCAATTGGCTGCTTTCTTTTTAAATTTTTGAAATGAAATGGACTGTGTATATATCATTCAGATTCTGGATGCAATGTGTGTTTAGGCTTACGGAAGTAGTGAATGATCATTGAAACAAATCAGGAAATGTAGGAGCCCCTTTTTAAAAAGAGAAAAGTCCAAAGAACTGCCGTCCATGGGGTCCTTCTTCAATGCCACCTCTATTGTAGCGTAGACCTGCTCCTTACATACTTCTCAACCACAAGTGTGTGTGTGTGTGTGTGTGTGTGTGTGTATGTGTGTGGAGAGCTTTATATCAAAGAGCAATTGTATATTATATATTGGGAAAACATCCCAGCCCAGTCCAGGTCAAGTCCATAAGTCCAATATTAGCCCACACTATCCAATACTAGTCCACAAATTCCTCTGTAGACTCAGGCAGCATATGCAATGATGCCGAATTCAGGAAAAGCATAGGCTGGTGGGTGAAAAGTCTTGTGGGTCCAGTGGTGGTAGAAGCATCTGAGCGCTGATGTGGGTCTCCACGTCTCCACATGGCTGCTTATAGGAGGGTGAAGCAGAGAGGGTGTGTGGCAACCCCCAGGAAGAAAGAATCTTGGCTACAACCTTGAGAGAAGTAGATCGCCAGGCCTTTTCTCTGAGACTCTTTTGGGTGTAGGCCACCACAAACCTCTATGTTACAGGCTACCCACAATAATACCACCAAGCCCTTTCACTGCTATGGAATCAAATCTGGCTCATAATGACCCTACACGACAAGGTAAGACTGCCCTGTGGGTTTCTGAGATAGTAAGTCTTTATGAGAGCAGAAAGACTGAGTAGTCCTACTACATATTTATATTTAGATGTGCAAACAAATGGAAGTGTGATGTTTCAAAGCCATTGATTTTGATTGAGAGTGTGTGTATATACTCATGTACATATATGTATAAATATATATAAGTATTTATACACCCTTATATACACTCACTGCCATTGAGTCAATTTATGCCATGGGTTGTAAACTGCTAGGTCAGCAGTCGAAAACCACCAACTTCTCAGTGGGAGAAAGACGAGACTTTTTACTCCTATGACAAATTACAGTTTTGGAAACCCTCAAGCCCTCAGGGGCAGCTCTACTTTGTCCTGTAGGGTTGTTATGATTCATAATGCAGTGAATGGCAATGAGTCAGATATATGCATACACACACAGAGATGGGAACACAGACACAAAAAGTGCATGCACACACACATTTGAATCACTTTCTACAAGAATTAAAACTCATAAGTGTGTTCTGAATCCTCAACAAAGAGCATAATTAAAAAAAAACAGCTGTGCAATTCCATCTTTAATTTGTACAGAAAAAAATCATTTCACTTTAAGGAGAGAATTCATGATGAATCGGAGTGGACCAAAATGACAATCAGGAAGTAATAAGGTGCTGATTTTCAATTCTGGCTGTAACAGGTGAGCTGGGAACAGATAGGTGTACTGGGCCCTCACAAGGAACACGCTGGACTCCCTGTGTCACTTGGTGTGTGGCATGATTGAAACACACCAGGAGAAGCTTCTGACAAAGTTTCATCTATGGAGCTTTGCATATGTGATGAGAATGTATTTGTGAGAGTTCACACATCAAGTTGTCAATGAATCCAGTCCCACCACTTATTAAGCATGTGACCTGTATAAGTCACTCAACTCCTGGAAGGCCCACTTCCCCTCTCCATGTGAAGGGTGTTCAGGAGTGAGTCTCATAGTGCAATCTGTTCTGAAGGACTGGAACACAGAAATCACACAACACTGGGTAACCTCTTCGGTGATAGTGCTTTTATTTCTAGCACCGTAAGCATAGTGCTTATGCATCCGGTTGCTAGTCACAAGGTCAGCAGTTCAAACCATCAGCTATTCTGTGGGAGCAAGATGCAGCTTTCTGTTCTCACAAAGAATTATATTCTCGAGGGGGTGGGGTGGGGAGGGAGGAGAAAACGAGGAGCTGATACTAAGGGTTCAAGTAGAAAGCAAATGTTTTGAGAATGATGAGGGCAGTAAACGTACAAATGTGCTTGACACATGGATGGCTGTATGGATTGTGATGAGAGTTGTACGATCCCCCAATAAAATGATTAAAAATAAAAGAACTATATTCTGGGAAACGCACAGGGGCCGTTCTACCCTGTCCTGTAGGCATCACTGAGTCAGCATGCACTCCATGGCAGTGAGTCTGGAGACTGGTTCACACAATCAGACTCTCACATGTTCATGTTCAGCTTCATCAAAAGGATCCAGCTTGGGAAGCAAGAAGGATGCCTGGAAATGGGAAACACAAGGAGAAAGTGGGATCATGCTGTTACCTTGGGGGGAAAGGGGTTGCAATCAATGTCACTAAACACAATGTGTGCAGGGCAAACCTTCCATAACACTCATTCACAAAGGCAGAACCATGCCCGCTAGACTAACATGTCATACAAAGTCAACGGGAGCATGAAAATAGCAGATATATAGTAATCCCAGGCCCCATTCACTGGCACTCTCAAAGCAAGAGATCTGAACCAAAGTTCAACAACCTCCAACCCCATAGCCTTGGGGAAGTAGTCATCTGCTTCTTCTCATTCTATTAGAGACGAGGTTCTGAACATCTGCTTGGCAAAAGCTTACACGTGATGAATTTGCAGGATAACCGTGTGGCTTAAGCCTCTGGTAACTTCCCTCTAAACATAGCATGCTATGGTCCATACAGCCAAATGTCTCTGGGAACTTGTCTACTCATCTGTGACTGTCCCTGGTTACCCAACTGGACAAAAGTCACTATTCGATGCTTCAGCCCTTGGTTTTCTTCCACTGTGTGTGTAACTGGTCTGTCTATTCTAGAAGGTTCTGTGAGTTGGAATTACCTGAATGGTGTTAGATTTAGAATGCTTCCTGATAAACCCTGGGAGAAAGGCCATTTGATATAATGGGAGCATCTTCAGAGAATAACTGAAATGAAATATCCACATGAATAAATGAAGGGGGAGAGTGCATGGGGGGAGAAGAGGTACAAACCAGAGTAGATCAATTAAACTATCTTCAAGGCTTTCACTGTTAGTCAAGGTGCAATGCAACATCCCTGGCTTGAATGGTAGTGACCAGATGGGTGAGAATGTGGTAGAACACCTTGCTTCCAGCAGTCCTTGCAAGTGATCTGGTAGCTGTGCACGTGATAGGGGAGAGATGATCAAAGAGCCGATGGTCTGATAATGTCACCAGAGGCTTCAGGGGTGGAGATTTTAAAAGCAATGCAGGTGGTCAGGAGGCTAACCCTGCAGACGGGTGCCACGTTGCTCCTCTCTCTGTCTATTATAGTATGCATGTCCCAAATGGCCAGATGGTACCATTTTACTTCCATGGTGATCAATCAGCTCTCTAGATTGGACTTTCCACCCCAAAGACATTTCTCATTCCCACCAGTACCAGCTCACTGAAGCACCTCTTCATCACTTCACTGATTCAAGTATCATCTTGGAAGCGAACAGAAAGGTAAGTATGAATGATTGAGAATTTACTCAAAAGAGACTTAACATATAAGAGATTAACAAAGTAGCCCTGATGGGGAATTTAACTTTAACTGGATAAAATTATTTATAACAAAAACAATGTGTAACCTGGAAAAAAGAGTACAGCATTTTTAAATGGGAAATTTCATGTTTTAAAGCAACCTAAAATCATGGCAAAAAAAGAGGAAAACCCTTGAGAAGATGGATCAACAAAGGGGCTGTAACACTGGGCTCAGCAAGTGTGAGGAGGGCCCAGGACTGGTGGGTGTTCTGTACTGCTCTTCCTAGGGTGACTGCGAGTCAGAACTGACTCAACGGTACTTAACAACAATAAAAATGATGGAGACTCAGGAGGGCATTGGGATTCTTTATTGGAAATATAGAGACAACACATTTTTGTGTGCACGTATAGCTTAAAGGCAGAAGACAGGGGGCAATTTTCAGCATGAGACATATAATTGCCAATAATTATATGGGGAAGAAATTATTACAGCCTCCTTTGTAATGAAAAAATAAAAGTAAGCTGTCAGGGGAGGCCCAGGAACTCTCATAAGGGCACTCAACTCTTGAGCTACGATGCTGGATGATGTTATTGGCAACTCTCTTTTAAACGACTGTCTGCATCATTGTTTACTTCCAGGAAAAGACACTCGGGAGTTCACAGAGAGAGAATGAGTTTTTCTGCTAATGAGGAAAACATTTAAATGACATGTTTGTGCCCCACTAAAAATCAAACGTGAAAATACTCACATTTTCCAAACAGATAAGAGAGGGGTTACTAATCATGCCCTTGGGAAGAATGCATTGGAAAGTGGATTGCCTCCATCCCCTCCAGTGGTGTCAGGGAGACACAGTCTCCCTTAGGGGCTTCACCAGGGAGTGTCTGTGATGGAGATCTCCCTACTGTGGACCACAGAGTCATGAACTGTAATCATGTCCTGACTTCGGGAGTGGGGGTGGGGTGGGGTTTGGAATGTCTCAGACCAATCTGCTAGGCTATGTATCTAACATAATATACATGTCCAGATCATTGTCCCATTCCTACTTCTATAGTCCCATCTGTAACTATGATGTAGTGATGTGTTGCCAATCATGCTTTTGTGACAGTTTCCTTTGCCTCTTACATCCTTTGTAAAGCTCTGAGGGAAAGCTTTATTGGTGATTGGAATGCAAAAATGGAAACCTAGAGGAAGGAACAGTAGTTGGAAAATATGGTCTAGGTGATAGAAACGAAGCTGAAGACTGCATGATAGATCCTTACGCATTCATCTATGCAGAGAGATTTGGAAAAGAGCTGCTTGCCACTTGGAAGAGATCCATTACCTGTATCCATTCCTTAGGAATCCTCATGATAAACAGAAAAAAGCTTGAAGTTGCCAAAGATTTCATCTTATTTTATCCACGATCAATGCTTGCGGAAGCAGCAATTATGAGATCTAACGATGCATTGCATTAGTTAATTCTAATGCAAAAGACCCATTTAAAGTCTTGAAAAGCAAGGCTATTACTTTGAGGACTTAGGTGTGCCTGATTGAAACTATGATATGTTCAATTGCCTCGTGGGCATGTGAAATTTGGACATTGAATATGGAAGACTTAAGAGACACTGATACGTATGAACTATGGTGTTGGTGAAGAATATTGGACTTACCTTTGACTGCCACTGAACAAACAGATATGTCATGGACAAACTACAGCGAGAAAATTCCTCAGAAGCAAGGATAGTCAAACTTAGTCTCATGTACTTTGGACACGTTATCAGAAGAGCCCAGTCCCCTGGAGAGTAAGATCATGCTCAGTAAAGTAGAGGGGCGGTGAATTCGAGGAAGTCCCTTGATGAGAAGAACTGCTCAGTGGCTGCAACAAAGGGCTCAAACATCAGGACAATTGTGAGGATGGAGCAGGACTGGGTGGTGTTGCCTTCTGTTGTACAGAGGGTTGCTAGGAGTGGGAACCAACTTAATGGCACCTAACAACAACAACAACAACAATTTCAGTAAACCCTGGATGTCATGATGACGTTATGATAATGGTCTCCCTCTTTCAGATGATGTGTTTTCCTTTGCCTTGTCTTTGTCTTGCTTAAGACAAGTTCTCCCTTAATTATATTTATGAGTGAAAGAGATCATTCGCATCACAGAATGATTTGAGACACAGTGTCTGTAGCACAATGTTGGAAGGGTTTGTAGGGAGGGGTTGGAATGGGTCAAGCATGGGTGTTTTTTATAGTCCTTTCCAGAACTGAGAACCACTCAGAAAGGGTCTCACTGTATTTCCAGTATAACAATGGAAACAGCGTTTCATTTCCTCCTAGGGATGTTCAGGATCCCTTCTCCACAGTGGAGACCAATGGAGAGGTTCTGAGAGGGAGATATCCTCAGTGTGCCAGCATCTTTTTTGTGAAAAATGAGGTACAGAATCATCAGAAAAAGTTAAAATCTTAACTAACTGCCATGTCTGTATCCTCAAGCTTCTGGCCTCAATTTGTCTAATCCCATGCTTTATTCTCATTGACTACCTCCAACTTCATTGCTTCCATCTTCTCCACTTCTTTCCATACTTGGTTCCTTCTGTCTGAATGGCCATCTCTTCTCGGGTGATGAACATACAATTGTTTCCCAAGGTCCATTCCTCTCTTCCTCTGGTGTCCACGACACATAACACATACACACATTCATGCCCCCACCCCATCTCCCACTCCCCTCTCCAAACACACTTCATTCGGACTCTCTCTCCCAGTCAGCTATTCAAAAGAGTACTCTTGTTTGTCCCATTAACTTACTGTTTTTGCCAACTATGTCGTTTACCCTTTGTTTCTTTCCTTGGTTCTGTAATCATATGTAACGTATAGACAAGAGTTTAAACCTAGCCTAGGACTTGTCTCCAAGATATTAATCAATTGAGTGGGTCATAAATTATTAGATGTCAGAGCAAATAAACAGAGGAGGAATGTAGTTAACTCATACTTTTGGAAACATCTCCATGAAAATGGAAAATTCCATTACATATGTTTACATGAGAAATCTTCAAAATTTTTGTGAAAAAATTGAATAAAAAGGAAATGGAATATTTTCATGAACTATTTGAAGCCTCCTCATATATTTTTCACTAGACACAGAAGAGGTAAGAAGACAGTGGGATAGCATTTTTCAAGTAGAGTGAGAAAAAGAGAAAATTGCATTTATGGAGTCAATTCAAAAGCAAACACTTGCCACTGAGTCAATTCCAATTCAGAGCAGCCCTACAGGACAGAACAGAATGGCCCATTTGGACTGATGAGTCTGTTACTGTTTAAAGAAGTGGAGAGCCTCATCTTTCTCCCGCAGACCTGCTGGTGGAGTTGAACAGCTCACCTTGTAGTTAGCAGCTCAACCTGTAACCCATTATGCCACCAGGAATCCTTATTTATCTCACTCCCTGCCATGGAGTCGATTCCAATTCATAGGGACCCTACAGGACAGGTTAGAACTGCCCCAGTGGATTTGAGTTTTGATAATAAGGAAGAAATAATAACATTTTAAAATAAAAAAATAATACACCTCCCCTTCCCTTTACTGGTGGATTTGGACATCAGGCTTATGTATGGTCTTAAGGCTCAAGGACAATGATAATCTACATTAGTTTACAGGATGCACAGGATAGAAAACAGATGAGACGAATATAAATTGAGTAGGTAAACATGAAATATTTTATTTTCTTTCTTATCATACATTATTTAAAAGACAATGAAATTGTGCTTAAGAAATAAGCCAACACTATGAAGGTTCTTTCATTCATACAAAATTAAGAGAAAAAATATGACAATCACTAAAAAGGGGAAATAGTCCTTTGAATGACACATGACAAAATTATATTCGTGAAGTGAGATGTGGGTACATGACACTCAAAGGACCAAGTCTAAAGGATGTGTTGATACCTTAAATCTGAATGATATGATTAGTGGAAGGCGCACATTAAGAGCCTTGGAATAACCACTACCGTGAGTTCATTAGTTCATCATAATGTGATGATGCTCTTGTACAATCTGTATATGATCATTTGAAAAAAATAAAATGATACTGCTTAGTTTAATATTGGGAAATTTGTGCATCACGGTTGTATCCTTCTGCTATCATCATTTAATCTGTGTGCTGAGCAAATAACTCGAGAAGCTGGGCCAGAAGGATTGGAAGAAGACGTATTGACTATCTGTGATATGCAAATGACACAAGCTTGGTTGCAGAAGTAAAAGGACTTGAAGCACTGGTTGATGGAGATCAAAGACCACATATCCTTTAGAATAGATTGCACTTTATCATAAAGAAACAAATACCCTCACTGGATGAATAAGCAGCATTATGATAATAGGAGAAATTTTTCAAGTTGTTAAATATTTCATTTTACTCTGGTGCACAATCAACACCCATGGAATCAGCAGTCAGGAAATCAAATGACAATATGCATGCGGCAAATCTGCTGCAAAAGATTCTTTAGTGTAAAACAGCAAAGATCACATTTTAAGGACTAAGGTGAGTCTGACCATGGTATTTTTCAACTGGGCCGTAGGCACGTGAAAGCTGGGCAAAGAATTAGAACGCTCAAAGGAGGATGGGTTCCTTTTAAATATGATGTTGATGAAGAATACTGAGTGTTGCCAGAAGGAAGAACAAATCGCTTTGGCAAAAAGACAGAAGAAAGGATGGGGAGACGGTGTCTTAAATTCTTTAAACATGTTATCAGGAGTAGGACATTCTTGGTAAAATGGAGAGTCGTTGAAGAGGGGGAAACTTTCACTAGATGAATCAGTCCCTGACAGCAGCAACAGGCTCAAGCATAAGAACAGCTGTGAAGATGGTGCAGGCCACGTTTCACCTTGTTGTCCATCGGAGTGCTGTGAGTACATCTGACTCAACAGTACCTAATAACAACAGAGCAAACTGCTTCAACCACAGTAATAAAAAAGTTGTAGATAAGGCCATAGATGAGGTATAAAGGAAACACGATGTTCCATTGATAAAAAGTTGAACTAATGGCTTATAGTAATGGAACATTAATACAAAAAGGAAGACAAAGGAAGCAAAAGGAGGGGAGAATTGATAAATGAAGCATAAAAAAAAGCTACAACCCAACCAAACCATTCACGACATTAAATGTAAATTCACTCACTATGCAAATTATAGGGCATGAATTGTTAAAGCTCTAATCGATACTGTCTAATAAAAGACATACTTTGGTAAAGACAGAATATCTAAAGCGAAAGAAAGGAATAGATGAATAAGAGAGAAAAATTGTAGATAATGAAAAGTGAAAAACTGAGGATATATGGAGAGTAGACAAAACCATATATTGATCTTTATTATCTATAAATTGCTATGCTCTTCAAAAGATAATGTGAGAATTGAGACCATAACAAAAACAAGATGCAGACTGGGAGAAAGTACTCAGAGCACACATATATGGCGCAAGAGGACACCCGGAGAAATGAGTCAAACATCCTAATTGAAAAAATGAGCAACCTATTTGACTGGATGCTCCATAATGTAAGATATAACAATGACCGACAAGTAAGCATATTAAAAATGTTCAACATCATCACTTATCAGGTATATACAAATTAAATTCAAAACGAGCTAGAGTCCCCTACTAGAATGAGACTGGAATTTAAGAGACTAGCAGTGCCGGGTGTTGAAGAAAACAAAGCAACTGAAAGTCTCCTACCCTGCTGGTGGATGTGTACAGAAATTTCATGAAAATGATGTCAACTTTCTATGTCTATTTCCCAATAGCTCCTCCCCTCTTCTCATGCATCTTTGTAAAGACTACGCTACTTTTTTTGCAGCCACATATACAAAAAATAGTAGAATGCTTATCCATTAATATTCCATAGGGGGGAGGTCTTGGCTGGAAGACAAATCTAGAAGATAGGTTCAAATAATTTGTGTAAACATACATGACGTAGTGCAGCAAATTGGCAGAGCAACCATCACAGGAAACATGTCTCAACTCAGTGACCCACGTGGTGTTGTCAGGGACCGTTAAGTCATTTATATGCTTGGACCCATTGCTGCAGGCACTGTGTTAGTCCTCAAGGAGATAGATTCCTTTTCCACGGATCTCCTTTACAAAGCACGATGTCCTTTTCTAGGAAATGGTCTCTCCTGACAGTGTAGTGGTTATGTGTTGGATGACTAAACAGCTTAGTTGTTCAAAACCCCCAGTAACTCTTCAGGGGAAAGATGAGGCTGCCCGAGACCTCTTTAGAGAATTGAAAAGGAAGGATGTTACTTTGAGACTAAAATGTGCCTGGCATAAGCCATGATAGTCTCCATTTCATCATATTCATATGAAAATTGGTCATTGAGTCAGGAAGACTGAAGAAGAATCCGTGCATTTGAATTGTGGTGCTGGAGATGAATATTGAAAGTATCATGGACTTCCCAAAAGGATAAACGGATATGTCTTGGAATAAATATGGCCAGAATACTCCTTGGAGACAAAGATGGCAAGATTTGGTCTTACGTACTTTGACATTTAAGGAGAAATCAGTCCCTGGGGATGGAACTTGGTTTGGCAAAGTAGAAGGGAAGCAAAAATGATGAGGGCCTTTGAGGAGATGGATTGACACAGTGGCTGCAACAATGGGCTCAAACCTGGGGACAATTGTGAGGGTGACCCAGGACTGGGTAGTGCTTCATTCTGTTGGACGTAAGGAGGCTGGTGGCTGGGAATGACTTGATGATACCTAAAAAAAAATAAAAAAGAGTTACAGTCTTGGAAATCCACAGGGACAGATTTACCCTGGTGACGCCATGAGGGGCACCATGAGTCAAAATTGACGTGATGGCAGTGATTTTCTTGGGTTGGTCTCTCTGGATAAGTTCATTTACCATGGAGAAATGAACATGTATGCTCATAAAAAGGCTTTCTACAAAAATATTCACAGAGACTTTCTTCATCATAGCAAAATCTGTAAATAATATACATATTTATCTATCAATATATGAAAAAATAAGTTATAATCTAACCATACAAAGGAAGACATTCCATAATAAAAACCAATAGATCACTGCAGCATTCACCATGAGTGGCCATCACAGGAATTACACTGAATGAGTCCAGAAACCAGTGAATCAACCACTTGATTGCATTTACAGGAAGTTCAAAACAGATTGTGGTAGTTACATAGCCTCATGTCAACTTGAGGGTGTTATGAGTGAATGGGTGGAGTCTGGCCTATCAATTAGGCCATAGTTAATGAGGCCTCTATGTGGGTATGGCCTTCTCATGAGGATTCTGGGAACTTCCTCTTTCCCCACTAGAGGTGGGCCCGACTCTCTCTCTGCTTCACATTCCTGATGACAAGCCACATGGAGCAAAGCTGATAGCAGCCAGAGCCCTGGAAATGATTCCACTGCAACTGGATCCATAAGACTTTTCACCCACTGGCCTCTGATCTTCCTGTATTTGGCATCATTGCATGTATTGCACGAGTATGAGTGGGAATTTATGGACTAGTATTGACATATGGGTTAATATTAGACTTATGGACTTGATCTGGATGGGAATGGGATGTTTTCTTAATCTACAATTATTCTTTGATATAAATCTCTCCTACACATATATGAATGTCCTTCATTTGTTTCTCTAGTCAACGCAGGCTAACACAGAGACAAAACCAATTTGTCCAGAGAGAAATCAAGTAAAGTTACCTAAAGAGGGTTCCATTGTTTTGGAAGAGGTGCAAGAGAACATTCTGGACGTATTCCCAACTGCAATTGAAGGATTGAAGTAGTTTTCCAGATACATATGTCTACCCAAACTCATCAAACTGTAACCTGAAAATGTGAAGATTTCATTGTATGCAGGCTATACTTCAATAGATTGATTTAAAAATCAATTAGGTCAAATGAGGTTCTCTTCTCTGTAGCCATTGTGCTTCATGGAATGTCTTGAAACGGATGTTCAGTTGATCGCCATGTTTAAGGCCAACAACATTACCTGAAAATGAGGACAAAAAGAAATCACCTCCCATTTCTGTAATTAGTAGGAGCTAAGTGCTTGTGGTCTTGCATCTCAGGAAGGTGACAATGGGCTAATAGATTTTAATAGAATTCACAACTCCCTTTTGGCTATCTCCTCTGGTGAGTTGTTTATTGTATTAAAAAAAAGAGTAGGCTAATTGTCTGGAAAATCAGACAAGTTAAACTCTGTCATCCCAGACTGACTCATCCATGATCATGCCACAGAACTAAGCTGAGTTAAACTAACATAAACCCATTACAGGTAGTCATAGCTGACAGTGTACTGAAAGCTCCTAATTTTGAAATTTCTAAATTTTCCTTAAGGATATGGATTTTTTATAGTTACTCAAAACATATTATGAATAATACCAGAAATGTTATCCAGTTATTATTTTGCATTATCAAGAGTAAATTTCTTAACTACACACACCATTTGTTCTCTTTGTAGTTTATTAGCTTACTTACCTCGTTAACTGAGAAGGGTTACTAATTTTACCTCTTCACAGTCTTCTGAGTATCACAGAGTCTGATGTTTTCCACTTTGCTTAGATTATTGTTTTGTCATTAAAATTTGTTTTGGCTTCTTCCCAGCTCTTCCATCAGTATGTTATAATCTTACAATTTAAATGTCTAATTTATTTCCTCATGTTCCTGGTGTTATTGAAATTGGCTAGCGCTCCTTGGAAAGGATGCCAAACCTTAATAGGCACCGAGGTAACAAAGCATTTTGTCTCCTTTTATTTTTCTATTTTCATTATACTAACACAATAAAATATTTAACCTACAATCAGATGGAAATCAACCCACCTTTTGGTGTTTGTTCATTTGTTGTGAGAGAAAGAGGGAAAGGGAGAGGGAGAGGGAGAGAGAGAGAGAATACTTTGACTTAAAATTGGTTTTATGGTTTCTCCATTCAGGAAGACAGTATTGTTATAAGACAGAATGCTGAGATATTAATTTTCATAAGACAATGATTTTTAGAGCTACCACACAGCTACAGATGATAGTTTAAGGAGTCTTGATGACCCAGTTGGCTAAACCTGGAGCTGATGAGAGAAAGGTTAACAGTTCAAACCCAGAAGCCACTCTACTCTGCAGGAGGAAAATTAGTCAATCTGCTTCTGTAAAGATTTACATCCTTGTGAATTCTATGGAATAGTTCTCCTCTGTTCTACAGGGTCTTTATGAGTCAGCTCAATGGCAGTGGATAAACACAAACATTAAAAATTCACTTAAATAATTAAAAAAAAAACCAGCCCCACAATAATTCACTGTTGTAGAGTGGATGCTTACTCAGCACCTCTATAGGACAAAGTAGAACAGCCCCTGTGGGTTTCAAAGACTAATTCCTTACTGGAGCAGGCAGCCTCAGCTTTCTCCCAATGAGTGGCTGGTAATTTTGAACTGCTGACCTTGCAATTAGTAGCCCAGCGAGTAAACATCAGGTTTAACAAAGCAAAACCCATTGCTGGGTTGGGAGAGTCTGTGTCTCTTAGTGAGTTTCCCCGAAGCCAGCTCTTTTGACTTGCAAGTGTCACCACTCACTGAAACCACCCTGTTGACCACAAGAAGAGGCAATTCCACCCATAGGCGAGAGCTGAGTATTTCCACACCCATTTAAAGAAAGACAGAAAAAAAGCACTGACTGTAGCGCTGAGGGAATTTGTAGTTTGATTCAGGAGAGACAATAAACCAGTAACTAGTGGGGGAGAGAATTTCAATTCGTGGATCCATTCCAATTGCTACATGACATGACACCCAATCTTTATGGTGTGAACATCAATTCACTTTTAGCGCTCTTGGTTCTCTGAGCAGCAAGGTACCAGATGGGCCCGTGGTGCTGGGGTTCCTCCTTGTAGTGCAGTCCGATGTTGCTGAAGCTGGAACTGCATTGGCTACCCCAGGTGGCGTGCACACACACACAGTGAGCAGTTGACTCTGGCTCTTTTCCTTTGCTCTGCTGTGGTTGTCAGCTGCGGCTGCTCCATCTTGCTTGGACTGGAAGGTTACATGCACTGCTGCTACTCATGCCGTTTTCAATGGCTAATTTCTCAGAAGTGGACACTCTTTTCCTTCTTTGTAGAAGAAATGCCGCTTTGGGTTCCTGAGATTACAAATCACAACAGCATCACGCAGCTTCATCTTTCTCCTGTGGCTGGCTGCTGAGTACGTTCCCCACTGCTCTACTACAACTCCCCCCGAGTGCGGTGGGTTCCACAGTTTCCCAGACTTAGTTGGTCTGCTCTTCCCTTTCCAGCAGAAAATTACTCAGCACTGCCCTCCCTCCCTAACCATACCCGCTGTGATTTGTCTTGTTTTTTGACTAAAACCTAGAATCCAGAATAAAGTGTTGCATTTATTAGGTAATATTGAGGCAATTCTGACCCATGGGGAACCTGTGGTAGTTACATAATCTGGTGTCAACTTGAGACTATTAAGAGTGAAAGGGTGGAGTTTTTAGCCTGTCAATCAGGTCGCAGCTTGATGACCTCATTAGGAGGTACTATGGAGATAAATAGCTCACTGAAGTCCAGACCCACACTCCATGCTTCATCTTCCTGCTGATAAGACACATGGAGCTACGCTGATGGAGCAAGAGCCCTGGACCTGGAGGAGCCACGTGGAGACCCCTGCCGATGATGAGATGCTTCCACTGCCACTGGGTCCACAAGAATTTCCACCCATTGGCCTCTGATCTTACTACATTCAGCATCATTGCATGTGTTGTGTGAGTCCGAAGAAGAATTTATAGACTGGTATCGGACATATGAGCTAATACTGGACTTACGGACTTGATCTGGAAAGGGCTGCAATGTTTTCTCAATATACAGTTGATCTTTTATATAAAGCTCTTTCTTATACATATGAGTGTCTCTGGGTTTGTTTCTCTAGTCAACACACACTAACACAGACTCTATGTAAAATAGAATGAAAAACTGCATAGTCCTCTGACATCCTCACAATTGTTCCTATGCCTGAGCCCATTGATGCAGCCACCATGTCAATCCATAGCATTGAAATCCTTCCTCTTTTCTGTCACACATCCACTTTACTAAATGTGATTTCCTTCTCCAGGGACTGGTCTCTCATGACAACTTGTTCAAAGTATATAAGACAAAGTCTTGCTATCCTTATCTATAAGGAACACTTTGACCTTACTTCTTCCAATACAGATCTCGTTGCCCTTTCAGCAGTGCATGGCACTTTCAATATTCTTCTCCAGCACCACAATTCAAATGCTATAGACCCATCTATGGTCTTCCCTACTCAACGCCCAACTTTCACATGCATATGATGCACTAGAAAAAACTATGGCCTATTTAAGATACATGATAGTCCTCTAAAAAACATCCTTGCTGTTCAATACTCTAAAGAGTTCTTGTGCCGCAGATAAACCTAATGCAATACATTCTACAGATTTACATAATGCAATGCCTTTACAGCCCCCTTGGATCATTCTAACGCCCCACCCCCCTGCCCACCCCTGAGAGTGTTATCACCTAACATGGCAAATACTGGACTGGACTGTGAGCCAAAGCTCAGGAGACACATTGTCTGAGCTAATTGTCTAATTGTGAGCATCTTTGAGAACTTGGTTTTGACGAGGTCCAACCTCATTTTTGTCAAATAATTTGGTCAGTGGCATCTCAGTACAGAGGTGGTGTGCTAAGCAGAGGAGGAAAGCTTATGTCACTGGGATGGGGTGAGGGAGAACCCATGGGAAAGGCTGGCAGGACATGTAGAACCCAACTCATTTGATGTTCCCATGTTGGGATTCTCTTTACCCTAGGTGATTTTCTATGAATAATAAGAAAAAAGGCAAAGCAAGATCTGTAAGAGAGTCCTAACTCCCTCAAAGGACAAAGTATACATTTCCCAGTGTTTGAAAGGCATTTTTTTGGCCCTTTGCTTAAAAAAAAAAAAAGACACGTTCCATCCTCAGGGAGTCACTAGTTTCAGAGCAGAAACAATCCTGTAACTCTGACCACAAGCATCCTTCATGTCAGCCTCGTATACAGCCTCCACGTCGCTCTTTCGGGTCTGAAACAAGTCAGATGTATTCATTACATTGACTTTCTTTCAGACCTCCATGCTCTGAGAACAGCTACTTATTGGTATTTATTTCACTCTAAATTAGCTATTTGCTTATTGACCCAAAATCGTTATCATCTCAGCTGGAAATATATTGGAACTCTGGTTGCCAAACAAATATTCAGCAAAAGATGAATCAAAGCATATGGGGAGGAAAACCCCACGAAGTCTGGCCCGCTGGTGTTCTGGAAGGCGCTCTGGCGGGCAGCCATGTGCCCTGCTGAACGCGGCATCCAGACTGACAGTGATCGATGTAACAGTGGGAAGGTATTAATGATACTCAGCGCCGATGGCTGAGCCACTTCACCGTCATTTGCATTTCCATTCATCATCTCTGCATTTATCATTATGAGGGGGACGCCAGAGCTAATTAAAGTCTGGGCTAACAGGGTGGCAAGGGAGTCCAGTGGCTACTAGTGCTGGGGACAGCCTGGGAAAGTTTCCAGCAGAAAGACACCAACATTACACCAAACCCAATTAACTTAATTCTTAACGAAACCATTTGAGGCTTTTTCATTTGGGTAGATGGGAAAAGTCAACACCTACCTCTTCAGTGATGCTTAAAACAAGGGCCTGGTGAGATGCCTGAGGCATAGAGCTCCTCTGTCAGTTTGCTTTAACCTCAGCCACCGCCGTCCTTGAAAATCCTTGGTTGCGGTGGTTAGGTACCATTGAGAGGGTTGAGCCGGTGATCCTGCGCACATGCAGTCTAGTCCTGCACCATCTTCACAATGGTTCTTATGCTGGAGTCCGTTGTTGTAGCTACGGTGTTCATCCATCTCCTTGAAGGTCTTCTTTTTGACTGACCTGCTTTGCCAAGCATGGTGCCTTCTTTAGGAACTAGTCCCTATTGATAAAATGTCCCAAGTACGTGAGGCCAAGGGTTGACATAGTTGCTTCTGTGGCGCATCCTGACTACCCGTCCTCTAAGATAGATTTGTCATGTCTGGCAGTCCTTGGCATATTCGGCAATCCTGCCAACACAACAATTCCCATACATCAGTCCTTCTATGGTCCTCCTTTGTATCATCCAGCCGCCTTACTATAAAAACAAAAATAAACACTAGGGTTTACTATAGAAAGTCATTTCGCACGTCTGTATGTGAGCAGCACTGAATGCTGCTCTATTGCTCTTTCAGAATTATTCCCACAGAAACTGCCTATAGACGTAAATTAAAGGATAAATTCTAGACCATGCATTTCATATTTTAGTCAAAAACACTAACATCCATCTTCAGCAACTAATGGCTCCCCTCTAATTCATATATAGTATTCCTTTCCCACAAGCTATGATCTTAAAACCTATTGTGACTTTGCTCAAAATTTACGCAATGCTTTTTCATCTGTATGATTTTTTTCCCCTTTAGTATCCATGGAAATAAATGGCATCATTAAAGGATGGGCCTTAATGTTTCCTCTGAGTTTTAATTAGAGACTGGTGTTTGATCTTTTTCACCAAACATGTGGCAGACTGTATGTTATCTTAGGGGTTTCACTTTAGTTTTCCCCTGAAACTGATTCAGGGAGTTTGGATCTGACCCTTGGAAAGAAGCTTTATTTTTATGTATTGTGTTAGTCCAGGTAGAGCAGAGAAAGAAAAATAAATCATCCAGATGAAAAAGCACTGCGTACATTTTGTGTCAATCTATCTCCTTGAGGGGCTTTCTCTTTTTCACTGTCCCTCTACTTTATTAGGCACCATGTCCTTCTCCAGGGACTGGTCTCTCTTTACATGTCTAAAGTATGTGAGAAAGAGATACATATATATGTGTATCTGCATTGTGTTAGTCAGGGTTTTCTAGAGAAACACAACACAGCAGTAGAGAAGGCTTAGTTCAGCTCATCTTGTGGAACAGTTAAGATACTGGAGATCCTGCAACTCACAAGGGCTGCAAGGTCCGAGGTCAAAGGAGACAGCAGAGTCTTCCCTCAGGGAAGGTAGGCAGAGTCTACCCACAGGCAGCAGAAATCAGGGTGGGTCAGTTATAGTCTGTAGCTCGGGAGCTTAGCGAAGCAGGCCCTAAAGTGATCTCAAACCCAAGAATCCACCAGCCTCAAGCTCAAGTAATGTAAGCAGATATTAAAGGAGCCTCAAACTTTAGTAATATGATCCACTGGTTGGCTTGGCCCACAGGTAGTGCAGCACATAGGTTGCGGCAGAGAATGAGCTAAAACAGCAGCACACTGGTCTGATGACCAGGGAGCAAGAGAGAGGGGCCATGAAGAGCAACTTATCTTGTTGCCCTACAAGCAAGCTGCAATCTGATTTATCTCTGCCCTCATGTTCCTATTGACCTAGTTGACATGATAAACCTAGCTATCACATTTGCACATAGATACTTGTACATACACACACACATGCACATATAAAGAGAGAGAGAGAGAGAGAGAGAGAGAGAGAGAGAGAGAGAGAGAGAGAGAGAGAGAGAGAGAAAGGAGGGAAGAGGGAAGAGGGAGGGAGTAGAGGGGAGATGAGAAGTGAGGAGTGGCGATGTGTCTTGCGGAGATGCACTCCTGAGGAGTTCCTCATGCACGGCCACCTCATTGAGTACATTAATGATTGTGGTTAGGATCTTCCAGAAGCTTAATCTGACTAGATCGTCTGAAGATAGATTTGGAGTTCCCATTGTCCTTCATAGCCTTCTACCTATTGTGTGGTCACAATTTAAGATCTGATACATTCCCTTCATCATATTTATATTTTGTTATTATCATCTTTGTATCACACAGGCTTTTGTGCTTCTTCAGTGTGGACTTAGTTGATGCTTCACTTGAATGGCTGCTTGTGTGAATACAAGCCACTAAGACCCCGGACACTATTTCATTTGATAGCTGGGCACCCCCTGCTTTCTTCAGCACACTTTGCCATAGCACTCTTATCTTCAGCAATCTCTCCATGGAGGCAAGTATGGAGTAGGGTCATGTTATAAGAATGAACTGTTCTTGGATTGGGGCTAGAATAACATGGGAGCCCAGAATCCATCTGCTTGTTCCAGGGTTATGAACGGCTCTGGTTTACGTTGGTGGTCATATTATGACAAAAATAAAACAAAACTAAAACAAGCATACACTGCTCCCTCAAGAAAGAAAAAATGAATGAAAGAAAGAAAAAAAAGAAAGAAAAAGAAAGAACAAAGATAAACACTGTCAAGCATCTCCCTGGGGTATAAGGCGATTGCATTGACAATGTCAATAATTTATTCAATGGCATGGACTTTAAGGTGCTATAGATCTGAGGAGTCTATGTGAGTATAGTTGTCTCACATATTTTGGACATGTTGTCAGGAGATACCAGTTCCTGGAGAAGGACATTGTCCTTGGTAAAGTTGAAGTGCAGCAACAGAGAGGAAGGCCCTCAATCAGATGGATTTGTGCAGCGGCTACAGAAATGGGGTCAAGCATAACGACAATTGTGAGGGTGGCATAGGAATGGACAATGTTTCATTCTGCTGTATACAGAGCCACTATGAGTCAGACATGACTTGATGACACCTGAAGACAACAACAACAGCAAGGCTTCACAGCGTGGGCCCGCCCATAGCCAACCCTGCAGAACAGTGGTTCTCAACCCTCCTCATGTCGTGACACTTTAATACAGTTCCTCATGTTGTGGTGACTACCCTCCTCTCCCTCCAATTATTCTCGTTGCTACTTCATAGCTGTAATTTTGCTACTGGCATGAATTGGGGCCACCCCTGTGAAAGGGTCCTTAGACCCCCAAGGGGTTTACAACTCACAGGTTGAGAACTGCTGCTCTATATCCTTTCTGGCACTTGTGACAGTTTAAATGCAGTAATAAGGAAGAGAGGCTATGTGATACAATACTAAGAAATAAGATATTCCTTGAAAAATAGCACAAATATTTAATACCAGGAAAATTCCATCCTCTTTTTACAGCCAATTGAGGGTTAATCTAAAAAGCTCGTCCACCATTTTGAACATTGACGTCTACTCATTTTCCTCACAATGAACTAAATTGTTCTAAATTTACACTGGGGGTACATAGCTAGAATTGAAATGGCCTGGGCAGAATTCAACTGTACCATAGCATAAATGAATACGTAACATAAAAAAGCAGAAATTCATCTAATACACCATTAATTGTCACACCCTTCATTAAGTCACTAACCTTGTGCTTCACCAAAGATATAAAGTAACTGATTTTCCATGTCATCATTTAATTCCAGGGAGCCCAATTCTCCAAGTATATAAACCCCTCCCAGGAGGAAGTTAAGCATCGTTATCCTGGAGACAGTCATTATTATCCATTATTATCATGAAAGGACATTTACTAAGCACTTAATTGTGCAATTCACTGATGAGATGGTGCACAGGGAATTAGGTAAACTGAATGTCTTGCTTTCAACCAAAATATTGGACATGAAAGAGAATGAATACAATGACAAACCAAGATGGAATCAAACATTTAACAAATCATTAAGGAAGGCTGCTTAGATAAGACATTGGTATGTTAGAAATTCAACCCTGTATGTGTTGGAATGGACTGGATAGCACTGTGTTTGGTATCACATGTTTTTGGGGTGACTAAGAATTTCTATTTCAGATCTCTCTTAGCTGAACAGAGGCAGGCAGGGTGGTAGGTAACTTTCAGGCACAGGACAGGTTCTGTACTGTGGGTGAGATCCCAAAGTGAGGCTGGGGATGCTAAAGAACAAACTGCCTTGCAAAGTATGAGAGGAAGGTCTACTGGGGGACTCCAGCACAGCAGGATGTTCTGCCTCGGGCACAGGAAATTCATGGATGGACACATCTCAGGAGACACGTGAGCTTCTGGGGCACTGGGATAATCACCTGGGTAACACATAATGAAGACTTTGAATAGCAAGGATATTTTAAATGATTCATAGACATCACTATTGGATATAAAAGTACTAACTTATTGTTATAAAATAAGAGGAATGAAGAAAGGAAGTGCCGCTAGGTAACTTGTGCTTGAAAGTAAAGGTGGGACCAGCAGTTAGGACACACGTGCTTTAGGGTAGGTTTCTTGTCTTTGACACTGTGCTAAGCCATGTTGCCTAGGGAAATAAATCCAATGACACTCATCTATGTTTAAGAAAGAGGTTTATATCAAAAGGTTATTATATATGAAGAAGGCATCTCAGCCCAGTCTAACTCCAGTCCATAAGTCTGAAACTAGTCCATAAATCCCTCTTCAGACTCATGTAACTTCAGGCTGATGATACAGAAAAATGTATAGGAAAGTTATAGGTTGATGGGTGTAGAGTCACATGGATACAAAGCTCGCAGAAGCATGGCAGACTCCAGTAGCTCTCAGGGCCTGATGGCTCGCATGGACCACCCCTGGATCTGGACACACAGTCCTAGGGAATCACTAGTGAGAAGGAATGTAAAAGAGCAGAGAGAGAGAGAAAGAGAGAGAGAGAGGCAGTTCTCAGAGGCCACACCCACAAGGAGATGTCATCAAGCTACCACTTGATTGTCTAGTTGTCTTAAAATCATCCAACAACCACTGACACAGATGACTGCAAGATGTATGACTTACATGGTGGTTGCTATGAGAGCTGATGGGATAGCAATTTGTTAAGGGGTACAAGTGGTTAATCGGCTCATATTCAAAGTGTAAGGGTAAGGTTTTAAGTCTACCCAGAGATTCCTAGGAAGAATGGCTGGGTAGATTTTTTTTAAAAGACAGTTCATTGGAAGGTCTATCGAGCATGGTTCTACTTTGACTCAAGGGGCGGGGCACCTTGAGTTGATATCAACAAAGCTTTTGTTTTTCATCCAGACTATTGACTTGGTGGTAATGAGTTTGGCTGCATCCATCTTTTTTTGCCTCCTTTGCCTGTAAGGCCTTACCAAGGCCAGGGAATCAACCCAATGATGGGCAGCTGCCTCGGCCAAAGTTTGTGGTTTGCAATTCACAGGTGGCTCAGGGAGGTCTTTGAGATGCCAAGGAATTCTGACCTCCCTAACGTCTGCTTGTAGTTTATCTCAATCCACACAGAAGGAGACATACTCGATGACTCTTGAATCCCAGTTTCATTTTTCTGAGGGTTTAGCCTAACTCGGTTAGAAGTCCAGCCTTGTACTGAGAAAGAGAAGATGTATAGGATATATGTGTGGTGACCAGAAGATAGGAGGATCCTCAAAAGGTCTACTTAGACAATTCTCAATATCATCAAGGGATGGAAACCACAAACTGGTAGGAGGGTGCTGATCAAATTAACTACTATGGATGCAGCATTTTAGTCAAGGGACACCACACATTACTTTGTTCATGGGATTATTTACTGTCCTCAGTGTCAATTGTTTTATTTTTTTACTTTTCTTGCTGTTGTTAGGGCTGATGAGTTAGTTCTGACTCAGTGATCTTGCGTGCAGCAGAACAAGACATCTTCTAGCCCTGCAGCATGCTCACAAATGTACGTATGCTTGAGCTTACTGATGCAGTTACTGTGTCCATCCATGTTGTTGAAGGTCTTCCTCTCTTTCATTGTCCCTTTACTTTAAACAGCAAGATGTCCTTGTCCAGGGACTGGTCTGTCCTGACAATTTATGTCCAAGTACTTGAGACAAAGTCTCACTATCCTGTCCTCTAAGGAGCATTCTGCCTGTACTTTTTCCAAAGACAGGTCTCTTTTATCTCTTGGTAGTCCACGATACTTTCAACATCACTTGTTTTGGTTGTGCTGAATCATTTTGTGTTTGTCTTTATGGACTTGTCCCTCAAAACGTGGCAAAACGCCCACCTTTTAAACATGCAGTTGACTAAGATTGGGTAATTGTATCCAGCTGGCAACCAGTATTGTTGCCATCCTATAGAATATTTCTATTGCTCCAAAATGTTTCCTTCTGCCCACTCGCAATGGGTACCCTTCCCCATTGTTGTACGCTTCAGTCATTCATTCTGTCTGACTGTGTGATAGCGCAGAGTCTGGATGGGGCACAGTAGGGTTCTACATCCCCCAGCTGGGGGGCATTTGCATCCTTTCCAGTTTTGGGTTCTCGTGAAAAAATAATGCTGGGAGGAACTTTCAGGTGCACCAAGGCTTGAGGAGTTACGTGCTTCACTGCTCTGGCCTGGATGCATAGTGGTGGTACTGCTGGGTGGTAAGGGATGCTTTATTGGGTAACCTACCACCACAGTGTTTTCCAAAGTGATTTGACTTGGATTATGACAGATGTAATTAGGTTAAAATGAAATACCCTATCCTTTGATCTCCCTTTTGGTGCATTTTAAAGTTGTTTCAGTTTTTAATATTTTCTGCTTCCACTCTGATGGTTTTCTATTTTTTTGTCTGGTTATTGTTGTTGGAATTTGTTTATTTGCTTGCTTTGCATGAGGGTGTGTAGTTGTGTTTTGTTCTGTATGATTTTCTGTGTGTGAAATCCAGGATAGGTAGATCTGTACAGAGAGTAACTGGATAGAGGCCTGGCATTTGGGGGATGGAGGGGAAGGGGGAGCTAACAACGAATATAAAAAGAAAATATTCCGAAACTGATTGTGGGGATGATTGTGTAAATCTTCTTAATATGATCAAATGATTAGTATGATGTGTGAAGTAGATCTCAACCACTCTATTTAAAAACAAAAAGCAAAATGTGAAGTGCCTTGGCTATTTTGCATTTCCATTCCTGTCAGGAAGGGAAGCATCCCCTTTGTTTAAAGATGCTTCACCTTCATTGTGGGAGTGGTGCCTTTGAGATCTCAGCTCCTCCTTCTCCCCTCTTCCTCTATTGAAGTTAAAATATCCTCCCATTTTCATGATGTTAATTTAAAATTCTGTGTTAACACTGTCAAAAGGCTCATCAGCGAGGCAGTTAGGAGGCTAGCATGTCGTGTCTACCCCACCAACAGATGACTCGCTATGTTTCCTGTTGCAGTTGTCACTGTTCCTTCGATAGGGTACCAGATGCTCACGTAGCACCCAAAGAATATTCCGGAGTCCTGCTGCCCTGTGAACACCAGAACAGGTCTGTGCAGTGGTGTTCAGTATTAAGCTCTTCATATGTATCTACATAGTAGTTGATGTTCCGCTTTCTTGTCTAGGTGCGTTAATCTTGACCCCGACCCCTCCCGTCAATGTTTCTTTAGTCAGAGCATGCATGGCTGTCAGTCAACTGTTGTTTTTTTCTTTTCCTTCCGGTTCAGCTAGAGCCTTCAGACCTGACTCCACTCCTCTGCCAAGTGATCATAGCAGTCCTTGAAAGTTCGTATTCATTCAAAGAACAGCCTGTGTCTTAGGCAGAGCAACCATGTGGACTCTAATTCCAATTGAATCCGCCCTATGTTACACCTGGTACCTGAACATATTTAGCTGCCCCCTTTATGTTATCTGCCAATAGAAGGAGTACACAGAGCAACCTTTTTTTCTGTTGTCTTTAAAAAGTACGCAACACTTAAGATTACAACATATATTAGTGGTTGACAGAGATTGACAGCAGAAGGAACTAGGGGTTAAATGGTCATTGGCCATTGTGGGCAGTACTGATGAACATGCTTTAATGTAATAACGACGATGATTGAACAAGTTTGCGGAGATATTAAAAAGCACTGAATTATATATTTTAATAAGGTGAATTTCATAATATCTCATTAAAACTGTTATTTGAAAATACTTTATCTCGATGTATGTACGTATGTATGTATATGTATATATTATATGCAAATAGTGGCTATAGCAGTGTATTGGTTATGAATAGAGTTGCTAACTGCAAGGTCAGTAGTTTGAAACCACCAGCCACTCTGCTGTAAAAGCCCTCTTTATGAGGGCAAGCCCCAAGTTATTGTTACTAGGACCCCAGTTCATGCATGCGTGGGTTTAGTTTAAATAAGATGCGTTTAAACATCTGTCTGCAATCAGTGGATAGCCAAAGACGAGTTATGTCAGCCATGCACTGGTCTTAGTCTCTTGAAGGGACCTTCAAAATTGGTTTTAATTAAAGCATTGGCTTCCCAATGAGTCGATTGGGTCAGTCCAATTCCAGGGAAAGAGGTCAATCCAGAGGGTCATGGAGATTATTTTGGGATTCCTTTATGGGTTTTCTTGAAGGAAACAAGACAATATAGGGGGATCATTGTGAAGCAGTTTCAACAAAATGGGAAACTGCATTGGTGTGAACAATGTGAGTTGTGTATGTGGTGTGTGTGCATGTGTGTAGACAATGAATGCACTTGTTCATTCTTCAAAGATAGCAAGGGCTGTCCTTTGAGAATTGCATTGGGAAATTGATCCCATGTATCTCTACAACGTCAACCTTTCCCCTTCACACTTCTTTTTGTTCTAAAAAGTCCAACGGCATTGAAAAGACACCCGAGCTGAGACTTTTGTTGTTGCCCAAGCTCCTGTTTGAGGAGCAGATACACTGGAGAGTGCTGAATTCTTGGGGGTGGGACCCCAAACTAATAAAAACTGCCGTCAACTTGACTCCAACTCATCGAAACCTTATAAGACAAAGTAGAACTGCCCGTCTAATAAAAACTGCCGTCAACTTGACTCCAACTCATCGAAACCTTATAAGACAAAGTAGAACTGCCCTTATAAGACAAAGTAGAAACCTTATAAGACAAAGTAGACCATAACCCTTGGCAGAAAAAGTTCTGTCTTTCTCCCATGGAGCGGCTGGTTGTTTTAAACTACTGACCTTGTGGTTAGCAGCCCAACATGTAACCATGACTCCACCAGAGCACCTTTGGAGGAGACAGCTGGAAACACCACCGTAAGGATTGTAAAGACCTAGATGAAGGCTATTTGGAGAAAAGGTAGGTCTGCATTTTGCAATTTTTGTTCAACAAGTTTCCATGGTTTTGAGATGATACCTTTTGACCCACCCTTACACAGACTGGCCCGCAAGCTACCATTTGTGGCCCATGCTGAAACTTTCCTTGATTTTAGGGTTCTCTGTCTTTTCTGAGCTTCAGTGGATTTGGGAGTTTTCTTTTGAAGTCTTTGCACTCTTTCAGTTCATACTTAATCACTATAGTGGTTATGTGTTGGGCTGCTAACCACGAGGTCAGTAGTTTGAAACTACCAGCCACTACATGGGAGAAAGACAGTACTTGCCACTTCTGGTATGAATTACAGTCGAAACTCACAGCGGTACTCCGTCCCATAGGTCGCGATGATTCAGAACCGACTCAATGGCAGTGAGATTGGTTCGGTTTGGGGTAACAGAAAGAGAGGGTGTGTACTGGAGACTCCTTCAGTCCCATCCTGTTTTAAACCCACTGGTTATTTGATATGGCATGTCTACCTTCATACCTTCTTTCTAGTTCAGAATGTGTCAGTGGAAGTATAAGGTGAACCACACCCATACTTTAAAACTTTCTATCACATATGGGGAAACATTGAAATAAAATAAGACAAAACATATTTGAAATCTGTTAATTTCCATGTGTGATTGATATAAAAACAAATCATGCAATGCTTTTCATATTTTTTCTTTGTTTGGACTAAAGCTTCAAAGTGTGGCAAACATTTAACATACACATGACCTCTCCAACCGGGCACTAGATTTTCAGTGACTCTGATTATGTGTAGTCTCAGCAACAATGAAGCAAAACAAAAATAAATTGTATTCAATGGGGAAGTCATTTACACAGCTTCTGTTTTGAAATTTTAATTGATAGAGGGAAAATTGATAAATTCAGTTTCTCAGTCAAAAAAAGCCTATGGGTCACTGACCAGAGTTGGACACTATAGGGCTCAATTATCAGTGACTGAGAGGGATTGACCAGGGCCAGGACAGTAAAGAATCACCTTGGTAATATCATCAATTTCTTTACACTTTACAGATTAGAAAGTGTACTCAGAGCTGCTTTCCACCTTGACATAAATAATGGTGATGTGAAGGCAGACTTGTAACTAAGAAGGATTTGAACTTGACTTGCTTCTTCCCAGGCTCCACAATTAATTTAAACCCCAGGAAGGTCAATGAATCACCTACTTCAAGCATTGCCAAGTGCCTCACATGAGAAACTTTTCACTTGTGCATAGACATCTATACCCTACAGAGCCGTGTGTCTTGCAGCAGGAAGGGTGGCAGGCAGGTCACAGATCCTATGTGGGGGTCACACGAGGAGCTAGCAGGAGCACCCTGACTCCAGAGGGATCCCACTTCCTCCTTTCTTGGAGAGAGCAGACAGATATCCTCCGTGTAGTGTTACCCATTCTGAACTTGACCCCAATTCTGCCAGACAGGGGCCTCGTTCCTTTGTTATAGATGTGCTCCCATAGCATTTGTGGCGTTGTTGGTCCTCATTTAGAAGCTCTTCCCTGGTGAGCCACAGAGCTTCTCATGAGCTGAGACCAAGTCTCCCTGATGCTGTTACATCAGCACCCCTGGCTCACACATCCAGGAGCAGCTCAACACCCAATCTGGTGGTGCAAATGGATGACATGATGTAATGACATTAGTGATTGATTGAAGCATCCCTTCCCTGGTGAGACAGCTAGCGTGTCTTGAGCTGAGACTGAGTCCCAAGATGCTACATACCCAGAAGTCAGCACCCAGGGCTCAGCATCGAGGAGCATCTCAATGGCCAGGTTTACGGTGTGGATGGATGATGGTATGATATAATCACATTAGGGATTGTAGAATGTCCAGAGACCAGGGTGAATGTGGGTCAGACTGTGGACACAATCTCACCTCTTTTTATTTTTAAACTTGAGCTGAGTTTTAAAGATAATGAGAAGTAGACGGTTCCTTATAACTATGTCTTTCTTCCATCAAAACACATCTGCAATGTTGACACAGGAAGTCCCACAGTAGCCTTTTAGTTGTCATAAAACTCACAGTGGAATGCACAGAGTTGGGCAAGAGGGATCCCAAACCAATCACTTTAAATTGAGCCGAGAAAAGTCATTTGGTTCCAGTCCATCTAGGCTTCACAAACAACTTTATTCAACCCTCCCCAAACCACAGACTACTGCCCTCCCCTGGGCCTGGGGGCCCACAGGCCCAGGCCCTCCATCCTAGGAAGACATGCTGAATGAGTTTGACTGGAAGCTGGAAAGCATCCAGGGCTGGGGAGATGGATAGCATTAGGGCTTTGCCAGTGGGTATTTCCCCCTTATCTCTACTCAGAAGATCCTGAATAGAGACACCCACCCCTGGGACCTGCATGTGTGTGTGTGAAAAAGGGCACATGGGTGAGCCATGAGTACCATGCACAAACAAGTATGCATTCACACACATGTCCACACAAAAGGACTCATGTAGGACAACCAAAATCATCATCATCATTGAGTCGGTGCAGACTCATGGTGACCTTACAGTGACCCTGTGTGTTTATGAGGCTGTCACTTTTTGGGAGAGTAGAAAGCCTCATCATTCGCTCACAGAGCAGCTGATGGTTCCGAACTGCTGACCTTGGAGTTATCAGCCCAATGCATAACCATTACACAACCAAGACATATATGGGGGAGGGAGGGTGAGTTTAATGGGATACTGTCACTGATTGGATGAGATGAGAGATGCAACTGCTAGGTAGCAGAACAGGGACCAGAGGTGTCTACTGGATATGCACCAAGTCAGGTCCTGAACCTGTGGGAGGTGGGGGTGATATATCTAGGTGGGTGGTATATCTGGATTGGCCCAATCTAGGCCAGGTGGACTTAATTAAGCCAATAGGGTCAACCATATCATTGACCATTCCTCCCAGCTGAAGGTCCTAAAAAGCTTGAATCTGGAGACCATGGCTCTCTTTTCTAGTGGCTCCTCTGCCTTCGGCTCAGTCGTCCTGCGGTCCCTATCCCTCGGGCTTCAGGCCGCCACCTGCAGGTGTTGAGTGCCATGAGGGTGCTGTGTTCAGTTAACTGTAAAGCCTGAAACTGCTCCTATCCTTTATAAAAACCCTCTTGGATCACAAACTAGGCTATCTCATGACTTTTTTCTCTTATGAAGCCAAGGACTGAAATATTTTTACGGGAGGAATCTAACATAACTATGTAGAACATGTTTTTCTTTATATGCTTCCCACCCCACACAGTTTTATTGGCATGTAGATGACATATCATACAATTGAATAGTTAAGTCATCCAATCATATCAAGGAGAATTGTAGAGCCATTACCACACCCCTCCCACTATGGTTACATCACCCTTAAAATGAGTTATGCTTTTTATATGTTTTATACTCTACAAACAAAAGGGTAAATAAATGAAAAAAACACACATCAAAAACCAAAACGATCATTAAATAAAGTTCTTTTTTTTAGAGGAGAGGGTCAGAGTCTTGAACACTCCTCAGATTCCTTACCTCTGGGATCTGAACGTTGGTCTGAGTGGCTACAAAGGGAGGACAGGAGAAAGGGAAACAGACTTGGATTTTTGGTGGTACACGACTTGCTCTCAATCAAACCCACAGAGATTACCATCCAGAAATCCGCATTGGCCATTCTGTTCCATCGCATGAGACCTCAGGAGTCCAAGCCTGATTCAGCAGCACCCCGCACCAGCAACACGCGCAATTAGAGGCTTGGGAGGAGAGTCCTTCTCTCTGGGGCTAAGGGAGCTTTCTCCACAAGCATCCGCCCTGTGGAACTGAGGTCAGTGGAATGCAGAGCCAGCAGGGAGCCCTTAGAAGAAGGGAACCACCCTGTCAGGAGCGACAAAGGGTCCCCACATGTGCTGTCCATGCTCAGGGTGCCACCGCCCCATGGCCAGGAGCGAAGACTGACTGGAGCTTCTCCCCAAAGTCTCCCAAGAGGCGGAGGAGGAAAGAGGCTTTGGGGGATGACAGGTGACAACCTGGAATGTCAGAAATGTTCCTGAAAGGGGTTGGATTTGGCAGGTGTAAGTTGGGACTGGGACAAGGGTTGTCTAACAGCAAAGGTTCTGAGCCAGAACATGTGACCTGTGCTTAGACAACAGCAAGAATTGTGTCCGGGGTTCTTTCTGAGCTTTTGGGAGATGCACAACCTAAGGGACGGCATGGTTCCATTTGGAGTCAGCTGGTGGCTGGATAGAGAGGTTTGGGCAGGAAATGTTTCTCTGAGTGTGCAGGGGTCCCAGTCCCACACCTCACAGAGCAGCATCTTAGCCCACCCTTGCTCTGGTCAGCAGCCTGCAGAGCCTCGAGTTGTCCACAGGCTTCAGAGCTAGTGGGTGGGATGAGGTTGTGAAAGGCTCTCTAGCTGCTTTCCAGAAATAGCTGGGCTCCCGAGTGGATGTGGATGTGTTTCCACCCACTACTGGCGGGGCCCAGACATCAGGGCTGACTCGAAGTGAACTGAGAGCGAGCTGCTCCAAAGACAGTGTGCTGCGGTGCTGACTCTCCTTTTCATGATTGATTTGCTAAGGAAATGCGCTTAATCCCCAAAATGTAGACACACATACACACACATACACAGAAGCATGCATACATACACATATGCACATGTATTCCCATCCACACGTACACGTAGATACAAACACACACATGCAGATACACATCGCACATAGACACACGAATTACACATGCGCATTCACTTAAACAATGCACATATGCATGCACACATGCACACAAGCACATCTGCGCCTACACATGGGTATACACAACCAGGTAAACAAACATACATGTTCACAGACACAAGCACAGGCATATATATATATATATATACTGATACACATCCAAATGCACACGTGCATGCATGTGCACACACTGCCCCCACACACGGTGGACCCCACTGCACTCGAGTTGATTCTGACTCAGTAACAACTACACAGAGAGATTCCAAGGCTGGAAATCTTCAGGGCAGCAGATCGCATCCTCTTTCTCCAACAGAGCAGCTGGTGGGTTTGAACCTTCAACCTCGCAGCTAGCAGTCCAACTGAAAGAGTCATATTCACTCATGTGCGTACAGCCACATTCAGATACTCCTGCCTCTTCCCCAGCCCTGGTTTCTGCAGAAGAGTTTTGTCGGGAATCCTGGTCTTGTCAGAGACAGGGGGTTCGAGAGGTTTGGCAATGTCACGGTCACTGATATTGGTGCCAAGGAACTCACTGTGGGAATGAATACCCCATGTGTTTTGTCCCCTCTCTTAGCCCCAAACCACCCGCTGTATGGATTTCATGGTTCTCTGAGGAAACCCAGTTGCTGGGTGCTGGGAGCTAGGAGAGAGGGAGCTCCCATTAGTGGGGAGGGGGCTGATTGGAGAAGAAGAAGGTGGAGGAGGAAGGCAAAGAGAAGGTATTTTCTCGAGGTTTTCCTTGGGCCATCGGCTAACCTTTTCTCCTTCTCCTGGTCTCTTCTCTCCTCGCACTCTGGTCTGGCACCATTGTCAGCAACAGTTTGTCTAGAGCCACGTTTCTCCTCCCCACTTGGAATGGGACTTTTGTCACTGGTCGGTTTTAACCCTTCTCCCCTCTCCCTCCTCTCTGGCCCTTCTGCTGCCACTGCTGCTGCTTCTGTTTTTAATTTTCAAAGTTATTGAGACCTCTCTTGGCGGCCTGTGTCCTGCTGGGCTGGGACAATGGGTTAGGCCAGAGCAGGCCTCAATAGAAAGGCCAGCTGTATAGGCCGTTTTCCCTCCTTGTAAAGAGAAGGACAAGGTGGGGGACCCTGTGGGCTTGCAGACCACAAAGCAGCCCCCTTCCTGCCCCTGCGCTCCCTGTGTCTGAGGGTGGTGGGTGGGCGCAGAGCAGGGCGACCTCGGGAATCCTCAGGGGCAGCCTATTGTGGGAAAAGGTTTCCCCTAAATGAGTTCCTTGAATGGTCCCCAGCCACGTGAAGATCTCGGTGAGGGCACCCTGCCTTCGCCCACGCCCCCTCTGTGTCTCCACACACAGGCCCCATTCTCCAGAGGCCTTTGCACCCGCGGCAGGAGTGACATTCACTGTCCTTCAGGAGGCTGAACACAGCACGCTGCGCCCCAGCCCACATCGTCCCAGATCGCAACTGCCGCTCGGTTTGTAAGATGAGGGCGGCTTTAAAATTTCATCCTCCCTTCAGTGAGGACACACCGAGGCAAGCCAAGTGAATCGGAACACACAACAATGCAACAGCACAACCACAGACAAGAGTAGAAAGAAACTCTGCAAAGCAGCCCAGTGTATCAGATGGGCCCTGCCCAGGAGTTGGCTGGAAGGCATAGCTTCGCCTTTCTGATCTGTACTGTGCGTGTGTGTGAACGCGCGCGCGCTCCTGCATCTATTTTCCAGGAACAATGGAGCACGGAGCAATGTATGTCCTGCCTGTGTCCTCACAGACACAGAATCCTGCAGCCTAAACACTGTCAAGGGGCAGGAAATACTGTCGCCCTCACCCCACCCCCACCGCCGCCCCCAGCGAGATCCGGTTCGGTGACAAACTCAAGAACACAGGCTCAGAAAATAAGACCGAAAGGGGACGGTTTTGTTACTAAGAGTCCTGTCTCTCCCCCCGCAAGGAAGACGCGGGCGGCGATCATTAAGCCAGAGAAGGAGCCGCTGGGACAAAGTACAAAGTCAGCGAAGAAAGGCAGGGAGGGACGAACGCGCAACTTTAAGCAAGTTGTTTTCCAGGCTGCGTTTTGCGCTGGGGCCTCTCCCCCGGCTCGTTGTCATCCTGGTGCCATATGCTGCGTGAGACCAGGGACCCTTGAAGAAGGAGCTGCTCCTGAATTATTGATCAATGATTAGCAAATGCAATCGAAATTGTAGACTTGATGTTGTGCAGCGATCCATAATGTATGAGTGGACAAAATAGGAGGTAGCAGACAGAGCAGTAGGTGATTCCAGCCCCCGTATTGATTACTTAAAGCAACAGGAGGTAAGTGCAGTGTGACAGATGGAACAAAAACTGACAGGGCCGCGGCTGTCCGTCACCACAGACCGAGAGCTGGGGGAATATGCCGGCCGCAGAAGCAAATACATTTCTATTGTGTCTCTTTGATCATTATGCTGTTCGACGAGACCAAAGGACATATTTGTTTATAATTTATGTATTCTCTTTCTATGAAAGATTGATGGCGGCCTATTAGACACTCTAGTATCTGACTATTCCGATAACATTTACCTGCGCTGGAGTGGTGTCCGGAAATGGCTCCACAGTCTCGGTCCACAAGCAGGGGGACATCAATTTGTGTGTGTGTCGGGGTGGGGGGGGGGCGCAGCTCCGCTGGGGATGGAGGGTGGGGGCACTGCGCCTTTGTGTCCTCCAAGTGCACCTTCACCATACTGGAGCACTGTTGATGCAGCCCAAGAACAAGCTCTTCAGAAAGCCTGGCCAGGGCCTGGTGGGGCAGGTGACCTGATTTTAAGCTCCTGGTTGGCTCCATTCGGGGTGACAGTACATTGTAGATAAAACGGCTTCTCCTGTGGAAGTCAAGGAGCAGATTCTGCTCATACCTCGTGTCAGGAAAACTGAGTTTTGGGAGAAAGGTGCTTTCCATGACAGGGGGTGGGGGGAGGTACCTCGGTGAGTTGGAAGAGGGGCCGTCAACAGGGGCAACTGTCCTCAGAGATGTTTGGCAGTGTGGGCAGACATTGTTTGGGTGTCATACATAGGGTGGGAGGGAGGGTGACACTGGTGGACAGATGCCAGGATTTGTTGCCAAATGCTCTGTGGTGCAGAGCCCTGGCATCCATGATCTTGCTGATCCAGAGGCCAGGAGTACAGGGAGGAGAACACTCCGTTTGGAGAGCTGAGAGAGGGGGTCAGGAAGCACACGTCTGGCCTCGTCTTAAGAGAACCCAGCCCTCTCAGCAGAGGTGTGGCTGCTCCTGCACCCCTGCCCATGACCTCCAGCCAGCTCTCCCTCTTCAAACCCAGGCCCCATCTGGGCTCCTCCAGGCAGTGGCTGCTAAACCCTGGGGTGTCAACACAGCCTCCTCACTTTACAAAAGGGGACATGGCCACGTCCCCTCATCAGCTCACACAGGGACCCGGGCTCACACACCGACAGGGTTGCATACCCGCTCATGTATTGTCAAATTTTAGGACCGTGTCACTAACGAGCACAGCCCCAAATACTTCATCTTATGAAGGACAAAATGCAAGGTCTCAGCTCTATTTTGATCTCTCTTGTCGGTCTACCTGTCTATTCGACATCTATCCAGTTATTTGCATAAATGCCTGTCTTTTTATCTATACATCTATGTAAACATTTATCATCTATTTATCCATTCTCTCTTTTTAACTAAATTATATAAATATCTATCTGTCTTTTTGCCTGCTTGTGTAAATGTTGATCATCTCTCTGAATACTTATTTATTTAAATATCTATGTAAATATTTGGCATATATCAATCTAAATATATTATATATTTACCTATCTGCTCTCTATCATCTATATATCTACCTACCTACATATTTATCACCTATCTATCTATGTATCTACCTATTTATCTATATATTGAAACAAAACGACTCAGATAACTTTCCTCTTTCACAGACAAAAAAAGAAAGTAGACAAGAAAGATGCTTTTAAAGGAATCGGTTTTGAGGCTCCATGACACCTGGCAAAATATTGTCACCTTGTTATCAATGATGCCTGGGAAGTCTTTGTCCTCAGTGTTTCTGGTGGCTGCTGCAGAGCACATGATGCATAGACAAGTGGCCTCAGCTCAGGAAGCAGACACAAGGAGACATTTGAAATCAGTTTGAAACTCCTGCCCTCTATTGTTTTAAAACTGTAAAACAAAGCAAGATGGAATTTCTTCACAAGAGCTTGCATGGGTTTTGTCCTTTCTATGCCTAGTCTCACTGCCATAGAACCGATTCTGACTCACAGCAACCCGAGAGGACAGGGAAGGACTGCCCCTTTGGGTTTCTGAGACTGTAACTCTTCACAGGAGTGGATAACCTCATTTTTCTTCTTTGGAGTGGCTAGTGTTTGTGAACTGATGACCTGGTGATTAGCAATCCAGCACACAACCCACTATTCTATCAGGACTATTTAAATAATGAAAATACCAATATAATCTAAGATTATAATAGGAAAAATATTGGAGCCAAAATTAGGTATCTGTGATTTATCTCAGATGCATCATATTATTTTAGTGGCTTTCAGATTCTAGATTACAACCCACAACTAGAATTACCCTGATCACTGCACCCTGACACACATACACATACATATGACACAACAAAGTGACAAATACTATAGAATGCTTAGCCGTACTACCAGAAATCAATTCTGGCATTTCTGTTCTCTGGCTTTATTTTATTTTATAAAACAGATGTTTTCTTTCCTTCAAAGTTGCATCAAGTTGACTGGGAGTAACATGACCGCTGTTAACTAGTCCCATTACCCATGGTGTGGGCTCACATCAACAAATTGTAGGTCAGTAGCACCACTGAACCGAACAACCAAACCAAAAAATCAAACTCACTGCCATCAAGTTATCAAGTTCTATAGGAAAGGGTAAACCTGTCTCTGTGAATTTCCACGACTGTCACTGTTTATGGGAGTAGAAAACCACATTTTTCTCCCATGGAGCTTCTCCTGGTTTTGAACTGCTAACTTTGTGGATTGTAGCCCAATGGGTAATCACTACACCACCAGGGCTCCTTCTGCACCACTGAGGGAGCTCCCAAATCCCGGTGTTGGTAGATGGTGTTCATCTGGTCTCTTCTGATTCTTGGAGAACCCAGGTGTGCTAAGCAGAGATGCTCCTGGGATTTTGCAAGACGAAACATGTTAGGAACAGATCACCAGGTCCCTCTTCCTAGGAGCCTCTGGGCAGATTCTGACAGCCAACCTTTCGGTTAGTAGTTAGGTACCTAACTGTTGGCATGGCACACAACTCCTGAAATGCTGACGGAGTTCACCTACTTGCTTTCACGACCCGTTATAGATCCCGAGCTCTCCTTTGAAAAGCACCAACCCCACAAATAAAGACAAAACAAAAAATCATGAAACCTACTGCCATGGAGTAGCTCGCAACTCATAGCACCCCAAGAGAGTGTTTCTGAGACCGGACATCTGTGTGGGAGCTGAGGGGCTTAATCTCTGACCTCACGGTGGGCATATTCCTCCTAACCCGCTCATCCTCCAGGAAATGACATGGTCCTGGGCAGCTGTCAGGGGTCCTTGGTTAAAGTGCCCAGGGCTAATCCACATGTCTGCAAGTGGACCCCATCAGCTGATCTGCCAAAGAAAGACGTTGCAGTCAGCTTCTGGAAAGATTTGCCGCCTTGGAACCCCAATGGGGCCGTGCTGCCCCGTCTTCTCAGAATCAAATCTACCACAATGAGCCTGGCTTTGGGTTCACCATCCCATTTTCAACTCCATGGTCCCAACTCTTATCTGCTCCACCATCTTGTTTGAAAACAGAATACTTTATTTTTCTTACGCAGGTTCGGCAAATTTTATTTGCTTTAAATGCCAGTTCACTTTACTTGTTCCCAGAAATGTGGGAGACAGCTGCAAGGTTTAGGGGATGCTGGTGAGAACCGGCTTTTGTGGAGCTTTCCAGAACCTGGCATGTAGATGGGCAGGGAGAAAAGTCTTCCCCGAAAGGTTGCCCAGAACAGCCGCCTTTGAGAATATCTGCTTTCAGCTCTGTCTCTGCCTGCGCTTGCCAGTCATTGACTTAATATTTTCTGACTATCATTTCTGCTCGTTGGCAAGAGGACGCTTCATTTATAATTTACAGGCATATTTAGTCCAGGCCAGTGATTTCTAGTTGAGCCCCAGAGGCCCTGCTTCTTCTCCCTCCTCACAGTGGCCCACGTGCTCCCGAATGGGGACGAGCCCAGAGTTGTCTCTCTCCTACACTGGCTTTGGGGGTTTGGTGGCCATCTGATTTCTCTTGCTTGTCTTCCACCCAAGGGCTGGACCTTCCTGGGGTCTCCCTGAGCACCCTCACAACCTCCTGGCCCGCAGACACTTGACACAATAGAAAGTGACCCTGGGTCTTGACCTTGTCAGCAGGGTGGGTCCCTCTCTGAGGGAACTGAAACTTTCAGGTGTTCTTGTTCCCGTACGTGGACTCTCTGTGGCTTCTGCGACCACCACGAGCCAACCACCCAACACCTGCTGGGGCCACTCTGCTGGCCTCGTCTCCAGAGTATCCCCAAATAGCAGGAGTCACAGCTTCTCTGCAGGAACCCTTTGGGAAGACAGATTTGCCATGAGAAAACAAAATTTAAAAATCAATATAAGAACATCTAAATATCTTTATTTAGAAACCTCATTGATTTCATTCTCCTTTTTGGATCCTGTGTTCTTTGTTGCTTGGGCACAGGAGTGTGTGTGTGTGTGTGTGTGTGTGTGTGTGTGTGTGTGTGTAGAACCAATTTATGTATCTAGATTCCCTCCAGTTGGATAAATATAAAGATTCATAAAGTACCACTGTGTGTTCCCACAAATAATGGGAGAGTTAGAAAGCACTATTGTGAAGACAGAATAGGGAGTAAATAAAAGACAGGGAAAACTGCACAACACATAACACACACACACAAATTAGGGAGAGACAAAAAGTATTGCTACAAAATCAGAGCAACCTTTATTAAACAAAAATATCAAAACATGAAGCTATTCTTATAGGTCCTCCCTAGAAGTCACACAGTTATGAAGTCAGTGTTGCCATCTCTTGAATTCTTCCTTGGAGAATTCTGCACTCTTCCATCCAAACTAGGTCAAAATGATCATTTGACACCCTTGGGCACGCAGACTGTGCTCCTCTGAAATGTCCCGGGAATTTGGGGAACAGGAAGTCTGAAGAAGAAAGATCAGGTGTGCAGAGTGGTCGAGGGAAGGCTTTGCACATGTGCGTGTCTGTGATGCTAGAAGTGATGTCACTGGCATTTCAAACATCAGTAGGGCTGCCAAACGTGGCCGGGTTCAGTGGAGCTTCCAGACTAAGAACAAATGTCGAAGGAGGAATCAGCTGCCCACTGCGGCAGAAGTAGCTGCTGGAAATTTCATGCAGAGTGTGGAAATATTGTCAGGTACTGAAAGCCCAATGAGTGGAAGCAGAGCATTGTCTTGAGTCAGCGATAGCGCTGGAGGACAGGCCCTTCAGGTCGGACGGCACTGAGCGTGTGATATTGTGAAGGCAGTCCGTCATGGTGATGCCAGTGGAATGAAGCCGGTGTGAGAAAGCCTTTGGGAACTTCATTTGCTGATGAAGCCCTCAAAATGAAAAGAAACAGCTGCAAAAATCTACCACTCATCGGAACTTGGAATGTACAAAATAAGAAACTAGGAAAATTTGAAGTCATGAAAAAGTAAATAGAACACATAAAGATCGATACCTTAGGGGTCAGTGAGCTGAAATGGACGGGTATTGGCCATTCTGGATCAGAACAATATATGGTTTACTCTGTGGGGAATGACGCTATCAAGGGGAATTATATCACACTCATCATCAAAAGGACATTTCAAAATCCATCGTGAAGCAATATGGTGTCTGCACTAGGATTGCATCTATCCCTATTGAAGGAATCCCAATCAATACAACTATTATTCAAATTTACACATCAACCACTAAAGCGCTTGTTAGGTACCATTGAGTCCATTCCCATGCACAAGGACCCAATGTACAAAGAGGAAAACCCACTCGGTGTTGTCCAACATTTTAAAGAGGTTGCCTGCAGCAGATTTACCCAACACATTGCATCGCACTCTAATTTCCTGACCACTGGACAGAGTGGGTTCTCCTGACTCAAGCCAGGCTATTTTCAGTTGCCTCTTACACATGTGAAAGTTAGCCATTGAATTAGGAAAACCTAAGAAGAATCGATGTGTTTGAATTATGATGCTACTGAAGAATATTGAAAGTATCATGGGCTGCCAAAAAAAATAAACCGAATTGTAAATACAGCCATAATGTGCTTTGGACATGTTTCACCAAAGCCCAGTCCCTGGAGACTGGGATCATGTATCAGGCTTGATAACAAAAAGGGGCAGTGAAAACGAGGAGGGTCCTCGACAAGATGGATTGACACAATGGCTGAAACGATGGGCTCAACATAAGAACAGGCGTGAGACTGGCGCAGGACTGGGCAGCGATTCACTGTGTTGTGCACGGGCTCACTAAGAGCCACACGTGACTCGATGGCACCTAACAACAGCAACAGGAAGAAAAACAAATGTATATTGTTTTGTTTGGAGGGAGAAGAGCAAATTCTGGGAGAAACAGCCCTTGATGATGAAGAGTGGCCCTCTTGTTTTGCTTCCTCGTGATTTTATTTCGTTTAAGATAACTTGCTGAAAATGTTGTTGGGAACACAACTTTAAAAGTGAAGCCACCCTAAGTCCCAGCAGCTTGTTTAGTGAGTGTCAGCTGATGCCAGTTTACTAGGCAAATGTTGCCTTTTAAAGATTAATTGATTCATGATCTTAAATATAGTGCACCGCTTGTCGAGGGATTTTTTCTTTGTAATGCTATTTAATGATTCAAAGGGGTCTCATTATATCAGCATGGCCACCCTGCTCTCCAGCTGCTACAGCCATATGCTGTCCTTGTCTGTGGACAGCGGACCTCTGCTTAGAGGAAAACTGCGGCCAGGACTGAGGGCTTCTTTATAGGCCCCTATCTGGACCAGAGCTAGTGGACAGACTCCATTGGAACAAATTCATTTTTGCCTGAAAGTACATCTAGGAAAGACATGTTTGTGAAAGGAGCCAATCCCAGTGAGAGCATGTGTGGTGAACTGCAATAGAAGGAGATGGAGTCCTGGAAGGATCTTTTTTGGTTTCTGTGGCAATAATTTCTTTAATAAAACTTAATACCAGACTAGTCCCAAGGAGTTGGAGATTAAAGGTGCCCCAAATGACCAACTCTTCCAAGATGCTCTTCTGCTCCATTTTACCCCATTCCTCCCTGGAGTACATTCCTTCAAGTCGCTTGATTCTGCAATGTGCTGCGCTGTCTCACAGTAACTCACAGGACTTTAGGGAAATGCTTCACGTGGTTGATGGTGTTGTTCACCCCAAATCAGAAGGTCAGGCGGAGGCTCTTCAAATCTGGGTCCAGAGTCAGAAGCTGAAAATGTCCCAAAGTTACAGCAGGTCTTCTTGCTTGTACCAATGCTCGGCCAGGTAACAGAGGTATGGATTTTCAGGTGCTGCATGGAAGAACTATACAGTCGCACCAGTATTGCTACCCTATCCAAGGAAAAGAAGGAATGGTGACTTAGGCCACACACGCTAATAAAGTAGCCTTAAAGGAGCCCCAATGAAATAGTGTGGTTTGATTTGAATCTTCTACTAAACTAACTCTCTTTCTCTCTTTCTGCTCAAAACCTTATAGGACAGGATAGAAATGGGGCAGGGTTTCTGAGACTGTAACACTTTGTGTGATTAGAAAACCCAGTCTTTCTCCCCTGTGGTCAGGTCTAAATGCCATCCAAATCCTGCCCATTAGTACAGTAGAGAACAGCTTCCAAAATAAGATTATATCCACAGGCATAGAGTTCAGAATTATAAAACAGCATGGAAAGAATCATTACTAGAAGAGCCATATTAACTGGCTACATCCAAGTTACATCCAAGTCAAGTAGTCTCAGACCAAATTTTCTTTGTGAAACCAGGCACTGCATCCGTTGCGTGGGATCTTACCTGAGCACAGAGCACAGTGAATGCATTGTGTCTCCTGGTTCTGTTGCCTTGGACGTGGCTCCCACCCCTGGCAAGTTTCTGAGCAACAGAACAAAATGTTGCTCGGCCCCACCTCATCTTCACGATTGTCTGTACGTTCTAGCACATTGCTTTGACTACTGTGTCAATCCATCTCAGAAAGGCCTTCCCTTCATCTCTGATGACCCTGGACTTTACTGAAGACGATGTTCTTTTCTTACCATCGGCCTTTCCTGATGACATGCCCAAGGTAACCACATCAGAGTCTTGCCATCTTGCCTCCTAAGGATCATTCTGGTTGTTCATTGGTTTGGAATGCATAGTTTCTTATCAAATATTATGTCAATGTTCCTGCATCTCTTCAGCTTGCATATGGTTTGACTCATCCACCAGAAGAGTAAGACCAAGGAACCTGCACAGAGCACTGTCCTTCTGGCAGGCCTCCATTTAAACGTGTCACCAATCCTCACCCATGCAATGTCACCAGTAGCCCGTGGGACGTGCTATGGTCTAGTCCCATATCACCGCTCCTGCATCTCACCTTGGAAAAGCGACTCACGTGCCCTGACCTGAGTTTTTTCTCTGTAGAATGGGTTTTTGCAGACCACTGTTATGTTCCATTGATTGACAATCTTCTGACTATCATCAAGATGAAGTGCATCCATGGACATATGTTCTTACGACAGATCCCAACACACTAATAATACTATATGTACCAGGTTAATCACTGACAATGGACAGACACAAAGGAACACCTGTGATTCCGTTAGGTGAGCATTGGACCATAAACCACAAGGTCAGAAGTTGAAATCCAACAGCTGCTCCCGTAGAGAAAGACGAGGCTGTCTGCTGCAGCAACACTTCCCAGTCTTAAAACCCCTATAAAGAGTCACTATGAATCAGAAGAGACTCAAGGTTAGTAGTTTGCATTTGGGTCACAAATGCCTAAATGGAGAGTCAGTGAGCCACATTCTAGAAGGGAGGGAGCTGGACTTAAGCCTGGCTCAAGTGTATGCTCTTCCTGGCCAATCTCCAGGGGCCAGTCCTTTGGAATCTGATGAGACATGTTGGGTAAACATCGAAAATACTTCCATCTGAGGAGATAGAGTCTTCTCTAATTTTGAAGGGTTCCGAGTTCTACACAATTCTCATGATTCAAGTGCTTTAACTATGAGGCTCAGTTTTCATGGCATTGTTAAGCGGTGGTTCTCAATCTGTGGGTCGCGACCCTTTGGGGTCAAACAACTCTTTCACAGGGATCGCCTGATTCATAACAGTAGCACAATTACAGTTATGAAGTAGCAATGAATGTGATTTTATGGTTGGGGTTCACCACGACATGAGGAACTGTATTAAAGGCTCGGAGCATTAGGAAGATTGAGAACAACTGGTAAGTGATTGCCTGCTCGATATAACAATAATCGAGACATTAAATCTCTCACTTGGATGGGCTACATCTTGCTTTCCTGTGTTCTGACAAGCGTGGCTCAGCGTCCTCTGAGGCTATTTTGTGGAGTACTCGCAGTTCCATGAGCATTAATGAGCGTTTATGCTCAGGACTCTGCAAAGAGCCAGTAAGCTTCTGAAGCTACTAAGAAAAGAGGGAAAGGACTTACTTTTCTTACCAAGAGCAATCGAGGCCTGAGACCTCGGGTCCAAGGAGGGACTGGACACTTAGAGGTTCTGTATGACAGGAAAGGAGCTTCAAGCAAGACCTAGTGCAGACTTCTTTAAGACTTCTTTAAGACTTCTTAACTTTTCACCTGTGCTCCAGGACCATTCTAACTGAGGATAGAACAGCAGGGACCTGAATTAAGGACTCAGCTACTGAGCTCTGGCCAGTGGGAAGACCACCAGGAGACAACGGTCATTCCTAGGGTGGAATAGAAAGCAGGATAGGGCTGTATACAATCTGAGTGAGATCAAGCAGACAACCGAGTTCAGCCTTCACTGCAAATGGACAGAAGGTGAAGACCTGGAATTAATGTACAATGTTATCAAAGATGACCATGCAATCCTTCCTTTCTTGTATAAGGAAAAAATCACCACACATTAAGTGGTGTTTTATATTTTTTAAGCTCATTCTGATGGCATGCAAAGAAGGGCATGCTTTCTCTCTCTCTCCACACACACACACACACACACACACACACACACACACACACACACAGTGCCTTAGAGATTCTTCATATTTCTCTTGGCTGGCCAGCTCTAAACAGCAGACACTTGAACAAAGCTATCAACACCACACAGTAATTTCCTATAAAGCATCTTGGCTCATTTCCAGTGCCACACTCATATTTTCCCCCTCATATTTCAAGGAGTGAAATGAGATTAATTTCTGCATCTTCATTCAATATATAGTATTATCAAGTCAGTATAAAATTTCTTCCTTCCTTCCTTCCTCCTCCATTCATTCATGCAGCAGGAAATTATGATAGGCTCACCCAACATAAGGCTGTGCACCAGCCATTGGGGAGTGAGCTGGAGAAATGAGAGGAAAGGGAGAATAAATGTGATGTTTTGTCCTTAAGTAGCTTTCTCACCCTCGCTCCCTCCCTCTGCTCCTTCGTGCTTGTGTTTACTAATGACATTCTGGATATTCTAACTAGTTTTGGAGATAAGAAGGTGAATTATGAGTAATTACTGTCTTTCAGGAACTTAAATTGTAGTGGGCCATTTTTGAATGGTTTCTTGTGCATTATTATTGCTCCTAGATGTTTTGTGAAAAATTAGTTTTGTGGAATATCCCACCACACAGCCTATATTTGCAATGCCCATGCACACACTAAAGGTTTTCACTTGTAATAAATAAACTTATATAATTTTAACTGTGTCCAAACCTGATTATCCATGAAGTTTTTAAATGCCAAGACTATCATACAGGACACGTGGATCTGGGGACCACAATGGCATCAGTGAGTAATTGGATGTTGAGGGACAGAAGTGGACCTGGGGAATGAACGAAAACATCCTCTCATGCGTGATCTTGGGAGGAGGACAATGTGTCCACTGAGGCTCCTTCCCCAGCGTGTTGATAAACTGTCCCTAGAGTGATGTGCTTCTGGATTGAGCTTTACTAAAAAGGACATCATTACATTCCAAATCCGTGCAAACTGACCAGAGCGATTACTTCATGTACACATTGAAGAGACAGGTGAAAAGTTTCCTCCTGCCCAAAGGGCCCGGACTCTGCTTCTCTAGATCCTCAGCAACATCTGCCACTGGAATTTGCCCACTGGTTTCTCTTTGCTTTCCTCACATCCTTGTAATGTGGAACAGTTTTTCAGATATTTATGGGCATTTCCATTTCTCGTTCTTATTCTAGATCAATAATTATTTTACAGTGTTTTCCACACAAAAAATATTTCATTCTTGCCTCAAAGGAGCACTCTGGTGGGACTTCTTCTAAGACAGATCAGTTTATCCTTTTGGCAGTCCATGGCACTTTCACTCTTCTCCTCCAGGACCATCATTCAAATGCCTCGATTCTTCCTCCTTCTTCCTCATTCAATGTGTACATGAAATTAGAAATGTCTTGAATCTGTAGTTTTCACTTCATTGCTTTGGGTATAAATTTAATGAATTATGCCCAAAGAGTCAATGATCATGCTCTGTTGCACGTTACTTATATCTTCAGTGAAATGCTCACCGGTGATATTGAAGGTTTGCTATCATCTTGGTGAGCCCATCATTCTCAGTGGTTTGGCACACGTGGTACATTCACTTTCCATTTTGTGAGCAGCCAATCAGTTGAAACGGGGTTTTCCTTGAAGGTGTGGTCAACCTCCATTATGTTACTCAACGTTTGGTAAGTGTTGCCCCTCTCAATCCTGCTTCTAACTTGCTGTTCTCTGATGTTGGTTTTTTGGTGCATAAACTGGCATCCTGACATTTGACCTCTGGATGTTAGAATAACTCCTATAGACCCCTTAACCCAGCAGCCTGTCATCTGTCATCTGACGTGCCAGTTTGGGGCTCAATAATGCCTGTGACCGCAAGATTCAGGACTAGCCTCAGCCTGATTAGGGAATTGCAAGCATCTTCACCAGAATGGGTCATCTATTAACTTAAAATAATTCTCTCTCTCTCTATATATATATATATTCATATATATATATATATACACATACATATATTTTATATGTATATTTGTAATATATTTTATATCATGTTTTTTTATATGTGTATAAACTCACGACCATTGAGTCAATTCTGACTCATAAAAACTATATACATACATACATACATACATACATATGTATGCATGCATATATATGGTCGGTATAAGTTGGAATCGACTCAATGGTAGCGAGGTTTCATTTTTAATATTTCATCTCTTTCTCCACATACACACACACAGAGACAGAGATATTTCTGAGGCTGCAACTACAGACACAACAGCCTCAACTTTCTCTTCTGGAGAGACTGGTGGAGTTGAACCACCAACCTTGCAGTTGGCAATCCCATGAATATACCACATATCCACTCCGTATATATAATCAGATGGTCTTTCATATATATACCTCACTGGTTTCTCACTAGAGAATCAAGCCTAAGACATGTCATCCTCCTAATTAGGATAAACTATGCTTAAGTTACCAGAACCCCAGAAAGGTGCTTATTTTTGTTTTATTGACTATGTCAAGGCATCCGACAGTGTGGACTATAGGCAACTGTTGATAACCTTGAGAAGAATGGGAATGCCAGGACATGCACTTGTGTTCATGCCTGGGTCTCCAGAAGAAACTGTGGAAAAGGCACAAGGGAATATTGCATGATTTGAAACCAGACAAGGTGCGTGTCAGGGTTGTTTCCTCCCACCATACTTACTCAAATGGTCTGCTGAACAAATCCTCAGAGAAGTTAGTTTACATGAAGGGTGCGGCATCAGGAAGAGAGAAAGGCTTATTAGCAACCAGCACTATGCAGATGACACAACCTGACTTGCTGAAAGTGAGGAGGACTTGAACCACTTGCTGCTGAAGATCAAGGATTGAAGCATTCAGTTTAGATGACAACTCAATGTCCAGAAGACCAACATTCTCACATCATCATGATAAATGGAGAAACGGTTCAAGTTGTCATGGATTTTGTCTTGTTTGGCTCCACAATCAATTCTCGTGGGAGCAGCAGTCAAGACATCAGAATATGAGGGGCAGCAGGTAAATGTCCTGCACACGATCTCTTTCGAGCATTGAAGAGCAAGGGTGTTACTTTGAAGACTGAGGTGCACCTGACCCATGCCATGGCCTTTCCCGCAGTCTCATATGATGTGAAAGTTGGACCTTGAATAAAAAAGGCTGAAGGCAAACCAATGTGTTTGAATGGCGGTGCTGGCGAGAAACACTGAAAAAACCGTGGAGTGCTAAAAGGACAAACCAGTCTGTCTTGGAAGAAGTCTGCCTAGAGTGCTCCTTGGGGGTAAGGATGGCAAGACTTGCTATTACAATAAACAGCAAAAAAGCACAACATCACATTCAATCTGTTAAAGGTCTGTGACCTTCTGTATGGACCAGGGCTTCTCTCAGTATTTGTAAGTAGATCTGTATTAAATTCATTAAATACGATGAACCTGCAATGGTGGAGACGGGGGCCTGGGGAAGAGGTAGAGATAAGAACAGCAGAGAGAGAGGAGAGTGGAGCTCTGCAGAGGGGCCACAAGGTCCAGGTAATTATCTAGTGCCTGTCAACAGCCCAGGCTTCATACATTAGAACTTGCAAGGTGTGCTTTGCAAGCCAGATGTTGGTGTAGCCTGATGTTTCTGGAGATTGTTCCTGGGAACCATTCACAGCAATGCTTTTGCCCTTTGGCGGCAGGCACTGAGGCTTGACTCACTTTCTGGTCACTTTAATTAGCCACCCACTTGAGAATTTGCTTAATAATCTCACCCTGAAGTCTTCCAGGCAGCCCCGGCCCCGTTGTAATGAGTATTCCATCCACAATAATCGCTCTTTTCGTGAAAAAAAATGTCATAAATAGAATTACAGCACAATCACCTCCTTTCATCTGGTGGCTGTGAAGGGACAGTTCTGCGTTAGCAGGCTTTTTTGGAAGATATATTGGACTTTAATAAAATTTGATCAATGCATTTAAGTCAAATTGAATTATATGTAAGTGGATAGGGTTGACATATGTTTCAATATCTGTGAGTGATACATTATTCTCCAGTGAGCATAAAATTTAATGAAATATAAATACCCATTAATCCTCACGTTTCAACCAATCAGTCACTGTTGTTCCTGCCTGCTGTGAGCAGAAGCTGGCCCGGAAAGTCAGCTGTTTCATCTAAGCAGGAGCTCCAACCTGGAAAGACATCAGAAGGCGCCAGAAGCAAGGAGACCCGGGATGGGGAAGGCTGCCAGCACCTTTGTGGGGATAGGATGTGCAGAAAACAAAACCACACAGCAGCCAGCTCTGCCTTTTAGCCAGACTCTGAAAACAGGGGTGTGTGGTACCTTTGAATCTGTCAAGGGAGACCGAGTACAAGAGTCTGAAGACGACTCCCTTTTTCCCCAAACGGATTCTTTTCTTCTTGTTTCATAGTTGAGTTGTTGTTAGACATTGTGCAAAGTGCGAGGCGTGGACGTGCCTGCCACAGAAAGCAGCACAGATGCCCCGCACTGCCCAAGGAGGCTTTAACTGCTCTGTTGTCGTGGGTGGAGGGGCTGGTTACAGGTTTCAAAGTCTCTTAGAAATACTTTCCCAGAAATCATAACAAACAGAAGCAGTGCACAAAGTCAGAGCCAACTTAATCAGCGAACAAATGGCATCTGATTGTCCCGATGAACATAACCTCCTTTCCCTGCCTCCAGGATCACAGAGAAGAACTCTGAAGGATGGGCCACAATTGAATACTCAGACCTCTGAGTCACCCTCTGTGCTCAGAGGATGCTCACCTCCCAGCTCTGGATCCAAGATCCACAGAGGGGCTGCCCTGTGTCCTAGGGCCATGTAAGTCAAAGACGTATTTTGAGATGTTCAAACACATTTCCAGTACAGTTGTCATGGGTGAAAGAAGAGAAACAAAACAAATAAATCAACAGCTGAGGAGCCCAAAGGACTAAAGGTCTGCCCTTTTCACATCCTATGTAGGTGGCTGGCTGGGGCCACCTTTCAGGCATAGAGAAGTTAGTTACTGTAACAACTGGGTTGGCGAGGAGGGAATGATCTATTCTTGCTTTCCTTCCTTCTTGTTGGTGTCCGGTGCCAGCAAGTGGTTGTGTTGCAGAGTGACCCCACGTGCCCCAGAAGGACAGCGTGTCTGCCTTCCTTCACCATGCTGGGTCCATTGCCACAGCCACTGTGCCAATCCATTGCCAGCGGAGGTTCCTTACTTTCTCGCCTTCTCCTTTTATTTTCGCCGACCCTCTTTCTCAAGCACGATTTCATCCTCCACGTGAGATGACTTCCAAGAAATTCTCCAAGAAACATTCTGCATGTACTTCTTGGAAGCTAGATCTGTTCTTTCTGGAATGCCATAGTACACTAATATGCTTCACTAGAACTTAATTCAAATGTATCTATTCATCTTTGGGCCTTTTTGCTCATTGTCCAGATACACATTTCAGAAACTCCCAGAGGCGGCTGTACGATGTCCTATAGGGTAGCTATCAGTAGGAATTGGCTCAATGGCAATGAGTGTTTGTTTTCTTAATGAGGCGAGTGAAATATCATAGCATGGGTCAGGCAGCCCTTAATCTTCTAAGTGACATCTTTGTTTGTGAACACTTGAAAGAGGCCCTTTAGCATTGTATTTGACCAATGAAATACATAATTTGATTATGCATTAAAATGAATGACAACTTCAATATTTTATGTTTGTTGTGATTTTGCTTATTGGTGTGTGTGCATGTGTTGAGGTACAATCCACATGGAAGCATTCAGTCTTTGTTCTTCCTCAGTAAGTGCTTCACATCCTCCTGGCTTTCAGCAAGCAAGGTTGTGTGTTTTTGAATTTCCATTCTGCACCACAGTGTTATTTATAATTTGTTATGATCCACTGAGTCAGTCCATAAAACACAGGGAGACATGTTTTTGTTTGGTGTGCTTTGATTTTAGTCAAGGTCCATCTGGCATCAGTAATGAGATTCCAATTCCATGCTCGCTTATGAATCTGGCTTCATCGACTGCTGTGACCATTTTTCAGTGATCTTCAGTAGAACTTTACTTGTACTGGATAGTAATGATGCTATTTGATAAGGCATGCATTCCATTGTTCATCATTCTTTGGAATGAGCACAAATATGGATTTCGTCCACTTAGCCATATAGGGGTCTTACAAATATCTTGATAGAGTCAAGGGAGTGCTTCCTGTTTGCTGAGACATCTCAATCAGTATTCCTTCACATTCAGCACCTTAACTTCTCTGTAAAGGCTTCAGTGCAGCTTAGACTTCCTTTGATACCATCAGTTGTTGACCATGTGCTTTGTTCTGACATTGCTGAATGTGGGCCAGTTTTTTTTCCTTCTAGTAAAGTATCTAGTTAGATTCCATCCATATCCTCTTGGCGCACCCTGTGTCACTCGGTAACTTGCACAGAGAACGCTTCAATATGGCGACTTGAAGCTTGAATCCTTTCAGAAGTTTCTTCAAACCAAGAGGTTCTGAACATTTTCTCCCCTTTTGGTTTTCTTCTCACATGTCTTTGCACCGATGATTATAACAAACGACTGTCTTCTTGAGCATGCTTGAACATGCACCTGTGTGTTGAGGGACCGATGTGCACCAATCACTAGAAAGGGATGCCACGTTTGGTATGTAGCATTCCACGAGGCAGATTGAAATAATAGCCTCCACGCCAGACTCCCAACACATCAGTGATTATGAATATGCCACAGCACATTGTTCTCTTATGAAAATGATCACTCTGGGTTAGAACTGACTCAGTGACAAACACCAACACAAGTTGTACACCCACTCATGATCGTGTCAGAGCATTGACTATGAGACCCTAGTTCGCCATCTCGTCAGTTCAATTGAAAGCACAGTGTCTTCACTAAGCTCCTGGCTTGCGTGCAAGGTGGCTCTTGGTATACAGGATGCATGCCCTGCTCTCAAAGTTGCTAGGAGCAGAAGGTGGATGCTCAGCAACAAGTTTGATGGGGACCTGTTAAAATTCAGAGCATAAAGACAACACATCTGAAGAAACTCCAGGGAGGGAGATTGGAGAGGCGGTGATGCTGAAGGTGTAGGTGGATGGGCTGTCCATGTTGAGGAGAGGAGGTGGACTTCGTCTCTAGAGAGAAGTAGTAGGACCCTGAAGAGGCATGGACAGAGCCATACAGAAGAGTCCTTCTTTGTGCTGTACATAGCAATGGGGAAATAAAGGAAGAGAGTTGCTTTTCAGACGGCAAGAGATATTGAACAGGGAAGTACATTGCAGTTGAGGTTGGGAAACTAGCTGACGGTGATTCCCCAATTCCTACTTATATATTGTTCCAAGCTGTATTAAAACATTTTTATCCCTAAATTAACATCCTCTGTAGCAGTGATTCTCAACCTTCCTAATGACACGACCCTTTGATACCGTTCCTCATGCTGTGGTGACCCCCCCCCAAGCATAAAATTATTTCACTGCTATTTCAACGCTGTCATTTTGCTACTGTTATGAATCAGGCGACCCCTGTTAAAGGGTCGTTCAACTCTCAAAGGGGTTGTGATCCACAGGTTGAGAATCACTGCTCTATAGTGACTACAATAGAAAATGAGCAGAAAACCATGGCAGACAGAAGCCCAGTGGGGTGAGGAGAGGCTGCTGGACACCAGGCTTCTGCAGGAACTAGCTCTATCCTTCTCACAACCAATCTGCAGGGAGGTGACACAGAGTCCTCACTTGATGACTGGGCCTAGGTGAGGAGACTGCCCCAGGATTCTCCAGTAAGACCAGACCTGAGAAGCATAAAGTCTATATCGCCCTCGCCTTCTTAACACTGGTCTATAAATGCACTCACTTGAAATCACTCCCCCCTCCCCTTTATTCTTCCAACACTCAGTCACTGAAATGATGTGTAAACAGGCAGGGGATGTCAGATCCCAAAAGGAAGGTGAATTTTTGGTTAATTGGATGAAGATTTAATACCCACTAATGTATATTTATTAGCGTTGCATAATGTTTTCAGCTTTCCATATGCTGAACTCCTAGCTAATTAATTTACAGAGCATTGCATTGTAAAGGGATGCACTTCTCATTTTTTATTTCACAGACGAGACTCATAAAATCAGCTACATTTAAATACTCCGTATTAGCAGAGTGCATATATCTTGTCTGCCAAACTACAGGAAGAAAGAGAGAAGACGAAGGAGAGGGAGAGAGAGAGAGAACAAGGGAAGAACAACCCCAAACAGCATGTTCCCTCTCTCCATGATCCGGGAATCCTGTAGTTCATTATAGTGGGCGGCAATCTCTGTGCCATTCTGAAATAGAAATGATGTGCTGGTACTCATGTTAGCTTACTTTGAAGAAGCTGCTCCTCTTCACTAAGATAAACAAGGCCATTAATGACATCACTCTCTTAGGAGGTAAGAGTGGATGGGTGATGTCTTTTTCTAGAAATCATCTAAGGATTTGCAGTGGTGTTGTGGATTAAGCATTGGGCTGCTAGCCAAAAGGTCAAGGGTTCAACAAGTTGATCGGCTTTCACAATGATTTGCCAACTCTGAAACTCCATGGAGTCCTGCTCTGTCTTCTAGAGTTCACGAAGGGTCAGAATTAACAACAGTGGGTCTGGGGGAACTCTACCCCACCAGAGTTTACCCCAGTACGCTCATCAGCCAGACTCTTGGGTTTTAGGCTCATTTACATCCAAGCTAGTTTTTCCTGCACTAACAACTTTAAGGCCACAAGATGGGTTTTCTGATTGGGAGTTTATAGCATGTTGAAAGGAACTATCAAAAACAGGCATCTTACTTTGACATGAAGGTATTTCTTACCCATGACAACAAATGTGAATGTAAAATTCCCTGATAAAGTCTTTATCACAATTTTTGTTGCTCATTTTTTGTTCTCATGTTAAAATCCAGAATTACGGCATATGTCAAAAGGTGTCATGGATACATGTGGTTGGTGGGCCAGAGACGACCTTGGGCTCTAGTAGATTTTGGTAAAAGGAGAAAAGTAGGGATTAATCAACCATGTTAAGATTAGCCAATGATTGATCTATTTATGTAACGTCTCTTCTCTTTATAAATCTCATCATAATTAGCTCATGTTGGGGCATTTGTTTTTATGTTTTTAAGGGAGTTTCATTACAAGGGTCTCCTTACATGTCTATCGATTAACTGTTCAGCATAAACCTCATGCTTCAATTTCATGGAGTTTTCATTATTGTTAGCAGTAGCAAGAGAAAGAATTCAACTTGTCCGATGTAAGATTGGTGTCTCTTCATTGACTTAATAGCAGAGGTATACCCATGGAAACTCTCTGGGGTGCATGATAAAATAATAAAAATTAATAATAATGGTACAGCGGGGTTCCTGGCTCAGGGTCCATGCTCAACCAAGCATCTGTTAATTCTTGAAACAATTTCATTCATGGATAGCATTATGCTTAAGACGGCACATGGCATGCTTGTGTGCAGGACCCAAGTTTTGGAGATCGTGTGAAATAATTGGAGGTCGTTCGTGGAGCCATTACGAGCAGAGGAAAGCGGAACTGTCCAAGTATGTACCTGGGCAGCCATTCATGAGCCCAGCATTGTTTGGAATGAGAAACCCTTATGCAGACCGCTTCACTGGCCATCTAAACACGAGCTACAGCCAAGAGGACAGAAGTGTTTTGTTTCCATGGTGCTTGCTGGTGGATGTATTCGTTGAGGATGCTTGTGGCTCAGAGCGGTTGTAGAAACTCGCATTCAATCCCAGGGCTTGAGGATTTCAGCCGATTGTGGTCATTTTCACAACGCAAAGAAGGGCTCCTCTTTTCAAACGTTAGCTAGATGCAAACATAAACAAGCTCCTCCATTGGCCTCGCTGGTTGACAGATGGAGGAGTGGGTGAGGGTCTTTGGTTGTCAGGCTCTCCTCTGCCAGGAATACGTTTGTTTGTTTTATTTTCTCCCAACATTTTCATTGTCACACAGTTCACATATTACACAATGCAATAGTTTGATCACATCAATGACTTGTATAATCATCACCTCTGACAGTTTTGGACCATCTTCTTCATTCTTGTACTCTTTCTGGTGAGCTCCCCATTTCCTCCAGCCATCCCTGTCATAATAATCCAGTTACTCTCTCTATAGATTTACCTATCCTGGATTTCCCATGCAGAAAAACATGCAAACAAGAACAACAAAGTTAAACCTGTTTAAAAAAACTCTCAGTTAAAAGAAAGCAGAAAATACTAAAACAAAAAACAAATTTAAATGGATCAGAAGGGAGAGGAAATGATAGGATGTTAAATTTCATTATAACTGCATCTGCAACAATCCACTTTTCAATGCATTCTGCAGGCCAGCAAGGTTCAAAGCCCAAACCAAGCTCACTGCCATCTTGTTGATGCCAACTCATAGCAATCCTATAGAACCAGATAGAAGGGCCCTATACCTGAAACAAACTATTCATGGGAATAGAAGTCCCGTCTTTTCCACAGAGCAGCTGGTGGTTTGGAACTGCTGACTTTGCTGTTAGCAGCTCAGTATGGAGCCACCAGGACTCCTGTTTAGCAAGGCGAGGACTAGCTTTCAAAGAGCCATCCCTTGATTAACTTGTTTGATTAACATACATTGATTAGCATACCTTGCTTAGCTCCATGGAAGTGCAAGTCACTGTACCAAAAAGAATTTGTCAATATTCAACCAGTTTCCTAAAACCCCAAACTCAATTCCATTGAGTCAATACTGACGCACAGTGAGCCCTTGCGGGTTTTTGAGACAGTGTTTACTGGAGTAAACACTGGAGTAGAAAGTCCCGTCTTTCCCATGAGGAGGAGCTTCTGGTGCTTTTGAAATGCTGACCATGCAGATCACAGGCCCAAAAGTAACCACTATGCCACCATGTCTACCCATTCCAGCAAAAGAGTTGAAGGCCCTCAAGGGTACCTCTCCCCAGAAGAATGCACTAAATCGGACAGCACTGAAGATACAGCTTGGGGAGAGGGATGGGTCGGCTCGGATCACAGGGGAGCAAACTGAGAGGGAAGGAGAGCGAGAGAGAGGACTGCATCTTGGCCTCCTAAGCCTGGAGGATGGTATTCCTGCTTTGAGCAGCCAATGTACAGAGGACCATGTGGCCAGCCTCAGCAAGAGTCACAGTGTCCCTTCACTGACCCATAGTGCTACGGGGGACCATACTGGAGACACAGTGTGGGCATTATGCCTGGTCTGACCCCCACCCCACACTGGGGTGGAACATGAAGCATGTGCAACAGAGGAGCAAGGGGAGCAAAGCAATGATGTCACTGAGGAATCTCAGAAATAGACTTCAGGGCCAGGGCTTGGCGCCTCATCAGACTCGATCAGAAGACATTCACAAAGGTCAACTTTTTATAGGCTTTCTTTTCTTTTCGTGTCCTATCTATATGAGATAGGCAGGATCAACAACCCTAAGAAGAAAAGCAATGGAAATGACCGTTCCAGTGGGACATGGGAGATGGGGAGGCAGGGGAAAGGAAGAGGGGAGCCAACAAACCCAGAGACAAGGTAACAACAAATGTTCTAAAGTTGATGGTGAGGAGGGTGTCGAATGCCTGGTGGGGTTTGAACAAGTGCAATGTAGCTGAGAGAAATTACTGAAAGCTGAATGAATGAAGGTATAACATGACAGTGGGACAAGAGGAAAGTAAAAGGAAATAGAGGAAAGGACTAGGAGGCACAGGACATTTATAGAGGTAAAAATGCAGGCATGTACATATGTAAATATATTTACATATAACAATAGGGATATAGAGCTATATACATATATTTATATGTTAAGTATTAAGGTTGCAGACAGATATTGGGCTTCTACTCAAGTACTTCCTCAATGCAAGGACATTTGATTCTAATAACCTGGTATTCTGTGATGCTCACCTTCCCAACACGATCACAGAAGACAAACGGGTGCATAAGCAAATGTGGTGAAAAAAAGCTGATTATGTCCAGCTATCAAAAGATATAGTGTCTGGGGTATTAAAGGCTTGAAGGTAAGAAAGAAGCCTTCTAGCTGGAAAGCAGCAAAGCCTACATGGAAGAAGCACACCAACCTGTGTGATCATGAGGTGTCAACAGGATCAAGTATCAGGCATCAAAAGACCCAGAACAAGCAATCATATTGATGCACATGAGTGGGGCTAAGTGGAGACCCAAGCCCATCTGTAGAAAACTGGACAGCCTCTCACAGAAGGATTATAAGGAAGGGATGAGCCAGCCACAGTGCAGTACAGCACCAATGAAACATACAACACTCCTCTAGTTCTTTAATGCTTCCTCCCCCCACTATCATGACCCGAGTTCTACCTTACAAATTCAGCTAGATCAGAGCATGTAACCAATACAGATGAGAGCTCTGGACACATGGAATCAGGACAGATAAATGCCTCAGGAACAATAATGGTAATAGTGATGCCATCAGGGTAGGTGCAGGTGGGGGGAGAGAGGAGAAACCAATCTTATTAATCAACATATTAACACCCCCCACTGTCCACCCAGGTGGACAAACAATGGAAAAATGAGTCAAGGAAGACAGCGACAGTGTAAGATATGAAAATAATAATAATTTATGCTTTATTAAGGGTTCATGAGAGTGGGAGGGAAGGAGAGGGAGGAGAAAAAAATAAGCTGATACTGTGTTAATCCAGGTGGACTAGAGAAACAAATTTATAGACACTCATATGTGTCTAAGAAAGAGCTTAATATAAAAGAATAATTGTATATTGTTAACACATCGCAGCCCCGTGAAAATCAAATTCATAAGTTCTATATTAGTCCATATGTTAGTTACCATTCACCAAATTCCTCTTCAGACTCACACAACACATGTGATGATGCCAAATACAGGAAGATCACTGACCAGTGAGTGGAAAGTTTGTGGATCCAGTGGTGATGGAAGCATCTCGGCTGTGGTGTGAGTTTCTGCATGGCTCCTCCAGCTCCAGGGCTCTGGCTCTATCAGCGTAGCTCCATGTGGCTTGTCAATAGGAATGTCTCACAGGGAGAGTGAATGTGTCCTGCCTCCAGTGAGCTATTTATCCCTATAGTGCCTCCAAATGAGATCATCAAGCTGCAACCTAATTGACAGGCTAAACTCCACCCCATTTACTCTTAATAGTCTCAAGTTGACATCAGATTATGTTACTACCACAGATACCAAGGGCTCAAGTATAAGAAAATGCTTGGAAAGGGATAACAACACCATATGTACAAATGTGCTCGATGCATTGGATGCATGGATTGTTATAAGAGCTGTAAGATTCCCCCAATGAAATGATGAAAAAACATTGAGTGGAAGGCCCTGAAAGAGATGGAATGACACAGTGACTGAAGCAATGGTCTCAAGCAGGGCCAGACAATGTTTCCCTCTGTGTGCACAGGGCTGCCATGTGTCAGAGCCAACTCCATGGCACCTAACAACAACAAAACCTCCCAGCAGCGAGGTGGGGCTTGGAGTCAAGCATCATAACTTGAAAACCGACCCAAATAAAGCTGATGCATAGATAAGGGACTTGTCCCTGCGCTCTTCAATAGCGGAGATTAGCTCTTGTTCAGACTTTGTGGTTTTTGAAGTCACCTCCCATCTGGATCGTTCAACCCTTGCAATGGTGAATCTCTGAGCTGCTAACCAGGACAGAAGGGCTGGGGAGCCGATCCTTTAAGGAGAACACCTTGGCATCTCTATGAGTCAGAATTGACTGCATGGCACGCAACCACATCCACCACTACAACCACCAGAACAACAACGTCATCTACAAAGGTGTGATGATTATTGTCATTGGGCACTGCAGGCTTTCTGGTTACTTGGTCTATGGAAATGTAGCCTAACTCTCACCTCTGCAGGGAAACAGTCCACAGTGTTCCTAAAAGTGTTGCTGGAGGCGGGATGCAGGATGCAGGACGGTGTCTTTGACAAGTCTGAACACGAAGTCAGTTGACCTTGAGGGATGGACACCTGAATCCAACAGCTGCCACTGCCCAGTCTCTTAGGCCAGCAGCAGGAAGACATTCAGCTGCTCCCTGGAGTCAGCAATAGGACCTGAAACTGTGCCGCCAGGCTGGCTCACACTGCGTCCAGTAACAGTGGCCCGGCCAGGGATTTTGAAATAAAGAGCTTGGTTGCCCCTTCCTGTATTCACCTTCTGGTCGTCATCTCCTCTGCTGCCTTCATGCAAAGGCTTTATCCCTCCCTGCCTTTTTCTTCAGACTCAAAGACAGGTACAGCCATCCTCGTGCCTGCTCTGTGCGCACAGCCCACCCTTGGCCAGCTGCACCAGCCTTTGTGAGTCTGCGGAGCCTGGTCTTTATATTCCACCAAATGCTCTTTTCTATCTTCTTGAATTCCTTCCCGTGAAGATGTCTGCAGCACAGCCAACAGGAAGTCTCATCTGGGACCATCTTTCAATTAACCTCACAGATGATTCCAGGACCAATTGCCTGGTGTGCCAGAAGTGGGTTTCCCGAGAAAAGAAAAATCTCAAGGTCGTAGCTTTTCAGATTTAATAAGCCATCCCTGATCCCAGAGTCCCATAGAATGGGCAGAACATGGCAGACTGTCTGCAGAACTGGGTAGATCCTGAAACCAACCCCAAGTGCCACCATGTGTGTTAAAGAGAGGCGTCACCCAACCGCTCCATGGTGGTTCCAGGCAAAATCCATTCTGTGTGTTGTCACAAGGTGGTGGAACTTGATAAGGAGACCTTCACTGCTCAGGAAGTAAGGGTGGGCTCAAAATAATGTATTTCAGACATAGCCAAACAAAAATAAGACAACAGATGTTGCCACTAGAACCTACCACAAAAGCCAAACCAATCTCACTGCCATCAAGTTGATTTCAGCTCACAGTGATCAGGTCAAGCAGATTAGATCTGCTCCCTGTGAGCTCTTGAGACTGTAGATTTTTTTAGAGTCATCGAATTGGCACCCTATGTCACCCTGTACCACTCTATGCCACCTTGTGCCACCCTGTGCATGCACAACAGAAGGAAACACTGCCTATTCTGGTGCCATCTTCCTGACTGCTCCCATTCTTGAGCCCATGGCTGCAGCCACTCTACCCATCCATCCATCCATCCATCCATCCATCCATCCATCCATCCATCCATCTCGTTGAGGGCCTTGTAGATCTTTAGGGGAGTAGAATGCCTCATCTTTCTCCTGTGGGGTACCCAGCGGTCTCCAACTGCTGACCTTGTGGTTAGCAGCCCAGTAACCCACTACCCCTTCAGGACTCTTTACTGGGGCCCACAGTTGGTGAGTGTTAACAAACCATCAGTTTCTTTGCTAGCTGTTGGATACATTGTCTGCTGAATCCTTGCAAAACATCATACTTTGCCTATGATTTTTATCCCCGCTTAAGGGATAAGAAAATACTTTAGAGAGGAAGAGTGACACAGGCAGTGTCAAAACTTAAGCCAATTTATGATCAACTATCCAAGCCCAAGCATCTCACTCCAAAGTCATTCTCTACTTTGGAGTTACCAAAGTAACTTCCAGTCGTCCAGCCAGTAAAGGTAGACTGCATATCTGCTACGGACTAACCTGTGTGTTGTGCACATCTTAGTAAAGTAGGCTGCTTGAAAACACACGAGAGAACATTTTGAACAACTGATAGACCTTACCCTGAATTTCAAGAAGCTGTTTCATAAAAGAGAGAGAGAGAGAGAAGATAAAAAATGACTCTCAGATAAAGCCTCAGAGACAGGAACGTAGGTAAGTGGCAGGAAAGCACTGGCTCAGGAGAGGCTAGGTAAGAGAATTTCACTGTGAATTAGTTTAATTTAAATTAATTAATTTCCATTTAAGGATGGATAATATTGTAGTTGCTAGTTGCCATTGAGTTGTCCCAACAGCATGTGGTCTGCTGCCTTCCACCATTCCCATGATGATTTATTTTGGTGCCGTGAGTGCGCTGCTGTGGTTTTCATGCTCACCCTCCCATTGGGCATTCTCCTTGTTTCCGCTGACCCTCGCCTGGAGATTGGTCTTTCTTGATGATGTATCCAAAATAAATGGAACTCTCTCCATTCTAGCCTCTGAGGGCCATTCTGGCTGTATTTCTTCGAAGGTCAAGTTATTTGTTCTTTGAGCCGCCTATTGTATATTCTATATTCCTTACCAACATCACAGTGTGAAGGCACCAATTCCTCTTCTGTCTTTTCTTTCCATTATGCAGCTTTCACGTGTGTATGAAGCAGCTGAAGAGACCATGACTTTGGTGAGGTGTCCCTTGCTCTTTAAAGGGGCACCTATGATTTTAAAAGCTTCACAGATTTCTTTGACTATTATTTATCACAAACACATGTTGTTGTTGTTGTTGTTGTTAGGTGCCATTGAGTCCAGTCCTACTCATTGCAATCCTATTCAGCACGGAATGAAACACCACCCAGTTCTGAGTCATCCTCACAACCGTTAATGTGTTTGTGCCTCTTGTTGCAGCTGCTGTGTCAATCCATGTCACCTAAGTTTTTGTTTTGTTTTTCGATACCTTTCTACTGTACCAATCATGATGTCCTTTTACAAGGATCGGTTACAAGTCCATGAGACCAAGTTTTGCTATCCTTACTGCTAAGGAGCATTGTGGCCGGTCTTCTTCCAAGACTGGTCTGTTTGTTCTTTTGGTAGTCTTCAGGACTCTCAACGTTCTTCCCTGGCTCCATCATTCAAGTGCATCCATTCTTCCTTGATCTTCCTTCTTCAGTGTTCCACTCTGACATGCATGTGAAGTGATTAGAAAATACCATGGTTTGGGACTGGCACTTCTTAGTGCTCAACGTGACATCCCTGCTCCTCTCTGCTTTAAAGAGATCCCAGGTCGCAGATTGGCTAGGACAATGTGTTGCTTGTTCTCTTGACTGCTGCTTCTATGTGCATTGTTTATGCCTCCAAGCTAGGTACAATCCTGAATACTTTCAATCTTTTCCTCATTTATCATGATGTTACCAATTGATTCAGTGGTGAGGATTTTTGTTTTCTTTACACTGAGCCGCAGTCCATATGGAAGGCTCCAATCCTTGGTCTTCATCAGCAAGTGCTTCAAGTCCTCCTCACTTTATGGATGCAAATTTGTGTTATCTGTATAGCGCAGGTTAAAGGCACAATAGATGTCATTACAGAGATTAAACTGTATATCAAACTTGTACATAGAAACAAGTAGCCCTTACCCGAGCAGGACATCTCACCAGCTGAGCTCTTAGACAGATATATATGCCCCTAACACTCATACCCATGTTCCTGTGATTTGTCTTGGATGAGCCAAGGCATTGTGCTTTTATGAAGCCCGTGGATAGGCGTCAGGTATAGGCAAGGTTTCAAAGCATTTCTATGAGTGTAGGAATCTCCCCCTTAAGGGTGGCTAGGTGCTTGGATCTACTTGTACCAGAGACTGAACTTATCACATCAATTTCTTTTTCTTTCAATGCTCTGGTTGTGGCCCATGGTTCCTGGCACTGAGGTCTTATGTCCTTTAAGATTTTTGTGTTTAATTTAATAAACATGGAAGGAAATTTCAACTGTTGGCTGATGAACAGCGTTGGTGTTATTGCTTTCATTGCATGGATGAGACACGTTTGTGGTAGAAAAAGAGGAAATCCACAGGCAACAAGAAGAGGCTAATTCACTGACCCAGCATTTGCTCTTCCTCCAACAGAAGGTGGTGGGCTGTCAGCCTCCTGCCCCCTTCACTGGGCTTCCTTTGAGAAGGCTCAGGCCTGGACGTGCATTTGTGTTCTCTATTGGACGCCCACTCCTCTGTTAGTGAAAAAGAGTGGAACATCCCCAGGTGTTTGCTGCAAAATTAACACATTAAGATGTAGTCTCCTTCCCCCAGAGTGTTGAGCCTTCAGAAGGTCTTGTTCCTACGGGGAAGTATGGGGAGGGGGAGGGGGGTTTAAAGTACTGTTGAGAGGAGCAGGATAGCATTATTTAAGGATTTGAGGAAGTGATAAGGACCTGTTGCTGACACCCGGGCTTGGCCAGGGTTCCTCTCTGCTCCAGGAAGGCCCCTGTGGTCTTTGGGCTGAGATATATGCTGACCCTCTGTCCTTGTATTGTATGACTTGGGGCCCTAATGCAGCATGTGGCCAGTACAATGGAGGGAAAGAGAGATGTCTGATCTGCTGGGGAGGCGATGCACGACCCTAGGGAGGAAACCATATGTTATTACCAAGCACAAGGCTTCCCAAAGGAGGCCCTGGTAAGTGTCCGCTGGCTTGAATTTCATTTCCATCAGCGTTGTCAGCTATTGAACTGTCACCAGCAGGCTGCGTCTGCAGGACACCAGCTTCTCCAAGAACTTGGGCCTGAATACGAACAATAGAGCTTTCACAGTGTGATGGTCGAACAAAACATCAACACAGCTTAGGGTACGAATTCCCCCAACGAGTCCAGTGGAACAGCAGGGTCGGCAGAATGTAAATGGATGCTCATAGAGTAAAAGGTCCTGTCTCTTCTGAAAAGCTCAGGACAGTCTCACAAAAACAAAGTCAATAGGTTTGTTTGCTTTCCAATGAACTAAGGGATTAATTTTTAAAAACCTGCCTTTTAAAACTTGGAAACATGATCTTTTTTTTTTTTAAGTAACTGCTACTAATATCTTTACTCACTACAAGAGACATAGGAATTCCACTGGACATGGAAGCAAAGATGCCAGGGAGAGCAGGAGAAATCAGATTAGAGAAGTTTGCCTGTGGTCACAGGAAAGTCTTGAATAGGAACATAAAAGCAGACAGTGTGGATCTGAGGCAGGTGGTCTTCCCCTGCTGAAGACTTCCATTCTCTCGGGGGAATAGCAGGTAAAGATATAGCTAACAGTGAGAAGAAATGACCAGGCACTGTAAAAGGAAGACAGCGTAGCTCTCTCTTTCTTGGAGTCCAAGAGGGCAGGATCATGAAAAATCTGGTCAATGAAATAGCGTCTCTGGGGTGCACTGCACTGAGCAACCACTTGAAGGATGTAGTCATTAATTAAAAGGTAGGGAGACCTCTCAGCACAATTGCATGTTCAAGCTCAGGTGGGGAGTTAGTGCATTGAACTACAATGTGGCTTAGCCCAGAGTCTCAGGCTCTAACCAAGACTCTAGCCTAGAGTCTCCACCCTAAAGACTGATGTCTTAAGTCCACTCAGAGTCACCTCAGAAGATAAGTCTGGGGATCTACTTCCTCAAAACTAGCACTTAGAAAACCTTACAGAATAGACTTATACTTTGACACATGTGGAATCTCTGTGAGTCAGAATTGACCTTGCCAGCCTCTGAGTTTGGCGTTCTGGGGCACAGAAATATTCCTAATGCAAGTCAGGCACGGGGTGTGGCTCACTAAATAGTTTCAGAAAAAGAAGGTCAGAACTGAACAAGACCGGACGCATTGCATGGAAATAGATGCAGGGAATCATTAATCCGGGTGCATCGGTGTGGTGATTGGGGGAGGAAGGATGGAGATCAGTCTCATGAGGAGCACCTTCAGAAAAGCAGAGTATGTGAGGAGCATGGAGGATTTAAATTGAGGACCAGTTTCCATCCCATTGAGAAGAACAAGGTCCATCAGCAAAGCAACCCAGTGCTATTTCAAGGTGTCAGTGAGTCAGGTCCAACTCTCGGTGACCTCGTGTGCAACAGAATGAAACTGCTCAGGCCTGTGTCCATCTCAAAACTACCGTTCTGTTTGAGTCATTGTGGTAGCCGCTGCATCAGTCCATCTTGTTAGGGATCATCTTCTTTTTCACTGACCCTCTACTTTATCAAATATGTTGCCCTTTTCCAGGGATACATCTCTCCTGAGAACATGTCCATAGGACCCTGAGATAAAGTCTTGTCATCTTCACTTCTAAGGACTATTCTAGTTGTACTTCTAAGACAGATTCATATTTCCTGGTTACTCTTAATGGTCTTCACTATCACTGTAATTCAAATCCATAATTTTTTCTTTAGTAGTAATCATGGTCTAATTTTCACATGCATCGGGGGTGGTTGAAAATGCCATGGCTTGGTGTGCAGGAACCCTGCTGGTGTAGTGTCTATGTGTTGCACTGCTCACTGTAAGATCAGTAGTTCGAAACCATCAGCAGAAAGATCAGTCGAAAGATGGCACTTTCTACTCCTGTAAGGAATGATAGCTTGGAAACTCACAGGGGCAGTTTTCAGAAGGGTGCCTGTGTGCTGGGATTGACTTGGTGGCAATGAGTTTGGTTTTGGTTTTGGATCAGGTACACTTTAGTCTTCAAAGTGACATTCTTTTAAAATAAACACTATAATAACCTTTCTATATCTGATTGTAACAAGGAATCTTGGTTTCACAAACATTCTGGATTTTGAGGTCTATGAAAATGAGAACGGTGCATCACCATGCAGATTGTGATTCTGTGTCTTTCTCAAAGATCAAAGTTGAATCTCTCCTTGCTTATAATACCAGATGAGAGCAGGCAGATGTTTGTCCCATGCTCACAGAAAGGAGGAGGTAATATGTAAACCAGAAGTAAGATCGATGCCATCCAAGTGGTCAGGCAGGAGTGGAGAGATGACAGGCCTGCCAACGCTGCTGTGAACCACCCAGAAAGGCTCCGGGTCACAAATAGTCAAGGTAGCTGGAGGTGTGGGCCACAGACAGGACTGGCCGGAAAAATGATACCCAAACTGATCCAAAGACCTATTGGATATGCTTACATTTATTTCAGTGTGGCCGTCAATGTTCATATGAGATGCCAGGGCTCAAAGCACCAGAGGGTGTGAGCAAAAGACTTTGAAGCATGGTGGGGAACGCTGCCAATTGCTGGCCACCTTCCATTCCCATGGTGTCAACAAGGCTGCTGCAGACACTTTTCATGAGTTGTATTGACCTCTGCGTACTTTTAAGAGCATTTAGTATCTGAAGCTGAGTATGTCCTGATCCCTCACAGTCAGCTACATGAAAACAAAACCTATCCTCTCATTTTCACTCACTTGGATTGACTGCTAGTCTGGATTTTGCATTTTATACCAGGTTCCTTGGTGTCAAGGAGCTTGAATAAAAACAATAAAACACAACAAAAACCCAACAAACCTCAAGAATAAATAGCAGACATTTATTTCTAACTTGCTGCCCTCCTTCTCTGAGACATCTGTATAATGCAAACGGAGTTTGACTTTTATCAAAATAAACTAAATTATATGGGAGAGAGAAAGGGAGAGAAAAACTGGCCTTCATTTACAGATTTATACTGACTTGCATAAGACAGTGATTAATATATTATAATCTTTTGTCTCGTGGGCAAAGATAATACATTTTCATACATCATTTTTTTTCAGATTGAAAAACCGTTTGTCTACAAGTCACAGTTAAAATGCATATTGTTAGAATATGATTATTGTTGATTTTACAATTTGTCTTTGTTCCCCACTTCCTTATTTTCCTCTCCCATTTATTAACTTATTATTCAACAGTCATTTATTAAACTTGTTGTGTTTCCTCCTCTACCAGGGGAAAACCACAGAGCTATATTTTATGCTTTTGTAATGTTGTGAGTTGGAAGCAAAGCTCTCACTCGGCAGACCCCGAGGAGGTGGTGTGACCTTGACCAAGGTCTCTTCCTTCTTAAGATATCCTAACAATGGGGTGATCGTGCTCAAAGGGCTCCAAAACCCTTTCTTGTGAGAGTGTTCTGAGAGTGGCGAGAACGAGGACTATATGAGCAAACAAGGTGGTAAGGCACCATTGACCCAGTAGTTGAAGGCTTACCTTCCATGTCGGAGATCTAGGCTCTAACCTCAGCCAATGCACTTCACGTGAAGCCACTTCACGTGAAGCCACGTGGGCAACGTGCATGTTTCCATGATGTGGTGCAGGTTTCAGCCTTGCTGCGAGATTAAGATGAGCAATGAAACCAGGTCTAGTGATCTACTTCTGAAAACCAGCCAAGGCTTGGCTCTTTGGTTGTCATGGGGTGATCCTGAGTTTACAACAAGGAGTATGGAAGACTCTCTAAGAGTGTGATGCCAAATGCACGTGACAGAGATCCCCAGAGCCTCCAGACGCAAGTCTGGGAAGGAAATGAGACCACTTCATATGCATCTCAGCCAGAAGTCATATGCTAGTCAAGCCTTCTCTGAACCTGAGATGAAAGTATAGTCCCTACTGTGAATGAAAAGGCTCCTTGCTGGACCATCTGCAGTGATGAGAAGACAGGGCAGCTCCAGGGCAAGGGGACCCAATGCCCTCACTCTTCGATTGCCAGAGGAAGTTTATATACTCACCCGGTCAGTAGACCTGGTGATGTAGAGGGTGATGTGTTAGGTTGCTACCCACAAAGTCAGCAGTTCAAAATCCCCAGCTGCTCCGAAGGAAGAAGAGGAAACTTTCTGTGCTCCTAAAGAGTGACAGTCGTGGGAACCCACAGGGGAAACCTTCCTCTGTCCTATAGGGTCACCGTGAGTTGGAATAGATGGGATGAGAGTTAACTTGGCTGGGTTTTGGTCAACAGACCAGAAGACCGGAACCTGGCATGCATTTTCTACTGGTTCTCAATAGAAGCTCACCTGACTCTTCATTTGTGTGTCTTAGGATAAAATTTCCAAGGGTGAACAGTAATCATTGAAGGAATTCTCCAAAAGGGAATTTTCCCTTTATTGTAGCGTTCCTATTCTGCTTCCAAAATGCAGAATGCATCTCCTTGGCATGTGAGGGGCCCTACAATGGGAATTCTAAAGAGCTTTATTTTGCCTTTCATCATACATCATAGTAAAGGATCTGAGGCTGATCATGAATTCTTTTTCAACCAGAAATGTGTATTTTAATTCTCCACATTTTTTATCCTTCCTAATCCAGAGTCCTCTTTGCTTCATAAAACAATTGTGTTTTCCACTCCAAGGGCTAAACCAAGAAAAAAGAGATCGTTGGGTCTGAGCCAAGAGAAAGCATGTTTGAATGTGTGTGTGTGTGTGTGTGTGTGTTGGTGTGAATGGGTGTCTATATGTGTGTCTAAGTGCATCTGTGTTGGTATGTGAGTGAGAGTGTGTATGAGTGTGTCTGCGTGTATGGTTATGTGAAAGTGAATGTATGCGAGTGTGTGCGTGTATATATTTGTATGTCTATGTGCTTGTTGCATGTGTGTGTGTGTAGGTGAGAGGGAATGTGTGCAAGTCTATGTGTGTTTATCTATATCTATGAGTGTGTGTTGAGTGCCAGTGTAAGAGTGGGTGTTTGTGAGTTTGTCTGTGTTTGAAAGTGGGCACAGAGGGTATGTGTGTGTGATCAATTTGTGTGTGTGTTGTGTAAGTGATGTGTGAGAATGTGTGTGATGAGTGTGAGTGTCTACGTTGGGTGTTTCTATTTATGTATGGGGAAGGGGCTAGGTGTGTGTGTGAGAGAGTGAATTTGTCTGTGTGAATGTAGGACTGTGTATGTGTGATATGTGTCAGTGTGCCTGTGTAGGTATGAGTGTGTGTGTGAGAGAATCTATAAGCCTTTACATGTTTATCTTCCATATAAGTGGCATTGAAGAGGCATCTCTGAATTTGTTTCTACATAAAGCACATACCGTTTCTCCTGCACTCTTCTCAGACTACTACCATCATCTCCTGAACCCTACAGAATAACCTGCAATCAGTTTGATGGCTTAACAATGAGAAAGGGGATCAGAGGGGCTTCGTCTGAGCCTTTCCATGAAGCACACGCATTTCACATCCCCTCTGACCCAGCCCATGATTTGCATTATAATAACTACATTATACGTACACATTTTTCTCTGTCACTGGGATGTAGAAGATTTAATACCACAGTGAGCATGACATATCGAAGGCTGCAAAAGAAGACTGAAAATAAAGCCCTTCCTGAAGGGTTCATAATTGCCTTATGATTCATTTACTCGAACGTTGTCCATATAAAACCAGAAACCACTTTGGCAAAGGTTTACTGTAGAACTCCGTTTGCCCCTCACCATTTAAAAAAAATCTTAAACTAAGTCCTGGATGCTGCATGTAAGGTGCGAGGGCCCATCTTACTGCAAGCACCCACAACCCCTATTCACAGCCACCAGGATGAGCGTCGCATCAGCCCCACAGACACGTTCCTAGCTTGAGAAGTGGGGGAGGCTGAGCAGTCACACCTGCATCTATGAAATGTCCCCTCCTGCTCTGTGTCTGCCTGCATTGGCCAACAGCAGGGCCACCGAAGCCAAAGACCCCGTGTTCTGGGCAAGCTCAGGTGCCACACAGCGGCATAGAATGATACGCACACGCCCCATTAGCATTTCAGAACTTACCTGGCGACAAGGTTGACACTAAGAATAGATAAGCACACCCAAAAGGAGCAGTTAGTTCTACCTCTTCTCTCAGAAGACCTCATCCAGGGCGTCAAGGTGGCTCTGCAGGGTAATTATAAGATGCCAGCCTTGCTCCTTTGAAAAGATAAAACAAAGACAAAAACACCTCACTGTCACAGCGTCAATGCCCATTCATAGTGACCATACAGCAGTGTAGAACTGCCTGTGTGAGCGTCTGAGACGATCACTCTTTACAGGAGTAGAAAGCTCTGTTTTCCTCCAGAGGAGCAATTAGTGGTTTCAAACTGCTGACCTTGCAGTTAGTAGTACAATGTGTAACCACTACGCCACCAGGACTCCTCATTCATATGAAGGGTAGGTCTTTCTGTCCAGAGTGTTTACTCAAGTGGAAGAAGAACACGCAGGGGACTCCTTCAAGTCTATTTAACTATGTCCTTGCTTTTTATCCATGGGCCATGGACACATAGGCTCTGTTAATGTAAGCTGAAAAAGTGCAGGCACCACTACATTAGGTGCCCCGCTGATTTTTTAAAAAGAAATATGTATGCAAATAGAAATCATTGTCTCTTTAGTATTATTATTCACTCAGAGTTGAATTTCCCCTGTAAGTCCTTCGCATTTGAGTTATCAGAAGTGAATGGTTTCCCAACTTGACTCTACACTGATGGGGAGCATATCAGGCATTTTACCACAATGTTGCTGTTGGTGAGGCTGTTGTTGTTAGGTGGCGTAATCAGTTCCAACCCTATACATACAACAGAAGGAAACAACATCCACCACTAGACTGTCAGGTGCCATCGAGTCAGTTTGACCCAGAGTGACCTTATATACAACAGAGGAAAATGCTACTTGTTCTTGGGCCATCTTCTCAATTGTTCTGATTGTTGTAGCCACTGTGTCAACAAGGTGTTGAGGGTCCTCCTCATTTTCATTCTTGATAACATGTCCAAAGCATATGAGAAGAAGTCTTGCCATTGTTGCCCCTAAGGAGCATGTTGGCCCTACTTCTTCCAAGACAGATCAGGTTGTTCTTTTAACAGTCTGTGTTAGTCCAGGTTGACTAGAGAAACAAATCTAAAGCCACTCATATGTGTAAGAGAGAACTTTATATTAAAGAGTAATTGTATATTAAGAAAACATTCCAGCCCAGTCTAGATCAAGTCCATAAGTCCAATAGTAGCCCATAAATCCGATACTAGTCCATAAATTACTCTTCAAACTCACGTAGTTACTTCCAATGATACAAAATGTAGGAAGATCACAGGTCGGTGGGTGCAAAGCCTTGTGAATCCAATGGCAGTGGCCACATGGGCAGGGCTCTGGCTGTCATCAGCATGGCTCCATGTGGCGTGTCAGCAGGAATGTGAAAGCAGAGAGCGTGTGGCCTGCTTAAAGGGAGAGTGAGAGGAAGGTCATGTACACAAGGACACATCATCAGGCTGTGGCTTGTTTGACAGGCTACACTCCATCCCTATGCATATTTATCAAGTTGACATGAAATTATGTAACTGTCCCAAGGGATGCAGGCCAGAGTGGCACACTCGCTGTTACTCCTAGTGATCCACTTCCAGTATTTTTGCTTCCTGTCCCAGCAACTCTATCCTCTTCAGGCCTGGAGGTCCTAGTTCCAAAGGAAATAACAGTCTCATCTGGAAACAAAGCAGTGATTCCACTGAACGGGCAGCTAAGAATGTCCCCTGGCCACTTTGGGATCCTCATGTCTTTGGATCAACAGGTAAAGAAGGGTTTCATTGTACTGAGTGGTGTGATTGATCCTGATTACCACGGGGAAATTGGACTGGTGCTACATAATAGAGGTAAAGGAGACTGTCTGGAATCCAGGAGATTCCCTAGGCTCTCTCTTAGCACTACCATGCTCTGTGACTAAAGTAAATGGTAAACTATCCAATCCTGCCAGGACATCTGTGTTAGTCTGGGTACATTAGAGAACAAATCCACATAAACTCATGAATAAAAGAGAGTTTTATAGAAAGGGTAAGTGCACATCAAGAAAACATCCCTACCCAGTGCTGCCCAAGCCCACAAATCCAACATTAACCCATATGCCCCACACCAATCCACAAAGTCCTCCTCCATCTCACAAAACACACATTATGATGCTGTCTGCAGGAGGAAAGCCAAATCAGTGAATGTGTAAGCATCTCAGTGCTGGCAGGGGTCTCCATACAGCTGCTCCAGCACCCAGGGCTATATTGGGGTGGATCCATGTGGCTTCTCCTTGGGGGTGTCTTGCAGGAAGTGAGCCTTGCCAGCGGAAGCAAGGAACTGGCTAAAGCAGCTGCACCCTGGTCTGACCACCACAAAGCAAGAGACCAAAGAACTAGAAAGGCAAGGCTCACTGAGCCATTTATCCCTCTGCTCTTCAATTAGCCCCACAGGTGTTCATGTGTTTATACCCTTCAGGAATGACTGGATGGGTTATCCCACGAGGTAAAGAACTACATGACCAGCTGAAAGGCAAAGGAAATGTAAAATGGGTAGTGAAAGAAGGTGGTTCTACCAATCAGTTACGACCATGTGATGAATTGCAAAAGTGAGGTTTGTAATTGTCTGTATTTTTTCTTTATATGTGCTTAATGAATTCCTTTGCTCATGTACAATATACCAGATACAAATAGATTCAGTGAGTTTTCATTTATATATATAACAAATTTATGATGTTAGGTATAAGTGCGATTTCATTAATGTCTGGAAATTATGTATGACTAAGAATTGTGTACAAGTGCCAGGTTGGCAAGGGGTGCACTGTTATAGTTGGGGCTATTGTGATAACGAGGCTTCCACAGTAACATGTGGGCAAGGGTTTAATCAGGTTGCAGTTTGATTGGAGGGTTACATGACCAATGGCTTTCCAGGACTGGCCCCTTCCCTCTCTTCTTCCTTGGTGATCAGACCAGTACAGTGATGCTTAGCTAATTCTTTGCCTCAATCATGTGCATGTGCTACACTACCTGCAGAGCCAAGCGAACCATGGATTGTGTTGCTAGAGTTTGAGGCTCCTTTGAGACCTTCTTTGTCATACTGCTCATGTGTACATTGCTTGAGTTCAAGATCCCATAAAGACCAGCTTTGCTAAGCTCCTGCTTTCCCACCGCGCTGTCTGCTGCTTCAGGCAGACTCTGCCTACCTTGCCTGAGGAAAGACTCCTCTGTTTGCTTCCTTGGCCTGGGACCTGGCAGCCCATGTGAGTTGAAGGACATTCACTATATTTACTTATTCCACAAAAGTGAGTTGAACTGAGCCTGCTGTACTGCTGTGTGGACTAATTGTTATATCCCTTCTCACTGTATAAATCTATCCTTTTAGATATAGATCTAAGTGTTATATACACACACATAAACACACATTTTAAGTGTCTTTGTTTTGTTTCTCTATAGAACCCTGCTCAGCATGTAGTCCATGGTATGTTCATGATTCTTCTCCAGCACCATAATTCAAATACATCAACCCTGATTCAGTCTTCCTTATTCAATGTCCCACTTTCACATACAGATGAGGCAATGGGAAATACCATGTTTGGAATCAGACACCCTTTAATACTCAAAGCAACCACCTTGCTTTTCAACACTTTAAAGAAGTCTTGATTTACTTATTGTGATGTGCCACTTGATTAGAGATCCCGTGAGCATTGACAGTGCTGGACAGTAGGTACAAAATGACCATGTTGGAAAGCTAGGAGTTGCTATTTGGGGAATGAAGCCCATTCTGAAAATATGAACAGGTTAAAATTCACAGTGTGCCAACTATGAACAAGGAGTTGGTGCATGAACGGGGGGACATTCTGTTCTGCTGAACTTAAGTTTGCCATGAGTTTGATCTGACACTGTGGCAGATAATAACCAGCCCTAAGTACTGGCAGGAGCAGGATCACTGCACCCACTGAGTTTTACATATGGGGGTCGATGGTGTCGGTTGTTGGTTTGCCTCCATCTCGTGACAGCCTTGACTATAACAGGATGAAGTGTTACCCACTCCGGTGCCATCATTATGGCTGTGGGCAACGTTGAGTCCCTTGTTGAGACTATTGTGGCATCTCATTCCGGTGGGGGCTAGGAGATGGGAAAGGGGTTCAGCACTATATTAGAGAAGATTGAGGTGGGATTCCAAGGGCTTTCACTGGCTAATTTTCAGAAGTGGATCACCTGACTGTATTTCATTGTCTGTCTTAGTCTGCAAACACTGTTGAAATCTGTCCATCATGGGTAAGTCCACTGGTATGGAAAGGACAGGTGGTATAGTTTCCAGCATCATAGCATAGCAACACATGGGCCATCACAGAACAACACACAAACAGACAGGAGGTGCTTATACATGTTGTGACTAAATATTCACAGAAGTCCAACTGTGATGTTAGTGTTTGTGTCAACTTGCCTGGGTCAGAATTTTCAATGGTTTGGCAGTTAAGAAATAGTAGTTCCTCATGATGTGATCTCACACAATGTAATTAACTCATAATAGTCTCCTCTTTGAGCAGCCAATCAGTTGGAAGAAGATTACAGTGGAATACAGCTCACTTACTCGGGTTACAGCCCTGACATAATTGAAGGGAAGTTTCTTCTGCCTGCTTCCTACAGAAGGCTGCGGTGGAAATGCACGCTTGGTTTTTGCTAGGTCTGGATCCTGCCTCTGGCTCATGGAGGTCCTACTGCATTGCCTGCTGGTCCCAGGAGTCCTCAGTATCTTGACATCTGAACTCCTGACCTGCCATTTGGGGCTGCTGACCTTGCATTCATCTGTCACTGCCACCTCCACCTGCAGAGTGTGGGGATTCAGGAGGGATTTTTTTGCTTCTATAATTGTGTGAACTTTTCTTAAAATATAAATTTTTCATATATATATATATATTAGTAAAAGGTTTCTGGACACCCAATGACCAAATTGAATTTAAATCAACTATGCAGTGAATCAGAGGTAGTTCTGGCAGTGCTAGCATGTGTGTCAATGTTTCCGACAGAAAGGGGTTGCAGGGATAAAGTCTAAGAAGCTCAGCTCTAGCAAAGTCACAGTAATGCCCAGCATAGTGGCATGTGGGTCAGGGCAGGCTGGCTTTTGATGCAGTAAAAAATGTCTCCTAACCATCAGAATTTGCTCTCGAGTCACTTCCAACGCATGGTGATCTCATAGGACAGAGGTGAATAAACCCCCCCCCCCCAGGGGGGGTGTTCTGAGGCCATGATCTTTCTGGAGTCAAATGTCTCCTCGCTCTCCCAAGCAGGGACAGGTGGGTTCCAACTGATGACCTTTTGGTTAGCAGGCCAACACTTAACACTGTTGCACAAAGCCAACTGGGATTTCCTGTTGGAGCAAACTCCTTGTCAGGCTACACGACTCCCCACGTTAGCGTTTTTCCATGGTTGAACCAGTACTTCGGGGTGTACTTCCTCTTGGACATTCTCCTGTTCATGATCCAGGAGTGGAGGGGCAGGGTTATGATGTCCAGGGTAGAGGAACAGAGGACTAGAAAGTAGAGCATTCAAAACTCAGGGTCTTTTTCCCTTTCACAGGCATTGCTCTCACATACAACCAATCAAAGCAAGTCCCAGGACCCTGAGTAACCTCAAGCCACATGATCAGGAATGTCCTTCAATGCCTGCAAGGACAGAAGACCCTGAAGAGTCTAAGTCGTAACACAAATGCCAGGCATCTACTACTCTGAAAGCTACTACACGGATGAAGAACGTGAGTTGCAGACAGTTGTTCCTATGCCTAAGCGCATGCATGCAGCCACTGTGTCGATCCAGCTTGTTAAGGTCCTTTCTATTTTTGCTGCTTCTCCACTTTACCAAACATGATGTCCTTCATGGGCTGCTCTTTCCTGCCAATATGTCCAAAGTATGTAAGGCAAAATCTCACGATCCTTGCCTCTGAGGAACACAGTCCATATTTCTTATTTTTCCTTTTGGCAGTCCATGGTACTTTTAATATTCTTCCTGGACATCACAGTTCAAATGCAGCAATTCTCCTTTAGTCTTCCTCATTCAATGCCCAACTTTCACACACATAAGGCAATGGGATATACCATGGCTTGGGTCATGTGCATCCCAGTCCCCAAAGTAATATCATTGCTTTTCAGCACTACAAATAGTTCTTGTGCATCAGATAATACTCACTGAAAAGTGTCTTTTGATGTCTTGACTGCTGCTTCCATGAGCATTGATTGTGGATCCCAAGCAAGACAACATTCTTGACAATTTCAACCTTTTCTCCATGTAACACGATGCTCTCATGAATTGGTCCAGTTGCAAAGATTTTGCTTTTCTTTACGTTGAGTTGTGATCCATTCTGAAGCCTCTTAATAAAACTTCCTCTGAAACTTTCTATTAGTCATAGAGAATGTCTAGGCTGAACACTTGGGCCAAGCACTTGCTAACTGCTTGAGCAATACTGCGCTTTGTATTGTAAAGATGAACCTGAATGAATGAGCAAGAGTTGGCCTGCAAAGTTGGGTGACTGGGTCTGTAGTTGTAACCAATGTGTGAAATTGGTTCATTTTGGATCAATCCTATGCTGAAAATCTGCATTTCCAGGCCAGATATAAGCCCCTGGGTGCTTCTTAGGTTGTTGTCATTGTTAGGTGCCACTGAGTTGGTTCCAAATAATAACGACCCGATGCACAAGACATAAAACTCTGCCCCATCCAGCACCATCCTCACCAGGGAGCTTGAGCTTGAGTCTGTTGCTGACAGTCACTGTGTCAATTCATCTCCCTGAGCATCTTCCTCTTTTTCTCTGTCCTTCGATTTTACCAAGCATGATATCCTTCTCCAGGGACTGATGTCTCCAGACAATGTGTCCAAAGTATGCAATTTTTAGTTCAGCTCTTTGAGTCTATTTTTTCTTCCATTTGCCTTAGCTCACTCTGTGACTACGAGCAAGCTTCAGTCTCTTCTGACATCCTCTTTGATCTTTGCCTTCATTACATCCAAAATGCATGAGATGACTCTTCATTCTAGTTTCTAAGGAGCTTTCTGACTGATTTGTTAATCGGATTTTTTTTAGTAGATTCCCCCCATTTCTTGTTCAAAATTACCCAGAGGAGTCCCTGGGTGGTGCTATTGGTTCCCAACTCCAAAATCTCCCTGCCATTGAACTGATTCCAATGCATAGCCACCCTATAGCACAAAGGAGAACTGCCTCTCCGGGTTTCTGAGACGGCAAATCTTTAATTAAGTAGGAAGCCTCATCTCTCTAGAGGGGTGACTGGTGGTTTTGAACTGCTGGCTTTGCAGTTATGAGCCCAAGGAATTGCATCCTCCAAAAGGTTAACACTTCTCATCCATGCAGACGCACTTGGCCGAAGGAGCTGGTGACCTTCTTACAAAGATTCTGGCACATTTGTGGTTGCCTTGAATTGAATGAGCTTCATGGAAACTGGGTTGATCTTGTTGTTATTGCTTTCCACACTGCAAGGGACAAGATCTGGCTATGACATACAAATGAATTCCTTTTTCAGGTTTGCTTCTGAGCTGCAGATGTCAGTGTCACCGCCCACGAGAGGTTACATAATGTGTATCATTTCATTGAATTGTACTTTTTGACCCGATTAATACAAATTTACTAGTTTTAATTATTCTCTTTCCCATATTTTTCTCTATTGGGTTGTTAAAAATAATAATCTTTGAAATTACCACTTAAAATTTTTAACTGTCCTTCTTCATGATCAGTAGTGATTCTTAGGCTCTTTCAAGGTTCATTAAAATGTCCCTGACTTAACTTAATTTATGTTATGATGTGTTTTAAATAGGCATGCCTCCAAAGATGTATATATGTGCCTTATGCTCACACTTCCTATAAAACCATAAAGCCAAAGCATATCTACATTAAAATGAGCAAAATTTCACTTCCAATATAATTCACACTAAAACACAGATTTAACATGACACATGGAATTACCCCTTGAAGCAAAATTGGAGAAGGACAGGAAGGTCAGCATGCCCCAGAATCTTGCATTAGTTGCTCACCATGAATGGGATCTCCATATTAGAGAGCAATTCAACTAACATTCCAGTATCCCAGGAGGGGTAACATGTTAGCTTGTTTTCATCAATCACCGGGTCTGCTCTGGATTTCTGGATAAATCCTGGCCTCTCTGGGGCTGCACTGAGGTTTCACAAATACTCTATTTTGATTTCATCACAAAGAAGAAACTTTGTACACTACATTGAAAATAACGTACAGACTTGGGCATCATAAATGACTTGGAACTCCCTGGAGACAGTGACCCAGTATCACATGGATGCTAGATTTGATAAATATTATATATGAAAACATTAAATTCAAGCTAACTGTAGGAGCAGAGGGCAGATTCATAGACCCCTGGGAAAACTGGCCTTTTCCTATCCAGCCATTCCCTCTCATCTGTCCACATGTTTGACCTCAGCCAATTGATTGGAAGATTGAAGTTCTACACTGGTCACTGAAGAAAGTAAGGTCTGTGTGTCTCTGCTAATGTAGACACCCTCCCCGCCCCCCTAGCCAAAGCAGTTCCCCTAGGTTGATGCTGAACCATGGGAAGGAAGCCCATATGCAGTAGAGGAGAGCTGTACTCCAGGGGCATTTCAGCAGATGTGACCTTTAAGAGTGATATAGTCATGACTTTCTCCTGAGGAGCCTCTGCATGGAATTGAATCTTCAGTCTTTTAGTTGACAGTAAGAACTTAACCACGTTCACCACCCAGGAATTCTTGTTAATGTAAAACCACATGGGACTCTTGTGCCACCCAATTTTGTTGTTCTGTGTCATTGAGTGTTTTTCGACCCATAGTGACTCTATGTACAACAGAAAGAGAAACTACCTACTTCTGGTTCATTCTCAGAGTTGTTCCTCTCTTTGAACCCATTGTTGCCACCACTGGGTCAATCCATACCACCAAGGGCCTTCCTCCTTTCTGCTGCCCCTCTACTTAATGAAACATGATGTTGTTCTCAAGGGATTGATTGGTCTTTTCTCACAATATGTTGAAAGAATTTAAGACAAAGTCTGGCCATCCTTGCCCCTGAGAAGGGCCCTGGTCTTACTTCTTCTAAAAGAGATTTATTTGTCTTTTTAGCAGTCCATGGTATTTTCCATATTCTTTACCAACCCCACAATTCAAAGGCACTGATTCTCCTCCAGTCTTTGTTATTTATTGAGCAACTTTCACATACATAGGAGGCAATTGAAATTACCATCACTCGGGTCAGGTGCATCTTCACCTTCAAAAGCAACATTCTTGCTTCTCCATACTCTAGAGAGTTTGAAAATAAAACACAGAAGAATATGTAGATTGAAAAATACACAAAGTCATTCTACCACAGAGAGCTAATCGATATTTCACTATTTCAGGAAGTAGCATATTAGCAAGAATGCTCATATGGTAACGAACAAGATTGCATCAGTGGTAAGAGAGAAAGAAATACAAGCTGCTCTGACCTGAAAGCATGGGCAAAATACAAGGCTCCAAAAACTGATGGAGAATACGCAATGAAATGTTTCAGACAGCTGAAGAAGCATTAGAAGCACCCACTCATCTATGCCAGGAAATTTGGAAGATAGCTAATTGGCCAATTGACTGTAAAAAAAAAAAAACTTGTACTTTGTACTAATTCCAAAGAAAGATGACCCAAAAGGATGCTCAAACTATAGAACAATATCATTGATATTATGTACTTCCAATTTTGCTGATAATTATTCAATAAAGGTTATAGTAAGTAGTACATTAATAGGGAGTTGTCAGAGATTCGGGTCAGATTCAGAAGAGGACTTGGAATAAGTGACATGATCGTTGACGTCAGATACCTCAAAGCAAAGAATACCAGAAAGATGTTCACTTGTGTTGCATTGATTAAGCCAAGATATTCAACTGTGTGGATAATAACAAACTATGAAAATCTTGAGAAGAATAGAAATTCCAGAACACTTCATTGTGCTCATGAGGAATTTGTACATGGATGATCAAGAGGCAGTTGTGACAACAGAAGGGGGCATACTGCATGGTTTAAAATCAGGAAAAGTGTATATCAGGGTTGTATCCTTTCACCACATTATTCCACCCGTAAGCTAGAGATTCTGCCTTATATGAACAAGAAGGTGGCATCAATATTGGAAGGAGGCTTATTAATTTGTGGATGGCACAGCCTTGCTTGCTGAAAGGGAAAACGATGTGAACACTTGTGGGTGAAGATCAAGCACTGATCAGCCTTCAGCATCCTTTACAGCTCAAAGTAAAGAAGACCCCCATCCTCACAACTGATGCTCATAAAAGCACCAGTCAAGCGATCAAAAGGCTCATTGCATTAGGTAAATCTGCTTTACAAGACCTCTTTAAACTGTCGAATAGCAAAAATAATTGCATTCAGGACTCAGGTGCACCTGACCACAACCACTGTACTTTTCTTTTTATAAAAATCATTTTATTGGGGGCTCTTAGAGCTTTTATCACAATCTATACATGCATTCATTGTGTCAAGCACATTCGTACATGTTTCCATCATCATTTTCAAGACATTTTCTTTCTACTTGAGCCTTTGCTATCAACTTATATCCCCCACCTTCCCTCCCTCACGAACCCTTGATAAATGATAAATTATTATTATTGTCATATCTTACATCATCCGCTGAAACCATTGTATTTTCAACTGCCTTATATGCATGTGAAAACTACAAATTGAATAAGGAAGAATGTAGAGGAATTCACGCATTTGAATTGTGGTGCTGGGAAGAATGTGGAAAGTACTGTGAAATGCTAAAAGTACAAACCAATCCGCCTTGATAGAAGGGTCTCTATGAGTGGGAACTGACTAAATTGCATATGTCAACAATATAGCCTCCATGATGTAGTCAGGTGACAGACTTACAATGCTTAGTCTCAATCACCGAGTCAGGAAGTAGTGGAGATATTAAGAAACAATACAGAACCTGGTCATTCAGAAACTTAAAGTAAACATCCAAGAAAGGTCAAGGCTGGAGGTGAGAATTTACTAAATGACATTACGTAGTATTTAAGCTACATTTAATGAATATTTTTAAGGAGAAGATGAAGATTTGAATGGATTGTGGTGGCACAGGACAGATTTACCGACTCTATCCGAAGTTTACCTTTTGAGTATGAATATCATTTTCTTGTGCTGAATGAAGGCTCCAGGAATTGAAGGAATACCCATGAAAATGTTTCCAAAAGCTGAAGAAGCGCTGGAAGCACTTACTTGCCTATGGTAGAAAATTTGGAACAGCTTCTTGGCCAACTGATTGGAAGAGATCCGTATTTGTGCTCATTCCAAAGAAAGGTGACTCAACAGAATGCTCAAACTATAGAATTATAGCATTGATATCGTACAAAGTAAAATTTTGCTTAAGATATTCCAACAACAGTTGTAGCAACACATTGACAGTTGGAGCAACAAATCATAAGTTCAGACTGGATTCAGAAGTGGACATGAAATAAGCAGAGAATAACAGAAAAATGCCTTCTTGTGTTTCATTGAAAACGCAAAAGCATTAATTGTGTGGATCATAGTAAACTATAGACAACCTTGAGAAGAATGGGAATTCTTGAACACATCATTGTGCTCACAAGAAACGTGTACATGGATCAATAGGCAATTGAATGAATGGAATAAGGGAATACCGAATGATTTAAAATCAGGAAATGTCTGTCAGGTTGTATCCTTTCCTTGGATACAAGCCATATGCTGAGCATGTCATCAGAGAAGCTGCATTATATGTTGAAGAATACAGCACAGGATTGGAGGAAGGCACCTTAACAACCTGCAGTATTCAGATGTTGCAAACTTGCTTGTTGAAAGTGATGAGGAAAGGAAGCACTTGCTCATGAAGAGGGCCTCTGCTCAACCCTACCTCAAGGCAAGAACACTTTGTTCTAACAACCTGGCATTCTGCGATGCTCACCCTCCCAACACACTCGCTGAAGAAAAAATGAGTGCATAATCAAATGTATTTAAGAAAGCTGATGGTGCCCGGCTATCAAAAGAGATAGCGTCTGGTGTCTTAAAAGCTTGTAGTTAAATAAGTGACTACCTAGCAGAGAAGCAACAAGTCCACATGAAATAAGCATACCCGCTTGTGCAATCATGGAGTGTTGACAGGAGAAGGTAACAGGCATCAGAAGACCCTAAACAAACAAACAAAACATATTGTTGAGAATGAGGGGGGATGGAGCAGAGACCCAAAACCCATCTGCAATTGGACACCCCTCACAAAAGGGTCACAAGGAAGGGATGAGTCAACCAGGGTGCAGTATAGCACTCATGAAACATACAATATTACTCTGGTTTTTTGAGGCTTCCTCATCCCCCACTATCATGACCCCAGTCCTGCCTTTCAGTTCTGGCTGGACTGGAGCATTTATAGTGGTACAGATAAATGCTCATGACACATGAAATCCAGGTCAGATAAACCCCTCAGGAACAGAAATGGGAGTACCAATACCAAGAGGATAGGGGGAAGGTGATGGGAATAGGGCCACAATGATGGAGACATAACCCCACCCCCACCCCCAGGGGGATGAACAGCAGTAATGTGGGGGAAGGGAGACAGTGGTCAGTGTACAATATGAAAATAATATTTTATAATTTATCCAGGGGTCATGAGGGTGGGAGGGGTGGAGGAAGGAAAAAAGAGGAACTGATACCAAGGGCTCAAATAGAAAGTGAATGTTCAGAAAATGATGATGGCAACATGTGTACAAATATGCATGACACAATTGATGTTTAAATTGTTGTCAGATCTCTAAGAGCCCCCAATAAAAATGATCTTTAAAAAGAAAAGAAAAAGATAGTAGCCCTCAGTATGGATTAAAATTCAATGCAAGGAAGGCCAAAATCCTCACAACTAGACCAATAACATCATGATAAATGGAGCAAAGGTTGAAGTTGTCAGGAATTTTCAGCTATCAATGCTCATGGAAGCAGCAATCTAGAGATAAAAAAACTCATTGTGCTAGGTAAATCTACCACACAGATATCTTTAGAGGATTGAAGAGCAAGGATGCTACTCTGAGGACTAAGGTCCACTTGACCCCGGCCATGATATTTTCCACTGCATTACATTCTTATGAAAGTTTGACCTTGAATATGGAAGACCACAGAAGAATGGCCATGTTTGGGTTGTCTGTGGTGCTGGAGAAGTGTATGAAAGTACCATGGACTGCTCCAAGGACAAACCAACTTGTATTGGAAGAAGTCTGGCCACACTGATCCTGGAAGGCAACTATTCTACAGGATTTGGGTCTTCTTTGCCAGCAAGGTCACCCAAGTGAACAAGTTTTAGTGGGGCTTCCAGACTAAGAACAGAAAACGAAGAAGGACTTGGCGACTCACTTCGGAGAAAGGAGCCACTAGAAAGCTTACGCACAGCTGGCATTTGAAATGCCGGTGACATTCCTTCAGCATCACAGCAACACACAAGCCACCACAACACAACAAATGGACACTTGTTGAACATCGAGCACAGCCATTTGTACGTGAGGATGGTTTATACAATTATTTAGACAACTAAAGTCATTTTTTCTATAATCCACTGGTTGTTTTTGTAAGTAAGAAAAACATTATCTACTTGAAAAAATATGTGTGCATTGCAGAATTCTTTCCGCATTCTACTCATTCATTATTTGTGAACAAATGGAGTTTGGCGGATTCTTTTTTTCAAATCATTTTATTGGGAGCACTTACAGATATCATAACCTTCTGTAGTTTAATCACATCAAACATTTATTGTACAATTGCCACCACAATCGGTTTCAAAGCATTTTCTTTCTTCTTGAACTCCTTGGTATCAGCTCCCCTTGATCCCCTCCCTCCCACCATCCTACCCCTGAGGAATCAGTGCTTGTTTATTTAATTAGCAGAGTCTTAAACCATTTAAATTAACCATGGTGAGCTGACCAATTGGCAGAGCTGAAATCCATACCCTCCCACAATATTTGTTGCTTGTGTATGCATTGCTGTCGTTAGGTGCCATTGAGTGAGTTCTGACCCATAGTGACCTTGTGCACAACCGAACAAAACACTGCACACTCCTGCACCAACAAGTCAATCTATCTCCATGAGGGTATTCCTCAGTTTTGTTGCCACTCTACGTCACCAAACATGATGTCCTTCTCCAAGGACAGATATTGTAGGCATGAACTTCCCATATCGCCTATACACCAAAGAGAGGCGACTGCTCCTGGAATCCAGAAAAAAGGAAAAAAGCAGCACAGAGATTACTTAGACACTTGTTTACATGAGTATTCACATGGATTTTGTTGCTATTTTTATTCTGTCCCGTAATAGAATGCTTACCAGCTGCTCCTGGTTGATAATGTGTGGTGAATTTAAGAATATTTGGATTCAGACTCTGCAATTAACCATAAGAATTGAAATTTAATTGTTTTGTCATCACATATAACAATGTCAGGAGAGACCAATCCCTGGAGAAGAACATCATGATTGGTCAAGTGCAGGGACAGCAAAGAGAGGAAAGCCCTCAATCGGATGCACGGACATGCGGGCTGCAACAACGGACTCCAGATTAAGAACGCATCTGAGAATGGCTCGGGACCGGGCAGAATCTTGTTCTGTTGGACCCTCCGTCAATATGGAGTAGCAATTGCTTTGGTGACACTTAGCAATGGTGACAATGGCAAAAGCATCTACAACCTCACATCTTGTTTTAGAACTGGGAGGCACTGAGAGGTAGATAGTTCTACAATTGCTCTTTTAAAGGAAGGGTGGGAATGAGAGCTGGAGACTAAGTCAGAGAAAGAATTGGGACAAAAATCCAGGGTTTCCTGCACATCAAACTTTGCCTGGTGAATTTTTGTGCAGAAAATTTAGAGCTGATGAAGGGTTAGACTTTATATTGAAAGATGGATAATTAAGGGGTCCTGTTGGCGCAGTGGTTAGGCATTTGACCTAAAGGTCTCTGGTCTGAACCCACTGCCATAGGAGAAAGATGGGGCAGTCAGTTTCCATAAAGATTGCTTAAATACATACTTAAATACTTACTGTAACTCACTGCCTTTGCGTTGATGGTGATTCATGGCAACCCTATATGACAGGGAAAAACTGCCCCTGTGAGTTTCCGAGGCTATAACTCTGTACTATAATTCTGCACAGGAGTAGAAGGCCCAGTCTTTCTCCTGAAGAGTGCCTGGGGGTGGTGAACTGTGGACCTTGCTGTTAGCAGTCCAATGTGCAACCACTACACCACCAGGGATTACAATCTTGGAAAATCGATGGGGAAGTTCAGCTCTGTCCTACAGTTTCGCTCTGAGCTAGAATCAAATCAAGAGCAATTGGTTTGGCTTGGGTTTAGGTTTATAAATTGTTCTTTGGGCCTTTAGTTACACACACACACACACACACACACACACACACATACACCAAAGCCAAGTGAATATGCACACACATACTCATACAGGCATTCTCACACACACTCAGATGTGTACACATGCACACATGGACACAGACCCAGACAAACATATGTACCTGCACCTCCACAGACATGAATATGCAGCTTACATGAGCATATATGTGTGTGCCCTGACAGACATGGATATCCACACACCCCTCAGGTGATATCACCTTTTGTTTGGGAAGCGAGGAGGGGAGGCATGGCTTCCAAACCTTCAGGTGACCTGACAGAGTCACTAGACCCCGACGGTGGCTAGAAACCAGAATTATTACTTTGCAGGTGTCCACATTCGGTTAAGTATCTAAATGAGCAGCTCTGAATAAAGACTTAATTTAGATTTAATAGGACAGCTAGTGTATGCTAATTAAAGACACAACGATTCTTTAAAAGGCATTTTATGGAGGTTTAACAACTATGTAATGGAAACAGATCCGTTACATACTGTGCTTGCTAAACTTCCATAACCAGGTTTTTATTAATCAATTGGGGTTTAATCATCAGGAAAGACCTATCTTGGTAAATCTCAATTACTGTACAGGGTAGATTTTTCAAGCTTCTCCACATAGAGGTTTAGGGCTAATTGTCTCCTGGCGTATGGCTGGCATTTGTGAGATTACTCTGCCATAATTTACGGACTCTTTTAAGTTGTTCCTCCTTTTTCATTCTCTCTGGTGTAGCCAATTAATTGTGCTATTCACAAGAAAATTATTTCTATAATGATATTCTTAACATAAGAAGTTTTGAACTTAATATTGTCTTATATCATTTTCTAATAGTTAGCATTGACAAAGTATCTTTTTAAGTTTGGATTTTTATTGGAGTATATTACAAAATAGGGCAATATCCTATTAGGGCAGGGAAATTTTTCTAAATTATATTGCAATGTGGACACCTGATGTAATCTCCTACTTCCTAGGGTCACTTGGGTTGCTGTCCTCAGTGGATGTGGATCCTGTAGCTGTGTCAAAGTCTGTCCTCTAGCTCTTTGTATGTGAGTCAAAAGTCTGCAACATTACTGGCTGATCATGGGAGTTGTTGGCGGCCTGCCATCTTACCTGTCAACCTTCGGTTCACTCTTCTCTTCAGCCAGCATCCTACTATCTAATTTACTGATTTTAGGTTCAAGGCACTGTCAGCTACATGAGTAAGGAAAGGCTATACTCTGACATCTGGCCCATGGACTTGGAATCTCCCAAACTCTAAAATGGGAAGTCACCAAAAAAGAAATGAAATGCATAATGATCAATATCAGAAGCATTAGTGAGTTGCAATAAACTGGGATCTGCCATTTTGAATGAGAAGATCATGCCATTACTGTGATAGGACTGACAGATTCAAGAGGAATGGTGTTGCATTAATTTTCAAAAAGAATATTTCAAGATCTGTCTTGAAATACAATGTTATCTGTGATAGGATAATATCTATATGTCTACAATTAAGCCTAGTTCATACAAGTATTACTCAAATCTATACATCAGCCGCTAAACCCAGTGATGAAGAAATTGGAGAATTCTGCCATCTTCTTGAGCCTGGAACTGATGACACATGCAATCAAGATTTATTGGTAAATATTGGAAAATAAAATGAAAAAACTTGAAACAAAGAGGGAGGAATTGTACTTGGAAAATAGGGCTTTGGTGATAGAAATTAGTCTGGAGATCACATGATAGAATTTTTCAAGATTCTGCATTGAAAATCCCTTTTTTGAACTACATAAACAGAGACTTCACAAGATGAAATATATAGGGATCCAAATGACTACATATGTGGGAACAGATCATGGAGATTCTCAATCTTATAAGCCAAAATGAGGGCAGCGACTGATCATGGAACAGATTATCAACTGGCCACTTTGCAAGTCTGGGTTGAAGTTGAAGAATATTAAAACAAGTCCACTAGAGCCAAAATTACAACACTGATTACATAGCATGAGAATTTCTAGACCCTCTAGTGTAGCTACAGGAAATGGAAGCAACAAGGAAGTAAGAAGCTCGACAGAAAATTTAAAAGAACAGCTTGAGAAGAGAAAACAAATTATTATAATAAAACATACAAAGACCTTTGGAACAAGAAAATGAAAAAATAAGAATGCAGCCAAAAAATGAAGGAAGGATTCTCATAGTGATGTTGGAAAACTTTGTCTATAGCACTTTGTAAAGACTATTAGGAAAGGCCAATCTCTGAAAAAGGACAGGATGCTTGGTAGAGGAAGATCCTCGGGGGATGTGTTGACACAGCAACTAAAGAGGTGGCAGCTGACAACAAAAGCAAGGGCAGAATGTCGAATGACAAAAGAACCATCAGAAGTCAATGAATGGGATGGAATAGAGAGAGTAACTGTATGCAAAATAACAGGTGGACATTCAATCATTTGAAGAAGTCACATATGATTAAAAACTGAAGGTACTGAAGGAAGAAGTCCTAATTGTAAGGAAGGCATTAGTAGAAACCTGCCTTGCGGGTTTCCAAGACTATAAATCTTAAAATAAACAAATCTGTAAGAGGCAATATTTTTCTTTTTACCATGCTGTGACTTATTGATCCAGTTGTAGGATTTTGGTTTTCTTTCCATTGAGTTGTAATGTATACTGATGGCTGCCACACACACACACACACACACACACACAAGCATTCCTGCATTGAATTCGTTTCTCTTGAGAATTCAGCAGCAATGTTATTGCTGTTGTTGTCAGGTACCACTGAGTTGGTTCTCATGTATAACAAGCACACAACAGAAGGAAATACTGCCCAGTCCTGCACCTTTCTCAAAATTGTCCCCAAACCCAAGTCCATTGTGGAAGCCACAGTGTCAGTCCATCTCATAGAGGGGCTTCCTCTCCTTCCCTGTCCCTCCACGTAACCAAAGATGATGCTACTCTCCATGGAATGGTCTCTCTTGACAATATATCTAAAGTATGTTAAAGTCTTGCCATCCTTGCCTCTAAGGAGCACTCTAAAATATATTGAATTGTCCTTTTTGTGGCATCAATTGTACTTTAACTATTCTTCTCCAAGACCACAATTCAAGTGTTTTGATTCTCCTTCAGTCTTCTTGATTCAACATCCAACTTTCACATGCATGCCAGGCAATGGAAGATACCATGGCTTGGGTCAGGTTCACCTTAGACCTTAAAATAACATACTCTCTCTTCAATGCTCTACAAAGGTCTTGTGCAGCAGCAGATCTACCTAATTCAATGTATTTCCATCTTTTTACTCTTGCTTCCATGAATATTGATTATGGAGTCAAGCAAGACAAAGTCCTTGACAACTTCAATCTTTTCTCCATTTATCATGGTGTTTCCTATTGGTGCAGTTGTGAGGATTTCAGAAAGGTTACATCACGGTTGTATCTTATCACTGTACTCATTCATTCCATACAGTGATCAAATAATCAAAGAGCCTGGCTTGTCTAAGGAAGAATGTGACATTAAGATGGGAGGAAGGCTTATTAAGAGCTTGCGATATGCAGATGGCACAACCTTGTTTGCTGAAAGTGAGAACTTGAAGTGCTTGCTGATGAAAGATCAAGGATTGTGGCCTTCAGTATGGATTACAACTCAATGGAGACTGGCCTGTGTCCCCCTCGCTGAGCATCCACCCTGCGCCTCCCGCCAAGACCTCGAGAAAATGCCTTCTCAAATGGAACATGCCATGGAAACATTGGTGTTTACATTTCACAAATCTGCTGGGCACAAATGCTCCTTAACTAAAGAGGACCTGCGGGTGCCCACAGAAAAGAAGTTCCCTGGATTTGTGGAGAGCCAAAAAGACTTGCCAGCCATGGACAAAATAATGAAGGACCTGGACCAGTGCCGAGGTAGCAAAGTGGCCTTCCAGAGCTGCGTGTCCCTCATTGCCGGGCTCTCCATCACCTGTGATGACTATTTCATCGTCCACATGAAGCAGAAGCGAAAGAAGAGCATACAGATTGAAAGAATCACTCCCACCATGACCAGAGGGATCCCAAAGAATTTCTTTAAGGTCCTGTCCTACAGCTTCTCCCCTATGAGGATTTCATGAGCAGGCTGGGACCCTTTAGGATGGCATGTACAAATAAAAGCCCAGCTGGTAAGTAGAGAAAGGAAAGTCAGTTCAATGCCAGCTAAGTTTTTGATTTTTATATTGTTTGCATCTTCTTGCCCACAATAAACAAATTCCTTTCTTTAATACCTAAAAACAAGAGTCAATTAAAGAAAATCCAAATTCATGTACAATTTCCTTATGAGCTCAATAAAGTGTTCTGAAATACCCATTCTTCCCAAGTTTAGACAACATTGGTTATTTGATCCACACAGTCAAATGCCTTGGTTTAGTCAGTAAAACGCAAGTAAACATTTTTCTGCTATTCTGTGCTTTGAGCCAAGATCCAGCTCACCCCAGCAATGATGTCCTTGGTTCCACAGCCTTTTCTGAAGCCAACCTGAACCTCTGGCTTCTCCCTGTCAAAGTACTGCTATAACCCTTGTTGGATGATGTTCAGTACAATTTTACTGCATGTAATATCAGTGTTATTGTTCTATTGTTAGAACTTTCCATTGAGTGACCTTTCTTTGGAACAGGCAGAACTATGAATCTCTTCCTGGCATAGACAAGTGAGTGCTTCCAGGGCTTCATCAACCTGTTGAAACATTTTCATTGGTATTCTATCAATTCCTGGTGCCTTGTTTTTGCCTCATGCCTTCAGTGCAACTTGAACTTCTTCCTTCAGTATCATTAAATAATATAGAGCATTGTTTAATGTAGCTCTTGTTACTCCCACCAAATGACATTTATTTTCCTGGTGGCTCTTGGTTAGAAGGTGAAGCAAGATTGGATGATATGATTCAGCTGTGAGTGATGGTGAACAGGGCTAATTGAGATTGTCACCCTGTTGGGTATATAATGAGCCAGCTCAGAAGCAAGAAGGAAATAATTTCATTCCCAGCAGGAGGGGATGGTCAGGATTGGAGTGCATCCTTTGGACCCCAAGGTTCCTACACATTGAACTTCCTTGATGTAGGAATCAGTAGTGACATTAGAGGAAAGGCAGAGGAGGAGCAGAGCCAGAGCGGTGGATTTTGCAACCCACATAGCAATTAAATCAGAAGGCAGAACTTTGGCTTGTGGAGTAGGGTACCTGGTGGAGGTGGATTTTCTGACCTATCAAGCTGGAGCAGAGTGTCTTCAGGTTTAGGCTCATATGGCTGTGATGGCCCTTCGGGCATTTATAAATGTGGATCATAAAAATCTAGGGATGACCTTGAGAAGAAAAAGGATTTCAGAACACTTCACTGGGCCCACGAGGAACCTGTACATGGATCAGAAGGCAGTTGTGTGGACAGGACAAGGGAATGCTGCATGGGTTAAAATCAGGAAGGTTGCGTGTCAGGAAACATCCTCTCACCACACTTATTTGATCTGAATGTTGAGAAAATAGGGAAGCTGGATTATATGATGAAGGAGGTGGTGTAAGCTTTGGAGGAATTCTAATTCACAACCAGTATGATGTGACTGGCTCAGCCTTGGATGCTGACAGTGAAGGCTTGAATCACTTGATGGTAAAGCTCAAGATGGCAGCGTTTAGTATGGATTACAACTAAATGTAAAAATGTTCAAAATCCTTACAACTGGACCAATAAATGACATCATTATAAGTGGAGAAAAAATTGAAGGTATCAAGGATTTTTTTTCTTAGTTCCTCTGTTGTTAGTCCAGGTAGACTAGATAACAAAACCCAGAGACATGCATATGTGTATAAGAAAGAGGTTTATATACAAGAGCAGTTGAATATTGAGAAAAAATCCCGACCCAGTCCAGATCAAATCCATAAGTTGATTTTCCCATATGTCGGATACCATTCTATAAAGTCCTCTTCAGACTCAGGAAACATTCAATGATGCTAAATGCAGGAAGATCACAGGCCAGTGGCTGGGAAGTCTTGTGGATCCAGTGGCATTGTGAGCTTCTCAGCATTGGCGTGGGTCTCCACGTGGCTGCTCCAGCTCCCAGGGCTCTGGCTGCATCAGGGTAGGTCCATGAGGCTTCTCCTCAGGTATATCTCTTAGGGAGTAAGCAGAGAGAAAGAGTGCCATCTGCCTCCAAGGAGGAATATAGGAGTTCCCAGAATTCTCAGGAGAAGGCCGTGCCCACACAGAGACCTCAGTGACTATCACCCGATAGACAGACTAGACTCCACTCCTTCACTCACAATCCTCTCAAATCGACAAATGATTATGTAGCCACCACAGCTCCACAATCAATGTTCAAGGAAGCAGCAGTCAATCATTGCACTGGGTCAACCTGCTGCACAAGACCTCTTTAAAGTGTTGAAAAGCAAGGATGTTACTTGGAGAAGTAAGGAGCCCTGACCCCAGCCATGGTATTTTCAATCTCCTCATTCGCATGTGAAAGATGGGCATTGCGAAGGAAGACTGAAGAAGAATCAATGCAGTTGAATTATGGTGCCAATGGAGAATATTAAAAATGCTATAGACTGCCAAAAGAACGACCATCAGTCCTGGACTACGTACAGCCCGAATGCGCCTTAGAAGCAAATATGACATGACCTACTTTGAACAAGTTATCAGGACAGACCAGAACCTGGCAAAGAACTTCATGGTTCGTAAAGTATTAGGTAAGCAAAAAAGAAGGAGAAGAACTCTACCCATAGTAGTTTGACTCTGTGGCTGCAACAATGGGCTCAAGCATAAGAACAATTGTGAGGCTGGCAGAGAGGACTGTGCAGTGTTTCATTCGGTTGAACACAGGGTCACTATGACTCAGAACCAACTCATCAGCAAATAACAATAACAGAAATTCCACATAAAATTATTTAAAAATAACTACAATGGTAGGTTTAGACAATGAGGAATTCAATTTTTTTCCATCCAAGTAGTGAAAAATAAGAATGACTACTCATCTTTTTTTTAAAATCATTTTAGGGGTTCATACAACTCTTATCACAATCCATACATATATCAATTGTGTAAAGCACATTTGTACATTCATTGCCCTCGTCATTCTCAAAACATTTTTCTCCACTTAAGCTCCTAGCATAAGGTCCTCATTTTCCCCTAGCTCTTTCCTCTATTTCCTTTGACTTTCCTCTTGTCCCACTATCATGCTCAATCTTCATTTGGGTTTCAGTAATTCCTCTTGGTTACATTATCCACCCTTGATTACACCCTACCTTGCCTCCTACACCATCCTCACTGCTGATTTGGATCACTTGCTCGCTTGTACCTGGGTTTGTTAAGACCACTAAGTTTCCCCCCACATCATCCTCTCCCATGCCCCGCCCCCTGAATTGTTGGTCCCATTGTTTTCTCTTCCAGATTGCTCTTCCAGCCTATCTTATTTAGACATACCTGCAGAGATAATAACATGAACAAAAACAAGACAGAGCAAAACCAAGCAACAATATGCAACAAAATCACAACAACAAACCAACGAAAAGAAACAAAACACAAGAAAGAAAAGCTTGTAGTTAGTTGGACTATTTGTTGGCCTTAAGGAGTGTTTTCCAGTCCAGTCTGTTGGGGCGCCACACCACACCCAATTAGTCATCTTTCTTACACAACAGTAAACACGGATATGGACTTCCCTTGGTCATTATATCTAATGCTCAAGAATAATGCCACAGTGTTCACCAAAACCTTCAGAATTTTAACTAGGGCCCATGGTACCTAAACCTTGGAAAATTGCATAGATGTCAGCCCATGGATAGATTTTTTAAAGTGCGAGACAATTTTTAAAAAAAGGTATTTAAGTAATTTTAAAGTAATGGAATAGAAATGTTAGTGGAGATTTGTTCCTTAGAAAGATTACATTGCTATTCATCTTTTTCTCCCCAATATTAATTTCCCCTAACAAATCATGATAGGTGAGGGAGGAATTTTAATTTTAATGGCTGTACACATCTCCGAGTGATAGATGTTCTGAAGGATCCTCGAAATTTCATCATCATTATGTCACCTATCACTGAGATTTTAATAATGTAAAGTGTTTGATGGCTGCTGGCAGAAGATAGTGTGGGGCAGAGCACTGGCGGTGCTACCTGCCTGTGTGGGGGACAAATAGACAGTGGCCTCAGACTTGGACACCTGGGACAGCAGGGAAAATCAAGTCCATTGTGCTAAATTAAAAATATATTACAGAATGCATGCTTTCTTCTGAGAATTCCATTACAGAGCAAGATAGTTTTAAATGAATTAAAGATTCTAAATTATTTCTACCTAAGAAGCAGAAAAATAAGAATATTCATCTTGAGAGTGTGACACGTAACAGATACTGTTGCTTATGCAAGGACAACAAACCAAATAGGGACTGACTTGTATGACCACGTGAAACTCCACTATAATGTAAAAATGATGATGAAAATAATAAAGCATATAGCAAATTTAAATGCTAGCCATGTTCCTAGGAATTTTGAACTTAGTGGATCTTTTTATTCTCAATGAAACTACAATAGGATGGGGCACTAATCCACCCAAGGGGAGGGTATTGTTTATATCTCCACAGGGAAAGAGGGACCAGACTTCAACCCAGTGCCACAAGGTGTGAATGCAACGTTCCGGCGTGGAGTAGGGAACCAGTGGAGAGGTCTGGGAGGCTGGTCCAAGCACCAAAAATTAAGTGGATTCCTGCCCCTCCCCCCAAAAGAATTTGTTTCAAAGGATGACATTGCATCTGCAGCTCTGAGAGATGAACATATCTGATCAGAGCACACGGGAGCAGATGAAGGGGCAGGAGGAGACAGTGGAACACAGCCTGGCCCACCAGGCCGTGAGGATGAAGTTCCTGAGTAGAGCAGCCAGTCCACAGAGAGGACAACATGGCTGGCCCCACTATGAGACATGATGCCCCTCAGTGACTAAGGGCGATACAGGGGACAGCACCAGAGAAACAGTGTGGGAATTGCACCTGACCTGATCCCACCACACTGAGGCAAAGCACTGGGGGAGTGCAGCGGAACAGCAAGGGAATGGAGTGGCAAGGTCCCCAGGGAATGCTGAAAGTGGACTTTGGGGCCAGGGCGTGGTGCCCCAACAGACTGGACTGGAAAACGCTCCTAAGGGCCAGCAAACGATCCCTGAACTAACTACAAGCCTTTCTTTAGTGAAAAAAAAAAAAGAAACTACATGAGGAAAGTTCACATATAATTATTGTCACTTTGCAGATGAGAAAATTGGGGATCAGAAGAATAAATACTGTGTTCAAGTTTACACAGATATTACATGATAGAACCATGTTCAAACTCAGGCTATCTCCATCACAGATAATCAACTTTAACTGCTTTATAATTAACTGTTGCTATAAGAATATACACTCATGCATGCACACAAATCTACACATATATGTAGATGCTTATATGCATATACTAATGCAGACATACTATGTAATGCACATGCCACAAGACTGTCGCACATATGTGATAGCAGGCACTGATATTCATACATTCATTCAGACACTCACAAAAATCTACACACATGTATACATGAAGAAATGTGTGTGCATGGCTAAATGTACTAGCAAAAACACAGATACTTCAGTACACATATACACTAGTGTGTACAATGTGCACAATGCACAAAACACATGTGAGTGAACACATATGTTCACCCACAGATATGTTCATATTTATTCACATGTGGATAGGAATACAATAATGAACATGTACACATGTAAGGCTGGTCTCTAAGATACATGTGTGCATATAGTGAATTCACAGAAAAATCACTGTGTATGGGCACACACATATGCTTGAATTCAACAAAGAATGTGTTCACACATTCCTATGTGCACACGCAATAGAACAAGAAGTGGCACACTCACTAATTCATGTGCACTCATATACATATATGCCCTCATATTCATACAGACCATGCACACATACATACACATCATAAACTGACATGCATGAGCATATTTGCACACACTCAAACTCACAATGCACTAAATATGCATATTCATACACACATTTGTGAAGAAACATGTAAACACAGATATATGCATGCATTCAGGCAAGTGTTCATGCATGTACATCCTGGCATATATAAATACACAAGACATGTGCGCACATGTGTACATGCAACACAGACACACACATTTGCCAGGCACTGACAGATATCAATGTTAATGCATACATTCCCACTCAGGGCACATTCACGAGTGTCCGTAAACACACCAACTCACATGCATAGTCCTGTGTTCTTGCATATAAAGTCATGTACATGCACATTTATTTACAAAAACATGGGCAACATTTTGGTGAGCTCTGCTAGCTGTGCCTGAGAAGGGAGGATGCTCCAGGCCAGGAACACCTGTGGAGTGTGGAGTGTGAGGTTATCACTGCATTCTAGGAGTAACGATTGCCTTCGCAGGTAGTGGACTTACTATGAGTGTCGCTGCTAACTTGTGAAGGATCCATGGGGTACGCTTGGACTCTTGGGTCCATTGGCAAACACAGATTTCATATGCTGTAAGCACAGAAAAGATGTGGGCCCCTAAAATGAACCATTTCCTCCTCTCTTTCTTCTGTAACAAAAGTGAAGCACACCAACTTGGGACAAATATGCACCAATATCCACAACCCTGACTGTGATAGGTTCTGTGGATGTGGGATTGCCACTTGCCGTTGCTCCTAGCTTCCCATTCATGCACCTGGGCTTGGAAGCTGGGAACATGCCTGATCCTCTTTTATCACATCCCACACAGGAACCAGCCCAGTGGTCACTGTCAGCCTGGGCTCCTCCATAACATGGTCCTTGCAGCCAACGCTCTCCTGTTGGCAACCCAGGCTCTATGTGAGGGGCGAGTCACTCAACATTTTTTAAAGCATTTTGCAAAGGGTATTTTGTTACCAAAGAATGCAGTAACAAAGGCCTGCTACAAACGGGGTGGGTTTGAAACCAGAAATGACTCGTCTCCCAGTTCTGGATCATGAAAGGCCAGGTGTCTTCCCGTCCATCCTTTCCGGGGCCCTGAGGCAGGAACTGCTTCATTCTGGTGGCCAGCAAGCTGTCCTTCACATTTCTCTTCTGCTGGTGGAGGCACCTTCGCCATGCCTGTCCTCCATGACTCTGTCTCCATGTCTGTCCTCCTCGTTTATACGACCTCCTCTTTTCTCCAAGAGTGCAGTGTGTCTTGCTGCAATTCATTGTCGAATGATCTTGCCTTTTCTTTTCATCCCACACTTCAGTTCCCTTCAATAACTACGCCATTCTACATGGATGAGATTACACTTATTGATGAACAACTTTCTGAGCCCAAACAAGGAACATCAAATTTCTTCAAATGCATTATGCTTTGCAGTATTGGAAACTGTCTTCTTTAAAAAAAAAAACAAAAACAACTGGTCGTTTTTTTAATTAATTGGGGTATAATACATATATCATGTAATTCCATAGTTCAGTCACATCAAGCACATCAAGTAGAATTGTACAATTGCTACCACAATCAGTTACGACATTCTTTTTCCATATGCTATATTGAGACAATGTATTATTCCAGCAATCCTGTGACAGGCATTCTGTTTTATTTCACTTATGCTTGTTCTTATAAGGATGTGTCTCTGAGGGGCTATGTCATTGGGGTGACCCTCTTGAAACAGTGTCAGTTGTTTTTCTTGTTTCTGAGAAATTAAAGTCAGGATTGACGAGCCTCCAGGGCCACCAAATAGAAAAAGGGTTTTAGGGGGTGAGGGGCTAAAGAAGGGATGGGGAAGATAAAATGGAAACAATTTCAAGGAGTCTAGGAAGGCAAAGTATGCTTGGAGACTGATTATGGAAGCAGTTGTACAATTCTGGTTGACTTGATTGAACTATGGAATGATATGACATACAAAGGGGTAGCTGCCTCCCCGCAAACAGAATTTTTCCCTCAAAGCTATGCATTTAAATTATTTTACAAAGCAACCTTATCACCTTCAAAGTCCTCTCCATTACACTTAATACATTTGTCAAATGTTTGATGTCATTCTTTGGACTCATTTTTCAAACTCATCGGTTTGGATGGCTGACAGCAACCCCCTCATTTATTTCTTCACCTTTTCTACGCCTTCATTTCTTTTACATCATCAAAGAGTTATCTTTTCATGTCCCTCTTCATTCGTGGAAACAAAAAGAAGTCACATGGAGCAAGGTTAGGTGAGAAACGCATGCGGGTCAAGAGAAGCTTTATTCCCCCCCCCCAAACATTGGTATACTGAGATGGCTGTGGGAGCAGGTACATTGTCGTGGGAGCCAAACCAGTACCCCCTCTGCCACAAATCAGGCTTTTTTTTCACACACTGTTACACTATCTTTTCAGAACCTCGAAAATAAAGCTTGATTAACAGTCTGACCTGGTGGAATGAACTCCAAATGTACTGCATTGATATTTTCATCTCTTTGGGAATTTGATGAATGTCCAGAATGAGGTTTGTCATCAATCAACATTTCACCTTTTTAAAATGAGAAAACCACCCATACACTTGAGATTTCCCATAATGCAGTCCTTGTAAGCTGTGTTCACCAGCACAACAATTTCTGTAGCACGTTTCCAGGTTCAGGAAACAAAATTTCACAACTGCATGCTGTCCTCTTAAATTGACCATCAAAAACAATTAGGTTCAAGTGAAACTGCTTTTCCAAAAAATTCACTGTGACCAGAGAGAACCTTCCCATGTATGTTAGACAGGGTTCTCTAGAGAAACAACCCAGAACACTAATAATTTTATATATATTTATATAGACAGATAGGTAACATAAGAAATAAAGTCAATTAAATTATAAAGCAGTACAAATGGCTCAGTGCAACTTACTCCCGTGAGACAGCTGTGAGACACTGGCAGTCCTTCAAGTTTTCAGGGCCTCCAGATAGTCCTCTGTGGAGCAATTCAGGCTATCCAGGCAAAGTCAGCAAACAACAAGGCAGGTCACCAATAGCCAGATGACAGGGTCCAACAGTCCCCAGCTCAAGAGATGTAAATTCCAATAGTGTGACGAAGCAGTTCTTGAAGGAACCTCAAATCACAATGCCACAGTCCACGGGTTAGGTGTCCCACAGGCAGTGTAGCTTGCAAACTGAGGCACAGAACAAGCAAGGCAGCCACACACTGTCCGATCAACGAGTAAGAGACAAGGGAGGTGAGGCTAGCCAAAGCCATTTATCTCTCCGCCCTTCAATTAATCCCACTTGTGTTCATTGACTATGTTCGCACAATAAACGTTAACTATCTCACCAGGTGATGAGTTAGTGCTAGATGCTAGCCTAATGGGAAATAAGCTTACTATGAAAGCTCCTCTCAGCCCGGCACAATTCCGTGGTTGTTTTTTTGGGGGGGGAGTACCCCCTTGTATGTATTGACTCCCAAGTAACAACAAATTAAAATAAAAAATTTAAAGGCATATATTCAGAAATGGGTTTGGGGGCTCACACTAAATCCCAGCTGCAACCGAAGAACAATTAGTACTTACATCATGGCTCTGCTCGATACTCATCCTCAGGATGCAACACAGAAGATATGGGTGCCTAGCAAAATGTGGCAAGGCATTTAGATGGTGCCCGGCTATCAGACAAAATAGCATCTGGGGCCTTAAAGTCTTGTCTCCAAACAAGCAGCCATCCAATTGAGATATCAACTATGTCCACATGGAATAAGCACACCATCATCAGTCACTGACGGAAGGATTGTAATCCATATAATCCTAAATCAAAGGAGGAATAGTATCAGAGCCTAACTTGTGAGAGTCTGATGTGGAGAAGGCAAAGGATGGCAGTGGGAGCCCGAGATTCATTTGTGGAACTACATAGGAAATACACCTCAGGAGAACTCCCCCTCTCTAAATCGAGGGATCGGAGGAAAGGGGCCACTAAACAGAGTGCCTGGGAGAGATGAGTGTAGACAATCAAAGGCATGAACTTGTCTTAAAGTGTTAAAACTTTGTCAGTAGATTCCCCCTTATGATGCATGGTGGACCCGATCTGGTTTCCAACCGTTTAAGGATTTTAGTTTGTACTGATTTGTTTGGTTTTTGTTTGTTCAAATTAGAGTGTTATGTCAATGGAGGTCACCCTCTTGAAGTTGTGTTATATACTTTTCCATTTTTCGGTATCTGAAACCCAGAATGGATAAATTTAGAGGTGCAGCAAGTAGAATACAGGTTTCAGGAGGAACAGGGTAACTGCTCTGAATGCAGTTCAGTGAGACAGTGGGGATGTGATAGAGGATTTAAGGAGAAAAGTTCACACTTAGCTAGGTAATGAGATCCATTTCATTTGGGGGAGGGACAACACGGTGGATACCCAACCATTCCCAGCTGTCCTCATCTGCTCCCTGCACTTCAGACTTGGGCCTGAAGAGCAACACGTCTCTGCTGATCAGGATCGCTCGGAGAGTTGACGACAAAGTTTGCTCCCGATAATTGTTAAAGTTCAAGCTGATTTGTAGGAGTTTTCCATTTGCCTTCCATTAATCATCCACCCTGAACATGCGACGCTCATGCCTGCCTTTGTTCCAACGTGCACAATTCAGTTCTGTGTTCCTTGCTGCGTCAGAAGCTGAAGCCGCGATGGGCGATGGAGCAACTCCACGCCCCACAATCTGACTGTAAGGGGTCGTGCTGGCATTTCTGAAAGGAACTGGGGCAATGCAGCTGGATCTCAACATTAATTCCTCAATAATTAATGATCTGGCTATTAAAGTTTAATGGCAGGTTAATAAGTGATGGTTTTGCTGCCATGTCACTTGATTGTTCATGTAGCAAGTTGCCTGGAAATGTTCTGAATGTTCCGTCTGCATCCAACATGATGGAGTTAAAGGAAAGGAAGAAAGGAAGTGTAAGAAAAGGCTGTGTCATTTTAAATCACTTAGAACTAGACAGAAGAAAACCCTTTTCACTTGGCAAAGGTTAAACTGTATTACACCAGGACTATTATAATTCAACTCACTGCCCGCCATCCTCACCCTTGCATAAATATAAACAATGTCGTATCTTTTAGACTTGTTAAACACTTGGATAATTTCCATAGAGGAGAAAGAAAATAGATTTATTTTTTGTGTAATTCTAGAGATAAGAACTAGAGTTGAATAACAACAAAAATCAACTCCTTGCTATCAAGTTGATTTCAACTCACGGTAACCTTATAGGACAGAGAAAAACTGCCCCTGTGGGTTCCCGAGTCTGCACCTCTTTCTGAGAGCACATGAATATTCCAATCCAACTGTGGTAGGCTGGGTTGACAAGAGAAACAAAACTAGTGACAGCATATGTGTGTAAGAAAGAGCTTTCTATCAAGAAGTAATTACATGTCAAGAAAGCATCCCAGCCCAGTCCGACTCAAGACCATAGGTCCAATACTAGTCCATAAGGCCCTCTTCATTCACACAGCCACATGAAATGATGCAGAATGCGGGAAGATCCCAGGCCGGTGTGTGCAAAGGCATGTAGATCCGAGGTCTGTGTCAGGGCTCCAGCAGCTCTCGAGGTCAGCACGCAAGGAGGGTGATGTTCGTTCCCATGACCCTCCTTATGAAAATGCCATGCCCCCAGGAGGGACCACCAGGTTGTGATCTGCCTGGCAAGTTGAATATTCACCCCTACACTTTTATTTAAATATTTTGGTTTGTTTGGTTGGTCTTCTTCTTGACATAAAATCATCCGACTACCACATCTTCCTATATATCAGGCATGACAATGGGATGAGAGATTGCATTGGTTACTTGGTGATTAGAGGCTCTTTCCCAGGGCCATGACGGAAAGATTTCAGGGTTTGGTCTCCTACAGGTGGAAGAAGAAGAGAAGCTAACAAGACTGAGGTAGGGCTGAGAAGAAAAACTTAGGACTGGGTATCTTGCTCTTCTTGTCAACCTGGATCCCAGGGGCCAGGCTCATCCACAAGGACATGCCAGCCAGAGGGGTTCACTGAGGTGTCTTTCACATGTGTCACCAGAAAAACATGCGGGCTGTGACTCTGGAGTGGAGTTCAGTGATTTGTTCTTATTAATGTTTCAAAACGGAGCTGATTTACCATCAAGCATGCCTTTGTTCCTACTGTTTAGGCAAACGTAGAACACGCTTTGGGCTTTGGGGGGGAGTGGATGCCATTTCCACGGGCACCATTTGACACCACTGCTGTGGAGTGAATTCTAACTGATAGAGACCCTAAGGGTAGGATAGCATTTAGGGAGAATGAAGCCCTTTACAGAGCCAGACTGTTTCATCTATTTCCTAAGGAGCACCTGGTGGCTTTGAACCTCTAGCCTTATGGTTATCAGCCTACAGCTTAAGCCACTGGGCCACCAGTTTACCAGTGCTTTGGCTGGATGCAAATAGAACATCATCATTTGGGCTACAAACACATTTTGACTATAGCATTGCTACTGTTGAGTCAGCTCCTGGCTCATTGATGACATCATCCCCGTTCCAAAACCCACACTGATTGAGCTGATCCTGACTCTTTGTGATCTACAGAAGAGAGCAGAACTGTTCCACGGGATCCTAAAGCCCCAAACTTACAGACGCACACCACCTTATCTTTACCCAGTGGAGCAGCTGGCAGGCTGGAGTTGGCGACACTGTGGTCAATAGGTGAACACTTAGGCCTCTTTGACTACATCATTCTGGAGTGACCCTAGTTACTCATGGGGTTTATGGTCTGGAGGGCCATTTCACTGAAGGACTTACAGACCACATCCATAAGGCGTGTTTGCTCCTTCACACATTCCAGGAGCCAAGAGACCTGTTATCTTGAGATTCTTCATCAATCCCTGTGAAAAGGATCCTGATTCAAAAGCACCGGCTTTAGAGATGTGAGCATCAGCACAGCGGTCAGTGAAACTGCCTTGGTCTTTTATGAAATCTCAAATCTTGTCTACTTCTAGCCGACCGTTTATGTTTTGACAATACATCCACACTTTTGAAAGTATCCTCATTCATTTGCCACCACAAATTATTTTCCCCATCCTGTCACAAGAGAAAGCAACTCGGAGCGCATGCATCGCAGAGTACCAACAACTAGTGAATGACCTTGAGTTTTGGTCTTTTGAGTTTGCTGCCCATGGCACTTAGGGGACCACTGCCAGTTTGCTATTGGCAGCCCAGCTCCAAGCTCCAGAAGAAAAGCAAGTGTTGCTTTTCTTCATCATAACCACGCACCTAATCTCTTTCATCCACAGACCACTGTGGCACTCGGGTCCCCAGGCACAGGGAGGTTGTGAGGGATTCCTTTCACAGTGTGCACAACCAGGCCATGCACCCAAGCCCACACACGCAGGTGTTGGTTTCCTGGAACATCTTGGCTTCCTGGAACACGCTGGAGTGCATCCAACTCCTTGTAGCTGTCATTCCCCAGATTTTCCCTTTAAATGTTCGATTAGTTTACTATCCCCCCAACTGTTATCCATTGTTGCAAGCAGCTGAAACATTCAACAGTTTCCTCTAATTACATTAGATGAACACCCCAGGAAAAGGCTGTCCTGTTGTGTGAGTTCTGAGTAAGGTCACATAAAGGGAGTTTGGGAGTGGTTCCTTCCGGGAACTACAGCATGGGTCAAAGCATGCTAAATCTTGAGAATGGGGACGTGAAGGGTGGCCAACCTTCCACCTGTCCTCCCAAGGGCCTGCCAGTTGCCCGGTTCTCACTGTATTTCTGGAAGTTTGGTGACGGCTACCATGGAACTGGAGAGGAGCGGGGGGAGAGGGGGGAGCAAAATGCCGCAGAGCCTACTGCTCTTACCTAGCTTGTGCTTTTGCTCTTGGATGCATGCTTCCTGGATCACTACAGACCTTATTTACTTTCCAGAGTTTTGGAAAGTTGATGCTGACAAATTTTCCCAGTGTATTATTCATTGTCAAGGAGGAAGGCATTTTCTTTTCTTCTTAGATGTTGTTCTCTTTTTGTTGTTAATTTTAATAAATCATTTCATTGGGGGATATTTCAGTTATTATCACAATCCATCCATCAATTGTATCAAGCACATTTGTATATATGTTGCCATTATAATTTCCAAAACATTTTGTTTCTACTTGAGCCCTTGCTATCAGCTCCTCTTTTTCCCCCTCCCTCTCCCACCCTTTCACCCTTGTGAACCCTTGATAATTTATAAATTATTTTTATTTTCATATTTTACACCATATGCTTTCTCCCTTCAGCCACGTTTCTGTTGTTCATCATCCCCCTGGGGGAAGTTTTCCCCCTCTGTCCCCCACCTTCCCCCTCCCCTCATGGTATCGCTACTCTCATTCTTGGTCCTGAGGGATTTATCTGTCCTGGATTCTGTGTGTTGCGAGCTCTTATCTGTACCAGTGTACATGTTCTGGTCTAGTCAGATTTGTAAGATAAAACTGGGATCATGATAGTTAGGGGAAGGAAGCACTAAAGAACTAGAGGAACGTTCTGTGTTTAGTCAGTGCTATACTGCACCCTAGCTGGCTTGTCCCTTCCTTGTGACCATTTTTGTGAGGGGCTGTCCACTTGTCTGCAGAGAGGCTTTGGGTCTCCATTCCGACCCCCTCGTTCTCATTGAGATGGCTATCCAGAGGAAGGGACTGACAAATCTCCCGGCTCTCCCACTTGCACGGTTCCCCTGACTTTGAAGATCAGTCCCAGAGAACAGGATTCTAGACTGGCAGTTGCTTTCCATAGGTGCTTTAAATATGTCAGATATTATCTTTTACGCTCCACTCAGAAGTTTCCATTCGAAGTCACCCACAAACCAGTCTCCCCAACCTATTTTTACATTTTTGAAATTGGCATGACTTTATTGATTAATTTTTCTCACATCTTTTAAGATTACTTTATATAGGTTGCGTGTGTTTCTTCAAAACTGAACATTTGACAGTGTTTGGGAATGTCTTGTGTTGTCACAAAGCCCAGGTCACTACCAACAAACATTTCATGTGTAGATGCCAGGGTTAGTCAAGATCCTGCAATGCATAAATGAGATCTACCATGTACTGAACATTCCCATCAGGGTTCCAATGATGCCTCATTGAAAAATGCAGCTAAAGAAGATGCAAGTGACAGGGAGGAAGCTTCCCAGCCTTGTGACCTGCCTGTGAGCATTCCAAGAATTCTGGAGCCTGTGCTGGTGGGATGAAAGTTACCAACACTCACATTTCCCTACACAGGGTGAGCTCCGAAATAGAGAATGTCTTAACCCCTGGATGAATTTCACTTTCTCTGCACATTGAGATTTGCATAGTTCTGAACCTCGGGATTTCTGATTTAAATAGCCAAAAATTGTAGTCATTGACATGCATGTTCCCTCAGAAACTTGCCTTTTGGTGAACCGGGTGATAGAATCTTTGTCCCGGAAGAAGCAACACGTCTGACTACACTCAGTGAGAAGCTTCCATTTGATCACATCTTGTTAGAGTTCACTGTGGAGATGGTGGTTGCATCTGTATATCAGAAAAATACATTTTGGCTAGACTTAGGTGTTAGATGGTATTTTTCTATTGCCATAGGTTTGTTGTGTTCAAAATGGAAGGAGCTCACCTCTGTGAACTGAATAATAAAATCTACAAAGTTTTCCCACAGTTTCCTAATAACCAACTCTCTCTTTTCTCTTTCCATGTTGGTAGACATGCCCCCCGACCTTCTCTCTCATAAATATATATATATATATATATATATATATATATATATATATATATATATATGTATATGTATGTATATATATACCTGAGCCAAATTCACTGTCATGAAGTCTGTGCCAACTCATAGCAACCCTGTAGGGTAGGGTAGAACAGCCTTTGGGAGCTTCTGAAACTGTAAACTTTTTTATGGAGTAGAAAGCCCTGCCTTTTGTCTTTCTCCCTTAGAGCAGCTGGTGGTTTTGAACTGCTGACCTGGTGTATCACCGGTCAACGAATAGCAAACTGCTACACTATCAGAGCAGCTTCTTTGTATATATCCTTGAAAAATTCCCAAAGAAGCCAAAGTCTATTTGGAAATAACCTTCTTAAAATAATCTCTTGTGTAATAAAATTCCCAATTCCTTGCACTCATTCAATTTCCTTTATAAAATATCTAGCATCTAACAAAATAGTCAGAACTTTCAATGATGAAAACCTTTCTATGTACTATGATAGAAGGGCCTATTAGTCTTGGTAAATAAGTAGAGAAAGTCTGAGATGCCCAACATTTTCTCATGAATATAATTCTGCAAGGAAAATCTCCAGTGCCAACCTTTGCGGGGCCCATGAGTTCCTGGGGCCGTGCTGGTTCACCAGTGTAACAGCTCTCCTCTGGTAACACCGCACTGTGATTGGAAGCTCACAGGTTGCTATAATGCAGACGAGGTAGCAGTAGAGTTTTCAGATGAAGCTGGACTATGACCCAAGGTCTAAAGACCTACTTGTGAAAATCAGCCAATGAAAAGCCCACCACAAGTTTCCACAAATGATCACGGGGATAGTGCAGGACTAGGCAGATCTTTCGTTGTGCCAGGGGTGGGGTAGGAGGGGAGTCATGTTTTGGGATCCCATGGACACTTATATAAACAGCATCATGACATTTCTAAACCAAACTAAACTCATTTCCGTTGAGTTAATGGTGACTCATAGTGACCCTACACAACAGAGTACAACTGTCCCTGTCGGTCTTCTGGGACTCTGACTCATCTTTCTCCTGAGGAGCGGCTGGTGGTCTCGAACTGTTCATCTTATAGCTAGCAGCTCAAAGTGTAACTCACTAGGCCACTGGGGCTCCCAACGCAGCATTAACAAGCAGAGATTTCATAGTAATTCACCTTCGCCAGAAGGCTCACGGTAAGTAAGTTCCTGGAGGTTCTCAGTGGTTTGTTTTAACAGATGTTTTATTGCTGCTTAAGTGCCCATCTAAAGCGCAATGGGCTAAAATGGAGCATTTAGCTGCTGCCAGAAAGGTGTGTGGTTTGCACCCACAAAGACCTGGTGATCCGGTCCCTCAGAGATGGCAAGCTAGCAAACCCCACGGGTCAGTCCTACTCTGCCAGCTGCAGTCATTATGAGTTAGAATCGAATGGACAGCACCCAGCACCTACAAGTGTCCATCCAGGTCTCTAGTGTTAGCTCCCAGGGATCATGCAGTCTACCTTCGCCATCCGCTCCACGCAAACATATCTCCTTAGCTGGGAGCGACATGCAGTCCAGTGGCCTGGGGCCTGTAGCCTTGCCTCCAAATCAAGAGCTTTCGTGTCCGCTGGTCCAGCCTATCGCGGCAAGATTCACTTCCCACTGTCCTGCTCTCTTCCTTCCATTGCTTGCCATGTCTGGAGACGCACGGATCTCTGATGCTTCCTTCGGAGCCTAAATGCCATATTTTATGTCCTGCCAGGAAGCTTAGCAGGAGCAGCACGCTGGAGAAAAGGGCAGCTTTTGTAACTCAGGAGTACTCCCCAAATTTGCATAGTTAATTAGATTCCATTCCTGCCAGAACAACAAGGCCATTTAATGCGGAGGACAAGGCTGTTAAATAATAGAAACTCCTATTAGGTGAATTTATGAAGAAACTGTGAAAAGTTATAACAATAATATGTACCCTTCAATACATTCTGCTCGGTGAATATATAAGTGGCCCTGAATCATTTATGCCAACATGCAGGAAACTGATAAATTTTGAACAAATTTAATTGAAATCACCCCTGGCGTGAGTGTGAAGGGAGAATTAGATTTAATGTTCTCCCGGAGCATGGGGGCACTAGACGCCTCATTCTCGAGTCTACATTTTTTTATGCCCCTAAATAAAAGATCCCAAACCTCAATCAAGAATGAATGTGACTTTAATCACATCTTCAAAATGAAAAGCATGTTACTGGGCCATGTAATGAGACTTAAAGAAGATGTTTAACCAGAGAAACCGCGAAGTTGAGCTTCATTGAATCCAGGGACGCCACGATATCTTTGCCTCCTCTCTCACAAGATGTCCCAGAGCTGGTCCCTGCATGTGGGGTGACGTACTCCCCAGAATGGCACACAAGTTCAGAGCATGAGGCACCAGAGAGGGGTCACCCACTTTGGGAAGGATGGCTGCACTCCATGGCACGGAGAGGCTTATATCCCCGGAAGACCTCACCACCTCCCAGGCTTAATACTGACAGATCCCTGACTGACAAACTAGGTCTTGACTTCTCAATGGCATGGTCTGGTGGCCAACAGCTTCCAAACCCATGACGAGTTTCCAGAAGTCTAACACATGTTGCCACTTAATGAGCCAAGTATGAAAACAGACTCAATCTCTCAAACTGTAGAGAGATTGCCCTAGCTCTACGCTCTACATTAGGCGGGGCCTTGGAAGCATGAACGTGGGGGGACTTTTCTTAACCATGCTCTGCAGGGACCGCTCTTTGTATGGTGGAAGGATCAAGTGTCTCCTCTCTGAGGGACTCCTGCGGGAGCGCAGTGTTGGGGATAGGGAGAGTCAGAGGATGATGGGGAGGGAACGAGGGGGTAGTGGGGAGGGAGGTAAGCCTGTGGGAAGGAGAAATCTTCCACATCAACTCAGAGCTGGGGTAGGGGTAGGAGGTGGGGAAGGGCATGGCCTGGGTCCTGCCCTTTTTCTGAGTGTCTCTCAGATATCTTTTGACCTGATCTGGCACAATGTGTTTATTCACCAGTGCTTGGAGTAACTTTTCTAAAACCAAGTGTACGCGCCCCCCATCAGATTCCAAAGGGTCAACAGGATGTGTTGATTTCCAAGAGGAAGCCCACAGGAGGGCGGGAGAAGCTTCCTACGTGTGTTCACCTGGATTGACTAGAGAAATAAATTCATAGACACTCATATGTGCATAAGAAAGAGCATTATACAAAGAGTAATTGTACATTAGGAAAACATCCTAGCCTAGTCCAGATCAAGTCCATAAGTCTGATATTAGCCCATATGTCCAGTTCTAGTCTGTAAATCCCTCTTCAGACTCACACAACTCATGCAGATGCTGAGTGCAGGAAGATCACAGGCCGGTGGGTGGAAAGTCTTATGGATCCAGTGGCAGTGAAAGCACCTCATCTCTGTCAGGGGTCTCCATGTGGCGTTTCCAGCTCCAAGGATCTAGCTACTATCAGCATAGCTCCATGTGGCTTGTCGACAGGAATGTCTCCAAGAGAGTGAGCATGTATCTGGTCTCCAGTGAGCTATTTATCTCTGTTTGTGCCTTCCAAATGAGGTCATCAAGCTGCAACCTGATTGACAGGCTAGACTCCACTCCTTCTCAAGTTGACAAGAGATTCTGTAACTGCCACACCACGCTTCCTCCCTCCATGTCCTTAGATCTTTCCTTGGAGGTGCCTGGATCTGGGAAGGCATAGAGCTTATAATATTAACAAAGGAGTTTTTAAGGAATGGTTCTTAGTGGGTTCCCTGGAATTGGTTCCAAATCATATGACCCTAGCTGTGCACAACAGAACAAAACACCACTGGGGGCTGTCTCATCCTCAAACATATTGGTTTGTTTGAATCCACTGTTGCACCCACTGGGCCCATTCATCCCACGGAGGGTCCTCCTCTTTTTTTGTGGCCCCTCTACTTTACCAAGCATGATGTCCTTCTTCAGAGACTGGTTTCTCCTGACAACATGTCCAGAGTATGAGAGGGGAAGTGCTGCCATCCTTCTCTCTAACATGCATTCTGGTTGTATTTCTTCCAAACCAGATTTGATTGTTCTTTTGGCAGTCCATGGGACTTTCAACATTCATCGTCAACCCTTAGCTCAAATGTCTTGTTTTTTGCTTTCGTTTCCTTTATTCAGTGTCCAAATTTCACATGCATATGAGGCCACTGAAAGTACCACGACTTGGGTCAGGTGTATCTTAGTCCTGAAAGTAGATCCTTGCTTTCCAGCACTTTTCAGAGGCCCCGTGCCACAGATTAACCTAACCTTTGTTCTCCTACTGCTGCTTCCATGTGCATCGATTACGACTCCAAGTAAGACAAAATCCTTGACAACTTTAATATTGACTGCATTTATCATGATATTTCCTATGGGTCTAGTTGTGAGGATATTGGTCTTCCTTACTTTGAGTTGTAATCTATACTGAAGGCTGCAATCCTTGATCTTCATCAGTGAGCGCCTCAATTCCTCTTCACTTTCAGCAAGCAAAATTAGGTCATGTTTCTGGTTGTTAATAAACCTTCCTCCAATCCAGTTGGCTGCTACATTCTTCTTCATATAATCCAGTGTCTCTGGACATTTGTTCAGCATACAGTTAGCATAAGTAGGGGGAGAGGATATGACATCAGCACACACATTTCCTGATTTTCACCCATCTAGTATTATTTTGCTTGAATGACTGCCTTGTGGTTCGTGTACAGGTTCCACATGAGCACAATTTAGTGTGAAATTGAAGTTGGGGTTAACAATTGAGTGCTAATCCACTGAACCACTAGGGCTCCTAGTTGACAGAGCTACCCAATAGATGAAGAGCCAGGTGGCATAGTGGATTATGCACTGGGCTACTCACCGTAAAGTCAGCAGTTCAAACCCACCAGCCTCTCAGATGGGGAAAGATGAGCTTTCTGCTTCCATAAGGATTTACAGCTTGGAAGCCCACCGAGGCTCTAATGGGTCACTGTGTGTTGGAATCAACTTCATGACCATAAGAAGTTGAACTCAATGAAAGAAATTGCTTCTCTCTTTCCTCCCTTCTAATAATTTCTTTGTGTTTGTTGAATCCCTCCTGTGGATAGTCTAGGGCCGAGGTGACTTGGGTGTGAACACACCAGGCTGGTTTCCTCATAAGGTTAGCCATCCTGGCTCCTGGCCTGGTGGTGTTAGTGAGAAGTGTGTTCATTGGAGGGCCTCAGCACAGATAAAAGAAGGCAGTGTGAGGTCCCTTCACTCGATCCAAGCCTCGGCTCAGCCCAGCTTACCCAGGAGAGTTTAACCCTTGGAATCAAGACCCTGAATTTTAACTTAATTTCCAGAGATAAAGCCTTCGGCTCTGTCAGGCACTTTGATTTCTCTGAATGTCAGGCTTGGTTTTCAAATGTAAATGTGCCCCAGGTTAGTCTTAGTAAGTTACTTGGCTGGGGACCAGGTGCACACCTGTCAGGTGCAGCCTTTCTCCTTCTACCTTCATGTAATCCTTCATGTTTTGTATCAAAGACACCCTCCTGCCTCGGAGTTGAAAGCAAAATGATTCTCAAAGGAATTTATGACAAATACAATAATTCCTTTTAATACACCCATTGTTTTATCTACCAGCATATCAAGTACTGTATACCACCAGGAAACAACCATTATGTCGACAATCACCAACGTTATACTTAGAGAACCCAATTAATCCTGTAATTGGAGTGCGGAATACCGTTTCCTCCGCGAAGCTGCTCTGGTGCCAATCTGTGGGAAACGCGTGGAAACACAAATGTTCATCAAGGGCAGACTGTTCTTTAATGGGATCCTGTTACCTCCAGTGCCCTGCCGTTGCCCAGAGTCTCCTTGGCTTCTACCCTGGATTTCTAATGTCTTTAAGTCGCTTTGTGGGCTTATAATCCTTTTCCAAGCTCCCACTTGACTCTTTCTTAGTGTCTAACTTTTAGGCCATGCTGTGGTTGCTAGAGACTGGGTTGTGACCCTTAAGCGACACTATGCACAACAGAGTGAGTTAGTTCTGATAGGAGCTAATAGAACAATTCCTATTACTGAGCCTATTGTTGCAGCCACTGTGTCAGTCAAACTGGTCGAAGGCCTCATCTCTTTTGTTGCCCCTTTTGTTTTACAAAGAATCATGTCTGGGAGGCACTCTCTCCGGACAATACGTTCAAAGGATGTGAGACGAATTCTTTCCATCCTCGCATGGAAGAGGCATTCTTGTCCCAGTTCCCCCGAGGTTGGTGTGTCCTCTTAGCGGTCTGGGTGCTTCCCATGTCCCTCAGCAGCACCGCAATTCAAATGCTTTGAGTCTTCCTTGGTCTTCCCCAGGTCGTTTTCTCTGATGTTCCGTCCCAGAAGCTAGAATGTTTAGACAATCCGAAGATCCTGTCACTTGCTGATATAAATAATAAACGGCCAGGAGACGCCTTGACACCTCTTTCCTCCCTCAGAACTGATTTTGTCTTCACCGTCACCCTGAACCATTAGAGAACGTGTATTGGTTTCCATAAGAAAGTGTCACCAATCAAGAGTTCGGCATTGAGCCACGATAATCCCCAGACAGGGGGAGACAGCCACAAACAAACGTAACAACATGTTAGAGTGCACGTTTGTGGCATCCTCCTCTGAGAAATGATGCAGTGGAACATGGTGGGACATCTGACTGTGACCGGACCTCTTCTTTCCAGGAACACATAGGTCTTTGAATCAAAGGAAAAGTCCATGCAATGTACAGAACTGGATTCAGGTCAGCCTTTTATCCTTCTCAGGTGGGATCAAGGATGAGCTCAAAATAACCACAAAAACACATAGCAAAACCCAAGGAGCACAGTCACAGACTCTGAGAGTTCTGAAAACCAAGAGTGGTGAGCCGTGGTAAGAGCTAAGAGGAAAGACAGTCAACAGTCAATTGTGAAAGGGCGGGAACCCATGATAGGAAAATAGCCTGAGCGTGGGCATGGTTTTGGAGACTCTCTGTGGTGAATCACATTAATCAGCCTGTTGCTCTGAAGCAGGCAGTACCAGTGGTGCCACACAGAGCAGTTTCTAACCGCGTTGTAAAGAAGTGGTAGGTAACCCACACAGGTGGGCAAAAGGCTCATTTTTATCCTTTCTTTGGTGGGAAAGTAGAGAAAAATAAGGCTTTCTCTTCCTCTAAAGATTGAAAGCTCGGAAAACTTCCACAGCAGTTCTGCTCTGCCCTGTAGGCTCTCTGTGGGTCCAAGTCATCTGGAAGTTCAGTAGGATTTTAGCACTTGAAAGGCTTAGTAGCCTTCCTAGAGCCTCAAAACCTGCATTTGGATGGAGTGAGGGTCATGGTGAAGAAGAATTTGTGGCCGGTAGGATTTGGTGGCTCCGTGAGTCACACACTGGGCTGCTACGCACAAACTCAGTAGTGTGAAACCATCAGCCATTGACCCGGGAGAAAGACAAATCTTTCTCCTCTCATCCAGATTCACAGTTTCAGAAACCCGCAGAAGCACAGGCACAGTTCCACCTACTCATCCCTTTGGGGTTTCTGTGAGTCAGAATCCTCTTGATAGAAATGAGTTTGCATCCCCACCTCACACACCCACTGAAGGGTTGGTTGTATTGTTTCAAAATGAGGTCAATATTACATAACAATAAAGGGCAATTTTGACTTGTCCTAAATCAGACTTTCTCATAACATGGTGACTCAAGGTCTTGTGTCAACTAGGCTTTGCCTTGGCCTCCCTAGTGAGGAGGCACAAGCCAGGGTGGACTGATTCTTTAGTGCACCATTTGCTTGTTTCCCATTTTGGCCATGATTCCTAAGAGCGCACCCTGAGTTGGTGGCGCTTGGCATCATGCAGTGCATTTGGATGCAAAGTCTGGATAACGTGAGCCTATGGGAAAATGAGGAGCACTGCTCCTGGGTGCTGCACTGCTTACCCCAAGGTCAGCAATTTGAACCCTCCAGCTGCTCTGTAGGAGGAAACTGAGACTTTGGGCTCCTGTGAAGATTTACAGCCTTGACCACTTGAAGGTGGCAGTTCTACCCTATCGTCTAGGGTTGCCGTAGGTGAGTGAGTTTGCGTTGGTTTTGGAGTATAGGCATAGATTACCAAATCCCTTTTCAGAAAAAAAAAATTACTCAGCACCTCCCTGACAATGAAAACTTGTCCTAATCCGGGAAGAAGTGCAGTATGTGCTTTTGAGCCTCCTTGAACATCCTGGTGCCCCCACACCACAGGGGGCAGAAAGCCCCGCTTTGGGAAGCTCTGGTTCCTGGCCAAGATACGGTTTTCTCCTGGAATAAAAGGCCGGTGAAGTGGCTTGCTTCAAAAGCTACCTTTGGGGACTTAAAGTAGGTGCAGGGGCCACACAGAGCTCTGATCCACAGATAAACATCTATGCTGAGAAAGATTTGATAAATGACTTCTTCTGTCTTCATTGTACGGCTGCAAATCCATCTCCACATGAAAAAGAGAGCATCCCTTTGAAAATGTTCAAAGACATTCCTGCCACATTCTGAAGCTGTTTATGAAAACTCCCTGTTCATGGCGTCCTATAGGAGTGGTATTTTACCAGAGGCCATATATATATATATATGGTAATTATAAAAAGAAATATTGTCTGGGTATACATTCGTTATTACATGAGTTGGAACTTTTCAAGAATTTTACATGGGAGAAGAATTTAGGTGAGAAGCTAAGGTTCATGATCCAGGGGAGAATAAAAGAAAACCTCTCTCTAAAATGTTAGAGATAGAAATATCAATGACAATTATGCTATTAAAAGTTATCTCTGCCTGTGTTCCATCTCACTTAGAAAGCCTTTTACCCATCAACTCACACAACGCTGCTGCCTCCCTTTGACTTTGCGTAAGAGATTTTATATATTCCGTTTCCCATTAGAGTGAGCCTGGCAAGTCGACGCTAGCAAAGTATGCAGTTAGAAATGATTCCAATCTTTCTAATTAATTGAGTTATCACCAGAGGAAAGCAATGTTACAAAAATATGCTGATATGTGTGTGAGGTTCCCCATGGCCATGTCACAGGCACACAAGATGTAACCATGATTAAAAAGACCAAACCAAATGAAAACACAAGTATTTACTGTACAATTAGAGCAACATATTGCATTGGTTAGCAAACCCCACTGGTACGGGGCTTCAAGGGCAGCAAGGGGCTAAAGATACATCAAAGATGTGGATGTCTTCTTGTACGAACAAGACAGCCCTGTGAACGCAATGGGGGAAGTTCAACTCTCTTCCACAGGGTCGCTGAGAGTCAGAGTGGGCTGGATTTGGAATACTGCAGCAACATGCACCCAAAATGAAAATGCTAAAGAGCATTCATTCTTCATAAGTATGTTTACAGTTAACGGATCTGATCTTGCCTAAGATAGTTGTGTGAACACATCACACTTTTGGCTTTCTCTTCTGGTCTCTGAGGCACGCTGGACCACACAGGTGGTGGGCAGAGCCGCTTCTTCCCCCAGCACTGAGGTGTAGCACCTGTGCCAGCCAGGACTCCAAACAATGCTGGGCATGTCAGGACCAGATAGTTACAACCCATGGGGCTTCCTTTGGCTGGTTTTCACAAGTACATCACCAGGTCTTTCTTCCTAGTCTGTCTTAATCTGGAAGCTCTCCTCAAACCTCTTCAGCATCCAGGCAACACTTTGGACTCCACTGGGGTGCGCTGGCTGGGAATAGAAGCTGGGTCTACCACATGGAAGGAAAATTAGGGAAAACCTAGGAAAATTAGGACCAAAGATCATCACAGAATTACAAAAGATAGTTGTATTTTAATAGGACAGCTCATTATTTTTCCCCTTCCTTTTCTTTTTAAAATCATTTTACTGAAGGTTCATACAACTCTTATCACAATCCAGGCATTGTGTCAAGCATATTTGTACATTTGATACCATCATAGTTCTCAAAACATTTTTTTACTTTAGTCCTTGATATCAGCTCCTCTTTCCCCCCTCCCTCACGAAGCCTTGATAATTTATAAACTATTATTATTTTTTCATGTCTTACACTGTCCAATGTCTCCCTTCACCCACTTTCCTGTTGTCCGTCCCCCAAGGAGGAGGTTATATGTAAATCATTGGGATCAGTTTCCCTTTCTTCCCCACCTTCCCCTTACTCTCCTGGTACCTCTACTTTCATGATTGGTCCTGAAGAGTTTATCAACTCTGGATTCCTTGTGTTTCCAGCTCTTATCTGTCCCAGTGGGCATCCTCTAGTCTAACCAGATTTGTAAGGTAGAATTGGGATGATGAGAGTGGGCAGGGGGAGGAAACATTAAAGAATGAAATGATAGTAGCATGTCTTCAGCTACCGTGCCAGGAAGGTGAGCATAATGGAATGCCAGTTTAATAGAACAAAGTGTTCTTGAGTAGGTAGAGGCCCAATGTCCATCTGCTACCTTAATATTAAACCTATAAATGTATGCACATAGAACTATTTTCCCATCATCATATATAACTATATTTATATATGTACATGCCTGTATTTCAACTTCTATAAATGCCCTTTGCCTCCTAGTTCCTTCCTCCATTTCCTTTTCCTTTTCTCTTGTTCCACTATCATGTTCCGCCTTCATTTGGGTTTCAGTAATTCCTCTCAGTTACATTGCCCTTGATCACATGCTACCAGGCCTCCACCTTCCTTGACATTGATTTTGGATCACTTGTTCTCTTGTCCCTGTGGTTGTTAGCACCCAATTCCTTTTCTCCGCCTCCCCATCTCCCATGTCCACCAGGAACCATTGTTGTTTTCTCCTCCAGATTGTTTATCCGGCCTCTCTTATCTTGATAGACCTGCAGAGATAACAATATGCACAAAAAGCAAGACAGCAAAACAAAGCAACAAAAGAAAACAAAACAAAGCAACAGCAAAAAAAGAGAGAAAGCCTGTAAATTAGTTCAAGGTCTGTTTGCTCACCTTTAGGAGTGTTTGCTGGTCAAGTGTGATGGGGTGCCATGCCTTGTCCCAAAGTCTATTTTTAGTATTCCCTGGGGACTTTGTTACCCGGTTCCCCCTGCTGTTCTGTTGCACATCCTTAGTGTTTTGACTCAATGTGGTGGGGTGCAATTCCTGTACTGTCTCCAATGTTGTCCCCCATAGTGCTATTGGTCAGTGAGGATGTCATGTCCCCTAGTGGGACCTGCCAGATGGTCCTCTCTCTGCTTTGCCTGCTGAGTGGGAATATTGACCCCTGAAGTTTGGTGGGCCAGGTGTCTCCACTCTCTCTTCCTCTCCCTTCATGTGCTCCTGTGTGCTCTGATCAGACAGCTAACTGTCCCTGACCTGTAGCTTCAGTGCTGTCCTCTGAAGTGAATTCTTCTGTGGGGCTTCTGTGGGGAGGCGGGGTGAGGTGGAAATGGAGGCTTTCCATGTAGTTGGGATTGGGACCAGCCCCTCAGACCTCTCTATTGGTTCCCTGCTTCATGCCAGCATGTTGCATTCTCGTCTTGGAAAATTAGGACCCAAGATCTCCACAGAAACACAAAAGATATGTAAGTTTTAATAGGATAGCTCATTCTTTTTTCTTTATTTTTCTTTTAAAAAAATCCTTTTATTTGCAGCTCTTACAGCTCTTATAATATTCTATGCATCAATTGTTTCAAGCATATTTGTACATATTTTGGCATCATTATTTCCTAAACATTTATTTTCTATTGGAGCCCTTGGTAATTGCTCCTCTTTTTTTCCCCTCCCTCCCACACTCCAACCCTTGTGATCCCTTGAGGAATTATTAGTTATTATTGTTTTCATATCTTACACCCACTGTTGTCTCCCTTCACCCACATTTCTGTTATTCATCCATTTAGGGGAAGAGGTTATGCATTGATCATTGTGATTGGTTCCCCTTTCCTTCATTCCTCCCCCCACCTTCTCCCTACCTTCCTGTATCAATACTCCCATTTCTGTTCCTGAGGGGTGTATCTGACCTGGTTTCTGTATGCCCTGCATGAGCTCTTATCTGTACCGGTGTTCATGCTCTGGTTTAGCCAGAACTGAAAGGCAGGACTGGGGTCATGATAGTGGGGGTGAGGAAGCTTCAGGGAACCAGAGAATAGTGTGTGTTTCCTCGGTGCTGTACTGCGCCCTGGTTGACTCAACCCTTCCTTGTGATCCTTCTGTGAGGGGATGTCCTATGTCTAAAGATGGGGTTTGGGTTTCTGCTCTGACCCATCTCATCCTCAACTAGATGTTTTTTGTTTGTTTGTTTTGAGTTTTCTGATGCTTGTTACTTGATCTGGTTGACACCTCAGGATTACACCAGATAGCCTGCTTCTACTGTGTGAGCTTGTTGCTTCTCTGTTAGATGGCTGTTTATTTAACTTCAAGCCTTTAATACCCAAGGTGCTATATCTTTTGATATCCGGGCACCATCAGCTTTCCTCAGTCTTCAGTGAGTGTGTTGGGATGGTAAGCATCACAAAATTCCAGGTTGTTAGAACAAAGTATTCTTGCGTTAAGGGAAGGCTTGAGTGGAGGCCCAAACTCCATCTATCTCCTTAATGTATTGGCATACAAATATGTGTCCATAGGCTAATACCTCTATCTTTATGAATTGATATATTTACATAAATGCACACCTATGTTTACACCTCTATCCATATCTTTGCTTCCTAGATCTTTCCTCTGTTTCCTTTTAACTTCCTCCTTCCCCACCATCACACTCGCCCTTCTTCTGCCTCCTAGGAATTCCTATGAGCTAGAGTTCTGTTACTTTAACATTACCGGGATCTCTACATCCTCCTTGTTGTTTCTTTTAATTACTTAGGTGTTCCCCAATCTATGGTGTTGTTTGTTCACCACTTCTTTCCCCCACCTCCTTTTCCCATCAAGTCTTTCCAGAACCATTGGTCCTATTGCTTTCTCCTCAGGTTTGCTTCCAATACTTATTGCATTGAGGTAGCCAAAACAATAATAACAGAGACAAAACAGAAAGAAGCAAAATAATGAATTAAAAGAGACCCCTCCAAAGAAATTTAAACTTAGCAAAAAACAAAAACAGAACAACAAAAAAGCATACATAAGTCCAGGTCTGCCAGCTGACCTTTAGGACTATCTCTCCACTGGTCCTGTGGGATTCTGGGAACTGCCACTTCTTCTTCTTCTTTATTTTTAATCATTTTATTGGGATTCATACAACTCATCATAATCTGCCCATACATCAATTTTGTAAAACATACTTATACATTCGTTGCCCTCATCATTCTCAAAACACTTGCTTTCCACTTGGGCTCCTGGAATCAGCTCCTCATTTTTTATTTTTTTCCCTTCCTCTCCATCCCCCCCTCCCTTATGAACCCTTGATAATTTATAAAACATTATTTTATCATAGCTTACACTGCCCAATGTCTCCCTTCACTCAATTTTCTGTTGTCCATCCCCCAGGAAGGAGGTTCTATGCAGATCCTGGCAATTGGTTCCCCCTTTCTGTCCACCTTCCCTCTTCTCTCCCGGTATCATGACTCTCACCACTGGTTTTGAGGGTTCATCTGTCCTGGATTCCTTGTGTTTCCAGTTCCTATCTGCACCACTGTGCATCCTCTGGTCTAACCAGGTTTGTGAGGTAGGATTGGGATCATGATAGTGTGGGGGGCGGGCAGGGGACGAAGCATTTAAGAACTAAAGGAAAGTTTTGTGTTTCATCAATGCTACACTGCACCCTGAGTGACTTATCTTATCCCCACGACTCCTCTGCAAGGGATATCCAGTTGTCGACAGATGGGCATTGGGTCCCCATTGTGCACTCCCCTCATTCACCATGATATGATCCCGCCCCCCTTTGGTGCTTGAAACCTGGTCCCCTCGGCCTTTCATGATCACACATGTTGGTGTGCTGCTTCCATGTGATCTTTGTTGTTTCTGGGCTAGATGGCTGCTTGTTTACCTTCAAGCATTTAAGACCCCAAATGCTATATCTCTCAATAGCCGGGCACCATCAGCCATCTTCACCACACTCACTTACGCACACATTTGACTTGATAGCCAGGAACCATCAGCCTTCTTCACCACACTTACTTATGCACACAAAGGTGAGCACACAATGATGGATTTTGTTCTTTGGTGTCTGCTATGTGGTCCCTTTAACACCTTGTGATCACATAGACTGGTGTGCTTCCCCGTGGCCTTTTTGCTTCTAAGGTAGATGGTCACTTGCTTGCCTTCAAGCCTTTAAGACCCCAGACACAATATCTTTTGATAGTCAGGCACCATCAACTTTCTTCACCTCATTTGCTTATGCACACGTTTGTCTTCAGTAATCATGTCGGGAAGGTGGGTATCATGGAATGACCATTTAGTTGAGCAAAGTGTCCTTGTATTAAGTGAATGTGTGAGGGGAGACCCCATGTCCATCTGCTACCCTACTACTAAACCTATAAATATATTCCACTTCTAAGCTGCAGTCTATTTTGGGGTTCCTCAGTTTTGTGGCTTTGAATTGTTCCCATTGCTGAACCTTATGTTCAGTGCATTTTGGGGCATTACATTGTAGAGAAAGGTTTCCTGGACTGAGAACAAGCTACCCACATACCTTATTTGGGATGCTTCAAGATACACATAAGAAAGCAGTTCCCTCTGCTCCCTGCCTCCAGGATCTTCCCTGCTTCTTGCATCTTGGTGGATTTGTGCAGGCTTATCCCCAAGAGTCTTCACTGAGATTTGAGGAAAGACAAGGAGCCTGGTTTTCCTTGGAACAGGACCATGACTATACAGATCCCTTGGGCTCCTTCTGTGCCCATGCACACTGATATCTGATGTGGGGGCTTGACATGTTATGGAAAGAGAAGAAAGGCATTCATGAACAGACCCACACCCCCCTGGTACATGTGCCCTTGGCACTAAAGGAACAAAAGTTAACAACAACCCCCAAACCAGATGGAGACCATCTTAAATGGGGTCGTAGCAACTATACTCAGGTCAGAATATAGCGTTTTTCAATTTGATCTCCTTATAGTCCAATGTGAATATATTCTAAATTTGTGATGTTTCCTGCTCTAACCCTTTTGTATAGTCATTGTCAGTCAATCTTCCCTGGTCTTGTATATGTTTAGGGAAACTAGGATTGATGGAAATCCCAGTCATCATGGGATTGCTGATTATTGGGGGGGGGATGTTGTAGAAGAAAAGCAAGGATGTTACTTTGAGGACAAAGGTGCGCCTGGTCCAAGCCATGATATTTAAATGGCATCCTGGGCATCCAAATTTGGACATTGAATAAAGAGGATTGAAGACCACTGATGCATTTGAATTGTAGTGCTGGAGAAGAACATTGAAAGTATCATGGACTGCTACAAGGACAAACAAATCTATCTTGGAAGAAGTATAGGCAGCATGCTTCTTAGAGACAAGGATTGGCCAGACTTTGCCTTACATCCTTTGGACATGATTGATCTTTCCTGGGGACTCGTCCACAGAAAGTCGGCTGCGGTGTCACACCCCCACCACACACACTCCTAAGGAGATTTCTGACTGAACTTCTTCCAAGACAGATCTGTTTGTTTATCTGGCAAACTCAAACAAACAAATTCTCTGCCATCGAGTCATTTCTGATGCATAAGAACCCCATAAGGTAGGGTAGAAATGCTACTGTGGGTTTTTTTCGAGACTGTACCTCCTTATGGTAGTAGAGAGACTCATCTTTCTTCCATGGGGCAGCCGGTGACTTCAAACTGCTGACCCTGCTGTTAGCAGTTCAACACAAAACCATTACAACATCATGCTCCAGGCATCTTCTTTGCCAACATTGCAATCTGAAAGCATCTACTTTTTTTCTGTCTTTCTTTTTTCATTATCCAGGCTTCCTATGCATAAGAAGAAGGAGAAAAAGAAAGAGAGAGAGAGAGAGAGGAGAAAAGAGAGAGAAGAAGGAAGGAAGGAAAGAAAGAAAAAATAAAAAATGAAGAAGACAGGATCTTTATTTATCAAGATGCTGTTTATTGGCCTAAGAAGACAGGGTCTCAGAGAGGTACGATGAATCCTGGGAATCAGCGACTGTACAGCGAGCAGCACGCACTGTGTCTAGAGGACCCAGCGATACACTCTTCCAAGGGACTGGTCTCAAAGACCTTGTCTTTCATTACTGCTTTAAAATATGTACTTTAAAAAATTATTATTTCAGAGCACCATGTAGACACTATAAGCTATTTTTAAAGCAATATTGGCCAGTATTTTTTCACCTTTCATTTTTCAGTTCTTACCTCCTCCTCCTCCTTTTCATTGTTTCACAGTTACCAAGCCATTTGAAGACTTAAAGTAATTACGTTCTGGTGAAATCCTGAGATTGTTCTCAATGGGAACCATTGGGGCTTAACTCATTTTTATAGTCATGGAAACTGGGGCAGGCAGGAGTTAAATGACTTACTCAGGGTCACATAGGCCTGGCAGGGACAGGACTCGGTTTTCTGAGCTGTGTCTCAGAAACACACCCGAATCCATTATTTTTAAAACATGCATTTCCATTTAGTGATTCATGCTGAGTCTAATTCGCTTGCTGTTTTATGTCACTTAGAATCATTCAGGGAGTAAAACAGGCCCGCAGAGACCAGATTTTAAAAGTATATTTTAAAGATAAAGATGAGGCTTTAATATTCTACAGGACTCGAAATCCCTGGACCAAGGATGTCAGCTTAAATTTAAAAGCAGCTCTCTAATATATGTCTTTGAGAAATCAAAAGACAGCCTGGCCTTCGCCAATGTGAAGCAGTCACCTTTTTCAAATTAGAGTTTTCAAGTCTGATACAGCGAGATAATCATCATCAGCTCAAATAAAATCATCTTTTTCTTTTTTTTCTTCTGTCAGCAAGAAAGCATGTTCACGGGAGAAATTAATGACAGCCCCAAAGAACAAAGTTGAGTCCTAAGAGGGAGGCTTTTTTCTAAGATTCACAGAGCAATTGCAATTCATTTTGCCTCGGTTTTGCTCTAAAAATCACTTCCAAGAGGTGCAGGAGAAGCCCTGCGGGGGCCCTTCTAACTAAGGTTTGGTGATTCCCCTACGACAAGTAGGCAAATAAGGTGCTAGGCAAATAAGGTGCGTAAGGCCCACTAAGGATGGGACTGCTTATTGCTGAACTTAAAGGAAGTGCATGGGACCTGCGATGGTGGTTTGCCCATGACTTTCCATGGTTTGGGAGCTATTTCATGATGAATCCATCCTCCACTGTGTTGTTTGATATATGTCCCTGCAACCATGGGATTCAGGAGAAGCTGCTATTTGTTCCCAGAAAGTTATACCATAACAATGTGGCCAAGTGGTGACTATCAGGAGAGGCTCATTTCTTCTTGTAGCTCACTGGGGTGGTAGATGATAGGCATGGCTGGGGAAGCAGCTACTGAAAAAGGCTGGGAGAAAGGCCAGCCCTCTTGAGGCCAGCCGATGAAGGAGGTATGAATACATGACAAGGGTAAGAGCAGGGATAGCCCAGGTTCCTCTGAGAGCCCCTTAAACCTTCCATCATGATTCTAGCATTTTCTATAGGCTTGTTTAAAATCTTTGAATGGGTTCACTGTCAGCATTTGGGTTGTCACTGTTCTGTCTACTGAGAAATTAGTTTATTTGCATTTATTTACTTAATGTTTTCTCTCCAGAGTCTGTTGTTGTGAAACTCAAACTCTCTGCCCTCGGGGGGACTCCGACTGATAGTGACCCTCTACAACAGGGTAGAACTGCCCCTGTGGCTGTCAACCTGGGGAGAGTTTTTGTCTTTCTCCTTAGGAGTGCCCGGTGGGTTTGAACAGTTGACTTTGAGATGAGCAGTGTAACCCCCTCTGCCGTCAAGACTGCCAGGGTCCCCACATGTTAGACAACTTATTTATTTATTTATTTTTTGGTATTTGTGCCTTAGAAACTCTAAATAACTCAGACAAAGTACTTCAACTGAGCGGAATAAAGGAAAAACAGTGAAAAGATGTTGAACAATCTCATGTTGGTCCTCTGAAGATGTGAGGGATGTTCTACTTTCTGTGTTCACCGTTTTGAGCAGTTACACCCACGTGAGTCCCAGCCATGTCTCCTCAGATCAGACTGTGAAGACTCTAGCAACCTTTGTCAAAAGCCATGGGTCAGGCATCCTGGTCCTGTGGGACTAGGAGAGAGGACAAGAGTCCCTGGGTCACCTGCCTGTGGTGGTCTGTGGCTGCACACATTTTCCATGATTGTTCATTCAGGTCCATTCCAAGTAACATTCAATCCAGTCCATAGATCAACTAAGGACTTTTCTTTCAGGCAAGTAACACACACCAGGTGGGCAAGTCAAACGGGTGCACAGGTTTTGGCTGGGAGGCAGTTATTGTCTCAGCCCTTAGGTCAAGGCATATGGACTTCTGTATACCTTTATAAGGAAGACTAACATTCATGTTCACAACTTTGAACATGGATCAGAGTCTGCATTCTATGCCTAGTTTGAGGGGTCTTGATAGTAAATCAAGTTCTGGCCAGAGTACTTATGGCCACCAGAAGGCAAGAGAAGGAGCAAGCTGGACTGCCCAAGCCATTATGCATGCCCTGGGCTGGCCAAGGATCGAGAGAATAGGTCTGTCCCCGGAGGGCCTGACTCTGGCCTGTCCCCAGAGCTCCAGGAGAACCTGGCTTGGGGGTAGGGAGGAAGCACACACTGGGGAACTGAAGGCAGCAGGGTTTAGGCTTCTATTCGCTGTCCTGAATGCAGATGCCTTTTCCAGAACACGTCATCATTTCACACAAACTTCACATCTGTAAGGCAGAATTGACTCACCAGCAGGGAGTTTGGCTTGAGTCTTCTTGGCAAATTAATACAGTTTCTTCTCCAACACCCACCAGTCACTTTGAGGCAGCTTGCATGTTGCTATGATGTTGGAAGTTCTATCCCTGGTATTTCAAATGCCACCAGTGTCATCCATAGTGGATAGGGTTCATTGGTGCTTCTAGGAAGAAAGGCCTGGCGATCTCCTTCCAAAGAGTAGTCAATACAAATCTGTATGGACCACAGCAGAATATTGCCAGATACAATGCTAGAAGATGGAGTGAACCTTCTGTGTTAGAAGATTCTCACAACTAAATGGCTGCAAAAAACCAAAAAAATGGACCCAAGTGGATTGGCTGTTCTGAGCAGGGATATCATCCTCAAGGCTTGGTTGGCCAGGATGTGCTCCACTCTCTCTTCCTTCCCCTTTATTTGCTCCTGTGTGCTCTGATCAGACATGTCCTTCTCCCTGAGGCACAGCTTCAGTGCTGTCCTCTGAAATAAAATCTTCTCAGGGGAGGAGCAGCTGTCTACTTAGTTGGGATTAGGGCTGGCCCCTCAGATCTCTCTACTGGTTCCCTACTTTTTGCCGGCCCCACTATGAGACACGACATCCTTCACTGACATAGAGCCCTATAGGGGACAATACTGGAGACACAGTATGGGAATTGTGCCCAAACCACACTGAGGCAAAACACTAAGGGCGTGCAACAGAACAGCAAGGGGAGCAGAGCAAGGAAGTCCCAAAGGAATACCAAAAATAGACTTTGGGACAAGAGCGTGGCACCCCATCAGAATCTAACAGAAAGCATTTCAAAGGCCAACACACAGCTCTTGAACTATCTACAAGCTTTACTATTTTGTTGTTATTGTTTTCTTTTCATTTGTTGCTTTGTTTTCCTCTGTTTTGTTTTTGTGCATGTTATTATTTCTGCAGGTCTATCTAGATAAGAAAGGCTGGATAAATTATCTGGAGGAGAAAACAATGGGACCAATGGTTCCTGGGAGACATGGGAAAGGGGGATGTGAGGGTAAAGGAAGTGATGTTAAAAAACCCAGAGACAAGGCAACCACAAGTGATCCAAATCGGTGGTGAGGAGGGTATAGGAAGCCTGGTAGAGCTTGAACAAGGTTAATGTAACCGAGAGGAATTACTGAAACCCAAATGGAGGCTGAGCATGTTAGAATGGGGACCCAAGACCCATCTATAGACAACTGGACACCCCTTTACAGAAGAGTTGCAGGGATCAGATGAGCCAGTCAGGGTGCAGTGTAGCAACGATTAAACATACAACTTTCCTCTAGTTCTTAAATGCTTCCTTCCCACCATCCCCCCATTATCATGATCCCAATTATACCTTAACAATCCGGCTAGAACCCTGTCCAGGTACCTAGCGCGTCCTGGCGCGGAGGTTTAAAGATCCTTGGGGGGTGTAGCTCGTCCGCCTCTGTATGGGGCGGGCGGGCCCGCGGGGGAGCGACTTCCAGGCGGGTGTGCTCATCCCCTTCTCGTCCTCCCCCGAGGACCCTGACCCCAGGCCTTGACGTGTGCGCGCTCGCGTCCACTGGCACGGTGGTCGCCGGGAGTTGGAAACCCGGTGGCCGCCGCCGCTTAAGCCGCATGGATTCTTGCGCGTGAGGCACGTCTCGTGTCTCTGGTGCCGGGGAGCCCTACTTGGGCGCCTGTGAGAGAAAAAAAAATCCGGCTAGAGATTGTACACTGGTACAGATAGTAACTAGAAACACAGGGAATCCAGGACAGATGATCCCTTCAGGACCAGTGCTGAGAGTGGTGATACTGGGAGGGTGGAGGGAGGGTAAGATAGAACGAGGGAAGCAATTACAAGGATCTACATGTAACATCCTCCCTGGGGGATGGACAACAGAAAAGTGGGTGAAGGGAGACGTCAGACAGTATAAGTTATGACAAAATAATAATAATTTATAAATTATTAAGGGTTCATGGTGGGCGGGGGAGGGAGGGGAAAATGAGGAGCTGATACCAAGGGCCCAAGTAGAAATCAAATGTTTTGAGAATGATGATGGCAACAAATACACAAAAGTGCTTGAGACAATGGATGGATGGATTGTGAAAAGAGTTGTATGAGCCCCCAATAATATGACTAATAAAAAATGGACCCAAGTATAAAATACTGGGAAGGTACAAGGCTGGACACTGTTGGGAGCACAACAACAAACATCTTCTCAACGAAAAGTCAGAGAAGCTTCGAGTTCAAATCGAGTTGCCCATGCTTTATTCATATGTGAACCAAAGAGGGAGAGTGAGGTATTAGCTTCAGGACAGTGGATAATCTTACACCTGAGAAATTTTACTTTATGCTCAGGAAAGAATTTGGCATTCACAAGGAACAGTACGAGAGAGAGAAGCAGTACTCATCTTGCAAACAAGTAATGAGCTTGAAATGAAAAGGGAGATCAATGAGATGCAAAACCAGCTAGACCTCTTACCTGAGCCCCCAGGCTGCCCTGCCTGTGACAGGGTGCTCCACCTGGGACGGCACTGGCCATATCTCAGCCTCCTCAAAACAGCTTTTCTGACATACTGAGTTTGAGAGGGGGAGCTCAGAGGAGGCTTCAGTGGTTAATCCCACTCTCTCTGCTCCAAGAATACTAAATACAAAGGGTGAGGAAGGGAGCAGATGTGCTCGGTAATCCTATAACATACAAGTTAAACCAAGGGCAGAGTGCTGGGTAAGACAGAGCTGGTACAGAAAGTGTTTGCTAGGGAGTGTTGGCTAAGGAGTGTTGGCCCATTGGAAGAGAAAGTGCTGCAGAAATAGCTGAAGCTGATCCAACGCCTGAGTCCACATCAAGAATGTGTGTGTGTGTGTGTGTTCACCCAAACAGGAATGTTCTTTTATTTCCAATCATTTTACTAGGGGCTTGTACAATACTTATCACAATCCATCCATCCATCCACTGTGCCAAGCACATTTTAACCTTTGTTGCCATCGTCATTCTCAAAACATTTGCTTTCTATACAAGCCCTTTCTATTACCTCCTCATTTTTCCCTTCCCTCTTCACTCCCCCCTCCATCATGAACCTTTGATAATTTATAAATTATTATTATTATTTTAGAGATGTCAGACAGTGTAAGGAATGTTCTTAATGATGAGAGAACTGAGGGCCAGATTTATACCCTGGCATCACCTCCACCATCCTTCCAGGATGATGCGTGATCCAAAGATAGCATGTTCCCTGCCATGCTAAGTTCCTCTTGAATCTTTTACCACATCCCATGGACATTTCTTACCTGCAGTCAACTTCCTACTTGGAAGCTGAGAAATGATCCCTAACTTGCTGCGGTGCTAATCTCATTGCTGGTTGTGCCTGTTCTTGTTAGGGAGTTCTTGCTTTGGGCTGGTGACCAGTCTTCTAGCTAATTAAACACGATTCTCATAGTCTTGTGCCGGCCAGGCTTTCAGGGCTGTTGTCCTTGGAACCGAGTCCGACTCTCCTTAGAAGCAGTTTACTCAGAAGGCAAGTCTGCTTGTGCACAGGGGCTGTAATTGTTACCGGTTCCGACGGGCTGAGTGAAGTGCTTAGAAGTCTTAAGCAGGCTTTGGCAGTGGTGTTTGCTTTCTGGGAAAGCGCAAACATTATGATATTCTGACGACTATGAATAGAGCTTTTGTACGGGTGTTATGGGAATTACAGTCTTTCAACGAGCCACATCTTACTCGGGGACAACTTTAAATGTAAGTGCGTTCCTTGACATATTGTTATTGTAGGTGGATTTGGTTAAACGGCCCATAATGTTAGGAATTCTGCCTCCGAAGTGGTTGCTTTTTCAAGCTGTAGGCCTGCATGACGCCACAGGAAAACATCGATAGGTGGGAATGACTTATTTAGCTTCCATTCAGCAACTTACAAATCTAGGACTGGATTTTAAAGAATGAAGCTTCTTGTTTCAGAACCACCGATATTAAGACAGGCCGGTAAGTCCTCAACTCTACACACCTGCAATGAAGGAGGTGCTTTTGTGGTTTGGTTACGGGCCATCAAGTCAGTACTGACTCAGAGCAACCCCACTGCCCCAGCCTGCACCACACGACAACAAATGCTGTGCCTGAGGTCCTTCAGTCCCTGTCTGGCTGAGGGCCTTCCTCTTTGTCGTTCAGCCTCTCCTTGACCACATAAGATGTCCTTCTCTGAAGGATGCGTCCCTCTTAACGACATGTCCAAAGTACATGAGCAGAAGCCTCCACACCCTCACTCTTCAGGGAGCATTCTGGCTGCATTTTCACTGACATTAATGTGTTCCTTCTTCAGGCAGTCAATATTACACAACTAATATTCTTCGCCAAGACCAGTACAAAGACCCTGACTCTTCTTACGGCTTCCTATTCATTCTTCAGACACGTCCAGGCCAAGGAAGTTATAGAAAGACCAAGGCTTGGGTCAAACACACCTGACTGGGGAAAGGGCTGCGCCCCATCAAGGGTGCAGTGTGTTGGGCAAGTGAAATAGGGCAGAGGTTGAGAAAATGAGCAGGTTACTGAGCAATGAATATTTAAGCCAACCTGCATCTAGGCTTCACGTCTCCATTCCAGGGACAGACATGGAAACTAAGTCTTATGATTAAGAGAGATTCAATAAAAGGCAAGAAGATCTTAAGGAGCATTTTTCTTTCTTTCTTTTCTCCTTTTAGATGAATTATTTCCTTCAATAGAAGACAAGGTGTCACCTTCTGTTTCCTATCAGTTCCAGAAAATTCCAGGAAGGACGGGAAGTCCTGGGCTGTGTTTTCCAGAAAAGTGTTAGCAAAACTTGGAAGTCCAGTGACATCTCCAGATTTCTAGAATTATCCATTTTATTCCTGGACCAGTTCCATGTTGAATAGGCTCAATATTCTTGCTGGATCTATGATTCTTATCTCCAAATTTATAGAGTCCCTGTATAGTCAATACAATATTTAATGAGCATCAATTACATATCACTATGGCAAGGAACAGAAGAAACAACGGTGTTCACATGTATCAAAGGTTCTGGATGCACACAAGGTTGGAGCACCGAAGTTTGTAAGTGTGTCGTAGTGCGGTAACTTCCATGTTGCCATGACCTGGAAGCCATGCTCCCAGTATTCCAAGTACCAGCAGAACTTTCAGACTAAGACTAAGAAGAAAGGCCTGGGATCTACCACAAAGAGGCAGTGAAAACCTTGTAAGCACAATGGAACATCATCTGATATAGTGGTGGAAGATGAGCCCTTTAGGTTAGAAGGCCCTCAAAATGCACAATATCTGCAACAATGGGCTCTCAATTATCAACATTCATTAAGATGGAGCAGGAAGAGGCAGTGTCTGTTCTGTGATAGGGAACCTACTACACGGTGTCTAGCAATAAGAGGTAGGGATTCAGCAAGCAGCTAAGACGAGGTTTAAATCAAGCTGGGATTTATCTTGCAAATATAGATGACATAGCTGACATGGTGAGAATGAATGGGTTGTTTCCAGGTACCGAGCCTGTCTGTATATGCAAAAGTGCCCAGAGGGCCCAGCAGGCAGGACACATGCCAGACAAGCTATGACAACCCTGCTCATGCACTCACCTCCTCCTGACCCCGACCTGTCACCCGCGCCACACTGACACCTGTTTGAATTACACACGCTTAAAAAATTCATCCTATATGGTTATGAACCACTTGATACTAGTATAAAACATTTGATCTTGTTCTTAAAAAAAAAATCACAGGTTTTGGGAGGAATGGAATTGCATCCCACATATCATAGCTTGCTTCAGGGGGTTATTTTTATACCACTCTCTTTCCTTGCAAGAGCCCCCCTCTACCACCCAGCCCCGGTCCCAACTCCCACGTAGGGTGAGATGCAGAGGAAACAGAGGACAGGACATCGTAGTATTTTCCCTAGGTTTGAAGTCATTGGAAGTACACAAGAAGGTGTGCTCCCAGCGAGGGTGAAGGACATCCTGCTTGGCAAAGAGGAGGGGCAGCATAAAAGAGGAAGGCAAGCTGGATTGACACAGTGGCTGCAGCAACGGTCTCAAACGTAACACGTGTGAGATTGGCACCAGACTCAGTGGTGTTTTACTCTGCTGTGAATAGGGTCCCTGTGGCTCGAACTGATTCAATTTCGCCTCAAAACAACAGCCACTTTGCTGTTAACACGCATGGAGAGGTGATTGTTGGGTCCCTTGTGCACTGAAGCATATTGTTGTTATAGTTGTGAGGTGCCCTCACATCAATTGCAATTCATTGTGACATCGTGTCCATAGAAGACACTTAGCCAGGGGCCTGAACCATGCTTACAATTTTTAGTGTTCTAGTCCATTGCTGTAGCCCCTGTGTCAGTCCACCTAGATGAGGGCCCTCCTGCTTTCCACTTTTCATAAATACTTGTCCAGGGCTGCTTCTTCCTGGTGACGTGTCCAAAGCATGCATCTAATACACATGCTGATTCTAATGAGAGTGGACAGGGGAAGCGACCACGATGCTGGATGTGCGTCATGGACAACGGTCTCCACAACAAACCTGTGGCACGGTGACTACATAATTTCGTGTCAACTTGATGAATTAAATGTAGGGGTGGAGTGTTGCCTGTCAATCAGGCCACAGTTTGATGACTGCATTTGAAGGCACGTCTGAGACAACTATATCACTGGAGGCCAGCCCCCTTCTCGCTCTGCTTTCACTTTCCTCTAGAAGAGCCACGCTGGGAGCTGCCAGAGCCCTGTGATGACGCCACCACCATTGGATCCACAACATTCTCCACCCACTGACCTATGATGTTTCTGGATCTGCACGTTTTCATTTGGCTTCATGAGTCTGAAGAGGGACTCAAGGATGAGTGTCGGACTTATGGACTGGTATCAGATTTATGAACCTGATCTGAATTGGACTGGGATGATTTCTTGATATACATTACTTCTTGATGTAAAGCTTCTTCCTATACATATATGAATGTCACTTAATTTGTTGCTATAGTTAACCCAACCTAACACAGATGGGTAAAAGCTAACTCATGCACACCAGAATGATATGTGTCCTGCCCCATACCCTCATCATGATCCCTGGGAAGTTTGAGGCTCTGAATCATACACATTGAACCATTTAATCTCCATTTTACATAGGAGGCAACCAAGGTACATAGGGAGTAAGACACATGCCTGGGTGTCCGTGATAGGTAGGTTTATTGGGCCAGCCTGGGTCCTGTGTACTCAGGCTGCTGAGCATTGTTACCCACTGTGTTAGGCAGGGTTCTCTAGAGGAACAAAGCACTGCTGGTTATGGGAATTGTTTGGGCCCATAGATTCCACCAAGATCTACATCTGGGAACGCATTCATACTTTCAGGAAGGTTGGCAGAGAAGGTGTAGGTCCACGAAATAAAGACTGGGAAAGGTGGTGCCATTGGAGAAATAAGCCTCTCCCTAAGCTCGTGTGCAGACTGCACAGGGGAAGAAATACCACCCCTCCCAGCCCCACCCCTCCCAGCCCCACCACTGTGCCTATTCTTCCTGCTGCCGAGGAACAAAGTAGAGACACTACTCCAGAGTGAGTTGAGTTCTCCTTCACTAGCCTTTCCTGACCCTCCCCTGAGGGGGGAAAAATGGGTATAGGGAAAACTAAAGCCCCTCATGCCAGTTGACCCAGAGGCTGATTTTTTAAAAAATAGTCCTTGATTTGTAGGTAGAGAAGAGTACATGAAGCTGGTGCTGAGGACTGGTCACTGTGATGATGGGACTTCCTGCTGCCCTCAGCTCCCACTGTGGTCTGAGTACTCTCTCCTTTTCTCAAGATGTACTGAGATGACCCTCTGGTCAGCTTGGTCAGATGACCCCAGGTCGCCACTCTGCTCTGCACCAGTGAGCACGCTGACGTGGAGAAAGTCTACCCTGACCCTTTGGTTTCATGGGTTGTTGGTAATAAAACATGTACCAGGATTAAAGTGATGATTGTATCTTCAGCGCTGACACCACTTCATGCATTAGTAACTCAGGTATTCAATAAGACCGGCCTCTCCTTTCAGCCACGACTGTTTCACTGTCCTTTACTGTGTGTGGCTCATGTTCTCTTCGCAGGATGACAAAACCTCAGCCAAGAGCCGGAGACACTTCCATTGAGACCTGAATTTAATTATGGATGTTCCACGTGCCAGATTCATCTTCTACATGTCCCTCTTCACCCCAAGAACAACAGGTTAAGTCAATGATCACAGAGAAGGGGAGAGAAATGTTGGGTATTTTTAAAACCAGCCAGCCGATGGATCCTCTGTGTGTACGTGTGTGCGTGTGTGTGTTTTCTTGGATGCTACTCATGTAACATTCATTCAAAGGTTTGTCATGGAAGCAAAACAAAGGCCTATGCAGACCACATCAGTGATTAATCTTGTTCTATAGTGGCCAAGTTTTGGAAATCAAACTACTGCCATCCAAAGGCTACAATTGGAGTCTGTTATCGGCACCCACGTTTACACAGGAAATGTGGGATCTTTGCCACACTTGGAAAGGGCTGAGAGTGCTTTCTGTTCTAACTTTGATCGTTCTTCATGTTTTTTCTTTTCTCTTCAAGCTAGACGGAGAGAAGAATGAACAAACCAGTCTTACAAGAAATGCAACAGGAATTCCTTAAAAGGAGAACAGGGAGGCTTTGTTTGCTCCCTTTGCCAGCCGACCAGACCAGCAAGCAGTAACGGACCTCGTGGGTTACGAAGTAGAGGCTCAGGAGAAACACGCGGAAGCCTCGTGGAGAAGAATCGACAACACGGCAACCACAACCATACAGGCAAACACGTCAGCGATCCTGAAGAGGTCGAGGCTGGGCCACGTGTGGCTCTGTTGTGCATAAGCTAACTCAAGGACAACAAACCCCAACAAGAAGAAGAGGCCAAGGCCAGGTAGGATTTCCTCTGTGCTCCCCTAGGAGGGAGGGATGGGTTCCGAACCCTCCTGTGCACTTTGAGGTATTGCCTATGTTTTAATCATATGCTTGTCTGAATGGTACTAATCGGCCAATTTGCATGGGACAAGAGCACATGAAATACATGCACAGACAAAATAAATGGGTTCAGGGCTTCCCTTACTCTGCCAATGATGGAAAGACAGTACGTGATGGTTACAGTCCAAAGTTTCATGGAGGCTTGCTAAATGCATTCGTTTTCTGAATCTCTGGTATTTGTCTTATGATAAGAGGAAGATTCTCGGTGAGATAAATCCACAGAGTGACTACAATAATGGACTTGAACTAGCAACAGTTGTGAGAGTGTCATAGAACCGGGGAGTGTTTCTCTCTTGTGAACAGGTTCTCTATGAATTGGAATTAACTCGATGGCACCTAACAGCACAATCCCTCATTTGTTTCTTCAAAGAGGCAGGGTGCAAGTTTAACAAGACAAACAAATGATTTTATATTTGTAAACGTATCTGAAGTCTTTAAGTAAGAAAGGCTTGTCCTTGTTCAAGATGGGAAAACATTATTTTATGCAGATAGATGGATAGATGACAGATATATGGACAGCTAGAAAGAAAGAGATATTGGTAGCTAGGTAGATGGTAGATGGATGGATGGATGGATGGATATGTTATAGAATGAGTGCTCTATAAGTGTTTCCCTGTATAAGTGTATTTCTGGAGCCCTGGTAGTGCAGATGCTACCTGCCAGTCTGCTAACCTCAAGGTCAGCACTTGGAAACCATCAGCTAATCCTTGGGAGAAAGACAAGACTTATAGAGTCTCAGAAACCCACAGGGGGCAGTTCTAACCTGTCACCGTGGTCACTATGAGTCGGCATCGACTCAGTGGCAGAGAGTTTTGGTTTTCTTCATTTCTGGAACATCTACTCCATATGTTTTAAAGTAACAGCATGAGCAAGTGCTGGCAAACGTGTGCATTTTTAATTGTGGTGTCTGTAATATTAGTGTCACAAACCTGCCTCCTGTGAGCCAACATGTTACATCTAATTCCCTGCTCTCAGCGTTGAAAACCTATCTGTGCTAGGACTAAACTATAACCATCTTAGAAATCTTTGCCAGCATCACTCAAAATTAGGCAGCTGGGGTTTTTTGTTTTGTTTTTTATCATTTCCAGGTGCATTGCAGGAGAGGCAAGTTCTAAAGGATCTAAATTGGCAGGTGACCCTCCCCACCAAAGTTATTCCTACACATTTCAAAGGGATAGGACTTTGAAGGCTTAAAGGTAAATGACATCCCCAAATCAAAACATATCGATCTGCATACCACCCAGCCCACTTTTGGTAAAGGCTTGCACACAATTTCCTCCCTTCTCAGAGACCATCTTCTGATTCCAAACTCTGGGAAGAGATGCCCTGCCATCAACCAGGTGACTTTGCAGAATGAGAGACCTCACAGGCCACACTGTGGTGAGGAATCTGAATCCCACTCAGAAACGGAGAGCTGTCACACATCCTGACAGACCCTGAGGCCCTGCCAATGCAGCAGGATGTGCACAGTGCACAGACCCACCGGCATGGCAATTATGCCCTCCTAGTGGGGCAAACGCGCTATGCAGAATTCTTATTTTAGGCAGGCCACTGTAGCTGTATCACCTGAATCGTGGTGCTGGTGGGAAATACTGACATTTCCACGGGCTGCCAAGAACAAGCACACCTGTCTTGGAAGAAGTACTGCCAGCTAGTGCCTTGGAAGTAAGGACGGTGAGAGAGTACCTCACAGATTTGGGACATATCATCAGGAGAGACTGGCCCTGGAGAAGGACAGCCTGCTTGGGAAAAGTAGAAGGTTCTCCGTGAGATGGGTGGACACTGGCTGCAACAATAGGCTTAGGCAGAGGAACCATTGTGAGGATGGCCCAGGACCGAACCGTGATTTGTTCCGTTGTCCACAAGGGCCCTAGGAGTCAAAACTGACTAATAGCACCTAAAAACAGCAACTGTCTCCAAACTGGAAACTTAAATTTTGTTGTGATTTAACTGATGGCGTCGTGGTTATCATGGGGCTGCTCATCAAAAGGCGAGCAGTTTGAACTCAGCAGCCTCTCTATAGGGCTTCCTACTCACAGACCGAGTTCCAATCGCTGAAACTCACAGGGCAGTTCTACTGTCCCCTATAGAGTTGCTATGACTCAGCATTGGATCCATGGGTGTGAGCTGGGATTTTGGTTTGCTTCTCATGAAAGTTATAGGGCAACCAGGTCAAACCTCTGCTCCATTCTGTGTTTTATTTCGAGAAGGATACATTTAGTATGAATGTTGGGTCTTTCTTTTAATACTGATCCCAAGATAAAAATTAAACACAAATGACCAAAGGATTGCAAATCATATGATACTAAACCGAAAGCAGGAACAGTATCAGAGCTTAAATTTTGAGATTCTGGTTTGCAAAAGGCTCTGGATGACAGTAGGAGCCCAAGATGCATTTCTGGGATCTACATAAGAAATATAAGAAATAAACCTCCAGGGATTTCCCTCTGTCCATATCAGAGGAATGGGAGGAAAGTGGTTACCAAATAGAGTGCATTGGAGAGATGGTCACAGAATGTCAAAACGATAAACCTGACTTGAACTATTAAAATCTTGTAAGATAATTCCCCTTCCGAGGAATGTTAGACCCGATCTGTTTGTCAACATTTTCTGCATTTTTTGTTTGTTTGTTCATATTGGAGTTTATCTCAAATGTGTTATGTCATTGGAAGTCTTGATTTTTTGTTATGTTTTTCTGTTTTTAGTATATGGAACCCAGTATTGATGAACTACAGGGACAGAACGTAGACTCAGGGTTTCAGGGGGTACAGAGATGGTGGGGGATGGACGGTAAAAGGGAGCAGATGTCAATGACTTCAAGAAAGAAGAGAACATTTTGAAATGGATGGTGGTAGCCATTGTACAATACTGCTTGATGTGACTGAACTTTGGAATGATATGATATCTGTATTAATTCCCAATAAAATGGCTTGTGGAAATTAATTAATTAATTATATTAAACAAACAAACTTCATCACTGCCCAATAGTGTATATAAGGGTGCAGCTAACCCATAGCCATTCAGTTGCTTCTGACTGACCCTGTATAGGGTTTCTGAAACTAGAAAACTCTAGGGGAGCAGACAGCCTCATCTTGCTTCTATGGAGCAGCTGGAGCGTTTGAACCACCAGAGACTAAACTCACCACCCAAAGTTTGCATAAGTTCCTTTAGGTTACTTAGTATTATGAACATTGGAACCAAAGGCATGTTGGAAACAAAAGCCAAACTCAACGTCATAGAACGGGTTCTGACCCCTGTGGCCCCATGAGTTTCAAAAAATGGTGATCTATTGGATTTTCAGTTCATGGTTTTTCAGATCTTTTCCCCCAGGCCACTCTGGGGGAGTTGAGCATCTAACCTATCAGTTAGTTGATGTTTGGGCCATTATGGATCTTCATGGAATGCTAACTGAGAAGTGTCATGATACTGTGGTAAGCTCAGTACCCAACGAGGCATCTGAAAGACTGTACTGAGCTCCAAAGCCTGAGGCATTTTCCCACAGGCTCCCAAAGCGACTTACTAAGTGGCACTTCCCAGACAAACTGTCTTGATCAACTCTGATCACAGTTGCCCCCTTCTCCCCAAAGAATGCTCCAAGCTAGTACTAATCCTGGCATTCAACCCCTGCCTTAGCCTCTTGCTCATGAACTTCGTCCCCTGCTGACCAGTGTGAAGTCCCTAAACCTTTAGGAGGTCCTGCTACAGGTGCCCACCATGCTCTCCCCTCTTCTCCCCCTATATGTCCATGCTCAGTTTGTGTCCCCCATGCCGCCATCCACAGTTGATGTTCCTGGGTGATGTCCCCTTCTCGTGCACCATTCATCATTCCTGCCTCCCATGCACATTATTCAAGGACACCTTTTTTCTGTGGCCTTTTGTTCTGTGGTTCTGCTAGAAGAATTGTCTTCGTCTCAGAAATTCTTGTTTGCATTAATTCTGCTGAGGGAGAAGAGGGCACTTCTTGGGACAGAGACCCTCCCCCCTTCTCCCCCCCCCCACCCAGCCAGTTGCTCTGGTCCCAATGACTCAGGAGCAGGTGATAAGTTTATTAAAGAAGAATGGGCAGCCCCTCTCTCACCAGGATGACATCTACAGAATTGACAGGATAAATGAAATAAACAGAAGGCTGGTGAAATGGGGTAAGAGTTCCTGTTACATTTTCCTTCCAAGAGGAGGTGGAAACTTGAGATGTCTGCACACTATCCTGGGGCAGATGCTCGGGACGTACGGTGGACTGATCAGTGTTCCCCATCGGTCTGCCTCACAATGGAGTCAAAAACAGACCTGTTCTGCTCCAGGACAGGTGTGTTTGTTTCTTGTCAGTATTTTCTCTGAGAGGATCACTAAGAGGCATAGTTGTGGTCATCAGCTCCTCACATATGGCAACAGTACACCCCACCCCACCACCCATGGCCATTGATTAAATTTCTATATAGAGTTTCTGAGCCTATAAATCTTTCCTGAAGTGGAACACTTCATCGTTCTCCCAAGGGACAGCTGCTGGGTTTGAGCTGCTGACCTTGTGGTTAGCAGCCCAATGATTGTCCAATTGCATCACCAGGGCTCCATACTTAGAGATGGACTCATGCATAGGGAGCTTTCCATTAGTAGCTGTAGCAGTTGTATGTTATGACAACTTGATCTGTGTGAAAGTGTAGGGGTAGACTCCAGCCTGTCAATCAGGTCAGAGCCTGATGATGCCTCCGTGGAAGTGTGGTCTTTTTATAAGAGGGACCACAGGAACTTCTCCTTTCTCTTTCCCTCTGCCTTCCTCCTCACTAGGACTCTTGTGTCTGCCTCCTGGGGTGGCCCTTGTGGGTCACTGACCTGCAGAGCTATTGGCACCCTGCCATGCCTCCACCCACCTTGGATCCATGTGACTCTACATCGACTGGCCTGTGATTTACCTGATTCCCTCTTTGTCCTTCCATGTCATTGGCCTGAAGCTACCTGAGTCTGAGAGGTCTTTGGCTAGCACTGGACCTGTGGACTTGAGTCTGACTGGGCTGGGATGCCCTCTTGATACAATATTACTTCTTGATATAAATCTCTTTCTCACACAGATAGGAGTGTCACTGGTTTTATTTCTCTGGACAACCCAGCCTAACACAGTAGCTAAGCCTGTTAACCATAAACCCCAACCAGAAACTTTGTTAATGGTCTTGGCTGCCAAGGCAAACCAAACCAAACCAAAAACAAGCAAGCAAAAAAGCAACACTGAAAAAAAATCAGGATTTGGATCCCAAGATATACTGGATTCAACAGCACCTACCACCGTCTCTATTTTATGAGGGATGGGGGAAACCCACAGTGGTGTTTCCTCTCATAGTTTAAATGTTAGGGTGCTCAGAGATGCAAAGTAAGGCCCCTGAGAAGCTCTACTGACAGTCCTGCAGGGCTCAATGACCCATGGCCTTTGTCCAGCTGTCTGCTTTGCTCCTGATGATTCCGGAGGGGTAGAGAAAGGGAGTCGGCAAGTTAGGCAGCTGGTCATGCATGGTTCAGAGGGAGGCTTTCTGACCCTCTTTTCTGGGAGCTGGGAGGCATCGGGGAGATTATTGTCTTCTTTTCTTCGTCAGCACAATTGCATGAACTATGAACCAGCCATCATTCTCTCACTCAGCTCCGGGGGAAAGTGGTCAGTTACCAAATGGAAGGAACATGGTCAGGAGGAAAGTAAAAGTCAGTCAAAAGGTATTTGTAGAACTCACTTTCTGTGATTGGAATATGGAACAAAAAAAGCTGGGGCCTTGCAAGGAGTAAATAGCTCAGAAGATTCAGGAAAGGACAGGTGCAAAGAACTCTGGAACTCTGGACCTCAGAGGCTAAGACAGCCTGCTCTCGCGTGTCAAGTTTAATTTTCAGTTTGCTGTAAACACAGAGCATGGTCAGCCCAGGCTTCCAGGACTCCTTTGGAAGATTGCTCATAGACTCCGATGTTGTGAGAGCAGTCAGTTTCTATCACTGTGGGTGACACAGATAATGCACAATCATCTTTCTAAGGTTCCCAAACCAAAATTCAGACCTAATGGCATCAAGTCAATTCTATCTCATACCCCCAGATCACCCAAGCCATTTCAGTGGAGTAGATTCTGACTCACAGTCACCCCCATAGGACAGGGTAGAACTCCCCACAGTGTTTCCAAGGCTGCCATCTTTAGGAAAACAGACTGCATCATCTCTCATCCATGGATCAGTGGCTGCTGATTTGATTAATGGCCAGGTGTGTAACTACCGTACCACTAGGGTCCCTTTCTCCAAGATACCAGAAGCCACTGCCAAGGAGTCATTTGTGATTCATAGTGACCCTATATTGGGTTTCCAAGACTGTAGATCTTTACTGCATCTGACAGTCTCATCTTTCTCCCAAGGGCCATTTGGTGGGTTTGAGCCAAGATAGCCCTCAGAAAACAAAAACCCATTGCCATCTGGTCAACTTCAACTCACAGAAACCGTACACTGGTTTTCTGAGGCTGCAGAGGTTTATGGGAGCAGCCAGCCTCACCATTCTCCAGCAGAGTGGTTGGTAGGCTTCAACTTTGAGGTTAGACATCCGATGCTCACCCATCAAGACGTTGCTGTGGTTGGGTTCCATTAAGGTGCTTCCACCCCACAGTGACACTATGCCCGGTCCTGTGCCATCCTCACAATGGTCCTTGTGTGTAAGGCTATTGATTCAGACATTGTGTCAATCCATCTGGCAAGGGTCTTCCTCTTTGTCACTGCCCTGCTTCTTTACCGAGTGCGATGTCTTTCTCTGGGGACCGGACTTGCCCGACAACAGGTCCAAAGAACCTGAGCTGAGGTCTCATCCATCAAGATAGGGCTGGTAAACAGCCATCAACTGGAGAAATGATGGCCAGTGCCCAATGACCAATGACACCCCTGGCCTGACATGAGGTGAGGCCTTTTCTTTATTTCCATTCTTTTAGAGCCATCCCATCTTTTTAGGAGCCTGCATAGAAATATTTATCTGGCGTTAAATTCATTCCATTGCACAAATAGAGTCAGTGATTTTGCAGTTGAATACGGGGCTGCATTAAAATAAGCATATTTGTTTTCGTTTAGAGTTCACTTCAAGTGCTCTGGGGGCAAAGGCAGTTTCTCTCCACGGAATGCCATTCAGGAGAAGAAAAGGATTGATGACTGAAATGATGTACTGGGAATTCCAAGACAGTGTCTCGATGTCTGAGTAGCTGAACCAGAGAGGCTCATTCATTCACCAGACCTTTTAATGAAACCTGTCAACAGTCTGCTTGCACTTATAAATATTCCAAATGCAGCCTTTGTCATAAACGGGTGCTGCGCCAGAGCCTGTGATGAAACCTTGAGTCTCTCTTTTTTATGTCCTCAGAGTGTACAGATAAAGGTAACGTATTTCAAGAATAGCACGATATTACAATGACTCCTGAGATGACTAATGCTTCGGCAATCAAATTCTTATCTTCCATGCAGGAGATCCAGGTTCGATTCCCAGGCAAAGGGCCTCATGACCACCCAACTGCCAGTGGAAGTTTGTATGCTGATATGATGCTGAGCCCTGGTGAGGTAGTGGTTACACACTGGGCTGTGATCCAAAAGGTCAATAGTTTGAAACCACCAGATAAGACTTTCTACTTCTGTAAAAGTGTTGTGGTCTCAAAAGCCCACAGGGGAAGTTCTGTCTTTGCCTGGTGGATCCCATGAATCTTAACTGACTCAATGGCAGTGAGCTTGTTTTTTTGTATGTTATGATGCTGAGGAGGTTTCAGTAAACTCTCCACACGTGGCAGTTACATAGTCTCCTGTCAACTTGAACAAAAGGGTGGAGTCTAGCCTGTCAATTAGGTTATAGTCAATCAGGCCTCTGTGTGGACATGGCCTTCTCCTGAGGACTCTGAGAACTCCAGGTTTCCTCCCTTCCTCTCTCACTCTGCTTGACATTCCTGTTGAGAAGGCACATGGAGCGTCGATGATGGAGCCAGAATGCTCAAGCTGGTGGAGCCAGGTGGACACCTACGCCACACTGAGATGCTTCCATTGCCACTGGACTCACAAGACTTTCCACCCACTGGCCTGTGATCTTCCTGCATTTGGCGTCATTGCATGTGTTGCGTGACTCTGAGAAGGAATTTATAGACTGGTATCAGACATATGGGATAATATCGGATTTATGGGCTTAATCTGGACTGGGCTGGGATGGTCTCTTAATATACAATTCCTTTTTGAGATCAAGTTCTTTCCTGTACATATGTGAGTGTCTCTGGATTTTTTCTCTATTCTACCCTGACTAATATACCAGATGAAAGCTCTTTGGGAAAAAAATGTCTGACAATCTAAGTCCTAGTATCAACCCTAGCCCTACTCTGACTCATGGGGTCTCACCAGGAGTTGGAATGAACTCAATGGCAAGTGGTAACTGGTAGACCCTTACAGGCAAGTGAAGTATTTCCATTATACCCACAACTTTTCTTGAGGATTCTGTAGGTTGAGGAACAGAGGATCAACAGATTTTCACAGATAGGTTGTATTTCTGAAGAAATTGAGACATAAGCATAATGGACCCACAGTTTCATTGCCAGAGTTTAGAACCATAGTGAGAGCCCCCTGTCAGTGTCTTTTAGAAAAAGAGGAGATATTTGAGAATGATGCCATGTAAGTAATGCTCTTTGGGGGTCCAAGAGATCACAGGATAGATGAGTTTACTTTATAATGAAATGTCTGGAATAATAAACATAGAAATGTTGCATAGATATCTGTTGATAGCTGCCATCCCAGGGTCTGTGGCTCATGACAACCTCAAATACAGCAGAGAAGCTGTGTAATCCTGCAACATCTTTCCCTGCTGTTGGTGTGCTCAAGTCCCTCTCTGTGGCTGTTGTGGATTTGAGTGTTTTCCATTCTAGGGGCTCATCACCCAGCATTACTATGACAGTATTCTTTTGGGTTCCAAGGTGTCTTCATTGGCGAATTCTCAGAACTACATGGCCATAGCTTTCTTCCGAGTCTGCCCTAGTCGGAAAGCTCACCTGCAACCTAACCATCCAGGATGGCTCTGCTGTGATTTAAATACTGTGGCATAGCTTCCAGCATCAGAGCAACATGCAAATGAGAAGCTACCCTAGGGCAACAAATCGAAATACATGAGGTGGATGTAACACATATTTCCCCCAATAACCAATACTTATCTGTTTCAAACTTTCACATTCCTATCAAGAGAAATCATCAGTTCATCTCGTTTGCATATTTGATCAATTCCAACTGCAGAAATTGGTAAACATATTCAATTCATCTTTGAATTCAGTGGCTGGCACACAAATTTGAATCACTAATCTTTCTTGTATAACTATGAATATTAGCCTGTCACCTAGAGCTTTGTACTTCAGGATGGATGATGAAGTGTTCTTTTTCATGATGATTATAATGCCATCCTCTTCAATTTGTCATTCACAAGATAGTAAAGCAAACGGCTGTTTGATTCAAAATGACTAGGATCAGTCCATTGCCGCTCAAAACCGTGTAGGGTGCCAAGTTTTATGTGTTCCTTTTTGTGGTTTTACAAATTCTAACTGTCCCAGATTCCTACTTCATCTCTTTCATTTGCTTATTATTACTGAACATTTGAAGCTTTTTCTTCTCATTTTGAGTCATGTCATATCAGAAAATAATAATCTTACTTTAAATATTATTTCTGAGTAAGGTCGTAATCAGAAAATATAATCCTAAAGATTTACCCCATCTACATTATGTGCAGGTTACACTTCCAAGAGGGAACTTTAATTGTACTTTGGATGCCTTCCAATCAAAGGGCTCATTTTCCAGCACTATATTGGACATTATTTCCATCGGCTATTGTTAAGATTTTTAACAGCCAATTTTTTCAGAAGGAGACTGAGAATTTCTTCTTTCTAGTCTATCTTAGTTTAGAAGCTCAGCTGACTGAAACCTGTCCACCATGGGGTAGACAGCTGGTATTTTAAATACCAATGGCATAGCTGTCAGCGTCACAGTAACACACACGCCCCCACAGTACAACAATCAGACCGCTGAGTAGCGTATTGGTAATTGGAAATATGGCGTATGGCCTGGGAGATAGAAATGAAAACACGACAGAATTTTGCAAGATCAATGACTTATTCTTTGCAAATAGATTTTTAAAAAACAAAAAACGTGACTATACACATAGACCTGACTGACTGGATTTCAAAGGCATGCACATATAAACTATATTTGTGGAAAGAAACACTGGGGGAAGTCAACATTCCCAGTAAGATAAAAGCCAGTGGCCAGCTATGGAACAATTTCTGATCAACTGGACTTCTGAAGGTACAAGTTGAAGAGAAAGAAAATGAAAACAAGTGTATAGGAACCGAAATACAACTTTGAGTGTCTATCACCTGCATTTAGAAATCATCTCGAGGAGTCAATTTTGGACACGTTGAACACTAATGAGGTAGTTAGTTTATTGTGCCAACCTGGCCAGTAAACACATGTGGGGTTAATTGAAGAGCTTAGGATAAATGGCTCGGTGACCCTCGTCTTCTGAGTTCTCGGGTCTCTTGCTTTCTGATGATCGGACCAGGGTGCAGCTGCCTTAGCTGGTTCCTGCTTCAGAGGGCAAGGCTCACTTCATGAAAGACATCCCCAAGGAGAAGCCACATGAACCTACCCCCATGCAGCCTGGGTGATGTAGCAGCCGTATGGAGACCCCTGCCAGTGCTGAGATGCTTACACATATACTGACTCAGCTTTCCTCCTGCAGTTGTGATCATTGTGTGTGTTTTGTGACATGGAGGAGGACTTTGTGCATTGGTGTCAGATATATGGGTTAATGTTGGATTTGTGGGCTTGGGCAGCACTGGGTTGGGATATTTTCTTGATGTGCACTTACCATTTGTAGAAAACTCTGTCTTATATATATGAGTTTCTGTGGATTTGTTTCTCTAAAGTTCCCAGACTAACGCAACTAATGATCAAAGTCTGGAAAATTGTGGATGGCATCAAGGACAACATACTTTAAGAAAATAAAATATCCTAGGACAGATGAAAATGGGTGATAGAAGAGACCCTGAAGCTTGCTCTCAAATGTAGACCTAAAGTGAGTGGAAGAAATGACGAAGTGGAAGAACTGAGAAGATTTCCAATGGTTTCTCAACTCGGCTGTGAGACAGAGGAGGATGAATGCATTATGATAATACCTGATACAGGTGTTGTAGGGAATTCAGCGGTAGGGGGTGGAGAGTGGGGATTTTGGGAGTGAAAGCGGGAGGGGGATGGAGCACTAGAATTGATAGTGACTGTACAGCCTAGTTTGAAGGTGATGTGATCAGGTGGGAGAGGGCGGGAGGCTCTAAGATAGATATGGTAGTGATTACACGACTCCTTTAGATGATTGAGCTGTTCAATTGCATGCTATGTGAACTATGTGCCAATAAAACTGTTGGGGGGGAAAAAAGCAAAATGAAGCTTGCTCAAGAAAACAAAGTGAAGCATCATGAGAAAACGTGGAAAGACCTGGGAAAAAACAACCCGAAACCTAAGAAGGTTAGAGTGTGCTGAGAAATTTTCAAGTTGAGATAACTGAAGGAAAAAGAAATGTAAGCCTCAAGTTGTGGTATTGGAGATCTCTATGGGCAAAATCCCCATTTGTCTGTTGGTTTGTTGTACTGTGATCCCTGTGTGTTTCAGTAATGCCGGAAGCGCTATGTCACTGGTATTTCAAACGCCAGCAAAGTCACCCAAAGAGATCAGGTTTCAGCTAAGCTTCAAGACTAGGAACAGACTACTAAGAAGGAAAATAACGTCCACTTCAAAGCAATTAGCCATTGAAATCCTTATAGGTAACATAATCAGATACTTAACACCTCACCAATAGCAGCATGAGTGGCTACAATAATGCGTTTAAGAATAGGCACAATTGTGAAACAGCACAGGAATGGGCGGTGTTTTGTTTTGCTGTACCAAGGTTCACTATAAGTTGGAACGGACTTGATGGCACCTAACAACAACATGGGAAGAATATTGAACTTCTCAGAAAATATCCAATGAAGATAGCAAGAAATGCATAGAGTCGTTATCCCAAAGATAATTAATTTGTGTTCAATCACTTTAAAGGAATATTTGGTAATATTGGGATTACTCATTAGTCTATACCAAGAAACATGGAAGACAGCTACCTGGTTAGTGAACAGGAAAAGATACATATGCGTCCCCATCCCAATGGAAGGTGGACCAACAGAATGCAGAAATTATGAGACAGTATTAATAATATCACATACAAGTGAAATTTGTTGTTGAAAATTTGTGTGAGTCCGATTGACTAGAGAAAAAAATTCAAAGACACTCATATGTGTGGGCAAGAGAGAGCTTTATATCAAAGAACAACTGTATATTGAGAAAGCAGTGTACCCAGTTCAGATCAAGTCTGTGAGTCCAATATTAGCCCATATATCTGATACTCATCCATACATTCCTCTTGAGACTCGCACAGGACATGCAATGATAACTAATGCAGGAAGATCAAAGGCTAGTGGGTGAAACATTTTGTGGATCCAGTGGTGGTGGAAGGATCTCCAAGGCTCTAGCATCATCAGGCTGTAACCTGACTGACAGGTAAAACTCCACCTCTTCATTCTTTTATCAAGCTAACAGGCAATTGTGTAACTATCACAGACCACCCCTTGTCAACTTAACACTTTTACACAACTCTTTAGCCATACGTGATTTTCAAGCAAAACAATAATAAAATCATAACTTTAACTCACAGGATAAAACTAAAATGCATACAATTAAAAATGTTCTAGCCTCATTTAAACTTAATATTCAATAAATGACCGAAAAAATATTCTATGTCTAACAATTACAGTTAAGTCAACACCTACACCCTAATCCTATAATCCTATGAGCATACTCCCCCACCTATGGAGGTTTTTAAACCAGTCCCTTCATGCCTGTATTCTCCCTATTTTGGGTATCCAGTTTCTATACTACCCACTTATATCAACCCTGTGCTCTGAGGAGGAAATCATTTTTAATGTGAAGAATCTTCATTCCAATTGGAACCTTGTGAGTCTGCATCCATTAGCAAAGTCAAATCAGCACTGGTCATCCATTAAGCCAACAGCAATATGCACCAATTCACAGGCTAAAATTTTTTCTCTTCATTTGGTCAGGTTCTGGTAAATTCTATGGGCTGCCTCACTTAGCCTCATGAGGGTGCCTGCCCATTAGCTGCTTTGCCTTTTGACCATGGGCCTGTCACAAATTCTCAACAACCCTTTGGCAAGGTCATGACCTTCAGACCAGCCAACCTGCTCTCATCTTCTCTAACCCCTGTGAACCAGACCCACAGGTATCAGTGGCCAGACTGAAACCCATCTTTTTGTTGCTCCATTTCTCCCACTTCTACTGAACAAGTGGATTCAGGTGGTCACCTAGCAAGCATTTAGGCCACCTGGAGTCTCCCTTTAATGTTCCATCTTAGAGAGGAGTTTCTTCATAGCTCTAAGTTTTTCTAGCTTCAGGCACTAACCACTAGTTCAAAATTTAAAAAGTCAAAGAGTTTCCTTTTTATTCTTTTACTCTGCCAATAGCCCCCTAGGCAGGCCTCTTCAAATGCAAATGTCCTGAGTCCTCCAAAGCACTTGGAAGGGCTTATCTTTTCAGATCTTTCTTTACAGGTATGTCCTAGACTCATTTAAAGATTCAATTTAATGGATGAAGACACATAGGCTTGCAAACTCTCTGACTGTATCAAACCAGGGTCTTCTGTAAGCCTTTGATGAAGCAGCATGGTCTCAGAGGAGACGTTCAAGGGGCGATTTGGTCCCCTGAGCTCAAAATTTACATTTATAACATTCATTTTCATCAATTCAAACAGAAATAACCAAAGACAATAACCCCCAAAAAGAACCAAAATGTTAACTTCACATGTTCTTTCCAGAAAACCACCCAGTAAACTGTATGGCCCTATCTGGTCTTTGGCTAGTCAAAGAAGAAACACTGCCATGAGGCAGAAGTCAGAAAAGCATCCACTCTCCATCTTCATGATTTGTGTCTCTAGTACCCTACTTCCAAGGTACCATATTGTGTTAGTCCAGGTGGATTAGAGAAATAAATCCAGACACTCATATGGTGTAAGAGAGAGTTTTATATCAAAGAACAACTGTACATTGAGACAATAGTCCAACCCAGGTCAGATAAAATCTGTAAGTCCAATATTTACCCATATATCCAGAAATTCTTCTTTAGACTCACGCAGAACATGCACTGATAACTAATGCAGGAAGCTCATAGGCCAGTGCGTAAAAAGTTTTGTGGATCCAGTGGTGGTGGAAGCATCTCCATGGCTCTGGCACCATCAGGCTATGACCCGACTGACAGGCTAAACTCCACTCCTTCATTCTTTTATCAAGTTGGCATGAAATTGTGTAACTTCCACAGAATTAAAAAATGTTGCAGCAGTACATAGACGGGGACCTGCCAGAAATTTAAGTTAGATTTAGAAGAGGATATGGAATAAGGAATATCATTGCTGATCTCAGAAGATGGCTCATGATCAAAAGAAGAGTACACCAGAAAAAGGTCTGCTTCTGTTTCGTTGACAACACCGAGTCATTCGACTGTGTGGGGCATAGCAAACTATGGGTAAGATTGCAAACAACAGGACTTCTAGAACACATCATTGTACTCACGAGCAACCTGCACATAGACCAAAGGGCAGTCATTCTCTCAGAACAAAGGTATGCTGACTGGTTTAAAATCAGAAAAGCTATGTCAGGGCTATATCCTTTCACCATACTTCCTCAACCTGTATGCTGAACAAATGATCTGAGAAGCTAGACTATATGATCAAGAATTCAATGCCAGGACTGGAGGAAATTTATCAACAATCTGAGATGGGCAGAGTCACAATCTTACTTGCTGAATATGAAGACTTGAAGCACTTGCTGATGAAAATGTAAGACAGTATTTTTCATGATGGATTGTACCTCAACATTGAGAAAAAAAATCCACCCAACGGGACTGACAAATAACATCAGGAAAGTAGAGAAGCATACTCATAAAATTCTGAACACCTGGTTTGCAGAAGCTTCTGTAGTGGTTACACACTGGGCTGCCATCTGCGTGGTCGACAGGCCGTAACCACTGGCAGCTATGCAGGAGAGAGCGGGTTTTCTACTTCCAGAAACAGTTACGGGCTTGCAAACCCACAGGGGTTCTCTCTGAGTCTGTATTGACTCCTTGGCTGTGAGTCCGGTTTTTATGGATGGCAGTAGAAGCCCAAAATCTATTTGTAGGTTTCCCAGATGGATTAAGCCTCCTGTGAATACTCCCTGACCATTGACCAGGAAGGTGAATGGCCTTTCTATGAGACAGAGTGCATGGTAAAGTCAATTATAGCGGATACAGTTAGGTTACAATGTAGCATTTTTATCATTTTATTTCCCTTTTGACCCATTTTCAAGTTGTTTTACCTCATAGTGTTTTCTGCTTTCTTTTTCGTTGAGGTTTTCCTGCATTTTGTTTTGTTATTGTTTGTTTTATTCTTGTTTTTTTGTGGCTTTATGAAAATGAAATCCAGTGTGGATAAGTCTATGGAAATGGTAGCTTAATGACAGTTACCTGGGGCTATGGCAGAGGAGAGTGCGGAAAAGGGGGAGCTCACTGTGTAAGAGAGAAGGCATTCTGATATCGATTGTGGTGATGATGCCCAACTCTTTTTAATGTGATTGGACTTTAAAATTGGATGATATATAAATTATATGCCACAAAGAATAAAGCTCTCTTGGAAGACTTATACCCAGAATGCTCCTTAGAAGCAAGGAGAGAAAGATGTCATATCTACCTCCTTGGGCATGTTATCAGGTGGGCTCAGTCCTTGGAGAAGGACATCTTGGTTGGTAAACGGGATCAGCGTCAAAATGAGGAAGGCTCTCAGTAAAGCGCATTCACACAGTGGCTGAGAAGTCGCAAAGACTGTGACGTGGTGCCGGCATGGCAGTAACGTGCTTCATTGTTCATGGAATCGGTGCGAGTAGGAACTAGCAGAGGAGCACCCATCGACCACAAATCTCACCGATAGCTGTCGTCTTTCATCTTCATCAGGAAGTGCTTCGAGTCCTCTTCACCCTCAGCCGCGTGTCAGATGGTTAACGTGGCATCCTTCAATCAGGAGGTCACAGTCTTCACCATATAATGCAGTTTCTCAGACCATCTGCTCAGCATACAGATTGCTAACACGTGAAGAAGTATGGTGAAAAGAGACAAAGTAAAACAAGGATACCCCTTTTAAGGCAAAGCACACTAGGTAGGCTTCTTACCATTAATGCAGCAGATTTGGGTTCATCTTCCTCATGGGCAGACACCTCTCCTCTGTCGGTAGAGGCTTGTGGGTTGCTAAAATGCTCAGCAGAGATTAGGGTACAGGTTAGTTACACTTTACACTAAAAAATGAAGATAAAAACAAGAATAGTGACATTTAGTAATGTCCATAAGTCATAAAGCGAATGCTTCTATGATTCAATATATTTTTAAAATTTTATTATGCATTCAGCTGTTTCATGGGACAGATTCTTGTGTGGAAATATTTTGATAATTTGTCAAGTTTTATGGTGCTTATAGTGTTTATCGAAGTCCCGGTGGCACAGTGGTTACAAGTTAGGTTGTGATCCTCAGGTCAGCCGTTCAAAACCACCAGAAAGATGAGGCTTTCTGCTCTGGTCATGAGATGAATCTCAGAAACCCAACAAGGGCCGTTCGACCCAGTCCTACAGAGTTGCTCTGACTTGGTGTCGACTCAGTGGTAGGGAGTCGAGTTTATATATTTTTTACATCATCATATGTCTTCTGACTGATGTCTGTGGAAGGTAGTGGGTCCACTAAGAGGTGGGCAGGGAATAGGCTGTGCTGCTGTGTTTTCCCCATGAGGACGCACATGGGGAAATAATTGTATAGTGCCCTCAAGTGACTTTCAGCCTCTTCTCGGTAAATCTCTTGGTCAAGCTCTATTAAAAAAAAGATCTCACTGCCACCGAGTTGATGCTGAATCACAGAGACCCTACAAAGCCATATGAGTTTCTGAAACTGTAACTGTTACAGGAGTAGAAAGCCCCATGGCTCTGCTGAACTTTTGCCAGGAAGGGAAATGGAGATGGCTCTCCTGAGTTTTCTCATGGTGGGCTGGATGTCCAATTCCCATGGAAGGACATTGGCCCTTCAGGCAGGCAGGGTAATGCAGAAGAGGCAGTCCCTGAAGAAGGAGGGTTGACAAAGGCTCTCTGCTGGCCTGGCTTCAGCAGCTGGGGAAATCAGTTCTCTATTACTGAAGCGCTATAAGGTTGACACCGCCCAGCTCTGGCGTCCAGTACACTAATCACATATAAACAACAGAGCTGGAGGTTAACTTAAAATCCTAACGCGCTTTACACTTAGAGCAAAGAAAAACACAACAAGATTAACGACTGTCTGTGGAGTCTGAGTTACATAAAACCAATATTTCTATCATTCAGTATATCTTCAAGACTATTTTATTATGGGTTCAATTTTGTTGCACTGAGTTTTATTGGGTAAATTGCTGTTTGGAAGTAATTTTGATTATTAGAGAAGTTTGATGGTGTTCATATCTTCCTTCCTGGAGGGTCTGCATGGTTCAATTGGATTCCGTCTCATCCATGTCAGTGTTATGTGTTGGCTATTTAATATGGGTCAGGCCAGCCTCTCCTTGTCAGCTCCACATCCAGATCACCACTCTCTTACTGGACTGGCCTGGGAAAGCAATGGCTGTCTCCTGGATGTGTTTTAGCTTCTCTAGACACTGGAAGCCCAAATCAGGCCTGGGAAAAGAGTACCGGTTTTGAAGTGAGGCTGGTCAAGATGTCATAATGATGTCCCTCTTTCAAAAATCAGGGACAATGAAACTTACCCCCCAAAGTATTGTACATATTTTCCGCAAGTGAGCTGAAATAATATGATCATAGATCATTTCCTGAAAATTCCACCCACTTGTGCATCTCCTTATTTTTGTTCAATCCACTTTGCCACCTTGGGATACCCCTTGTGTGGCCTTCTCCCAGTCGGAATGGTTCCAACTTAAAACCCCCTTACTTCTGGAATGCTCTTCTTGTAGAGAGTCCCATGGGGCTTTCAGCCTTTTCTCAGTAAATCTCTTGCTCAAGCTCAGTAAAAGGGTTCTCACTGCCATCAGTCGATGCTGACCCATAGAGACCCTATAGGACAGAATCCTATGAGTTTTTGAAAGTGTAACTGTTTACAGGGGTAGAAAGCCCCATCTTTCTCTCAAGGGGCAGTTAATGTTTTCAGTGTGTAAGCACTACACCACCAGGGCTCTGTATAACAGAGCGTTGATATGATTTTCTCCTTTTTTCTAATCTCCTGTTGCTATTGCTGTCATGAAGTGTCTTTGCATTGGTTCCAACTCATCCAAAATGTCACTCACTGTTGTCAAATTGTTTCTAATTCATAGCAACCCTATAGAACTAGAACTGCGGGGTTATCGGATTTACCGAACGCAATGAACCTTTGCAACTCTTTATAGATGTAGAAAGCCTCATCTTTCTCCCACGGAGCAGCTGGTAGTTTGAACTACTGAGATGGTGGTTCGCAGCTCAAAGTGTAACCCAATCAGGACTCACAGTGACAACAGAAAGAAATGCTGACCCTGTGCTACTCACTTTCGTTAAAATTGAGCCCATTGTTATAGCCACTATGTCACTCCATATCATAGAAGGTCTGTCTCAATTTTTTGGAGCCTTGCCATGACAGTGTTCTTCATTCTTCTGGCTTCTTGATGTTGACGGTAGGTGCCGCTGAGCCAGTTCTGACACGTAACGCCTGATGCACCACAAAAGCAAGCACTGCCAGGTCCTGCAGCAAGCTCGCAGTTGCTCCTGTGCTCAAGCCCATTGTTTCAGCCAAGATCTCAGTCCATCTCCTGGAGGGCCTTCCTCCTCTTCACCGCCGCCTATTTTACCAAACGTGATGTCCTTCTGCAGGGACTGGCTTCTCCTGACAGCGTGTCCAAAGACTGTAAGACGAAGTCTCGCCACCCTTGCCTCTACAGAGCACTCTAACTGTGCCTCCCCCCAACAGAGGGGTCGGTCCTTCGAGCAGGTCGTAATACTTTCAATTCTTCTCCAGCACCACAATTGAAATGCACTGATTCTCCTTCGGTTTTCTTCATTCAATGTCTGACTTTCACAAGCATATGAGGCCATTGAAAATACCATGGCTAGGGTCAGGTGCATCTCAGTCCCCAAAGTAAAATCCTTGCTCTTCCATACTCCACAGAGGTCGTGTGCAGCAGATTTATCCAAAGCAATGCGCCTCTTTATCCCTTGACTGCTGTTCCTAAGGGCATTGATTGTGGATCTAGGAAAGGAAAACTCCTTGACGACTTTGACATTTTCTCCTTTTCTCACGATGTTCCCTATCCATTCAGTTGTGAGGAGCTTGGTCTTCTTTACATTGAAGTGTAATCCATACTAATGACTACAGTCCTTGGTCTTCCTCGGTAAGTGGTTCAAGTCCTCTTCGCTTTGAGCAAACAAGGTTGTGTCATATGCATATCACAGGTTGTTGATAAGACTTCCTCCAAATTCTGATTGTAGACTTCTGACTCAGGGGCAGCACTGGGTACCTCATCTGAAGTTGCTGCGGGTATACACACACAGGGGCCACACTGCAAGTCTAAAGGTGTAGCGGGGTGCGGGAAGGGCATTCCACTGCTCCATCCCTGACTGCAGGAAGGGCAACGGGCACTCACAGGAGGCAGCCTCACGGTTACCAATGCTGAGGAATAAAATCACGTATATTCTGTTAGGTAGGCAGGCCCCAGGATACGGATCCCTGAACGATAAAGAGATGGAATGACGGATTGTAAGAGGCTTTGCTCACCATTTAAGAGAGAGATTCCCATCCATTCTGGGTCAGGATAGCAGTTAACCTTGGAACTGTTTATATGGTCTTTCTTCTGCTTTTTTTCTTCTTTGGTGTCTATCTACAAAAGAATGGCAGGACAAGCAATTCTAAGGAGACAGTGAAGGGACCTACAATTTGGGGTGGGGAGAGGTGAAAATGGGAAGTAAGGAGATTGCAGAGGTGAGTGGTGAACCAATAAGTACAGGGACAGGGACTTAGCAAGGGTTATAAATTTGATCGTGAAGGGGGGTGTAGCACAGATAGATCATTCCTTACCAGGGATTTCTGCTCAAAATGTAGGGGCGGGCTCCTGTTCTCAATTCAGCTCCCTAACTTTAGGATACGTTATAGAGACTTGCCATGTGATGTCCTGGGTTGCTTCTGGGATAAATGAGGTCCCCAAGCTCTCCAACTTCCATTGTGAGTAAAAATGGGGAGAAGAGCAAGGACTACAATCATGGCATGCGCTACATCTATGGCCGTGGAACCCATTTTGGTCAAGGTAATTCCACACGGGTTCTCAGTCGAGTTGCTCTCCAGCGAGCATTCAATGGCTGTGATCTTGGGAATGTAACTCACTAGACCTTTCTTCTGTGGCACTGTTGGGTGGGTTCAAACCACCCACTTTATGGTTAGTAGCTGAGTGCAAACCTAAAGGATCTAAGACCCAGGAGGATCAGGGTCCACTTCCTGGGAGGGAGATGCTGTTGGTGTTGGACAGATAACTCGGGTAGAACCACTAAGTCCGTGGGGAGGTGTGAAGGAATCCATTCCTGAATAACTCAATAAGGAAGAGTTCTTGTTAAGTGCATTCCAACTCCTGGGGTCGCCACTTGTGGCTCAGTTCAACTGTGTCCCACGGGCTCTGCAAGGTCATGACCTCTAGAAAGCAGGTCATCAGGTCTTCTGAGATCTCTCTGAGTGGACATAAACCCCCAACTGTTTAGTGAATAAGCAGTGTGTCCACCATGTGTACCACTCAGGGACACCCATCTGCTTCTAAACAGCTGTATCAGTCTAGGTACATTACAGAAACAAATCCACAGAAACTCATATGTATAAGAGAGAGTTTTATATAAAGGTTAAGTGCATATCAAGAAAACATCCCAAACCACTGCTGCTCAAGCCTGCAAGTCCAAAATTAACCCACATGTCCCACACCAACCCACAAAGTCCTCCTCTATCTCATAAAACAGATGCAATGACGCCAACTGCAGGAGGAAAGCTGAGTCAGTGAACATGTAAGCATCAGTCCTGGCAGGGGTCTCCACATGGCTTTTCCAGCACCCAGGGTTGCATCAGGGTAGGTCCATGTGACATCTCCTCAGGGATATCTTGCAGGAAATGAGCCTTGAAAGCTGAAGCAGGGAACTGGCTAAGGCAGCTGCACCCTGGTCCGACCATCACAAAACAAGAGACCCGAGAACGAGAAAGGTGAGGCTCACCTTTTATCTCTCTGCCCTTCTATTAAACTCACATGTGTATATTGGCCAGGTTGCACAATAAACTTACTCAACAGCCACTTCCGCATTCCTGCGAAAGATGGCTTTCTTGTGGAGGTTAGAGAAAATTGCTGGTTGTCAGGGGAGTGATGGTTCTCTCCTGACTTGCCTCCTAGACCGTTATCTTGAATGCAAAAGACGTGAGAATACAGTTGAATGTCTATTAGTCTCCATGACCAGACAGGGACTCTTTTCCAATTGGTATCACTGACTGTTAGGCTGGGTTCTGCACCCTTTGTCATTAACCTTCATACCTGTCTTGGGTTTCCTCACTGTCAGGGCCCTCCACTCAGGACAGCACTGTGTCAGGAGGACACACAAGATCACGAGACCAATTAGCAGAAGCTGCTTTCCTTCAGCCTCAGCATCCACAGGCTGGACCATGAGGTCTGGGAGCCACCACCTGAGCTAAGTGCCAGAATACTGAGTCTCCTGGTTCCAGCTGAGAGCAAACACTGTACCATGCATGAGGGTCTTGACCGAGACTCCAAGACATTCATTCCTTTAAATATAAGGAAAAAAAAAAAGACTACCAGTTTTAGTAGACACACCTTACTCTGTTATTTCCATAAGCATATATTTAATTATTTGTGAGAAAATGAATATATTTTCATATGTAAAGAATCACATGTATGCTTGTTTGGTTTTCATTCGTTTCTTTTTCTGAATTCCTGATGGGCATGTTCATGGTGTAGTTAATGTTTTTGAGTACTTCATCTGAAGACTAAAGAAATATCGCCTGGGGACGAGGAACGTACCAACCCGTCTGTCAGCTGATCCTGCTGTGATGGCTTACATGCTACGATGAGGCTGGACGTGATGCCACCATTATTTCCAAACACTTACAGGGTTCTAGAGGAGCTTCCAGACTAAGACAGACTGGAAATAAATGTCTGACAATCTGCTTCCAAGGGTTCACCCATGAGAATACAATGGCTCCCAACACACGGGGATTGATGGCTAAGGGAAAAATTGTATTTGGTGACACAAAAGACCAACAAGTACACGGGACATTCTCTTGGAGTGAGATTTGCATGAGGATGATGCGGGCTCAGGCAGTGCATGGTTTTATACTTAAGGTCACGATGAGATGGAGCTAACTTCATGGCAGCTATTCTTGCGGTTGTTCATTGCCACTGAGGCAGCTCTGGCCCGTAGCAACCCTGTGAGCAACAGAACAAAGCACTGCACGGTCCTGTAACATCCTCACAATCGTCCCTATGAGCCCACTGATGCTGCCACCGTGTCAATCTATGTCGTGAAGGGCCTGCCTCTTTTTAGCTGCCCCTCCACTTCACTGAAGTCCTTTTTCAGGGACTGATCTTTTCAGGCATGATATCCTTTTCGAGGGACTGATCTCTCCTGAAAATATGTCCAAAGTAAATAAGATGAAGAGTTGCCATCTTTGCCTCTAAGGGGCACTCTGGCCTTGCTTCTTCAAATCCAGATTTGTTTGTCCTTTCGGCAGTCTGTCTGTGGTAGATTCATCGTTCTTCTCCAGCACCCCAGTCTATTCTTCTGCTCTCTTCCTTGTTCAATGGGCACTACGTACCAAATAGATCTGTCTTTCCGCTTACCAGCTTATCAATGTGTTTATTAATATATCTGTATACCTACCTATTTTTCTATCCAAATATTTATCAATCTTTCTTTCTCTGTGTGTGTCTGCCTATTTATCTATCATCTACCTACCTACCAACTTACTTTTATGTCATTTGTATGCTTATCTGGCTGTCAATCTTGTTGTTAGGTGCCATCAAGTCATTTTTAACTCATTACAACACCAATGACCAGCAGCAAAACACTGCCTAGTCCCACATCATCTTGACAATCATTCTTATGCTTGAGCCAATTGTTACAGCCATTGTCAATCCATCTTGCCGAGGGCTGTCCTCTGTCCACCTAGCTAAATCTCTGCCTCTCCATACAACTGGAACATGGGGTAATTCTACCAGAGTCACCTGGATAGCCAGACTCGACCTCAGGAGAACCACTGTTCCTACCATGACTACGCTGCCCTTCTGCATGCACAGTGTTGATGTCACATATCAGACTGTGGATAAAGACAAGACTTGCTTGGTTGACATCCAGTAGGAGCCGAGGCACAGCCCTGGGTTGCTCCTCTGTGGTCATTGGGACTTGGAAGAGCTGCAATTGTGGCTGAGTATCTATCTGGAGGCCAAGGGGCAGGTCCTAGGGCATCACCAGACATGATTGTAGGGCATTCGGGTCATCCTAAACCTTTTACAAATATTTGAGCTCCTTTGTGTAGTTGGCTCTGAAAAGAGCACAATCCCTCACCGGTACGGCTCAGGTAACCTTCCACAGTACACATAGCTCCACTTAAAGCTTGGGGTCCTTGTGTGCATTTCCTCATTTGAGCTGACAAGGGCAAAAACTTGGAGGGGGCCCGGCATGCCTCAACCTTTGCCCACACCCGGTGCCCATGCCCCAGGAGCCTTTCTTTCCCACTCACCTGCCAGCCCGTGCCTCCTGACCTGTGACACCTCTCAATTGTTATCTAATCTATCCAGCCAAAATTAAAAAGGTGTATTTGTATTTGCTTTAACACCCTTGGCGTGGGTGCTGGCAGTGGTGACCTTTCAGTATTGGATTCCGGCAGCCGATAGCACACTGGCTGCCAGATTGCTTTTGCTAATAAATAATGAAGGGGTTTCTGAGAACACAGGGCTACAAGGGGGGCTCAGTGGGGCTCTTACAGCCAGGGCCATGCAAGCTTGGGTCAGGGCCTGGAAGAGCGCTGCAGCTAAGGCGGCTCCAACAGCTGCTCGCAGCCTCACTGTGCTACTGTCTTCCAGTCTGAGTGGAACCGAGGTCTAGCACTCCCCTTCCTCTGGCATGAACAAAAAGGTTAACTATCGTAAAGGAACATAGAAGCCATTTTAGTCGTAAACTAAAAATGGTTTAAAAGGAATGCTGCCTTAAAAATTAGAAGCTAAACTTTCCAGTTTTGAGGAATTCATGGAAACCAAAAGCAGGTTTATGCCAAGGAATATGTCAGGGGCATAAGAATGAATGATCTGATTTGCATCAGAATATGAACTAAGCAAAATCTGTGTGATCTGAATCATTATTGTCACTTTTGTGGTGTTTAAAATTTTTTTGTCATTGTAATGCTTCTTGGCCCAGAGTCATAGATAGATCATATTTAAAACTGATGTTTGAAAAAAAAATCAAGCATCTAATGACCTCACACTAAACTCCCACTGAATTGATTCCAAATAAAGGTGACACTTTAGGACAGGGTAGAACTGCCCTGAGGGTTTCCAAGGCTGTGAGTCTTTACAGGAGTACAACTTCACCTTGCTCCCAAGGAGCAGGTTGCAGTTTTGAACTGCTGACCTTGTGGTTAGCAGCTCAACATGTAACCCATCACACCACCAATTGGGGGGTTGGGGGTGAGTTCAATAATAAAATCAGAGTATGGTATGTAGCCAACTATTTTTTAACTGCAATTGTGTAGGTATTTCTCTATAGTATATGGGGAGGTTTAAAGAAGTCATGTGAAAGACTTCGACAAATTGCACGTTGAGCTGATGTCCTATTTGCCTTTGATTTTTGCTTGTCTAGGTGTTGACCTATAAACTATAGGTTAAATTTGGTGCCTAGCAACACACCTGAATGATGGTGTTGGTGAAGAATGTTACAAGTATCACGGACAACTCAGAGAACTAAACAATCCATCTTAGAAGAAGGACAGCCAGAATTCTCCTTGAAAGCAAGGATGGCAAGACTTCTGTACTTTGGACATGCTATCAGGTGAGACAAATCCCTGGGAAAGAACATCATGTTTGCTAAAGCAGAGGGCCAGTGAAAAACAGAGGAAGATTCTCGACAGGATGGATTGACACAGTGGCTGCCATGATGGACTCAAATGGAACAATTGTGGGGACGGCACGGGAATGGGTGGTGTTTTGTTCTGTTGTACACGGCGGGGTAGCTATGAGTTGGAACTCAGAACTGACTCAATGGCCTCTAACAAGAGAGGCAACTGTAGTGGTGTAAGAATGCAATGGACCAGTATGTGGCAGACATTTTTGGCACAAGGCCGATCATCTTTTCAAGCACACCTTGCATCAAAGAACCAGCCGATGCAGAACAGGATGGAGATGGAAGAGTTCAGAGGCAGGCATTAGAAAGAAGTGGACAGCAGTGGACCACTGGATGAATAGTCCTCCCCTGGTTATGGGTCTGATCAGTAGAGTTCCATGTGCGGTGAAAAAGTTGTGGAATGAGGTTAAAGAGATGGCTCAAAGGAAGAGTCTCAAATGATGACAAAACCAAAATTGTGGAAGATACAGTTCTAGGTAGTTAGAACAGAGAGGACTTGACATTCATTTAACACCAGGTTTGGAAAGAAAGAAAAATCAGGCTCTGGAAGCCCAGGTTCTGACGGAATGAGGGGGCAATGGCCCAGACAATTGAGTGCTGAGTGGGGCCTGTAAACAGAAAGGTCTAGAGACAAAATACCTCTGACTCACAATGACCTTATTTAAACCTGAACAAAACCTTGCCTGGTGCTTTCATCTGCTTGAGTCCATTGTTGAAGACACTGTGTCAATCCGAAGAACACTGCCTTACTCTGGTGATGGATCCCTCCTGATGGCATGCCCAAAGTAAGGAAAAGAAAGTCTTAAAAGTCTATCTTTTAAAGAACATTCTGGATATACTGATTTGCTCATTATTTGGGCACTTCATGGTGAATTAATAGTCTTTGTCTACATCACAATGGGACTGCTTCAATTCTTCTTCAGTAATTCTCTTTCATGGGCCAACAAAAGTGCATGTATGTGAGGTCATGAGAATACCATGGCTTGGGTGAGGCACATATTCCTACTCATCAGAGAAGGAAAAACCTGATTGATGTAACATTTTAAAATTTTCTATGACTTTACAGGAAAGATTTAAAATTTCACTGGTGTCTTGGGAAGAGGAGCCTTGGTGGCATAGTGAGTTATGTGTGGGATGCTAACCGCAAGGTTGGCAGTTGGAAATCACCAACCACTACAAAGGAGAAAGAGGTGATTTCCCATTCCCATAAAGAGTTATAGTCTCAGAAACCCACACAAGCAATTCTACTCTTTCTACAAGGCCACTGTGAGTCAGTGTCTACTCCAAGTCAGTGAGTTTTTGAGTCTGGGAAAGAGACCTAGAGCATTATCCTTTCTGGATCCAAGGCCATTCCAAATCTAAAATATGTTCTGTATCAGCACATTGCCTCATGTAGCAGTTAATATGCAAAACAATTAGAGAAATGGGCATGCTTACCTGACCATCCAGAAAATCTACCAGTATTGGGTATTGATATTGGGTGTGGAGACAGCCTGAAGATAGGCAACAGACACTGAACAATAAAGGATGCTAGGACTCCTGACAGAAGTGATGCCCCCTTCTGACCAATCCAGAACACTCATCAGCTTGGGGAACAGAAGGTCAACCACTTCATCCAACTGGGTCTATCCCTTGTATCCTGCTTGAACGATGAGGTACTGGAGCTTTCACAAGATTCTCTGCTCAATGACCATCCACCATCTTCCCACAGGGACGGGCAAGTCAGACTGAGGCAGTTAATATCATTATTCTATTTCATAAAAGAGGAATCTGGAACACAGTGAGGTTGAGTAGATAGCTTCCAAGAGTTCAGATCTAGTAAATCATGAAACTTGTCCAAGATTCTCTTCTCGCAAGTTCATATTCTTGGCTCTTCCCTCTCTGTACTATTTGCTTCCTATCCTGAGTGGAAACAGATAAGCCAGACAGGTAGTAAATCACCATTGTCAACACATGTCCTTTTATCCAGCCTTCTGAATACACGGTGGGATTGCACTCTCCTGCTCTCAGGTGACCATTCAGGGGAAGGAATTTAGGAATTTTAAGTTGAATTTTTATGAATTTTAGGCTCAAGTATTTAGTCATTAGGTATTGAGTTTCCACATTTCTGATTTTCTTTTGGGTTTAGCAATAAACAACACTTGCCATAAACTCTGCTCCTTTATCCAGCATGCTTGAGTCATGGGAATGAGGTGAAACCCTTTTCCCCCTCCAACTTGCAAAAAAATTCTGCTGTTGTGAACTACTGACATTCGGTGTCCCTGAAAATTTGGTGTTGGAAACCACTTCAGTATGGGCCAGCCTCCTATGTTTATACCAAAAGAGTTAAGCCACAGGCTCTGAAATAAAGTCCAGACCCAAAAATAAAATGATGACATCTGAAGAGCTTACTGTGTTCTGGGCCTTGTGGTAAGAGTTTCTTATACACGATTGCCATTCATTCTCAAAATGAATGGCAATTCATTGTCCTATTTTATAAAAGAGGAGTCTGAGACATGCAGAGAATGACTACATGTCCCCCTATGAGTTCGAATCTAGTAAGTCATGCAGCTGGGCTTAATCGCTTGCCTCTCTGACTCTGTTTCAGATGGTTGACCCTTGTGGTATGGTACATATTTGTAGCGATTTATTGACTAATTCCTACCTGTGCATGAACAGAGCAAGGAGCCTTGCTGAGACAGTGGAGTAAGTGTTGGCCAGCTAACTGAAAGGCTGTGGTTGTTACCCACCAGCACTCTTGAGGAGAAGGATGAGGCATTGTGGTAAAGTGAAATTTCTTACTTGTGGCTCTTCTGTCCATAAATCAATATAACGCCCACCAAATGGTTGGTTGGGACTATACAAATGGGATGTGTGAAACACTTATAAAGGGACTTGACTTGTTCTGCCATTTCTCTGGGTATAAGAAAACCATCTCAGAAGCAAAAGCAAAATGATCCCCCTGAGCACCGAGAGAAGTAGCACCAACAGAGCACTCTCAAGATCCCTGTCTGAAGTAATGGAGGCTCAGAGGAATCAAAGAATCTAGAGCCATAGGAACAGAGACCTTGACACAGAGCACAGGAGCCATGCCAAGGCTATAAGGCAGTGAGACAGATATGGAAGCAGAGATCAAGAGACTGCGTGGCTAAAAGTGGAGGACTGAAGAAGAGGGGCTGCGGGGCTAAACAAAAGAACTGTATCCTTACTGTTTTGTAGCTTGTTAGCATCCCCACAAATCCCTATAATAGTGAGTATTGCTTGTGAATCCTCTGTGTGGATTATAGACTCCAGCAGAGAAGTAGAGTGCCTTAGTTAGGAACAGTTGATGCCAGAAGATGATTAAGAAGAATGAGGATCCAAACTCTGGCTAGTGGCAATCATCCTTGGACTGGCATGCAGTTGGATTCTCCTTTTCCTTTGCACAGCCCAAGGAGGGCGGATGGGACTCACATGTCAGTTCCTCACGAAGTCTACTGCAGTAAAGGTTCACAGTCTCAGTTCCACTCTCTCCCATAGGGTTCCTATGGACCAAAACAATCTTGAAGGCAAAGGATTTGGCTTTGAGCTTTGTACTTGAGAACATACCATTCTTTATACAAATAAGCATATTTCCCAAAATACTGAACCTTTGTATCTTAACAAGGAGTCCCTGGGTGGTAGAGATGGATAACGCGCTGTTACTCCCAATGTTACAGGTTCCAGTCTGCCTAGAAGCTCCTCAAAAGAAAGGCCTGGAGAGCTATATATCTAAATCACTGAAAACCCTTTTGTAGCCCAGTCCTATTCCAGTACGTATGGGGTCACTGGAGTCAGAACGGACTTGATGGTAACTGGTTGTTCTTACTAAGGTTATTTATTATTAGCAATAGTATTATTTTGCCAATGAATGAATTTGAGTCAGTACATTGCCCATTTAGAGAGTAAGAAATGCCAGTTCCAGTGAATTATGGTCAGGCTAAGGCACCTAGTTGATTGGTCAAAGATTAGTCTAGAATCTGGAATGAAATAGTTTCATATGATTAAGTCACCTAGGCCCAAGGTTAGCTGGATAACTCTCCATATTGTAGGTGTCCCTTATCAGTTGAGGGACTTAAAAGCACAAGAAAAATTTCCCATGAGGACAATCTGCTTCCAGACTGTTAGTATATGTTTCACAACAACACTGTCACAGTTCACTCTTCCTTCTACCTGCCCTGGATATTTGGGAATGTAGAACTGGAGCAATCTCCATCCTTTCCCCTTATCTGCAGATATCAGTTTTGCTGGCCCACAACAAGGTTGCCATTAGGTGTCATCATCTGGTTCCAACTCAGTGAATCTATCTACACAGAACAATAGTTGTTAGGTGCTGGGCCATCCTCACCGTTGTAATGTTTGAACCCTGGTTGCTGGTGTTGTGTCCATCCATCTCTTTGAGAGTCTTATTCTTTGTGGTTGACCCTCTACTTTTCAATCCGTTCCCAAGGAGTGGATTCTTCTACTGCTGCTGTTGTTTTTGAGTCACTGGGTTGGTTCCAGCCAGTAGCGGCCCCATACAGAGCAGAAGGGAGTAGTACTCAGTCCTGCGCCATCCTCACAATTGTCCCTGTGTTTGTGCCTGTGCTGTAGTCACTGCATCAATCCGTCTTGTTGAGGGCATTCCTCTTTGTGGCTATTCTTCTACTTTACTAAACATGATGTCCTTCTCCAAAGATTCGTCTCTCCTAACAACATGTCCAAGTACCTGTGGCAAAGTCTCACCATCCTTTCCTCTGAGGAGTCTTCTGGCTGAACTTCGTCCAGAACAGATTTGTTTGTTCTTTTGGCAGTCCATGGCACGTTCAATGTTCTTCACCAGCCCCTTATTCTTATTCTGCCTCCCCGATTCAAGGTCGACTTTCATGTAAACATGAGGCAATTGAAAACATCACAGGTTGGGGTTGGGTAGGGGCTCTTTGGTCAAGGACACATCACTCCTTTATAAAATGTTCAAAATGCATGTGAAGAGGTCTTGCCATTTTCACATTTAAGGAGAATCCTGAATATCCTTCTTCCGTACAGATTTGTTTGTTCTTCTGGCAGTCCATGGTACTTTTGTTTTTGTTTTCTTAAGAACTTACATTAAAAAAAGCTTATTGGGGGCTCTTATAACAATCCATATATCAATTTTATCAATGGCATTTGTGCATATGGTACCATCGTTTTCAAAGCATTTTCTTTCTATTTGAGCCCTTGGTATCAGCTCCTCTCTTTTCCTTACCTCCCTTACTCTCCCACCCTCATGAACTCTTGATAAATTAATTTTATTTTTCTATTTTATACTGTCCGCTATCTCCCTTCATCTACATTTCTGTTGTTCATCCCCCTCAGGGTAGGGGGTGGGGCAGGGGGCTGGTATATAGTGATCATTGCAATTAGCTCTCCCTTTCTCCCCCTTCTCTCCCTCCACCTTCCCCCTACTTTCATGGCATGGTACTTCTGATACTTTTTTCATCAACTCTGTAGTTCAATTCTCCTTGGGCCTTCATTATCCATCTCATCCAGGTCTCATATGTGCATGAAGCTATTGACAATACCATGGATTTGATCAGATACACTAAGTCCTCAAAATGACATCCTTACTCTTCAAAACTGTAGAGGAGTCTTGTGCAGCAAAACTCCCACCCCATGTATATGTAAGTATTTCTATGCCTAGGTTTCTTTCTATACTGATTTATAGATCTTCATTATGTGCTTCTATCTCCATCTCCAACATTTTGCTTGTGTTTCTCTTGAAAACCCTGACCAAAGCAGAGTGTACCCTGGTGTCTGAGGGCTATTCTGAGTCAAAGGACGGTGCCTACGTGGTCATTGGATTAATACACTCAGTGATAACCATGCTGTGGATTTTCACAGACTACTCCAATGTTGGGAGCCTCCCCCCCCCAAAAGAAAACCCAACCCAAACAAAAAAACACTTCATTGCCATCAAGTCAATTCTGACTTATATTGACCCTATAGGACTGGAGTGCTGGTGGCATAGTGGTTATACATGGGGATGCTAACCACAAGGTCAGTAGTTTGAAAACACCAACTGCTTGTCAGGAGAATGATGAGGCTTCCTGCTCCTGTAAAGAGCTACAGTCTCAGAAATGGCCTTGTCCTGTAGGGGTGCTCTGAGTCAGCATTGACTCAATGGCAGTGAGTGTATTGAGAACTGCCCCCTGAGTTTCTGAGATGGTAACTCTTCATGGGCGGAGACAGGCTTATGTTTTGCTTGGGATATAAATCTTCACCATGAGCACTAGTAGCTCACTTCAGACCTGCCTTGTTTGAGAAAGTCTTGGAAAATCTCTCTCCTTGTTTGATTTTGGAGCATCTAATGCAGATCAAACCAACAATCACCAAACCAAACAAACCCAGCTTGTCCTAGGCACATCAGGCTGTGGGGCCCTATTAGTTTAGCCTGATATTTCGGCTGTCACTGCCAATGGTTTCCCCTCAGATGGTATGTAGAAACTTCTCTGTGGCAAATTTCCAAAGTCCTTAAATGCATCCACTCTTGGAAAAAGTATTCATTCAATGACCACCAGCACATGGGAACACACGCATGCCCGTGTGCTTGGGTTGTGTGACTTCACATTGGATGTTTGATTCTCTTCAAAGCACTTAGTCCACTCCAGGGAAGATAGCCTTGAAGTAAACCAAGACATGAATGGAAACGGTGAGTGGGGTATGGCTGCAGGACGTCAGGCCACGTCGCTCAACAGAGATCCTGGAAAGTGTTCGTCTGACTTGAGCTCACCCCTTTGGATGCAGAGACCGGGAAGGGAGCATTTGCTCATTGGGAGCACGCATGCTCTGCATTTTGGGCTTCCCAGCGGCAAGTGGCGTTGTGTTGGGTTCAGTGCCTTCCTGAGACGCATTTTATTTGGAAGGCTTTCATCTTCCAAGGCTGATTCATCAATCAGCTCTCCCAAATGCCAATCAAGATCGGTTATTCCCAGTAGTTGTCATGCTTATGAAGAAACAGGTGAAGTACAAGGCCTTGCAAAAAGCTTTATTATTCCCTCAGAAACCTTAAAGATGGCCCATTCCGATTCATAATGCCTATTCTCACACGGTCTCATCAACAAATGCTCATGCGGGGCTCCCAAGAATCCCTCAGTCCTTGGAGAAAGCATTAAAACACAAAATAAATAATCCAATACAAACCACGTGCCACACCCCACCCAAACCCGCAAAGCTAACACGTCAAGAGGTAAAAATTCCCCGCAACACTTCAGCGAGAATGAGCATCGGTCCTTAACGATGGATTGTTGGGAGCAGACACTGTGATTCTGGAGCAGAAGCAGCCCAGGCGATCAAAACTGCCTTGTGTGGTGAAGACATTGTTATTGCCCCGACCAGAGTCGCCTAGGTAATTGGCAGTGGGTGTTTTTGTTTTTGTTTTGTTTTGTTTTGCTTTCTCGCTCTCTCTTTTATAAACGTATTGTGCAGCCTGGTGCGCTGGCTTGGTAATAAATAATGCGTACTTAGCTGCTCCATTGGTCATTCTCAGTCCTATCGCAGCCTCCTCCCCCACTCAGGGAAGATAAATGTGATTTAAATTAATAGCCAGTCCTAAATAACTCCTCAGCTGGTAAACGGTACATTTATCAGGCCCCGACAGGCAGCGTCCTTTGATTCATGGCCCCCCCCTTACAATGTGAAGGGTGCGTACAAAAATTGTTATTACTTTTTAATAAAGTGTAGCAGTCAGTCTTCAGCCATTCATCAGCGACAGTGGCATTCTGACAAACAGAAATGTCTTAGCCGCGGATGGATGAGAGGGATGAAGGAGGCATTTCTCAACAAAAGTAATCGCCGCCTGAGTCATCTCCTCTGAGTCCTTTGCTAAGTGCCCCCGGAATAAATATAACCAGAGAGATACAACCCCGGGGAGGTTGTTGAACGGAAAACGGAACCAACTCTTTTTCATATCCATCGGCGCCTCGAGGAGAGCCAGCCTTTTGTTCACACCATCTCCTGGTGGTGGGTAGGGATCCAAAGAGAGAAATAGCCAGTCGCAAAGTGGAGTTTCCAGAGAATCCAAGCCCCTAACGCGACAGCAGGCACGGAGAAAACTTTGTTAGGTCACTGGAAAATCCATGCTAAGGCAGGCAGCCACGCCAAGGACACGTGAGCAGAAAGAATGATCCAGAACAGCTCAGCCTTTTGAACAGGGTCACACCGCTTCCCTTTCTTTTCTTCCTTCATCTCTCCCTCCCTCTGGCCCTCTCTCTATCCTTTCCTCCCTCCCTCTCTTCTTCCCTCCTGGTTTCTTTCTCCTCTCCTCTCCTCTTCTCTCCTCTCCTCTCCTCTTCTTTCTCTCTCTCTCTCTCTCTCTCTCTCTCTCTCTCTCTCTCTCTCTCTCTCTCTCTCTCTCTCTCTCTCTCTCCTCTCCTCTCCTCTCCTTTCCCTCTCCCCTCCCTCCCCCTCCCCTCCCCTCCCCTCCACTTCCCTCCCTTTCCCTAGTCTCCTCTTCTTCCTTCCTGCTTCTCCATTTTCTTTTCTTTACACCTTTTATTTCTAAACTGCAGCTGGCTTTGTGGGATCTTCATTCATGTTCAGGCGGATTTTCCTTGGCGCCCCCATGCTTTGCAAAACAGAGTTGCAATTATCCATGTAATTGGATCGGTCAGCTAACATTACCCAAGAAGCCAGAAATCTGGTCACTGAAATGACTTCTCTCTTAATTAAATCACATGCCCAAACTCCCTGGGGTGGGTGTGGGCAGACCCATCCTTTCAAAGAGATTGGGCAGGTTTAGGTTGCTGCTGAGAGCAGGGCAGTCTTGCGCCCCTTGCATGGTGCCTCAAGAAATCAGGCAAAACTGGAGGCCCCTCTCCCGCTACCTTTAGCCACACGTAACCATATGGCGGACTCCTCAGGCCGTGTCAGCTTTCCCCCGGCCCTATAGCCATCTCAACCAAAGAGTCAGCCACGTCAGAAAGGCTTAGGAGGGGAATGTTCTTTGCAATTTACGCCGCTCCCTTGAGCTGTGATACCATTCATCAGGCTTTCCAAAGTGGGACTTTCCCGTGAGTTGACATGTATGAGAGCACAGATGACTGGAAATCAATTTGACCCCACACAGGGGCCTCCTCCACTTTCTCCATGGAACTCTTTTTAAATTCTGCTTTATTTTTTAATTTCTTTTTCTCCTTTTTTTTTGGTGGACCTCTTAGAGAGAGGATTTTATTCTGTTGAATTCATTCAGACCTTTAGATTTTAACTCATTCAAACATATGGAAACTCCAAAATCTTATGGTGGGCAAAATAGTTGAGTCGAAATAGGAGGCAGCCTGAGTGATCTTGCTTAGTTGAGATAAGCAAATATATAGAAAGCAACTATTCCTTTTTATTTAAAACATTTTATTTGGGGCTCATACAACTCTTATCACAATCCATACATATACATACATCAATTGTATAAAGCACATCTGTACATTCTTTGCCCTAATCATTTTCTTTTTATTTACCTCTTTCTTTTTTTACATTTTATTAGGGGCTCATACAACTCTTATCACAATCCATACATATACATACATCAATTGTATAAAGCACATCTGCACATTACCTGCCCCAATCATTCTCAAAGCATTTGCTCTCCACTTAAGCCCTTTGCATCAGGTCCTCTTTTTTTTCCCCCTCCCTCCCCGCTCCCCACTCCCTCATGTGCCCTTGGTAATTTATACATTGTTATTTTGTCATATCTTGCCCTATCCGGAGTCTCCCTTCCCCCCCTTCTCTGCCGTCCATCTCCCAGGGAGGAGTTCACATGTGGATCCTTGTAATCAGTTCCCCTTTTCCAACCCACTCACCCTCTACTCTCCCCGCATCGCCCCTCACACCCTGGGTCCTGAAGGTATCATCCACCCTGGATTCCCTGTGCCTCCAGCCCCCATATGCACCAGTGTCCAACCTCAGCCCTATCCAGCCCTGCAAGGTAGAATTCGGATCATGGTAGTTGGAGGGAGGAAGCATCCAGGATCTGAGGGAAAGCTGTGTTCTTCATTGGTACTACATCGCACCCTGACTGACCCATCTCCTCTCCTAAACACCTCTATGAGGGGATCTACAGTGGCCGACACTTGGGCCTTGGGTCTCCACTCTGCACTTCCCCCTTCATTCAATATGGTATATATATATATATATATATATATATATATTGCATGATGCCTTATACCTGGTCCCTTTGGCACTTCGTGATTGCACTGGCTGGTGTGCTTCTTCCACGTGGGCTTTTTTGCTTCTGAGCTAGATGGCCGCTTGTTCACCTTCAAGCCTTTAAGACCCCAGACACTATTTCTTTTGATAGCCGGGCACCATCAGCTTTCTTTGCCACATTTGCTTATGCAGAAAACAACTATTCTTACTGGTTACCAAATGGGAGAGGGGAGAGCTGAGCTTCATTGATACGAATGTTAGCTGGAGATAATGTGAGTGGGGGAGGGGTAACTCCAAGAATAGTCAGTAGTGGCTGCTGCTCGTGATGAATGCAGCCACTGATGGATATGCTTGACTTGAGAGGGCATGGCTATGCTTTTTAGCCACATATAACATATATACATATATTACATCAGATATAATATATGTAATGCAAGCACCAAAACATTGATCTGATCTTCATTTTTAAAGGAGTGAGCACTTAGGATAACATTAGTTATGTTGTAAGAACTAAACTAAATGTGGGTATGGAGTTCTAATGGTGTAGTGGATACACGTTGGGTTGTGATCTGAATGGTCAGCAGTTCAAAACCTCCAACAGCTCCAAAGACTGGGCATTCTACGCCCATAAACAATTAGTTTCTCAGAAACCTACAGGGAGTTGCTATGGACCTACATTGACTTGATGGCCCGACAGAGAGTACTATTATAAATATTTGGTTACTAGACATATTCACTAAAAAAAACACTCAGCTTTTCTATTGTGATTGAGGTGGGGCTTTAATGGATTGGATCATTTTGTGTTCCACAATTTTAATTACTTACTCATCCCTCCAGTAGGCTGCCCTGCCTCACCTTCACTTTTAATATGTGAACAAGACGGTGCTGGGGACAGCAGTCAAGGCACATGTCAGAGATGGTGGAATAGAGCCGATCGCTGACGTGCTTGCCAGGGAGGACTGCACTGACCTGCACCAAGGCCTTGGTCCCCATGTCCAGGGATGTTCATTTCACAAACGAGTAAGGAAAGATACTGGAGAGGAGGGTGATCTAATCAGAGCCTTGCTCCTTTGGCCAACCCAGGAATCCTTTCAACTCTGCCACGGAGCTGATGGGAGGTGTGCCATTCCAGGCCTGACTCCACAAATCCGTGTCGCCTTGAGGGAAACAGGCAATGGGCTTGGAATGGCGGAGCACTAATGCTTCTCTTTGGGAGCAGCATGGATGGCTCATCTGGATTCGCATTCTATAAAATCCCTGAAGGTTTGTCCCTACCCTGCTGGTGTCACCACCTAGCAACCGAAGGTGGAAAGTTACCCTGGAGAAACCAGTTGCCCTTGCTAGCCATACATATTGAAGCTCCTGCTGCTGTGCCCTGACATTCCTGACACTCGTCCCGTCCGTCATGCTCCCCTGCTGTTTGTCAGCTTGCACACTGGACAGTGGATCCCGGCGCATGCCTCGCCTGCTAAAGAAGAGGATGCTTCACTTTGGCAAAAATGATTTTTCAGGGAAATGTTTCCTGGTTGAGGGGGTCGGGGATGGAGGTAAATGATAGGTGGCATTTGCCACCATGACTTCAAACGTGGGCTTTTTGGATAAAATCGACTTCTTCACATTTGTCACTTAAATGACATCTTTCTGCCCGTGGTGGATGCATGGCTCCTTACTGCCCCTACCTGTGGCATCCTGAGCCCATGCCATTGTTAATCACCCCCTGCTGGTGCGTGATGCCAAGGGCATGGTGTTGGGAGAGAGGACTCCCTTTTCCTCTCACCCATGTTTCAGGGATCCAAGTCACCAGGAGTTTTCAAGATGGAGACTCTCTGACTTGCATCTTTTCTGGAGAATTAGCAAGCTACCTCCCCTGCAGTGCTAAGCTCCTTGACCCCTCTCATTTGCTTCCCGAGTAAAGAGTCCAGGCGCTGAGCAATCCCCCTGGGGACCTGGCGACTCTGCGCTTTATACACAGGTAACAGTCAATCCATTAACCTTTGCTTCCTGCGTGACCCGCGTGGCTAGCAGGGCGGCTCGCTTGTCCCTGCTTTTAATACCTTTCCCTTAATAGTAGCTCACCCACAGCTGAAAGGGCAGGGCCGCCCCGCCAAGACTCTGTCCTGCAATAATAAGCTCGCCTCCCTTTCTTCCCCAGCGCAGCCCTGCCTCGCTGGAGAGCCAGCGACCATTTTTCTGTCTTCCTTTCTTGCTGGGTTTTCTTTTCTTTTTCTTTTTTTCCTGCAGAAGCTAATCTAAAAAGAGCTGTAGAGGCAGAGGTCGTGTTAAGCTGTAACGCAAATGTTATTCCTCGATTATCTGGCCGGGCTAAATGTCAACTGCTCCAGGCAAAAGCAATTGGAGAAGGCGCGTATGGGCTCCCACAAAGGCAGGCAGGCAGGGGCTGGGGTCCCAGTGGAGGTCCCGGCCGGCCCGCCCACCTGGCTCCCTTCAGGGTGATCCCTGGGCACCTCGTGGCCTCAGTGGCCCGCTGGGCTGGGCAGGTGGTGCAGAGGTTCAAGCTTGCGCTTTTCTCTACCTGCGCCTGGCTGTCTGCGGAATGTCACCTACCCACTTCACAATGGCGATAGCCTTTAATGACAAAGGCATGGCATGCACCCGACACACACACACACACACACACACACACGTTTTTTCTTTTCCTTATAGAGAGTTAACAGCAAACTCAAAGCATCGTAAGACAGTTACAGTTGTCATCGTTCTATAGATTAGGCTAGGATGCTGTGTGGTTAGATCAAAACCCTTTTATTTCCTAGGAAAGTACCTACTTATTTTGTGAATCCAAGAGGCAGTGGACGTGTTAGGGGATGTGGACGTGGACGTGTTAGGGGATGTGGACGTGTTAGGGGATGTGGACGTGTTAGGGGATGTGGAGACTTAGCAAGAGGCAAGTTGTAAACTAGGGGATGGTACTTACTGCATCTTTCTGAAGGCCCTCGGTACGTGGAGCACGTTATCGTGAGTTGAAGGAAGCCTGGTGGCGTAGTGAGGTAAGTGTTGGACTGCTACTTCAGTTGTTCGAAACCATAAGCAGCTCCAAGGGAGAAAGAGATGCTTCCTCCTCCCATAAAGAGGCACACACTTGGAAAGTCTCAGGAGCAGTTCTGCTTTGTCCCATGATTAGGAACATACTCCGTGGAGGTGAGTCAGCATGGGGTACATGTTCAGAGGCTAGCCACAAGGTTAGCAGTTCTAAACCACCCACTAGCCACTCCTTGGAAGAGCAATAAGGCTTTCTGCTCTTGTCAAGTATTTACAGCCTTGGAAACTCAAAGGGGCAGCTCTGCTCTGTCTCATTGGGCCACAATGAGTCAGAATTGACTTGATGTCAATGAGTTTGGGTGATGCGGAGGTCAGGGTGGGGCATTCAGAGGTGAAAGCTATTAAGTACTCATCCGCTAACAGCAAGGTCAGCATTTTAGTCCACCCAGAGTTGCCAGTGCAGAAATGCCTGGTGATCTACTACAGACAGGTCTCAGCCTTGGCAAGCCTCTGAACAGCTCTACCCCGCACACTAATGGAGTCACCAGTGCGGCAGAGCCAACTATGGGTTTGTTTTCGCTTGTTGTGTTAGCCTTGTCTCTCCTGCTGCCATTGGTTACTGCATGCAGATTTTCAAAGAAAGGATGCATTTTCAAGTCTGATCAGAGGCACTCTGAAGAAAGGCCTGGGGACGTATTTTGGAAAACCTGTGAAGCACACCTATGCTCTGACACCCAGGGGTGCCTGAGAGCTGACGACCACTCCACAGCAGTTGGTGTGGGGTATTGGTGAAGGATTTAGCTAAAGGGTCCGTGGACATCTGAGACTGGGTATCTCGGCAGCATCAGGTGGCCTCATTGCATTCTGTGAGCTGGGAAAATAGGAAGATGGACATCAGCTTGGTGACAGAAGCTCCTGGGGTTCTAATTAGTTGTCCCCTCCAGTCTTGAAGCCCAAATGTCTAATGCTCCCTGACATGACTGCCACAAAGTAACCCCACCCCCACCTATGCTGCATTCAACAATGAGGACTGAACCAAGAGAAGGCATCACATTCTACCCAAGAGGGCAGCCTGTCCACAGCATGAGAAGGGAAATCAGTCCTCCTGCTATGGGTCACTGGCCACCAGCGTATGGACTTGACTTAACTTTATTACTTTTTATTGTGGTTAGGTGCCATTGAGTTGATTCTAGCCCATAGTGACCCTATGTACAACGGAACAAAACACTGCCCAGTCCTGCACCATTCTCTCAACTGCTCCTATGGCTGAGCCCATTGTTTCAATTATTGTGTCAATCCATCTCACTGAGACCCTTCAACTCTTTCACTGCACTTCTACTTTACCAAGCATGGTGTCCTTCTCCCAGGACTCCTTCTCTAGGGACTGTCCCAACAACACGTCCAAAATATGTAAGATGAAATCTCACCATCCTTGCCTCTAAGGAGCACTCTGGCTACATTTCTTCCAAGACAGATCAACTTGTCCTTTAGCATATGGTAAAGTCGATAATCTTCTGCAGCATCACAATCCAAATGCATCTATTCTTCTTCGGTCCCCCATTGGTCACTATTCAACTTTCACATGTATATGAGGGAATGGAAAATAAAATGGCTTGGGTCAGGGCATCTAAGCCTTCAAAGTAACATACTTGCTTCTCAACACAAGGAAAACATCGTGTACAGCAGATTTACCTAATGCAACACTTTTCAACTGTGACCTTTTTAAGCCCCTTCTCTTGTTGTCAGGGAATCTAGATCACCCTATGGCTCTCTGCTTTACCAGGTGGCAGGAGAATGGGACCTGGGGTAGAAGAGGCCCTTAGACAGGAAGGCTGACTGGAGGTGCGGACTAGTATGTGTTCTTAGAGGTGTTTTTTAAAGTCCCAATAATTACTAACCTAAAGGGTGGCAGACGAGACCAACCTCAGAGATACCAGAGTGATCTGCTTCAATTTGGAAGTCAATCAAGATAATCCTACAGAAAAGTTCTGTTCTGTGACATGGGGTTACCACAAGCTAGAATTGACTTGGAAGTAACAGGTTCAGTATTCTGAGTGTGGCTTCACCCCAACGTAGTGTCTCTGCAGCTGCCTGGGGTATCTGAAAGGAAGGCCCTCTTCAGGACCCCAGGAGAGAGAGAATCTCAGAGTTGGTTGTCCCACACAGAAGGTTTCAGAACCCATTGCCATCAAGTAACTGATGTGACTTAGAATGAAAACCAAACTCATCTCCTCTGAGTCAATGATGACTCATAGCAACACTCTAAGTTTCCAAGACTGTAAATATTCATAGGAGTACAAAGCCTCTTTTATCTCCCATGGAGCCATTGGTATGGTGTTTTGAAACTGCTGACCTCGCATTTATCAGCCCACTGCATAACAACTATGCCACCAGGGTTCCTGGTTACATAACAATATGAGACCACTATTCTAGAAAATAATGAAGGAAAGTTTTTCCCAGTAAAATAAACATTTTTAGAAGGTGACCAGGAAAGAGAGACAAAGGGGAGAAGTGGAAGTCTAGAGAGTAGGTAAGTGTTAACTTGGGTGAAGTACAAGATAATCTACAATAGAAGGGGAGTTATGAGAAAATGATGGAGACAGGGGACAACACTGAAAGGATCAAAATAATTAAAGGCAAGAGGCCAGTACTATTAGACACACACTCCTGCAACAGTGCAGATCAGTGAAGAGTTGCTTGGTTAGACACACAGACTAAGCAGGTGTAGGCGTGAGAGTGAGAGCACACTATGAGTATAATAAATAGGTGTGACAGAGGCTATTCATATATGTGTGCTTACTTTTGAGCAAATATGTCCACGAATGTGGTGGAACTGACCAGAAAAAGTTAGGAAAACATTTTAGGCATGACTAAATACCATAAAGGAATGAACTGGTTGGTCGGAGGGCTCATTGCCATAGTGTTTGGACAGATACCAGGTCGATTGACATAATATAGTTTGCAGAAGACAATATTCTTTTTTACACTTTTGTGAGTAGCAACTGGGGCCTTAAAAGCTCATGGACATCCATCTAGGATGCAGCAATTGATCTTTCCTTACAAAGGAAAGAAGAGGGATGAAAACTGAAAGACACATAGAAACACTCAGTGCAATGGGCTAAGGGACTCATATTAGTCTTCCCAAACACAAAACCAGAAGAACTAGATGGTGCCCGACTACCATGATCAACTCCTCCAAAAAAGGATTACATAAGAGGTCCTGAAAGAGTGAGAGAAAACTGTGGAATAGAACTCAAAATCATACGAGAGCTCAGACTTATTAGTCAAAAAGAGAGCTGTGTAACTCCAAGACTATGGCCCTTAATCACTCCTCAGGTCTGGAACTGAACTCACCCCAACCCTTGTGGTGGAAAAATCAACCCTTTAAGATCAGAAGCACAATGTTTACTCAAGGCAAAGGGCTAGGAAAGAAGGAAGTTGGATAAGAGATGGTACGCTGAGTGGATAGAAATGGCTACGTAGAAACAAAATGTGTGTACATCATTGAACGCAAAATCATAAGTGACTCTGAAAAGCTTGACCTAAATAATAGTAAACTACTTAGCTCTAATGTTATTTTTAAGGAAAGAAAAAGTCTGTGACATAATCCAGTTTGGCTGCTGTGGTCACTGAGTATTTATTTGTCCCAAACTCTTGAGATTGGCCCAAGGGTTGGGGAGGGTCAGCACCTGCCCTTCACCTCCTACTGTAATCACTATAGGAAGACTTTTAAGTTCTGATTAGGTGGAAATAGAGATTTAAAGCCAGGGAATCTTCAACTCTCTCCAAGAAAGGAACAGGGATACACGTTAGTGATTGAATTCCAACTGACGTCTACGGATTCCTTTATAATACAAATCAACAACTAGTCAAAGGATATTTTCTAAAGGCATGCAATTACATACACGCATTGATGCTATTATTAAATTCAGTACACATATATTCCTAGGTGCTGTCATATAGGTACAGCTCACAGTGACCCGATGTACAACAGAGCACACCACTGGCCTGTGTCATCATCACAACTGTTATATTTGTCCCCATTGTTGCAGCAACAGTGTCCCTCCATCTCTAGCAGGGTCTTCCTCTTTTTCATGGACGCGCTGCTCTACTCATACTCAGCATGATATCCTCCAGGGACCAGTCTCCATGGATAACACGCACACATTTTGTAAGACGAAGGCTCACTCTGCTTGCTTTTAAGAGTCATTCCACTGTACTTTTCCTACATAGATCTGCTTATTTTGGCAGTCCATGGTACTTTCAATATTCTTGCCCAATAACACCACAATTCAAATGCATCGATTCTTCTTTGGTCTTCCTTATTTGTTGTCCAACTTTCACAGGCAAGGGAAAGTATACTCGCTTGGGTCAAGAACACCTTAGTCGCCAAAGTGACATTTTTGCTTTTTCATACTTTGAAGAGGCGTTTGCATAGTATTTACTAAGTGCAATGGCTGACAATCATCTCCAGGCACTCGCTTTCAAAGTCGGAACTAGCACTTCTCTCTTTGTGGCCTGCTAACAGGCATGTATAGAGTAGACCCATCTGGAGTTAAACCCTGTGTCATGAAGGTGGGAATGGATGTCATGAACCGAAGTCCTGCTTGAAAGCAAAGGTGATACAAAACACCTACAGTTCATCAGGCACATGACAGTCTCAATGCCAAACTCCAAACTCACCAACATCACATCAATTCTGATTCATATCAACCCTATGAGCTAGATCTAGAACTGCCCATTTTGAAACAGAGAAAAGAACAAGGAGTACAGGACATGTAAAGAGGTCTAAATACAGGCATGTACATATGTAAATATATTTATATATAACAATAGGGAAACAGATCTATGTACTAACATTTATATGTTAAGTATCAAAGTAGCAGATGGACATTGAGCCTCTTCTACTCAACTCCTCCCTCAATGCAAGAATACTTTGTTCTAATAACCTGGTATTCCATGATGCTCACCTTCGCAACACAATCACGGAAGGCAAAATGGGTGCATAAGCAAATGTGGTGAAGAAAGCTGATGGTGCCTGGTTATCAAAAGATATAGTATCTGAGGGTCTTAAAGGTTTGAAGATAAACAAGTGGCCATCTAGATGAGATGCAAGAAAGTCCACATGAAATAACAACACCAACCTGTGTGATCATGAGGTGTCGATGGGATTAGGTATCAGGAATCAAAAACTCAGAACAAAAACTCATATCAATGTGAATGAGGGGGAGTACAGAGTGGAGACCCAGAGAACTGGACATCCCTTACAGAAGGGTCATAAGGAAGAGATGAGCCAGTCAGGGTGCAGTATACCACTGATGAAACATACAACTTTCCTTTAGTTCTTTAATACTTCTCCCCCCCCCCCCACTATCATGACCCCAATTGTACCTTACAAATCTGGCTAGACCAGAGCATGTCCAATGGTACAAATAAGAGCTGGAAAAACAGGGAATCCAGGACAGATAAACCCCTGAGGACCAATAATGAGAGTAGCTATACCAGGAGGTGAAGGGGAAGGAGTGGGGAGAAAGTGGGAGCCCATCACAATGATCTACATATCACACCTTCCCAGGGCGACAGACAACAGAAAAGTGGGTGAAGGTAGACAGAAGTCAGTATAAGACATGAAAACATACCAATAATTTATAAATCATCAAAGGATCATTAGGGAGGGAGGGTGGGGTGGAAGGGAGAAAATGAGGAGCTGATAGCAAGGACTCAAGTAGAAAGAAAATGTATTGAAAATGATGATGGCAACATATGTGCAGATGTGCTTGACACAGTGAATGTATGTATGGATGGTCATAAGAGATGTAGGATCCCCCAATAAAATGATTTAAAAAAAACAGAAAAGAAAAAGAACTGTCACTTTGGGTCAGTGCAGACTTTACACCTTTACAGGAGTAGACAGCCTCATCGTTCTTCCATTGAGCGGCTGGTGGTTTTAAACCACTGACCTTGTGGTTCGCAGCTCAATGTGTAACCCACTATGTCACCAGGGTTCCCATAACAATCTTTGTCTCTGTTCAAGATAGTCAACTATTTGTTGTTGTTGCTGTTGTTGTTAGGTGCCTTCAGGTTGGTCCCCACCCATACCAACCCTCTGGCACAACTGAAGGAAACACTGCCCAGACCGGAGTCATCCTCAAATTCTATGCTTGAGTCCCTTGTTGCAGCCAGTTTGCCCATCCCTCTCATCCATGGCCCTCTGCCTTTTCCCTGCCGCTACACTCTACCAAGCATGATGCCCTTCTCTGGGGACTGGACTCTCCTGACAAAATTCCCCAAATATGTAAGATGAAGTCTTGCTATTTTTTCCTCTAAGAAACACTCTTGCCATAATTCTTCCAAGACAAATTGGTTTGTCCTTTGAAAGGTCTATAGTAATTTCAATATTCATTAGTTATTTGGTCTGTTAAAAAAAAGGACCGGGGGAGATGATTTTATATGATTACTGAGATACTTCGAATGTCAAAGCTATGAGTCAAACCTGAATACTAACAGGTTGCATAGAATAAAGTCCCCCACCGGAAGGGCATGTCTCCAAGGAGTCCTGATTAGCTGAAACTCTTGGGGGACTAGAGGCACTTGGCAGACTCTGTCCATGTAACCCTGGACTCTACAGAGCCGTGTTTGCAAGAGAAAACTCTATAGCAGGTCTCCCCTCCTCCTGAACTGGAGGGAGCAGGCAGTATTTACCTAGTATCAAAAACCATAGTCATAAACAAAAACAACAAAATGTTTTGTAGAGCTTAGCGTTCCCATTTCTGTTTTTCAGAACAGGGGGAAAGGGGGCACGGAGGCAACTGTTTATAAGTGATGCTGATGCAAATGTGGCTGCAATCTAAACTGGGGACATGTATGGTTTTTCCTGTTCTAGTGGGAATTAGATATTGGAGCATTACCACATGGAGTAGGAAATTAAAATTAATCCTAGTTCTTTCACAAGTTTAATTGTGTTTTAATTTTAAAATAAATAAAAATTAAAATGCTATCATGCATTTATATAATATCTTTCTTCAAGGGAATCCTATGCACTTATTGAAGGGGTGTGTGTGTGTGTGTGTGTGTGTGTGTGTGTGTGTGTGTGTGTGTGTGTGTGTAAGAGAGCAGGGAGAGAAAAGAGAAAGAAGAATGAGAGAGGAGAGAGTGGATTGAGGAGAGGAGAGGAAGAGGAGAGAGGGGAGGGAAGAAGAGGAAAGGAGAGGGCTTTGCTCACTTCCTGTAAGGTGTTACAGAGAGACCATTGCAGGTGAATGATTTCCCATGGAGATTAGCATGAGGAGCTCTGCCCAAAGACCCTGACTTTTAAAGCGTTATTTATGTCGCTCTCCTCCTTGCAGGATTTTGCCAATATTTATGAAACTCCAACATCAGTATTGCTTCTCTTTATCTTTCTGTTCACCCTGCCCTGTTACAGCCTAATTGAAATACAATAATTATAAATGGGCTTAGTTCCTAGATTTAATTTCCTTGCAAGCAGCGCCATTTATTTTTCTTGGGCTTTGTTAACACGCTTTAATTAAGAGACTTAACAAAGCTAAGGAAACAAAATGCCACCGGGGGCATTGCACCCTGGACTCTATTTGCAAAACAACACTGTGTCACTGTGTTCAAGTTCACCCCCTAAAGGGCAGGGGAGAGGAGTCTTCCTGGACCTAAGGAGAAAAAGCTGCCGCCTTACAAGCCCCACAGACACAGAGCATTGATTGCTTTGTACAGCAGGCACAGCCCAGGGTCGCAGAGGAGCCTGGGCTCTGGGTCAGCCTTTGAAGCCACTTGGCTGGGCATTCAAGGCAGCCATGCCTCCCCTTCCTCACACTTCCAATGGAGTCACCAGCCCTCAGCCACAGGGCTCAGGTAAGCCAAATTTGCATGGTGCTGGTCAAGTGCTCACTCAGTCTCACTTTCTGGCCAAAGTCGATGGTGTACATTGCTAGCAAGGTGGCTGCACAGCACGATGGCCCCATGGGTAGCAGAATAGAGCACTCTTTGAGGCCGGTCCTTGGGGAGGTCAGTGTGTGCCAGGTACCAGTAAGTCTGTTCCAACTCATGTTGTGAGGTGCTGTCAAGTCAGTTCCCACTCAAAGCAACAGAAGGAAACACCACTTCGCCCTCTGCCATCCCCTGCCATCCTCACCCTGGTCGTTATGTTTGAGCCCCTGTGGCAGCCTCTGAGTCCACCAAAGACCTTCTTTTGTAGAACACAAAGAAGCATGACTGTGTCTGGTCACATTGCCTCACTTGTGCTTGAACCTATTGTTTCAGCCACTGTGTCAACCCACTTTGTCAAGGACCTTCATTTCCTTCCTATTTCCGGAAGCATCGTGTCCCTTCCTAGGTCTCTCCTGTTCACATGTCCAAACAACCTGAGATGCAGTCTTGCCATCCTTGTCTCTAAGAACCATTCTAGCTGTACTTCCTTCCAGGAAAATGTGTTTGTTCTTTGTCAGTCCACAGTACTTTCAATATTCTTTGCTAGCTCCCTCACTGGACTGCATCAATTCTTCTTAGTTTTCCCTACTCAGTAGCAGCCATGTATACCAAACAATGACACACTTCCTGGTCGTGCATCATCCTCACAACTCATACATTTGAGCTCAGTGTTGCGGCCACTTAGCCAATCCATCTCCTGAAGGTCTCCTCTTATTTGGGTAGATATTGTTATAAATATCAAATGTGTTATTTTAATGATAAAATCTATTTCTACAGCTCCCGAGAAATTGTGTGGGGATATTAAAAAACACTTTTAATGAATTTGTAAAGTATCTTCTAGCATGAAGTACTCATTGTCATCAGTTTCTGATGCTTGCGGTTCATACTTTGATCTCTGATGTTCATGTCAGTCAATTATCGAAATAATTTCTGAACACCTTGAGGTGACACAGAAGACACAAAACAAACAATGAAAATTGGCACTAGTGGAGACTGTTGGGATGTTATCGACATGGTTGGCAGTTCAAAACCACCAGCTGAACCTATTGTCAGCTCTATGGGAGAAAGAATGGGCTTTCTACTTCCATAAACAGTTACAGTCTCAGAAACGCACAGGGTGGGTCCCTACACATCAGCATTGACTAAATGGCAATGCATTTGGGGACCATGTGCCTCTTTTATACTGTCTTTGAGTAGTTGCACAAACTTGAAAATCCCGTTAACTTCATAGCGTGACTATATTCATATGACACAAAGTAGTAGACATTAAAACAAGAATATTATCAGACATAGAAAAGGACATTAAATAAAGGTGAAATGATCAGGTGACCAAACAGCTATAGAAATTCGAAATGTGGCTGCAACAAAAGGCCCTCCAAGTTGCATGACACAAAGTGTGTTGAATTGCAAGATGAAATAGACACATTCATCATTATAGGTGAAGATCTCAACTCCTCTCAGCAAACAGGAAACAAACAAACAAACCAAATAGACAAAATAAGTAAGGTTGTGGGTGACCTGGACATGAGCAATAAACTTGACCTCATTGACATTCACAGAACATTCCAGTCAGCAGCACTATCATACAGTCTATTATTCACCAACATGCACCATGCTCTTGATCTTAAAACAAATTTTAGACAATTAAAACCAGTTATATTCAACAAAGTACATCTCTAACCACAATAGAGTTAAATTAGAATCCAATAAAGCCCTGTTGGTAGGAAAGTGCCTCAAATATTCAGCAAACATACATCCCTAAGTGATCAGTGTGCCAATAAAGAAAGTATTGGGGATTATTTGAAAGCATTCTAAATTGGATAAAATTGAAAATAGCAATATGTGTAGTAATGTGTGAAGGATATTAACATGTGTAGGATGCAACTGAGCACACACTAAGATGAAAGTTATATTAATGATCTTATTCTATAATTTTCATATTCTACTGCATCTTCTTTCTTTGGAAGAGGCACACATATGAATCTCTTCCGGTCGTTTTGCTGGACAGCTGCCTTCCAAATTTCTTGACATAAACTAGTGAGCGTTCCTAGTACTGTATCAGTTTGTGTAAACAGTTTAATTTATATCCCATCAATTCCTGGCGCCTTAATTTTGCTAATGTCTTCAGAACCTCCAGGGACCCTTCCTTCAGTACCACTGGTTCTGATCACATAATACCTTAAATGATTGACTGCCAACCTCGTCTTCTTGACACATTGACTCTGTGTATTCCTTCCATCTTCTTTAGCTGCCTCCTGCATAATTCAATATTTTTTCCTATAAATTCTTCAACATTGCAATGTGAGATTTGCATTTGGCTCCAGTTCTTTCAGCCTGAGAAGTGATGAGCCTGCTCATCGTTTGGCTTTTCTAACTCTGGGTTTTTGCATTCTTACTTTATCTTAACACTTTACTTTGTCTTTTCAAACACTCATACACTTGTTCATTTCCTCTTTTTAAAGATGTATCTAAAGTTATATCTAAAAAAACAACAACAAAAATGAGCTGCAACTAGGCTAATTTTTATGTCTGGAGGTTGTCAGAATACACACCTGATCAAGATCTCCATCCTGAAGCTTTCCTGCATCAATGATGTCGGCGAGAGTGTGTTGCATTTCCTGCTTAGAAGGAACTTTGCTTTGTGAGCTATATAAAAACGGAAACCATTTCATCAAGACCCCTAAGACAGATATCTCGGTATGTTTCAGTGCTGTGACTACATTTCAGTGGAGCCTGCTGTTGTTGTTTTTTTTACGTTGTGAGGAACAGAACCAGAAAATGGGAGGTGTTGTCTGGCCAAGTAGAGAAAGACAAAGACGGGGACTTGCAGACAGCTCTCGTTCAAGTCATAGAGAAAACTCTTTTACTTCTTCTGTCCTTACTTCCCAGCAGGACTGGGTCTCACTTGTCCCAGAGTAGCCTAGTCTGACCGACCACGGTCCCCGCTCCTTCTGCTCTGCTTCTCCAGGTCTGATGCAGTTCCTCCTACTCTGCTTCTGAATTTTGGTAGGTTTGGTAGGGCACTGACCACCAGCCTTACATTAGAGACCTCTATCTTGCCTGTGCACCTGAGTCAATGGGGTTGGAATCTTCGTAGTTCAAGACCTCTCTAAGGAATTATGTATGATTGTTACTTCATTGGGGGTTAAATGAGCTGCTTGGACTGCGCTGAACACTCTATTCCTCTTGTTACTCTGTCCTGTGGATGAGAAGGGGTAATGGGAGTGGAGTCGTAGAATTCTAGTTCTCTATGGGGGAGACTGGACTTAATCCCAGGACAGTGCATCTCTTGTGAAACCATCTCCATCCCCTCAGGGAGGACTTCTGAGTAGCTATGATGTTCAGCAAATTCGAGTGGAGCTCTCGAGTTAAGATGGACTACAAAGAAAGACGATCGGTTTCCCAAGATGAGAAAATGCCACGTCAGTGCATCACAGTGGTCCGATCTGTAGCTGATCCATTCTGGGTGAGGTTGACATGAGTTAATGCTTGACCACACGGCAGCTGATAACGGGTGCAGACTAAGCTCCCTATGCAGGTAGAGGTTTGGTGTAACCCACAGTCCTCTACGTACACTCCCCTCAGGGGCTTTTGAATGTTGTGGGGCCAGGATTCCGTCACAAGAAGGACTGCATTCCATACCCATTAGGATTGAGCCTCTGCCCCTAGAATTACCCACGCTCACACCTCAAAGCCCTTCTTGTCCAACTCAGCCTGTGACAAGGAGCACCCTGGGCCTCCAAATATAGACCCTGTTTCCCTTGATGGACCTCTGGAGAAACAAGATGGCCATTTTCTTATTTGGGAACTCTGGTGGTGCAAATGGCTCAGCAGTTGGCTGATTGAAGGGTTGGGTTGCCCAGGGGTGCTGACGGAGAAAGACCTAGAAATCTGCCTCCACAGAGAGTAGAGCAAAGGGGACTCTGAGGCAGATCTACTTTCCCTGAGCCATTGTTGCAGCCACAGTGTCAACCCCTCTTGTCAGGGGTCTTCCTCATTTTTCACTGCCCTTCTACTTTACGAAGCATGTCCTTCTCCAGGGACTGGTCTGTCCTGGCAACACGCCCAAAGTACATGGGGTAAAGTCTTGCTATCCTTGCCTGTAAGGAGCACTCTGGTACTACTTCTGAGACAGAGACGCTTTGTTTTGGTTTGTCTTTAGCAGTCCATGGTACTTTAAATATTCTTCATCTGCACCATAATTCAAATACCATATATACTCAGCTACAAGGCCACTTTTTCAGCACATTTTTAATGCAGTTTTGTGGTTAAATTAGGTGCCTTGGCTGATATTTGCGTCGGCTTATACTTGAGTATATGTGGTACATATATTCTTCAGTCTTTATTTGATATCCAACTTTCACATACATATGAGGCAATTAAAAATGCCATGGCTTGAGGCAGGCATGCCTTATTTTCAATACTTAACTGTACATATGCCAAATATGAGTGAGACCAAGAGTCACCAATGGCTTGGATATCACTGGATTGTTGTTAGCCTCTCCCAAGAACAGAGGATCAATAGGGGCAAAGGAGTCAAGTGGGGGGGGGGGGTGATGCGTAAAGTATATTAAGACACGGACCTCCTAATCATTCACCTGGAGGGGCCTTTCTAATAAACGTTTCATGAACAGGAAATGCCGTGAATTAATAGCAATGGAGCTCAGAGAAGGTAGCGAGCAAGTCTTTGACATGAATATCTAGCTGCGTTGCTGACTCAAAAGTGGAGCCTCTAAGTTACCCATGTTCACATCCACACCATGGGAAGCAGAGCATCCTGACCTTTCAGTAAACAACATCAATAAGAAATGATGGCTATCTTGGTCTTTCAAGAAGGAAACCATTTCTCGTGTCGACCTCTTGAAGCCCAAATCTTCCACATGGAGAGGGCAAGCCAGGAATGAGCTGCCCACGTACTGTACTGCACCCCTAAGACCTGGAGGGGGCATCCCCTAGGCACACAGCTCAGGTCTGTTCTTATTCCGTGTGCAGGTGTGAGTCAATCACACTGGTAATGGAAGAAACTGAGGCACAGAAGCAGATGAAGATAATAATCCCATCCTTCTTTGTATGGCAGCCTGGGGGAGCGGATCGATAAAGCCTTCTTTATAGAGAGTCTGAGTCCCCCCTGAGGACACTGGTGATAATATCAGGGTGATGATTTTATCAGTGCAGAGAGGGCCTTCTTTGTATTTACTGGGAGCAGAGGCCGCAGCCCAGCCTCTCACACCTCGAGGCAATATCCTTCTCCTCATATCAGGCAGCACTTTGGGATCATGAAAAGCAGAGTTCACAAACAGGGGCACCGGTCACTTAATGAAAAGACGACGCCTGATTGACAACCACATGCCGAGAGCCCTTGCATTGGGAAATGGAGACTGTGAATCACACCCTGTTCCCACTAACCCCAGCTAATTCCTGGCACAAGCAGTTCACCTCCTATTGGGGATAGCTCACTAGAGCCACCAGAGCTGTCCACACACGGCGCTCTCCTGCCCACCAGAGGATCAATGGGAATCTTGGAGAGGTTAGACCAGAGTGGCTACAAAAGCATGCTCTAGAAAGATCCCACTCCACTCTCAAGTTCTCGAACAACAACAAACTTGGGTTGTATCCATATAAAACCCAGATGCTCTTGAAATGTAAAGTTGTAATACAATTTCAGATGGCATAGGCAGGGCGTTTTATAACTAAACAATGGGGTATTTGTGCAGCCACCCAACTGCATAACCCTGTTCATGGTTCTTACAGAAGGTCTTCAGAATCCTCCAGCAAGCATGCTCAAGTGAAGGTGGATAAAACAGTACAGCTCACCTGTCGGCCCCAGGAGATGATATATATAATGATTTAATATGTGTGATCCTTAAGCATTGCTGCTGTTGTTGCTATTAGCTACCCCAGAGTCGACTCCAGCTCATGGAACCACGTTTACAATAAAATGAAGCGTCGCCTGTTCCTGAGTCATCGTCACCTTTCTTGTAATGGGCAAGCCTACTCTTAGACCACTGTGTGTGCTGAGTGCCTTCCTTCCTTAGGTGCCATCTTTTAGTGCTTTATTGCTGTACAGTATTCAACAGTTATTGCACAGTACTGCTGTACAGTAATGAGAACCCCACGGGGGTTTCCTTGCCTCAGGATAGGCAATAAACACCAGACCTTTCTTTCTAGTGACTGGGAGTTCTGCTGACACCTGTTCACCATGGTGACCCTCCTGAAGTACAGGATCCTTAGGTTCCAGCGTCAGAACAACATGCCACTCACCACAATATGACACAAGGCATTTAAGGTACAACTATTGACCTCTCCCCGTCTGGAGGAAGCTCTACAAAACAAAGACTCCAAGCTGCAGTCAAATCCATTTAGATTTGCAGTAATCTCATGGGATATGGTAGAACGCTCCCTCTGAGTTTCTCAGGTAAATATTTGTGGAAGTAGAAAGCTTCACTCCTCACCCACCCACCCACCCCACCCCCGGCCACCCCAGAGCAGTTTGTAGGCTCGAACAAGTGACCTTATGTTTAACAGCCCAATGCAAAATCCCCAACACTTAGCGAAGACAGCATCACAAAGACATATGAAAACAATTAGTCCAATGGACTAAGCAAACATCATTTTCTACAACCCTGAGACCAGAACAACTAGAAGGTGCCCTGCTGCGACCACTTCCAACTGCTCTGAAAGGGACCACATTAGAAAGTGCCAAACAGAGTGCAAGAAAAGTTAGAAAAGAAATCAGGCTTCCTGGCCAGACAGAGACTGCTGAGATCCCCCGGACTACGGCCCTGAGTCATCATTCCGGCCTGGGGCAGCGTTCACAGCCTGGGCTTAATTTTCAGGCAACAATAGACAGATTTATCAGGGGGACAGCAACACCCCTGACACATGCACAGCTTAGAGTCATCAGCCAGTTAGGATAAAAGGGCAGCATTTACCCAAAGGTAAACTCAGCAAGTGTAGACTAGGAAGAGAAACAGAAAAAGGACCCCTGGGGAGAAGTGATGGGATGCTCAATGAAAAGCAATCGCCTCCGGATAGGGCAAGATATGACAAAATAACGATGTATAAATTACCAAGGGCATATGAGGGAGGGGGGAATGGGGAAGGAGGGGGGGAAAAAAAAGAGGACCTGATGCAAGGGGCTTAAGTGGAAAGCAAATGCCTTGAGAATGATTGGGGCAGGGAATGTATGGATGTGCTTTATACAATTGATGTATGTATATGTATGGATTGTGGTAAGAGTTGTATGAGTCCCTAATAAAATGTAAAAGAAGAAAAGAGAAAAAAAATGATGAGGGCAAAGACTGTACAGATGTGCTTTATACAATTGATGTATGTATATGTATGAACTGTGAAAAGAATTGTATGAGCCCCAATAAATTTTTAAAATTAAAAAAAAAAGCAATCGCAGGTGAATCACTTGCTGAAGGTATCCCTGATGATCTGCTCTATAAATCTTCACTCGATTCATGATACAATCATCTTAAAAATAAATTGCATGCCTTTTTTTTAATTGACAAAAAGACGGATAGGGGGTGGAATGTCTTAAATTCCTTAGGAAAGATTAAACCCTAATCAGGAGAAGGAGGCAATGTGTGTGTAACATATATAGATATTAATTATTAAGAAGGCCCTCAATGAGATGGAATGACACGGTGGCTGCAATCACGGACTCAAGCACAGGGACAATTGTGAGGATGACGCAGGGCTGGGCAGTGTTTCCTTCTGAGGTGGACACGGTCATTATGGGTCAGAACTGACTTGATGGCACCTACCACCATATCTAGATCTCTCTATATAAGTATATAATTTTATACAAATGTAGCTTATTAAGTGATAATGAAATTTAGATTTGAGAAGACATTAAATTCCCTCTAAAACATAGTATGACATCATCAGAAATGTTTTAAATGTCGTGTGGCAGAAGTTATTTCAAGTCTGGTACCTCTTAATTTCATAGATTTCAAAACTCTGTTTTGGAGTTCAGTGCCTTAAAATGAAGTGACCAGAGCCTCAAGTAAAATCTCTGATCGGAACCTATAGATCCAGAAATCCCCCGAGAAATAATCGGTCTTTTCATCTACAAAGGCTTAAGTAGGATTACCTAAACGGAGAACCAACCTTCCATGTAAATGGTGCATCCCAGATGGGATTCAGTTGGCAAACGTTATGAAGAAGGACGTTTAAAACAGAAAACACTGGAAGGACAAAATGAAAATATTTTCCATTTATTAGAAGGGGACTGAGGAAATCTACAAATTAATGGCAGATGTCATTCTAATCTACCTTTAAAATCAAACTGGAAATGAGTAGACAAGTCAAACTATAACAACTGGGATAAAAAATAGGCTTTAAAAAGTTTATGGGGAAAAATGGGACTCAAAGATATTGAGATTTTTCCATGTGCTTTTAAAGTCCCCTTTTAAATTTATATCATGAATGCATAATGTAGTTGTTTTCCTAAAAGACATCTTCAAACACTAATCAACTTCCCACAGCAGTTCTTGGGCAAGGGGCTCAGTTGTTGAAAACTTGTGTCAGACAGAGAAACTGCCCTACCTTTGATAGCCCTTTGATGTCACATCAACATGCAGGCTGCTGTTTAAGGGTTAGGGCCATCAGTCTGGGTTACAGCTCAGTGTCAGGAAGCCTGGAATCCTTGGTTACATCATGATACATGGTGAGAAGGTTGAAGTTTTCAAAGATTTTATCCCACTTTCATCCACAATCAATGCTCCTGGAAGCAGACGTCAAGAGATCAATAGACATGTTGCATTAGGTCAATCTGCTGCCCAAGACTTCTTCGAGTACCAAAGAGCAAAAATCGTATTTTGAGGACTAAGCTGCATCTAACCCAAACCATGTATTCTCCATTGTCTCATATTCATATGAAATTTGGACCTCGAATAAGGGAGACCATAGAAGAACTGATGCATTTGAATCGCGGTGCTGGAGAAGAATATTTAAAGTAGCGCTAAAAGGGCAAATCAATCTGTATTGGAAGAAGCAACCTGGAGTGCTCCTTTGAGGCAAGGATGGCAAGAGACCAGTCCCTGGAAGGAAGACGTCATGTTTGGTAAAGTGGAAGGGCAGTGAGAAAGAGGAAAGCCCTCACAACATGAATGGACCCAGTGACAGTGACAATGGGCTAAAACATAGTAACAAGTATGAGGATGCTTCAGGTCTGAGCAGTATGTTTTTCTGCGGTACATAGGGTCCCTATGAGTCAGAACTGATTTGACAGCATCGAACGAGAACAACAAGCAAGGAGAAAATAAGTTTGCATTTGTTAAAGATACATGAGCCCTGATGGCCTAGTGGGTAGGCGTTGAGCTGCTAACCACAAGGTTAGACGCTTAAAATCATCAGTAGCTCTGAGACTTTCTACTCCCATAAAGAGTGACCCACAGAGGCAGTTCCACCCTGCCCTACAGGACCACTGTGAGTTGGAATTGACCTGATGGCAATGAACGTGAGAAAGATACCTGTTTCCGGTGTTTCTGTTATACGAACACTGTAAATGTCTGTAGCTGTGCCCCTCCCTGTCCCATGTCATCATCATTAATTACTCGCTCCCACCACATCGGTATTCACACCTCCCTGTTAGAAGAATGCTTATATTCATCTTTTCCTTTCCTAGATAAACACGAACCGCATCTCTCTCACAGGGGAAGAGCGAAGGTCATATTTGTTTGACAACATGACCTACACCTGCTGGCTTATTGAGGGCTGGTTGTCAACATGAAATGCTAATCACGCAGGGGTGTTCTTGTCTTACGAACGGGAGTCACACAAAGGAGGTTGTATGCTCAAAGCTGAACTAGAATCCACACGCTGAAAACAGCACATCGACGGTCCTGTGCTTCCGGGCTGAAAATACTGAGAGGGGTGGGAGTATGTATCTGCTGAGAACTTCAGATTTCTCCAGATCGATGTCACACACAGTGAAAGAAAAGCTCTAGTAGTCTTCTTCTGGAATGATCAAATATGCATTTCCATCTCTGGGGAAGGTATGAGTAGTGTAGCTAGAAGGTTCTGACTGGCCACAGTGCATGCATGGCCTTTGAGTGCCCAGAGTGTCCTTGAGGCCCTTCATTGAGCATGCAGACCGAGGTGAAGCTTGTGGGACCTAGAGGGAGGTAGGACATTGCCAGCCGTGTCTACCAGGTGTCAGAGAGGAAAGGGAGTTAGGTAACTCGGTTTCTCCAACCCCAGTGACTTTCTCTCCACAGAGACCAGGTTGGTACACACCTGCCTGATCCAGTCCAGACACCAGAGCCATCGGAGATGACAGGGCGGCTCACAAAGACAATGACAGACTCAGCACCCCTGCACGTGCGCCCCATGAATGTCATCTTGATGGCCATAGCGTGCTCAAGATACCAGGAGGTTTTAATTAGATTGCTGTATTCCCCCCCCCACCCCAGTGTGCAATATAAGCTTTATGAACAGCAAGACGAGTAATCATTTCGACATTAAGTTTGGTGTGGACAGAATAGATCCAACGACTTCCTTAATCAGACATCTCTAGAGTTCAAACCACACTCAGACTGGCCAGGAGATGTTATCCTAGGATCCCTGCTCCCGAAACTAAAACGGTGAACAGGAAATTGAACTGTTATTACGCAGGAAATAACAGCACTCTGTCAACATCTACAGCAGAAACATGTGTTCAAATTTGCTGTCAATGCCGAGCCTATCTGATGAGAGAGCCAGAGGGAGCACGGGGACAGAGACCTGTAATATACGCACGGGCAGGCGTCTGCAGGAGGCCACTCCTTGCAGGGGCAGCGGCACGTGCACACAAAGCCCAGGGTGTTAGCTGGATGCAGAAATGTCAGCTCTTTACCTCAGTAAACAGACACAAGTCTTAAAAGATTTACACATAGACCCTGTGTGCATGTCGACATCCTATTATGATTTTAAAAACCCACCAAACACAGCCCTACTGTTGTTAAGTGCAGTTAACAGTCTAGTCTGCTCAGGTTCAGAGGGACCTCAAGTACAACGAACCGAAACACTGCCTGGCCCCGCGCCATCCTCACAATTGTTCTTAAGTTTCAGCTCACTGTTTTGGCCACTATGTCAATCCATCTCATTGAGAGACTTCCTATTTCTCGCTGTCCCTCTATTGTGTGAAGCCTGGTGTCCTTCTCCTGAAGGTATATCCAAAGTATGTGAGATGAGGTCTCACCAACATTGCCTCTAAGGAGCATTCTGGCTATACTTCTTCCAAGACAGATCTGTTTGTCTTTGGGAAGTCCGTGGCACTTCCAATATTCTTCTCTAGTACCTCAATCCAAATGCATTGATTCTTCTTTGGTCTTCCTTACCCAAAGTGCAACTTTCATATGCATATGAGATGATTGAAATGATGGAGTGATTCAAAATGTCTATTTATGATTCACAATACAAAGGCATTTAAAAAGCTTCTGAATAAATGTAGGTAACACCAACATGGATTAAAAAATTGTTAAAATTATTTGCATGTATCAGAGCTTATATGTTATGTTCTGTGTATAGTGTGTTCTAGGCTTGAACTGGATGGGAAACAATGATTGGGGTGGTGGTGGTGGTGGTGGTGGTGGTGGTGGTAGTTACATAACCTGGTGTTGGCTTGAGACTATTAAAAGTGCAGGGGTGGAGCTTAGGCTGTCAAACAGGTCACACCTTGATGACCTTATTTGGAGGTGTGACAGAGATAAGTAGCTCTTAGGAGGTCAGACCCATACACTCTGATTGACATTCCTGTTGACCAGCCACATGGGGCTAGACAGATGGAGCCAGATTCATGAAGCTGGAGGAGCCATGTGGAGACCCACGTCAGCACTGAGATGCTTCCACCACCACTGGATCCACCAGACTTTCCACTCACTGGCCTGTGATCTTTCTGCATTTGGCATCATTGCATGTGTTTCATGAGTCTGAAGAGAAATTTACATACTGGTATTGGATAGATGGGTCAATATCAATTTATTAACTTTATTTGCACTGGGCTGGGATATTTTCTTAATATACAATTATACTTTATGTAAAGCTATTTCTTATACACATATGTGTCTATGAATTCGCTTCTCTAGTCAACCCAGACTAACTCAGGGGCCAATCAAAAGCTGGGACATATTTGAATTGAGAAACCCAGTGGAGATAACAGAGATGGGAGTGAGATTTTTGGGGAGCCTTGTAGATGGTGCCTACAGTTAGGAGATTGTCCGGGTGTCTTGGAAGGATGGAGGAATGGATAGAAAAGAATGAGGTGGGAGGCTCTAGTCCTGGATTTGAAGAGGAGGGGTGGTTAGTCAGCAATGCATTCACAGTGAAGCATCTGTCAGCAAAATCTACCTCAATCTCCAGTTAAAGGTCACCTTAAGAGAGGCCCGTGGAAGTTGGCCATTTATTCCACCAGTCCAAGTCAACCTGCTCTTGATAGACCAGTGGCTAGAAGTGGTTGACAAGGATTACCAAGGCATCCAGGCACAGCTTTCTCAAGAAATTTATGACTAGGTAAACTCAGAGATCCACCTCAAACTCAGGGCAGCCACGGCCATGATCTAGAAGTGCTTTCTGTGATAATGTATTTTTGAGGATGGTTATATTTTATGTCAAATTTATGTACCTCTGTGAAGGTATGGGTGGAATCCACTCTGTCCAGGTTTCTTCTCTCTTACCCCTGTCCTTCCTGCTTGACTGAGCCCTTTGTCCCAAGTCTGCAGTTGGTAGCCTATATGGTCCACCAACCCTAAGTGCTGTGGGTGCCCTGCCTTATTCCTGGGTACCTTGGATCCACATGACTCTACACCTGCTGCCCTGTGATCTCCCACTTTCCTGCTTCCCTCCCCATTTCCTGTCCCAGCATCTGCATGAATTGGACTGGACTGGACTACTTTTTATATAAAAGTATTGTTTGATATAAAGCAATATTGTTGTATGTGTATGTTGGTATGTGTGTCCTATCATATGTGTGTATATGCGTGTTCATCCCAGTGTTGTGTCTCTAGAAAACTCACACTACCACAGGGTGCCTCTTACAAAGGTGCTGACTCATCTCAGAAAAAAAAATACTTCCAGTAAACACTCAAATATTTTTAGACTCAAAATGCCAATGCATAGATAGATATTTAGATTTAAACAGTGAATGGGGAGAGAATGGGAGAGAGGGAAGCAAATGAGAGGTGACAAGGGAGAGAAAGAGAATGAAATAGCTAAAGAAGAAATGGAAGAGAGAAAGAGTATTGGGGGAAGGGAAAGAGAGGGAGGAGGAAATCATGAGCTAGATAGCAAGTGAGAGAAGGGGAGAGACAGAGAAAGAAAACGTTTCCAACAACACATAAAATAAGTAAGTGTGGAGACACTGGGAGGAGGGGAAGCACGCTGTTTACTCTCTGCCTATTTATTCTTGTCCTTTAATATTTTTGCCTCCAGAAGGATGGCTGCCCCTGAGGATGTTATATTTAGAGAACAGCTGGAATGAGAAGGGGTTACCTTTCAAATCCTCCAGCAAGTTGATCAAATAGAGCCTCCCTGTTCCTAGCTCTAAGGCACAATTATGTGTAACCAGGACCCCCTCTGAGACTTCCTGGGAGAATCCAGAGCTGGTGATGGAGTCTGAGCCCATTTGTGTCTTATTTAACATAATTATTCTAACAGCTCGCCCTTCGCCAGCACACCTGTCCTTCCTTTTCATATAGAAGAGGCAATCATCCTCTTACACGTGCACGTTGCTTCAGCTGTGCGCCTGCCTGTGTGTTGTTAAACTAACAATTCCTTTGTAATACAAAGAAATTATAGATGTGCGAAGACAGGATCCTGATCAGGCCCACTCATATAATGCTTTGCTGTTTTAGTGTGCTGTTTTGTTTTTAATCATTTTAATGGGGACTCACAGCTTGTATAACAATCCAAAAATCAACTCTGTCAAGCACGTTGGTGTATATGTTGCCAGGATTTCCAAAACATTGTCTTTCTACTTGAGCTGTTGGTATCAGCTCCTCTTTTTTCACCTACCTACTTCCCCCCACCCTCCCACCCTTGTGGACCCTTGATAATTTATAAATTATTTTTACTTTATATTTTATACCATCTGCTGTCTCCTTTCACCCATGTTTCTGTTGTTTGTACTGCTGGGGGTGGGGGTGGTTGTATGTTGATCATTGAGATCAGTTCCCCCTTTCTCTCCCTTCTCCCCCTACCATCCCCCTACCCTCATGGAATCACTACTCTCATTATTGGTCCTGAGGGATTTATCTCTCCTAGACTCTGTGTGTTCAGAGCTCTTATCTGTAGCAGTGCACACACTACAGTTTAGCTAGATTTGTAAGACAGAGCTGGGGTCATGACAGTGGCAGTGGGAGGGGGCATTAAGGAACCAGAGGAATGCTGTGTATTTCATCGTTGCTCTACTGCGCCCTGGCTGGCTCATTTCTTCCTTGAGTTTAGTATGTGTTTATGTCCTTGCCCTTCTCACCTCCACATGGCAACCTAACCATAGAAAACAGAATCAAGCCCATTTTATAGATGTTTAAAAAGGAAATCTAGAGCATGAGGTGTGTGGTCACTGTGTGGCTCAGGGATTCCATAACGTGTAACCAATAGCATGCGTGAAATTGTATTGGTTTTGTTTTTCTGACATCAATTTTTGGAGATACATTACCACCCCGCTCTTCCTAGTCATCGCTGAGAATCTTTGCTAAAGTTGCTCAGCATCCTAACTACATGCGAGGCTCCACTAAGGGTAGGCAGTGCCTTCACATCTGAGGTGCCTGGACCAGGGATGGATGATGCTCAAGTCTCGTACCTGGCATGCAAGAGCACACACACACACACACACACACACACACACACACATTGCTGTTGTTAGGTGCCACCCTGTGAAAATATTCCACAGTCCTGTGCTGTTCTCACAATTGGTCTTATGATTGATCCCATTGTTGCTGCCACAGTGTCAATCCTTCTTAGTGAAAGTCTTCCCTTTTTCATGGCCCCTCTACTCTACCAAGCATGATAACCTTCTCCAGGGACCAGCCTCGCCTGAGACCATGTCCTAAGTGTGTGAGACACATTCTCACTATCGTTCCTTCTAAGGAGCAGTTAGGCTGTACTTCTTCTAAGATAAGATTCATTTGTTCATTGGGCAGGCCATGGAACTTTCAATTTTCTTTATCAGTGCCATCATTTAAATGCATTAATTCTCCTTTGGTCTTCATCACATTGGATTGCATAATATATATGTGTATATTTTTGAGGCATATATAATCAATAAAATAGTTATTTTTATATACAAGAAAGTTTTATATGTTCATAGAAAAATTGAATTAAAGGACAAAGGGACTCTTCCCCAATCTTATACAATTTCCCTTATGTATACATCAATATTATGGGATTGACTTACATTACTATAGTAGCTAGACAGTCTGAAATCTGTCAGAGAAGCAGACAGCCAGGAAAGGCAGGTGTGATTTCTCCCCCGGAACCTCAGTCTCAGTTTTTACTCTGAAGACATTCAGATTGGTTGTCTTGGCCCATGATTGGATAAGGCCCACCCACATTACAGAGGATAATCTGCTTAGAATCAACTGGCTATAAATATTACTCACATCTATAACCATCAATATGAATTAATCTTAACATCAAAACAAAACTCCATAGCTGAACCAGTGAGCAGCATCAGGAAAAGGACTGAGCACGTTGAAGTGGTCCAGGATTTCATCTTGTTGGGCTCCGCCGACAATGCTCATGGAAACAGGAGGCAGGAAATCAAGTGACACAGTGCCTTGGCAAACCTGTTCCAGAAAAGTTCCCTGAAGCCGTACACAGCACTGATATCCCCTTGAGGGTCAAAGGACACGTGACCACACTGTGTCATTGTTCATCCACACTGTGTTATTGTGCATTGCTTTCTATGCATAACGAAGCTGCACAAGTAAGAAGGGGCAGCAAAGAAAAACGGATGCCTTTGAATTCTGGTGTTGGCAAATAGTATTAGATAAAACTTGTGCAGCTGTACAAACAGAATAGGGAAATACCAAATGTTTTCAACTGAAGCAAAGTGTGCTTCAGGGTTATATCTTCTCCCAATACTTATTCCATCTGCCTGCTGAGGAAATTATCAGAGATGCTGGCTTCTATGAAGAAAAAGTTGGCATCAGGATTGGAGGAAGGAGTGTTAGCATCTGATATACAAATGACACAACCTTGCTTGCTAAAAGTGAGGAGAGGGAAAAAAAGTGAGGAGGGACTGAAGCACTTGCTGATGAAGATCAAGGATTGCAGTCTTCAGTATTGACTACAAGTTAATGTAAAGAAAACCAAAATCCTCACACCTGGACCAATAGGTAACAACATGGTAAAGAGAAAAGGCTGAAATTGCCAAAGATTTCATCTTGCTTAGATCCATTATCAATGATCATGGAAGCAGCGGTCAAGAGATCAAAAGATGAGTTCTATTAGGTAAATCAGCTGCACAAGATCTCTTTAGAGTATTGAAGAGCAAAGTGTTACTTTGAAGAGTAAGGTGTGCCTGATCCAAGCCATGGGGTTTTCCATTGCCTCAGACACCTGTGAGAGTTGAACATTGCAGAAGGAAGGCCTAAGAAGAATCAATGCATTTGAATTACAGGACTGGGGAACAATGCTGAAAGGTGCAAAGAGAAAGAGGACTCCCCCAGACAAGCTGGACTGACACGCAGGCTGCAGCAATGGACTAAACCACGAGATCAGTTGGGCCAATGGCAAAGGAGCAGGCGATGCCCCATTGCATTAGACAGGGCTGCTGCGAACTGGGATCAACTCAAGGGCACCTACCAAGAACACGGTTGGCTGAAAGGAACACCACGCCACATGCAAGGCTCCCCTTTGGTGAGCTCTGTTTCCTGAGAGAGGTAGAAGCAAGGATACCTGCTTTGACTTTTGGACATTTTTGACCCCTGACTCTGGACACTGCATTTCGCTCACCATTGCCTGACCTTCAGATTTGGGATTGAACAGCACCTACCGCGACCTGAGACATTTTCTTAGAGTGTCGTGAACATCTGGGAGCTGTTAAAGTGAATTACAGAACCCAAGGGCTTAAAGGAATATCTTGAAGGGAGGATTGTGTGTGGAGTGGGGATAGAGGGGTGGACGGGATACAGTGGAATAAAACCTTGGAAAAGTTGGACCTGGGGGAAATTTTTCATCTATAAACCACTTGGTTTGTAGTAGTTTGTACAATACTAGTCTTATATTGATTTGTACAATACTAGTCTTAGATTAATTCTGCTAAATCATTAGTATACCTTGCATTTAATCTACTTCTATTTTTCAAAAAATGTTATGAGGTATTTATTACTATCACAGTTGGTAAATGTAAACCGCAAACTTAAATACAATGCAAGAGGACACAGTCCATTCCTCACATATTAGAAGTAATTGGCCTGTCAGAAAATCTCTTTAGAAATAGAAAATGCTAATCTTTGCAAATATATAAAGCAGGTCCAATTGTACATAAAGCACACAGCACTTCCGCAGCTCCATTTTTAACGTTGTGCTATCTCTGCTGTTTTCAACTTTAGTTCTTTTTATTACTAATAGACTATGGTTTTCACAGTTTGGGGTTACAGTAATGGTGGCTGATGAAATAGGGAGAATTCTGTGTATGTTCTTTGCCCTTATAATATGGTCTCTAGTTTTACTAGTATATTGCATTGTTATGGTCCAAGTGGGGAGTCCTGGTGGTGAAGTGGTTAGATGCTGGCTGCTAACCATAGGGTCAGTGAGCTTGTTTTGGTTTTATGACCCATCTGTTACAGCTGATGAATCAATATTGTTGATCTGAACTCCCAACCTTTGGATGAGGGAGCCCCCTTCATACGGTGCAGTCCAACGGGCTTTGGCCAAACATGATGCTCTGGGTCCACCATATCCCCACCATTACAGTGCCACACAGCATAATTTCACTGCCATAAAAATATGTCCTGCATCCCCTACACATCTCCTCCACCTTGATCTATGCCTGTGACCATGGCAACCCCTGCTGTATATTTCTGAATATCTTTTCCAGAATGCCATCCATTAGAGATGTTATAGTATGTAGTTTTGTTCAGAAGAGGGTTTTTTGTTTGTTTGTTTGTTTTTTAATCATTTTATTGGGAGCTCTTACAGCTCTTATCGCAATCCATACATATATCCATTTTGTCAAACACATCTGTACATATGTTGTCATCATCTTTTTCAAAGCATTTTCTTTCTACTAGAGCCTCTGGCATCAGCTCCTCATCGCTCCCCTCCCTCCCTCATGCCCCTTGATAATTTATAAATTATTCTTTCTTTTGTCTTACACTAACTGCTGTCTCATTTCACCCACCTTTCTGCTGTTCGTCCCCCTGACATGGGTTCCATATGCCGATCATTGTGATCGCTTCACCCTTACTGCCCCCCCACCCCCTCCGCCAACCCTTACCCTCCTAGTATTGCTTCTCCCCTTATTGGTCCTGAGTGGTTTATCCCTTATGGATTCCCTGTGTTGTGAGCTCTTATTGGTACTAGCATACATGTCTGGGCTAGTCAGATTTGTAAGACAGAATTGGGGTCGTGGTAGTGGGGGTGGGGGGGGAAGGAAGCATGAAAGAACAAAGGAAGGTTGTGTGTTTCCTCAGCGCTACACTGCACCCTGACTGGCTCTTCTCTTCCTTGTGGCTGTTCTGACAGGCGGTGTCCAATTGACTACTGATGGACTTTGCGTCTCTGCTCTGCCCTTCCCCTCATTCCCATTGATTTGTTTTTTCTTTGTTTTGTTTTGGGTCTTTGGTGCCTGATAGCTGATCCCTTTGACATCTCCTGATCACACAGGCTGGTATGCTTCTTCCATGTGGGCTTTGTTGCTTCTCAGCTTGATGGCCGCTTGTTTTTCTTCAAGCCTTCAAGACCCTAGCAGAAGCAGTCCTTTACTAATTGTTGTTAGAGACCACCAATAAGCTCTGGTTCGCAGTGACCTTATGTGTAATAGAGTGACACACTTCCTGGTCCCGCACGATCCTCACAATTGCTCTTTTTGAAGCCCTGGTTGTAGTCACTGTGCAGGTCCATCTTGTTGACGGCCTTCTTTTTGGTTGAATTTCGGCTTTACCAAGCCAGGAGCTGGTCTCTCCTTGTAATATGTCCTAACTACATGGGATGAGATCTTGCTAGCCTCACTTCTAAAGAATATTTTGTAATTTTCATATTTTCTTTATTCTTTACTACATGGCTTAGTTCTGCAGGTGTGGTTTTCTTTTAGTGAATGAGTACTACAGAATTTGGGACCTTGTGTTCTAACTCTCATTTTTTTTTTTTTAGCACAATTCAGTTACTTAAGTTTTCAATCGGTACAAGTGAAGGTTCCATGTGTTTTGGTCTAATAAGTTTTCCTGTATATTTATATTTCTGGTTCATGTATATATTCCATTTCCTGCTAGCACTTTAAATTCTAAGACACAATTATTTCCTTTTCCTTTCTTCTTCTGGCAATCCAGGGTACTTTAGTTCTTCTTATCCCACTCTGTAATTAAATGTACATCCATTCTTTTCCTGCCATCCCTACTCACTGTCCAGCTCTCGCGTGCATGGCTGGTGGTGAAAAGTGCCCTGGCGTGGGTGAGGTGAATCTCAGTTCTCAAGATGATGTTCTTGCTCTTTAACATGTAACAGTTGCATGTCTCCAGGAGATTTGACAACACATTTAAAAAATATTTTCATAATGACTGCTTCTGTGAACTTTGATTGTGTATCCAAGTAAAATGTAGTCCTCGACAACGTCAATTGTTTCTTCATTTGGTCCATATTTGCTGCCTCTTGCTCCAGATGTAAAGTTGTTTTTGTACAGAAAGGATCTACATATAGTATTTCCATTGCTGCACATGCGTATTGAAGTTGGACATTGAATAAGGAAGACCGAAGGAGAATGAACACATCTGAATTGGGGTGCTGGAGAATACTGAGAGTACCATGGACTGCTGCAAGGACACACCCATCTGTCTTGGAAGAAGTGTGCCCAGAGTGCTCCTTAGAGGCAAGACCGGCGAGACTTTATCTTACATACTTTGGACATATTGTCAGGAGAGAACTTCCCCTGGAGAAGCGCATCATGCTTAGTGAAGGAGAGGGGCAGCAGAGGAGAGGCGAGTCCTTGAGGAGATGGATCGACACAGTGGCTGCATCCATGGGCTTCAGCATAGGAACAATTGTGAGGATGGTGCAGGACCAGGCAGTGTTTTGTTCTACTATATATTGGGTCGCTGGGGGTCAGACCTAACTCAATAGCAACACCAAAGATACAGAAATGGGGGACCACCAGGCTAAAGTAATATCATCAACCTCCTGCTCAAATGGTCCTATGATTAAGTACAATGGATGCGTTAAATGCACTAAAATGTGGTGTCATCATATGTGGGTTGTGATTGGTGTAAGTAGGAAATTGGAGAGACTAATTGAGGAGTCTATTGATGGAGCATTATGCTCTGAGTAGAAGGCAGTTTCATCTGTAACACAGAAGGTGTTTTATAGCAGTGCAGTGTTAGCGGGTAGTTTCATCCTGAAGAATTTCTAGCATTTATGGGATCTTTGGATTCAGCACATTTGTCTAAGATTTCTTCTCTCCAGGATGATTTCTATGGACAGATCATTATCAGAAAGGCCGCTGCAACCTCAGACACCAGAAGAGGAAGATGTTTATGGAAGCGCCCTGGCAGCCTAGATGTCATCTTGACTCAAGAATCTGCTTACATTCACTTAGTATGGCAGTTCTCAACCTGTGGGTCATGACCCCTTTAGAGGTCAAACAAATCTTTCACAGGGGTCGCCGAAGACCATCGGAAAACACATAGTCCCGATGGATTTAGGAAGAGACACTGCTTCTCTACCCTTCTCCAGGCGGGTCCACCCATTGAAGATGTGCCCACATATGAGTACCTGGCATGAAGACTGTTACCCATGCTGCACCATGCTTCAAGACAAAATTTTATTTTATTTGTAATTATAAATAAATATTTCACAATATATAATTACATATTGCTTTTGTGATTAATCACTATGCTTTAGTTATGTTGAGTTTGTCATGATGAAAATGCATCCTTCATACCAGATATTTACATGATGATTCATAACAGTAGCAAAATTACAGTTATGAAATGGCAACAAAAATAATTTTATGGGACACTGGAGACACAGTGCGAGAATTGTTCCCAGTCTGACCCACCACACAGAGGTGAAACACTAAGGGTGTGCAACAGAACAGAAAGGAGAATAGAGCTATGAAATCCCCAGGGAACACCAAAAATAGACTTTGGGGCCAGGGCATGGAACCCCATCAGACTCGACCAGAAAACACTCCGAAAGGTCAACAAACAGACCTTGAACAATTTACAGGCATTTCTCTTTTTTTGTCATTGTTTTTTGTTGTTGTTGTTTTGTTCCCTTTTTTTGATTTGTTTTGTTTTGTATTTTGTGCTTATTATTATCTCTACAGGTATTATTATCTAGGTAAGATAGGTGGGAGAAACAAGCTGGAGGAGAAACAACTGGGACTGGTGGTTCTTCGGGGGCATGGGAGATGGGCACATGGGAGAAAGGAAGTGAATGTTAACAAACACAGGGACAAGGGAAAAACAAGCGATCCAAAATTGATGGTAAGGAGGGTGTTGGAGGCCTGGCAGGGCTTGATCAAGGGCAATGTAACTGAGAGGAATTACTGAAACCCAAATGAAGGCTGAACATGATAGTGGGACAAGAGGAAAGTAAAAGAAAATAGAGGAAAGAATTAGGAGGCAAAGGACATTTATAGAGGTCTAAATACAAGCTTTTGCATATGTAAATATATTTATCTATGATGATGGGGAAGTAGATCTATGTGCATATATTTATAGGTTTAGTATTAAGGTAGCAGATGGACATTGGACCTCAACACAAGTATTCTCTCAATGCAAGAACATTTTGTTCTATTAAATTGGCATTCCATGATGCTCATCTTCCCGGCATGATCACCAAAGACAAAGCGGGTGAATAAGCAAATGTGATGAAGAAAGCTGATGGTGCCCAGCTATCAAAAGATATAGTGTCTGGGATCTTAAAGGCTTGAAGGTAAACACACCAGCCTGTGTGATCATGAAGTGTCAATTGGATCAGGTACCAGGCATCAAAGAACAAAAAAAATCTTATCATTGTGAATGAGGGGCAGTGAAGAATGGAGATCCAAAGCCCATCTGTAGGCAACTGGACATTCCCTTAGAGAAGGGTTGGGGAGAGGAGATGATCCTGTCAGGGTACAGTATAGCACCAATAAAACATATAAATTTCCTCTAGTTCTTTACTGCTTCCTTTCCCTGCTATCATGATCCCAATTCTACCTGACAAATTGGGCTAGACCAGAGCATGTACACTGGTATAGATAAGAGCTGTAAACACAAGGAATTCAGGACAGATAAACTCCTCAGGACCAATAATGAGAGTAGCAATACCAGGAGGGGAAGGGGAAGGGGGCGAGAAAGGGAAAACCAATCATAATGATCTACATATAACCCCCTCCCTGGGGGACAAACAACAGAAAAGTGGGTAAAGGGAGACATCGGACCATGTAAGACATTAAAAAATAATAATAATTCCTAAATTATCAAGGGTTTGTGAGGGAGAGAAGATGAAGGAGGGAGGGCGGGAGGGAGGAAAATGAGGAGCTGATACCACGAGCTCAAGCAGAAAGCAAATGTCTTGAGAATGATGGTGACAACAACTGTACAAATATGTCTGACACAAGGGATATATATAAGGATTGTGTTAAGAGATGTTACTAGTCCTCAGTAAAACAATTAAAATAAAATAATTTATGGTATATATTAAAGGGTTATGGCATTAGGAAGGTTGAGAATCACTGACTCAGTTATTATCTGAGTCACCCTGACTTCTGTCTAAGGCCCCTTTGAGATTAGGCACTTTAGGAAGAGGCACACATCCCCTGGGAGAGGAAATTAAGAAGGATGGGAGAGGAAATGAAGATGCAGATGTCAATTTTCATAAGGTGTTCACACACCTGAGAATATTAGTTAATGATCTCAAGAGCGGGAGGTTCAAAAATGTTCAGTGGATGAAAAATAAACATACAAACAAAAGGCAGGAATTAGCACTCCCATGAGTTATACTTGCCTTCACTACAATTGACACACACATACTCGTACACTTAGGTAAGTCAAAAAGCATTACTGCAAAACCTTTTTTTAAGAAAAATGATCAAACTATAAAGTTATTGTTTCTCAATATATCCACTATTTATAGCTACATGATTCTAAAAGCAATGTTTCTATCTCCCCAGCCTTTCTGGGAAGAAGTCTGTGTCCTCCAATTTGCACCACATCAAAGCATCAGATTGCACCTTCTTGGGGAACTCAAAGTGTGTTCCTTTAAATGTTCATAGCATGTGAAGCATCAAGCAATCTGAAGAGGTGAGATCAGGGCTATAAGGTCGCTGGAGACAGCTTTCCCCATGACATTCATAAAAGCCAGCCCTCACTCCCGACAAAGAATGAGCATATGTGCTGTCATGATGGGGGACATTTTTTAAAAACATTTTATTAGGGGCTCATACAACTCTTATCTCAATCCATGCATATACATACATCAATTGTATAAAGCACATCTGTACATTCTTTGCCCTGATCACTGTCAAAGCATTGGCTCTCCACTTAAGCCCTCTGCATCAGGTCCTCTTTTTTTCCCCCTCCCTCCCTCCTCCCCTCTCCCTCATGAGCCCTTGATAATCCACAGATTGTTATTTTGTCATATCTTGCCATATCTGGAGTCTCCCTTCCACCCCCTTCTCTGCCGTCCATCTCCCAGGGAGGAGGTCACATGTGGATCCTTTTAGACAGTTCCCCCTTTCCAACCCACTCACCCTCCACTCTCCCAGCATTGCCCCTCACACCGCTGGTCCTGAAGGTATCGTCCACCCTGGATTCCCTGTGCCTCCAGCTCCCATATGCACCAGTGTTCAACCTCTGTCCTATCCAGTCCTGCAAGGTAGAATTCAGATCATGGTAGTTGCGGGGAGGAAGCATCCAGGATCTGGGGGAAAGCTGTGTTATTCCTCAGTACTACATTGCACCCTGACTGACCTGTCTCCTCTCCTAGGGGGACATTTTTTTAAAGTTGTTGTGTAACTTGTCTTTTCTCACTGATGCAGCTTTCTTTTCTTTTTTTTAAATTTCCTTATAGTAAGACCCAATGGTTGTCTTACATCCCTTATGAAAATCTGTCAAGATTTTACCTTTAGAATCTCAAAAAGAGATACAACAATAATCTAAACTAATCTCTACACCTTGATTTTAACTGTCCCAACATAGTCCCTCAGGGGCCACTGCTTGGCTTAGACTACGTTTTTTTTTTTTTTTTGAAGTGGTCTACTGAGAGAATTTGACAGCAGCCATCCACTGGTTACAAAAACAAGTTGCAACACATTCTGTTAGAATAAATCCATGCACGAATGAATATAAAAATAACAGTTTTTTACATACCTTATGATATTTGACATTTGTGTTTATTTATATCTTAGTGATAAATATGTAAACAGGTGTGCAATATGTATATAGATGATATAGTTAAGGTTTATTGTGCCAACCTGGCCGATAAACACATTTGGAATTAATTGAAGGGTGGAGAGATAAATAGCTCTTTCTAGTTCTTGGGTCTCTTTCTTTCTGATGGTCAGACCAGGGTGCAACTGCCTTAGCCAGTTCCCTGCTGGCAAGGCTCACTTCCTTGCAAGACATCCCTGAGGAGAAGAAACATGGACCTACCCTGATGCAGCCCTGGGTGCTGGAGCAGCTGTGTAGAGACCCCTGCCAGCACTGAGATGCTGACACATTCACTGATTCAGCTTTCCTCCTGCAGTTGGCATCATGTATCTGTTTTGCGAGATGGAGGAAGACCTTGTGGATTGTTGTTGGACATATGAGTTAATGTTGGACTCGTTGGCTTGGGCAGCACTGGGTTGGGATGTTTCTTAATGTACACTTACCCTTTATATAAAATATATATATGTATATGTATATATGTGTGTATATATATGAGTTTCTGTGGATTTCTTTCCCTAGACTAACACAACAGATAAAATATAACAAAATAAAAACAACTTAATGGTATCTTGTTAATTCTGACGTATAATGGCCCTATAGAATAGAACAATCTGGTTTTATCCCTCTAGAGAATCCTGTCTAACACACAATGCCAACTGTGTTAGGCTGCGTTGGGTAGAGAAAGGAATCCAGTGAAAGAAAGAGCTTTGTATTTAGGTAGGTCTGACTCAAGCTGTGGGACTTCCAATCCCCTCAAATGTAAGTGAAGGTTGGACGTTGAATAAGGAAGACCAGAGGAGAACCGATGCATTGTAACTATGTGGCTGGCAAAGAATATGGGAAGTACCACGGACTGCCAAAAGAACAAACAAATCTCTCTTGGAAGACAGGCAACAGAATGCTGCTTAGAGGCAAGGATGGTGAGGTTTCATGTCATGTGCTCTGGACATATTGCCAGGAGAGGCCAGAGCTGGAGAAGGACCTCCTGTTCAGTCAAGTGGAGAGCCAGTGCCAAGGAGGAAGGCCTCGACAAGATGGATGAACACAGAGCCTGAAACAATGGGCTCAAGCACAGAGCGACTGTGAGGATGGTGCAGGACCAGGCAGCGTTGTGCTCTGTTGTGCATCAGGTCAATATTGGTTGGAACATACTCGATGGCACCTGACAACAGTGCAGGAGGGATTCAGCTCTCTCAACCGGAGCTCAGAGCTATGCGTTGTCCTTGTTTCTGTGGAGAGCTTGTCTGAGGATTGTTTCTTTGCCTCTGAGTCCAGCACAGGTGTCTCTGCTGGTATTTGCCTGTTGTCTACTGTGCTTGCTGAGTCCCCAGAAAACCCACAGCTAGCCACGATCCTGACTCAGCAGAACTGTGCTCTTAGGAAGATTTCAACGGCTCCCTTTTCAGAAGTGTGTCCCCAGACCTTCCTCCTCAGACCCTCGAAGTGGGAGAGACTCTGACACCCAGCTCTTTGGTCAGTGGCTGAGCACATTCACTACCTCCCCCAGTCAGCAGCACCAACACTCACAGATAGCTCTGTTCCTTTCTAAGTGAATGTCTACCCAGTGTCCTGAAATATGATTTATTTTACATAACTAGATAAGGCGATTGAGAAGATTCCACCCACTATGATTTTTTTAAAAGCCACCTGTGATGCCAGCACAAGTATAATTTTAAAGACACAATAACCAGTTAACCTTCACAGGCGAGGAATCATGTGAAAGTCCCAGCCATGAATGTTCAGAATGCTACGGGTTGCTACGAAGTCACATGAACTCTTCACTAAGTTTCAGGATGCTCTCTGTCTGACACCAAGACTCTTCACGTCGCTGGATGATGCTCAGAGGGAATCTGTCCGACTCTCTTTCCCGCATTCCCTCCACACCGGGCATCACCATAAACGCCTCTACCTGATGTAAGTAACTTCCTTTTTAATAGGAGAGTCAGATGGAAGCAGCAGGCAGTTCAAGGAGAACAGAAAATGAAGGGGATGGGTGACAATTTGACTCAAGGCCTGAAGGAAGTAAGGAAACTAACTAAGAGAATGCCTGGGCAGCCGAAGAAGAAAGGGCAAGTTAAAAGACCCTGAGATAGGGATGGCCACTCTGGCTCTAGGCAGGTGGAGCAAGAGGTGGGTGGCAGAGGAAGAGAGCTGGCAGGTTACAAGGCTGGATCAGCAAAGAAGATGGTGCTTCCCGTGCCCAGTGCGTGGGGACCATGAACAAGTTTCAACCAGGGAAAAGAAAAGAGTCAACACAAGATGTTTGTCCTTTGTGCGGTCTGTCAGGGCTGATGCTTTAAGAAGACGGCTCGTGCTGCTTGGGGAAGGCTAGCTGGAAATGACCCTGAGAAATAAAAGAAGACCCCTCAGGAGGCTACTCTGCAGGCGATGCAGGTGACCGGGGTGGTGTCCCCACCCGGGAGGATAGCATGGGGGGGCTGGTGGTAAAAGAAGTGGGATGTGGTGCAAATTTTGAAGGCTAACACATCAGAAGTAATAGAAGGAGTCAAGGAGTTCAAGAAAGAAAGGGGTCCAAGATGACCACAGGTGTGGCCGAAAAACCACAAGGCACAAGGAATGGAGTTACCATTAACTATCAGAGAAAAATGAGAGATGGGCCAGTCAAGGGAGGCGAAGGGACTCTTGGGAACTCCATCCAATGCACCCATGGCTGTAGCCAGAACATGAAACAACCCCTGTGGGGATGTGGTAGAGTGGCTTGGCTGCTAAAAGAACATTAGCTCAAAGCCATAAGCCAGTGACTCCAGGGGAAAAGGAAGCAGCTAGCCTCTTCTGTAATAAACAGGAAGCCTGATGCGGGGAAGCTCTCTTCAGTACTCTGCAGTCGCCATGAGTTGGCACAAAGTGTTATCCAGAAAGCCACTCTATGCCGGTAATAACGTTATCCTTGGCTTATAGAAATGCTAACGGCCTAACTCTGGAGAAATCAGTATGGGCCTTATGTCATTTCTGGGTCTGTAGTTCCTCTACAGAGTCTTATAAGTCATGAGGGGTGTTGAATTCTAGAATCCAAACCAGTGTATGGAGATTGCCAGCAGCTGAATGCCACATGACGCGTCACGGAGCAAGCTCTCTGTGGCGTTGGTGGCCCAACGTCCTCATGTAGGGTCTCGATTACATTAGCAAGTGATGGAGACGGGTTTTGCTCTTTGGAGGTTTCTTTCGCAGGCCCTTGGCAGCTGTGGGTGACAGAGCTCTGGGCTTCTCGTTCACATGTTGGGACCAATTCCATCTGTGAACGTGAAAGGTGTAGCCTGGCACCTCGCTGTGGTCTGATTTAACAGAAAGTAGAAACAAAACATCAAGCTAAAGGCTAGCCCTGTGAGAGCAAGGCGAATTTAATGAAAACAAGGGTTTGTGGTTTAACTCTCTCGCTCCACCCCCCCTCCCCAAAATGAAATAAAAATGACAATATCCAGTGACAGTCACCTGAAAGGTAAACTGTGAGGTTTTAGCGCCAAAGATGCTGGGGCAGGAGAAGAGGAGGAAGAGTTGAGAGACCATTTCCCGGGGCTGAGGAAGAGAGGAGTCTGCTCCACCCCACGACACCACAGCTCATATTAATAAGACAATTTGCTTCACACATCTGCAGGAAAATGTTTAAAAAAAGAGTGGTGGGGATGGAAGTGGGTCCCAGGCTGGGCCAGCTGTTGCTCTGGCCCCTCCCCGCTGAGTCTGGAGCCCTGGGCCCCCAATGACAGGCAGAGCAAGCTGTTGACATCTCCCACTTCCTTTAGACGGGGACAGCCAGCTGACTGGAAAAGAGCTCTCATCTGGCTTGGGGAGCCCGGCTCAGCAGCCACGGTGGAAACACTCAGAACAGATGGCTGGGTGCCTGCTCGGCTCTGTTTCTGGGGCTGTTTACATTCGTCAGTGACTAATTTTGACATGTTCTACCACTAATGAAGTTTTCCAGCCTGACCCAGTAAACCCTGTGCCCTGCAGCCAGAGCCCTGTGATTTGGCTTTGGTGGCCAGTGCCCGCCTCAACTCTACCGACAGCAATTAGAAGGGCCAGGGCTTGAATACCAATGACCAGTGAGCCACCCAGAAAGGCTGGTTTGGGGAACGTTCTCTGGCATCCTGCTGATTGCCACTGAAAGCTGCTAACCACAGCCAGGATCAGAGGCGCCCCGTCTCATCGTGGCAGCTGCGATGCCCTCTTGGCTATGTCTTAACTGTGTGTGATAAAAGGAAGCAAAATCAAGAAGTCAGACGTGCCAGGCAGCCTCTGCCCTGTTGTCTTAGGGACCTGGGAGGGAGCAACAAGTTCCGAGGCAGGCAGCTCCTGAACTTTAGGATAGCGTTCTGGGCCTCAAACTTGGTCTTCCCTGAATGGACAAAGGTAAACTTGTGGATGTCCCAGCATGCCACCACATCTCTGGATGGGCATTCCATGGCCGTGAAGGCTCTCTACATTCACATAGTTGAGAGGGTATGCAAGCTGGGAGGCAGATAAAGCATACAAGCATGCATGAAAGTTCCAGATGGGCCAAGAGCAGCCCAGTAAACTGATGGGAACCTGCAGTGTGTGGTTGAGCTTGGGAAGGCACTGGATGGAAAGCCAAGCTGTCACCAGTGGGCTGTGATGGCAAATCAAAGTCACCCACATGGCAAAGCAGACAGGACACTGGGCACTAGCTAGGTGGTGGTCTCTGAAGTAGGTGGGTTTGTAAACATGAGAGGTGGCAGTTCTGACAACTATGATGACTTCGGCTGTGGTTGTTATGCCCTCAAGTTGATGCCAAGTCCTACAGAGCTCATGTATCAGAGAACCAAACCCTACCCCCATCCTGCAGCTCACAATCACTGCCATGTCCGAGCCCATGGTTGCAGCCGCTGGGCCCTTCCATCTCTTCAAAAGGCTTCCTCTTCTTTTCTAGGAGAGCAGTCAGCAGGCCGTTCACATTAATACTTGTCCCAATCAAAAGGATCGGATGACAACCGCAGATTTGTATTTTATCCTCATTTTAATTGTCCTGTATCTAATGAGTGGCATGGGGGACATATTTGGCCTCCTCTGAGTTTCCTATAAGACTATCTGGTGGCATAATGGGTACACATTGGGGTGATAACCGCCAGGTCTTCAGTTTGAAGCCACCAGCTGCTCATGGGAATAAGATTGAGTTTTCTACTCCCATAAAGAGTTACAGTCTCAGAAAACCACAGGGCCAGTTCTACCCTGACCTATAGGGTCTTTATGATTTGAAATCAACTCAGTGGCCGTGAGTTTGGAGTTGACTTCCCTACTGTCCGGGGAGCCAGACATGTCTTTGTGCTCCATCCTTCTTTTCCTGCCGGACACCAACTGTCCCTCCATGGTGCTCTGCATCTATGTTACTAGTCACTGCTCACAGCCATCCTTTCTACCCCGACTCACAGCGACCCTGTAGGAAGGGTAGAACTGCTCCGTGGGTTTCTGAGGTTGTGACTATTGATGGGAGTGGAGAATCTCATCTTTCTCACGAGGAGCAATTAGTGGTTTTGAACCACTGACCTTTCAGTTAGCAGCCCAATGTCATCGATATCGTGTTGAATAATTTGTTGCAGAGGTCACATGGAACCCAGAGACAATACTAACAATGAAGAGCATGTATAAGCTGTATTAACATGACCAAAAATAAGTAAAGAGGATGTATCTTGTTTCACAGCAATACCTCTTCTCAGCTAGCAACCAGGCGCTCTCTCTCTGGTCCTCAGCCTCTCAGCCTCTGTCTTGATGGACCAGAAAGCCCACTTGTCACTCTATCTCACTTACTCCCCTAGTGTATTCTTTGCTCCATAGTCTCAGTGTTGTTCCTCTTGCTCTGTCGCATAGTCTCTAGTTCAGGGGTCCTCAAACTTTTAAAACAGGGGGCCAGTTGACTGTTCCTCAGACCATTGGAGGGCCAGACTATAGTTTAAAAAAAAACTATGAACAAATTCCTATGCACACTGGACGAGTCAGCTGCTAAGCAGGACAGGCAGCGGTGACAAAAACAGCTGGCAGGCTGGATAAATGTCCTTGGCGGCCGCATGTGGCCTGCAGGCTGTAGTTTGAAGACCCGTGCTCTAGTGCCTCTGGTCTGGGCCACCTCACTTGTAGACAGAGATCTGGACCCTACTCGTCCATGGTTCTGAGCTTTCCTCTCTGTCCCCAATGGCTCGTATACACAGAGGAATGGCTTTGAGGGGTGCGCTTTGGCTTTCAGCAGACCAGGCTGTAGGTCTTGTTAGGTGCTGCCAAGTCTGTCTGACTCATCCCGACCCTATATGTACAGCAGAACCAAACACTGCCTGCTCCTGCACCATTCTCACCGTTGTTGTGTGAGTCCATTGGCACAGCCTCTGTGCCAGCAGACCCTGCCCCCAAGGAAACAAAAGGTATGACTTGGTTCATATGTTCTATCAGGGAATTCAGCCCATCTTAATCCTGTCCCCATTAGCAGAAAACTCTCCCTCCTACATGGGACTATAGCCACAGGCATAGAATCTGTTTATAATATATAACAGAGGGATTATGATTAGAAGACTCATCCTAATTGATTACATCTCAACCATAGGTCCCTCTGCTCCTGAAGTGAGATCTCTGTAAGAGTCTTTAGAAGGACCCATAGGCTTTGAAAGCAGTACGCATGCAAACAGTGAATCACAAGCATTAGGAAACCTAGCCACGTGAAGACAATGTCAGTCTGAAGTTGCCCTGGTGGGATGGAGGGATCATCTTCAAGGCAGGGGAAGGAGCCATCGTGCAACGCATTTGGAGTTGCACGTCCTGTTGAGACTGTCCACAGGAGTGGCCTTCACTGTGGAGACCTGGTTATGCCTCCTTGGTCCTGGCCCAGGCCTGCCCTTGTCATAAATAGTTGGAGTCTGGAGAAAAAAAATTGATAACATCACATTGATGTAAAGGCATTACCTTAGTATAGATTTCCACCTGAGAAGAAGGAGGAATGTGTGGAATGCCTGAGTCCTGAGGCTGAGAGAACAGGTTTAGGGAGGCCACTGGGGAAAAGTCCACGGTTCTGGTGAAAACAAAACCAAAAAAATGGTTACTGTGGACATGATTCTGACGCCTGGTGACCTGCTTTGTGTCAGAGCAGAACTGTGCCCCACCAGGTTTTCGATGGTGATTCTTAGGAATTGGTGAGCCCGTTCTTTCTTCCACTCCTACTTCCACGTGCCTCTGGTGGATTCCAGCCTTCACCTTTGTGGTTAACAGCTTAGCACAGTCACCATTTACACCATCCTGGGGTACATTGCCTAGAGCCCTGGTGATTTACTGGGTTATATATTGGGCTGCAGAACACAAGGTCAGCAGTTCAAACCCACCAGCTGCTCCAAAGGAGAAAGCTGAAGATTTTTACTCCTGCCAAGAGTTACCGTCTCAGAAACACTCAGGGGGAGGTTCAATTCTGCCCGATAGGATCGCTATGAGTTGGAATCAACTGAATGGTTTTGATATTTTTGAGGGGATGGGTAGGGAAATCCATCATCCTGCAAAAGGCAGGCTTGAAGGGTATTTTGGGAGGATGGGAATTCCATTGTCTTGCTAAAAGCAGGCTTGATTTGTGTGTTATGGCACTGACCTAGAAATGCAAATGCTGCTAATAATGTTTTAGGGGTAAATATTCCAAATTTATAGAGTATAAGTTTCTCATGTGCACTATACACATATCAGGCATAATATACACACTTTGGAGAAGGATAGCCAGAATGTTCCTTAGAAATGAGGATGATGAGACTTCACATGTCGTTTGGACATGTCATCAGAAGGGACCAGGTCCTAGGAACAGGACACCCCTCCAACAAGACTGATGAGCACAGCGCTGCAGCGATGGGTGCATGGCTGTGGAGTGTCCTTTGTACTTAGGGTTATGATAAGTCAGAGTCAACTCAATGGCACCTGGAGTCACGTCCGTAACATATACATGAAGAAACCCATAGGCATAATCAGGCAGTGCATTTCCCTTGAGTTAGGATAAGAAAGTAAATGTTTCTGAAAGTACTATGGAAATGTGAGGTACTGTAACTGGACTATACATGGAGTAAGGACCCCTGGTGGTGCACTGCAGGTGTGGTGAGCACCTGGCTGCTCACTGGAAGAGCAGTAGTCAGAGCCACTCCTTGAGCATCTGCCTTGGAAACCCTGTGGCTAAACTCTGTCCTATAGGAGTCTCACGATGCATCAGAATCAACTCAAGAGCACCAGGGACAGGAATACTTGGAGACCCTGAATGTTAAGTGGTAAATACACTTGTATGTATAAAACAAACAAAGACAAAAAACAAAAAAGAAAAAAAATACACTTGTATGTGAACTGAACACTTGGAAGGTGTGAACCCATCAGAGGCACCTCAGAAAAAGAAGTCTTGGCAAGCTACTTCTGAAAATTCAGTCATTGAAAACTTTTTGGATCTATTCTGACATACAGTGGACACCATGAGCTGAAGCCAACTCGAAGTTTAGTCTTACTTACTTAAGACATATTGTCAGGAGAAACCAGTCCCTGGAGAAGGACATCGTGCCCGGTAAAGTGGAGGGGCAGTGAGAAAGAGGAAGGCCCTCGGAGAGATGGTTGGACCCAGTGGCTGCTGTGAGGGCTAGGACATAGGAACGATGTGAGGGTGGCATAGGACTGGGAAGAGCTTCCTTCTTTTGTGCACATGGTTGGTATGAGTTAGAACTGACTCGATGACCTCTGCCACCACCTATACCAACCACAGATGGCACCTGCTGATCTGTTTTGTTTTTACATTAGATTTTCTGTGTTTCTGGTGTTATGGGTAAAACTGTATAGTCTCACCATATTGAAATACTGGTCCCTGTATCTATGGATGTAATCATGCTTGGAAATGGCTTTGTTGCTGTTGTTTTAGTGACTCATTCCCAAGAAGCATAGGTCCTACACGTATGTGCATCTTACGAAATGTGTGAGGTAGACCTGGAGACATGCACACACACAAGGGAAAGACATCACATGAAGACAGGCACATTCAGGGAAGGCATCTCTGAGCTCCAGAACCCAAGGGCTGTCTTCAGGTATTAGAATGTCAGACCGAAAGAAAAAGACTCTTCCTTGGACCCACACCTTGAACTCAGACTTGCAACCCCCTGAACTGGGAGAACATTCCTTTTGTTTTCCTGGGGTTTCCCCTTGTTGTTACAGCTGCAGGAAGTAGTGAAAGGCAGGCAGCAGCCTGGAGAAGGCCTGGTGGAGCCACAGGTCAGGTGTCTGCTGCTCTTGGGAAGGCAAGCACGGTGAGACTGTAGCTGCTCCGCGATAGAAAGTGTTAGAACGGGAATAAAAGGGACGTGGACCCAGAGCATGGGATTTAATAAACAGGTTTTATTAGAGTAAACGACCTGCCCAACTGTTTAGATGGGAATGGGAGTAAAGGGGGCAGGCTGAGGGGAGATTCGAAGACAGAGAGGAGAGAGAGTAGCTGAAAGTAATAAAGGGAGAGAAAGAGAGAGGAAAAGACAGAGGGGCGGACGTGCACCCACAGGAGAAGGTGAAGAAAGAGAGAGAACAAAGGAACCCCACGTTAATAAACTTTGGGCACAGAAATAAATGATTCTGTCTAAGAGAAGCCTGTGCTCCTCCCCTGTTGGCTGCGGCATCAGCAGAACCGTGCAGAGGCCGGAAGGGGTCTGTGAGAAGTCTTGAGAAGGCGAGGTATCACATTACGCTTGGTGTGGATGGAGAAGGAGTTAGAGATGCTGCCAGTGGCTGAGAACCACAGTGTTACTGCTGGACCCTTTAGAAAGACCTGGTAGTTCACTCTGTCAAGAGTACAGTCTTGGGACATCAATGATGCTGATCTGACCCATCCTAAAGGGTCCGTAAAAGTCAGTATCAAGTGGCAGGGAGTTTGGTTTTGGTTTGGAGGGACCTGAAAAACATATGATGCCCGGAAGAGGACTCTGAGGCTCAGTAGGAGCTGCCAGAGGTTCAGGCCAGATTCAGAAGCGAAGGTGTACAAAGGTTAGCATTGCTGATATCAGGTGGACCTTGGTTGAAAGTAGAGACTATCAGAAAGTTGTTTACTTGTCTTTTATTGATTCTGCAAAGGCATTCAACTGTGGGTAGCCTTGATCATAAATAATGGGAATTCCAGCACACTCACTGCGCTCACAGGGAGCCTATACATGGACCCAGAGGAAGCAGTGCCAAACGAACAAGGGAATACTGTGTGGTTTAAAATTGAGAATGGAATGTGTCAGGGTTGTAGTCCCTTACCATGATTATTCAGTGTGTATGCTGGGAAAATTATCACAGGTGCTGGATTACATGAAGAAGATTATGGCAGCAGGACTGGAGGGAGGATTATGAATATCCTGAGATACACAGATGACACAGCCTTGCTTGCTGGAAGTGAGGACTTGAAGCACTTGCTGATGGAGATCAAGGATTGTAGCCTTCAGTATAGCTTACAACTCAATGTAAAGACGATGCAGATTCTCACAAGACTAATGTTTAACATCGTAATCAACAGCGAAAATGTTAAATTCAAGGATTTTGTTTTGCTTGGATCTACAATCAATGCTCATGGAAGCAGCATTCCAGAGATAAGACAACACATGACAATGGGTCAATCTGCTGCACAAGCCCTCTTTGGAGCACTGGAAAGCTAGGAGACTGTTAAGATGACTAAGATGTGTCTGACCCACCCAAGCTGTGGTATTTGCAATCGGTTCCTGTGCGTGTGAAATTTGGACCTTGAATAAGGAGGACCAGAAAAGATTGAATGCATTTGAAAGATGGTGCTGACCAAGCATCTTGAAAGTCCTATATGGTGCTACAATAGCCAACAGATCTGTCTTGCAAAAAGTATAGCCAGAATGCTCCTTGGATATGTTTTTCAGGAGAGCCCAGACCCTGGAGAAGGACATTATGTTTGGTAAAGTGGAGGGGCAATAGAAAAAAGCAAGCCCCTCAGCAAGGTGGAGTGACACAGTGGTGGCAACAATGGGCTCAAATGTGGGAATCATTGTGAGGATGGCCCAGGACCAGGCAGTGGATCCTCTTGTTGGACATAAGCTCCCTATGAGTCAGAACCAACCAATGGCTCCTAACAGCAACAAATGCACGTACCCCTCCGCTCCCCCCCCCAGATCAGAGTAGACAGGGGTGGGGTTTCTTCGGCTCCTTCATTGTCAATGTCAATGCAGGCATCGGTGTGTGTTTAGAAAGACAAGCAGTGCTCTGGCAACCCAGCAGATGGCTGGTTAAATAAATGTCACTAAGCTTAGCAAACTCATATGCAAACTATTTTAATTTCTAGCCAATTTACTTTGCTGGGGTTTTCCCCTCCTTGTGGTTGCCAGGCTTCTGTTCAAATTCAACCTTCTCTAGAAATCCTTGAGGTAGTTTCTGTCAGCAAGAGGTACATTGTCTAAGCAATGGGACATTCGCTTTTGGAGTCTGCTTTAGAAAACAGTTCCAGGACAAATGCGTTTTCAATAATTCTTGGCCATTTGCTCTGAGTTCTGAGGATGCTCACTTCTCTGAGGACCCCATAGAGGAGCGGGAAGCCAAGCTCCACTATCGAGAATAAGTGGAGCTATTTGCCAGCGACTCATTGCGTGCCTCTCATTAGCTACACAATTAAAGAAGCAGAATGTCCCATTATGAAAACGTTCAGTTATAGTGTGCTTAGATGAGGAGAGACTTAGAAACCTTAATGAAAACAGTTAATAAGGGAAACAGAGCTGTCCTCCAAGTGACTCCAGGCTTCTGCGGCATTCCCATCTTCTGTCTCTTCCAGGGAAAGGTAGCTGTCAGTGAGGGTCCAGAAGAACACACAGATATTTGAGAAGGGGCGATGGCAGCATTTGGATTGATCTCTGATATGTTATGAATCCCAGGCAAGAGCGTAGTTTAGAATAAATCACAGGAAGATCAACAATCAGTGATACAGGCCATCAGCCACGAATCAAGAGGCGCAGGGTTCTCTTCTCAGGGCCTGGGGTGGGGTCAGTTGGAAAGGAGTTAGTAAGCCCAGGTGTGCCTCATGAGAGTCAGCTGTGTAAACTCTTTCCCATTCTGCAGGTACCAAAGTTGCTCTTATATGCATTTGCATATTGTGATCATTAGGTTTGGTGGCCACTTGGCTGCATCAGTAAGGAGCGATAAGTGAAGAGCAGGCACTCAATCAGATCACAGGCTGAAGAGGTTTCCTTGAGTGTGGCCCATTTGACATAAGACACAGGTTCTGAGGAGCACTGTGTGACTGAAGAGAATCTGGGGAGACCCTCCCTTGCCGCTCTCCTCCTTCTGCCTTGCTTGCATCTTGGTGTCTGAGGCTGGCAGCCAAGGTGTGGCCTGCTGACCCTGGACACTGTTGGTGGTTTGTCCCGTTTCCTGCCTTGGAGCAGTTCGCCCCTGTCTTCATTGGCTGTCTGTCTTACTACCGTCTGCCTCATTTCCCCCAGTCTGTCAGTTGGAAGCTGCCTGAGTTAGGAAGGGAGCAGCATCTGACCCATGGGCTGGTGTTAGATGAGAATCGCCTACGTCGCTGTAAGAGTCACTTCCTGCCTTTGCATGTCCATCTTGGAAAACATTGCCTTCTGGTAGACAGTGGGTTGTCCTGGCTTCATTTCTCTAGAAAATCCAGCCTCACCCAAGGATTGGGCAATGTGAGCTATGAGAACATGGCAGTGTGTGAGAGCCGGGTGGGGGCTGGTTCGTGCTAACCTTTGTGAGAAGCTCAGGTTTGCTTTCGGACCAGCGTCCCTCCCAGCAGCCGTCTGTCCACGGAGGTATGCCTATGGATGTGGCACAGAACAGCAGTTGACCTCCCGATCGTTTCCCTACTTGCTTTCAGTTTGGAACTTCCGCTGAAACCTGTGCAGCTTCTAAATCCCCACTGAGAGACGGGTGGCAGCTACTCGTGTGGGCTCATTGCCGGGAATGGAAGCCAGGTCTCTAGCATGGACGGGGATCCCACCACTGCCTCGGTGGGTGATCCATGAGGGGCTACAAAATATCCGAGAGCAGTCTGTGTGCACAGATCGTGAAGCCCCCCCAACCTGAAGCAAAACACAAAACTCACGGAAAAGTTTCCAGTTCGAAACTATGATGCGAACTGAAGGGAGCTAGGGCTTCGCGACTGATACCAGCCACACGGACTTCGTTGGGAAGGAACAAGCAGAAGCTACCGCAGACACACAACTCCTGCCCGTGGCACACGAGGACGTCAATCGCCATAAGCGGACAGACGGAGCTGAATGTCGGGCAGGACGGACAGGGCCTGGCTGGTGCCGCCTGCTTCCCTGTGCTGTGGTCCTTGTTTTGGGGAGCGAGATCGGGCACTCGCCTGACGAGAGAGTGCTTGCAAGGTGGCAGAGCACGGGGAAGCGGTGGAGGCCCTCTCATGCCCTGCGGGGAGCTGGCAGATGCCCTGCCTTCCATTCTGCCAGCCCGGGCTGCTCCCTAGGCCACACCTCTAGCTCCTAGTGTGGTGTGCGCCCTGCGAGTAATGCTGTGTTCCACAGAGAGGCTTTCAGGGAAGAAGGATGTCAAGCAACGTGGACTCCTGTGCGCTGAGCAACGCCTGCCTCCTCACACTTCCACCCAGCTTGCTAGCAACTGAGAGATCTGTGATGGCTGGAGACTGGGCTCTTTGTTCCAGCCCCTCCCTCCCCCGCCCCCACAAGGCCTCTCCACGCTGCCATCCAACACACATCCTCCCATTATGGGGCGCAGACAGCCTGGAGGACAATGGATGAGCTGGGTCCACCTGTGCTTTGGTGGCCAGATGTTACAGCGCTGGCAACACTTGGAAGAACGGCAGGACAGAGAGCCGGTGACCTTGGAATGGTGAGCGGAGACCCGAGGAGCAAGCACTCAGGCAGCATTTCGCGTCAAGTTCAGAGCATCCATATCCATGGTTAAGGGCTTCTGTAGGAGACGCTAACCTCTCTAGCTTTGCTGCCAGGCTGGGGCAGAAGCGCCATCTGCTAGGGGCACTGGAAGTGGCCTCCCATGTTGTGTGGGAAGTTCTGCTGAACTCTAAGAGCCTTTGTACCTTTCAATCTGTGCATTATGTCTAGATGGACTAGCCAGAGCCCCTTAGTGCTTAATACAAACTGTGAGTTTGGAATTGTACTGGGTGGACTTGCCAGGTTCACTGATAATCTCTATAGAAAGCAGATCAGTGGGTCTCCGCTCTCCTATTTCTGAACAAAGAACACCAAAGCCAAGAAAGTGCAAGTGATTTACCCAACACGGCATGGCGAATAAGCCATCATTCAGCCTGTGCCTATTGGAGGCTAATCCTCAATGTCCAACATGTCTCACTGGGAATCATGGGAAGATGCTGATGGGGTGGGGTATAATTGTGTCCCTGCACATCAAAGCAAGCCATGTTCAATGTAGATGCTGCTGGGGAGGTCCCACAGCCATATGTGGACAGACAGTCAAGACTGCGTATCGGTCTGCGCATGACTTAGAACCACCAGTTGCTCCCAGGGGCAAGATGAGGTTTTCTACTCCCATAAACAGTTACAGTCCTGGCCACTGACAGCGGCGCTTTTACCCTGACCTATCTATCGAGGTGCTCTGAGTCAGTGAGGGAGTTGATGGCTTGAACCCTTTGGGCATGTTACCAGGAGAGAGCAGTCCCTGAGGAAGTAAGAGCACGATGCTTGGTAAAGTAGTGGGGCAGGGAAAGAGAGGAAGACCTTCGACAAGCTACATTGACACCGTGGCTGCAACCAGGGACTCACACGTAGGAACAATTCTGAGGATGGCTCGGGGTGGGAGGTATTTCCTTCCTCCTGTTACACGCAGGGTGACTGTGAGGAGGAATTAAACCGCAGCGAACAACTGCAACCACAAAAGGCCTTGCACGGTATGCACGGCCACTCTAGTTTTAAAAGGTAGCTCATTATTTAGGAAATCACTCTAGGAGGAGGGTACCCAAATTCTATCTCTATCCAAAGTTTAGATTCTAAAAATCTCAAAGTCGGTTGGACATGAACAAAGGCTTTCTGAAAAAGCCAGCTCTTTAAGGTGATCCCTGAGAGATGCCAATGCAAGGTGATAACTTACCTATAAAGTAAAAAATGATTTGTTTCAGTACAAACCACAAATCTCAATAGGCTGGCAGCTGCATGGGTGTGCGGGGAGCAGGAGCAGGGTTCCAAGCATCTGTTCCCATAGGTGTTTCTCACTCCACAGAATGAGGACAAGTTCACGGTGAGCCCATCCTACCCGGTAATGCAAGGACCACAAGGAGCTTACTGCTCACATTCTCATGGGTCAAGAGGATGAGGAGGAGAACAACTCTCTGCATCCAGTGAGTCTTTACATATTTGAGCTGTACCATAAGTGGCTATATCTTCACAAACTCTCCACAGCTGGGGAGAGATGGGATTGGAGCGAGAAGGCTCTCTGAGTTTGTGGAGATGTGGTCCACAAAGCCAATAGGATCGAGGTTGGGACGGGCACTGCTGTTGTCCAGTGCTTCTGAGCATCCGCAGTATGAAGGGTGACTTGTGGTGAGAGGAAATCAGATTTGATCTGTGAAGGTAGGGACTGTCACGCATGGCCTGTGCTTGGTGACACCACACATGCTCTCCTGCTCAATCTTTTCTGTGTGTCCCAGTCTCTGCGGACATCCAGACTAGCAAGTGGAGTGTAAGCGGATGGTACGCAGGCCACCAGAGTCAACGTTACCATTTACAGACATGACTAGCACTAGAGGGCCACTCCTGATGGTGAAGGGACTGCTTCGTGGTTCTCAAAGGCCAAATGTGGCCTCGCTCCCAAATCTTCATTGTGATCCATGGCCAAGGAGGCCCACGGTTGACCAGCCATGGATGGTAACAGGAAAAAAAAGTGTGCTGGCAGACGTTTGTGTGTTCCAGAAGATGGTCATTTCTAGAGTCCATGAGCAGAAAGTTTCTAGAATGGAGGAAGGATCAAGGACTGGTGGAAATGTCTAAGGGACTCCATTCCTCTCACTGATCTCCAAATGGATTTATAGAGAGAAACCGTGTGTGTGTGTGTGTGTGTGTGTGTGTGTGTGTGTGTGTGTGTGGTAAAAACACACATAACTGAGTCTATGCCATCTTAACAAATCCTGCATGCACACTTCTGTGACACTGGTTTGATTCTTCAAGTTGTTTAACTTTTGTCTTTATCTTTTTTCCAAATCAACCTACTACCATTAATAGGAGCTTAATGCTTCCCAACCAAAAACTCCTCCTTTATAGGTTAAGTATTAAGGTAGCAGACAGACATTGTGCCTCTACTCAAGTACTCCCTCAATGAAAGAATACTTGGTTCTAATAACCTGGCATTCTGTGATGCTCACATTCCGACACAATCACTGAAGACAAAATAGGTGTACAGCAAATGTGGTAAAGAAAGCTGATGGTGTCCAGCTGTCAAAAGAGATAGCATCTGGGGTCTTAAAGGCTTAAAGATAAACAAGCGGGCATCTAGCTGGGAAGCAACAAAGCCCAGATGGAAGAAGCACACCAGCCTGTGCAATCATGAGGTGTTGACAGGATCAGGTATCAGGCATGAGAAGATCCAAAACCAATAACCATTTGATGCAAACAAGTGGGGTTGGAATGGAGACCCAAAGCCCACCTATAGGCAATTGGACATCCCATCACAGAAGGGTTTCAAAGAAGGGAAAAGCCAACCAGGGTGCAGTATAGTACCGATGAAATATAACAGTCCTCTAAGGCTCCCTCTTCAGGACCCCAGTTCTACCATACACATCAGGCTAGACTGGAGCGTGGACACTGGTACAGATCAGGGCTCCCAGCACATGGAATCCAGGATAGATAAGCCTCGCAGGACCATTAATGAGAGCAGTAATACCATGAGGGTAGGAGGGTGGTGGGGGAAGAGGGGGAAGAAAGTAGGAACCCCAGGGAGATGAACAACAAAAACATGGGCAAGGATGCTGACAGTGCAAAATATGAAAATAAAAACAATTTATAAATGAGCAATGGTTCATAGTGTAGGAGGGTGGGGGAGGGGGAGGAAAAGAGAGAAACTGATACTAGGGGCTCAAGCAGAAAGAAAATGTTTTGGAAATGATGATGGCAACATATGTACAAATGTGCTTTAGACAATTGACATGTGGACTGCTCTAAGAGCTGTCAGAACTCCCAATAAAATGATTTATTAAAAATAGACAAATAAACAAAGTTTCCCATTGTCTTCTTCCTGTCCCTGGTAACTATCAGCCATATTTTGCTTCTATGTGTTGCTTCCTATATCTAAGTGAGTTCATATAGTGCGTGTATTCTGTCAATCTCTCACTTTTGTCAGCTCTGTCTCCCAGATCACTCTCTACTTTTCAGCCAAGTTCTATAATTCATTGTAATGACCACACAGAACTCACAAACAATGAGTGTGCATGGTTGTGGAGTTTATCATGGAATTTAACCAGTTACAATCAGGTCAGAAATACTCAGAATACACTTGTTCAAGCAACTCTTGTAGGGCTGCTAAGGAGCCCACGGGTTGTATTGGTGGTGCACGGGACTGCTAACTATGGGTCAAAAGCTTAAAAATCACTAGCCTTGCTGAAGGTGCAAGATGAGGTTGACTACTTCAGTAAATAGATAGTCTCTGAAACTCACAGGGGAAGTACTACCCTGTCCAGTAGGGGTGATATAAGCAGAGTGGAGTCAATGGCAGTGAGTTGAGGGTTTTTTTTTTTTAATGTATTTAATGAATGTCAAAGCCTCAACTTAAAGCCGCTCAGCTCTAGTTCATGGATCAACACACCTAGCTCCCAAAATTAAGTGCCTAGAGGCATTCCATTTCACCAGCCAACCTCCTGCCCCAAAGAACTCAGCTTTCCTTGCTCCGTGGGCTGAGTCCACTAGTCTGCCTCATGCCCCGCCTCATGATCCTGTTGCTTCTTCCCCTCTGGCACCACAGCAGTCTGTTGGCTCACGAAGGCTCAATGCGTGGATCTCAGGGGTCCAAAGAGTCTGCTCCACTTCTGTCTCTTCGCTCTTGCTGGTTGTGAAACCCCCTCTGCTCCACACAACTCCTTCTGACATGGCTCATTTTATACCCAGCGGTATGGCAACTACAATGAACTGTTACCAATTACACACAGCTGAATCACAATCTAATAAGCATCTTCTCACACCTTCTTATCCAGACCCATGAGGGACATGAAGGTCATTTGATAGGAATATTGAACAATTCGCTGCACTGCAAGATGGCCCTGTTCAAAGGACTTACTTTGCTCAGCATGAGCTTCACCAGGTTCCTCCACATTCTGGCATGCATCAGGGATGAGTGTTGTTCCGTGATGTACCTATATCACCTTAGTTTATCTATTTATTGGCTGATGAAAAGGAAGCAACTTCTGTGTGTGATTTCCCTCACCAGGCCCACTCTAGTCAAATACCTAGCAGTCACTGAAAATTTTGTTCCTCAAATCAGACCAGCAACCATTGTCATTGTTGTTGTTAGGTGCCATTGAGTCAGTTCCGACTCAGAACAATCCTCTGCTCAACATCCTGCACTATCTTCACAAGTGTTCCTGTGCTTGAGTCCATTGTTGTGACCACTGTCTTAATTCCTTGAGGACTTTCCTCTCGCTCACTGCCCCTCTCCTTTACCCAGCATGGCGTCCTGTTCCAGGGACTGGCTTCTCCTGACATGTCCAAAGTCCACGACCTCTCTAACTAGAACCCTTACACAAAGCCCACTCTTTCCCCTGTCGTGTCAGTTAGGTACTTGCTAGGTCATGAACAACCCGAAATCCCACAGGCTTGAAGCGGCCACTGCTTCTCAATCTATGGGCCAGCTGCAGTCCGCGTGGCTTTCCAGCACTACAGAGTCTTCTGAGGTCGCAATCTGTCTAGAGCTGTGGTTCTCAACCTGTGGGTGGCGACCCCTTTGGGGGTGTCAAATGACCCTTTCACAGGGGTCACCTGATTCATAATAGTAGCAAAATTAGTTATGAAGTAGCAATCAAAATAATATTATGGTTGGTGTCACCACAACATGAGGAACTGTATTCAAGGGTCATGGCATTAGAAAGATTGAGACTCACTGGTCTAGAGAGACTTGGTTCCCACGGCTGGAATGGCTGGTCTGGTTGAATTGACAGGAATGGCTGTGGTCTTTCTCTTTGGAGACTCTCTTCAATGGGTGGCTAGGCTGGGCTTCGTCACATAGTGTTGTGAGGATGATAGGAGACACGGCCAGGCTGCTAGATCCCAGACTCCACATGCCATCACTTCTGGTATGTTCTGTTGTTCAACTAAAATCTACTTCTTGGCTAAGGTGTGGGGTCAGGGACTCCGCCTCTTGATGTATGAGGTGCACACAGGGTGCGATTCAAGGACTTCAGCAACCAGTTGGCTGCCCTGAGGAGCATTTAAGCAGTAAAGAAGGATCTACTGAAAGGCCGTTTATTATTTCATACACCTAATATTAAACAAGAGCAATATAAAAGGTACACACTAGGTTATGTTACAATAAAGTTGTAAAATAATGATGAAAACTTATAAAATGATATCTGACAAAAATAATAAACCTGCTACTGAAGATATTTCCATATTGCTTCTTGATTGGCATCCTAACCTGCAATAGTCTTCCTTTATCATATAAGGATAGTTCCATCTTACTTTTTAACACCTATGGAATGCATGAGCATTGCTATGGGCACTTAGAATAAGCTGCTGTGCAGATGAATATTAAAAAAAAAGTAAGGGATGTAAACTTGGGATTTCCACATTAGGCAGGTGCACAGCCACCCGCCTTACAGAGAAGTCTGATTTCAAGTGTCATTTTAACAAGTGGCTCACCAAATTCAACCAAGAATAAGGTAACCACTGGGTGCAAGACATACTATGTGGTTATTTGCAGTCTACCAACGCTTCTAATCAGAGGAAGAGGCGGGATATTTAGATTCTGAATTTACAGGAAGGAAATCACTTCAGCCTCTATTTTCCAGCCATGCAAATACTTCGAGGAAAAGAGCTGAAAAATTAAATACATAAGTAGTGCATTCTTTAATTCTGGATGGAATTTTGTTCCTAGAGAATTCCTTCCTTCCTTTTATCTATCTATCTATCTATCTATCTATCTATCTATCTATCTATCTATCTATCATCGAGCCATCTACCTACCTCTCCCTCTCTCCATTGATTCATTCATTTATCTTAGATGATTAACAGAAATACCCAAATTAATAAACTCAGGAACAAACCTAAAACAAGATTACTTTTTTGCTCTGAGGAAAACATCTTTGTCTCTTTCAGTTTCTCTTCCTCAGCTCCCTGGCAATCTCCACATGGCACCGATCTTTCTCCATCTGTGCTGGCTCGCTTCTATGCCTAATCTGTATCTTTTTGTCTCACAAGTGATGGGTCTATGGCACGTCCCATAATGATTTGCCCTTACCAGCTTTGTAAAGAAAACCTTAATCCCTAATGGAACTGTAGCCGCAGGTCAGGGGTCAGAAGGACAGAACCCATTTTTGTAGGGTGGAGCAGGAATGAATCTACCATATAATGGATGAGAAGTAGCCAACCTGAAGATCAAGGAGAGAACGCATTGGAATGGTCCTAGGTACGGCTCCCTCACCCCTCAAGGACACAACCTTCTGGGATACCGCTTCTAACTTGTGACATGTGTGGTGTTCTTTCCCAGGAGTTGCCGTACTGATGTAGATGAATGATCTCTCCTCACAGGTGCCTTCCCCACAGGGAGTTTGTTGCTGTCCTTCCTAGGTGCGAAGGATGTTGTAGCTTCTGTCTCTTTGCACAGGCAATTCATTTAGGAGGCAGGTGGGAACGGGTGGTGTGTGGGTTCAGGTGGCTGCACCTCTGAGCCTGGCATGAACACACAGCATCCTTCCGACCTTGGGAGGGCAGAAAGACAGTGAAAAATGATGCCCATCGATTGATGTATGGATCGCCACGTAAGACTGAACATAACGGAAGCAAATTATGCATAAACAAGTCTGGGCTGAGATCGATGATCATTAAAGTTTGGAGCTCAAGTTTCCTATGTGATTTACTGTAAAGATCACACATGGGGGCTAGACGGTGTGCTCTTCTGAATTTCATTTTTAAAGGCCCAAACTACATTATGTTCATTGGTTCTCACATCTGGACCTATCCTTTCGGATGGGCATTCAGTTGCCTCACACGAGAGGAGTCAGAGGGCTATTCTCTATGCCCCAGCTGGAGGATGCCATATCCTGGCTCAGGGGCAAAAGGAAGAAACCAAAAGTAGAATGTGGGCAATATGCGTTTCCCAGAGAACCACATGCACACAGGTGAAAGTGGTTATTGACATGCTAATATGCCCTTCACCCTCCAGAGGGCAGAGCCATCTGAGGGCCAGCCAGTTAACTTCTGTTCTTTGGCAAATGCCTTTCACAGGAAACTCATCCGAGAGGATTAATAGTTGGATGCACATTTACCATCCAGTTTCTTAGCACAATGACATATTTTATAAAGATGGGATGGGGTCCTCCTTATGCACTTTTTTACTAGCAGCCTGGGCAACAGTGATTGCACTGGTGGCCAGCTGGCTGGGTTTCTGCCCCACGTCTTTGACTTCACTCGCTGTATACCTGCAGATGAGCCCAGCCATGGGAACGGTGGCTCAGTTCCAGGTATGCATGCTCAGACAGCAGCACTGTAGAAATGAGCAGAACTGCAGGCGTCTCGTTGTCCTGGTAAGGACTAGCATGATGCCAAACCCATCTCTGCTTTTACTGGGCATCCTGTGGGAGGTTTGGTAAGCCCGGACCAAAGCCCTCAAGTGCACCGACTCTGAGTCTAACTCCCAGTGACCTTGTAGGGAGGATCATAACTGTCCCAGGGCATTTCCTGGGCTCTAACCTTTATGGATGCAACCTGCCTGGTCATTCTATTGGGGAGCTAACAGATGAGTTTGAACCTTTGAGCTTTATGTTAGCAGCCAAGTGCTTAACTAGTGCACCACCAGGGCTCCATTTCCAAAGTTAACTAAATATATAGATAAGTAAAAAAAAACAAGTTGATCTGGGGTCTATTTCTGCTCACATGGCCCTATGAGACAGACTAAAACTTCCCTGCCGGATTTCCAGAACTATCAGCCTTAGGGACGCAGACTGCTCACACCTTCTCCCATGGAGCAGGAGGTGAGTTCAAAGCATCAATCTTTCAGGTTGTGTGGGAGTGCTTTAACCTCTGCACCACCCGCACTCCTTGACCCCCAATACCTGTGCAATTCCTTAAGAGGGAGCAACAGTGAAGAAATAAATGCACGATGGTGCTTCAAAGAGTTTGTGGGAAAGGAACTGAAAGATGATGACATATTTCATAAGCTTGATGAAGCCCCTCCAGTCATTCTGGACATAAAAATATGCAGAGCAACAACAAGGATAATGATGTCACATTCCAGGGAGGTCATAAGAAGGTGAAAGGAACAAGATGAGAGTCCCCATAGATGGGACTGACACCTGTTATGCATGTCTCAGGGAGTAGATGGTCAGAGAAAGGAATCAATTGGGGGAAGATGAATAAAAACCTCTTGCTCAAAAGAAGTTTCCATTCTTTGCTTAATAGTAAGACAAGGATTCTGGTTAAACTCTTATGTGCTCATTAAATCCCCCTTGAACACCATCAAAGAAGGGGTAAGGGAAGCACAGGGCTAGATGACATCACGTCAGCATCACTCATCCCCCATTGCTGCAGAAAAGGAACCTCATCACCCACACCCCTTGGGATCTGCTTGCTGACCCTGGGAACCTTTCTCATCGTTCACTCACAGCTCATTGATCCTTCATTTGGGGGTCTACCCTACCCATTGATTTTTGCCAATGAGATTGCAAAAGCCTACAGCTAGATCTGAGGGGCTTTCAGGATGCACCATCTAAGCCCTCAGCTGCTGTGCTAACTGGAAGATGAGTGGGTCCACCTCGCTCAGGGGTTCCCTGGGAGAAAGACTTGATATCATCTCCCACAAAGATGACACCCTAAAAAACCCTGCAAATGATTCTTCTCTCTCACCTCGAGTCTGTGTGGGTCAAAAATCAACTGGATGTCACCCAGAAATAGCAACCATGCTAGATTCTGGAATACGAGGCAGCAGAGCCACGTTCTCTAGCAGGTGTTTATCATTTGGTCATTGTTGGCTTGATACCCAGTTCTGAGCTATCTGCTGGTGACCCAAAGGTAAACAAGCATCAGCCTCTGCTTTCAGCCTGTGTTAGTCTGGGTAGACTAGAGAAACAAGTTCATAGACACGCATACGTGTGTACGACAGCTTTATACGCAAGAGCAATTGAATACTGAGAAAACATTCCAGTCCAGTCCAGACCAAGTCCACATGTCCAATATTAACCCATGTGTCTGATACCAATTTATAAATTCCTCTTCAAACTCATGCAACACATGAAATGACACTGAATGCAGGAAGATCACAGGCCTGTAGGTGGAGACTCTTGTGGATTCAGTGGCAGTGGAAGTATCTCAGTGCCGGCAGGGGTCTTCACTTGGCTCCTTTAGCGCCAAGGCTCTAGCATAACTCCAGGTGTCTTCTCAACAGGAATGTCTCACAGGGAGTGAGCGTGTGTTCTGCCTCCAACAAACTATTTATCTCCTTAAAGCCTCCAAATGAGGTCATCAAGCTGCGACCTGATTGACAGGCTCAACTCCACCCCCTCACTCTGAAGTCTCAAATTGACAAGGGATTATGCACCTACCATACCACTCACCACAAAGAGGTGGTGGATCTATATTAAGGCAGTATAGGAAAGGCTGTGACAAAAGATAGAGGTCAGAATTGTGTGGCAAACTGAAAACAGACATACTTTGCTGATTCCACCACCTAGAGCGAGACTGAGGAAGGAGCTTAAAATGAATTTTAAATCTTGGTCAGAGGGAGACACTACAGCGTCACTGATATCCAGTCTCTGAGTGTCCTCCAAAGCATGTGCTTTGCAGCATAAGGTACTGCTATGGACTGACTATGCTGCCCAAGAAGATAAGCTCAAAGCTCTGGTACCTGCATGTGTGACATTAGAAATGGGGTTTAAGTAGATGCTTTTAATTATTAACATGTCATCACTCATGAGGTAACTCTAATTCATTATGACTCATGAACTGATACAGAGACAAGGAGAGGCACAGACAGAGACATAGAGGAAGACCAAGCCCAAACCAAGCTCCATGCCACTGAGTCCATTCTGACTCCTAGGGACCCTAGAGGGCAGGGTAGAACCGACCCTATGGGTTTCTGAAACTAACTCCTTACAAGCATAGAAAGCCTCATCTCTCTCCTATGGAGCAGCTGATGGTTTTGAACCACAGACCTTGCCGGCCTAGCATCTCAGTACCTACCCAGTACAGCACCAGGTCTCCTTGAGGAAGACACTTATGTGCAAATGGAGCCAAGACTGGAGCGAGGCTTCTACAAAGCAAGCATGCCAAGGATTTCCAGGAGAGATCAGAAGCTAGCAGGACACAAGGAAGGACCATCCCCCATCAGAGAGTGCATGGCCTTGTTGACCCTTTAGTTTCAGACTTGCAGCCTCCAGAACTGTGGGTGAATAAGTTTCAATTGCTTTAAGCCACCCAGGTGTCAGGCCATTGTTAAGGCAGCTCCACACAGCTAACACAGATGCCCTTGATTTGTGGAGATTGCCATAGTCACTTAGGCCTTCCCAGGAATGCGTGGGTAGCCTGAGTGGAGGAAGGATGGGTGCCAGGAGGGACTTTAGCTAGAGAGATCTTGAGCTCCCCTGGGAATTCTCATGGCACAGTGTGTTGCACTTTGGGCTACTCTCCCGAAGGCCCACAGCCCGGACTCAGTGGGAGAAAGATGAAGCACTCTGCCTCTCCGTGAGGCACTGCGGACTGAGGAAACCACAGGGGCAGTTCGACCCTGTCCTCTAGGGTCCTTAACCTAAAGGGTCCCGGGCAATGAGATGACAGTAAGTTTGGTTTGATTTAAAGGGCACTAAGAAGGCCCCAAGGTGCAGTGTGCTACCCTTGGGGCTTGATTCAATTTCACCAGTCACTGGACTAGAAAACCGTGTGGCCATCCACTTCCATCAGGACTCGCACCGTGGAAAGCCCTGGAGTGCATGTGCACCCTCTCCTCCTTTCCCCACTAGGAAAGCGATGGGCTCAGCAGAGTGGCTGTTAAGTGACAGAAACACAGGTTCAGAAGAATAATACAAAGGAGGGTTTCAGTTCGAAAACAGTAACGATAAAAAATGAGGAGAGGAAAAGGGAAATCTTTAGGGAGATGGCATGCCTTTCCCCTGAGCTGCGAACTCATGGACTGTCCACCAGAAGCCTGAGTGCCTAGCCCTGGCCCCCTAGATAGCAGGCCTTACAGGGCAGGGGGGACACGGGCCATGCACTCCGTGACTTGTTCATTAATCACAGCCTGTTAGTGTAATCTTAATGAATGTTTATCTTATTTTCCTGGTGTAATCCAATTATGGCTGTTTTCTTAGCTAGCATGAGGGATCTCTGGGTTTCAAGTGTTCTGCCAGACTTTCCTCTATGGATGGGAACAATTCAATTCATTATCATTAAGCATTGACTCCTAATACCACTTTAGGGGAAAATCCGTGAAAAAGATTCCCTCCAACACAGCCCCAGTTCCGCAGAGGAAGAGAAGATCTGTTCTGAGCACCTGAGCGATCCCGAGCCGGCGTCCATGGGGTACTGCTAATGTCATCCCGAGCTGCCAGCACATCAACAAGCCCGCTGTCTGGCAGCGCTGCTTGGCTGGGGAGAAACGGAACGTTGAGTTTGGAGCTTGTGAAGATGTGCACGATTGGCGGGGAATAGTACAGAAAAGACAAACAGAACAACGCCATCCATTTGATTCCAACTAACGTTTGTTTATGCTGCCGGCCAAGAATATTGAAAGTATCGTGGACTGTCAAAAGAACAAACAGATTTGTCTTGGAAAGAAGTACAGTCAGAATGCTCTGTAGAGGTAAGGATGGTGGAACTACCCTCATGTGCTTTGAACATGTGTTCAAGAGAGATGAGTCTCGGGAGAGGGACATCAAGCTTGGGAAAGTAGAGGGGCAATGACGAAGAGAAAGATCCTCAAGAATGGGCTCAAAGCAGACCAATTGGTAAAGTGGATCACTCATCGAGCTCCTAACCACCAGGTCAGCAGTTCAAACCTCCCAGCTGCCACACAGGAGAAAGATGAGGTTGTGTATGCTTATAAAGATTGAAAGTCTTAGAAACCCAAAGGGGCAGTTCTACTCTATCCCATAGAGTGACCATGATTCAGAATGGACTCAAGAGCTGAGTCTGGTTTTGGGGTTTTCAATTATAAGTCAGAATCCACTCCATGGCCCTTGCTTTGTTATTTTGGGGTTGTTGTTCATTGTTGTTTATTAAAATCAAGTTAATGCCAAACCATGCCGACCTTGTGTGAACAGAAAAGCTTCACAGGATGTTCAAGGTTGTTACCTGTCAGGTGAAGATTTCTAGGCCTGTGGTCTGAGCTACTTCTGGACGGATTCCAACCAAGCTTTGGGATATTATGCTTTTTCACATGTAATCCACCCCCCATATAAATAACATATGTGCATAGGGAACAAATGCTCAAAGGGTTTGTGTGGTTGGAAAAACAAATATCATGCATGCATGATTTCTGTAGAAATATGGTACAATTCGAACACCTTACCATCTGTGCCACCCAGAGAAGATGAAGATGACTTTATCCATGCCAAAATCCAGGCACTCACTCCCTTGGAAGCTACGCTGGTTGGAGTCGACTGAAAGGCCAGACCATTGTCTAGTTACTTCAGTTTCTGCAGTGCTTCTACTTGGCCGATCAAGGAGATTGTTCTAAATCAGTTCTTTTTTTATCTCACCCTCTGTCTGAACCAAATACTTATTGTCAGGGGCTAAGAACCCTCTCGTGCACTTTGGACATGTTGTCAGGAGAGACCAGTACCTGGAGTAGTGTATCACGCTTGGTAAAATAGAAGGGCATCCCAAAAGAGGAAGGTCCTCAACAAGATGGATGGACACAGTGGCTGCAACAATGGGCTCAAACATAAGAACAATTGTGAGGCTGGGGCAGGACCAGGGAGGGTTTCATGCCATTGTGCATAAGGTCACTATGAGGCAGAACCAAGTCCATGGCACATAGCAACCCTAGGAACAAGTTTCCATCATAGTTGGTGTGTTAGGCTGGGTTGATTAGAGAAAAAAAATCCAGAGAAACTCTTCTACATATAAGAAGGTGAGGTAATTAGTTTATTGTGCCAACCTGGCTGATAATGTGCGGTTAATCGAAGGGTGGAGGGATAAATGGCTTGGTGAGCCTCGCTTTTCTAGTACTCAGATCTTTTGCTTTCTGACAGTCAGATGAGGGTGCAACTGCCTTAGCCAGCTCCCTGCTTCAGCTGGCAAGGCTCACTTCCTGAAAGACATCCCTGAGGAGAAGTAACATGGACTTACCCTGATGCAGCCCTGGGTGCTGGAGCACCCATGTGGAGACCCCTGCCGGTGCTGAGATGCTTACACATTCATTGACTTGGCTTTCCTCCTGTAGTCGACGTCATAGTGTGTGTGTTTTGTTAGATGGAGGAGGACTTTGTGTATTGGTGTCAGACATATGGGTTAATGTTGGACTTGTGGGCCTGGGCAGCACTGGGTTGGGATGTTTTCTTGATGTGCACTTAACTTATATCAAACTCTCTCTTACATATGAGTTTCTGTGGATTTGTTTCTCTAAAGTACCCAGACTAACACAGAAGGAGTGTTCTATCAAGAAGTTAATTGTATACAAGGAAAATATGCCAGCCCAGTCCAACTCTCTACAAGTCCAATACCAGTTCATAGCTCCAATTCTAGTCCACAAATCCCTCTTCAGATTCACGAAGCCATGTGCAATGATTCAGGAAGATCACAGGCCGGTGGGGTGCAGAGTCTATCGATCCCATGGTGGTAGACGCATCTTCAGGGCTTGTGCAGGTCTCAGCAAGGCTCCCTGCATGAAAGTGGAGGCAGAGAGGGAGGGAGGAGGTTCCTAGGACCCTCCTGATGAGGAGGTCATGCACACAAGGAGGAACCAGGAGGCTGTGACCTGATTGCCAGGCTGGACTCCACCCCTACACTTCAAGTTGATATGAAATTATACAACTACCGCAGTTCACACCTTCATTTCTCTTCTCCATCTGTGTGTTTTTCAGGAGAAGGGAAGTCTGCTCCCTCGCTCCTTCCACCAGCCTTCTTCTGGGCTCCCTGTCTGGCCAGTGGAGTTAAGAACTCATTGCTGATGAGATGGATGCAGAGAGCAGCAGTTAAGCACAGCTCTGAGGCAAGCGTGCAGAGAACAAGCCACTCCAACTTAACCAAGGACGCAGTGACGAATATCCCCGGGCTTGAATGGAGGGAAGTGGGAATGGGGAAACAAAATATCTCCTAAATGCCAAGTAATCTTGTTCACGCAGCAGAAGTAATTGAGAGCCATGATTAAGCTGTAGTGGTCAGCAAGTGCGCAAAAGGTTAAGGTCCACAATTTACAAGGTAATGGCTTAGCCAGGAAAAATCATTAGTGAGCGGCCTGGATGAATTGCAGTGGATGACTGGATTAAGAGAAAAATAGTCTGAAACAGAGCTTATCGAAAAACTCCTACTTTCAATGTAGCCTTGTATTTCATTTATAGGGAAAGCTTTTTCTGGGTAATAAAAGCTAAAATACAGCCTATTACTGAAAATTAGCCACTCAGCAAGTAATAGCTGTCTTTCCACACTTACTTAGACACACACCCAGGGACTCGTAGGAAATAAGCCGGTGTCCAGGACCAAACTGTGAAGGATTTAAATGTCTTTCTAGTATGGAAGTCATTAGAAGGTCCTAGATAAAGTGGAAGAAAACTATACAGTGAAACTAAAAATCATAAAAGAAGACCGGCCTTCCTGGTTGGTTAGAGCCTGGATCAATCCCTGTGATCATGGCCCCTAGTGACCATTCAAGTCTGGCAATAAACTCTCCAAAGTGCCTTCATGTTCAGTCCAACAATAGGCAAGTCTGTAAGGAGAACATTGTCACCTAACAGTCACTCACATGGTAGGACAGTCAACTCCTTGGGGGCAATGGGCAGCGTTTCCTCAAGGACAATACTCAGAAGGGCTAGGCAAACAGAATGAATAGAAACAGGACACACAGAAAAGAGATGGATTAAGTCATATGACCTTATAGAAATTGCAATCAAAGAGATGAGGAAATGTATACAGATTTTTTAAAAATGAAAAACAGATTTCTTCTGTAGACTTCCATTCAAACGCAGCAAAGAGATGTTGCTTTTGTTGTGTCAGAGTGAGATTTCCCATCCTCGACTGCCTAAACCAAAGCTGACGTAAGCACTGGCATTTTCAGTCATCTCCTATGCATGTGAAAGTTGGTAATGAATCAGGAAGACTGAAGAAGAATCGGTGCCTTTAAAGTGTGATGCTGATGAAGAATATTAAAAATACGATGGGCTGCAAGAAAGGACAAGCCAATCCGTCCTGGAAGACGTAGTCAGAGTGCTTCTTAAAGGCAAGGATGGCAAGACTTCCTCTTACATACTCTGGACATCTCAGGAGAGACTGGTCCCATTAAGCTTGGTAAAGTGGAGGGGCAGCAAAAAGACGAAGGCCCAGAACACGATAGATTGACACAGTTCCTATGACAATATGCTCAGGCACAGGATGGCACAGGCATTTTGTGACTGGAGCAGGAGCAGGATGGGACTTGTGTCCTTCTGTTGTGTATAGGGTAGCTATGGGACATGGCACCTAACAACAACAGTAATTTCTTACACCACTAGAATCAATTTCCTCAAACACCTCTGGAATACATGAGGATAAAGTAACAGATACCCTTGCAAACATTTTGCAGACCCCAGAGCACTTAATGGATGGGAGGCATTGGTATTATAAAGGCATTTTGTGTATTTTACTACTTAGTCTTATGATAGACTTTTAAAATGATCCCAGAATGGTTTGGAGGAAGCCTTTTGTGTGCTGAAATCACAGTGAAGACAATTCACCTGGGGGCCTTATTGAATGGCAGACTCTGATTCAGGAAGGTGTAGGGGTCATGTTATTTCTTGAATCAGCCCCAGTTGCAGCTGATACTCCTGGTCTGGGATCCCATCTTCAGTAATGGAGATTGAGTGAGCAGGTTTCAAGATGGGCCATTTAAAAGCATAAATAAAGGTTTTATTGGTCATTTTAGATGACAGACTGACATCATCCCGATTCTCTGCTCCATGAACCCAAGCCCCTACTGTGGCAGGAGCCAATAAGCCAAAGTGATGGGTCCTGGAAAGGATGTGGAGATCTGAGGACTAACAAGGCTACAGGAGCCAAACTCCTAAGAATAACTCCAGAATAGAAGAGGTCTCATCCAGGGTCCGAGGTGATCTTTGACCATCTCTGGAACTCCTGTCTGCTTCTTAATGGGTTACTCTGGTCTCTGTCTGGCCCTTACTGATCACAACAATCCTGTATTCTTCTGTTGCCATTGTCCTCTTGAGTTCTAGGATGGGGGTTGAGAGGAGAGATGGTCACAGCTACAGATCATCAAGCCTATGAGAAGGTCTCTGGGAGCCGTACCTGGCACTGGTTTGGGGGATACAACTCTTGCATAACTTTCCATGACCGCTTTCTCCCCCTAAAAAAGTAATCCTATGCTGGGGACAATCTGGATACGTAAGCACTGGATCCAGGTGTGTTTCTCCCTTCTGCCAACTTCTGCCAGGTATCTCTGACTCAGGGCCTGGGATTTCAGGAGGGTGAGCAGGCAAGATCCAGGCTCCCATGTCTGAGGAAGCTATTGAAATTGCATATTAGTCATCAAAGCCGAAGCTGTGATGAAAATGCAACCCTCCTCCTGGGCTGAAGCTGAACCCTAATTATTTGGGAGATTGGGGCTACCCAAACCTGGAGTTCCCATCGCCCCATGCACTCCCTCCTTATCATCTTCCTATTCATCTCGTCATTCCTCCAAAAAAAAACCCCAAAAAAACAGGATCTCGATGGCTCTGAGAAAAGATCTAAAAACCTCAAAAGAGGTCCAAGAGGCTCATTCTGGTTCTGGGACTCCACTTTTTGAAAACTGCCTATGACCCATTTGCACCAACAGGACGTCAGAACTTCACTGCCAGAGAGTAAAATGTCATACCATCCTGCTGGAAAGTCACTTTTTCCCCCATAAAGATTTATAGCCTCTGAAACCCCATGAAGCAATCCTATTCTGTCCTATGTGGTTGCTGTGTTGGAATCCACTTCACAGCTGATGGTTTCCTTTGGGCTATCTATCCATCCATCCACTAATCTATCTACTGGACACCTAGAGTAGAGTATGGCCACCGTGAAATTCTCTGATGTGCTTTTCTGGTTTTCTTCACAACAAAGCTCACTCATTCATCCTGCCCCACGGCCATCAAGTTGATTCTGTCCCATAATGCCCTTATGTCACAGGGGAGAACTGTCCTGGGCCATTGTTGATACTGTACATCTTTATGGGAGCAGAAAACCTCATCTTTCTCCTGCTGAGCAACTGGTGGTTTTGAATTGCTGACCTTGGGTTTGGAAGCTTCATGCTCAAGGCAACATGCCACCGGGATCCACCCTGACATTGCAGGGAATGACCGTTTGATTCCGTTGTCTTACACCCCTTGTTGTTGATGCTTGGGGCCAGCAAGTTGACTCCACTGCCTAACCACACTATGTTCAACAGAATGAAACTCTGTCTGGCCTTGTGCCATCTTCACAGTTGTTCCTGAGCCTGAGCCATGGTCGCACCAGCCATGTCAATCCGTCTTGTGAAAGTTCTTCTAATTCACTGTCCTTCTACTTTATCAAGTATGTGCTCCCTTTCCAGAGATTGGTCTCCATGTTAGTCTGGGTCCTTTGGAGAAAAAAATCGACAGAAGCTCATGTACAAGAGAGAGCTTTATATAAAGGTTAAGTGAGCATCAAGAAAACATCCCAACCCAGTGCTGCCCAAGCCCACAAGTCCAACTTTAGCCCATATGTCCCACACCAATCCACAACGTCCTCCTCCATCTCACAAAACACATGCAATGATAACTGCAGCATAAAAGCTGAGTCAGTAAACGTGTAAGCCTCTCAGCTCTGACAGGGTCTCCACACGGCTCCTCCAGCACCCAGGGCTGCATCGGGGTAGGTCCATGTGGCTTCTCCTCAGGGATGCCTTGCAGGAAGTGAGCCTTGCCAGCTAAAGTAGGGCACTGGCTTAAGGCAGCTACACCCTGGTCTGACCACCAAAAAGCAAGAGAACTGAGAACCAGAAAAGTGAGGCTCACCAAGCCATTTATCCCTCTACCTTTCAATTAACCCCACAGGTGTTTATCAGCCAGGTTGGCACAATAAACTAACTACCCCAGTCTCTCCTGAATACATGTTCAAAGTACATGAAGCAAAATCTTGCCATCCTCACTTCTAAGGAGCATTTTGGTTGTACTTTCTTCAAGACAGGTTTATTTGTATTTCTGACAGTTCTGTATACATTCGGTATTCTTACCCAACACCATAGTTCAAATGTTCCCATTCTTCTCTCACTTTCCTTGTGATATTATCCCACATCTCCTCTGAACTTCTGCCATTAATGTTCAATATGCCAGATTGCCTTTAAAATTTACGTGGGTCATATTTTGGTTCTTATGGACTTGTTTTGATTTTCTGTCGCTTCAACTTGAAATTGTAAATGAGCAATTAGTAATCTGTTACAATGTCAGTATCTTTTTTTTTTTAACTCTTCCATAGCCATCTTGGAAGTAGGTTCAGAATGCTCCTTAGAGGCAGGGATGGTAAGACTTTATCTTACATACTTTGGAATGCTGTCAGGAGAGATCTGTTTCTGGAGAAGGACATCATGCTTGGTAAAGTAGAGGGGCAGCATGAGAGAGGATGGCCCTGGATGAGATGGACTGACACAGTGGCTGCATCAATGAGCTCAAACAAAGGAACAAATGTGAGGATGGTTCAGGACCAGGCAGGCAGTGTTTCATTTTATTTTGCGTTGGGTTGCTAGGAGTTAGAACCAATTTTATGGCACCTCACAACAACTACTACCGCTTTACTGAACATATAATCCTTCTCCGTGGACTGGTCTCTCTTGACAACATCTCCTAAGTATGTGAGATGAGATCTTCTTATTCTTGCTTCTAAGAAGTATTCTTCTTCTGCACTCTTCCAAGAGAGATTTTTTTTTCATTCCTTTGGCAATCCATGATACTTTCAATATTCTTTTCCAGCACCTCAATTCAAACACATTGATTCTTCTTTGGTCTTTCTTACTCAATGTCCAACTTTCACATGCATATGAGGTGATTGAAATTACTGTGGCCTGGGTCAGGCCCAACTTAGTCCTTGAAATAGCATCCTTTCTTTTTCGACACTTTAAATAGGTCTTGTGCAGCAAACTTACTCAATTCAATGTGCTATTTGATCTCCTGACTGCTGCTTCCATGAGTGTTGATCATGGATCCCAGCAAGATGAAATCCATGACAACTCAATCTTTTTTTTTAAGACAATAAAAGAGCATACAACTCTTAATTGGTTCTTTTTTGTTGCTATTATTCTTTAAGTTTTGCTTTTCTGTTACTTGTTTTCTAAAAAATCATTTTATTGGAGGCTTTTATAACATGCCACACATCAATTATATCAAGCATATTAGTAAATATGTTGTCATCATCATTTACTCTCTATTTGAGCCCTTGGTATCAGCTCCTCTTTTTTCCCTCCCTCCCCCACCATCCCACCCTCCTGACCACTTGATGAATGATAAATTATTATTGTTTTCATATCTTACACAGATCACTGTCTTCCTTCACCCTCGTTTCTGTGTTCACCCCCCTGGAGAAGGGCAACTTTAATCTCTTCTCCGTTTATAATGATGTAGCTATTAGATCAGTTGTAAGGAGTTTGCTTTCTTTCCATTCATTTCTAATCCATATTGAAGCCTGGAGTCCCTGATCATCAGCAGCAAGCGCTTCAACTCCATGTTGTCTGTGGGTGATTTAGATCCACCAATGTTTTTTTTATTTTCAGCAGAACACAAACTCCCTATCCTCCCCAGGAACTTTCCATTTGCCTTTAATAGTCAGAAGCCACCAAGTCAACCCTGAGCAAATATTCAAACATCAAAACTCACTCTTCAGCTTTGCTGCTGGAAAAAAAAACACAAAACAATGAAAAACAACCACCCACTATTCAAGACACAAACTAGAAACATAATCTGTAATTATAGTTTGTGTTTGCACAAAATTCAAACATTTGTTGTATGTTTTTATCTGTATATTTGCTTCAATGTTTTCTCTTGTCAATTGTACACTGGAAAATGAAGAAGTATATTTTTAATGATGTTTGCACAGCTCTTGCACTAAGTCTGGAAGAACAAGGTCAAACCAAGTAATTCTCTGTAAGCTCAAGCATGCATATTGTTCCCAATCAACAATTCATAATGCTGTTTATGATGTAGCCCTTGCCCATGCAAGCACCAGCAGCTCATGTTATTGACTGCATACTACGTGCATGTGTGCCATTGTGTCACATGTATTCCTCACAGTATTATGAAGGCAGGTAGTATTATCAACTATACCAGAAAGAGAAATTCCATGAAGCACAAAGCAGATAACTATTTTCCTCAAGTTCTTACAGACAGCGAGGAGTTGAGGCTACAATATAAACCTACTCAGTCTTAGATATTTTACCCTAAACTAGCTCACCAAGCCCTTCAGGATTTCCGTGTGTATTAGTTTCCCATGCTGAGTTTCAAATTATCACATACTTAGTAGAATAAAATAACATCCATTTCTCTTTTTAAATTGAGATTAAATTAATATATCATATAATTCAATAGTTCAATCATATCAAGAAGTGTTGGGCAGTCATCGATACAATGAATTTTGGAATCTTTTGTACCTTATTTTATATGTTGATGTTGATTTCCATTTCCCCACCACCCTGCCTTCAATATCTCCAAGTAATCATCAATCTCATTACTATCTTCATAATTCCATACAAAGGCAGAAAGCAGAAAAGGATCCATCAACAGCGACCATATAAAACTCATAGAGACTTCAATCTAAGTGGAAGCAGGCACTTTTAAAGGAGCCCTGATGGCAGAGTTGTTCAATGTTGACCTGGTAACCAGAAGGTCAGCTCTTCAAACCCACAAGCTGCTCCTCTAGATAAAGGTGGGCTTTCTGCTCCCATTAAAGTGTTGCAATATTGGAAACTTACAGGGGCATATCCTCCAGGATGACCGTGACTTGACCCAATCCAATTTTATTAAAATTTTAGAATAATTTGACCTTAGGCCCATAAGGAGATTAAATGATAAGATTGTACATTCTTGTCTAATTGCTAAAGTCCACTTTACAATGCTTTTTATCTGATCTTCGCACTGTTGACCTTCCTAGTCTGTGTGCATTGGGGCTTCATCAGACGTTCATCTCTCATAGGCATCCTGCCCCTGAATTCCAGGCTACCGCTGCCATCTATTGCTTTCCACAAGCAGGGCATTTAGATTTAGAAAATGCTACTGTTCCCTTCTCCAGGTTTGGATCCTGTTAATAGCTATTTTCTTCCAAGCTATATTTGCTTGTTTTTCTTCAGTTTGATGGTCCTTTCAATACTTTTCAACAACACCGTAACTCAAATACCTCAATTCTTTCTCAATTCTCCATATTAATAGTTAGGCTTTCATGTACATATCGGATGATGGGAAATACAACGGCTTGGATCAGGAACACCTTAGTTCTCAATGTGACATCTTTGCTTCGTGAGGCTTTAAGGACATTTTGTGCAGCAGATTTGCCCAAAGCAATCCTTCGTGTGATTTCTTACTCAATATCACTTCTTCCATGAGCATTGGTTGTAGAATTAAATCAAACGAAATCCCTGATGATGTCAATCGTTTCTTAATATATCATGATGTTGCCCAGCTCTGGTGGTGCTGTGGGGTAAATATTGGGCAGTTCAAAACCAGCAGCTGCACTGAGGGAGAAAGTTGAGGCTACTCCATCCTTTAAAGATCTACAGTCTCAGAAACCCTACACAGCATCTTGATGAGTTAAAATCCATTCTGTGGCAATGGGTTTAGCTGGCTTTGACCTACTGGTCCAATGGTGAGGTAGGTACAAGCCATACTGATGTCTGTCATCTTCAATCCACTTCAGCAAGCAGGATTGTGTCATATGTACAGTTCTGATTGTTAATACATCTTCCCCCTATCCTAAAGCAATGTTTTTCTTCATACAGTCCAGCTTCTGAGATCATTTTCTCATTATACAGATTGATTAAGTATTGTGAAAATATGTAGCCCTTACGTACACCTTTCTTGATTTTAAATGATGCGGTATCCCCCTATTATGGTTAAATGCATGATTGTCTTTAGTCTATGTGCAGGTTCTACATGAGCACAACTAAGTGTTCTGGAATTCCCACTTGTCTCAATTTTATACTGTTTATTATGATTCACATATTGGGGTATCTGCCTGAACGTGAACTTGTCTGCTTTCACAATTGAGTGAACCATTTTCATTACACACATTTCTTTCTATATATGCACATATATATGAAATCACTGATTTTGATTCTCTGGATAACCAAGCATGACACAGAGACCAACAGAAGTTTAATATCACCAATAAGCACAAATCCAAGGGCTGAATATGGAAGAAACCATCAATTGCTTATATCCATTTTGAGTTGCAGCTGAAGAACATCCAAAGAACTCTACAAAAGTTAGCATACAATTTTGACTATGTCTTGCTTGAATTTAGAGATCATCCATTTCAAGAATTGTTATGAAGGCTTGAACACCAATAACAAAAGACCATACAGACGAGTTGAGGGATGATACTAACAAAGAAAGCGAAAGGCCACTTAAAAAGAGAAGAGAGAACAAAATGAATGTCAGAGGAGATGTTCAAACTTGATCTTGAGTATAGAAGAGCAAAAGCAAATGGAAGAAATGATCCAAGCAGACAGTTGCAAAGGGAAAACTGCGCAGACAAAGTGAAGTATTATAATGAGATTAGCCAACAGCAGGAGTTAGAAAATTCAAACAGAAAAACATGTCACTTTCCAAGCTGAAATAACTGAAGGATAAACAAGTCAATCTTCAAATCACAATTTTGAAGGAATCCATAAGCAAAATATTGAGGCATGAAAGAAACCTCAAAAGAAGATAGAATGAATACACCGTTGTCAGACAGAAGAGGACGACATTCTCCCATTTCAGGAAGTAGCATCTGACGGCATTGCCTACTGGGGGTGGAACTGGAAGTATTGGCAGGTGGGGGGAAAGGGGAGCCTGAAATAGCAGTTATCTACACTTTATCCTGGATTATGGGCGTTACCACAATCTTTTTTAATGACAAGGTGGAGGGGTGGTATGTCAAATAAGTTTGGGGACCTATGATCTTGAACAAATGGCACTGACAGAAGGAATTTAAGCTGCACCGAGACATTGGCTAAAAGCAAAGCCCCAGGAACCATGAGAATACTAAATGAGACATGTCAGCTAGCATGCATCACATTAGAAGCATTTCCTGAGTTACGCTAAGCAACCTGAAAAACATCTACCTGACTGACTGAATGGAAGAGATCCATATGAATGCTTCTTCTAAAGAAAGGTGGTTCATCAGATTGGGGAAATTATTGAAGCAAGGCCTTAATGCTATTCCCGAAAATTAGCATTTAGTCAATTCTGACTCATCGTGACTGTCTAGAGGGCTTTTGAGACTCTTCACCATTATTGTAGCAGAACATCGCATCTTTCTCTGAAGGGGCAGCTGTGCAGTTTGAACTTCCGATCTTGGGGCTAGCAGTCCAACACTGATCCCACAGGCCTCTAGGGCTTCGCCCTTCACACCATGTGCAAGAAAAATGTTGGAACTACCAGAATTAAAAGCCAGATTCCGAAGAGGACGTGGAACACGGGATATCATTGTTGATGCCAGATAGGTCCTGGCTGAAAGCATAGAACAACAGAAAGATAATTTACTGTGTTTTATCAACTGTGCAGAAGCATCCAATTGTGTGGATCGGAGGAAATTATGGATAACATTGTGAAGAAAGAGAATTTCATAACTGGTAATTTGCTCTTGTGGAATCTGTACCTAGAACAAGTAAGTGACAATTGTGCAGACAGAGCAAGGGGACACTGCCTGGTTCAACATCAGGAGAGGCGTGTGTCAGGGTTGTATCCGCTCACCACGCATGTAAAACCTGTGTGCTGAACCAGTAGTCTGAAACAGTGGAGGACCAGTAACTTTCCACTTTGTGCAAGGGATAGGTTAGACTGCTGAACTTCCGGGTAACAGCAGAGTGCTTTACTCATTGGGCCTCCAGGGATCCTTTTATGTTGAGGCTATGGGTACATTTATCTGTGTGTCAGCCACATTCAGCCACAAGTTATTCTTCTGTATGTGCTTGGAGGAGGATTGGTCCAATGGACATGAGATCGGCCTGTGAAAGTCACAGATGAAATCTCAAGGGCTCAGGACTAACCCTCAGTGGGAAATGAAAAGGCAAGGATGGGTTGGAAACAGAAGAGAAGCAAAATGTGCTGGTTTGTTTGCAAAGGGAACTGCAGGGACGGCTGCCTAGAGCTGAAGAAGAAACGCATCCTGTGGAAAAGATGAGGAAGGAGGTCGTGGTCTCAAGGTAGTGTCCACAGGACTTGCGGCTTGTCAGAGAAAGGCTATGACAGTGCCCAAACCTTGGGACCGTCACCTGATGGCATATTCACTAAAATCATAGCTCACTAAGGCTGCTTCCCAAGCCTGAATGAATTCATGTTGTTGTATTAAAAACCATCTTGTGTTTGTCATTAAACCCTGTTTTAATGACTCCTGGTCAACATTTTGAAATAACTCCCCAAATATCTTTGGGAAAGAGTGTTTTATGTGACAAAGGACTTCTATTTTGTATCCTATTGAAGCTAATTCCTAATTGTGTTTAATGCAATGGCCTCCCCCACCTTTTATTTTTTAATAATCATAGAACTCTTTGCAAGTACTTTTAAGAAGTGTTATAAAAAAATCATGACATTGTAGGTATCCTGTGGAGGTCAACATCTTCCCATCCCGTTCTCTTCCCTACATTAGCATAAGAGAAAACAGCGGGTCATCACAGCGTTCTTAACAGTCTTACAATTCCTTAGTACACTGTATAAAAATCTTTAATTACTGCAATAAAGAAGAGGCATGTATTACTGCTGGTGCATTTTGGCCCCTCCTCTGCCAATCCCTCCCCGGGGCTCCATAATTGCTTTAGCCAACCATTAACCCAAAGCAAGGAACTAATAGAGAGTATATTATTGTTTAAATAATGCATTTGCTTTGAATATACAATTATGGAGTGTGGATAGGAAGTCATGAGAAGAATATAATTTAGTGTGGATCAGGAGGCTTGGCTTTTAAACCACTTTTTTCTTTCTTTCTTTCTTTCTTTCTTTCTTTCTTTCTTTCTTTCTTTCTTTCTTTCTTTCACTATTCAAGTTCCAAATTACTCGGGTGCCCATTTTCTTAAACCTCATCTTAAGCAAATGTGTCTGTACATGAGCAGGCTGCCAGGAACTGGCATGCTTCAATCATTTCTGTTTTCCCAATGATTCATTACAAGTCCTGCATCCTCATTGATTAACCAATGACCTGCATCACTGAGTAATAAACTGGGGGGAAAGGAGCATTCAGTTGCTGTTGCCACAGAGGTGAGTCTTTGTTGAGTCACCCAGATTTGAATCGCATTTAACAGATATTTATTGTGGGTCTGTGATAGGCCAGTCACTGTGGGATTATAAAGATGAAAGAAATCAGAGATCATAAATTTGGGTAAGTATAATTTAGCCAGGATGGGAAAGTAAAACAGCCTACCTAGCAACACAAAATGCAGTTTGAAAAGTGAAACCAGTCCTTCTGAAGATGTGCATGAAGTCCGCTTCCATGTAGCTCATCAGCTGGGCTCAGCGTGAAAGGACAGACAGCCTGTGGGGACGACGGGGAAAGCATGGACAAACCAGATTAGGGAGATTCAGGTTGGGAGATGCAAGTGTGACCTAACAGTTAAAGAACACTGAGGAGCTCACACTGGAGGAGACAGGAACAAAGATAAGGTTAGAAATAGGGATAGGCTGGGAGTGATCACCACCATGCAGGTCTTCAGCACAAGGCTTCAGGGCTGGGGACTCCCTTAATGAGCGAGAGAGTGTCACACTCAAGGTCTGCACCCATGAAAGTTAGGCTCCTCAGCCAAGATGCTCAGCAGTACAAACCCTCATGATGTGACTGAACACCAAAGAAATCAACTCCACGATGGGATCTTCTGTGAGCAGCCAAAAAGATTAGGAAGAAGTGTAATCCTCTCCATCAGGTCTTAGCTCAGATGCAATTGAAGAAACTTCCCCAGGGATCAGGCCCAATTCCCACATTTAAGTAGACACTGTGGAAAAGAGTACTTGATTTTTGCTACGTGGGGATGCTGTAATCTTGGCCCATTGTCCTCTGGGTCTTTGGACTGGAGCCAATGGCTTGCAAGGTTGCCTGCCTATCCCAGGCGCCACCAGCAGCATGCCCTCTGACCTCCCGACCTTGGATTTATTTGTCTCTCTAGTCACGAGCCTGACCTTGGAAACATCTACCTCTGTAACCTGTGGAGTTTCTGTTTATCCTGGGGTCATGAGCACCTGGAGTTCAGACAGTCAAGAGAAGCCTCCAGATTAGCATCCAAGTCACAGGCTTTAAAAAAGACTGGACTCAGTTCCACAACGGTGTGAACCACTTTCCTGATACACATTTCTTTCAATATGTGGGTGTGGGTATACATGCTATGATCTTGCTTCTCTAATAAACCAGCCAATCCACATGGAAGGAAAATTGCATCCTGAGAGCTTCACAAATACCAGAAATCCAAATGTGATCCTGTTTCAGTCTCATAATAACTTTGTACTTGGAACTGCTGTGCCCTGTCCAGGCTGGTGCATACACTTAGCACCCTTGAATACTATACCAGAAGACTGGAAGCCTGAGTCCATCCAGAGGCACCTTGAGAGAAATGCACGAAGCCTTCCTTCCAACCCAAATGAATCTGTCCTATGATACACACCTGGTTCTCCATTAGAAGTCAGAATGGACTCAACATTCAGTTTTGGCTGGTTTCTCTCCTGTTTCTGAGAAAACTGTGCAGAAAAGAAGCAAACATGTCTGTAACATCACGCTGACAGAAAAAAGCCTGTGCCCAAGCTGCTTGCTTTCAAATCAACTGTGTTTGCAACATGGATAGATGCTTTGATTATGAGCTTGTGTGGTGGTTGGGAATCTTAAAGAGCGTACATATGCGTGATCTGATGTGTTGTGCATATTCATAGTGATATGTATTATTAGCTATCATTTTCTTTCAGGCCACAGAAGGGATCATAAAACACTCACATGACCTCTATAAAAGTTCAACCAATGCTGTTGAACTTTTATTTATTTATCTGGGTCTCATTGGTTCTACAGAGAGTGAGGTACACTCAGAATATCAGTCTAGTCTTTCTCCCCAATGGTCTATAGCTCTGTTCACATCTCCATGTCCATGAATAGGCAGACTATTAAACATAGATGGTTACCAATAAGGGAACTGGCATTTTAGGAAGACCTGGGAAGACCAATAAGATAACTGGCATTTTAGGAAGATTCTTATATTCCCTAAAGCACTCATGGCCTATGACATGAAGGCAGCAGGTAAGGATAACCCTGGATGAGCAAGGTAGCCTAGGAATCAGAGCAATGGAGGAGACAGAGGCAAGGAGGTGAATGAGGTCAGGGTGACCTGGGTCAGGTTTAAAATGCAGGGGAGAAGATAGGCTTTGGATGCTGGAGAAGTCAGAGAGAGCACAGAGTGGATACCACTCACAAAGGGATGAGGGAGTGGAGTCTAAGAGCCCATGATGTCTATAGCTGGAAATGGAAGGTAAGACTCTCTCTCTGAATGGAGCCAGAGAAAGAGGAGTAGATACAGGTGAGTGGATGACAATGTGGGGAGGGTGATGGACTTCAATTACGCCCCATCACTGATTACAGGCAAGTTCATTCTGCTCAGGTTCTGGAGCTCTGCTCCGTATAGAGACACAAAGATTAGGAAGACTCAGTCCTGTCCTGAGAGACTTCCCAGTGGAGGAGGACCCCAGTTGAGAATGACATGCTTCTCAAGTGCACTGGAGCAAAAAGCCATGCTGATTAACAAAGAGCAGATTTGATGGTCGAGGGCCTCCTCAGCTGCAGAGAAACTGTTCCGGGTCATGTTTTCATCTTAACCCCTGTGACTGGGCTGTCAAGTGAGTTTCCAATCCCAGATCTACTGCTAATGACATACATCACAGTGGGCCACTGCATACAATGGCCACAAAAGAGACCAGCTGTGAAATGCTTGCTTCAACTTCACCCTGAGTGCAGGGCTGCTCAAGAGATATGCTAGTCACAGGCGTACCCATACCAAGAATGCCCGTGGAATCTGGACAGTGTAAAAGGAACACTGAAGATATCATATACTTGAATCAATTGTTTTGGATATAAAACAGTGTGGATTACCAAAAAAGCAAATACAGCAGAGAGAAAACTAAAAGGCACCTTAGAAGTGAGGATGGACAGATTTCATCTGAGTTACTTTGGTGATGTCGCCTGGAAAGAGTGATCACTAGAAAAGAACAACATGCTTGGTCAAGTAGAAGATCAATGAAAAAGAGGGAAAACTTTGAAATGAACTGACGCCATACGTGCGACGGTGGATCCAAATCTACCAATGATGGTGAAGATGGCAAAGGACCTGGAAGCATGGAGTCCTGTTACACAGAGGGCCATCATGAGTCACAGCCCACTTGCTGGCAATCGGCTACATCAACATTGGCAAGGTGCTGAGTAATAGGGGGACCATCTGTCTCCACAGGCTGCCGGGATCTGGGGGCTGCATGGTAAGGATGAGAATCTTGACCACAAGAACAAAGAGTCTGAAGCTCTTTTTCTTTCCCTGTCAACTTAAGGGCACGTGTTGAAGTTAATTCCCAACTTACCCTGCTGTTTTCTTAAAATAATTGAAAAAGAAATTAGCAGCTGTCTTAGCAGTGGGGAGCATGCCACTCAGCTCCCTGCTTCTAGTACATATTTCTGGCTGGTGGTCTTTGAAGCTAAAAATAACACCAAAGTAAATTTGAGCATTTTAGTATCTGCAACTCCCAAAGAGTTGTTCCACTAATCACATGGTCCAGGCAGCTGAACTTTGCATGCCTAGCCCATGCCCTATGTACGGAAATCCCCTATAAGGTATTTGAAGAATTAACTCTGAGAGTCCTTGTTTCCACTCTTGTGGAGAGAGTGAGCAAGGGAAGTGTTCACACCAGAGGCATTTGGGAGCTCTATATTTGCTTTGTCATATTCTTTCTTATCTCTTTTTAATACTCAGAGCTCAGAAGATAATACAGACTCAACTTCTATATTTCCAATGATGAAGCCTGTTTTTGTTGTTGGTATTATTTGTTAACTACCATCAACTTTGTTAAGCTACATAAGGACCTTATGAATAACAGAAAAATCTAACCTCTCCTCAACCATCCTCACAATTGTTCTGACATTTGGGCCCATTGTCACAGCCACTGTATTCATCTGTTTTGTCAAGGGCCTTCCTCATTTTTGTTGCTCCTCTACTTTGCTAAGCTTGATGTCCTTAACCAGGAACTGGCCTCTTCAGACCACATGTCCAAGTTATAGGAGACTGTGTTAGGCAGGGTTCTCTAGAGAAACAAAACCAGGACACACATACACACACACACACACACACACACACACACACACACACACACACACAAAGCTAATTAGTTCAACTCATTTCCAGGGAACAGTTTATATACTGGAAGTCCTTCAACTCACAAGGGCTGCTGAATCCAAGGTCAAGGAAGCAGACAGCTGAGTTTTCCCTCAGGCAATGCAGGCAGTCCAGCCACAGGCAGCAAACAGCAGGCAAGTCACTAACAGACAGCAGCTCAGGAGCTTAGAAAAGCTGGCCCAGATGGGATATTGAATGCAAACAATGCAAGACGACAGGATCCACCAGCCTCAAGCTCAAGTGATGTACACACCAGCAGCGTGGTAAAGCAGGTATCAAAGGAACCTCAAGCTCTAGTGACACGATCTATAGGTTGGCTGTCCCACAGGTAGTGTGGGACAATTGAGGTAGAGAATTAGCTAAAGCAGCCACACACTGGTCCAATCATCAGAGAGCCAAAGGCAGATGGCCGGACCTTCCTGAGCCATTTTTTCTCTTTGCCCTCCAATCAAACTGTGACCTTATTAACTTCACATATTCCTATTGGCCAGGTTGGTACAATAAACGTATCTATCACAGAAACAGTCTCACCATCCTTCTAGACAGCATCCTGGCTGTACTTTTTTAAGCATGTCATGGTACTTTCAATATTCTTTACCAACACCATAGGTCTTCTTTATTCAATTTCAGTTTTCACATGCATAGGAGGAAATTGAAAATATTTTAGCCGTCAAAGTAACGGTTTTGCTTTTCAATACTTTAAAGAGGTCTTATGCAGCAGATTTACCCAGTACTCGACTGCTGTTTCCATGAGTATTCATTGTAGACCCAAGTGAGAGAAAATATTTGAGAACTTCATTTTTTTTCTTGATTTATCATGAGGTTACCTATCGATCTAATTATGAAAATTTTGGTTTTCTTTATTTTGAGTTGTAATTCATACTGAAGGCTTCATGTTTCAAGTCTTCCTCATTTTCAGCAAGCAAGGCTGTGTTATCTGCATAAAATAGATAGTTAATAAGCCTTCCTCCAATCCTGAGACTGCATTCTTCTCCATATAATCCATTCCTCTGATGGTTTCCTTAATCAGAGAAAAATGAATTTATGTGTAAGCCTTTTATATGATATACTTGCTAATTCAAACATATGCGTGTGCCCTAGCTCAAGTATTAGAGGAGCCCTGTTGGTGTGGGGGGGTAATGGGATAGACTGCAATCACTAAGTCAGCAGTTCAGACTTACTAGGAGCTCTGGTCAGAGAAAGAGGAGGCTGTCTGATTCCATGAAGACTTACAGCCCAGAAGCAAAGGGACAGTTTGACCCTGTCCTATAGCATCCCTGTGAGTAGGAATAATCTCTATGAGATGTTGAGTCTCATTTTTGGAATTCATATATGTGATGTGCGCCATTTTTAGGTATGTAGGATGTATTTATTTTGCTGACTTGAGCTTCTGTTGGAATACTAAATTTGCAAGTCATACATTTTTAAATGAGAAATTCATGTTGATTTATTGTTATGGATTGAAGTCCTAATCCCTGACACCTGTAAATGTAACCCTGTTTAGGAATTGTGTCTTTGAAGCACATCATCTAAATTGATGTTAGGTCACAACACACTAAGGTGGGTCCTAAGCCAAAACAAATTATGCTCTTATTAAAAGACACATGGAAGAAATGGAGCCATACAATGATGGAAGCAGTGTTTGAAGTGACTTCCAAGTCAAGGTGCATCAAGAAGCCAGAACAAAAGGATACCAAAACACAATGACACTAAGAACACAAGGTCATCTCACCAGATGCTTGCAACAGAATCCTCAGAAAGCATCAATGTGGCCCACAACCTGATTTCAGAGCCCTGCCCTCCAGAACTCTGCAACAACACATTTCTTCTCTTATAAAAGCCACCAGCATTTGGAACTACTGACCATGACGTTGGCAGTTCAAACCCCACAGGTGTTCCACGGAAGAAGCATGAGGCTGTTTGCTCCTAAAACGATATACAGCTTCAGAGACTTACACAATGTCACTATGAGTTGGCATCAACTTGGGGGCAGTGGGTTTAATTCAATATAGAGAACACTCAAATTTAGTCTGATGACATATGGCAAAAGAGTGACTATTTAATTACTGATGTGCTAACCATACATTGGATAAATGCACAATAGAGTCTATAAATTCTGGAAAATTGGAGCCATTGAGAAATATGTAGGTCCTGTTCCAGGGTTGGGAGCATCTGTAATGCTGTCCTTTGTGGCCAGGGCATGAAAAGGAGGGATAAATATATTAATATACTTCTTTGGGTGCTTGAAGAATTTGCAGGATAATGTCCTTCATGAATTCTAAGCTTCTCCAAAGAATAGTCCTTGCAAAACCACACAGGGAGACTCATTATACTGGTGTCCTCAGGAGTTGCCAGGCCAGGCAAGATGGAGGCAGTGGTAATGCTGTCCTGGTGGTATGAGAGAAGTAGACCCCCACGGACACAGCTCAAGCAGTCCTTACATCGCACAGAAATCCAGGAAGGTCATCTCAGCACCAGGATTACAGTCATAGAGCGTGCTTTTCTGGCCAGGGGAAAGCACACCTGCGTGTGGGCTTTATATGCAGGCCCCTCTAAGTCAGCGCTCATTTATTTATCCAGCATACTCCCACTGAGCCCCTGCTTTGTGCAAGGGGAAAATGATATTTTCTGCCACCAATCAGTTTACAGTGTCTCATGATGAGTCTCATATTCAAACGCAGCCAAGCAAATAGGCAAAACAACAAAAGTAAAGTCTCCTGCTACTGCTTTGAGGGGTGTGTGTGTGTGTGTGTGTGTGTGTGTGTGTGTCTGTGTGTGTGTGCACGCACGCTGAACAAGTTTACTGAGAGTCCAGAGATCTAATGCCCTGAGACACCCTTATGAATCCCCTAGAAAAACTGTCAGGAGATTACCGGGTGGCTAAAACTGGGTTGTTCCCAGGGGTCAACTCCTCAAAATAAGTTCCATTGTTTGGTCCTAAGTGCAGGATGAGAACTCTAGGGCTCTTTATTAAACTCACGATTTAAATACCTGGAGACCTTGTTCAGGCATCTTGACCTCTCTGCCTCAGGTTCCCCACCTGTGCAATGGGTGAGGCTACGATAGTAATTCAGCAGTGCTCAAAGTAGATGTCATCCTATGGGGGCGCTTCAAAAAAAGTTTGTGGGAAAATATCGATCTTCAATTACATTTCCCCACATTTTTGAAGCCCCTTTGTGTGAGTTGGGTTCATTGTACCAACTAGGCCTCCATAGAAACATGTGGGTGGAGTTTAATCAGGTTGCAGCTTGATCGGAGGGTGACTGAGATAAATAATTTGGGAGGCTGGTATCCCATCTCTCTTCCTCTTTGGTGACCAGGTGAGAGTGCTGCTGCTTTCGTTAGTTCTTTGCCTCCACCAGACATTGCCTGTTAGCCATGGCAACGTGAGGCTAGTGTCACAGGGGCTAGAGGCTCCTGTCCTTGGCCACAGCTTGATTTGGAGATCCCATCAGGCATGCTTCTGCTAAGCTCTCTTACTACTGACTGTTGCTGCCCCACCCTGCTGGCAGCCTCTGCCGGTCTTGCCTGAAGGAAGACGGCTGCCCGCTTTCTATGCCTTGGGCCAGCAACCTACGTGAGTTGAAGGGCCTTCAGTATATTAACTGATCCACAAATGTGAGTTGAACTGAGTCCTCTGTACTGCTGTGTGGACAAATTAGCCATTATATCCTTCTCACTGTAAAAACATCTCTATCTCTATCTACATCTATATAATCATAAATGTCCCGGGTTTTGTTTCTCTAAAGAAGACTGCCTAACACACCCCACCCCCACTGAATGACACCACTATTGTTAAACAAGAAAACTAAAACAAAATAAAACAAAAAACCGGCACCATGAAGGCACTTCTAAGTGAGTCCGTAAGGCTAAGAAGCAGCAGAAGCAGGTCACCAGGCCATTCTTCCCTAGGAACCTCTATACGGACTAGAACCACCGATCTTTAGGTTTGCTCTCAAGGGCTTCACCCTTCTCACTGCCCAGACTGCTACTATGGCCCCTAGAATGCAAGGCTTCTCCCAGTCAGCTCCCTGAGAAGGAGGATGAGGAAGGCAAGCTGCACTTTTCATTGAATGACTCCGTCCGTGAGACCAGGAGAAAGACGAGGTTTGATTCAGCCCTGAAGCAGCCCTGGTGGTGTAGTGGTGATGTACTGGGCTGCAATCTGCATGTTTAGCAGTTCAAAACATCTCTGTGGGAGAAAGAAAGACTGGGCTTTCTACTCCTGTAAATAGGTACAGTCTTGGAAACCCACCACAGTGGGCTCTCCATGAGTCAGCAGTGACTCAAGGCCAGTGCGAAAGAATGGCAGTCTTAAAAACCCACGGGGACAGTGCTACCCGCTCCTAGAGGGTGTCTATGAGTCACAATCTGCTCGACGGCAGTGAGTCTGCTTCTTTCATTTCCATGGGACCAAGTACGGAACCCTTGAGGTGTGTGACATCCCTGTTGAACATCATTCTTTCCAGCATCGTTGACCCTGGACAAGCACACGCTCGCTTTCACATGATGGAGTTGTGGGGCATGGGAGCCAGTCATGGTGAGGTCTGCCCTGAGCTGGTCCTACTCTCCCTGCCTGCCACAACCCCAGTGCCGTTGATGCTCTGCTGAGGTTGGAGAGGTGAGGGACAGAAAATATGAATGAAGCCCAGAATAATACGATGCCGCCAAACTTCTGCTCTTTAGATGAAAATTCCTGTACGTGCTACAGCCCTTTAAGATATTATTTGCAAGGAGAAACAACCTGTCATTTGCTGTAAGCAGCCACTATACATGTTCTCCTTTTTAAAAAATCTGCAACACCTAACAGAACCAAGCATAACGACACCGTCTGTGAGCTGCTCTTTATTAATTTCCTTTGGGGGCTGGTGCCCATTCCCCACCATGGTCCCACCCTGTCTGGAGCAGTCGTTTGGCTTCGACTCACTAATAAGCCGTGCTTTGGTTAAGGGCGGCCATTTACAGTACGTCCTCGCTCAGTAATAATTAAAATCCAAGGCCCAGAGATTTCAACTATTTTGCAGAGACCCTAGTCCACAGTTTCCCTGGAAATGTCAAGCATTCAGAAAGTGTCATTCTTCAAAGCACCTCTGGTAAATCTGTAGGCTCTGGGTGGTGACAATGAGAATGTCAATGAGTGCTGTATTCAAATGACCCAGGAATGCGTCCCTGTGCCTCTTGGGAGCAAATGCCTGGGCACAGTTACATTCCAGGTTTTTCCTGAATTTCAACTGTCTTTCTTAAGCCAGACCACATTTTATATTAATCAGCTGAGTGAAAGCAGTCCGATGCTGCTGCTGGGGAAGCACTGGACTCGGCGCTGAAAGATCAGCAGATCAAGCCCACAGGTGTTCTGAGGGAGAAAGACAAGGCGATCCACTCTGTCAAGGTTCACAGCCTCCAAGTCAGGAGTCAGCACAGACTCCCTAGCAGTGATTTTGAGCTGATAACTCGCAGTGGACTAGGTGGGTGTGGGTTGGGTTTGGGTTTGGGAGTGACTGATGATTTTCAGGGTATTGAAATATGTGCAACTTCTTATAAGTACCTACAGTTGAAAGTTATAAAAGCAGGTCTGATATGTGGCCACTTAGACAATTTCATCTTATACTGTGTTCTAAAAATATTTTCCCAGAGTAAGGTCACTCCCACACGCAGAAATCACCATCTGAGCTCATATGCGTATGCGTTCCGTGAAACAAGCTGTGTGTCTTGGGTGTGGTTATGAAACCGACATCCGTCAGTAGTAGGAATAAACTCCACCACAACTAACCAGACCAACAAAAGTGTCCTCACCCTTTTAAGACCACAGCAATTGGACCAAGGGATAATGCCAGGAGTCCTGGTAGCATGGTAGATTGCTGTTTGGGCTGCTAACCATAAGGTCAAGAGTTCAAAACCACCACAGCTCCATGGGAGAGAGAGAGGAGGATTTCTGCTGCCACGTTGATTTACAGCTTCAGGGACCCAAAGTGGGCAGGGTGTTCTGTCTTATAGGGGGGCTTGGAGTCAGAACTGACTAGATGGCAGTGAGGATGTATGAGGCCCACACATCAGACAGTGTTCTTAAGCATAGTCTATCATAAGGGGGGGGGGTGCAGAACTGGGCAAGATTTCGTTTCTGTAATGTAAGTGTGGCCACGAGTTGGAACTCACTTGTTGGCACCCAACAAAAACAAGAACAGCATATTCCTAGATGATATCATATCAGTTGCCAGACATTATACATAAGTGACCATCAGTGTTTCAGTGTTAAAAGCATGCCTCTCCCCATTTTCTATGTATTTTTGTTATTCTTCCTTGTATGTCATCAAGTCAATTGTCAAATCACCACAACTTCATACAGCTGAGTAGAAGTGACCCAGAGGGTTTCTTAGGAGTTAACCTTCATACGTGAGATTGCCAGGTCTTTTCTCTGAAGTCCTTTGAGGGGATTTGAACCACTAACCTTTGGGCTAGCAGCTGAGTGCTTAACAATTGTGCCAGCACAGCTCTTTGCTATGAAGTGCACGTATCAGTATGTAGAACAGTGTCAGCCTCCCCTGGAACTTCGTAGAGACTTATATTCCCTGGTCTGCCTCTTCAGGGAGTCCAGGCTCTGAAGATGCAGATTCTGCAAGAGGTTCTGCTGCTTAATCTAGGCCCAAGAGACAGGGCACTGCAGGAACCAGGGCACTGATAGTTGCATTTGCAAAGACCTGAAGATCAACCTAGAGTGCTCACAAAAAAGGTCAAGGCCCCTCAATGAGGTGGATTGACACAGTGGCTACAATACTAGACTGAAGCATAGCGACCCTTGAGAGGCAGGACCAGGCTGTGTTTCATTCTGCTACATATGGGGTCAGAAGGTCGCTCTGGCTCAGAAGCAACTCAATGGCACACAACAACCACAACAAAGATCAAGATTTCTGAGACTGATCGGTAAACATCTAGAGACCTCAAGACTGAAGTTGCCATGGATTTTGTCTTGCTTGAATCCACAAGTGATGCTCTAGGAGACAGCAGTCTAGCGTGAATCTGGAACACAAAACTTCTTCGAAGTGTCCAAAGCCAAGGAGGTTATTTTGAGAACTAAGGTGTGCTTGACTCAATTTATGGTAGTTTCAATCACCTCCTCTGCATGTGAAACTTGGACATTGAATACGGAAGACTGACTAAGAATCTGTGTCTGAATGATGGTGTTGGTAAAGACTACTGAAAGTATCATAGACCGCTCAAGGAACAACCCCATCGATCTAGGATAGAAATGCATCCTTCTGTGAAGCAAGACGTTGAGAGTCTTTCTCACATGCTTTGGACATGCTGTAAGGATAGACCAAGGACGTCATGCTTGCTAAAGCCTTGGACAGCAAAAACGAAGAAGACCCTCTATATAACGGATCAGCATTTGCAACAATGGCTCAGTCACAGGAGCATTTCATGGAGGGTGCAAGGCTGTACAGTGTTCTGTTCTTCGTTGGGCCTTTCTGACTCAGCACTGACCAAGCAGCACCTAGAGACACAACAAAACTCAGGAAACTCCTAGGCATAGTGGTCAAGCACGTGGTGACTCTTAGCTGGACGTTGGTAGTCTAAGCCCCTAAGGCATTTCTCAAGAAAAAGGTGACTCTAGAGAGGAAGTTAGAGGACAACCTGCAAGGCCAGGTGTGCGCTTACTTGCAACTCCGCCGAGAGAGATGCACTTCAGAAACACTAGGACAAACCTGACCCAGTAACTCCGGGAGATTTCATCCCTGATTGCGATAGTATAGATTCCAGGGAGTTTGCAACTTCACACTGAAGATGAAACCTCTCCAACTCGGTTGTAAACCCACTTCCCAAACCCTTCCAGAATCACCGGGTAAAGTTATAGCACGTGAGTGATGTTTACAATTCTACTCTACATCCAACTCACTGCCATTGAGTTGATTCCACCTCATAACAATCCTATAGGACAGGGTAGCACTGCCCCAGGAGGTTTCCAAGACTGTAGCTCATTACAGGAATAGAAAGCCTCTTCTTTTTTCCATGGAGAGATTGGTGGTTTAGAACTACTGACCTTGTGGTGGACATCTGGCACTAATTTCTTTCTTTTTTTTAAATACATCATTTTATGGGGGGTTCTTGCAGCTCTTATAACAATCCATGCATTACTTGTATGAAGCATTTTTGTACATATTTTGCTATCATCATTTTAAAAATATTTATTTCCTTTCTACTTGAGTCCTTGGTATCGGCTCCTCTGTTTTCCCTCTCTCCCCCATCCTCCCTCCCTCAGTAACCCTTGATAAATTATAACTATTATTATTTTCATATCTTACACTACCTGCTGTCTCCCTCCACCCATATTTCTGTCATTAGTCCCCCTCTGGGTGGGGTGGGATGTTATATATCAATCATCTTCCTCTCCTTTTTCCACTCACCACCCCCCTACCCTCATGATATCACCACTCTTATTGTTCCTGAGAGATTTTTCTATCCTAGATTCTATGTGTCCATAGCACTTATCTATAACAGTGTACATGCTCTGGTCTAGTCAGATTTGTAAGGTAGAAATGGGGTCATGAGAGTTGGGGAGGAAGTATTAAAAATCTAGAGGAATGCTGTGTTTAGTTCGTGCTATACTGCACTCTGGCTGACTCATCCCTTCCTCATGACCCTTCTGTGAGGGGATGTCCAATTGTCCACAAATGAGCTTTGAGTCTCCACTCCAACCCCCCTTGTTTGCATTGAAATGGTTGTTGGTTTTGGATCTTCTGATGCCTGATACCTGATCCTGGTGACACTTCATGATCACACAGGCTAGTGTGCTTCTTTCACATGGGCTTTGCTCCTTCCCCACTACATGACCATTTGTTTAACTTCAAGCCTTTCAGACCCCAGATGCTGTATCTTCTAATAGCTGGACACCTTCAGCTTTCTTCACCACATTTGCTTATACAATCATTTTGTCTTCAGCAATGGTGTCGGGAGATGAGCATCACAGAACCCCAGGTTATTAGAACCAAGTGTTCTTGCATTGAGGGAGGAGTTGAATATAGGCCCACTGGATATTTGCTACCTTGATATTTAACAGATAAATATATGTGCATAAACCTATATCCCTATCATTGTATTTTAATATATTTACATATGTACATGCCTATAGTTATACCTCTATAAACACCTTTTACCTTCTAGTTCTTGCCTTTGTTTCTTTTACTTTCCTCCTATCCCACTCATGTTCCACCTTCATTCGGCTCTCTGTAAATACTTTCATCTACACTGCACTTGGTCAAACCCCACCAGACATTCTACACCCTCCTCACGATTGATTTTTTAGATCTCTTGTTTTTCTCTTGTCCCTGAATTTGTTGGCTCCTCCTTCCCTTTCCTCCACCTTTGCCTCTCCTCTCTCCATACCGGGAACCATCGGTCCCATTATTTTCTTCTCAAGATTTTTTATCTTGCCTATCTTATATAGATAGACATGAAAAAATGAATGAAAAGAAGGAGGGAGCCTATAAATAATTCCAGGTCTGTCGGTTGACCCTTATGTATTTTTTCTGATCGAAGCTGATGAGGTGCTTAGACTTTCCCTTCTAATGTGAAGTCTATGTTTGGGATTCCTTGGGGTCTTGGTTGCTTTGCTCCCCCTTTTGCTCTGTTATGCTCCCTTCTTGTTTGGTCTTGGGTGTGTGTGTGGGGTCAGGTGGGGGGTGAGGTGGGTAGTGTAGGGGGTTAGGGCACAATTCTTGTACTGTGTCTCCATCACTGTGGATCAGTGAGGGGACATCATGTTTTGTGGTGGGGCCGGCACTATGGTTCTCTCTGTGCCTTGACTGCTCTGAGCAGGAGTGTCTTCCTTGTGCTTGGTGGGCCAGGATGCGATTCTCTCTCTCTCTCTCACTTCCTCCCCCTCTTTCCCTCTCCTTTTCCCTCTCCCCCCACCTCTCTCTCTCCCTCTCTTTCCCTCTCCTTCTCCCTCTCCCTCTTAGTTTGCTCCCCTGTGGTCTAGGCAAACCTGTCACTCTCCCTGGGCTGTATCTTCAGTGCTGTCTTCTGTAGTACAATCAGCTGAGGTGGGGGGGGGGTTGATGTAGTTGGGATTGGGGCCAGCTCCACAGACCTCTGTTAGTTCAATACTTCATGACGGTATGTTGCCCTCAAGGCTTGGTGTACCAGGTTGACTGGTCCCTTTCTCTCTTTCCTGTGGAGACATAAACACTAGCCTCTCTGTGGGTGGGTTAGTACCCTGTTCCCCACTATCCATGTCCTCTTTTTTATTTCTTTTTCCTTTCCCCTCACTTTTAGTAGGCTGCCATATGCATCCCTGGGTTGAGTCTGACCCCTGCCAGAGTGTCTGGTCCTCATCTAGGGAATTTAGGGGCTTTCCCCCTATGCCTCTTGTGCATTTTAAGCTTACCTCAGTGGACTTGTGCTGTATTTGTCCTTTTGTTCTTGGCTTACTTCACTTAGCATAATTTCCTACAAAATCTTCCCATGTAATGATGTGCATCATGCATCCATCACTGCTTTTTCAGGGATGCATAGTGCTCCATTGTGTGTATGTACTAGAAATTTTTAATCTGTTTGCCCATTGAGAGAAATTTAGGTTGTTTCCAGCTCTTTGTGATTGCTGACACTGACTCCATCTAGGTATTCCTGAGGGCTCTGATGATGTACTGCACCATTGTGACTGGGACTGCATCACATCGGGAGTCTGTCTCTCTGTATCCATGTGAGTCTCTTTCTACTGCTGGTTCTGAGTCCAACATCGATGTCTGGCAAGGCTGAGATGCTAGGACACGGCCCATGGACACCTGTGCTCATCTCAAGGATGTGACAAGTCAAAGATATTGCAGTTCAGGTTCAGGACCTGTCCCCCGCTGCTGGAGACTTCTGAACAAAGCAATGATAACCTTGCTTCTGAACAAAGCAATGATAACCTTGCTTCTGAACAAAGCAATGATAACCTTGACTTATTGATGTGTCATTTCTTTTTTTTTTAGATTATTTTATTGGTGGCTCATACAACTCTTATCACAATCCATACATACATCAATTGTATAAAGCACATTGCAACGTGACATTTCTATGTAACTATTTGCCTCCAACCCTAGGGCAAGCAGAAGGCCCTACAGTCTGGGTTGAAGGAGAACACACTCAATTCAGAATCACTCCTTTCTTTGAATGTTGAGGTTCTTAGAGGGCTTCGCAAAGGGGTCCTATCAGGGAGGCCTAAAAGGGGTCTCTGTTAGGGACTCCAGAGGCATAGCCATTTGGCCTTTCCACACGAAGGCACCTTACTGCCTCTGATACATGCAGTCTGTGTGCTCCACCAGACTGCAGTTCCCTCTGTGTGGTAATGCACTCTGCTGGGGGACAATGGTATAGCTTGTTGTTGTTGCTGCTGTTGTTAGGTGCTGCCCAGAGATGTCCAACTCACAGTGACCCCCGTGTGCCACCAAAGGAAATGCTGCCTGTGGGTCATGCACCACCCTCACGGTCACTGCGATTCCTCCGTCCATGGTGACACCCAGTGCGCTGGTCTCATTGAGGATCTTCCTCTTTTCTGATGACTCTCTACGTCACCAAGCATGACATCCTTCTGCGGGGCCTGGGCCCTCCTGACAGCACGTCCAATGTTCCCGAGATGCATGCAACCCAAGCTTCTAAGGAGTATTCTGGCTCTATGTCTTCTAGAACAGATTTGTTGTTGTTGTTATTTTGGAAGTCCATAATATGGTCATTATATTTCACTAATGCCATAGCTAAAATATCATTTATTTCCCGGTCTCCCTTATTTATTTTCCAGCTTTACATGCATCTGAGGGAATTATTGACTTCAAAATGACATTTCAATGCAGCATAGCTGGGATCTTAAAACAAAGACGGACCGACTCCAACTTTCCAAACCAAGCCTGGGAGCATGTCCATTGCAGGTACCTGGGCATCCAGGGACTCGAAACAAAACTGTGATGGTCCCATGTTTGACCTTCTAAAGAGCTCATTCTGAAGCACAGCCCACCCCATTCAACAACATGTTTATTGCTGTGATTCTGGCTGCCTTTGAGGCACTCTTCGCCCCTTGGTGACCTCATGCACAAGGGAACGACACTCTATCTTCTCTTCCTTCACTCTCCTCAACACCCAACCATACCTTTGTGGTCCACATGGGTTTCATTGATTGAATTTTGGAAGTAGACTTCCAGGCCTTTCTTCCTGGTCACTCTTAGTCTGGAAGCTCCATGACAACTTGCTTAGTATCCTAGCAGCATCCAAGACTGGCGATAGACTGTGACAGTAGACAGGTGCCTGGCTCAGGTAGGGGCTCTGGGCGTCCAGGATGGAATAAGAGAAGCTGGTGTACATGAAGAATAGTATGCTCTCAGCATTGGACAGAGGCTTATTAACCATCTTTGATATGGAGATGATCTACTCCTGCTTACTGAAAGTGAGGAGAACTTGAAGTACTTGCTGATAAAGATCAAGGATTTCACTCTTCAGTATGGATTGCATCTCAATTTAAAGAAAATTCAAATCCTTCAAAATTGGACCAGTAGGTAACACCATGATAAATGGGAAAAGTTGAAGTTCTCAAGGATTTCATCTTTCTTGGATCTGCAATCAATGCTCATAGAAGCAGCCATCAAGAGATCAGAGGACACAGCGTATTGGGTAAATCTGCTACACAACACCTCTGTAGAGTATTGAAAAACCAGGCTGTTACTTTGAGGTGTGCTAAACTCTATCCATATATTTTCCATGGCCTCAAATGCATGTGAAAGTTGGACATCGAATAAGGACGATCAGAGGAACATTGATGCACGTGGACTGTGTGATGTTGGCGGAGGATATTGAAAGTACCATGGATTGCCAGAGGAACAAACACATCTGTGCTTGCAAGACCTGCAGACAGAGTGCTTCTTAGAGACAAGGATGGGGAGAACTTGTCTCATGTGCTTTGACATGTTGTCACGAGAAACCAGTCCCTGGAGAAGGACATCATTCTTGGTAATGTAGAGGGGCATCGAAAAAGAAGACCCTAGCAAGACTGACTGACACAGTGGTTGCAGCACTGTGCTCAAACATCATAACAATTGTGAGGAAGGCGCTGGGTTTTGTTCTGCTCTTCCTAAGGTCGCGAGAGTTGGAACCAACTCGATGCTCTGTAACAACAGGACGGAAGGCAAGCATTCAAGCTCTGGAAAGCCACTTGATATGAACATCTGAAAAGTTTCTCCAAACACTTGGGAAGCGGTTCTGGGCAGGGCGTGGAGCTTTGTCCAGCTGGCAGTGGGGAGAGAGAGAGAGAACTGTAAGGTGGTCCCACCAGAGTGTAACACAAGGGATAAAAACTGAAACCAGTTCATTTCTCTTCCTTTGACTCTGAGTCAAGGCAGCCTTTTGTGTTGGGAGTAGAACTGCCCCATGGGGCCTGCCATTGTTTGATGGAAGAAGTCTTCCAGGCCTTGACTCCGCAGAGCCTCTGAAGGGCAGTTGGTTTGCAAACCGATGACACCCTCTGGGCTCCTGGCGTGGCAGCCACCCCAAACCTGTGATCATGGAGCAGGCTTTTTCAAGATCTCTTTGCCACAGGAAGGGGGCGTGGTAAAGGACTATGCTCCAGTCCATTGCCTCTTTTTCCTTCCCTCTCTATTTAATGCGCCAGCGCAAGCCCAGGCGAGGGCGGAGGCGTGGGGTCCGTGGTGCGCGAGTCCTTGAAGCAGGGGAGGACGCAGCGCGAGGCCCGCTCTGAGCTGGCGCTGACCTTTCTGTAATTGTGGGCCAGCCTCAAACTCACTGCAGGAGCGGGCCTGGGGAGGCCCTATCCCGCCTGTTGACAAAATGAGCCCCCTTTTAAAGGTGAAACAGCATTATTGATCAAAGCGTAGGGTGAGTCCCCGTTGTAAAGAAGAAACAGCTGGTGTCACCCCGTGCCACGCACCCTCGTGGGCGCAGGCACCCCCTCCCCACCTTATTAAAAACAGGTCAGACCGCATTCCGGGCCAGCCTGCAAAATTAATGACAATCTCGCAAGAAAAGGAGCAGTGTGGACCGTTGCCTTGTAATACACCGTGATGAGTCGAGCTTTTTATGAGCGGCCGAGCAGCAGGCCTGGCCAGCTCCTATTAGACACACAGCCAGGGCTGCCCCTGAGCCATGCTCCTCTGAGCCCCTTCAAAGGCACAGCCCTGCTGACTGGCTTTACACCTGAGCCAATTAGCCCAGGAGATCAGAGGAGGCCTGGAAACTGAGCCCAGCCAGCCTGCCTTTCTAGGCTTGGGAAAGACACTTGATCCCAGGAAGGATGGCATGGGAGCACAGTGGTCCCTGAAGAGGAATAGGAAGGTGAGAGGGGGTGCTGCTGGCTCAGAGGGGACGCGGAAGAAAGACCCCGCGCGCAGCCAGACTGGCATGCCAAGCGCGGTGGGTCTAGCCGTGCTCAGCGTGTTTGTCCAGCTTTGGTTGGAAACAAGGGGGCTAATTGACACGAGACAGTGTCCCGTCTGTTTGTTGCCACATCAACTATGCTGTAAGATATGCTGATTCTCGCTCCTCCTGAATAATTGAACGTGGTGCTTCCACAAATAAAACGGGCAAACGAGAGAGAGCAAGCGAGAGTGCCGCACATTCTTATAAAAGGGATGACACCCTCCTGAAGGTTGTTTGCATTTACTTATAACGATTTTCCTCTCTAGGGCGTAGAAAATCCACTGACTGTCACTGAATGGACTCAAAGCCACCTTATGGGACAGAGCGGAAGGGCCCCTGAAGTTTCTCCAAGTTGTGATCTGGATGGAACACTACTGCATCTTTCTCCTGCAGAAGGTGGGCGTGTCTGAGCCCCGATGAATGGCAGGGCTCTTTAAGGAGAAAAGTCTACATTTGAAAAGGAGGATTTTTTTGGGGGGAGGGGTGAGTCTTCCTGAAGTCCACTTTAATTTTGAAGGTGCACCCTGCTCCAGGGCTCTTGTGAGGGGTGAGGAGCTGGGCATGTCGGGGTGACTCTGGTGGCCATTTGCACCTGCTTCCCCAGAGGAGGTCTGCCTGCTCACTCCTACAAGTTGGCCAAAGAATGGGACTTACGGGCAAGGGTATGGGGAGCTCTGGCTAAGGAAACTTCTGAGCACCTCCCTGGCAGGAGGGAACAACTTGTGATTGAGACTAGGGGTGGATCGGGCTCTGGCTGTGACTCAGCTGTCACTCTGAGTACAAGGGATGGACACATGGACAGGTCACAGAGGTCTTGGGCACTGTGGAAACAGAGGTGGGTCCAAAGGGGGTCACGGGTCATAGAGTGAGGACTTTGGGGACTGTGGAGACGCAGTTGGTGCAGAGCAGGTCACAGTGCGAGGAGGTGGGAATTGCAGAGACATATGTAGGCCCACTTCAGGACACAGAGGGCAGATCTGGATATTGTGCACACACAAGTGGATCCAGGTCAGGTCTGTGGTCAAGGGGTGGTTAACGCTTAGTGAGAGGACTTTGGGACTGAGGAGACAGAGGTGATATGGAGTGGTTCTCTAGCGGAGGAGAAAGAGGCAGGCTTAGAGCATGTCAGAGAGAGGACTCGGGGACTGGGGAGAATGAACTAGACCCAGAGCAGGTCTCAGGCCATAATGTGAGGAAAAACGGCTCCAGAGCGGGTCACCATGAGAGGATGCAGGAACTGTGGAGATAGATTTGGGCTCAGAAGAGGCCACAGATCACGATGTGAGGACAGAAGTGGGTTGAGGTCGGGTCATAGTGAAGGAACACAGTGGCTTCCATGACAGAGGGGGGCCTAAAAAGAATATATTGAACAAACAGCAAAAGAGAGCTGTGTGCCTGTGCACATGTTCAAATCCCCACACACCCGGACATATTTCAGGAATGTATATGTGCACACCCACATGCCCTCATACATTTAAACATGCGTACTCACATAAGTGTGCAAACACTCTCACACCAGGTCATGTGCACAGGACTTTACATGTGCACATGCACACAAATTCACACATAATCACACAAGTGTGCACATCCATACATATGAACACAAATAAACCTGTTCATGTGCATATGCACACTCATGGGCACTTGCACAGGGCTAGGTATGTGAATGATCCATGTGTGCATACACACATATATGGATATGCACACCACACACATGCATACACACCCATGTGGATGAATATGCGCATGGTCACACATGAATGCACACATACAGAACTATCTACATGCACATACAAATCTTCATGCATATGTTTGCACAAATACACATAGGTATGAATGTGCATGTACTCACTCATGTGCACATGCATAGGCCATTTGATTTCATTTTTCACATAATCATATCATTTAAAATGGCCAAATATTACTCAGACAAAAGCTGCATGTTTAACATTTAGACCAAAGTCATGAGCATTTTCTTTTTTAACTCATAAGTCTTTCTTTACTTGATATACAATAAACCCATGTATGCAAAATAGTTTAAATGAACCACTTTAGAGACATGTGCCAGAGGTGAGCACTGGACTGCGAGTCCCAGGGTTTGCAGTTCTGACTGACTTCATTGGAAGGGAAAAGGTGGGGCTTGCTGCTTTGCCAGGAGACGCGGTGACAGTCATTGTGCTCTTGGGTTGACACGTTCGCGAAGAGCCCTGGTGGCACAGTGATTAAAGTGCTTGGCTGAGCAAAGGGTTCCAACCTACTAATTGCTCCGAAGGTGAATGATGTGACCATCTGCTTCCAGGAATATTTACACTCTTGGAAACACGATGAGGCAGTTCTACTCTGTCCCGTAGGGTCCCTGTGAGTCAGAATTGACGTGACAACAATCATGTTTGTTTGGTACGTTTCCAAATTTTGTACTTTTTGTTCAGCTTGCCTTAGATATCTTGGCCATTTTTGTCCATGGTTCATCTGTTTTGCCCATGACCCATTTGTTTTCCACCCTCATGGATTTATTTCTCACTGCCAGCAAGTCAGTCCCAACTCATGACAGTCCTATAAGATGGTAAAACTGCTTCCGTGGGTTTCCTAGATGGTAATGTTTGCTGGAGTAGAACCTCATCTTTCTCCCATGGATTGGGTAAGGATTTCAAATTGCTGCCCTTGTGGTTGGCAGCCCAGCATGTAACCATGAGGCCACACAGGCTCATGATAAATGAATGAAAGCTTGAAGCTGTTAATGATTCCATCTTGGTTGGATTCACAAACAGTGCTCATGGAAGCAGCAGTCAATCGAGTGAAGCACTCCATTGAGTCATCCTGCTGCACGAGACCTCTTGACCGTGTTGAAAATTTAAGGATGTTCTTTCAGGACTAAGGCTCACCTGTCCCAAGCCGTGTTTTTTTTTTCTCATTGTCTCAAGTTGTTGTTATGTCCCTTTGATTTGGTTCTGACTCATGGAAACCCTATGTGCTCCATCCTGTCCCATCATCAAAATTGTTCTTCTTTTTAACCCCACAGTTGCAGCCTCTATGTCAACCCATCTTGTCAAGAGCCTTCCTCTATTTTGGTGTCCCTCTACCAAACATGATATCCTTCTCCAGGGACTGGACTCTCTTGAACGCATGTCCAAGGTACGTAAGATGAAGTCTAGCCATCCTTGCCTCTAAGGAGCATTCTGGTTATACTTCTTCCAAGGCAGATTTGTTTGTTCTTTTGACAGTCCATGGTGTCTTTAATACTCTTCACCTTGACCATGACTCAAACACATTGATTCTTCTTCACTCTTCCTTATTCACTAACTTTCACATGCATATGAGGCAATTGATCATGGCATGGGTCAGGAGCACCGTATTCCTAAAAGTAACATCTTTGATTTTCAAATACTTAAAGAGGCTTTATGCAGCAGGTTTACCCAATGAAATGTGTCCTTTGATTTCTTGACTGCTGTTTTCATGAACATTGATTGTGGATTCATGCAAGACAAAATTCTTAACAACTTCAATCTTGTCTCCATTTATCATGATGTTGCCTACCGGTCCAGTTGTAAGATTTTCTATTTTATTTACTTTGACTGGTAATCCACAGTAAATCTTACAATCCTGATCTTCATCAACAAGTACTTCAAGTTCTCTCACACACTTTCAGTGAGCAAGCTGTCACCTGCATGCCACAGATTGTTCAGAAGCCTTCCTCCTATCCTGATGCTACATTTTGCCTGTGTACTGCTGTATCCATTGTTGGATCATCTTCAGCAAAAATTTATGTGCATGCGATATCAATGATATCCTTATGCAATCTGATCATTTTGTTGTGTAATCTTTTTGGAGGGTGAGTACAAATATGTGTCTCTTCCAGTCAGTTGGCCAAGCTGATGTCTTCCAAATTCCCTGGCATAGATGAGAGAGGTCTTCCATTGCTAAATTGGGTGGATGAAACATTTCCAACAGTATTATATCAATTACAAGAGCCTTGATTTTGGTATAGTTGGACGTCTTCCTTCAGTACTATTTGTTCTTGCTCATATGCCAACTCTTGTTCAATGTTGACTGGTTCTTTGGGGGATATGACTCTGTGTATTCTTTCCATCATCATTTTGATGCTTCCTGCATCATTCAATGTTTTACCCATAGAATCTTACACTATTGACACTTGAGACAACATTGAATGAGGAAGACAGAGGAAAATTTGACTTATTTGAATTATGGTGCTACTTTGGATATCTCATAATATCCAAAGTACTATTGGATATCATGAGAATAAACAATTCTGCCTTATATCTCCCACCAAAATGGTCCTCAGAAGCAAGGATGGTGCGGCTTTAGCTCTTGTATTTTGGACATGTCATTAGGAGAGACTAGTCCGTGGATTAGGACATCATGCTTGGTAAAACAGAGGGGCAGAGAAAAATAGGAACACCTTCATCAATAATAGCCTTGAACGAAACAAGGATTGGAGGATGGCACAGGTCTAGGCAATGTTGCCTTTAGTTTTGCACAATTTCTGCCTTCTGGGGTGGCTCCAAGGGGACTCCTGACCCAGTCCAAAGAGTAAAAGAACCTACAAAAAAAGTTACCATTGTTCAAAAGTTAGTGATCTGGATGTAACATTGTGAGACTGGACATCTAACTGGGGCCCCAAGAAGTCCCTGACCCAACCCATTTCAGATAACCAGTGTCCTGTCCATCTTCTGGAATGGGTATGATAGCCACTGTGAGACCCCTCCCAACAAAAAGCCCTTAAGAAGCATATGGAATGATGTCTTGTTTATCTATATTTAGACCAAAAAGATGGACCTCTCCCTGGGCATTGATATACCTCAGAGTCCTGGATACCCCAAATCATTTCGATGTCCTCAGATATCTTACTCACTGCCAATGAGTCAATTCTGACTCATAGGACCATTTGGAGTAAGGAAGGACTGCCCCTCTGGGTCTCTGAGACTGTAACTCTTTACAGGAGTAGAAAGCCTCATCTTTCTCCCACAGAACAGCTGATGAGTTCAAACTGATGCCCTTGTGGTTAGCCATCCAATGTATAAGCCACTATGCCATCAACTCTCTCAAATGTCTTGGAGCTTCCCTGAAAACGTCTCTGGGAAGATGGGCACCAGCCTCCTCTTCAGAAGAACATTATAACATAGTGTACCCAGGCCTACTACAACAGTGTTCATTATAATCTGCTGATTTTTTTATTGTATTTCCTCATAGCACATCCTAGGTAGACACTCCCACTGATAGACAGTTACCTCAAAGTTCAATAGTGCTCACTATCATTTGATTGTTCTTATTCGGTATCTCCTCATAGCGCATATGCTTAGACACACCTACAAATACATAGAGGCCCACCATTCAGCTCCATGTGAACAGCCACCTCATCCCAAGGGTGTGTGCATGTGTGTAGGTGTGTCTGTCCACATCTGCTATTGAAGAGACATGCCTTATGCTGACCACAGTTTCTTTAAGGGTGATGCTTTGTTGGTTCATTCAAATAAAGAAAGTTCTAGAAGCATATCTGAGTGGGTCACTTGAGATGAGACGTCTCCCATCAAAGGTCTGATGTGATTTTCCTTGCCATTATGCACTTTTAAAGTAGAGTCACGAACCCCTGGCCTCTTCCACAGAGCATCCGCTGACACATCACCCCAAATTCAAGGATGGGCCTGGCAGAGAACAGCTGCCTCTCCTTGTGATTAGGGTAATTGCTCAGGCTGGGAGATATTACAATACAAGAAAATAAAGATGAAATATTTTCAGCACCCTATGTACAAATAGTTCTTAAATGGATACACTTCTTTATTAAATAGTGAAAATCTTTTCTGTAGAATAGTGTTTGAAGTTTGGCTTTGAATGTTAAAGACCAGAATGTGGTGCTAAGACCCATGTTGTTAACACAGATATAAACACCACTTGAGTTTTTGATTATCTGGATCATCTGTACTGTGAGCCCACTCTTGCTCCACTGCTTTGATATCAGGGGCCAGCATACTGCAGTCTGGGATCTGGCTGCCTGCTTTCCTTTATATAGTTTCATTGGCACATAGCCATAACATTTTTTAATACAGTACCTTAGCAGTACAATGACCTAGTTCAAGAGTTACAATAAAGACCACAAGGCCCATGAAAACTGCCTGTTTACAGAAAGAGTTTTCCACTTGTTGTTCTAGATGGATTTATGTACATCCACCCTACAGACACACATACACTCATCTTACTAAGTCTTTTTGGAGTTAGTATCTCGAAGTGCCATTGGACCAGACAGGAAGCCTGTGAAGTCCTGAAGAGACAGCTTGATGAGAAGAAGCCACCCAAGAGAAATGCCTTTGCCTCTGCTGGAGATATAGAAGGACGGAGGCAATGGTGCAACACTTTGGGCACTGTGAAAGGAGGAAGGATAGGTGGACCATCTTCTCCATCCACAGGTTTCCGTGCATCTAGGAGGTGTGTGGGGAGCAGATATAGTTCTCAGTAAGGACAGTTCCATAATTTGAGGTAGAATGATACATTTGGATACAAAAAGAGATTTCAACATCAACAAGCCCCTCAAGGCAAAGCTGGATCTCTGGCAGAAGCTCCTGGCTTTTCTCTGGCTGCAGAACCCAAGTGGGTACTCATGCCTTGCAACCTAAATGCATCAAAAGGGGTACTAGGACTTCAGGAAAGTCTTGATCTTATTCGAGGGGCCCAAGTCCTGGTGAAGGGGGAAGCCGCATTGTAGTCAAGGTTGACCGATGGAATCAGAACCCTCACGCTCATGGGAAAGGAGTTAGAGGAATTTGATCAGAGAAGAGCTGGGGAAGTGGAGGCCTTGGGGGTGCAGGAGGGGGGTAGAGTGAAGTGTGAAGTTCAGAGAAACCATCCAGGCAATCCAAGAGGCCTGGAACATCCAAAAACTGAAATAGGATGTGGAAAGACACAGTGAAAAATCCCACTGGAAAATTCCTCTAGATTTTCCTCCGGAGAATTCCAGAGGCAGCTATGCCTCTGTTATTGACGGTCCTCCCTTCAGTGCCCAGTGGTAGCCTCAGGATGCACCGGGTCAGCAGTGTTCTGAGTCACAGAGAAGAAGGACCATGAAAAGGAGGCAAAGGCCACATTCACCTGCATGACCCTCTGTCCCTGCGTTTCACCGGATGACTGAGATGAAGGGCCGCTGCCTCACCGCAGCCTCCCAAACCTCCTTAAACTCCTCTTTTGGCCAACTCCAAACCCAAACCATTACTGGACAGGATCTCTTGGAGAACAGCCGCCTAGTGGGCATGTTGACAGAGTACCAGACACGGCAACTGCATAGGACATGGGTTATGACAAGCATGACAGGTGGGAGATTTGGAAATTTCAGGCTCCATGTGGCCACCTCAGAGTTTAGAAAGATTCTGGGCTGAAGCATCTTCAGATTTTGACTCTTGGAGCATGATGTTGGATAGAAAATTCAAAATACTCACTTAAAGTAGTACCTTTGTTATTCTGTCTGGATCCTTCATCAAATACATTTCCTCATTTGTTATGATGTGCTTATATGGCCTCTATAAAAAGAGCCTTTTCACGGTTTTCTGGAGAGAGAGAGCAATAATGGTGATTGCAGATAAAATGTTCATCATGCTTTAGCCACATTGGTTATTCTTTTGGATACATATATTAAATTTAGGTTATCATTTATCAGTTTTGATATTTGATGAGTAATCTATTTATAATCACAAACTAGAAGTCAACATCTAAATCTCCTGGAATCCTATTCATTCAGATGTGTTATGTATGGAAATATATAAAACATAATCAAGAGGGTACCCCAAAAGACTAATGCCCATTAGTTTTTTTGATGTGAGGGGGACAGTGAATTTGGCGTTCATTCCACCAGGTCAAACTGTTAATCAAACGCTCTATTTAGAAATTCTGAAATGTTGAATAACAGCGTGCAACAAAAAAGGCCTGATTTGTGGCAGAGGGTAGACTGGCTTTGCCACCATGACAAAGCATCTGCTCACAGAGCCATCTCAGTGTGCCTGTTTGGGGGGCGGGGGGGGAAGAGCATACCTTTCTTGCACCACACATCTTACTCACCTGACCTCACTCCATGTGTCTTCTTTTTGTTTCTGCAAAGGCAGTGGGACATGAAAGGACAGAGAATTGACAATGGTGCAGAAAAAAAAACGAGGGAGGTGCTGTCAGACATCCAAACAAATAAGTTAGAAAAATGTTTCCAAGAATGGAATTGCAGATTTGATAAATGTATGAGGTGTAATGAAGAGTACTCTGAAGGTGATAAGATTGCTTTGTAAAAAAATGCAAATACATAGCTTTGAAAAAAATTCCATAGGGGGTATTCCCGCTTGTAGATCAGGAGGATTTATCAATAATAATATATATCATGAGGTCATATACCTAATAATAGTATTTAACACACTGTGGAGGAGATTCTGACTTTTTTTTCCACAATGAAATCACGTTTCTTTCTGGGGAAGAATTTTTGTGAAAATGAATGTTTACTTCAAGAATTAGAAATATACAGGACCAGCTGATTTAGTTGCTTCCCTCTCAAATTAATAAATAAAAGTTACCAAATTCTAGCACTCATTTATTTATTCACACCGCCCCTCCCCCCCATTTCACCAGCCACACTCCAATGTGAATTTTCTGCATGATTGTTTCAACAATTGCCTGTGAAAGCTCCTCAGCCACTTTCCTTGTCTACCCCACCCAATCTTCACTTAAAATCTCCCATTGGATTTCCTTTAGCTTGGAGTCAGAACTTTTAAAAGCAACTTACCTGTATTAATTATTTCCAAAACAAAGTACTGAGGTTTTATGGAAATAAATATCTGTATTATACCCATGCTTTCCCCCCTACATTGAGTTGATATTAGATGATTGTGATGACAGGTTTGGCTATGAACAGTAGCTTTCAGTAAACATGCACCAAAACCAGTAGAAGAAGAAGTTCGCAGAGGATGCAGAGGGATGGTATTAAGGGCGTGGCTCTTTTTGGTTCACAGTTAGTCTTGGGTACCTCACAGAGAGGTTGGAGGGTACTGGTCAGTTTGGCAGGCTGGTTGTACACTGTAGACTGAGATGGTATTTGTGGTTTCAGCATTTCCCATTGTGTTCTTGAAATCATTGCTGGTTCCTCTAATCTCACAAGCACCATCAATTAGTTTTATTTCTCTTCTCTCTGATGTTATAGTATATATAATCTGTCACATCAAGTGACAAAGCACCTGTGGCAACATTGGATGAAGATGCTCACATTTCCTGTCCATAAAGATTGAACACTTCAGGCACCAGTTAATTCATCATAGTAGTTTTTAAGGCAATTCATCTATGAAGAAGATACCAGGGCTATGAACCTGTAGCTGCTACTCTGGACATGTGGATTGAAGATGGAGCCTGGGATGATCAGCACCCACATACCAGCAGTTCCAGCTGGTTGAAAATGAGATTAACACAGTCATTCTGTTTTAAATCTCAGATAACACAATCAGAACAAACTTAAAGAACAAGAATTCCTTGCTCATTTCACCTCTATTCCCACCCCGTAGAAGAGAACAAGGGAAGGAGTTGTCATTAGGTACCATTGAGTCGGTCCTGACATATAGCAACCCTGTGCACAACAGAACAAAACAGTGCCCGGTCCTAGGCCATCCTCACAATGGCTCTCATGCTTGAGCCCATTGTTCAGTGAGGGGGTCAGTCCATCTCCTGAAGTGCCATTCCACTCTGCACTGCCCCTCCACTGCACCAAGAACGTTGTCCTTCTCCAGAGATTGGTCTCTCTTGACAACATGTCAAAATAAATTAAGCCTCCCCATCCTTGCCTCTCAGGAGCACTCAAGCTGTATTTCTTCCAAGATAGATTGGTTTTTTGTTTTGTTTTGTTTTTCCTTTTATGGTACTTTCAATGTTCTTGTCAAGTTGTCCACCACTTGTCTGATGGTTTGTTGTACTGTGGTGACTTGTGTGTTGCTCTGATGCTGGAAACTATGTCCCTGGTATTTAAATGATACCACGGTCACTCAAAGTGAATAGGTTTCAGGGGAGCTTCCAGGTGAAGAACAGACAAGGAAGAAGGAATTGGCTGCCTACTTTGTTGGGAGTAGACATTGGAAAGGGGCTGAAACTCAGGAAGGTTGTGTCAGGATTGTGTGCTTTCACCGTATGTATTCCATCGGTATGTGGAGCTAATGCTCCGAGAGCTAAGCTATTTGAAGAATAACCCTGCCCGAGGCTTGGAGGAAGGCTTATTAACAATCTGAGATATGTGAACGACACGACTTTGTTGCTGTAAAGTAGGACAACTTCAAGTTCTTGCTGATGAAGGTCAAGGACTGCAGCCTTAAGTGGGAGTTGTGACTCAGGGTAAAGAAAACACAAATAAGCACAACTGTGCCAATATATGCATCGTGATCAATGGAGAAAAAATTGAAGCTGCCAAGGATTTTATCTAACTTGGATCCACAATCAATGCTCATGGAAGCAGCAGTCAAAAACTCAAACCTTGTATTACATTGTGCAACTATGCTGGACAAGACTTCCTCAAAGTGTTGAAGAACCAGGGTGTCATTTTGAGGACCAAGGTGTACCTGACCCCTGTGAAGGTATTTTCAATCCTCTCATATGCACGTGAAAGTTGGAAAATGATTAAAACTCTAGAAGAATTGATGCCAGAATGTTCTATATAACCAAGGGTAAACAGATGTTATCTCACATGCCTTGGACTTGTTATCAGGAGAGACCAGTACTTAGGTCAGGACTCATTCTGGATAAAGTAGAGAGGATGACCTTCAAGAAGATAGACTGACATTGTGGTTTCACCCATGGGTACCAACATAGCAATGGTCAGGATGATGCAAGGCCAGGCAATGTTTAATTCTGTTGGGCAGAGGGTAGCTATGGGTTGGAATCAATGGCAGTGCATTGATTTGACCTTGAATTGAAGTTTATATGTGTTCTATTTTGTTATTTTTGTTTGGGGGAGTGTTGTATGATTTTCTTTGTATGAAATCCTGTGTAGGTGAATCTATAGAATGAGTAATTAGTTAATAGTTTCTTACCATTATGGTAGGGGAGGTTGGGGGAATCTGGGGAGCTAATAGTAATGAGTTCTACAATTGATTGTGGCAATTATTTGTCAATTTTTATTATATTCAAATTATTAAATTGTATGGTGCATGCATTATATGCCAATAAAACTATTAAACAAATGATCCAAAACTCAAAACCAAACTCACTGCTATCGAGTGGAGTGAATGGCGACTCAAAGTGATCCTATAGGACAGGGTGGAACTGTGCCTCCGAGTTTCTGAGACGATAAGTCTTTAAAGGAGACGAAAGCCCCATCTTTCTCCTGAGGAGCACTGGTGGTTTTGAGCTATGGACTTTGTGGATCATAGCCCAAGGTGAACCACTATGCAACTTCTGAAATACAGGTTCGACAATGACCCCCTGTGATACCATGCCACATAGGCTTGTGGTATGCAAAGGAGGCATACAAGAAAACGTTCATGTGACCCTGCTTGATAATGGAGATGGCTTCCTTCACATTACTCACCAATGACTAAAATTTCATTTCAAGTGACAGCACTGCTTCAAAGAACTATAGCAGGGGTAAGATTGAAAGATCGTATTGTGTACATACTCTTCCATGGTACATGTCCTTTGGAGGGAAAAATAAATGTAGGGAGAAGTCTATTTATGAACTCAATTGAAAGAATGTTAGCAGGTACTCCAACACCTGTGATCCACAGATGTTAAATTATAAAATCCAAATCTGAGGGTGGAAATGGTGTCAGAGCTCTGATTGTGAGATTCCGGTGTGTAGAAGGCTAAGGATGATGGTGAAATCCTAAAACATATTTGCAGGATCTACACAGGCAATATGCCTCCGGTGACTTCCCTCTAACCCTAATGGAGAAATGGGAATAACCTGACTACCAGATACAGAGTATTGGAGAGATGATGGTAGTAGATTAACATAATGATAAATCTTAAAAACATAGTTCTATATTAAGGATTAAATGAAATAACTGCCATAATATAATCCAAAATTTACAGGTAACAAATGAGTTGTAGAATGAAATTATAAATATCAATACATTTATACATTTATACAGTAATCTATCATATAAATATATTTGTATTGTTTATTTTTAAATACGTATGAGTATACATACATAGGTAAAGTCTTCACAGTACTTCACGAGTACCCGTGTCTTAGTCTCCTTGGTGTACATTCAATAAATAGTCCAGTCCAAACAGAAGTTTCTGAGATGATCTTCCAGGAGAGTTCAGTTCAAGGCAGGGTCTGCTCTCCAGGGTACAGGGAGTGTTTGTGGGGATGTGAGCACCAAAGGACACACGTTGAAATTCCTGATAAAATTATTACATGAAAACTTGGGAAAGCTGGAAGTTGTGTAAGGCATAAAGAAAACTCAAGTATTAAAGTATTTTACACAAAAATGAGCAGTAGAAAAGTGGTAAGACTGCACCCTGTCAAAGACAGAAACTTGTGAGATCTGCATGCAGGAGTCAGGACCCAATGACGCACAGCTCTCACAGGTTCCCCGGGCAGGACTTGACTTGCTCATCCACTTCGCCATCACCCGTACTACTCTTTCTCTCTTACGCTGGATAGTTTATTTATTATTCATTTGTTATTAACTCCTGAAAGGTTGTGGTGAAATGGCACCGTCTGAAATGAATACCAGGCAGTCAGTGATTGGGACTGAACTGTCAACAAACATGGGAGAGCTTGAGTGAGACTGGGTAAATGAGATGCATGGGGCCAGAGTGGGCGGGCTCCATTCTCCCCTGTACACAAGAACTATTTGCCGGAACTTCAACCTCTTCTATAATAATCTTCCCATTGCTCCAAATAAATAAAGCTTCCTTTGAGGATTTTAATTTTTTCGTTGCTTGTGTTTTTTCTTTAGTTCTTTCAGTTTCAGATATGCTGAATGTCTTCTTCCACTTTATTGTTTTACCACTAGGTCTTTGTGTAGACCTAGAGTTATTGTTATTGTTAGATGCTCTCCACTTGGTTCTGACCCATAGCGACCCTGTGCACAACAGAACAATATGCTGCATGATCCTGCACCATCCTCACAATTGTTCCTATGCCTGAGCCCATTGACGCCGCCACAGTGTCAATCTGCCTCCTAGAGGGCCTTTGCATTTTTCACTATGCTGTGCATCAGCTTTACCACATATGATGTCCTTCTCCAGGGACAGATCTCTCCTGACAAGTCCAAAGTATGTGAGATGAGATGTTGACATTCTTGCCTCTAAGGAACACTCTGGCCTTACTTCTTCATGTCAGCGTGTCCCTTTAGCACTCGATGGCATCTTTCCTATTCTTGTCCAGCACCGCAGTTCAAATGCAACTATTCTTTTTCAGTCTTCCTTATTCAATGTCCGACTTTCACATGTAGAGAATGCAATGGAGAATACCATGGCTCAGATCAGATGTTCTTGAGTCCTCCAAGTAATATAGAGTTGGAAAACCAAAAAAGAAGAAAGCACTAAGTAAATCTGAAACTGAAAGGACTAAAGAAAATTGTCAGGCTTTGGACCAGGAATTGATGAAATACCAATAGAAATGTTCCAACCGCCTGATGAGGCACTGGAAGCACTCCCTCGTCTATGTCAATAAATGTGGGTGAGAACTACTTGGCCAACAACTGCAATCAATACGTATTTGGATCCATTCCCCCCAAAATGTGACTCAACAGAATTTGAAAATTATAAAACAAAATCACGCAATTAAAATTTCATTGAAGTGCAAAAGTGGTTGCAGCAGAACCTACAGGGAGCAGGCAGGTTCAGAAGAGGACAGGCAGCAAGGGACATCACTGCTGGTGTCACATAGATCTCGGATAAAAGCAGAGAATGCCAGACAGATGCTTATTTCTCTAGGGACTGGTCTCTCCTGATACCATGCTCAAAGTATGGGAGACAAAGTCACTCTGTCCACATTCTAAGGAGCATTCTGGCTGTATTCTGTCCAACGCCAATTTGTTTGTTCTTCTGGCAGTCCATAGTACTTTCAACATTCCAGTCTTTGTGTTTAGCGAATTGTCCAATCTTCCTTCTTGTGTGATCTTGTTGTCCTCATTAAAAACAAGGCACTAACTTTTGTCCTCCTAGTATAGTTCACACGGGTCTTGGTTTCTCAGAGGAGAGGGTTAGCCCAATCCCCTCATTTCTTTCCTGCGCAGCTGTTGCGCTGAAGGAGGGCTGCTCGGCATAGCATTGCCGCAGGTCTGCATAATTGTCGGAGAGCAAAGCATCCCCTTTTTGCACCTGAAAGTTTCTTGTACCTGCCACCCGTATGCACACACTCTGAGTAACTACACTGTGCTTGCCTCTGATCCATCCACCTGAAATTGTCCTGTTGTTGAAAAGCACAAGCCCCAGACAAAGCTAGCCATGGGTATATCCATTATCTGTGCATGCTGATTTCTTTCAATGCTTCTCTCTGTATCACCTCTAATGAGTGCCCATTGACCTGACACATGGTAGGCAACGCCAGGGCCCATTGCCTCTCAGAGTTCAGCTGACAGACTCTTCTATCTCTCGCCTCCTTAATTCCCTTGATTCCGTGCCTCTTGTGGTTTCTATCTCCTTTTTCGAGAGGGAAATGTGGCTAAGAGAGCTGCCGACCCATTTGACTTCCTAATTCTCCTCTGGAGCATCTTTGTCTTCAACAGATGTTTTCAAAAATAATTAAGTGATGGGAAGCATGCATTATTGAAAATGCTGGCTGCCTCTCTAATGCTCTCCACATTTGTATATTTGTCAGCACAGAATTGAGCGGGTGCTCAGAAATGGCATGCTATTTATTTGCAAATTATCGAAAGCTCACCCTAGCCAATTGAGGCGAGAAGCTGGCAGGACTGGCCCCAGTCCTGCAGAAATTCAACATGGCAGCTTCACCAGCATTCTGACCCCTTAAGTTAGTACAGGTAGACTAGAGAAAGTATTTCATAGACACTTATATGTATACAAGAAAGAGCTTTATATAAAATAGCAATTGTATATTGAGAAAATGTCCCAGCCCAGTCCAAATCAAGTCCATAAGTTCCCTATTAGCCCATATGTCAATATTAGTCCATAAATTCCTCTTTAGACGTGTGCATCACATGCAATGACTAAGAATGCAGGAAGACCACAAGCTAGTGAGTGGGAAGTCTTGTGAACCCAGTGGTGGTAGAGGCATCTCAACACTGGTGTGGGTCTCCACGTGGCTCCTCCAGGTCTAGGGCTCTGGCTCCATCACTGTAGCTCCATGGGGCTTGTCAACAGGAATGTCTCGAGGGAGACCAGCAGAGAGAGAGTGTGGGTCTTGCCTCCAGTGAGCTATTTATCTCCATAGCACCTCCAAATGTGGTCATCAAACTGCAACCTGATTGACAGGCTAAACTCCACCCCTTCACTCTTAATAGTCTCAAGTTGACGCCAGATTATGTAACTACCACATCCCTGCAAGACATGCAAAACATATCCTGTTGACCACCTATCGATAAAATAATCTGTGGTATTTGGACTATGTATTAATTTATTTAGATTCATGAGTGGCACAAAGGAATTATTATATTATTATTATATTTGTATTATACTACTAACCAAGAGGCTAGCAGTTCAAACTCACATAAGGACACAATGAAAGAGAAACCCTGCCTGTCTGCTCCACCAAAGACTTCAGCCAAGAAGACTGGGTGGAGCTCAGAGGTTTTCTGTACCACATGAGCTCGACCTGAATTGGAATTGACTCTGTCACAGAGCAGCAACAATCTTTGTTCATTTGTCCTTTCTTTCATTTGACTTATGGAGTCTCTCTTGGTCACTTTTCCAGTATTTAATAACTCCTCAATGACAAGTTTCATTTAATCAATTTACAAAGATCTGGATATACTCAATATATAGGAACTTCAAGGCTGGTGCATGCATGACAGTTACTGCAAAGTTACTGTTCAGGGGGAAGGGGAAGAAAGGGGATGAAGGTCACTTTTTAGATGAACACTGATCTCTGCTAAGAGGGGGGAAGAGTTTTTGGAAACAGATCATGGTAATGGTGACTAACGTGATAAATGTCTCTGAATTGTACATGTGAAGCATTTTGAAAAGGCGCATGCTTTGTTACATATACACTTACCACAATTTTAAAAAACCCAACTTGCTTGGTATGTAGTACATCTTGAGCCCTTTGGACTTGGCAATGATTGACATCTCTTTGACAAGCAATGTGGAATATCAATACAACCACTCATTTTTTAAAACAACAGGCTTCTAAGTGACTTTTAATTTTTTAAAAATGCTTCTTATTTACTGGAACCAAGTTTCAAATCCTTGCAATTCTTGATTAAAATAAATAGTGACACAATTAAATTTCGATAAGGATGCAGGAAAATTATATCACTCATGCATGAATGTTAGCAATATAAAATGGTTCAGCTATTCTGGAAATCAAGTGATCATTTCATTGAAAAACAAAACAGTTAAATATTAATTGGCCAGTTATAGTCCTAAGCATTTGTCATAAAGAAATGAAAGCATGTGTTCACAGTCATTTTCTTTACAATAGCCAAACACTAGTAACACCCTAGATGTCTGATGTTGGGGAACAATGGTTAAATCGACTGTGGTGTATCCATTCGAAGGAACCAGCTATGGATACAAACAACCATTTGGGTAAACTTCCAGGGAATTATGTTGAGTGACAAAGGCAGTCTCAAAACAGAATTGTATTTCCAGTAACAAATCTTTGGCTGTTCCCAACCAAGTCCCCACTCCCGACTTGTACAAGCATCCAAAGAAAACAAATTCACTGCCATCAAGTTGATTTCTACTCCTAGTGACCCTGGAGGGCAGGATAGACCTGTCCCTGTGAATTTCTAAGACTGTAAATCTTTATGGGAGCAGAAAGCCCCGACTTCCTCCCAAGGAGAAGCTGGTGGTTTCAAACTGCTGACCTTACAGTTAGCAGCCTAATGCATAACCACTATGCCACCAGGCACCGTAACACCCTATAAATGGTTCTGTTGCTTTAAGTCCACTCCACACATGGTAAGCCCATGCACAACACGCTGAAATATCACCTAGTATTGCACTACCTACTTGTGTATTGATGTACTGCAATTAATTATTAGATCACTATGTATTTTGAGTGCCTTACATCCTAGGAAACTATTGTGACTATATTCATTGTGAGTATTCTTTGTCTAAATTGATTTTCAATAGTAGATTGCCAAACCTTTCTTCAAAGTCGCAATCAGGAATGTCAGCTAAATGTGAGCGGCTGTGTTTGAAATGCTAGTGGCCGAGGCCCCATCAGCACAGCAACACACTGACCAGCACCGGAAGGCACGCCGACAGACAGGTAGGTGATGAGCCTAGAAATCTTGTGCACACATTATTCAAATGAATAGAAAAACATTTCAGCTTGTTTACTGTTCCTTTAGTTGTATATGGAAACATATCCTAAGTCTCTTAAACAGTGGATAGGTGGTTCTCTGCACACTCTAGTCTCTATGAGATTATGACTGCTCAAACATCACTCTGTCTGACTCGACCTCAAGTCCTCATTAAAGACATATTGGGGAGGACAGCTAAGTTATCAGCAATGTGTTTCATGACTAAGATGTAGAGTCTTTTAGGAAGGTGACAAACAGAAAATTATAATTCTTATATTCCAGCAGCTTAGAGTCCCAAGAGATCAGGGTACAGGGTTCTGCTTCGAAGTGATTGGCATCTTCTAAAATGGATTGTGATGGTGCACGTTGCCTATCTTTGTATCACTAAGTACCACTGAATTGTGCCCATGAAGTGAGTGAGTTTCAGAGTACATAAGTTATATCTCAGTAAAACTGGTTTTTAGTAGACAATCGCCAAGAGAAAGCTGTTGCTGTTACCGTTGTCAAACGCGCACGAGTCGGTTTTGATCATAGCTACCACATACAACGGAACAACACACCGCCTGGTTCTGTGCCTTCCTCCCCGTTGTCCTTAGTTTGAGCACATCAATGTGGCCGCTGTGTCCACCTATCTTGCCAAGGGGCTTCCTCTTTTTCACTGCCCTATGCCTTTACCAAGCATGACGTCCTTCTTCAGGGACTGCTCTCTCCTGACAACAGGTTCAAAGCACATGAAATGAAGTCTCATCATCCTTTCCAGTAAGGGGTATTATGATTGTACTGTTCTAAGACAATACAATCAGTATTAGTATCAATTAGTATGTTAGTTCTCCTGACAGTCCATGGTACTTTTTCTTTCTTTTTGTGAGTCCAATGTACTTTCTTTCTTTTTTTAAACATTTTATTAGGGACTCATACAACTCTTATCACAATCCATACATACATCTATTTGTGTAAAGCACATCTGTACGTTCTTTGCCCTCATCATTTTCAAAGCATTTGCTCTCCACTTTGCATCAGGTCCTCTTTTTTCCCCTCTCCCTCCCCGCTCCCCTCTCCCTCATGAACCCTTGATAATTTATAAATTATTATTTTGTCATGTCTTGCCCTGTCCGACATCTCCCTTCACCCACTTTTCTGTTGCCCTTCCCACAGGGAGGAATTCATAATGTAGATCCCTGTAATTGGCTCCCTCTTTCCAACCCACTCAGCCTCTACCCTCCCAGTATCACTTCTCACACCCCTGATCTTGAAGGGATAATCCGCCCTGGATTCCCTGTGCTTCCAGCTCCTATCTGCACCAGTGTACATCCTCTGCTCTATCCAGACTTGCAAGGAAGAATTCGGATCATGATATTTGGGGAGAGGAAGCATTTAGGTACTGGAGGAAAGCTGTATTTTTCATCGGTGCTACATCACACCCTGGCTGACTCATCTCTCCTAGGCCCCTCTGCAAGGGGGTCTCCAGTGGCCGACAAATGGGCGTTGGGTCTCCACCCTGCACTCCCCCTTCATTCACTGTGGTGAGATTCTTTTTCCAATGTATTTTCAATATGCTTCACCAACCCCATGGTTCACATACAAAGGTTTCTCTTTGGTCTTGCTTATTAAGTATCCAACTTTCACATGCATTTGAGGCCATTGAAATTATCATAACATGGGTCAGACACACCTTAGTCCTCAAGGTAACATTTTTGCTTTTCAACACTTTAAGGAGGTCTTAGGCCTCAGGTTACCTAATGCAGCGTGTCCTTTGATCTCTTCACTACTGCTTCGGTGGCCATGGATTGTAGACCCAAACAAGATGAACTATTTAGCAATGTAAAGTTTCCACCACCACCCCCACCCCACCCCCGCCATTTAGCATGATGTTACTTATTGGTCCAGTTGTGAAGATTTGGGCCTTCTTTACATTGGTTTGTAATCCTTAATGAAGTCTGCAGTCCTTGATCTTCATTAACAAGTGCTTCAGGTCCTCCTCACTTTCAGCAAGTGATGTTGTAGCATCTGCATGTTGCAGGTTGTTGATTTGGTTTCGGTGTATTTTTTCTGGAGAAGTTCATGTCCACAGTCACCATTTGTGTTGCCGAAATAAAAGGTATTTGTCACCAATAAGTCATTGGACTTGCAAAATGCTGTCACACTATCTCTAGCTTTGTTTCTATCACCAAGATCCTATTTTCCAACTACTGTTCCTCCTTCTTTGTTTCTGACTTTTGCATTCCAAATGCCAATAACTATCATTGTGTCTTGATTACATGTTTGATCAATTTCTGACTGAAGACATTGGTAGAATTCTTCAACTTCTTCATCCAACACCAGCTTTAGTGACTGGTGCATACATTTGAATAACAGTTGTATTGATTGGATTTCCTTGAAAGGAGATAAATAGAATCTAATTTTGACTATAGATAGAGTAAATAAGACTAATTTTGAAATATCCTTTTTAACATTAAATGCAGGGTCATTCCTCTTGATTGTGTCATTCTTGACATGGTAAATTTTAAGAATTTCTAATTCAAAATGTCCATGAACCGTCTATTTAAGCTCTCTAATGTCTAAGATATCAATCTTTATACATTTCATTTTATTTTTTATGACTTGAAATTTCCTAGATTCATAGTTTGTACATTCCAAGTTCTGATTAGTAGTAGATTTTTGCATCTGTTTCTTCTCATTTTGAGTTGTGCATCATCAGAAAATGATGATCCTGAAAGTTCCACTCCCACATGCTTTTTACCCCACTCATGTTACCATGTCAGCTCTACTTTGAGAAAGCCGTTTCTCTTTGGTCACATTTTGAGTGCCTGCAGATTCCTAAACCCAGAGTGTGGTTTATTAAGGGACAAAGACTTGTAGACATCACTACATACAGGTGTACACTGAGAAAGACTCATAAGGCCAAGAGACTGATTTGTAAGCTTATCAAGGAGTCTCTCCACCCCTTTCCCAAGTGTTTACTATTTCACAAGGAGGACATCAGTTACCTTCGGGCATACAGCAGGGGCCCTTCTCCTGGAAGAAGGACATAATGCTCAACAACGTAGAACGTCCGGAAAAACAAAAGGAAGGCTATCAAGGCGATGGATTGACATCATAGCATCAGCAATGGACTCTAACACAGGAATAGCTGGCGGGACTGAGCAGGGGTTTGTTTTGTTGTGCATCCTGTCCCTATGGGTCACACCAACACAGTGGCACCGAAAAACACCAACAATAGGATCACTGATATAAGGTAAAAATTAGAATATCGGTGGGGGAAAAAAGAGAAATGTTCGGTGTTGTGCATATTTAAGAGGGAGACTTTGGGTGACGTAAGTATCTAAGTGCTTGACTGGTAAGGAAAGCTTGGCAGTTCAAACTCACTGCAGGTGCCCATCAGCAGACAGGCTTGGTGATATGCTTCGGAGGGTTCACAGTCTTGAAAACTCTATGGAGCAGAATTATACCCATAACACAGATGCCCACAAGAGCTGCACCCCACTGGACGGCCCCTCAAAGTGGAAATGCGATCTCAACCCCCTTGCTGGGTTCCATGCTGAGCCTGAGCAGATTGTGCATATGACTGAACCGTGACTGTCACACTTTTCATTTGAAATAGTGCCCGGCCTAGAACCCACGGGGAAAGGCAAACGGGATCAAAACTAAAACCCATTCCATTGCCCTCAGGTTGACTCTGAACTCTGACTCATAGAGATCCTATAGAGCAGGTCGAACCATCCCATAGAGTTTTGAGGTTGTAATCTTCATTGAAACTGACTCATCTTCTTCCTGACAGGTGACTCATTGGTTCAAACCACTGAACTTTCAGATAGCAGTCCAGTGCTTAAGCCTTGGATGGCTACAGGAAGGAAGCCTCTTGGTGTAGTGGTTCAGTGTTCAGGGGCTAATGGAAAGACCCGTTTAATCCCTTTGGTGGCTCTGTGGGAGTTCCGTTGAGTCAATGGCAGTCTGCTTTCATGAAGAGTACATCCTTAGAAACCCTATGGATTGTGTTACGCTGTCCTATAAGGTTGGTGTGAGTTGTTATAGATGCAACAGCAAAAGGAAAAAGGGATGTTGGTGTTAGGTGCCACCAAGTCAGTTCTGACCCATCGTGGCCCTATGAGTAACAGAGCAAAGCACTGAATGGTCCTATGCCAGCTTCACAACTCCTTTTATACTGGACCCCATTGTTGCAGCCACTGTGCTAAATCATCTCACTGAGGATCTTCCTCTCTTTTGCTGACCCTTCACTTTACCAAGCGTGATGTCTTTTTCCTGGGACTGGTGTCTCCTCACAACATATCCCAACTATGTCAGACGAAATCTCTTCCTTTTTCTTCACTTTTCACTTCTTTTTCGTTTTCCCTATTCTTGTCTCTACAGAGCATTTGCTGGTGCAAAATGGATAGTTGGTTAAAAAAAAAGCATGGAGCTCAAGACTGGGACATTTCCCTACTCATTTCACAAGATAAATGGTTTCAAATGGGCAAGTTTTATGTTAATTTCCCCAGCAGTCTTTATGAATCTTTCTAGTAAGGGTATTTAGCTTAGCTGTTTGTCACCATGTTACATAAATTAATGAGATTTTATGTCTGAGCAATTTCCCTTTGGGCAATTGGGTCGCCTTTTGCCAAGTTCAACACCTTCTGTGATGGTGCATATCCTCTGTCTCAAACTGCATTTTAATCTTCTGAAGTCTGTGATTATTGTCTTTTCAATTGAAATCTCTCTTTTCAAAAGTGGATGGTTCAGAATCTACTTTAGAAAACTTTCTGTTCATCGAATAACTCTTAGTACATACGCAGATGAATTATGCTCAAATCCGTTCCAAACATATGGCCCATATTTCCCTGAAGAGATACACAGACTGAGAAATGTTAGGAAAAGGGAACTGCAAGAGTGGTCCTGTCTTGTTTTTCCAAACCCAAAATGTGAGAGTCGTTTGCCAGAACCCAACATGCCTTGGTTTTCCCATTCTTTTTGGCTCAAATGTGTGATGTGTCAAAATCAGTCATTCGTAGATATTAGCAGGCAGGCAGTTTTTTAAAAGCTAGGTTATAATTGTGGCCCAAATGCTATGTGTTTGAGGACGCAGTATGAGGATGAAGCAATTTGTGAAAAACTGTAGAAAGCAAAAGTTACTGGACTTCAACTATTCGGAAATTGTAAGTGGAAAGATGGATTGAATCAATTATCATTGTTTTGTTCATCAGCCCATTAGAAGCATGATGGCTTCCACTCTAACAATGGCTCATCAGCACTGGCTACCCATTAGTCTTGTGAATATCCTGTCCAAAACATACCCTGGCCCTGCTACATAGGACCCAGGCACACAGGGAACATGCTCTCTAGATTTTTCTAAGTAAATGTGTGAGGAGCCAGGATTAAGAACTGGTTGAGAGGTCCCCATGAAGAGAAATACTTGACTGTGATTGACTTGCGTCACACAAAGACTTTCAAGTTGCTTTATGGTATTATGGACAAGGTTCGGAAACAACTCAAGGGAGGGCTTGGCAATTGACATACTGCCTCTTATTTCTTTACCTAAAAGGACTGGAATTTGGGAAGCCGGCACCATGCACAAGGGAAGTACTATGAAATCCATGGGGAGTCCTGAGAAGCATTTTGTGGGAAAGTCTTCTGAGTGTGTTGTCACCCACTGAGCATGGAACTGGAGATCAAAAAAGCTGATTGTTGACCAGTTCCTATGCTCAGGATCAGAACTGCATGGTCCTGGTGGCAGCATAGTTTCCCCTCGTTGACTCTGATTGCAAAGAAATATATGAAAGCTACTTTGGGGAAAGGTCTTGTCTCCATTCCCCTCTAGATTTGACTGACTAAAGTTCAATTTGCTTGGCATGTTACTGTTGTGCTTAGGTGCCCTTGAGTTGGTTCCGAGTCACAGTGACTCTATGTACGACAGAATGAAACACCACCCAGTCCTGCCCCAGCCTCACAGTTATTCCTCTGCTTGAGCCCATCGTTGCAGCCACGGTGTCATCCCTCTTGTCTAAGACCCTCTTCTCTTTAGCTGCGACTAAAGCTTGGGAACTCTGGCGGTGTAGTGGTTCCATATTGCTCTGCTGTCCAAATGGTCAGCAGTTTGAAACCACCAGGCGCTCCTCCAGAGAAAGACAGGACTTCTACCCCCATAAAGAGTTACAGTCTCAGAAACTCACAGGGAAAGTTCTACCCTCTCCTATAGGGTTGCTATGAGTCAGCAATGACTTGATGGCTGTGAGTAGTTACTTATACTTAATCAAACATGATGTCCTTCTCCAGGGACTGTTCTCTCTTGACAACGTGTCACAAATCCAATAGGAGTAACTTCTTTTAAGACAGAAGAGACCCAGAGGGGAGATGACCCTGTGAAGTCTGAGGGAGTGATTAGGGTAACAAAGTATGTCAAGAATCACTGACAGCTGCCCAAAGCTTGGAGAGAGGCAGGCAACCAAATCCTCTCAGAGTCCTTAGAAGGAATTTACAGGGTCCCTGCCCTCGTTCTGGACTTCTAAGCCTCCAGTGCTGTGAAACTATAAATCGCTTCTCATAAAAGATCCTCAGTATGTGACCCTTAGTTTCTTCAGCCCAAGGACACAAACACAGATTCCTAGGAATAATAAAAAATAGAAAGAGCAAGGACTTCTGGATACGTGTCATTTGTATGGTGTCTAACCTGCTAAGCCAAAGTGTCCTTTAATTCTTCCAGGATCCATTTTTCTTGGTCTCTCCAACAGTGAGCGCTGGGTCTGCAGGGCAGCATGTGTCCCACGGCTGTTTGCTGAATAAATAAACCCGGTCGCCCTCGGTGAGTGCTTAAGCAGAGGTGAACAGGGGAGGTGAGCAGACACACTCTTCAAAATAAATGAGCGGTGGGAAGGAATTGTGATGAAAATAAAATAGCATCCAACGGAGTTAATCCAGTAGAGCGAAAATGGGGTCTTTCCTGCCTGACAGTCACTAAGCATTAATCACACTTTCGGCATCACCGTGCTCGACACCCAAGCTACACCCAGAGGTCCATGTTAGGTTTCTATCAGAAACACATGGTGTAAAAAAACAAGTAGATCACTCGATTGAAAATGAAGTCGGAACATTATCCTTAAAACACCACACAACTGTGTTTCCTTCCTTATGTGCCCAAGGATGGTCAGCGAACAACTTTCCATTACGCTGAATAGGAATATTAATAGTGGACATTTCTCTTAGGTTTGAAGATTCTTCTTAGCCGCAAACCCAAATATTGACCATAAAAGCCCAACCCGGATTGAAAAATGCTTGCAAGAAATTACTCCGCAGAAACTTGCCTGATTGTGCTAGAAAAAGAGTGGTCAACGAATTGCCTCTTACTTTATTAGCAGCTTGTTGATCAGCAAAGGAGAAAAAAAAAACATACAAGCAAACCAAAAGCCCACTCACTGCTTTCCAGTACATTCCACGTCATAGCAACCCTGCAGGGTGCAAAACTGCCATGATTGATCTGTACTGGAATAGAACGTGGCCTCTTCCTCCCACACAGAAGAAGGCTCCAATGGATCGTAAGATTGGCCAGTGGTTGGATTTCTGTTCTTTTTCTTCCTTGTCTTCTGGAAAAGCCCCATCATTCCTAGCCGCCTTGAGCCTTTTGCTTTTGCTGGAATCAAATGTGCCCACTTGTATATAAAATAACTGCTCCTCAGAATACACCATGTGTTCGAATTCCAGTGGAACTTGGTTATTTTTATTAGTTGCAGAATGCATCTAAACCTCCCAAACTCACTCCTCTTGAGTCGCTTCCATCCCATAGTGACCCTGTACATCAGGGTAGAACTCTGCTGGGCGTTTCTGCGAGTATATTTCTTTTAGCCTAAAAAAGTCTCATCTTTCTCCCTTGGAGCAGCTGATGGTTTTGAACTGCTGACCTTGTGGTTCACAGCCCAACACGTACCCGCTACAGTATGAAGGTTCCTGATAGAGGATCTATGTGTGTTTAAATCACTGCACATTGTATTTGCGCCACAAGACTAAAGGAGATGGGTCGACAGAGGAAGGGCAGCCATGGGCTCGAAGATATCAATGTTGGGGAGGGCACAGGATTGGACAGTATTTCTTTCTGCAGTTCATATGGTCACTGTGAGTCAGAATGGGCACAACTGCTCCCAGCATCAGCATGTCTACAACACCAATGTGCTGGCTGCTTCTGGAGCCCAACCTTGGAATCAGAGCAGTCTTAAGATTATGGAACAATTTAAGAGTGAGAAAAAAATTAAATCTATTGAAAATAGCCCTCAAATCCATTCCATATATTAATATCAAAATCATCCAATATCATTTCACACACTCTATTCTATGTCCACAGTTCTGAAAAACTTTAAATGTGATCCCATATAATTTAGCTTTTCTGAAAATCCAAGTCTAAATTAATTGTAGTTCTGCTGAAGGGAGAGGGGAAATATGGTATTAGATGCCCAAGCTAAAGTAAAATGAATTCAACTTTTTTCCCCTTTCTTCATTAGATTTTAATGGTATTATTATAATAATTAAGCTTTTCATTAATTTTTTCATGCTTATTGAGTTATAGCTCCCTGCAGATTTGAATCATATTTAACGTATAATTATGGCGGTCCATTTTTAGAAAGGAATTTGAATGTGGAAACATGGGATTTTACCTACGGTTCTTAGAAATTAAAAATGAGCAGCAGAGTGACAGAACTTCTCTTTTTTTGCACACCCCAGACGCCTGTGACTGCTTCTCCATCATGCCTGCGTCAAGCAGACCTGGATGGGCCGGGGATTGTCCCCTGCAGCTCAGACACACTGTGCTGTGATTCTGCGGTGCCACTTTGTCTCATGCCAGCAGAGCAGGGCTGCCCCACCAGGTTTGCTTGGCTGCAATCTTTTCAGAAACACGTCAGCAGAGCCTCTGGGTGTACTCGAACTGCCAACCTCTCGATTAACACCTGGTGAGTGTGCCGCTAGAGCAATAGAAACACTCTCTTATGCTGAATTTTCTAGAAGAGCAACACCAGTGATGCTTCTGTACGGCTATAGAGTGAGGAAGCCACATGTTAAAAATGGCTCACTCCATTGTAGATACGGGTTTGTCCTAGACTTTAACTGCTAAACCACTGAGATTCCTGGCCTACCCAACTTGACCCAAACCCTTAACCACCACACAGCCGAAGCTCACAACTTTATAGGCATTTGCTTCTGCATCTGCAGGAATTTAAAGCAGAATAACAAAAAGCCAAACTCACTCCCATGGGATTAACTGAGACTTTGTTGTTTGGTGCAATCGAGTTGGTTCCGACTCCTAGTGACCCTGAGGCACAGCAGAAGGGCCACACTGCCCAGACCTGGGCCGTTTTCACAACTGTCCTCCTGACAGACTCCTAGCGACCTTATGTAGAGTTTCCAAGGCTGCACATCTTTACACAAGCAAAGAGCCTCATTTTTCTCCTGCACAGCACCTGGTAGGTTTGAACTGCTGGCCTTTCAGGTAGCAACTCAATGTATACCTATGCTAACACACTATGCCACGAGGCAAAATAAAGGAATCGGCAAGTATTGTGCTTGACGTCCTCCTTTTTGGACACTACTGGGTTGTTAGCTGCTGTTGAGTGGGTTCTGACCCATAGCAACCCTACACACAACAGAAGGAAACATTGCCCTGCCCCGGGTAATTGTCACAATGTATCCAATGCTGGAGCCCGTTGTTGCAGCCCTTGTGTCAATCTAGCTTGTTGAGGACCCTCCTTTCTTTCATTTAAAGATATCTGGGGAGCTACCCTTTGCCTTGCACCAAATATCTACCACACAGCCTTGATGATGTAGTGAGTTATGTGTTGGGCTGCCAACACCAAGGTTAGCAGTTCAAAGCCACCAGCCTTTCTACTCCTGTAAAGAGTGACAGTCTCAGAAACCCACAGGTTCAGTTCTACTCTGTCCTACAGGGTTGCCAGGAATTGTAATTGACTCCATGGTAGTGAAGATTTCTTTCTTTTTCTTCTTTTTTTTTTTTTTTTGCCTTTTTTTGGTACCTTCTATTGCAAGCTACCTACAGATAAGAAGAAGGTCAATGAAGGGTGCACACAATTAAAAAAACAACTTAATTAACTTCTTAATCTATTGGTTTACTTATTTTTCAATAATGAATGAAAACGCACCAGCTTTATCCTGGAAGGTTAGTCAATATGCAGGTTTATCTAGTGGCGGGCTCCTTAGCCCCACCCCATGTCTGGTTGGGAGCTTGAGGAGTGACCGCAGGATAGGAGGAGGGGTGGGGATGGAGGGCAGAGAGATGGTTCCTTAGCCTGGCAAGGGGAGGTGCCATTGAAGAAGCTCCCGGCTCCTTAGCAAAGGGACTTTTTCCACATACAGGAACATTCCAGAATGAAAGAGGCGGAGGTGACCAGAGGAGATGGGAAAGGTTCCCCGTCTCTACACAACCAAGGGAAGCGGCACAGGCCCCCAGGCTGTTTAGTGCGGAGAAGTATAACCCAGTATAAACCCAGAATGACAGGGTTTGTGGGGTGCGGGGAAGGAGGCGCACGCATGCCATTTTAGAGTCTGGAGGTCCAGGCAGCTAGTGGCTTGTCCCAGCTCGCCCACTGGCAACGTGATAAAGCCAGCCTCTGAGCACCATTCCGGCCCCATGCCAGGCCCCACTCAGCCTTGCCCTTTGGGACAAGGGGCACTAAGGTGATAAGGTTCTTATCATTCACGTCTCATCGGAAGGATGTGGAAAGGGGAGTCATGCACACCCCTACAGATAGCCCTCAAACCATCCAGTCCAGCGATTCTGCAGGAGCTGAGCTAACTACTCAGATGGGGACCTTGGACAGGGAGAGGTGGGGAGACCCCACTTGGCCTCCTGCCAATGCCCTGGCATCTGCAGTGACCCTCAGTTACCTCCCCAACACCAAGTCAACCACTGGAGAAAAATGAAAACTTCACAACAGACTGTAGACTTTGCACATCTCCTTTCCTATGACTTTATGCAGAATCGACCATGTTTAGCATTAGAAGATGTGGCCATCAGGACCGAAAGGAGGACCCTGCCCAGAATGACGTTCATGTGCGCTGTGTCCTGTGGGCTGCATTTTCTGTCTTCCCGAGGAGGCACCAGACAGTGTCAGACCAGCTGCTTGGTGTGACAGGAGAAGCCCCAGAGCTGTGGCTGGTAGACAGTGTCCTCTGAAGGCGACAATCAGAACAGGAGGAGGCAGCCAGGCTGGCCCGCACAGGGACATGCCTCCACCCTCAGAGCTGCCAACACACCCGCTCCCGGTAAACCGTACTGCCCGATACCCACACTAGAGGCAGGTGGCCAGGCACCTGGACTCCACAGAGCTGATTTTCATGTTTCAGAACATGCATCAAATTCTGCCTGAAAGTAGATATCAGTTTCGCATTTTAGAGTCTCACAATTTTTATAAATGTATGAGAAACAGACAGAGACAGTGTGTGTGTGTGTGTGTGTCTACACATGTGTCTGATTGACAGCAGGCACCCAGACACTACTTTGAGGTCCCTGTGGAGGTGGAGTCTGTGCTGTCCAGCCTCTGCTAAGGTTGTCCCTAGTGTGCATGTTTGTTGGCAGAGTGGTGGTTGTGGGCGGGTGTGGTACTTTCAGTCTATTCTCCTGAGTTTGAACCCCCCACCTCCGCCTCCACTCTCTTCCTAGAACATCCATAGATGAGCCTATTCTTTCCCTACAATCCTCATCTCTCGCTCTGCATAGGGCAGTGGGCAGGCCTGAGTCCCCCAGTCTCCCCCCATGCCAGCCGCCAGGGGACCTGCTCTGCCTCCACTGGGCCTGCCCACCGAACATCCTTTGGGTCATGTGCGCCAGACCCCACCTGCCTCAGATGCTGCTCCAGGCATCTCCGTGCTACGGCTTCAGGATTGCTGGCCTGCTCAGGAACAACAGAACAGAAAAAAACACGGCAGAAAGCATTCCAATGACGAAAGAGCTCCATGCCCTGGGATGCTCTTTGCAAACTTATTTCCATCTGCAAAAAGGGGAAAACACCCCTGCCTGGCTCATAAATACTGGAGCAAATTAAAATGTCCCATGCTTCACCCATGTCACAGATCCAAGATCAGTAAGTGGGCAGACGCCACCAGCCTGGAGAACGGCAAATATTCTGAATAGCTTTTACTTGTTTTCCCATAACATCAGCACATGATTGAAAACATAGACAATTAAATATGACTGCTTTTCCTGTTAATCAGTTTAAGTTTAAAATAGCCTTCTAGCCATTTTATTATTGACGTCAAGCGTAAAGAGCTATATTTAGTTATATTGTTACATACCGAGCATTAAAATGGTTTCATGACATATATGGTGTTTTGAAAATGTCATTTTATTTACTTCCCCACATAGGGATTGGTATCCTATGTTATAAAGTATAATTTCATATATTTTTATTAGCCACTTGGTATAAACATTACATCTGATTTCATAAATACCCTTGGATATTTGGGTTATTGGAACTCTTATTGATCTTATTATGAATAAATATGTCCTAACTCATTTTTAGCTCCATTTGTCCCATAGTACCAACTTTAGATAATAAAATGGCCTTACCTGCAGATGATTCAGCAATCGTTGCTGTTGTGAGGTGCGATTCCGTGGGCTCAACCCCTCGCAGGAGGATGGGTAACCAAGCGAAACGCTCCACCGTCCTCACACTTGTTGCCGCGTTGTCACAGCCACTGTGTCCACTCATTTTGTTAAGAAACTTCCTCATTTCTCCAACTCTCTTATTGTATCAAACATGATGCCTTTCTTCAGGGTCTGATCTGTCTTGATAACTTGCCGAAAGTTTATGAGACTAAGTGTCCCCACCTTCCCTTCCAAGGAACATTCTGGCAGCACTCCTACCAACACAGAAATCTTTCCATCCTTCTCATCAAACCAGAATCCAAACTCGCAGCCCTCAGGCTGATTCGGACTCAAGGTTACCCCTGTAGGACAGAGCAGAATGGCCTCCGTGGGTTCCACGATTATAACCCTTCATAGGAGTGAAAGGCCTCCTCGTTCGCCTGCAGCGTGGCTGCTGCTTCCTGACAGCTGTCTTCGGAGTTGACGCATAGAGAAACAAAAAAGAAAAAGTTAAAAAACATGTTTTATGAAGAACTTCCATGAGAAAAACACAATAATAAAACTCTCAGATACAAAAACTTGAAAAGGATGTTTGAAAACTCATCTAGTAGTTCAGTTGTAGAACTTTGGCCAAGGATGAAGGGGAACCACTGAAGCTGTGAAGGAGCAGTCTGCTTACCTCCAGACTGTCAACGTGTATTTTCTAAGGTTAACGATGCAATAAACGACCACAGACGAACAAGCACTGTGAGGGAGTAAGTGACCTGCAGAAGTAGCTTGCAGACCGGTATGTCCAAATGGCTCGAGGCACACGAAGCAAAGCTCAGTTTGAGAGGTCCACAAGGGCATTCAAATTAAGGTCACGGTGTCAAAATCGGCAAGAACACTCCAGACGGCATTTGATCCAGGCTTGGCGAGGGAAGCCCTCTCTCATTACTGCTGTTAGAAATGGAGAGTCTTAAGGCAGCTTCTGGCAAAATCTACTACAGTGAAGAAAGCAGATGCAGGTTGGTTCAGTAATCACACTTTCAGAGGGGTATCCCATGGGCTTTAATGTGCCAGAGAGATATAAACAGGTGTCCCATTGGTTTTGGCAGAAGGCTGGAAGCAGAGTGAGCGCCCATCATCAACACCTTGTTATACCAGTGATGAACTATGATCACTAAAAGGGACAAAATAGAGCTGAGCCAAATGACCTAACCTGGTGGTTAGGGAGTGTTTCTGTCAGCCTGTCCTACTCCACTGGCTTGCGTACTGTCACGATGGTAGGAGCTATGCCACTTGTATTTCAAATATGAACTGGGCGGTCCAGTGTGAATGATTTTAGCAGAGCTTTCAGACAAAGACAAATTAGGGAAAAGGTAGTCTTCTTAAAAGCTGTCAATGCAAACCTTGTGGCTCACAGCAGAATATTGTTCAATTTGCTTGCTTTGAACATGTTCTCAGAGAGTTAAATCCTAGAGCAGGACCTCAGGGTTGATGGAGTTGAGAATGAGCAAAGGTGAGAGAGTCTTCCCATGAGATGGAATGGCGAAACTCACGGACTAGAGACTAAACTAGACAGAGGTTTAAATACAGTTTATGGAGTGTGAAAAGGCATTCAACACTGTGGACCATTGCAAATGACGGATGCCTTTGAGAAGAATGGGGGCATTAGAACCCTTCATTGTGCCCAGGTGGAACCTGTACATGGACCAAAAGGCAGTTGTGCAAACAGAACAAAGGAATATGCCTGGTTTAAAATCAGGAAAGGTGAGTGTGCTGGGATTGTATCCTGCCATCATATTTTTAAAATAGGTATAATGATCAAATAATCATTGAAGCTTGACTATATGAAGAACAATTGGGCATCAGGTTAGGAGGAAGGTTTATTAATAATTTGTTATACATGGATGGCACGACTTTCCTTGCTGAAAGTGAGGAAGGCTTGAAGCACTTGCTGATGAAGATCGAAGATTGCAGCCTTCAGTGTGGACTACAGCTCAAAATCAAGAAAATGAAAATCCTCACACCTGGGCCAATAAAGTAACATCATGACACTTAGAGAAAAGATTGAAGTTGCCAGGGGCTTTGTCTTGCTTGGCTACATAATCAATGCTTATAGAATCAGCATGCAACATATCAAATGACACTGCATTGGGTAGGTCCTCTGTTTCACAAGACCTCTTTGGAGTATGTCAAAGCATGGATGTTCCTTTGAGGACTAAGGTGCACTTTACCCAGCTATGCTATGTTCAGTGGCTTCATATGCATGTGAAGTTGGAATCCAGGCAGGAAGAAGAATCCATGCATTTAGATTATGGCGCTGGTGAAGAATCTCGAAAGTACCATGGGTGCCCAAAGAGCAAATGAACCTGTCTTGAAAGAAATACAGTCCGAATGCTTCTTAGAGACATGGAGGGTGAGACTCCATCTCATGTCCATTGGGCATATTTTCAGATGAGATCATTCCCTGGAGATGGACACCACGCTGAGTAAAGCAGAGAAGCAGCAGAAAAGAGGAAGACCTCTGGCAAGATGACGGACACAGCAACTGCATTGATGGGCTCAAACATAAGTACACCTGTGAGGATGCTGCAGGACCGTGTAATATTTCGTTCTGTTGACACAGGGTCACTGTTTGTCAGAACTGACTGACAGTGCCTAACAACAGCAACAACTAGCTGACTGCTGCTGGCAATAGTGAGGATGACACATGACCTGGCAACATTTCTCTCTGTTGGACATAAGGTTGCCGTAAGTGTGAGTCAACTAGATGACAGCCTCTCTACCTACTTATCTACCATGTATCCATGCATCCATCTATCCTTGCATCTAGCTACCATTTATCTAGGCAATATGAATCTATGTGTAAAAGCAAAATGAAAAAAAAATGGAAATTCTATATGTGGATTAAAATGTGCAAACAATTAATTTTGTGAAAATTTAAAAAGAAAATTTTGTATAATTACATCTAGCTTATAAATTATATTCTATATGGTGATGTTTAGTCACTTTTATCCTTATGCCTATAGATTTTAAAATGTATCGATTTGTGTCTACTTATGTGACTGTGACTTTAGGATCATTCATTATCAGCTCTCTTTTGACAGGAGTTTAGATTAGTTTTCCTCAGCAATTGCCTACTATCAAATTGAAGTAGACATGATGAAGGTTGCACTATCTCTATGTGTGTTTCATTGAGCGAAACCTTGTACCATGAGAAGGGTGGATATTTAGAGACAGCAAAATTGAGAAAACCAGCCCAAAATGAACCTTAATGTTCTGCTTTCTTCTGGTTCAAAATTCCACTCTTGGGCTGATGATCATAGAATTCAGCTCTTCGAGGGCACAAGGGGGCATTGTTAATAATTATGGGCCTCAACTAATGGATAAGCGCATTGTCATTGGGTAGATTCCAACTCGTGGAGACCCTCTGTGTAACAGAGTAAAGCTGTTCTTTACAAAAGCACATTATCAGGCCTTTCTTCCACAGTGCCATTGGGTGGGTTTGAATTGACAACCTATAGGTTATAACTCACTGTCATCTAGCCGATGTCAACTCATAACGGCCCTATAAGACATGGTAGAACTGCCCCTGTGAGTTTTAATACTGTAGCTCTTTACAGGAGTAGAAAGCCTCATCTCTCTCCCTTGGAGCCACTTGTGGTTTCAAACTGCTGACTTTTCAGCTCACAGCCCAATTAAGCTATGCCACCAGAGCTCCCCAGAACAAATCACTTCTGCCATCCAGGGACAGCCACTGTGGGACAAGAGGCTTAAATGTGACCACAGTGCTGCTCGGAAACACCGGTAGTGAGCCTTCAATTGCTTCCAACATGTCTGAGGGATAGAACGACCACGAGAATAGGACATCGTTATGTGTAGAGGGACAAACAAAACGAGGAATGCCAAAGATGGATTGACCCAACCTTGGGCCCAACCATCCAAACATCCTGAAGCTGGCTCAGCATCATGTTCCTTCCGTTACACACGAAGTTCCCATGCATCAGAACTGCCTCGATGGTAATGGACACCACCAAGCTCTGCTTTGTTTTTTAGTACAGAGCATGACATTGTCTATATCGAAATCTACCTATACATCCGGGCCAGGTTAGGCACCAGCACTACCTTGAATAACAGCACTGAAAGGGTAAAACTACTGATGGAAAATAGATTTCGTTAGCTGACCTCTCTTTCTTCTTTGGGCCAAGAGAGGTGAGACTTTTATATTAACATATAAATGAAACCTGAATCCCAGTTGGTAAAATATTTGAGGAATACTACCCCTTCCATCAAAGAATGGCTTGTAAGTTGTTTTATCTACTGAATCCTTACCTGCATATTCTCAGTATCTTATTTTGAAAGATGCATGTTATACCCAAGCACAGCATACAGAGGGCACATGTGCAATAATTAATACCTGTGGCAGGCAGGTTTGACACAGATTTCTATGCTGAATAGAAAATGCACAGACTAATATGTTTTCGGAAAACACGCTGAGATAGCACAGAAAGTATTTGTTGGCATTCAAAGTGCAGCAAATTGCTCACAAAACAAACTTCCACTTGCTCCTCTGTAGGAAAACGATCAAGCAAAGACATGTGCCATTTCTCACAACGGTAAATAAAAAAGGGAACCTCTGAGCATGTTTTTGGAGGAAGCATGTCTGTTTGTCTGCCTACAGGTATTGCCGGGAAGACCTCGGGGACTATACCTCCCGTTACTTCCCTGGAGCCTCAAGGAATGAGTACAATGGAAATGACAAGTTGGCTTCCAGTCTAGGACTCAACCGTGTTGTCAGATGCCGCGCATCACTTCCAACCCACAGTGGCTGTGATAGTTCATAATCTGTTCTAATTTGGGAGAATTAAGAGTGAAGGGGTGGAGTCTAGTCTGTCATTTAAGTCGTAGTTTGATGACCTCACTGGGGTGGGACACATGCTCAGTCCCTGCAATACATTCTTGTTGATAAGCCACATGGAGACAGGCTGATGGCAGCCAGAGCCTCAGAGCTAGAGAAGCTATGTGGAGACCCCTGCCACCACTGAGATGCTTACAATGCCACTGGATCCACAAGATTTCTCAGCCACTGACTTGTGATCTTCCTGCATTCAGCATCATTGAACGTGTTTCATGAGTCTGAAGAGGACTTTATCGATTGGTATCAGCCATATGGGCTAATATCGGGCTTATGGATTTGATCTGGACTGGCCTGGGATGTTCTCTTAATATACAATTACTCTTGTCTATAAGGCTATTTCTTATACACATATGAGTGTCTATGAATCTGTTTCTCTAGTCAACGTAGATTGACAGAGCGACCCCTGTGCACAATGGAACAAAGTACTATCCAGACCAGCAACATCCTCAAAAATGCTCCTATGCCCATGGTGGCAACAATGTGCCAATCCATCTCGTGGAAGCCCCTCCTCTTTTTCACTGCCCCTTTACTTTACTATGATGTCGGTCTCCAGGGACTAGTCTCTCCTGACAATATGTCCAAAGTATGTATGACAAAATCTTGCCATCCTTGCGTCTAGGGAGCACTTGCCTTACTTCTTCCCAGACAGATGTGTTTGTCCTTTTATCAGTCCATGGTACTTTCATGATACTTGTCCATCACCACAGCGAATATGCATCAATTCTTCTTCACACTTCCTTGTCCAGTGTCCAACTTTCACGTGCATATGAGACAACTGTGCTTGGATCAGACACACCTTAATTCCCCAAATATCATCCTTTCTTTTCAACTAGGTTCAACCATAACCAAATCAATAAATAGAACAATATCCAAAGTTAATTTAGCTGATGCATATATCTTGTAAGTACATTTCAGACTCATTGGAATGTGATTTTAGTTCCAGACCAAGAAGTAAGACAAGAAGGGTTCAATTCACCTCAGGGTGAACCTGTCGTTTCTTTTTACTATCCAGTTGCTCCTTAACCTACTTGCCTTCATTATTCTGTCCAAGCCTGGTTTTCAAGGACTTTTGTTTTGTTTCGTTCACTGGACATAATAAATGAATGATTCTGATATATCAGATGACAGGCTCTTAAGGATTCGATTCTCCACAAGGAAGACCCTGCACCCACATTGGAACAATTCTTCAGGTACCCTCTCATGCTCCAAGGATCCATGGTGGTGTAGTGACTTACATATTGGGCTGCTAACCACAAAGTCAGTAGTTCAAAACCACCAGCTTCTACTCAGGAGACAGATTAAGCACCAATTCTGTGTTCAGACTCAAAGCTTGTGGGCCCCTTTATGTTCCAGACCTGCCTCTATTTACCTTGCTCCCCACACACAGAATACGAAGATTCTGTTCCTCTCAGGTTGACCAGGTTGGGAGGTGGGGTGGGCGGCTTCTGGAAAGGAGAGGACATCTGTCAGATCCCATCACCCTTCACCTCACTAAGTTGCTGACTAATTTGTATTAGAGGAGAATGAGAAACACTTCTCTGTCGTATGTCTCCTTCCTTTCGGTGGTAAAAGCAAACATACTCAGTCAATCCCAACTCATGCTGTTGTTGTCAGGTGACATTGAATCAGTTCTGAACCGTAGCAGCTCCATGCACAGCAGAACAAAACCCTGCCAGACCCCGTGCCATCCTAACCATCGATCCTATGCTTGAGCCCATGTTGCAGCCACTGTGTCAATCCATCTTGTTGAGGGCATTTTCTTTTACTGCCCTTGTACTTTATTAAGCATGAGGTCCTTCTCCAAGACTGATATTTTCTTACATGTCCAAAGAATGTAAAATGAAGTATCACTATTCTTTGCCTCTAAGGAGCCCCCTGGCCATATTTTGGGCAAGACAGATCTGTTTTTTACCTTTTCCATAGTCCATGGTACCTTCAGTATTCTTCTCCAGCACCGCAATTCAAATGCATCAAATTTTATTCTCTTCCTTATTCAATGTCCAATTTTCACATGCATACGAAGCAATTGAAAAGACCCTGGCTTGGGTCAGACACAACTTAATCCTCTAAGTAACACCTTGTTTTTCAATACTCTGAAGAGGTCTTAAAGAAGATTTACCCCATGCAATGGGTTGTTGGATCTCTTGACTGCTGCTTCCATGAGCATTGACTGTGGATCCAAGTAAGACAAAGTCCTTGATAACTTCAATCTTTGCTGCATTCCAAGTCATGATGACCTCATATAGGCCTCATAAGGTTTTCAAGGTTATGAGTTTTTGGAAGTAGATCCTTGGAGGCACCTCTTAGTGGTGGTATGCCAGTAACCCTTGAGTAGCCGAGCTATTAACTATTGGCTTCACTTGGGGCATGCAGAGGAGAGGGTCTATCTGTGGAGTAGTAAGCTACTCAGCAGCCCACTTCCGTGGTGCCATATGCCATTAAGCTCAAGGAGGGTAGAAGTATGGCCCTAGGACTGGTGCTCAGGTCATGAAATTTCATGCTGGAAGAAAGCACACTCTTCTTTTGTTAGATTTTGAACAGAAGTAGCTGCAGAGAGAGAATGATGGGCCGCATACCACCATGTGCTTATTTAGCCTGATTGCAAAGGGGTGCTGAGGAGGGCTGGCTATGGTTCAGAGTCTCAGGAACCCACCCACGCATCCAATCTCATGCTCCCCAATGCACATGTATCTGTGACTCCTAGCTGGTGTCTAAGTCTTTCAGCAAAGCAGCAGGAATGCCTGCCAGAATTTTCAGAATATTAAGAAGCTTAGTAATGAAGCTTTTAAAGTAGCAGTTTGTTTTCCCATGCATTGCCCTCCCCCCTCCAAGAAATGAGAGGCCATAAGAGGATGGGACATGCAATCAGGGAACTTCCATTTCACCCTCTGAAGTTCAATTTCTCACATGCTTGTGTTGTATCTTGAGATAGCTCTACTGTTCGGCCAGACCCCCTCACATTCTTGGACTGGAACTGACTCACTGTCTACCATGAGAAAGTCCTTGACTCTCAGTAAGTCATACCATCTCCCTGGGTCCACTGCCAACATATGCAAAAGGCACCAGGGAGTTGGGTCAGCTTCTCAAAGGTGGGGCTGAGTCAGAAACACCTAAGGAGTCTGTTATAAAATGCTTGAGTGGAGGATGCTGCAGAGGTTCACAAACACACCCAAGAACCACTGAACTTGACTGACTCTCCATAACTAAGAATATCCTGGCTGAAGATGATGAAGAGCAGTTAGTTGGCATCACTTCCACCTAGAGCAGCCTATTCACTGCCTTCTCTCGCTCTCTCTCCTCTTTAATACTTCATGTATATGCCAAAGCCTGGTGTCCCCAATTAAGTATTCACTTCCCTACTTTTTTCTTATTGTGCCAAACGGTGGTGGCGTCTGTGATGCCATGATCCTGGAAGCTAGGCCACTAGCACTTTTAAAAAACCCCAGCTTCGCCCATGGTGCACAGGTGCCTTTGACCCTTCCATACTAGGGAAAAAGGCGCGCTGGTGCACTTTCAAAAATAAGCCGACGAATACTCTATGGCCCCCTGTTAAACAGTGTTCAATGTAGTACTGGAAGATGAGAGCTCTAGGGCAAAAGACCCTCTAAATATGCAGTATCAATGACAATGAACTTGAATATATTAAGACTTACAAAGATGGTGTGGACCTGGGCAGCTTTCCCCACTGTTTTTCATATGAGTGAAAGCTAAATCGAAGACAATGAACAGAGCACTCAAGAGACAAACACCAGTCAAGAGACCAAATGGTGCACTGCCTTGGGAAAAAACTGCTGCACAAGACCTCTTTACAAGGAAGAGGGCACAGTTACTTACAACTAACCACCCCTCAGACATAGCAGCTCTCTGAGAATGGGCTAGAAGATCTGCCAAACCAATATTCCTGTACAATCTGCTGCCCCTATCCTTTCACTCCATTAAGTGGAAATATGAACCATATTGATATCTTCTCTTTAAGTATGAGTGAAGAATGAAGGTCCTTCCGTAGAGCACAACATTTGCCCTCAACTACTAACCAGTGTACATTCTAAGCTCTACAGATTAGAAAATATTTTGCAGCCATTTCTCTTTGGAATATATGCATATGAATTTAGGAATAGTGGAAGTGATCAAAAATGAAATGAAACATGTGAAGATTGATACCCTAGTCATTACTGAGTTGAAGTGGACTGGTATTGGCAATTTTGAATCAGAAAATAATATGATTTACTATACTGGGAATAAAAAAATCTAGAGGAGTGGTGTGGCATTCACTATCAGAAAAGAAGTTACTAAACCCATCCTTAAGTTCAATGCTGTCTGTGATCAGATCATATCTATCTGCTGTCAGTGAATCCAGGCAATTCAACTCTTATTAAACTTTATGCACTAACTACAAAGCTAGTGATAAAGAAATTAAAGAATCCTACCAACTACTTCCCTTAGAAATTGATCAAACATGCAATAAAGATGCATTGATTGATAGTGGTGACTGTAATGTGAAAATTGGAAATAAACATGAAGAAAAATAGCTGAAATATGGACATGGTGATAGAAATGAAGCTGGAGATCCCATGATAGAATTTTGCAAAACCGATAAAATGTTCATTGCAAATACCTTCTACAACAATACAAAATGTGATTATACACATGGACTTCCCAGATGGTATACACAGAAATCACATTGACTACATCTGTGTGAAGAGAAGATGGAAAAAATCAAATCAGGAAAGGTGTGCATTGGGGTCATTTCTTCTTACCATACTTATTCATCTACATGCTGAGAAAATCATCAGAGAATCTAGGTTATATGAAGAAGAGTGTGGCATCGGGATTTGAGGGAGGCTTATTAACAACCTATGTGTGCAGATGACACAACCTTGCTGGGGAAAGGGAAGAGGACTTGAAGCATTTGCATATGAAGATCAAGGACTGCAGCTGTTGGTGTGGATTACTACTCAATGTCAAGATCAAAAGGTATCATCATGATAAGTGGAGAAAAGGTTGGAACTGTCAAGGATTTTTGTCTTACTTGGATCCACAATTAATGCTCATGGAAGCAGCAGTCAAGAGACCATACACACAGTTCCAAGTCTAACTGTTGTCTGACTCAGAGTAGAGTGTCTCTGTTAAATAGTGAGCAGGCCCTGTTATAATCCATCAACAAGTTGCATTAAGTAAACCTGTTGCCCAAGTCCTCTTTAGAGTATTGAACAGCAAGGTGGTAATTTGAGGTCTCAGGTGCTAAGGTGCGCCTGACAGAAGCCATGGTACTCTCCATTACATGATATACATGTGAAAGTTGGACAATGAATAAGGATACTGTAGAAAAATAGATGCATCTGAATTGTGGTACCGGGGAAGAATTTTCAAAGTACCATGGACTGATAAAAGAACAATCCAATTTGTATTGGAAGAAACAAGGTCGGAGTGCTCCTTAGAGGCAAGGATGGCAAGATTTTGTCTTACATGCTTTAGCCTATTTTCACGAGAGGCCTGTCCTGTAGAAGAACATCATATTTGGTAAGGTAGGGGGGCAGTCATAAAGAGGAAGTTTCTGGATGAGAGTTGATGCAGTGCCTGCCTCCATGGGCTCAGGCACAGGAATAATTCTGAGGATGACACAGGATCATGTAGTCTTTCGTTTTATTGTACGTTGAGTCACTATGGGACAGACTTGGCTCAATGGCATCTAAAATAAATACCTCAGTGGTGAGGTAGAATAAAAGCCTGGTTAACTACTTCTGTAAAGAACACAGGTACGAAAAAAGAAAACCCTTATAGAGCTGATCTACCACATACAATGTTGATAGGGTCAGCTTGAGTCTGAACCAATAAAATGGAAAAATAGAGATTTGGCCTGTTTTGTTGGTGGGTTTTGTGTTCTTTGGGGGAATGTTGGCTACAAGAATAAAACAATACAAATAAGAGGACCAGGCCTGTTTGTGAAGCAACGGATGGCACTCTCCTTGGGCTGGTGAGTCTTATAAAGTGTTTCCAGTCAAGTCTACAACAGAAATTCCTTCCTCCTTCCTCCTGTTGCGTTTTCCCACAGAACCCTCTCACAACATCATGGAAAGGACCGTCCCCAACACTGGGACCCCATGGCTGTGTCCTTGTGTAAGCTGACAACCGTGCTCTTTAGTAAGCATTTACGAGCTGACAGTCACGCTGGCCTTCCTGCAGAGCAGAGTGGCTGGCCTGGCCGGCTCCTGAGAGACCTGCTACCTGAGTGCACTTGGCCAGATGGATGCGTCCAATCAGACAGGTGCCACTTTGTGTAGTGACTTTGTTTTGGCATGCCCGAGCTGCTCATGTCAATAGATTATTTAAAGGGAAAACAAAGTCATAACACAAGCCTGACTACAATGCTCTGTTTTGCAGGTTACAATGTTTTGTTTCCCCCAATTGTGTTCACAATGGACAGCTTCCAGGAGGATGGCTCTTCTCTTTGACGCACAAAGAGAGATGCCTTCCCTAAACCCTCTTCTACAAGCCCCCGCTGCCATGCCACATATGTCTTCAAAGGCCACTTCAGGCTTTGGCAAATTCTCCCGGGCACTAAGCAGTTTGCTAAAGAAGGCTGCTTTGCAGGTTGAAGAGCAAACACAAATGGATATTATTCCTGACATCCTGCGGACTTGTCTCTCGCTGTATCTCGAGAGAACCCAGGGCCTTGGGGGCCTGTGCTTGCCCTGCTTCATTTTTAATGACTGCCCCTGTAAAACAGGAGGAGCAAGATGTTGTCACCTCGGCGTATTCTATCCCTGATCAAACACTGCTTGGCAGCTGGTCTGAATTCCCCAGCTCTGGATTCAGCAGAGAGAGGAAGATCCATTCCATCTTCCCTCTTAGCCTTCTGCCATGTCGAACATCAGAATGCAGCTCTCACCCTCATTCTCTCTTGTGGTTGTGGTGGTTGTGTGGCTGTTGCCATCCTGCCGGTCCCAACTCATGATAACCTCGGGTGCAGCAGCAGGAAATGTTGCCCCGTCCCACACCAGCTTCATGATTGCTGAGCCATTGCCGGGGTCATGGGGTCAAGTCCATTCGTGGAGGCTTTCTTCTTGGACCCTTCCACATTGCCACATAGGATGTCCTTTTTTTCCCAGTGATGTTTCGTTCCTGCTGACTTGTCCAGATGAAGCAAGACTTTTGTAATAGCTGGAAAGTAAGGGGAGCTTGCATGTTAGAAGGCAAACCCCCGCTTGCAGATACATAACCGAAACTCCAAATGTGGACCCAAAATTGGCCCTTCAATCTCTTTTCCTTTGTGCCTCATGCCAGTCCAACTGAGAGATGCACACGGAGATCTGAGGCTATCTTCTGAAGCGGTCGCTGTGAACAGGGTAAATGCTGTTTCAAAAGTCAGAGGAGTCCGGCAAGTGCCCAGGTGTGCAGTCTCACACAACACGTCTGTCCACCCTGTGCTTGCCTAGATGGGGATTCATTCAGACCCCACCTCAGCACACTACTCATAGCTTGTGGAAGGGTTTCTCCACTAACAGGGTTAAGTGTCTGCATGTTTCAGATTTACTCATTGCGGACAAACACGGAGTGAGCAACCCTGGAAGATCATGGGCCTGCACAGGCATCTCCTGAGCATTCCAGATAGAACTACCTGAGCCTCATGTGACTTGGAGACACCCCAGGGAAAGGAGCATTCCGAGAGAAGGGGCAGAGGGAGAGGCAGGGGAAGGGGCCGCTGCAAGCAGAGCAGTCCGAGAGTCCCATCCAAAGTCGCCTCTGTGGTGGGTGGGAGAGAGCCATCTTCTTCTGCGCTCTCAGCCAAGAAAACCAACGCAAAATCGAAAATACAACTGACAGGCATCTGTCTTCTAGAAACTAAATCTTGGCTCAGGTCTCCTCCACACAATCAAGCTGTTGTTTGGGGCAAGGAGATAAACTTGGCTACTTGAAAATGATCACTGAATGCAAGCAGAAGATTGATCTCTTTGGGAGCCTCACTTTAACAGTGATAGAGGCTCCTGGGTTATGAAAGGGATCCCTTCCTAAGTGCCTCTTTAAGTTGAAGTTGTATGTAAGTTGGAACAGGTGCCTATGGTCCTTATTTAGTCATGCTTTAGGGAAAAACAAGGCTCCAATCTCTTCAATAATTTCAAAACTGCATGCTCATCAAGCAAGTGACAGGAGAGAACAATTTTACATAATACTAAAGGGCAGATATAAGTTTCTTTAAGTTGGGCATTGGTAACCTTAGACTGTGTGTGTCTGTGTTTGCATCTGTGTGCGTGCAGGCACGTGCCTATTACTATTGATTTTATTCTAGCTATAGCAAACTGTGAGACTCTGGAGAATTGCACGAGGGTTTCCTAGGCTGTAATTTCTACGGAAGCTGAAAACTACCACGTATTTTTTCCATGGAAGAACTGGTGGGTTCAAGTAGCCAGCCTTTTGCTTAAGCAACATACTGCTTAGCTACTGGACACCTGGGAGATATGGATATGGATATAAATATATACATATATTGAAAGTAAATATTAAATATAAAATTCAAATATCCTATGTATCAGGGGTGTCAAACTGGTGGCCCGCAGACTATATGCGGCCCCCAAGGTAATTTTTTGTGGCCTTCAATTCTCTGAAATAAGATGAAAATAGAAAAAAAATTGTTATGAAGAAAATAGCGCTTAGGGGAGATCGAGGCAATACTGCAACACAATTCCCTCATTAACCCTTTAACTACTGAAGACGAGTCTACATGTGGCACAGTGCCTTTCCTGGGGGGTTGGGGGTGTGTATAAATGCGCTGACTCAGTTCCAGCGGCATTAGGAAGTGATATATGTCTGCCACTGTTAGTGTCACATAATGTAAACAGCGAAAAAGTTAACAAGGGTCCTGTGGGTTGGGCTGTTAGGAATCTTACCTAGCGGCAGCGCTAATTCCCATTTTTAGAGGGAAGCCATTATGATTGTGCATCACGTTTGTCAGCTGTCCAACACTTTGTGGCTTTTATTGGTTACTTTGTTATATTTTCCAGTCACAACATAAGAGGTCAGTGAAAACTAGAAGGAGGAAAGTGCTGGCAAGTTTCAGGTAAAAAAGAAAAATTTTAGTTTTATAATTACATTAAATAAAATAAATGTTTAAATAAAAGCAATTATTTAGTGTTTTAATTATCCCATCCATATGTCTGAATCCTGTGTCAAAACATAAATTTAACAAAATTTGTAAATGTGATGTGACCCACGTAGATCTTGCCTGTTGCACCAAATGGCCCACATTTTGATTGAATTTGATATCCCTATTATACATGAAGGGGCTTCTGGTCACAAAAGTTTCAACATTATATAAGCCAACTCTTGTAAAGGAGAGAATACGATGGAAAAATTCATACTGAGAGGAACAGACTTTGGGGATTGCCAAGGCAAAGGGTGAGATGATAAAGCTATGGGGTAGACTTTTGGCAGGTGTTAGCTTGGGCAAAACAGTAGTAGACAAAAGGGAGAAGAAAAATCAAAGAGCAAGTGAATGATAAATTATTGGGGGTTTTGATTAGTAGTTTAATTTGCTGACCTCAAAGCTGATAACCTAAAATGTAAACAGCTCCCTAACTTCATGGAAAATTGTATTATCAGTATTTGCTGTGCATTATTGAAGCACCCTGGTATATATGAAAATCTTCTTTCTAAATGATAGTTAAAGTTCAAATGATTATGGTAATCAAATCAAAATTAGTTATAACACCAAACATTCACAAGGATGTGTAGAAACTGCATCATTTACTGCTAGTGGGAAAATGAAATGGAGATGCAGTCATTGTAGAAAAATATGAATGACGGTTTCAAACAAAACTAAACATGTGCTTAACTGCATGAGCCAGAAAATACTCTTGGAGATAAATCTCAGAGAAATAAAAAAAAATACGTTTCCAGAAAAGCCTGGATCAACGCTCATAGCAAATTTATTTGCAATAACTCCCAAACTGGACAACACTCAGATGGTCTTTCATGAGTGAGTGGTTAAACAAATGGTGGTCCGTCCATGCCATGGCATATCACACTGCCATAAAAAGGAAATAACAACTGATGCGTGCTGCAATTTGGACGTGCAGAGTGACTATACACATGGACCTTGCCAGATGGCCCACACCATGAATCAAACTGATTACATTTGAGGAAAGAGGAACATCGCTTGTCAAACTAAGGCCAGAGGCCAACTGGGGAAGGGAGAATCAATTTCTCAGATGCAAATACAAGTTGAAGCTGAAGAAAATTAAAACAGGTCCATAAACACAATGAAAAATCTTGACTATATCCCACCTGATTCTAGAGGGTATCTCAAGAATGATGAACTTGACACAGTGAACATTAACAACTAAAAATCAGATTCGTTGTGGGACCACATCAAATATATCATACACAGTAAACAAAGTATTGAAAACACAGGATAAGAAGACCAAAGTGGATTTCCAAAGAGACTCTGAAACGTGCCCTTAAACATCAAGTAGCTAAATGGAACAGAAGAAAAGATGTAGTAATGAACTGAACAAAAATTTCAAAGTGTAGCTTGAGAAGATGAAGGAAATAATGAAATGTGTAGAGGCCCAGAGTGAGCAAACCTACAGATATGAACACACTCAACATTCTCAAAATGAGAGAACTGAGGAAAATGTAAACCCCACGTTGCAGTATTTAAGAATTCACCATGAAAAATATTGAAAGGCAGAGAAAACATAAAAAATATCAGAATAAATACACAAGGTAAAAGACTTTGTCAGTGTCCAACCATTTCAATACAGAGCATATGTTCAAGAATCAATGATGTTGAAGGGAGATTTACAAGCTGCCTTAAAGACATTGGTGAAGAAAAATCAATACTTCATAGCTTTTCAGGATTCTAATTGAGATGTTTCAACAAATGAATACAACACTGAAAGTGATCATTAATCTGTGGCAAAAAATTTAGAACTTAGCTGGCCAACTAAATGGCCAAAGATCCATATTCATACCCATCCCAAAGAAAGGTGATCCAGCAGACTATAGAAATGATTGAACAGTATCATTAAGGTGGTGTTCAGGTAAATTTTTGCTGAGGATAATTTCAAAATGGTGGAAGCTGTAAATTGAGAGAGAACCACTGGGAATTCAAGCCAGATTCAGAAGAGAAGGTGCAATGATATCCAATTGATCTTGGCTGAAAGCAGAGAATACCAAGGGGAAGTCGTTCACATGGAACAAGAGGATGCTACAAGGGCTTAAAATCAGGAAAGGTGTGCATCAGCGCGGAATCTTTTCACCATGTTTGCCCAATCTGTTTGCAGATCCAATATTCTGGAAGAAGATGGCCTCAGAATTGGAGGAAGATTCATTAGGAATCTGGGCTATGCAGATGACACAACCTTGGTTGCTGAAAATAAAGGGGACTTGAAGCCTGTACTAATGAAGATCAAAGACAAGTATCTTCACTGTGGATTACTTCTGAATTCACAAGAGAGAGAGAGAGAGAAAGAGAGAGAGAGAGAGAGAGAGAGAGAGAGAGAGAGAGACTATCACAACTGAACCAAGAAGCAATATCTTGATAAATGTAGAAAGTCTTCAGGATTACATAATAATTTGACATTTTTATTTAGATATTCTACTGTCAACACCCATGGAGCAGCAGTCAAGAAATAGAACAATGCATTGCACTGGGCACAGCTGCTGCAAAGACATTTTTAAAGTGTTATGATTATTTTTTAGTATCATTTTGAGGACTAAGGTGCCCCTGGGCCAGACCATGATATTTTTTATTGCTGTATATTCTTCTGAAAGCTGGATAATGGATCAGGAAGATCAAAGAAGTATTCATAGCTTTGGATTATGGTGGTAGCAAAATGTATTCAATGTTCCACAGTCTCCCAGAAGAATGAGCAAATCTTAGAAGAATTATATTTTAAAATCCATCTTATACAGAAGGAAAATAAGATTTTGGCTGAAATACTTTGGACACAGCAATATCAGGGAGGAAACGCCCCTGGAGAAGAACATTATGTTCGCTGAAGTAAATGGTCGTTAAAAGAGGAAGACCCTCAACCAGATGGCTGAACACAGTAGCTGCTACAATGGACTCCAACATAGCAATGATCGTAAGGATGGCTCAGGACCAGGCAACGTTTCATCCTGTTGTGTATAGGACTGCTAAGAGTTGAAAATAACTAGATAACACCTAACAGCAGCATCTGTTTATATCAATCTACTGTTAAAAAGAAATGACTGCTTGAAAAGATTATGATTATCAGCGGAATATTATCTGACATAGTATTGGCAGATGAGTTTCTTGAGTCGGAATGCATTTAAAATACAAGGATGGAAGAAGTGCTCCTCACATAAATTCATCACTACAGATGTGTATGGAATAAAGATTTCTAGAATTTCATTTACTGAGGTGGTATCACTCAAAATGAGAAGAGAGAGTTGCAAACATCTCCTAAGAATTCAAATACGGAATGTGCAAAGAATGAGCATTAGAAAATCTTGTCATCAAAATTATATTAAAAAAAACTCGTCATCAAACCCATGCCAATTCATAGTAACCATATAGAACAGGGTAGAAATGCCCCTGTGTGGGTCTGAGACTGTAACTCTTTACGGGAGTTGAAAACCTTCTGAAGAGTGGCTGGCGGTTTGGGAGTGTAGACCGTGTGGATTGTGGCCAAGCACATGACCACTATGCCCCCACGGTGAAGGAACAGGTAAGAATTTATATCTTAGGCTTTAGTGAACTAAAAGACTGGTATTAGTCATTTTGAATCACAAAATCCCATGATCTACTGGTCCAGGAATAATAAATTGACTATACACGGTTTTATTTTAATTGTCAAAAAGGACAGTTTAAGATCTAGTCTGTCAATGATAGGATAATATGCATCTTCCTATAAGGAAGACCAGTTAATATGACTATTATTTAAATGTATGCACCAGTCACTTAGACCAAAGACTTAGGGACTAATGTGGTGTAAAATCTATCAAACATTGCAATCAGGATGCATTGATAATTTCTTGATTGGAATGTGAAAATTGGAAATGAAGGATTCATAGTTGGAAAATACAACTTTGTGATAGAAAGTATGCAGGAAATCACATGAAAGAACTTTGACGAAACCCTCAAAGACACTCATTTTCAATGAATTAATTCATTACATTCTAGCACACTACGGAGAATGATTCCCTTCCACTACTATACTATACTATACTATAGACACAGAGTTCTCTTTAGAGGCAAGGATGGCATGATTCTATCTCACATAGTTGGGCGTCTTGTCAGGAGAGTTCTGTCCGCGGAGAAGGAGATCATCCTTGGTAAAGTGGGAGGGCAGTGCAAAAGAAGAAGGCCCCCAAGGAGATGGACGGACCCAGTGACTGCAACAACGGGCTCAGTCACGGGAAGGAGATGGACGGACCCAGTGACTGCAACAACGGGCTCAGTCACGGGAAGGAGATGGACGGACCCAGTGACTGCAACAACGGGCTCAGTCACGGGAAGGAGATGGACGGACCCAGTGACTGCAACAACGGGCTCAGTCACGGGAAGGAGATGGATGGACCCAGTGACTGCAACAACGGGCTCAGTCACGGGAGCAATTGGGAGGTTGGCCTAGGACAGAATGGTGTTTGGTTCATTAGTGCACAGGGTCAATGGCAGCCAACAACAGCAACATACTACAATAAACGAGGCCATGATACATTGGTTCCTTTATTCAAAAAGAAAAGTTTGAAAAAAATCTGCTCAGTGTTTGTGACTTTGCTCTCGAGTCAACTGAAAATCTGATTTGCAGGAGTGAACACACCTGCGTGTGCAAGAGTGAGCCATGTGTCACATCCCGCCTCCAACACAAAGGGGGCATGAAAGGGGGGATGCTTCGGTCTAAGCACCACTCATGCTCACACGCAAATAGTGCTTGTGTTTATGCATTAAAACATTCACCACTGTGGGCCTTTTTTTGCACTTTATTTACATAAAATATCATAACCATGATTACAAAGAAAGTTAGTGACCCCAGCAGTAAAGCTAAGAGGAAAACTGAGAGCCACAATAGTGTGAAAGAAAGAAATGGCAAAATTTGAACCAGATTACTGCTTGTTTGATTGGGTGACTGAATACAATATGGCTAGTCGATATAATCAACATTATTTTTGGGTGGGGGAAGGCATTAAAACAGTGCATGGTGTGAAGTCACATTTGTTATTGTTGTTAGTTTTTTATTTGTTTTATCTTTTAATGTTTTTCTGTCGATGAAATCTAGGACAATGAATCCATAGAGAAAGTAAGTGAATTAAGGGTTCCTTGAGGTATGGCGGGAGGGGTTGGGGGGGGCGGATGGGGAGCTTATAACAATAAATACAAAAAAGGAGAAAATGTTCTAAAATTGATTATGGCTATAATTTGACAAACAACTCTTCTTAAGACTATTGAGCTATTGAATTGAATGATTCATGAATTATACACCAATAAAACGACTAAATTAAAAAATAATACTTCTTGATCCTGTGCCGTCCTCACAATCATTCTTATATCGGAGCCCATCTATACAGCTACTGTGTCAGTCCATTTTGTCAAAGATCTTCCTCTTTTTCATGGCTCTGATACTTTATCAGGCATGATGTTCTTCTCCAGGGACTAGACCCTCCTGACAACATGTCCAATATATGGAAATGAAAGTCTCCCCATCCTTGCCTCTAAGGATCATTCTGGTTGAATATCTTCCAACATAGGTTTGTTTGTCCTCTAGGCAGCCCATGGTACTTTCGATAGTCTTCACCATCCCCATAGTGCAAATGCACCTATTCTTCTTTGGTCTTCCTTACTCAAGGTTCAGCTTTCACATGCATATGAAGTGATAGAGAATACCATGGCTTGACACAGACACACCTTAGTCTGCAAGGTCATGTACTTGCTTTTTAACACTTTAAAAAAGTTTTGTTCAGCAGATTTACCCAGTGCAATCAGTCCTTCGATCTCCTGTCTGTTGCTTCCATGAGCATTGATTGTTGATCCAGGCAAGACAAAGTTGAGTTCATGTTTTCTCCATTTATCTGGATGTTACTTACTGGTCCATTTGTGGAGAGTTTGCTCTTCTTTCCATTGAGTTGTAATTCATATTGGTAGCTTCATTCTTTTTTTAAAACATTTTATTGGGGGCTCATACAACTCCTTTTTAAAATCATTTTATTAGCAGCACATACAACTCTTATAATAATCCATACATACATCAATTGTGTAAAGCACATTTGTACATTCACTGCCCTCATCATTCTCACTCCACTTAAGCCCCTGGCATCAGCTCCTCATTTTTCCCCTCCGTCTCCCCTCCCCCTCCCTCATGAGCCCTTGATAATTTATAAATTATTATTTTGTCATATCTTGCCCTGTCCGACGTCTCCCTTCACCCTCATTTCTGTTGTCCATCCCCCAGGGAAGAGGTCACATGTAGATCCTTGTAATCAGTTCCCCTTTTCCAACCCACTCTCCCTCTACTTTTCCAGTATTGCTACTCACACTACTGGTCCTGAAGGGATCATCCACCCTGGATTCCCTGTGTTTCTGGTTCCTATCTGTACCAGTGTCCATCCTCTGGTCTAGCCAGACTTGCATGGTAGAATTGGGATCATGAAGGTGGGGGAGGGGAGGAAAGCATTTAAGAACTAGAGGAAAGTTGTATTTTTAATTGTTGCTACATCGAACCCTGTCTGGCTCGTCTCCTCCTCGAGACCCCTCTGCAAAGGGATCTCCAGTGGCCTACAAATGGGCTTTGGGTCTCCACTCCGCACTTGCCAACCTCATTCACTATGGTGAGATTTTTTGTTCTGATGATGCCTGATACCTGATCCCTTCAACACCTCATGATCACACAGGCTGGTGATCATGTGGGCTTTGTTGCTTTTGAGCTAGATGGCTCCTTATTTACCTTCAAGCATTTAAGACCCCAGACACTATATCTTTTGATAGATGGCTTCAATCTTTATCTTCACCAGAAAGTACTTCAAGTCCTCCTCACTTTCAGCAAGAAAGTGTGTGTCATCTACATATTGCAGGTTGTTCATAAACTTTCTTGCAATTTGATGCTGTGTGCTTCTTCATATAATCTGGCTTCTCTGATTATTTTCTCAACATTTTGGATAGTGATATAGTATAACAGACCCCAAGTTTACCTGCAGTTCCATCTCTATCTGGTACATTGACCAATGGGAACTGGGCTGACAGGAGTTAGAGGTTCAGGATGGGAAGGTTCTGAAACTTCTTGGATCAGAATATCATATGTCTGCTCAGAGCAGCTTGGGAATACTGAGCTGCAGCTAGGAGGGACTCCCAGGTCCCATGACACAGAGTCAGCCTGCTTCATCTCCCTGTTGTAGTTTGCCCATGTCCTGAGCCCAGTTCACCCCCTACTTCTGTGCCCCTACTTCTATGAGCTCTACTTGCTGCTCACTTAGAAACCCTGCATCCTTAGGTCCTTAGAACCCCTGCATCCTTAGACTCAGCCTGAATTCAGAACAGGAAGTCCCTCAGCACCAGCCACAATATCCCTCCCTCTGTTCATCCCATGTAGGGCTGTATTGCAGGAGGATCTCATATTCCAAGAGCTTGCCTTTGTCCAAACTGGAGCTGCAGAAGGCTCTGTCTCAGACCAGAAGCTTCTGCTGCCCTTCAGGCCCTCTGTTAGCTGTCTGCTCTGTCAAGAGGGCAGCCTCTATTGCTACTCCATGTTATATACTACCGCTGGGGAACAGATCTCTCTGTTAGAAGCTACTTTCCTGAGGCATAAACACCTGTTGTAAGGGAGAATCTGGGTGGATACTCAGGATTCCCAGGCTTAACTCTCAGGCCTTTTGCTCTACCAAGAATGATTCAAAAAGTTTAACAAATGTGCCATTTGACCCATCAATTCCTGCCATAGGCCCAAAGTATGGAAATCAGATATCTAAACAGACACTTGTACAGAAATGCTCCTGGCAGCACTATTTCCAGTAGCCAAAGGATGGCAGCAACCCAAGTGTCCACCAAGCAATGAGTGCATCAATACAACGCAACCTTGCATTACACAGTGCCATCAAGTCTGTTCCAGCTCATCGGTGTCCTACATAGGGTTTGGGGAACTGTAAATCTTTATTGGAGCAGACAACCTTATGTGTCTCCCACAGAGTGGCTAGTGGATTTGAACAGCTGATCTTGTGGTTTGAGCCCAATACTTAACATAACAGTGCCACCAGAACTCCTTATTTTACATGTAATGGACTAGTAGTTAGCTAAAAAGGGGGGTGGGGTGGCTTTCTTTCTTAGTGGGGTGTGTGCTACAAAATGCATGAGCCCGGACAGCATCATGCTAAGTAAAATAAACTGGATGCATATTAACAGAACGTATTTGATCCCAAGTCTATAAAATATCTATTCCTTGGGGTGAACTGATTGCCATTGAGTGATTCTGACTCACAGCAACAGAGACTAGCCAGTGTGCTCCTTAGAAGCCAGCATGGTGAGGTTTCTCCTCATGTACTTCAGACATATGACTAGGAGAGACATTGCCTGGGGAAGGACATCATGCTTTGTAAAGGTGAGGGTCACTGAAAAAAGAGGGCGGTCCTCAAAGAATTGTGTCAGCACAGTGGTTGCAACAATGAACTGAAAAACAAGAACAAATGTAGGGAGAAGACTGTAAGAATTGTTGCTTATTCGTCAGGGAGTTGCTGCCTGTGTTCATGAAAAGTTTTGGGGGAAATAGCATTGAAGACTACTTATTGTGAATATTGTAAATCAAACTAATTGTAGACTTAACAATGGTTGAAATGGTAAATTTTATATTCTAAGTGTTTCACCACAATAAAAGTTAAGTAAAAGAGAATGAGTAACAGAACAGTAAGAGTGTTCTTCAAAGCTACCCACCTTCTCCATCTCCGTTTAATCCCTCAGCTAACCCCAATTTAGGAATCTTTCCCTTTACAAATGGAACATTATCTCATCATACAAGGTCATGCCTCAGGAACAGAGAGGAGTACAAAATAAATTAAGTAAGCACAGAGGCAAGGCCTGCCTCAGCGGGACCTTGAAATTCTCCCTCCTTCGAACAAAGTCAAGGCAGTGCACAGAATACAGGGACTTTCCTCCGAACGCCCTTTATTTCCATCCTGTCTCATCTTGTTAAATGTATAAAACAAAACAGGAGACAAAAGGCTAAATGTTTCCAGGGATTATACTAGCTGGGTGCATATGCTGGGATAGTGTAATTCCCTGGTAAAAAGCCGTAATGCATTCTTAGTATTCTATTTCTTTGTCATTCCTGCACAGGAGAGAGAAAAAAGACATCAGCGCCTTGAAAAGAGAGAGAAGGGCCAGGAGGCTAATCCAGGATTAAAGAAAATGAGCTTGGAAGACAGATGGAAAGATCCCTTACCCATATGGCCAGGAAGGAACACAAAAGACAAATAAATTGGGGATAGAGGAACTGTGGGTAGATATTGTCAGTTAAGGTTACTTACTTCATTTTAACACTCAAGAGCACTCAGAGGAGAGCTACGAGTGTGAAGGAGTCAGCCGTGGATTGAGAGAAGCACCGCTTCCGGGACCACATCATGAGTGCACAGGAGAGAACTTTCTGCAGCAGCCGGCTTCCTACAGTGACACGCCTGCCTGTAGAGCCCTGGCCGTGCTCTCCAACACTGCCCAGAGGAAGTCAGGTTGGCACTACTCTGTTACCTTCTACCATCAACCCATGCTGCCCAGTAGAGGCTGTCTAGCTCCGAATCACATCATCACCAGGCTAGAGCAATGGTCCTAAGATGTCCCTACTGGCCCATGACCCAGCTGACCCCTCCGCCTCTTCTAGGGAGAGTGTCATAGCACCCACTCTACATCTCTATTCTATAAGTGAAAGGATGCTTCTGCTACCCTCGCATGATATTCAAACATATCCCACTGACATCTTAATTTGTGAGTCATTTTCTGGTTTTGTTTTGTTTGTTTTTTTGTGTGTGGTTGGGTGGGGGAGCATGATTGTTCAAAAACAGGAGTCCTAGAAACTAGGAGGTCAGTCTTGTGGGAGAAAAAGGCTATTGTGCAAAGTGCTGAGGCACCTTCCTGGGTGTGCAGGAGGTGGTGATAGAGGAGAGAGGACACAGATGTTGCATCACAAGAGGCTGGAGGGGAGTAAGGAAAGTGCACATGGAGAGAGGCCACAAATACATACAGTTTGTTGTGGTCAGGGGCAGGGATTGGGCAGAGTAGAACTAAAGAACAAACTCAGGTCTCAAGTAGAAACACTGAAAGATTCTAAAGATTCTGCGGAAAAAATTATTAAAGATTCTGTGGAAAAATGCCTTCCAAATAAAGATGGAAGGAATACGCAGAATCACTGTACCAAAAAGAACTTCTTGACATACAGCCATTTAAAGAGGTAGCATGTGAGCAAGAACCAATGATGCTGAAGGAAGAAGTTCAAGCTGCACTGGAAGCATTGGCTCAAACCCAGGCTCTAGGAATTCATGAAAAATCTATTGAAATACTTCAATAAGTTTATCAAGCACCTATCAAGGGCTCAAGCAGAAAATGGCTTGGACAAGATGATGGCAACATGTGTACAAATATGCTTGAAACAATTCATGTTTGGAATGTTATGAGAGTTGAAAGAACCCCCAATAAAATGATGGAAAGAAAAGAGAAGTTTATCAAGCACTGGAAGCAATCACTCATCTATGCCAATATAATTGGAAAAGAGCGATGTGGCCAACTGGCAGAAAGAGATCCATATTTGTACCCTTTCCAAAGATGACCCAAAAGAATCCTCAACTTATGGAACAATATCATTGATATCATATGCCAGTAAAATCCACTAACAGTGAAGCAGAACATTGACAGGGAGATGCCAAAGGTTCAGGCTGCGTTCAGGAAATGGTGTGGAACAAGGGATATCATTACTGATGCCAGATGGATCTTGGCTCCAAGCAGCGTACACCAGGAAGATGTTTACTTGTGTTTCATGAACCAGGCAAAAGCATCTGACTGGGGGCCTCGTAACAAACTGTGAACAGCCCGGAGAGGAATAGGAAGTACAGGACCCTGCATTGCGCCCTGTGGCATGCACTTGTGCATCTAGGAAAAGGGAATCCTGCATGGTTTAAAACCAGCAAGCATGTGTGTCCGGGTTTTATCCTCTCACCATCACTCGTTCAATGGGTCTGCCACGCAAATAATCAAAGAAGCTGAATTGTATGAAGAACTCAGCATCAGTATTAGAAGAAAGTTATTAAGGTACTCATACTCATTTGTATCCTAATTATTAGCCAAAAAGCATATTAATTAGATGCTGAAGACATAAACTTGCTTACTGAAAGTAAGGAGGGCTTGAAACACTTGCCAATGAAGATCAATGAATCCAGACTTCAGCATGGATGACAAATCCATGGAAAGAAAACCCAAATCCTCACAGCTGTACCAATAGCTAAATGTCATGTTTCATGGAGAAAAGTTGGAAGTTATCAATTATTTCATCTTGCTTGGACCCACAATCAAGGTTCATGGAAACAGTAGCCAAGAGGTCGAAGAACACATTGTATTGAATAAATCTACTGCACAAGATCTTTTGAATGTGTTGAAAGGACAAGATTTTACTTTGAGGAATTAGATGGGCCTGACCCAAGCTATGGCATTTTCAATGGCCTCACATGCATATGAAGGATGGAAAATGAATAAAGAAGCCCTAAGAAGAATCAATGCATTTGAAAAAATGGTGTTAGAGAAGAATCTTGAAAACAGCACGGAAAGTCAAAAGAACAAACCATTCTGTCTTGGAGAAAGTACAGCCAGAATGCTCCGTAGAGGCAAGGGAGATGAGACTTTGCTTCATCTAATTTGGACAAATTATCAAGAGAGGCCAATCCCTGGAGAAGGACATTATGCTTGATAAAGTGGAGGCACAGGGAAGAGCCAGGAGGCCCTTTAGTGAAATGGATTGACACGGTGGCAGCAACTGTGGGCTCAAACATAAGAACAATTGTGGGAATAGCACAATACTGGGTAGTGTTTTGTTTGGCTGTACATAGTGTTTCTATGAGTCAGAATTGACTCAACGGCATCTAATAACAGCAGCCAGAGCCCCATCCATTCATTTCTTTACCCACCCACCATCTACCCACCTACCCATCATCCATTTATCCATCCACCCACATCCATCCATTGACTCAGTCAACCATCCATGACTTCATTCATCCGTTACACTTCTAAGAATATCCGCCCTACTGAAGAATTTTTGGTCTATTTTTTTTACATCCTCAGATGTGTCTTTTCTCCAAGTGAGTGGGTGGGAGACTTGAAGTGGAGTAATTCTGACCCTAATGCGGGGAGCCCAGGGATAGGCGAGAGGGTCTTCCTCAAGTTACACTGCGGTAGATCTCAAGAATGAGTTCTTCCAGGAACTCCAGGTGTCTCCTCCCCTTGCCTGGCGGAAAGCACCATCAGAACCATTTCCATTTAAAACACAACGACGACGGTGCTGGAGGAGCCACTGGCACGGTTCTCAGCTAGGGTCACAAGGGCTCGCCTGCTGACCTTCGATGAACACGTGGAGTCCCCAAGTTCGTAATAGACCGCGATTGCTTTTGTGTCTAATTAGATGCATACGAGAATTGACATAACCTCTGGCATTCAAATAATGAATGCAATGATGTCCCTTGTTATTTCCACCCAGGAGGTTAAATGTTTTTTAAATAAAGAAATAACCCAGAGTTCAGGTCAATTATCTACGTAGAGCGACTGAGCTGTGAAAGAGCTCCCAGGACTGGCCTCAGAGTAGGAAGCAGGGATGTGATGGGAGACCCTGCCTTGGCCTCTTTGGGGGCACCCACAGCCAACAGAGAGCTCCCCCCAGACATGGCTGTCCACCCTAGGTGGCTGTGCACGGAGACAACAGCTCCTGGTCACTTCTGGGTCTGGGACAGGAGGAAGGACCAGTGCATAATTTAATTGCTTTTCCTTCCTCCCTCAGGTCTGCATATTATATCATATTGAAAAGTAATTATGCAGTGAAAGTAAAATGTCACACTGGTGCCGTCTGGGAAGGAGGGTACAGATGTGAATTATTCTCCTCTGCAGACATCTCTATACCTCTCCCCGGTCACTCGCCACGGTGTGTGCTCATGTACAGGAGTATTTATGCACACGAGATGAGATTTGCTTTCTTTCTATTTTTTTCCCCTGTTCCCCATGCAGCATCTAGATCCCAAGCTGAGTTGCCTTGTTGGCAATGATTGATTACCCAATATCTAATTAAACCTGATCCAATCACTTATTATGCAGAGTGGAACAAACAAACTGAAGGCGACTGTCAGGACAGTGATTGATGATGCGGCCAAGCCGGCTTTTGTGGCTTCTAATGTCCCGACGCTTGTTACAACCAGGCAAAGCCGCACTGGACAAAGCGTTCTGTCACTCGCTGCCCCAGCTCCCACCGGCCCCCCCCACCTCCTCCCTTTCCCTCCAAGTGAACTTTTTAAATGAAAAAAATAAATGAGGGGCAGGAGGGAGGGGAAAACTAAATTATTGGGAACTGATGAGATTCTGTTTGTGTTCGTTACATAATGAGATCAAAGTCCTCCTGAAGTAGAGTCCCTCCAGGGCAGGAAGTGCCCAGGCAAAGGATGGCAGGGAGGTGGGTGTGAAGCAGGCCGAGTGACGCTGCTGACGTGGTTGTGTGTGCATCCCGGGTAGGATCCGGCTGCCGTGTTGGTGTGTGTCGAGGGTCTTTGGTGCTGTGTGTGTGCGCATATGTCTGCCATTGTGACACGTGTCTGAGTGTCTTTGGGGAGGCGCATGTCTGTGTGATATGGGTGCCCGCTGTTGTGATATATGTGCACGTCTCCTGGTGTGATGGCTATCTTTGGTGATGTGGGTGCTGCTATGATGTGTTTGCATCCATCTGTCTCTCTGCTCTGATGCATGGATGCCTTTGTTGCTCTGCATGTCGGGTGTGACATATATGCCCATCTCTTGTTGGGCCGTGTATCTCGGTGCTGTCATCGATGCGTGCTGCCTTCTCACATGATGTAGTGTGCCCACCTTTGATGGTATGTCGTTGTGATATGTAGCTGAGAGTCTGTAATAATACAGGTGTCTTTGTTAATGTGTACCTACGTGTCTTTGGTGGTGTGTGACTATTGCCATGTGTCTGCATGGATCTGCCTGCTGCAATGTATGCATGACTTCGTTGTGCTGTATCTATCATGGGGTGAGGTGTGTGTCCCTGGGTCTGTGTGTGTGAGTCTGTCTGAGATGAAGTGTGCGTGTGTGTCACTGATAGGATGTGCATGGCAGTTGTTGTGATGTCGGTGTGAGTCGCTGTTGTGATCTGTTGGGGTGTGCCTGTTGGGATGTGCGTGCAAGTCTGTCTATCATGATGTGGTGCGTCTCTTGGTGTGTCTATATGTCTGTTGTGATGGGTGTGAGTCTGTCTGTTGAGATGTGTGTGCATTCAGCAGAACAGTATGGATGCAGGGCGAACGCATGAGCACAACTCGGCGAGAGTGACAGATATGACATTGAAGCACATCGAGCAGGGTAATAATTTCTTTTCTATTGTCTGCCAGGCAGGATTCTCTTAGCAGCTCTCATTTATAAATTTTTCAGCTTTAATGTTTTAATTATTTAAAATGCAAATAGGTTCAAGAAGAAAGCAGGAGAAAATACAAATTCCCTAAACAAATTCAGCTTTCAAAGTGGCTTCTGTGCTTGGCATGACATCTTCTGAAGCCACCGGCTTCATTCTTCCCATGGGCAATGCCCTGGGGTGCATAGTGTCCTCTGGATTTGGGTGCAATATCTTCTTAGATATTGCTCATCTTGGAAAGGATGAAAGGATAGAATCTCAAAGGATAGGATCTCAAAGAGAAAGGACAAGTGACCATGAACACATATGCTATAAGGTTTATGTGTTACCATGTGTCAGGGATTGCAGAGTCTACAGGCATCCAGACCTTCGTGTTTGCTCTTCCCAGACTGTGTGTGGATTTAACTCATCTCAGCACACTTGATCACGAGGGCATCAGGTCTTGGGAGATGCCCATGGAAAAAGCTGCTCCAGGCCCACAGAGAGAAATGTACATTCCACTGGGCCCTGGGCTACAGCAAGCGTACGTAAGGACAAGGGGAAGGAGGAGCCCAAGGCACTATTGTACAGCCATCTTCTGTGCTGGCACAGCCCCATGCCCTACGCGTAGTGACCCCCTGAGCCTCTCTATCCCCCTAACATAACTCTTGTGAGTGGCCATCAGCTGTTTCTAACTATGGTGACCTTGTGCATTACAGAAGGAACATTGTCTGATCCTTCACGATCATTCCATACTTTGGCTCATTTTCCAGCATTGCACCTAAGGATATTCTATTATGAGTTAGAGAGTTATCTTTTGTTGATTTTTTAAACAAAAAGCACCAGGTCTTTCTTTCTGATCAGTATTCATTTGGAAGCTCCACGAACCCTCTCCACCATGGGTGCCCTGTTGGGATTTGTTGAAACACTGGTAGCATAATGTCCAGCATCACGACCACACCCAAGCCACCACCGTACCACACCCTGAGTGATGAGCCATGGGTGACACAAACCCCCAGGAAGGCTGAAGAAACGGAAGCCAGGGTGTAAAGCTGACATGGTGCAGACAGGCTCCGGCTTTGAGGGACCTGCCTCAGAGCTTGCACTACTCTTTGGTATCATCTTTCTCATCTGAGTGTGACCTAGGAATCTCTTCAGAAGGGGAATGCATGCTGCAAGGGCCCTCGGAGAACACGGTCACCCACAGTGTCCAAACACGATTCCTGGGCAGTTACTTCAGAAAGTAAACCAATGAGTACTAGGGACCACAACAGATTAAACTGCCTGCTAGAGGACTGGAAGAGGAGCACCTTAAATTAGAGGGCACTCACAATTCACAGTGGCCATGACCATGGGCTCCAACATGACCAAGACTCTGAGGAAGGACAAGCTTGAACAATGCTTCATTCTGTTGCATGTTGGATTACACTGAGTTGGAGTCTACTGGATGGGAGCTAACAGCAAGAGCAATCTCTTTTTTAAAAAGAGCAGTGCACATTGTCAGCAACTTCAGGAAATTTAGTGTTGACCAAGCTTACCCTTGTATTTTGTCTCCTTGTCGCATGCTATTTTTAAGAGTGCTCTGGTGGCTTAGTGGGCTCTGCACTGAGCTGCTAAGCACTGGGTTGGCTAGTGGCACACCAGCCATTCTGAGCCAGACAGAGGTGATTGTCTATGCCTGTAAAGATTTAAGGTCTTGGAAACCCAACGAGGCGTTAAAATCTGTCCTATGGGGTCGCTGTGAGTTGAAATTGACTCAATGGCAGTGAAAGACTGTGAGTGTGGGAATTTTTATGGACCTGTTCTGTCACCAGATGGAAGGTTAGAAATAAGACTTTCTTGAGAGCACTTAGCTGAGTCACTGGTATATAACCCAGGCTATATCAGCAAGTGTTGCTGTACTGAGACTTAGGAACGATGGAGGATGGTTTTAGAGGTCTCTGGGAATGAGAACATTTTCAATCTTACCTATGGGAGGCAAAACATAGATAAACAAATAAACAGACAAAATTCCTAGGACGTCTCTGATTTATGGAAGGAGGAAAACCCCATATTTGTGAATGGACCCTGGAAAATTCACTTAGGGATGAGTATGTCAGAGCCCAAAGGGACAATGTGCTCGCGATGAGACCTCAACTCTTTACTGTCACATGACCACCCCTGATCCCTTCGCATCTGAGTATGTTCCTTCTCCCTTCCATAACGACTAAATTAAGATAGAAAATAAGTCCCGAAGATGAAATCTCAGACTCCCAGGGAACGGGCACATTTTAAAAAGCAGTCAGTGGCGACCTGATAGCACGAGGTTAATGTTGATCGTCTTCGGATGCTCTGGGAACAAAGAATGTGGCGAGCAGATGATGAGATCAGGACGTCATTTGCTCCAGTAGATTGAGATCCATGTGCCCACGCTTTGAGCCTGGGCTTGAACACCCGGCAAAGAGGGTTTTGAACTGTCCTTTAACAGAAGTCTCGGCTTCAGAATCATAAAGAAACAGCAAACTTTGATATCTGCCCATCGCTCTTTGATCAGAGACAAAATTGCCAGTGAAATACCAGCCAACCAATATTTTAACCTTGTCAACCTGGGGAGGGGATTAAAAGAGAAAGAAAGAAAAATGATCAACTAAAAACAAACCAAAAAAATGTTTCCCACAGTATTAGAAATAAGTCTTTAACACAAGGCCACCATGAGACAAACGCGGCTGGATCAGGCTAAATTTAGCCTGAGAAAGGTTATCTCGGGCAGGCACTTAGGGCAATTTTCTCTAAATATTCACTTCAATTAATCTCGCCCAAGTCAGTGTCTGATCTCCTGACAGTAGCCTCTGGCTTCTTCAGAGCGACTGCCGAGGAAAAATTATCTGACACATATCAAACAAGCCAGAAATGACACTGGACAACATTAATCAAAACTTTCTCATTTCCTGAAGAATTAAGCATTAAATAATTAATCCCAGCACTACAGGCAGCAGTAAAAGAGGCCTCATGCCTCCCTGCTGGTAAGAATTTGTCCTTGTCTAAAAAACTAGATTGATATATTTATTATTTATCAGATTAATCATGGCCAGGATGTTATAGATTGGCAGCCAGGCCCAGCCAGTTATTGTGTCTCGACAGTTATCTGAGCAAGGGAGACGGCCAGCGGAAGCAGCTTCCTAGGGGTCAGGAAGGGAAACAGCTGCCCTCCAGCTTTTTCTTTTTTTGTTTAAAGGAAAAGGTGTTGCAAACATTATTTTAAAGAGAGAGAGAGAGAGAGGAGAGGCAGTAACATCAGAGGGAGCAGAAGGACCACAGGAAAGAGGCAGTGAGATGGGTGGTGGTGTATACTGTAGGGCCTCGGGAGAGTTTAGAGGTGCGCCTTCCTGGGGTCACCTTTCTGGAGCTTCTTGGCTCCTTGGAGGTCCATTGGCCATGTAGCAGATATAAATCGATTCTATGCAACCCCTATCTTTAGTTTTAAACCTGAACTGCAGGGGCAGGAGGGTGCAGAAGAAGAAAAGAAGAAGAAAAAATATGTGACGATGCTAGTACTCCCTGACTCTCGGAAAATGACATAACTAACTATCGTTTGACGTCATGTTGGCCTTTATTGTGTAAGGTCAAGGTGAGGCTTTGATACATAAGCCTTGAATATCTTCTTGTCTAGTCACTAAGGGAAGGTCGAGGAAAACAACAAATGCTTCCTGATACTGCCCACCGCAGCTGACCCGGGGCCCTATCTTTTCTACTGAGCTCAAGCCATGGTTAAGCCTTCCTAATGAGATCTCTTGAGAAAGCAAAGGCATGCAATTCCTGCTTTGACTAGGGAATCCTTTGAGTCCCCTTACCTCTGCTCTCTGCTTCCCAACACCATTCCTGGAAGGCAGCCTCTTCTCTTTTTCATGGCAAATATTTGTGACAAGGCTTGGTTTGGCCATGGTCAAAGCAACAGCTGGTTTGACCATGAACAGATCTTGCTCAGACAAGAGAGAGAGCAGGAGCTGTAAACTAAGGCCATTACCAATGCTTGGAGTCTGCCTGACAGCGTAGAGTGGCTCCAACCATCGGCGCTCCTCACTATAGACTTCACAGTTGGGAAACAGATCTGGTAACCTGTTCCCAAGAAGTCGCATCCTCAAAAACACCATGGGTTAGTTCTCTGCATGCATGGATTCCTCATGAGTTGGAATCTACTGGAATACCACTAACCACATGGCCTTTCTTTCATGGCGCCATGGGGTGCGTTTGAACCATCAACCTTTAGTGGGCTAGCCGGTGAGCACAAACTGTTGGTGCCACCAGGGACCAGAGGAGCAATGATGTGTGCTGTGCGAACTGCTTGCGGTTCTCCATTTTTGAACAGCTGCTGTTCTGATATGAACAAGGATTTCACAGGAAAGACAAAACCAAGAACTCACAGAATTGTATAAGCTGTGGAGATGGAGCATAGAATTAGTATGATGAACAAAAGCAGAGAGAAGCATTAGCAGAGGAATATGCATTAGTTCACAGTCAGTCTGAAGAGAAAATGGGACATGACTAGATAAATTAGGGAAATGCGGAGGGGAAACCATCTAAAATGGTTTCTGTGCTACTGGCCTGTTCCCAGCCTTGACAAGGCTAATAGTCCTTATGGGATTCTACAGCATTGCACAAACCGCTGGACTGAGGGTTAGGCAATGGGCTGCTAACTCAAAGGTCAGCAATTAAAATCCAGCAGCAACTCTAATGGAGAGCTCTGAGGAGATTTGCTGCCGCAAGGATACACAGTCTCAGAAATCCTAGCAAGGGTCTCTGTGAGTTGGGATCACGCCAGTGGCACCAGAGTGGGGACACGGTTTCCCAGCGGTGCTGACCAGTGGGGTCCCAAGAAGACACTTGAAGAGACTTTGGTCTGAAGATGTCAGTGAATGAAATGAGGCATGATATTGGCTAAAACTGCAGAGAACGATGCCTTTTAAATGCTTAAAAGCAAAGATGTCACTTTGATGGCTGACGTGAGGCACTCGAAGCCATGGCACCTTCAATCACCCCATTCGCATCTGAAAGTTGGACAATGAATAGGAAAACAAAATCATAATATCCACATAGAATGCAGAATATGCCATACCATAGTACGTTGGGAGAATGAGCGAATTAGTCTTTTAAAAAATACAATGAGAATTCTCTCTGGAAGCAAGGAAGGTGAGACTTCACCCTATATTTCTATAATGATCTCATCTCTCATAAGCTATAACTCTCACTAGGATGCTTTAAAGATATATATGTATAATCACTCACAATATTAATATAAAAATAGACATGTATTTTCTTCCTGGGGCTCTCTAACATTAATTATACACCATTCTGAAAGGATTTAGAAATTTTCTAAAACATAGAGTATGTGAAGTATTTAAAGAATGTAAACCACCCTTAACTTGACTTTAATCTGACATGCTGTGATAAAGAAGGAAAAATATAGCTAATCTTTGTCAAAAGCATTCTGACTATATTTCTTCCCATCCATAGAATTAAGGGTGAGGAGACTTTATCTCAAATACTTTGGATGTGTTTTCAGGAGGGACAACGCCCTTGACAAGTACATCATGCTTGTTAAAACAGAGGGAGCTGGGAAAAGTGGACGATCCTTAATGCAATGGACTGACACTGTGGTGGCACCAATGGGCTCATCATCAGGATGGTAGAGGACTGAGCAGTATTTTGTTCTGTTGTCCGTAGGTTTGGTTTACATAAGTACTGACTAGACAGCACCTAACAAGAGCAGCAAACTTTGGAAACTCTCCTTGATACATAACTCTAAGCGATCTCTGTAATCTCGACAGAACTTTATTGTCTTTGATGTCAGACTGGACTTTATTGTGTGAAGTGAAGGTGAGACTTTGATATTCAACCTTGAATGTCTGCTTGTCCAGTCACTGAGAGAAGGCAGAAGAAAACAGCAAGAGACTGCCAAGACTTCCCATCACTGGTCCCCTATGTCCCTAGCTAGGAGGAACCTCTGCTGAGCTCAAGCTGTGGTCAAGCCTTCCTACTGAGACCTTTTGGCAGGCTGAAGGCTTGCAGTCTAAAGATTTGGACTCTAACCACTGAACTAACATTGCAGTTGTTGGTCCTGATTCTCTGCTTCAAAATGAATACTATGAAATCCCTTTCCATGTGTCCCTTGCTGTGACGACCTAGCATTAAACTGAGCAGTTGATGCATGGCAAATCTGAGGGTGCCTCTATTAATTTCCTAAGATGAAATCCTACAGGATAACCAGGAAAGACAATGCTCTGGAAAAGGACCTCCGTAGAGGGGCGGGAGAAACAAGGGCAATCATCTGTGAGATGGACTGACACAACAGATGCACCAATGCACTCAACCATAGCAACAATTATGAATGCAATGCAGGGCTGGGTGACATCTTGTTCTGCCACACATAAAGAAGACCAAAAGTCTCACAACTGGACCAATTGGTAGCATTACGATAAATGGAGAAAAGGCTGATGTTGTCAAAGATTTTGTCTTTCTTGGATCCAGACAAACAGAGATTAGAAAACAAGTTGCATTAGGTAAATCTGCTGCACAAGACCATTTTAGAGTATTGAAGGCAAACATCTTTGTTACTTTGAGGACTAAGTTGTGTGTGAACCAAGCTATGGTATCTTCCATTGCCTCCTATGCATGTGAGAGCGTGATATTGAATAAGGAAACCCATAGAAGATTAGATACATTTGAATTATGGTGCTGGAGAAGAACATTGAATACCATGGAGTACCGAAATGACAAACCGATCTGTCTGAAAAGAAGTGGACTTTAGATAAGGCAAGGAGGTCGATACTTGGTCTTACATACTTCAGACATGCTGTCAGGAGAAATCACTTCCTGGGGAAAGAGAGCATGTACAGTAAAGCAGAGGGGCAGCGAGAGAGAGGAAGCACCTCAGCAGGATGGATTAAAACTGTGGTTACAACCATCACCCCAAGCATAGGAACAATCGTGAGGATGGCACAGGACCATGCGGTGTTTCTTTGTGGCTGTAGGTCAGCCGCAACTCTAGGGCACCCAACAACAACTGCATCAAATGACCACGAGCCACAGCCAACTGGATGGCACCCGACAACCACCATGATTGGGTGCCCCAATGCCATGCCTGCTGGAGGACAGTGGTCAAAGCCCAATTCCTACACAGTCAGGAGGCAAGTACTTCTTCCACTTCAGAGGACTCTACAGAGCCTGGTTGGAATTTTACCATATAGAAGCATGTACTCACTCTCTGAAATCCCTAGATGATCCAACTTTCACTTACCTGCCAGAAGAGAAGTTGGTGTTTGAATCCACCCAGAGGCACCTTGGGAGAGAGATGTGGTGATCTGCTTCCGAGAAGTCACAGCCTGGAAAACTCTCAGGGAGTCCTCTGCACAGGCGGTGTCTGCATGCATTAGTACTAAATAGGTGGCAAATTTTTATGTAAGATGTGATATAGAATGGCATTAACATATATTTATTCAATACATATTTAGGTCTTTTGAAAATAACTCTAAGCTATGTTTACAGAGTAAACTTGATATTCTTAAGATAAAAACCAGTGATCTCAAATGATGCCAATGTTCTTCTCTTTGTCCTTGTGAACGTGGCTCTGATTACCCACTCCTCACTGACCTTGTTCCATGGACACATTCTTCCGTATCTCCATGTGGGATGGTGATGATATAATAGCCAGAAACCAGTTACACCAAAGTCTCATCTTCTGACTGACCCTAAGGCTGGTCAACACTGAGAAAAGTGCAGATGATACCAGCTACCCACACTGGGAGAGCCAAGGACACAGCAGGGCTCCACTTGGAAATACATGGACTGAAATGAGCAGAGAAGACTTTCAGGGAGAGTGTTTGGACTGAGGATGAGTTTCCAGTGTGATCCACACAGGTTGATTCCAGAAGGGTTTTCTCTGAATTTTCGTAAACATCCTTCTTTTCTTGGGACGTAATTGGTATCTCATCCAATAATATTACAATGCTCTCTTTCACTAATTGAAAAACTAAGACAAGGTTCTGAATGGGGCTGTGTCTCTAAATATGTGTTGAAATCATAACCCCTTAACTTGTAGCTATGAAAGTGGGCGGAGGGAGTGCATTTCTTATAGTAGTGAGGTCTTACCAATATGGAGTGAATCCTAAGTCTAATGATTTCTGAATTATAAAAAGGACCATAAAAGTCCCAAGGTGGTAGTGATTAAACACTGGACTACCGGCTAAAAGGTTGGCCATTTAAACCTACTCAGAGACACCTTGGAGAACCACTTGGTGACCTGAATCCAAAAGGTCACAGCCTTAACAATTCTAGGGAGTTCAGTTCTACAGTGACATGCCTGGGCTGACACGAATCTGAATCAACTAGACCAGAACTAGGGAAACACATACACACACACACACACACCACTGAAGAAAATACTATGTGAGGCTCAACTACAAGTCAAGGAACCCAGGGGATTCCAAGGCTACTGATAAGGAAGGAATGCACAGGATCGAGACCCTGATTTGGATGTGCAGCTTCCAGGAACGAAAGAAAATAAATGCTCATCACGTATTAGGGTTACATTACTAGCCTTAGGAGCCTAAGACATCGATGGCTCGTGTGACTTTGTCGATGCTGCACCCATTTTATGCAAGATTGAACTACAATGTTGCTCCCCCCCTTTCCCTTAGGAATAAGCTAATTGGCATAATACACGTGGCACTAGATTTTTAAAAATATTAAAAGTCCAGTCATGCCTGCAGTAACACAGGGAAGCTTTCGTTAGTGGATTTAAGGCAGGCTTGAGAGGAGTATGAATAATTTAATTTCTATTGCCCAAGAAATTTGCAAAAGTTTTTAGACCATCTTTTTTTTTCTCTGTTAGTCTGATTAGAAGTGGTTTTCATCATCTTTAATATCACACATGTTTTCTAAACAGAGCTCTGTGCTAAGCCCTGCATATAAATAGGTCCTCAACCACACCCACTGAAGCTGGCCCAAAAGGCACAGAGATGGATAAGCTCCTATGATTGAGCATGTAAGGGATGTCTTCCCATGCAGTATTCACCAGGGGAACAGGGACGACGTCCCCTCCTCTGGGAGAAGGGGAATGGAGTAAATGTATTTGTCTCAAAGCAATGGATCAAGCACTATATCAGGGACATGGGGAGAGGGGTAGAAGGAAACAAACCCCCAAACCATATCTGCTGCTCTTGAGTGGAAGCAAAAACTTGTGCATAATTGGAGACTGAGCAGTGCACTGAAGCCCTGAACATGGCTCTTCCTGACATAGCTTTTGGTGCTCCACCAATTGACCTTACTTTTCCCTATGCATCAAGGTAAGAAGGCTGGGAAGATACCGATTGAAGTATGATTCAGCTGTGAGTGAGTGTCAACACGGTTCATTCAATAGCCATCCTGCTGGCTAAAAATGAGCCATCTCTTGGCAGGGAAGAGGGGATGGACCCTAAGATCCCAGCACACGGAGCCTCCTTGATGCAGAAGAGGGTTGCGACACTAGAGGAATGACGGGAGAAGCGATGGCATAACCAGGTGGCAGAGCAGGAGACAGAGGAGTGAACCTCCCAGCCCACAGAGAGAGTAAAGTTGAGTGATTTGGGACAGGAGGCGGGCGTGTGGAGTGGAGTACCTCTGGGCACTTAATTGGGCATGTTGGGTTTACTGATCCACCGAATTGAAGTTGAGGCTTAGAGTAGAGTGACATGCCCCCAAGAGTTTTATAATATTACTTGAGAAGGACAGAGCCAAGCCAAAAGGCTGAGAGTCAGAGAAAGGCCTACCTGTCCTGACTGAACAACTGTATCCTGAGTATTTGTCACCTGAATTGTAACCTATTAACAGCTCATAAACTCCAGAACTATCTGCTAAAACCAGAACCAATGCTAAAGATGGTGACTTTCTTTCCCCCTTATGTAGCTGGAGGAGATCAGACACCACCCCCAGGCCATTTTATTCTTCTCTTTCCTCCTCTCCTTCCTCCTCCTCCCCCTCCTCCTTGGACTGGTCTCTCCTGACAACATGTTCAGAATATATGAAATGAGGTCTGGTCATCCTTGTCACTAAGGGGCATGCTGGGTGTATTTCTAACAACACAAGTCCTTAAAATATGAGCTTCTCTCTAGAATTAGATTAGCACAGGATCAGCCAGTGTTGTGTTCTGTATATAGAAGACCACCATGGGTAGGAACTGAAGAGTCAGCAGACAGCAGTAACTGATAGATGGAGACAGATAGACAGACAAGATGCATGTATTTTAATAGTCATCTTTGTATAGAAAACCCTGGCTAAGTCAGAAACCCGCTGTAGATTCCAAAACCTGAGCTAGGTTTTTTACTTATTTATAAAAGTTGAAGCAGCATTAAGGTAAATTTTATTAATTAGAGGAATATTTCGTTTCCTGCAGAAGTAATTTCCTTATGAGTTTAAAACATACAAGTTCACACTGTTGCCACAAGAGGAGTCAGCAGAAGACAGACCTTGAAGGAAGGAGCAGATGAGGGGTCCAGAAGTTCATGCAGCTGCTAAGAGGCTGAGACGTTGGAAGTCTGAGAGGGGCTGTGTGAAGGGCATGTGTGCATAGAGATAAATAAGCCACTGATTTGCTTCCTAGAGTCACTGGGAGCTTTTTAAAAGATTTTAAGAAAAGCTTCGTGTGAGTAAGTTTGCATATGTCAATACAACTTTTCCTTTCCTGGAAACTATAAATGACCAAAGCTATTTCAAGATAAAGAACATTTTAGGTGGGCAGTAATGATGAAATAAACACAATACACCAACTGGTTCTTTCCAAAGTGGATTTTAGGGCCACAGGGATATATTGGTGAGTTGCATCTACATTTCAAGAAGAATTTTACTTTCACTATTACACAAATGCACCAAAAACTGGGAGAGGAGTGGAAAAACAACTTAATTGAAATTTGAGTAAGAAAAGTATGCAAAATGAAGACAGAATGCAAATAGAGCATAATTCAATTGCAATCATGAATGCGCATACATTCCAGAAAAACTGGCTCTGATTTTCATGAACTTCACAATCCTGTTGTTACAAATGAGTATTATTAGAAATGATATTATATAATCTAAGCTTTCAGTTAAATTCATCACTTTTAAAAAGAACAATCCATAGTGAAACCTCTCACTTTCTATTTTATAACCTTTCACAATTACTTATACTTACCTGGTGATTTCTGTCCTTGTATCTATGTGCCGGCAATACTATATTGATGCTATTGAAAATCTTTGGCCAGCTTTGTGATCTTGACATAGTCCATGGATGCCTTTCTATACACTTGTGTTAGTCTGGGTAGACTAGAGAAACCATAAACATGCATATGTATACAAGGAAAAGGTTTATATACAAGAACAATTGAACATTGAGAAAACATCCTAGCCCCATCCAGATCAATTCCATAAGTCCAATATTAGCCCATCTGTCCAACACCAATCTATAGAGTCCTCATTAGACTCACAAAACACATGCAATGATGCTGAATACAGGAAGATTGTCGATCCAGTGGCATTTGTGAGCATCTCATTGCTGGCTTGGGTCTCCCTGTGGCTTACCAAGTTCCAGGGTTCTGGCTGCGTCAAGGCAGGTCGTATGGCTCAGGAATGTCTCACAGGGAGTCAGCCTGGTCGGTCGAGTCTCCAAGGAAGTGAGTCAAGAGAGTATGTGTCTTCTGCCTCCAAGGAGGAATTCCAGGAGTTCCCAGAATTCTCAGGAGAAGGCCATGCCCACACAGAGGCCTCATTGGCTAGGGCCTGATTGACAGGCTAGACTCCACCCCTTCACTCTGAATCCTGTCAAGTCACAAATTGACACCAGATTATGTAACTACCACACGACTTTTCACGTGGCATTGTTGTTAAGTGCTGTGAAATTGGCCCCAACTCACAGCAGCCCCGTGCTTAACAGAGTGAACTACTGCCAGGTCCTACAGCAGTCTCACAATTGTTCTTCAGAAAAAGGAATGACGGAGAAGTAGAGAGAATGGCTTGTGGCTATCTTTCTATTTTAGGTAAATATTAGTGATCCTTTGCCACATTTATTTCAAAATGGCTCTCTTGATAATTTGTTAAATTAGAATAACCTACATAGATTCAATTTATCCTTTACTTAAGACTCTCCTAGTCTCCAATTAAGAAAAAAAGTTCTCTTTACATGGGTCTTACCAATGTCTTGCTATGTTTTTTGTTTGAATTGAATTACCTTTTGCCTTTCGTATGCTTTGGATGGTTATTGAAGTATGATATAAAAGCTATTGATCTGGTAAGATTGAATACAACTTTTCTACCCAATATTCTTGTTCATTCACTGGGTTGTTTTTAGTTGATTCTTTGCCATCATCAAACAAACAAAGCACCCAGGATTCCCCTATGATGGGAGCTAACAGAAGGTGGTCAACTCCATGACGGTGGATCACCGGAGAAGCAACCAAGCAATCGTGGGAGAAGAGATCTCCTTCATCTGGTCACGGTCTTTATATGGTTGAGTGCGGTTTCATTTTGGGTGTGGCCTACTCTTAATGTAAATTGACAGTGTGAGGAAGCTTGCTGACTTTGACTGCTGGATTGGATCCTGTATCTGGCTCTTTGACCTCCTGCTTGAGTGTTTTCCAACCCAGGAGCCAACCACAGGCTGCAGACCCCAGGTTTATTTGGCCTATCTAGGGCTCTCAACTTTGCATCCACCAACCATAATCTTCCTGCTTGATCTCCCTGCTTCCTGTTCACCAGCCCCCATATCTATTAAGTTCCCAAATCAGGAGAAGTCTTCAGTTTACATCTGATCTATGGATTTGAAGCAGACTGGATTTACTCAGTTCTACAGTTGTGTTGTGGTGCTTTTGAAGAATATTAAAAGCACTAATATGACTCCCAAAAGACCAAGCGAACTTGACTTGGTAGAAGTACACCTAACATGTTCCGTACAGGCAAGGATGGTGAGACTTCATCTCACACACTTTGGACATGTTGTCAGAAGAGACCAGCTCGGGAAGAGGACATTTGTTTGTCTTTTTAGAAATCATGGTACTTTCAATATTCTTCATAGAACCGTAATTTAATATGATTGTTTTTCTTCAGTCCTCCTTATTCAATGTCCAACATTCATATACATATGAGACAACTAATAATTCCATGGCTTGAGTCAAGGGCACCTTGGTTTTCAGCCCTATAAAGAGGTCTTATGAAACAGATGTTCCCAGTGCAACACATCTTTTACTCTCTTGACAGCTGCTTTCATGAGGCTTGATTGTGGATCCAAGCAAGATGATATCCTTGACAACTTCAACCTTTTCTCCGTTTATCATGACGTTGGTCCAGTTATGAGGATTTGGGTCTTCTTTACATTGAGTTTACCCATACTGAATGCCGAAATCCTTCATCATCATCAAGTGAGTTCAGTTTCAGATGGGCTCAAACAGAAGAACAATTTTGTTTTGTTTTTAAATCATTTTATTAGGGGCTCATACAACGCTTATCACAATCCATACATACATGCATTGTGTCAAGCACATTTGTACATTTGTTGCTATCATCATTCTCAAAACATTTGCTTTCTACTCAGCTTCTTACCTCATTTTCCCCTCCCTCCCCACTCCCCTGCCCCTCATCAACCCTTGATAATTTATAAATTATTATTATTTTGTCATATCTTACACTGTCCAACGTCTCCCTTCACCCACTTTTTTGTTGGCCATATCCCAGAGAGGAGGTTATATGTAGATCCTTGTAATCAGTTCCCCCTTTCTATCCTACCTTCCTTCCACCCTCCTGGTATCACTACTCAAACCACTGGTACAGAGGGGTTCATCTGTCCTGGACTCCATGTGTTTCCAGTTCCTATCTGCACCAGCTAGATCATCCTCTGCTCAAGCCAGATTTGTAAGGTAGAATTTGGATCATGATTGGGGGAGGGGCGGAGAAAGCCTATAAGAAATAGAGGAAAGTTGAATGTTTCATCGTTGCTACACTGCACCCTGACTGGCTCATCTCCTCCCCGAATGTTGAGGATGTCACTGAATCAGGTGGAATTGCCCTATGTTCACAGGTTTACTAGGAGTCGGAACCAATTCAAAGAATAATAACAGACACTAAAAACATAGGAGTTATTCAACTTACATCAGGAACAACTTACAACAGAATCATGTTATCTGCCAGGGAATGCATATGGTATATGATATGTGCATATATTTTACATAGATAAGTGCACAGTCTATGGAGAAATATAAATAGATATCTATACATGATCTTACTTGAATATAACATTTGTCTTATCTTTTATGATAATATTTTGTGAACATAATCTAACTACCACTTAGAATTGTCTATTCAGCTGCTTTTGTAAACTTTCCTTTTGACTAATTTATACTTCAATGAACAGGGTTAGACATAGTCCCTTAAGCACATCTTGGATTACTTCATGGTTAAGAATTCCTGGGCTGAGTGGATGTAATCTAATGATCCATTTCCATGGGAGGGCCACTGTTACTGGAAGCAGCTAGGGTAAGCAGGAGTCCTTTCCCTGAGTCTTTCTGTTTCTACCACATGGTCAGGATACTGAGAAATCCAGGGACCCTGAAGAGGGACCCATGGGAATGGTACAAGCAGCCTCTCTCACTCACCTGGGCCGCCTTCACCAGGTTTACTATTTGTATCTAATGCCATACCTGGGAAATGGACTTTGCGTGCTGATGATGCTAGATTTGGTTCTCCTAAAAATGAACCACTGCCAGGTTTCATCGATAGTCAGGCTCATTTTCTCATGGGTATGTAGCCTGCGAAATAACTTACATACTGGTGCACTTCACACTAAAGAAGAAGGTCTCGGGTATTTTTGTTTTTTGATATATGAAGCCCAGGATGGGTGAACCTACAGAAACAACAAGTAGAATGTGGGTTCCTGGGGGCTGCAATGAGGGAGGTGGGAGGTGGGGGTAAAGGGAAACTGGTACCAAGGAGTTCAAGAAAGAAGAAAATGTCTGGAAACTGACCGTGGTAGCAAGTGTACACTGCTTGATGTGTATGGAATGTTATCATATCTGTATGCGTTCCCAATAAAATGGTTTGAAAAAATATCTTATGATACCTAATTATCTATTCTGACCTGCAGTGGTCTTATTGGCCAGAGTAGGGCTGTCCCAGGAGGTTGCCAAGGCTGTGGCCATTATGGAAGTAGGCTTCCACATTTTGTTTAGCAGTAAAGTGCTTTAACCATTGCACCACCATGGTTTTTCACACTTACTGGATATTGGCATTTGGGCTTTCAGTTCAGATAATTGAAACCCAAAACTTCCAATTGCTATTATTTAACTGAGAGGAATAAAATCTACAAGAAACTTAGCTATAGAAATTAAAATTTTAAAAGTTGTATTTTCTCCCCTACAAGGGGGTTTTGTGAGAAGTCATTGCTATGCTTGATAATAAATTGAGTTAACCTTGTTTTATTCTTTAAGAAGTAGGACATTCATTTTATTAAAAATAAATATTTCATGTTTCATAATTTCCTTCATAACACATCGCTGTTAGAATCGTTCCTATGTGTATATCTTTTTCCACTTGGGTCTGATTACAAGATGGGATGATTTCTTCATTGAAATAGTTCCATCCCACTGAGCCTTAATACTTCAATCTTGTATCATTCGTTTCATACCTGATCTTGAGCTATATTTTTATTATATTAAATAATTCCAGTAGATGTGTTCATTTAAGTATAGATATTAGTTTAAATGCCAACTTGACTTTTACTGAAAGTTGTCTGTTTCATTTCTCTTTTTCCCTAATCTATACTTGAGTCACTGAAAATGAGATTGCCGAAAGATCTGATCTAAAGTTTCCCCATAAGGAGGCAAACATGAATTCCTTTCTCCTGAGAGGAACCAAATTGTGATTCAAATTTAGCCACTACACAAAGCTTTACCAGACCTACAGGAGACATCATTGGCACATCAACTCACCAATCAGCACTCCTCCTCTGAAGCAGAACCCGGAACTCCAAACTCATTTGGATTGAGTAGATTCTGTCATATTGCAATCCTGTAGGATAGGGTAAAACTGCCCCTATGGGTTTCTGAGACAGAAACTCTGTATGGGCCTGTTGTTGCCAGGTGCCATGCAGTTCGTTCCAGGCCACAGCTAGCGTATGCGCAAAAGAACCAAACACTGCCAGATCCTGCACCAACTTCATACTAGTTCCTTTCTGGAGACCATGGTTACAGTCATTGTGTCAATCCATCTTGTGGAGGACCTTCCTCTTTTTACAGCCCCTGTACTTTACTAAGCATGAGATCCTTCTCCAGGAACTGATCTATCCTGATAGCATTTCCCAAATTTCTAAGTATAGGAGTAGAGAACCTCATCTTTCGCCCACAGAGCGACTGATGGTTTCAAGCTGCTGACCTTGTTGCTAGCAGTCCAACTCATAACCACTGTGCCACCAAAGAGCCACCTTTAATTTCCCAAACAGATCAGATGGATCCATACTTGGTGGTATGACTTCCAGGTGTTGGGTGCACAGCAGAGGAGAACATAGAGCAGTGGGAAGAAAGGACACCCTACATGCCAGACAATGCCTGAGGACATGCGTTTTCACCAGTTTCTTTTGAATCTACCTCCTGTAGTCAGCTCAGCTACAAAAGTATATATTAATGTTAATTGCCATTGCATGTGCATCGACTCATGGTATACAGCAGAGCATCACATTGCTCAATCAGGTACCATTTCATGACTGTTGCTGTGTTTGAATTCATGGTTGCAATCTCCTTGTCACCCCATCTCATTGAGTCTATCCCGGGCCTTTGCTGATTCTTGACTTTGCCAACCATGATGTCCTTCTCCAGCAATCAATTCCTCATAATAATAAATCCAAAGTAATCAAGTTAAAATCTCATACATTAGTCTTTGATCCATACATTAGTCTTTTTTTTTTTTTGCTAAATCTCATACATTAGTCTTTTTTGGCTAAATTTTGGAAGATCAACAGACAATTTTCTCTACTCTTCATCTGGATGCTCCACTAAAATCTAACCATCATGGCTGGCCTGTGGTGTCTGAAATACAGTGGCATCATTTCCCACCATCATAACAATACACAGTCATCACAGTAGGACAAGCTGAAAAATGAACATTGTGACTATAAATTCCTGAATTCCCATACATACTAAAACATATTCTACTTTGGATCTTAGAGAGTCTATCATGTATTCTTTAATATAAAGTCTTCAATTGTTATTTAATCAGTGTAGGGAACAGACTGTCTGGTAGCATCCAATCATAAAGTTGGCATGTGTTTTCACTTGTTTCCTTCAATCTGCCTGGACTGCTGATCCTTGTGTTAGACAGGATTCTCTAGAGAGATAAAACCAGATTGCTGCAGCAGCACCCACTCATGGAGAGCCATAGCCTTGGACACTCTAGATGGTGTCTGTATGGATTGGAATCTAGTCAATGGGAGTGATTTGGTTTGGGCAACAAGTTACAATTCAGGTTCAGAAATGCTTCTGTTCCAGGACAGCCTTTTCTCAGCTTTGCCTCCGGACATACCTCTCTCTGCCCTCCATTTCTCAATTACACAGCACCTTGACCTCTGCCACACTCAGGAAATGTGGTAAACCCCCTTACTGCAGCCAGTAAATGCCCTAAGAGCAGCCCATTCCACTCTAGGCATTCCCCTGAAGCTGCTCAGCTCCAGCTTGGTGGGTCAGAAAAGACAGCTTCCCAGTTGGGTGCCTGGAGGTACCTCCCTCCAGCAGTTCACTTCCTGCCCAAAGTCATGAAGCTGTCCTCACTCTGCGGCCCAGGCAACCCCCAGATCTGACTCATGTGCTCAGGGATGCTGCCTCTACCAACATCATTTTCGGGTCACACATAGCTCCTGGGTCTTCAAGGCACAACATGTCAGAATCTCAGGGGTCACAGGACCCGCTCCACTTGTGACTCATTTTTCTTGATGGTAGTAAGTTTGCCTTCCTTATATGTACCCCCCACTTTTGAGTTGAAGCGTTTTAATCCCAGCAGGGTAGCAAAATTGGCCAATCCCCTAGTTTGATTTCCAAGTTCTTCAATCACAGTTAACCGTGTTAACAATCACTCACAATTTGAATCACATAATATGATCAGCATCCCCCACACGCCACCCGTACATTCTTTTTGACCATATCCATCAGGAAAAGAGGACACACATCCATTCCACTCGTCTCACCTAGTCATTTGGTGGGAGTTACAAAAAAAGAAGAGTCGTATCAAGTCATTCACAGCACCGGATGACTGGTAGCCTTACAGGTTGCAAGGCTTGAGTGTACAGGAGTTAGGCTCTTCTATCAATGAAATGGCTACTTGATAATTTGTTAAGCAAATATCAGAGAGATGCACACAGGTGCCAGAGGGAGTGCTTTCTGGAGTTCTATTTACAGATGTTTAATTACATTTTCTGTTTGAATTGCTTCTCTCAAGAATTAACAATAAGCAGCCCTTGCTTTGGAATTGCTTTCCCCGGGTCCCCAGTGGCACCATTCGGAGCCAGCCACCCGGTAGTCACGTGCAGCTGAATTGCATTTGTTAATTAGGCTGAGCGAGAGTAAAAGAACAGAGATTCAGATGTGCCACAAGGTCGCCTCTGACCCCCCAATTGGGCAGGGCCAGTTTGGTTCTGTTTACTTACTTTCTTTGGAGTGGCATCAGCATGGCAGAGGTGTGAAGCAAGAGCACGAATGTATCAGTGTCAAAGTTGGCGGGGCACATTGCTAATGTACGGTGTCTTGGAGGCAATGCTGTTATTTTGGGCATCATACATTCACACCGCAACAAAATGAAACGGTAAGGCAGTGAGGTGTGGTCTCTCCATTACTTCTGTGGATTCTTGGTGCCCTGTGAGCTCCTTCGTTGAAGACGTCCTCTGAGTAGCTGTTCAGCTAGGAACTGGATATTGGTCCTCACAATATGACATTCACACATGGCTTTCCAAGTTTGCTCCCCAAATGACCATGCGTGTCCGTGTCCTGGGACTGCACACAAACTAGATGGCTTCAAGGAACAGACACTGATCACAGTCGATCTGAGGACGCCTGCCTCACTTCTAAACCATCACTGCTCTGTTGAGCTCTCTCCCTATCCCACAGCCACCCACAGCCCTGCCCCTGACAACCCAGCTGTTTCCCTCTTTGTGGATTTGCATATTTTGTGCCTTTCATGTCAGTGGGATCATAGAGTGTGTGGCCTTTGTGAGGCCTTCCACCTAGCATAATGTTTGCAAAGGCCATCCAAGTCGCAAGATGTAGCAGAACTGCCATCTTTTTTATGGCTGAATATACATCAGGATGCATAGATGGATACGGACACATCTATGTTTTTAGGTGCCATGGAGTCAGTTCTGATCCTTCATACTGATATTGTGCACGAGACCAAAACCCTGCCTGGCCCTTCCCCCTCCTGCACCCTTGTTCCTCTGCTTCACTCTCTGGTTGCAGCTCCCTTGTCAATCCTTCTCCTTAAGGCCTTCCTCTTTTCCGCTGCCCCTCTCCCTTACCAAGCACGATGTAGATCATACATAATATTAGATTTACTCTCACATCTGTTGATGGACACATAGGTTGTTTTTGCCTTTTGACTATTATAGAGAATGTTCTTATAAACATTTGTGTGAACAGTTGGGGGTGGCTATATAGAGACAATATCACTGTCATTGAAGTGGCTCTGACTTGCAAAGGGTAGACCTGTCCGTATGTGTTCTTGAGGCAGTAGCTCTGCCCGGGAGTGGAAAGCCTCATCATTCTCCCACAGAGAAGTTGGTGTATTTGAACTGTAACCCACTATGACACCAGGGCCTTTTATATACCGTATCCGTCTGTGTTGATACTCAGGCGTGGACTTACTGGACCAGGTGGAAGGTACATTTAAACACTTGATGGATTGCCGCGCTTTCTGAATGACGCTACCGGTCACTTTCCCACCAGCGTCTCCCCAGGATGTGTCACGTGGCTGTTGGATTCAAACCTGGCTGGCATAAAGTGGCATCTCCTTGCGGTTTTCTTTCAAGTCTCTGATGATGAATCTTTTCACGTGCTTCTTGGCCATTGCTGTTGTTGTTGTTGTTGTTAGGTGCCATGGAATTAGCTCCAAACAACGGTGACCCTGCTCACAGCAGACCAGCATGCTGTACGGTCCTAGGCCATCCTCACAACAGTTCCTCTGCCTGAGTTCTTGGATGCAGCCATGGGGTCAGTCTACCTCCTTGAGAGTTTTCCTCTTTCTCCTGCCCTTCTGCTTCACCAAACCATGTCCTCTCCAGGTACCGGTCTCTCCGACAGCATGTGTAAAGTGTGCAAAGTGAAGTTTTGCCATAGGAGCAGTCAGGCCTTCCTCCTTGCAGACAGATAGATGGGTGCGTCCTTTCAGCAGTGCATGGTACTTGCCAAATTCCTCCCCAGCACCTTCACTCAAATGCACCAAGCCGTGGCCTTTGGCGTCCTTCTGTTGTAGAAATCTCTATGCAAGCCTTTAATTTTCCCTAAATTAAGTTGTCTCTGTGTATGGTCTAGGAATTCTTTGGCTATTCTGGATATCTGTGTCTGTCGGTATGAATATGTATCCACTATAAACCCAAAGCAAAAACAATAACAAGCACAGTTGGCTTTCATTTGATTCTGCCCCCAGGTGACTCCACGTGTGCAGAGAAGAGCTGAGGTTCATAAGGTGTACATGGGGTTTGGAGGCTGAGAAGCAGACCTGTCTTCTAGACCTGGATGGCCGATCTGCAGGCACACAGATAGGCCCCTGTGGTTTCTCAGGGAGACAGTTTGAAAGATCACTGCAGGTAAAGGGTGCAGTGGAGTGGGGGTCCTGCTGCATGGTGGGGCACACACACAGTGCTTTGCACACACGTCCCTGCCTTGCACATGGCAGTATCTGCCTGCCTCAGGAATCAGGGAGAATATAGGAGGCTTGGGCCCACGGTTTGTGCAGCTCCCTCATCAGGGGCAGTAGCAGCCCTTAAACTCAAGGAGGACTGTCTTGAACCTCAGGAAGCATTCAGGCTTTCTGGAGAAATGCCATGCTGAAAACAGAGACTAATCACCAGGGTACGGCATAGTGTTTGGACGGGCAGCCTGGGCTGAGCACAGCTTTCTGATGGACTTCCACTTGTGTCAAGAGTTACAGTCTTGGAAACTCACGGGAGCATTTCTGGCCTGTCCTTTAGGGTAGCAGATGTAGAATCTACTCAATAACAGTGTGTTTGGTTGTTGTTGGTTTTGTTTTCACCCACAGGGGCCACGAAGAGTGGAGCATCACCCCCATCTACCTCCTGGCCCGCTGTCATCTAACACCTTTCCCCCCTTCCCTCCACCCACACTACCTCCTTCCACTTGTGAACTTGGTATCTGGAAGCTTGATAACATATGAGACAAGATCAACAGTGATGGCTCCTTATCGATCTCGCTAAAACTTGATCAGACAGGCTCCAGACCCTTGAGTATGGGCATTCGGAGTGGATATTCCACACAGATCCTGGCCAGGAAGGCGGGCCACGTGTGGGCCTTGCAGGTGGACTTGACTCTTGGAACCCTGGATTTACTTTCCTGGATATGGAGCCGGGTTCACAGGAAACTCTGGCTGATCCCCCAGAAATCCTGGTCCAGAATCTGAGGTATGAGATCCCTCATGTGTGCTGCCACACCAGCTGTTCAACACTGCCCCTTCCTCATTTACAACGTGAGTCTTTGGGAGGATCATCAGTAGGAGTCCCTGAGTCCAGTGATGGGGTCTTATTTCTATGTCTGACCTCAAGATTGTAGGATTCATGACAGTGAATGCATTAGCCACCAACCGCCCTTATCAAATAGAAGTCTGACCACACGGGCACATGTAAAGGCATATTCTTAACTGCACGTGTGTGTGCATGCATATGCACATATGCACCTACGCACACACAAAGTGCAGGGCCAATTTATATGTGCTTATGGACAGCCATCATTCCATTGGCTTTTAGATATCTCTTTATAGACACACAGTCACCCATGTACACACATACATGCCAGAAGAGATCAGTACTCCACACCATGCTATGGGGCTGGCCAATGCTGCTCAGAAATGCCCGATCCTGGGACAGCTCTAGCCAGGCCACTTGCATGAAAGATTTCACCTGGGTGCCTGCTGTCTCTGGAACATTCATACACTCATGCACATACACACACACACACATGCACATACACATGACCACACACACTCACACACATTTGCACCAACACACAAACACCCATGCACAGACGCATATTAACATATATGAATGCACATAAACTCATGCACACTCATACACATATGCAGCTATATGCACTATATACACACACATTAATACATGCTTTCAAGCACAGTCTGCATACACATTGAGGCTCATGCACGTATGCACAGACATGGACACCATCCACATCCACAAACATAAACACACCAACAAACCCGTGCACCGATACACACTCATACACAGTTATACACATATATACACACATAGACACTCATAGAAACACATAAACCACTTAGGACATAAGCACTCACATGAACACAGATGCATACACACACACAGAGGACACATTTAGACATAGACACCCATATCTCTTCATACACACATGAATGCATCTCCATGCAGACACATGTACTTATTCATACATTTATGCACTCATATGCCCACATCACACTCATACACATGATGTACATGGATGTGCACCCATGGGCATATGCATGCATATGTACACATATAAACACACATGCAAACTCATACACACATTCATATGCATGAACTTCCATACACATATGCACAGTACACATTCAGGTGCATAGTAGTTGCATGCCTGCACACATGCTCACTCCCATGCATGCACACTAATGCACACATGTGCATATTCACAAATATACTTGATTTGTCCCAGAGTGTGTTACTAAACAGCCCAGTTGTGTGAACACTTGAGGTGACCAAAGACATACATTAAGTACACACAACTGTGTGAGTTTATTTGAGATTTATTTTATTATTGTTTTAATGGTGTTTTTCATAAATTCATACACCTTCTTGAGAGCAAAGACTTTCACAAGCCAATTTTGGGCCCGGGGATTTTTTCAGGACTTCATGCATAGAGACATGAGTGCCACCTATGGAATGGAATTAGAGCACAGAGTTCCTCAAAGTGAGACTCACGGGGAGACACAGCCAGACGTCAAGAGGGAGGGAGACACAGGACCAGGGAAAAGACACTTCCACGCAGGCCTTTGAAGACAGATTGTGCCTGTGTCCTAAGACTGTTGTTCTCAGGAGGATATGAATTGCTCGCTGTACTTTTAACTGAACATAGCATCTGTAAAAGGTCTGGCTGTTTTCAAAGGTGGTGTTGAGCACCAATAAATGAATAACAAAACAACTAGAAAATTTGTGTCACCATCCATGCTAGAGAAAACAACTCCAAAAGATAAGATTCATTCCCAAATGACAGGGCCTTCCTGGCTTGCTTTCAATGGTCCCCCAAAAGCGCCTTTGATTCAGCAGAAGCAAAAACCGCTCAAGAAAGATTTGTGATCATTTCAAATCTCTGTTACCCTCAGCTACAGTAAAACAAATCGAGAATTTCACTCAGAGAGTCTTTCACCTAATTTGTTTTCTTTGATCTCCTCGCCTGGCTTCCCACGGAAGCTGGGAAGATAGGAAGCCTTGCTTTCCTAATGACTGAGCCAGGCTTTTGCCTCTTCCCTGACTCCCCCTCGACCCTCGCCTGATGGGTAGTAACCATGTTCTTTTCATGATGAAAAGGAGTGTAATTGCAGGGAGGGGTGGAAATGTGTAGCCTTTTATTTGAAGCCCTGCTGCTATTTCTGTGTCTTTAAGTTGCAACTCTCCCCAGCTTGTGATTTAAATCATCATTGCACTTTCTCTGGGAGATACTAAAATGAAAAGCAGAGGGCAGCCTACCACACACAAATGCAATCACACACACACAGAAAAAGAGAGTGAGAAAGGAGCCAGCAAGGGAGTAGGGGGCTTGGTAAGAGGTGTGGGGCTGTGGCGGGGGGTGGGGGGTGGGGGGGGAGGAGGAGCAGTGGAGAGAGAGAGAAAGAAGAAAAGAAGCGATGTACAACATAAAAACAGCTTGTGTCAAGGGGGTGTCGGGGGGAGAGGCACGATGAAACCCATTTGTGATCAGAAATGAAACATTTCCAATCTCATAATGGGTAGATGGCAGACTTTTATTACCAGCCATGCAAAGCAAGCCCTCATCAGCAGCAGGGCTTCAGAAAGGTCTCAGCTTTTCCATTAAAATAATTCCAAAAAGCTCCCCCCCCTCTCCTCCCCTCCCTCTGAAAGAACCTATTTTGCAAGATGATTTAGCTCAAAATCTGCTGGGAGTAGCCCCTGACATAGAGTCATATTGTGTTGGAGTTTAGTCCTAAATTCATACATCAATTATTTACTGTCCACGGCGATTGTATAAGTGTAGAAAATTACTAGGAATGATATTTTCTCTCGGGCAGACAAAATGTGAAACAGCAGATATCCCCAGTCATAGGCGGTCCCCCCGTCCTGTCCGCCCGGGATTATTTATGCATTAGAGAACAGTGTGCCGGGGCAGGTGGGAAGGAGAGGGGGGCGCAGAACGCGAGGGACAGACACATTATTTTAAACCTTTCATAACACCCATAAATATTTCATAACAAATAAATAAAGAATGCCGGGCTTGCGTGGAGACAGCTGTAGCTGCACGGTTCAATGCACAGCAAAGCTCTGGGGATCCTACGCTTACCCCTCAGTTAAGCCCCCATTTCTTTTTAATCATCCACTTAGTGCATTGTGGGTAGAGGCCCTCTCCAGGTGAGTCAGAAAGCTGAAGGTTATGTATGTGAATGCCACTTCTCATTTTATTTCAGTTTCTTCTTTTTCTCCCATCCTTTATTTGGTTTGTTTGTTTGTTTAGACAAGAACACCAGGAGCTCTGCGTTTTAAGAAATGTTATCAAAGGCCCTGTCTTTGAGTTTTCCTACCAACATGACCGACACAGGTTGCCTCTGCTTGCCAGCCATTCTCCAGATTAAAGAATAAATAGTCATTGTATCGTGCATAGGACTCTTGTTTTGAGAGTAACAGAATTTCAAACTATGCTAGACGAAGCTCTTCTGAAATCTGACTAGGGCTCTTGTTAGGGGCTGTCGAGTGAGTTTCAGCTGCGAGGGACCCCATTCACAACAGAATGAGACACTGCCTGGTCCTACACCAGACTCATGATTCTTTTTTCTTTTAAGCATTTTATTAGGGGCTCATATAACTCTTATCACACTCCATACATATACATACATCAATTGTATAAAGCACATCTGTACATTCTTTGCCCTAATCACTTCAAAGCTCTCCACTTAAGCCCTTTGCTCTCCACTTAAGCCCTTTGCATCAGGTCCTCTTTTTGCATCAGGTCCTCCTTTTTTGCCCTCCCTCCCTGCTCCCCCATCCCACATGAGCCCTTGGTAATTTATAGATTATTATTTTGTCATATCTTGCCCTATCCAGCATCTCCCTTCACCCCCTTCTCTGTTATTCGTCCCCCAGCGAGGAAGTCACATGTAGATCTTTGTCATCAGTTCCCCCTTTCCAAACCACTCACCCTCTACTCTCCCAGTATCGCCCCTCACCCCCTGGTTCTGAAGGTATCATCCACCCTGGATTCCCTGTGCCTCCAGCTCCTATATGCACCAGTGTACAACCTCTGCTCTATCCAGACTTGCAAGGTAAAATTCGGATCATGGTAGTTGGAGGGGAGGAAGCATCCAGGATCTGGGGGAAAGCTGTGTTTTTCATCGGTACTACATCGCACCCTGACTGACCCATCTCCTCTCCTAAACCCCTCTGTGAGGGGATCTCCAGTGGCCAACAAATGGGCTTTGGGTCTCCACTCTGCACTTCCCCCTTTATTCACTATGGTAAGAATTCTTTTTTTATGATGATGCCTTATCCCTGATCCCTTTGGTACCTCGTGATTGCACAGGCTGGTGTGCTTCTTCCATGTGGGCTTTGTTGCTTCTAAGCTAGATGGCCGCTTGTTCACCTTTAAGCCTTTAAGACCCCAGACACTATCTCTTTTGATAGCCGGGCACCATCAGCTTTCTTCACTACATTTACTTGTTCACGATTCTTCTTATGCTTGGATCCCTTGTTCCAACCATGGTGTCAATCCCTCTCACTGTGTTTCCCCCACTTTCATTGTCCCTCTCCCTTACCAAGCAGGACTTTCTTTTTCAGGGACTAGTCTCTCCTGGCACCATGTCTAAAGTAGGGGAGCTTAGAATCCAAACAGGCTGTCTGTGTTTGTGTCAAGGTACCTCTGAGGCTGACTCAGAAACTGAGGGCTCCAAGGTGGGGAAGGGTCTTATTGGTCCTCCCCGTGCTGACCTCCCTGACCCAGGTGGTCTCAGCACCTTGCAGAATTTTGCTGGAAGTCCTCCTGATTTCCCTGCTTTGTAGTAGAGACAGCAGGAGTCATGGGGAACAAGTTCTGATGGGTCATTTGGGGGGCTCATTTCTGAAAGTTGAGCTCAGAGTTAGATCCTCCTCATGATCCAGTAGTCTAACGAAGCCCAAATCCTTTTAAAAAAACAAACAAAATGTTTCATTTACATATAATTGACCTACATTTCCATAGTATAATAGTGCTCAAAATATTTGTAAACAAGAGATCTAAAATTGATGGCAAGGAGGGTGTATAATGCCGGGTGGGGTTTGATCAAGTGCAACGTATCCCAGAGGAATTACTGAGGGCCAATTGGAGGATGAGCATGATAGTAGGATAGGAGAAAAGTGAAAACAGAGGAAAGAAGTAGGAGTCAACAGCTATTTATAGAGGTATAGCTAAAGGCATGTATATGTGAATATATTATTATATAATGAAGGTGATAGAGGCCAATGTACATATATTTATATGTTAAGTATTAAGATAGCAGACGGACTTTGGGCTGCTACTCAAGGCCTACCTTAACACAAGAACACTTTGTTCTAATAACCTGACACTTTGATACTCACTTTCCTGACGCCATCACTGAAGACAAAATGAGTGTAGAAGCAAATGTGGTGAAGAAAGTGGATGGTGCCCAGCCATCAAAAGATGTAGTGTCTGGGGTCTTAAAGGCTTACAGCTGAACAAACAGCCCTCTATCAGGGAAGCAAATTAGCCGACACAGAAGAAGCACACCATTCTCTGTGATCATAGGGTCTCAACAGGATCAGGTTTCAGGTATCAAAAAATCCGAAACAAACAATTATATCGATGAGAGTTCAAGTGGAGACCCAAACCCCATCTGTAGACAAAAGCCCATCTGTAGACAAGTGTACACCCCCCCACCCCCCACAAAAGGGTTACAAAGAAGGGACGATTCAACCAGTGTGAATTCTAGCACTGATGCATCACACATCATTTCTCTGGTTTCTGAATTCTTCCTCCCCACCGACTACCATGACTCAGTTCTACCTTACAAATCGGCTAGGCCGGAGTACACACATTGGTGCAAAAACGAGCTCTCAACACATGGAATTCAGGACAGATGAAACCCTCAGGAACAGTAGTGGGAGTATCGATATCATGAGAGTAAAGGGATGGTGGGGGTAGGGATGAGGGGGAGAAAGAGGGAACCCATCACAAGGTTGGATATATAGACACCTCTCCAGGTGGGTGAATCACAGAATGGTGGAAGAAAAGAGACAAAGACAGTGTAAGACATGAAACAACCAACAACAATATATAATTGATCAAGGATTCACCAGGGTGAGAGGGTTGGGGAGGCAGGAAAAAAAGAGGAGTAGGTACCAAGCAAAAAGAAATTGTTTTGGAATGGTGATGGTGACATATGTACAAGAATGCTTAATACTGTTGAACGACGGATTGTTATAAGATTTGTAAGAGTCCCCACCCCCCACAATAAAATGATTAATTAAAAAAAAGAGTTGTGTCATCACCACAATCAATTTTAGGACACTTTTTTCCTTTCACTCATTATTATTAGCTCCCCACTTCCCTACCCACCTCCCCTGCCATGTCCCTGTATGTGTAGCTGGTAGTGCCATTGAGTGGGTTCCAACTCACAGTGACCTGATGTATAACAGAACAAAACAGTGCCTGGTCCTGTGTCAGAATCATTATCAGTCTTTCGTTTGAGCCCATGTTGGAATCACTGTGTCAACCTTTTCAAGGACCTCTTCTTTTTTCACTGTCCCTCTATCTTACCAAGCATGATCTCTCTCTCCAAGGACAACATATCTAACCACTAGGACATTATTAGTCCAGTTTATATCACTAGAAATTGATCAATCCTGAATTTCATATGTGCAGAAAACACACAAAATCAAAACAGCAAAACAATATCCAATAGCAGTGATAGAAGAAACCAAGTGAAAATCCCAATGAAAAAGAAAGGCATATATAATGGAACGAATATACATTAGATTACAAGGAGATCAAAAGGCAAGGGGTCACCTAACTGCAACTGCAGTAATCTAATCAACAAGGCACTCTGGGATAACTAGGTCATTGCCATCCCTGCTCATTCATCAGAGGGGATTCACTGGATGCTTAGTCCACACAGGGGAGCCTACAAATGGGATTGGGGCTTTCCTGGTCATCCATAGCTTTCTGAAACCCAGGTGTTCAAAATTTAAGTTCGAATACTCTTTTCTCTTCTGGATTAGACTTTATTATTGACACTCACAGGGACTCACTGGGAATTCAGGCTGTACAGGACACTCTCCATTCCTGGCTCTTGCTGTAGTGAGATCCCTCCTCCTGCTTTCCAGAAGGCTCGTTTTATACCCAGCATGATGGCAATTATAAAATATACTAGTAACAATTATACACAAGTCAACTCTATCATTGTCTTCCCCCATCTTCTGACTGAGAGTCATGAAGGAAAAGGTCATTTGGTGGGAGTTATAGAGATGTTGGCTAGAAGAGCCATACTAAATAATTATTTGTCCCTTTCTCCCCATCAGGAAAAAATATATATCTTAATAAAACCTGGTTCACAGTGGTTAAACACATGTAGGGATGATATTAACCTACCAGCTACCCTATATGAAAAATATGTGACAGTCAGTGTCCATAGCGATCAGAGTCATAGGAACCTTGCAGGTCATTTATGCTGTGTCTTCTTGGGTCACCAGGTGTAGGAATCAATCTGATAGCAATCGTTTTGGTTTAGGGATTTATCTTTCTGAAAGATGGAATGAAAATACACTCTGAAAATCCTTTTACTGAGTCATACTTTAAAGCTTTAAGGAAACTCGTTTTTTTAAATATGGGAGGAAATAACAAAGACCTCATATAATTCAATAAATATTTATTTCCTCCAGACTTAAGCACACATTTATGATTTCCTAATTATGGCACACATCCATTCACTCTGAGCTCATCAACAGTGATTTGAACTTTAGAAGGCTATCAGCCACAGCCTTTTTAGCTTCATCTGCTCCAGCCAGAGAAAAAGGTGCCATGGCTATTATATCCTCCAAATGTTCTCAACTCTCGAGACGCTGGGTCCTGTCAGTTCTATACAACCCACAGAAGAGCAATCCTTGGGGTGTAACGATGTGTCTTTGCTAAGCCACCGTCCAAATCTGGCCACTCCCTCCACCGGTGACCCCTGTTCCTTAGCACAACTTGCTTCCCTTTGAGAGAACAAAGTGCATAGTTCAGCAGATGTTGGGATGCCTGGAGGAGGAGAGCTGGTAGCTAGGAGAGTACAGGAACAAGGGAGACAGTAAAAAGAATGCTCTTCAGAAATCACGTAGGGTACTGATGTTTGCTCCAGCGGCCAACCATTGGGGATTGAATTGTGTCTCCAGAAAACATGGGCTGTGGTTCATTTCTTATACTTGTGGTTATCATCCCATTTAGGATTTGATTCTCATTGTGAACCTGACAGTACAGTATGGGTCCAGGGTCGGTCTTGAGTCCAAGCCTTTTGAGATGTAACGGGGACAGATTTAAGAGCCAGCAACAGTGAAGCTAGGTCCCAGAACACAGACTCATGGCTATGAAGTCAATGCTGACTCATAGCCAACCTATGTGCCAGACCACATTAGATCGCCCAAGAAAAAAAGCTCAAGAGGCAAGAATTTCTCCCAGAATCAACTGAGAGAGAAAACCTTCTCTTGGAGGAAGCATCCTGATTTGAGTTGTAGCCTCAAAGATAAACTCCTGCTGCTGAAGACACCCACTTGTGTAATTGCTGTCACAGAAGAAGGAGTTAGCTAAGACACCAGTCAGCACAGGGGTTTGGGTCACAGTGAGGGATTTTCGACCTGAGTTCCGGGTTAGCTGCATCCCAGGATTATCCATTTCAGTGAGTAACTCAGTGAACTCCATGATGTTTAGACGTTAGTGCTACATCCACTGCTCCTGCTCCTGCTCCATTTTAAGTTTTACTTAGACAAAAATTGACATACATTTTTTTCTATATGGGGCTCAAAAGCAATTCATCAGACAATTTGTTATTGTTACCTTTAATTGTTGACATTGTTTGCTCTTGTGATATATATAGATATTTATATAGTAGAATATTTTAAAAAATAGGTTCAAATACTTATAGTCAATGCCACTGGTTGATTCCAATGCATAATGATCCTGGGTTGCTAAGACTATAAATCTTTACAGGAGCAAAAGTCTCATCTTTATCCTAAAGGGTAGTTGACGGCCTCAAACTGCTGACCTAGTGGATAGATAGCTACATACATAGACACTTTATTTTATTTTTTAAAATCATATTATTGGAGGCTCATAAAACTCTTATCACAATCTATACATATATCCATTGTGTCAGCACATTTGTACATTTGTTGCCACCATGCTTTCTACTTGAGCCCTTAGAATCAGTTCCTCATTTTTTTATGCCTCCCTCCCCCACTCTCACTCCTCATGAACCCTTGATAATTTATAAATTATTACTATTTTTTCATGTCTCTCACTGACTGATTTCTCCCTTCACCCACTTTTCTTTTGTCTGGCCCCCAGGGTTGTATGTAGATCCTTGTGATTGGTCCCCCTTTCTCCCCCACCTTACCCTTACCCAACTGGTATCACTACTCTCATTATTAGTCCTGAGGGGTTTATCTGTCCTAGGTTCCTTGTGTTTCCAGCTCTTATATGAATCATTGTACCTCTTCTGGTCTAGCCAGATTTGCAAGGTAGAATTTGGATCATGTTAATACAGGGGAGGAAGCATTAAAGGACTAGAGGAGAGCTGTATGTTTCATACCCTGCACCCTGAATGGATCTTCTCCTCCCTGCTACCCTTCTGTAAGGGTATGTACAGTTGCCTACAGATGGGTTTTGGATCTCCACTCCACACTCCCCCTAATTCACAATGATATGGTTTTTGGTTCTTTGATGCCTGATACCTGATCTTATCGACACCTCGTAATCACACAGGTTTGTGTGCTTCTTCCAAGCAGGCTTTGTTGCTTCTCAGCTAGACATACATAGATGCCTTAAAGAGGTCTAGTGTCAGAGATTTACCCAATGCAATGCATATCTTGAACTCTTGACTGCTGCTTCCATGAGCATTGATTGTTGAGCCAAGTAAAATGAAATCCTTGACAATTCATCTTTTCTCCATTTATCATGATATTTCATATGGGTCCAGTGATGACTGTTTTTGTGTAATTTACATTAAGTTGTAATACACCTCCAAAACTGCGTCACTTGATCTTCATCACCAAGTCTGTAAGCCCGCTTCAATTTTAACAAGGAATCTTGCTATATGCTTCCCGAGGATGCTGATGCTAATAAGCTGTCCTCCAAACATGATGCCACAGTCTTCTTCATGCAATGCAGTTTCTCTGATGATTCGTTCTGCATACAGACTGACAAAGCATGGTGAGAGAATACAACCCTCATGCATGCCTGCCGTGGTTTAAACCATGCAATACTCCCATGTTCTCTTTGCATAAACTACCTCCTAATCCATGTAAATGTTCTGCATGAGCACAGTGAAATATTCTGGGATTCCCATTCTTCTCAAGGCTATCCATGGGTCCCTATGATCCACAGAGTCAAAAGCCTTTTCCTAGTCAATAAGACACAGTAAACATCTCTCTGGTATTGTGTGCTTTCAGGCAAGATCCATATGACATCAGCAAGGATATCCCTCGTCTCAAGTCCTCTTCTGAAACTGGTCTGCATTTCTGGCAGCTTTCTGTCAATATGTTACAGCAAATGGTATTTAATGGTCTTCTGCACTATTGTGCTTGCATGTAATATCAATGACATTGTTCTACCATTCCCCCATTCTGGATGCCACCTTTCTTTGAAATGGGTACAAATATGAATCTCTTCCAGACAGTTGGTCAGGTAGCTGTCTTCCGAATTTCTTGGTATGAATAATTAGTTCTTCTAGTGCTTCACGAACTTGTAGAGACATTTCAATCATTATTATATCATTTCTCGGAGCCTCGTTTTTGGCTAATGCCGTCAGTGCAGCTTGGACTTCTTCATTCGGTGCCATTGATTTTGGCTCAGATTCGACCTCTTGAAATGGCTGAATGCCGACTCTTTCAGCACAGTGACTGTATACTCTTTCTATATTCTTTCATATGTCCTGAATCATTCAATATTTTCCCATAGAACCATTCACTAATGCATTGTAAGACTTGATTTTTTTCTTCATTTCTTTCCATTTGACGTATGTTGAGCATCTTATTCATTTTCCGTCTCTTAGCTCTAGATTTCTGCATGTCATTATAATCCTTTTCCGTTTCTGTCTTTTCCAGCTGCCCTTTGAAATTTTAATTATTTTACTTTATCATTTTTCCTATGTGACTTAGCTACTCTACTATTAAGTACAAATTTTGACATCTACTCTGATTTTTTCTTTCCTTCCTGCCTTTTGAATGATCTTTTTGCTTTCTTTATGCTTGATGTTCCTGATCATACTACAGCTCAGCAGCTCTTCTGCCATCAGCTTTTAATGCATCAAATAAGTCCTTGAGGTCATCTCAGGATTCAGGAGAATAGACTAAAGGTCATATTTTGCTTCCTCTTGGCTTGTTTTCATTTTCCTCAGCTTCAATCTGAACTTACATATGAACAATCGGTGTGTTTCATACTCAACTGCTAGCTTGATGTAAACTGCTGGTATTGTGCTTCTGTGGTGTCCGCTCTCATTGATGTAGTCCATTTGAGTTCAATGCCCACATGCACACTCACCCTTTGTGCTGTTGAAAAAGGCATTTCCTCTGAAGAAGTCTCTGGTCTTGTAAAAGTCTTTCATTCAAATTCTAGCTTTGCTTATATCCCCAAGATCAAATTTTCCAAATATGATTCCTTCATCATTGTCCCAGATTTTACATCCCAATTGTCAATAATTGCAGAGACATATCGATTGTATGTTTGAACACTTTTAGCATATAGACATTGGTAAAATTCTTTAACTTCATTCACCCTGGCTTTAGTGGTTGATATATAATTTGGAATAAAAGTTGTATTGACTGGATTTCCTTTATTTGGATACATAACTTCGTATTATAGATAGGATTCTCCTTCAAGGGAGATTTTGAAATGTTCCTTTTTAAATATGACTTTGTCACATTTCTGTTCAATTTTTCATTCCTGGCATAGAAAATCATGGGGTTGTCTATTTGAAATTGGCAAATATTTGTCCTTTTCAGTTGACAATTCAGAGGATAACCAGTATTTATGCTTTCCACTTGATTTTCATGATTTCTAATCTTCCTAGGCTCATAATACATACATTATAAGAGGAGATTCATATTTTGACCCTTCTCAAGAAATAGTGCTCAAATTGTAGCACAATATCATTGATATCACATGCATGTAAACATTTTCTGAAGATCATCTAATGACGGTGGCAGCAGTCCATTGACAAGAAGCTGCCAGAGGTTCATGCTGGATTCAGAAGAGGACATGGATGGAGGGATCCCATTTCTGACATCAGATGGACTTTGGCTCAAAGCAGAGAATACCAGAAAGATGTTTGCTTCTGTTTTATTGACTATGTCAAGGTATTTGATGGTATGGATCATAGAAAACTGTGGAAAACCTTGAGATTAATTGGAATTCCAGAACATTTTACTGTGCTCTTGAAGAACTTGTACATGATCAAGAGGCAGTTTTGGAAACACAACAAGGAAATATTTCATGGTTTAAAATAAGGAATGGTGTGTGACAGGGTTGTATTCTCTGACCATACTTACTCAATCTGGATGCTGAGCAATTAACCACAGGATTATATTATATGTATTATATAAAGGAGAATAAGGCCTCAGAATTGGAGAAAGGCTTATTAACACTCTTCAATATGTAGATGACAGAACCATGCTGGATGAAATAGAGAAGGACTTGAAGCACTAGCTGATGAAGGTCAGGGATTGCAGCCTTCAGAGTGGATTACAACTTAATGTAAAGAAGACCAAAACCTCACAACTGGACCAAAAGGCAAAACTAGAGAAAAATAGAAAAAAGATTGAAGTTGTCAAGGATTTTGCCTAGCTGGTTCCACAATCAAGGTTCATGGTAGCAACAATCAAGATACCAAAAAGACATAGTGCAATAGGTACATATCTGCTTCACAAGAACTCTTTGGAGTATTCATCCATCTCTGCCTCCATCAACTTGTGGTCCTCCTGATTTTGGTCCATCTTTCCCTTTCTGCTTTGACAACCCTGTTGGCCACGTGAGTCAGGGAAACCTACCACCTTAACAACTGACCCATGGGCTGGAGCCAGACTGGAGGACTTACTTGCTTCTGCAACCATGGGAGTCCCCTTCTTGATATAAATTTCTTCTTAATATCAGCATCACTGGTTTTGTTCCTCTAGAGAATCCATCCTAACAGAGAGCGCAAACCAGATTTTAAAATATTGATTGGTAGATTTACATATTCAGTGAAGATGAAAGATGCATGCAAATAAGCCCCACCTCATTATAGTCTGACTTCTGAACATTAAAAAGAGGAATCCTTGAAAGTAGACAATAAAAAACTAAAACCATCACAAGAACACTAATAATAACAATACATTACATAGAGAGAGGCAATCATATAAGTAATCCCTTTGATAGTGGAAGGGTAACTTTAAAAGAAAACAAAATAAAACTGACAGCTCAGAATATAAATTTGGAAAAAATATCCTACAAGAAAACAGGCAATAAACATTCAAAAGGACAATTAAAAGAATGGGTGTGCATCAGACCTTCATTATGGAGAAATAAAACAAGTTCTTCAGAGTAACCAGAAATGTTACCAGATGGAAATTCAATTCTTCAGAAGGAAATAGAAAGCATGACAATTGGTAAATGTATACAGATTATAGTGATACTGTTTCTCTTCATTAAAAAACTCATTTGTAATCAAGTAATCAATTCCAACTCATAGCAACCTTATAGGACAGGTAGATCTGCTCCTTCATGTTTCCCAGACTGTGTTCTGTGTGACAGTAGACTGTGACAGCTTTCTCCTGCAGAAGGTCAAGTTGGGGTTGAGTCCTTTATTGCAGCTACTGTGCCAATGCACTGAGGACCTCCCTGCCCTCACTGGCCCTTTCCATCATCATGCCTGATGTCATCTCTAGACACTAATCCCTCTTGTTGTCCAAAGTAGAAGCCCTGCTGGCATAGTGATTATGCATTGGGCTGATGATTGCAAGGTAAGCAGTTTGAAACTAACAGCTGCTCCAAGGGAGAAAGAAGAGGTTTTCCCCACCTATAAATGGTTACAGTCCCAGAAAATCACAGGGGAAGTTCCATCCTGTTCTATAGGGTCATATTGAGTCAGAATTGGCTCTGGGTCCCTGAGTTTGTTTGTTTGTTTGTTTGTTTGTTTGTTTTGAAGGGAGTTGTTTAGATAACATTCTACTGTGGTCCATACATTTTTCACTGGCAAGTTTTGGGAAGTGATTGGACCAGGCGTTTATTCCTCATCTATGTTAATCTGGAAGTTCCACAAAAACCTGTACACCTGGGGGATCCTGCAGGTATGTGACCTGCTTCTGGTAGAGCTCCCTGCATCACAGGAAACACAGGCTCCCTCAGTGTAACAGGCTGGAGAAAAGCAGTTGTTAAATCCAGAAAGGCTCAATTTGGTAGGACTGGAGGATGAGTCTCAAATAATAAGCTCCCCAACTGAGGATCCAATGCAAGAGTTTGTAATGATCAGGCTCGGGTCTCCTTGGGTGCATTCAAATTGAAGAGAGCTGGCCATCTTACAGCTTCAGTCACCGGATGGACCAGAGACCGCAGCCCTACCCGCATGTACTCAGACCATTCTTTCTTTTTTTCACTTGAATAAATAAAATAACTCATAGTAAGGGCTCACCTTAACATTCTCTTATCATTAATCTCATGCTAAGTTTTTGAAGGTGCACCCTGGTCTGGTGTAGCCAGAGAGGAAGCCTCCACTCGCTATTGTTCAATTGCATGAATGCTTCTCATAAAACAAAGGACGCTGACTCCCCCTGAGTGGGACACAGTTGGTCGGTGGACCCCAGGGAGTCCCGGGCTAAGGCTGCAGAGCAGTTCCAGGTCAGTGCTCCCTCCATTTCATAAATGGATTCTCAAACGACAATTCATTAGGGCACTCATAGCAGGCGCCCACACCTACGGCTTAAGCAAGGCTAGCGCCCCTTCCCCAGTAATCTTCTGTCAATAAGCAAATGTATTGTATGATGTTTCCCTCTGGCAAAGAGGTAAATAATCCTCAAGTAGACTAGTGTAGCCTTTGGTGGAATACTGGACATAGCTTTTATTAGTATCAGGCTCATATCGAGAAGGTTTTTGATAACACTCGCAAATGACCCCTTGAAAATTGTACGCAAATCTGTCACCCACTGAATCAGAATTAGATGTGTGATCATGTCCCTTAATTGCATGTACTCTGATTAAATTGCCAAGGAATATCACACATTGAAGAAGAGAAAAACTTATCAACACTCCAATGCTAGAATCAGATATTCTAAACATCAGTGAGCCCCACATATTGCAACTGTTCAGTTACAGAAGGAACCCTGGTCTTCAAGTGGGTTCAGTGCCGTCTTGCTAAATTCAGTGGTTCAAATGCACCAGCTGCTCTCCAGAACAAAGAGGAGACAGCCTGTTTCATAAAGATCTACCATCTCAGAAAGCCCAGGGAGCAGGTCTACTCTACCTGATAGGTTCCCTATGAGCTGGAATTCACTCCAAGGGAGTGGATTTGGTGTTTGCTGTTCTTGCTTTAAATTTAAGTTAAATGAGTTAAGACTTAATGTCTTGAGCATGCAAAAGGACCAAGTCCAGAGACATTTTATGATGGTGAATCCATGAATGTATTCATCAAAGAAGTAACAAAACTTTAACTAATATGCATTAACTTAATTCGAAGTATACACAGTCACACATCAGGCAATACGTCCTGGGTGGTTTACCTTATCGGTAGAGAACACAGAGTGGTGTGGTGTCCCCTCTGCCTTGATGGGGCTCTGGAGCTCTTCCCCACTGGTAGAGGTTTTATACATTAAGGTAAATGATGCTGCTTGTGTAGCTAGCCTCTTCTGGAAGTTTGGGTAAGTTTTACCAGTGGGCGATTGGAGCTTGTTTGTTTGCGTGAGCAACATGACTAAGCATTTATCTTTGCTTACTTTCAATATGGAGTTTCTTTTGCTCATGGCACATAAATGGCTTTTAGAAAAAGAACAAAGCTACTTCTCCCATGACGTGTAAACAAGTGGCTCAAAACCACAAACATATGTCTGATGAGAGTTCTGGAGGGCAGAAGTTCACATGCCAGGGGTGTGGAAGGCCACGCTCTTTCTAAGTCACTAGGGGAGACTTCTTTGTTTCTCACCAACTTTTGGCAGTTGCCAGCATTGCTGGGTGCTCTGTGGTTGGCAGATCACTCAGACTCCTGCCCCAATCTTTGCATCATTGTCCTCTTTCTGGGTCTGTCTCTCTGAGTTTCTGCTCATCTTTCATAAGGAGATGAATCCCCAGTGGAGTGATTGGACTGATAACCACAGGTCAGAAACCAGTAGTCATCCAAGGAAGAAAGATGAGGCTTTCTACTCCGTGAAAGAGTTAGAGTCTTGGAAACCCACAGGGGCATTTCAACTCTGTCCTACCAGGTACCTGTGAGTCAGAAGCAATTTAATGGCAGTGAGATTTTTTGGAGTCATATTGGATTAGGACGTACTTTCATCCAGTATCTCTCCATGTTAGCTGAGTTACGGATACCTGCAAAGTTATTCATCTCAAATAAGGTCACAGTCACATACTATGACTTCAACATCTCTCTTTGGGGGATACAGTTAAATCCATAAGAAGGGGTAATGTAGATTTCCTGACACCCTTCCCATTTGGGACAATAGCAGGGCAATGAAAGGTAGAAGAATTAAAAGTTTGTTTGTAGGGCTTGGAGTGACATCACCTTACCCAGGTCCAGGCATCTGACATTAGTAGGCCAACCTGGTACTCCATCCCTGAAGGTGCATCTTGAGGAAATGAGGGGTGGAAGCCAGGACTTTGGGGGAACTAGTCAGGGTGGACACATCTGATTCAAGCACCAGTGTCTAGGGTGTCGGTGCACTGGTGAACTAACTAGTGAATATGCCCTAAGGATGACAAAGCTTTTAGCTGGCTCTTATCTGTTCATTGCCCTCCTTCTCTAGCCATCTCATCCACCCCGAAAGCTGCTTTTCCTCTATCCAGTAAAGTGCTTCATTTTCTGTCACTCATATTTACTTGTAGGATTTCCAGTGAGAATGTTTCATTGACATTGGTACTCAACTTTCCTGATGCTGGTGACCCTTTAACACAGTTCCTCATGCTGTGGTGACCCCAACCATAAAATTATTTTCATCACTACTTCAAAACTGTAATTTTTCTCCTGTTATGAATCTGATATGCAGAATGTATTTTCATTGCTACAAATTGAACATAATGAAAGCATAGTGATTAATCACAAAACAATATGTAATTATATATTGTGAAATATTTATTTCTAATTACAAATAAATGAAATTTTGTCTTGAAGCATGGTGTAGCATGGGTAACAATCTTACTATCACAACAGGAAACTGCATTGCTACATTTTGCAACACTATGTGTAAAAAGAACATCAGCACAGTGTAAAGGTTGAGATAGCTTCTTTCTCCCTAGATCAGCATGTCTGCATGTGGGTGGGCCCTCCTACAGACAGATGGAGGAGTGGTGTCTCATTTCCTAAGACTCAGTAATAGGTGTTTTCTAATGGTCTTAGGTGACCCCTGAAGAAGGGTCATTTGACCTCCCCAAAGGGTCGCGACCTACAGGTTGAGAACCACTGCCTTAGCGAGTGCTCTTGCTCATTTCCCCCTTTCGTTTTCTTCCAGTATTGCAATGGTGTAGGAGGGAAGAACACTGAGCAGAGGGAAGGCACCAAGTCGGTGTATGCCAGCTGTGTTTACCCAGCAGTGACAATGAGTACTGACTTTATTCAGCCCCAAGGAGTAGGTCCCAGAGCCAGCAACTATGGGATCCCCTAGCAAGTAAGTGCCATCTCCTGGGGAAAGAACAAACCAGGAACCAGAAAGGGATCCAATGATCTTCTCTTCAGCTTCCCATAGTGGCCCAGTCAGGGAGTTGTTGAAGCTTTTGGGTCCAGTGCTTTCCTACACTCCAACCAGCCAGCTGCAGATAAAGTTGACTGCTGAAGAAAGGACAAGTTTAGAATACTGTCATGATTGTCTAACCATTGTCTAACTCAGAAAATAGCCTTTGAATTCACTGTGCTGAGGACAAACAGTAGACAGAGCACATAGCCCTCTCAAGACCACTGCCATAAGTGCATGGTGACGCCTAGCGACCACCTGGGACAAGAGAACTGCTCCCAAGGGTTTCTGAGGCTGCAGTTCTTTAAGGAGAACTCCTAGCTGCCTAGTGGTTTCTACTTAGGCTGCTAACTGCAAGGTCAGCACTCAGAAACCAACAGCCTCCACGGGATGAAGACGAGGCTTTCTATTCCCGTAAAGGCTGCAGTTTCAGAAACCTACAGGGGTAAATCTATCCTGTCCTATAGGGTTGCTAGGAGTGCAAATTGAATCAATGTCAACGGGTTTGCTTTGTTTGGGGATTTATTTTTTATTTGAGATCTTTCTGGGAGAAGAAAGCTTTATCTTTCTCCCTTGGAAAAGTTGGTGAGTTTGATCTCCTGACCTGTTTCATTAAAAAATAAAAGTGACAAAACCCACTGTTTCATTTTTTTAATCATTTCATTGGGAAGCTCTTACAGCTCTTATTACAATCCATACATCCATTGTGTCAAGCACATCTGTACATGTCTATGATTTTTGCTTAAAACTACTTTTATTGGCATCTGCTTTATATACCACACAATTTAATCATTCATGTTTTTAAGAAGAGATGTGTCATCATCAGTACAATTTCAAATATTTTATTTGCCTTTGGTGTCATTGAAATAGTTTCATTATGTCTAACCTCAGTGTTGTTAAATAAATCATTTTATTGGGGGGTCCTCCAGCTCTTATCACAATCCAAAAATACATCCATGTGTCAAGCACATTTGTACATATGTTGCGATCATCCTTTTCAAAACATCTTCTTTTTACTTGAGCCCTTTGTATCAAGGGCTCTGCATTTTTCCTCCTCCCCCTACCGTCCCACCCTCATGAACCCTTGATAAATTATAAATCATTATTATTTTCAAATCTTACACCTTCCGTCGTCTCTCTTCACCCATGTTTCTGTTGTTCGTCACCCTGGGGAGGACGAGGGTTATGCGTCAATCATGGTTTGGTTGCCCCTTTCTCCCACCACCTTCCCCTTCCCCTCATGGTACTGCTACGCCCTTTATTGTTCCAGAAGGGGGTTATCTGGCCTGGACTCTGTTTGCTGAGAGCTCTTATCTGTAAAAACCCACTGCCATTGAGTCAATTCTGAGGCGTAAAGACTTATAGAAGGTGTCCGTGGCTGCAGAGGGTTTTATATCACTCACCTGTGGGGTGGCTAGTGGGTCTGAATCACCTTCCTTGTGGCTAGCAGACTAATGATTACAACATAGTGCCAGTAGGGCTCCTCTTTGGCTCATAGATATGTGAAATTATTTTGATAATTTATTATTGTGACTATGAAATAATTTCACCCCACACATTTTGTTTTCCTGCTTCAATAAAACCAAGAACTGAGCTCTGCTCTGCATGAGAAGGAGAGAAGGGATGCACTAGGTAATTATAATTTCCCTTTTTCCATTGACAGGCTCGCCAACCCTGACTCATGAAGACCCTCATATGTGTCAGAGTAGAGTTTTCATGGCTGGTCTGTGGGACGGAAACCACCCAGGCTTTCTTCAAGAGTTCTTGGGTGGATTCAAAGCCCCAACTTCAGTTTGCAGTAGAACGCGTTGGATAGTTGCACCAAGTCTGCTTGGGAAGAAGTAAAGTAAGTGGAATCTCAGTGTCTTCATGGTTGTTATGCTAACGAGTCAATGCCAACTCATAGTAACCTCGTGTACAACAGGAGCAAGTGGTACCCAGTCCTGTGCCCTCCTCACCATCATGGCTACTACTCTGGAGCCCATCCTTGCAGTCACTGTGCTTATTATCCATCCTGTTGAGGATGCCCCTGCATACTCCCGCCACCCACAACGGACCCTCAGCTTCCCGACTCGGCATCTTCCCCACAGTCTGCAGAACACACCTGCATTCTCTGCACTGTGATTTTCACACCACATGTTCAGGAAAGGTCTAATTACACACCAGTTCTACTGAACAATGATTAAGAAAACAACAACCTAAATACTGAGCAAAAAATATATAGACAGAGAGAGAGTGTGAGTGAAAAATCCACATGTCAGCTAATTGCTCCCTTGAATTCTTTACAAGTTCATGTTTCACCTTCTCTTTAATTTGGACTTGATCTCTAGGAGTCCTTGTATATTTTATAAACACTGACATTTACAAGAACTATTTTGAAAACAGGAGCATAGAGAAAACCCACCTATTTCACTTTAACTATATATTTCATTCCTATGGGTGTCTGGAAAGGAGGTCTGATGATGTCGTGGTTGTGTATTGGGCTGCTAACTACAAGGTCAGTAGTTCAAAGCCATCAGCCGCTCTAAGGGATCTGCTCAAGAGAATCCCGGGGCTTTCTACTCCTATAGAAAGCTAAGTGTCAGGAATCCATAGGAGCAGTTCTAACCTGTCCTATGGAGTTGCTAGGAGTAGGCATCAACTTGATGGGCTTTGAAGATTTTTCTTTTTATTTTTTGGGGAGAGTAGTGGTGTCTAGAATGGGGACAATGAGCAAGTCTGCCTCTCTTCCCTTCAGCATACTAAGAAGATGTCTCACTTGATGATCAGCTGATCCTCAGTACAGGATGGGGTCACTGCCAGTGGCTGCACCGGGAAGGCTAGTCAATGATAGGCTGATAACATGAAAGACTCAACAGTGGGCAGAGCCAGGTGCCGATGGTCAGCTTTGGTCCCTGCCTGATGAGAGACCACTCGCACAGTGTACCAAGGGGTCATCTAAACTGCCATGGGCCCTGGTGACCGCCAGCTTTACCAGTGTCCAGTTCTCATTCCAATTGTTTCTTCCTCCAGCATCCATTAATGCTATAAAGCCTTATACCAATGACTCTTGCTTGCATTTTTAGATTCACGTGTACACAACACATTATTTGATTATTTGATAATTCATTTGACCCTAAACATTATAATACAGTCAGTTGCTAGTTTGCATGCTATGTTTTTTTTTCTGACCTCCTACTTGGTTTGAGGCAAGGCTGTTCACTCCATAAAGGTTGGCAGCGGTTCTCAACCTGTGGGCCATGACCCCTTTGGGGGTTGAACAACCCTTTCACAGGGGTCACCTTATTCAGAGCAGTAGCAAAATGACAGTGATGAGGTAGCATCCAAAATAATGTTATGGTTGGGGTGTCACTGCAACATGAGGAACTGTATTAGAGAGACGCGACACTGTATTAAAGAACCACTGGTTTACAGACTTTCATGGGAGCCTGGAGGTATGGTGGTTAGAAAGTTGGTCAGAAATTCTAAACCACCAGCCAGCTCCTCGGGAGAAAGATGCGCTTTCTACTCCAAGAAGTTATCATCTCAGCAACTCTGAGCAGTTTCTGCCCTGTTCTATAGGGTCACCGTGACTTGAATGGACTCAATGGCAGTGAGTTTTGTTTGGATTGGTTTTTAAAAAAATCTTTCTAAGGTACCTCACCAAGATTCAAATCAAACCACAACTCAGTCCACTTCCATGCAGGCAATTCAGACTTGCAGTGTGGCAGATAGCCTCGCCTTCCTCAGTCTCATCAGCTGGGTTGTGTGTTCTGTGCTTAGTTATCCACCGCCCACCGGGCATTTAGGCAAGAGATAGCATGTCAGATCAGGATACATGCATATTCAACTTTTTGATAGAGGCTTCCAAACTGTCCTTCAGAGAGATTGTAGCAATTTAGACCCTGTCCTTTAGGGTTGCTGCGAGTCTGAGTCAATCCGATGGCAGTGAATTTGGGTTGTGTGGCATTCAGTTGATGCCAATTCACAGAGACCCTGAAAATGAAAAACCGAATCCATTGCCATCAAGTGGAGTGGCTGTGAATTTGAGTCACTAACTTTATGGTAATTAGTCTAAAGCTTGCCCAACAGCACCACTAGGTCTCCTTAGTGACCCTGTGTGACAGAGTTAAAGTGCAGCCTTAGTAACACAGTAGTTAAGCATTCAGCTGTTAGCCAGAGGTCAGTGGTTCCAGCCCACCAGTGGCTCCATTGGAAACACATTTGGCAACTGGTTTTTGTAAGATTAGTCTTTGGCACAGCTCTACCCTGTCCTGTAGGGAAATATAAGTAAAAATTGATTTAATTGCAATATATTTGTTTCTGGAATCTTTATGGGAACAAAGTACTGACTATTAAAATGTATATTTTATGGAGACACCAGTGAGTTCCACTTGTCAACCTTTCAGTTAGCAACACTAGGGTTTTAATATAAACCCTAGTCAGCTCTGCATATGTGTGTATGTATATACATGTGTGCATGTATGTATACACATATATAGACATACATAGTTTATCTTGATAATCTATTTCCAGCCTTAAGTCATATCAATCTTAAAAAGTTTGCCAACTTTAAGGACAAAGTGGTATTTCATTATAATTCAGTTTATGTTTTCCCATTTAATAGTGTGGCGTGAAGCAACTTCGTGTTTCTTAGTCATTCAGAATTCTTCTTTACAATAGCGCATGTTCACTTTATTTGCAGATGTTTCATTTTCAGTGGTTCTTTATTAATTTGTACAAGCTCTTACAGTACTGATATTAATCCCTTAATGATTAAAAAAAGAAGAAGATTCCCCACTTTTGTAAACACACAGGGCAGCTCTACTCTGCCCCAGAGGGTTGATCTGAGTCAGCGTCTATTTGATGGCAGTGAGTTTCTTACGTGGTTTGAAGCAGTTCAAGTGAGGGATCAAGGAAGGCCACAGTCAAGTCGAAAGGCCCAATGCCAAGAGCACTTATATCTAGAAGGACCACTTGCCAAGGATATTTTGATTCTGTTTCCTTTCCACTCCTTTTCATTTTGAAAATTTTATTTCAGATTTCCTTTGGCTCAAGCATGTCTTACCACAACAAATAGTAAATACTATTTGTAATTCTGTTAATATTAATGATTTGCAGATAGGATATTTCTGTACAAGTTGGGCTGCTAACTGTGATGTCAGCACTTTGAAAGAACCAGTTGAGGGAGAAAGTAGGTGCTTTTTATTCTTGCAAAGTTACAGCCTCAAATACCCAAAGAGGGCAGTTATACCCTATTCTGCACAGGGGCTGTGAGTTGCAATGGACTCAAAGGCAGTGAGCTTCCATTTTAAGACAGCTGTTTTCTTGTGTTATCAGAGTTTCAGGGGATGTCTTGAAGATTGTGGCTTTGCAAAGTGTACCCCAGTGCCCAGAATGGCACCACCTGAACTTCTGGACCCAGAAGTTGTTTGTAGCCATTCTTGAACTGCCATCCTCTCTTTAGTAAAGAGGAATGGGGGACTGAGTTCCTCTAGTGATCAGTCGGTTCCTCTAACTCAGAGTCACTCTAATTTATGAAAATGTGAAATATCAATGCACTCCTGACATATTTTTCTTGCAACATTCTTCTGGAGCCTAGCATGGGGATTTCTTAAATCTTTACTCCTGACACCAGCGTTGTGATGGATCATCATTTTGGAAGCCAATTGTTACTTCCCTCAGAACAGAAGAACTAGGACCACTGGGAAATTCACAGCCATTAGCTCAAGTCAATTGGTGTACAATTCTTCACCTGACACTCAGTACTGTGTGACCCAGGGCAGGTAATTAACCTCCTTGAACCCCATCCTGTCTCTTTCTCTCTGTCAACTTATAGAGGTGTAGTATTTCTCCTTGATTTTTTAATGATTTTTAGATCAATTTTAGGTTTACAGAGTAATCGTGGGGAAAGTAGCACTCCCCTCTACCTCCTCTAGTGCCTGCGTGGGTTTTCTTCTACTTCCAAACCCTCACCTTAGAGTTGTACATTTGGTTCAATCATATCAATTTGGTTCAATCAATACCAATACAGTATTATTCAATAAAAAATACAGCCCATATTTTAACTTGGGACTATTCTGTGTTGTTGACTTTTCATATTGTTTTCTGATTCATGCCTATCCCATGTGACAAAGTAGGATTGCCTCATGGGGAATTCCAGCCTGCCATATGTTGTGCAGAACACCATCCAGTTTTTCTCCCTCAATGTCAAAGCACAAAATCTTAAAATAGCAGCTACACACTGGATAGTACATGCCTATGACGTACCATGTTACCGGGTCTCACCTGCAGCCCTCCATTTGTACAGCAGGTGAGGTCTTATAAAATGGTATCATTCAGGCCATGCTTTTGTTGACACAGACACTTGGAGGGAAAATTTCTCAACTTGTATCATACATCCCTCTACCTGCAGAGAGGTCACTTTTCATGTGAGGCCTCTGTTCATGCTGTTCATTGTAGTTACTTGCCATTGAGTTGATGCCAACTCACAGTGAGTCCACGCACAACTGCACTGAACACAGCCCATTCCTGTGCCATCCTCGTAATTGTCGATGTGCTGCAGCCACTGTGTCAGTCCATCTCCCTGAAAGTCTTCCTTTATTTCTCTGACTTTCTACATTACCCGACATCGTATCTTTTTCTAGAAATTGGCCTTTCCTGATAATATATTCAAAATATGAGAGATGAAGTCTTACCATCCCCATTTCTATTCATTACCCCAATAAACAATATATTATTTATACCTTTGAGGTGTACACCGAACCCCGTTATCTGCAGAGCAAAGGCCTGTCCCAGTGCAACAGGAATATCTCCTGCAGGAAAGAAAGTTTCCAATACAGACGCTCTTATTATTATCAGCATTAACTCTCTCTGCCTCATTTTCTTCACCTACCAAGTAGAGAAAATAGCAGAATCTACCTCTTAGAATTGCATGAGAATAAAAAGGGCTATGTGGCACTTAGTAAACCTTCAAAATAATCACTATCATTATTACTGTTATGTCATCAGCAGAAGCAGCATCAAGATAATTGATGTTTATATCTATACCTTAAAATCCTGCATTCGTTTTTGGAGGGTTAAGATCGAAGTGTACTTTATTTGTCATATCTTTTATTTCACATATGTAATAGGTAAACTAATATAAACTTATCTAACAAATCTGACTTTGAAATAATTTGGAAATTCTGCTAGTTACTAAGTGAGATCAAGATTTTGTGTACTCTGGGAATATAATCATAATAACCTGTTCATCATTAGCCTGAAATGACTTACTATAAAAGTAGGTCTTATGCCTAGTATCCTCTGACATGCTCATTCCAGCTGTGTGCTGAGTAAATAATTAGAGAAGCCGGATGACTTGAAGAAGAATGCGGCAACAGGATTGGAGGAAGGCGTGTTAGCATCCTGCAGTCTGCAGATGGCACAGCCTTGCTTGCTGAAAGTGAGGGGGGCTTGCTGTTGAAGCTCAAGGGTTGTACCCTTCAGTGCGGATTGCAACTCAGCAAAAAGAAGACAGGCATCCTTATAAGTGGACCAAAAGATAAATGGAGAAAAGGTTGAAGTTGTCCAGGATTTGGTCTTGCTTGAATTCACAATCAATGCTCATGGATGCAGCAGTCAAGATTAGGTAAATCTGCTGCACAAGGCCTCTTTAGAGGATTGAAAAGCAAGAATGTTACTTTGAGGATTAACATGTGCCTTACCCAAGCCATGGTATTTTCAATGGCCTCTTATGCATGTGAAAGTTGAACATAGAATAAGGAAGACAGAAGAAGAATCAGTGCATTTGAATTGTGGTGCTTCAGACGAGTATTGAAAGTACATGGATTGCCAAAAGGACAAACCAATCTGTACTGGAAGATGTACAGCCAGAGTGTTCCTTAGAGACAAGGATAGTAAGACTTCATCAAACATACTTTGGATATGTCGTCAAGAGGGGCCCATCCCTGGAAAAGTGCATTGTACTTGGTAAAGTGCAAAGGTTGTGAAAAAGAGGAAGGGTCTCTGGGAGATAGATTTACACACTGGCTGAAACAGTAGGCTCAAGCCGAGAAACAATTGCTAGAATGGTGGAGGACCAGGCAGTGTTTCGTTCCACTGTGCGTTGAGTCACTATGGGTCAGAACCGACTTGATGGCACCTAACAAACAACATGACATAAATCCAGCTGGTGGAGAGGATTAATTATATAGAATGTCACCAGAAGGTAATTGCAAGTTATCAGTGCCCCAGGCATTTTTCATATAAGCTCAAGAATGTTTCCAAAACTACATCCCAAGGCTGGGGCTACTTTCCTGGCACTAAAACCATTTATTTTCTCTTCCTACATGAACCCTTGTCTATCAGCCCAGTGGCTAATGCGAGGGGTCATGACATAAGCAAGCTAGTGCCAGTGAGGTTCAACTGCACTTATATGCTTAAGACACACTGTTTAATCTCTGAGACTCACTTTCCTTATTTGTAAGCTAGAGAAAATAGTCCCAGCCTCGAAGGTTGTGAAAGCTAGCATCCTAGTGTGCATGGTATGACTGACAGAATATTTGGTACAACAGAGAAAATGCTTGAAATTAAACTTCACCACCAACAGCCACCTTACAAATAAATCAGGTCTATGTTCTTCCTTTAGGTCATGTAAGGGAAACCTCATTTAACCAAAATCATGAGATCATGATGTAGAAATAAATATATTAAATTGAGTCAGGATACCATTACCTGTTCCCAGCAACTTAGGTTTAATCCATTGTGTTAGGCTGGGCTTTCTAGATAAACAAAACAGGTGACACTCATATATGTTTGAGAAAGAACTTTATATCAAGAATGAACTGCATATCAAGGAAGCACCCCAGTCCAGTCAAACTGAAGCCCGGGGGTGCAATATTAGCTAGACCTGGTGGGTGAATCAGATTGTGAAGTGGGAAGCAGATCTAAACTCTGAAGGAATCAACAGGCACTGACAGTTCTCAGGGACGATGGGTCACATCGGCTGACCCTGGTGCAAGATGTAGTATCCATGCAAGCAGGAAGTGGGTAAGGTGCAAGAGAGAGAGAAGTGTCCACATAAAAGACCATATCCCCAAGGAGACATCATCAGCCTGTGACCTGATTGATAGGGTGGACTCTGTATCTTTGCCCACACAGGGGCCATCAAGTTGACAGAAGATTTAATCGTCACCTCCACGGAGACCCCTGTGTTTCAGAAGCTATCAGTATTTTATAGGTTTTTCTCTATGGCCACAATGTCTGTAGCAGATTGCCAGGCCTTTCCCCCAAGGTGCTCGAGTGAACTCAAACATCAGAGCTTTCAGATATCATCCAGGGTTCACTGTTTGCACCATCCAGGGAGACCTACCTTTTCTAATCCTTGGGAGATGGACAGTTCGCGTTCACATGCCTGCTATCTGTTTCCTCTGCCGAGGAGCTCGAGTGGGACCTAGGAAGAGGGATTAGGGGGATTATAACATATAGGAAAATATTGAATTTCTACTAACTCCTTGCTTGTGCAAAAAAAAAGGTAACGAGATGAGGTCTTAAGAAGACAGTACTGTATGACTACAAAAAAGTAGCATGTTTGAGTCTCATTTAACAAGGAGAATGTACCAGTATAGAAATTTATAAAGAAAAAAATGATAATACCATGCTCATTGATGCTATGGTAAAAATCCCCAAATGCACTATTAACTTGTTGGCTGTACTGTCACATGCCAAACCCAATAATTTTATCTCAAAATTGGATGGTGAACAAAATGGCTAAAATAATTCTTGTGTAATTGCTAAACTGTATAAACCGCTAAACTGTACAACTGCTAAATTGTATTTCCTAAGGTTTCAATACTTGACCAGCCCTGACTAATTCTGAACATTCAAATTTTGAGTTGACAGACAGATCACTTAAAATAATAATCCAGGCTTATCATATATGCTATGTATCTCACTAACCAGAAAATGTAATTGAAGTTCAACCCAGTAATTGGCACAAGAAAGCTCTAAGTTGGACAGGAAATGGTTTTTACTTCTCTCTACAAGATGCAAAAATGTAGCCCACATTCTTCCCCATTTTTTAAGATGGTAAAGAAAACCTGTCAAAGAAGACATGAGAAGAACTGTATAAAATTGAAATAAGCCTAAAATTTGGCAGGAACACCTTAAAGTGGGTAGAGTATGACACGGACTTAGACAGTAATGAGAATATAGACACATGCTCTCCAACCACTTCTGAGACACCAGGATTTCATGTACCAACATTGGCAATTCTCGTATACCGTGTCATGCCAATAAAACGATTGAAATTGAAATTCCTTCCTCTGTGGTGCTGGTAGAATCACTGTCAGCTATGAACTCAAGGGTGGAATTGGAAACAGTAGGGGGGGTTTGTGTAATTTTTACTGTCAGTAGGAAGAAGACATCTCCTGGGGTCTTAAATCGTGGTGCTTGATTTCTCCTCTTCCTGCTCCTCCCCCCTCCTCTTCCTCCTCCTCCTCTCCCTTTTTCTCCTCCTCCTCTTTTTCCTCCTCCTCCTCTTTCCTCTTCCTCTCTCCTCTTCCTCCTCCTCCTTCTCCTCCTTCTTAGAATGGAAGGCTCGACTTGGCACATAGCTTGTCAACTTCTCACTACCTCAGTGGACGAAAGCCTATTTGTCTTCAATGATCTCCTGCTGCTACTGATGTCATATGGGAAGTTTCCAGCGTGAAAAGAAGACCTTTGAAGGAATGAGTAGAGGGTGATCGGGCTAAAAGGATCCTGGTGGCACTGTTAGGTGAGAGCTGGACTGCTAACCTCAAGGTTGTTGGTTCAAACCAATCAGTCTCTGGGTGGAAGAAAATGAGGCGACCTGCCCCTGTAAAGTTTACATTGCTATGAGTTGGAATCATCTCAATGGCAGTGGGTTAGCGTTAGACTTCGGTGCTGCTAGTGATGAGGATGGCAATGATGATCATGATAAATGATAGTGGGGACAGCGCTGGTGGCAGTGCTGATGGTTGCTGACGTGTGTCTTATCATGTATGGACTTACTGTTTACCAAGCAGAGTTCTGCAGACTTTGCATGAGTTCCCTTTTTTAATTAGCCCTATTTTATAACTGAAATGACTGAAGTATACAGGTTAGAGAATTTCTCATGGACACTCCAGAATGCCAATCAGCTTCTGTGTGGTTCTCAATTTGTGGGCCTCGTCGTCTGGCCTTGAATCTGGTATTATTCGGCTGCCTTTCACAAGGACGCCGTTGCTTTTGCTTTTTAAGCAGCTCATCAAGTCCTGCTTCCCTCACTGTCTTACACTGGAAGGTCCATTGACACCTGTCACTCAGGGTGGACCTACTGGTTCTTGCAATACCAGTGCTATAGCTTCCAGCACAGCCATCACACAGAAGCTGCCACCAGCGCACAGCACACGGAGGGAAAATGATGAACTGCACGTGCTGGTACGAAGGGAAGGCCTCCGCTCTGCCTTTTTGCCTAAATACCCGAAGGAGGGTTTGTAGGTGTTGTTCCTTTCCTTAAGTCCAGAGAAGTGACTAAAAGATGTCTTAATGGTGGCCATTTCGATCTATAGGCATGTCTCTTTTAATATAGTTTCCCCCGCTAATGTCAGAAAGTATCCTTGAACTGCAGTTTTAATGTTTGTTGCCTGCTCACTTGGCTTTTTTGATTCATGAACATCTACTGCTTATGTGTTAAATTTTATTGACGGAACTTTAGTATTTATCACTTGCACTCAGAGAGTCTAAATTTTTCCTCTCTTGCATTTGATTTAGGTGTTCGTCTTAAAGTTTCTATCAGGTACATTTTAGTTCTGTGTGTGTTGTTGTTATTGTTTGTTAGTTTTTCCTTTTTCCTCCTAATTAGTTCTTAGGTACTCTCAGCTCATCTCTGCATTATGTTTGCTCTTCTCTGGATCCACCCCATTGCTGAGATGTGATGCTTTTCTTCATGCCTTGTAGTGGTTACTTGTTGGCCTTTGTCCAAAATGTCAGCAGTTCAAAACCACCAGCTGCTCCATGGTAGAAAGATGATGCTTTCCACTCCTATAAAAAGCTACAATCTTGGAAACCCACAGGGCAGTTCTACCTTGTCCTGTTGGCTTGCTATGAGTTGGCATGGACTTGGTGGTAGCGAGTTTGGCTTTTGGTTTGTATCGTTGTCTACAGGATCCCTGCTAGCCTGGTGCACTACACACTGGCCTGCTAACCACAACCATCAGCCACTTTGCAGAAGACATCTGGGACTGCTGCTCATATTTACCGTTTCAGACACCCACACAGGGCTGTTCTGCTATGTCGTATAGGGTCACGCATCCGAATCAACTCCATGGCAGTGAGGTTAGTGTTTAGAGCTATATCGTTTTCTCAGCACCTCTTAGCTTCTTTGAATGAGCCCATTAAAGACTTGATGCCTCTTTTATTCTGTTATTGCAGGTGTTTTATTTTGTTTCTCATGCCTGTTTTGTTGTTTGTTTGTTTATTTACTAAAGTTTCTGACAGGATTTAACTTTGGTATGTTTCTGTTGTTTATTTTTGTGAATTCTGAATCTCATTCAGATATTTGCCATGGTTACTGCTTCTGGGCTTGTCTGAGACTCTCAGCTCCAGCCCCTCCTCCAACACCCTTCCACCCATACATGTCCATCCCTGTCCTCCTAACTGGGCTTGTCATGTTTCCATTTCTATTGTCTCCATATCACTGCATGTGGAATCTACTTAAAGCAGTTCTGGACCTAGACTGGAGCCTGAATCCACAGGGGCTCGGCTGGACTGACTCTACCCAAACCTCACACACCATCTGATTAACCATCATCCTACAGATCGCAGCTGCAGCTCTTGGTGGCCTTTCTGCATTTCTAGGGAATGGTTGTCAGCTTCCATAAGATTCAGACTTGCCAAGCCCAGTAGACATCCTGTGGCATCCCTCTGTGACTGAGACTGAACGGGTCTTAGGCCCTTGGTGGTCTGCCCACACCCACTTTTATTTTGGCTTTAGTGGGATAGCATGGTGGTTCTGTGACAGCGTTCCCCTCTCCCATGCAGGTGACCCAGGTCCAATTCCCAGCCAATGTGTTTCATGCACAGACATCAACCGTTTGTGAGTGGATAATTAGATGTGGCTTTCATTTCTTTATTTTGATAAATCATTTTATTGGGGCTTTTATAGCTCTTATAACAATGCATACATCAATTGTATCAAGCATGTTTGCATATATGTTGCCATCATCATTTTCAAAACATTGTCTTTCTACTTGAGCCCTTGGTATCAACTCCTCTTCTTTCCCTCCCTACCCCACACTCCTACCCTCAGGGATCCTTGATAAATTATTATTATTTCATATCTTCCACTGTCCACTCCCTTCATCCACGCTTCTGTTGTTCATTCCTCTTGGGAAGCGAGGGTGTACATGTTGCTCTATGTCCAATGGAATCATATGCTTATGGAAGTTGAACATTAAGTAAGGAAGACCAAAGAAACATCGATGCATTTGAACTATGGTGTTGGCTGAAAGTACTGAAAAGATCGTGGACTGTCAAAGGAACAAACAAATCTATCTGGAAAGAAGTACAGCCAGAATGTCCCCCTCGAAGCAAGGATGGCTAGACTTCTCACATACTTTAGACATGTCAGGAGAGACTGGTCGCTGGGGGAGAACATCATGCTTGGTAAAGTGGAAGGACAATGAAAAAGAGGAAGGTCCTCAGCAAGATGGATTGACCAATGGCTTCAATGTAGGCTCAGACATAAGGACAGTGTGAGGACGGCACAGGACCAGGCGGTGCTTCTGTCCACTGTACATGGAGTCTCCATGAGCTGGAAGCAGCTCAATGACCCCTCACCATAACAAGATGCGGAACACATTTCTGCAAGGCTTTCAGACTATGTTGGACTAGGAAGAAAGGTCCAGTGATATACCTCTGAAAATTGGTCCGCTAAAAATCCAGTGGACCGCACCAGTCTAACTCTGCTGCGCCTGCGACTACCCTGACAAAGGCCACCTCAGCGACAGCCTCCAAGTTGGCTGTATGGTCATCTTTGGGTTTCGAGCTGCTTTCCTATTGTTCTGATTGGATTGGGAGATTTGGAGGCACATTTGTTGCCACAGGCACCATCTTGCCAGAGCTCTCACACTTTTAAGAAATAGGCCATGGAAAAACGAGCATCCACTAACCCCTAGAATACTTTTCCAAAAATGACTGGTGCCCTAACAACATAAAGTCTGTGTGGTTCGTTAACAATGTGTACTAAATGCATCTGTCACTCATAAATTGAGCTTTACCACTAACCCCAGATTAGGAGATGAAGGCTTTTAAACCAGCAACTAAGAAACAAAGCGCACATTTTCATGTCAAGTCTTTCCTCTCATCCTGTTGTCACATACCCATACATATTCTCTTACAGTGACCCTCGCGGGTGAGGATTGGGAGGCTCATTCCCTCTCCTGAACCCAGACTCACCAGAACGTACCGGTCTGTCCCCCTGCCACCCTCACCACTGCCATGGCTGAGCCCATTCTTGCAGTCACTGCCTCGGTCCATCTTGCTGAAGGGCGTCCACTACTGTACCAAGCATGACGTCCTCCTCCAGGGACTGGTCTCCCCTGATAACAAGATAGCTCTTGCCATTCTTGTTTCTAAGGAGCACTCTGGATGATTCTTTTTTTTAAAAACCCAAGAATGATTTATTTTGTTCTTCCAGCAGTTCACCAAAAACCCAAATCAAATCTACTGCTGCTGACTCAAAGCAATCCTATTGGGTAAACGCACCCTTGTGAGTTTCCAAGACTACAACTCTCTATGGGAATCCAAAGCCCCATCTTTCTCCCTTGGAACAGCTGGTAGTTTTGAATTGCTGACTTTGGGGATCATAGCACGATGCTGACATACTTCACCAACGTCTTTATTAAAATACACCATTTCTTCTGATGTCTTCTTTATGCTCTTTCCAACTCTCACATGCATTTGAGAGGACTGAAAATATCATGGCTTAGACCAGGCTCACATTAACTCCCTAAGCGTCATCTTTGTTCTTTAGCATCTTAGAGAGAGACCTTGTGCAGCAGATTTCTCCAATGTAACTAATCCTCTCATGATTGCTGCTTCCGTGAGCATGAGGTGTGGACAGAAGCAGAATGAGATTCTGGACAAGTTCAATCTTTCTCCTTGGAAAAAGATGTTGTCTGCTGGTCTAGTTGTGAGGATTTTCATTTTCTTTACATTGAGTAGCAGCCCATACTGAAGGCTGCAGCCCTTGCTTTTCCCTTAGTTCAAAAATATAAATTTCAAAACATGATTGAGAGCACAGGACTTTGTGCCAAGGCCTCTGCCTCCTCCTGCATTCGTGTGACAAGGCCCATTAGCAGAATAAATATTTTTTGTTCAACCACCAGAGGAAGTGGAGCTCCTTGGCTGGATCTCTGGAGTTATTTGCTTTTGGTCTCTGAGCTGTTTCCCATGCATGCTAAACCTCTCTCCGTGCAATCAGATGCAGGCTCAATCTGTCTCGTTGAAGTTGGGTTTCCCCTCTTATTTTTCCATCTCACCAGGGTGTTTGTTGTTCTTGTTCTACATCAATTTTGAAGCTTGTTTGTTATAAATTATAAAATGATTAACTCTGCCATATTTAATTTAGAAAAACTCAGACCCTATAGAAAAGAGTAAAGAAGAGTATTAAAAATCATCAATCATGAGTAAAAGTTAAAAATGTTTAGGTCATGCATTCTTTAACTGTTTTCCTTTCAGACAATAAAAGTAATAATTTTAGTAACCAGTATAAATAAATTCCAGGCCAATGTCCTTAGCCAGGGGTCTACAGCTAGGAGGCATGGCTCAAGTTTAGTATTTGGACCGTTTTTATCAGGTCCCCAGGCTCAGAATGGTTTTTACATTTTTAAGCGGTTGGACAAAAACACAGAGCATGAATATTTCATGACACATTGAAAGCGTAAGAAATTCACATTTGGATCCATAAATACAGTTTGATTGGAGCCCAGCCACACCCCTTTGCCTACATGCTATATCCACAACACGTTTTACCTTGCAAAGACAGAGTTGATAGTTTTCACAGACTGAATGGCTCAAAAAAAGCCAAAAATATGACTCCCTCGGGTATCACAGAAGTTTGCAGACCCATCTTGCTCACTCAGCACACTTAACCTTCTCAAATATTCACCAAGGTTGGTGGTGTTTCCTATTTCTGTCTTACAGAGACAAATGGAGACCTAGGAAATGCTCTAGCTATGTCTAAAGCCATTGAAAACACCATGATTTGGGTCAGGCACTCCCAGTCCTCAAAGAGACATCCTTGTTCTTCAGCACGCTACATAGGTCTGTGCGAAGATGTGCCCAATGCAAAGAACCTCATTTTTGGTCAAATAGAAAGATAACAAAACTAGGGAGACTCGCGACAAGATGAGTTGAAACCATGGCTTCAATATGGGCTAAACTATAGCAATGTGGATAGGGTGCAGGACTGGGCCATGTCTTGTTCTGTTGTACATAGAGTTGCTAGGAGTGAGAACGACAGGATGGGACCTACCTTGGTTCACCATCATCTTGAAGGTAGCAGGTTTGGATCTAAATGCAGTGCTTCCAAACCCCAAAGCAAATCCAGATTGCATTTCTAAAGAAATATATTGATCATGAAAGGTGATCATAATAAAAACTAAAGACCGAGAGAGAGGAACTCAACCTTGGTGAGAGCTGACTTATGCCAGAGTCATCAGAACGGGACCTCTGCATAAGAAGGCTGTTCCACAGAGTGTCATTCCAGGAGGCAAGAGGAGCCATGTTCCCTGATTTCATGGGAGCTGTCTTTGCCTGAACTGGGTCTGGGTGCACACTTCCTAGAGGCAGAAGAGTGAAGGAGTTTGGTTTAGCAGAAGTGCAGGTGGTTGTGATATGGAGAGGCACGATTTTATTTTATTTTTTCAAACTCACCTTGAAATGTCACACTGTGTGTGTTGGAGGCATTGATCTGGAATGCATGTGAATCGATTACCTAAATCAAGCATGTGGAGGGAAAAGGATGAAATGTCTTCTCGGGGTATTTGAGCATTATGACACCTGCGGAGACAAAGAGGATGACCCTCGATGAGATGAATGGACACAGCAGCGGCATCAGTGAGCTCAGGCACAGGAACGATTGTGAGGGTGGAGCAGGACGGTGCCGTGTTTTGTTCTGTTGTGTGGAGGACACTGTTGGTCGGAGCTAACTTGATGACCCCTAACAACAACCACGTCGTCTTCACCGCCAAAGCACAGGTTGTTTATCCAAAAGGTGGGACATGTGGTACCTCACTGCTGCTCCTTGGTGATCTTAGCACAAGGACCAGCATAAAGGGGAAGGGTCCGGGGCTCTGGTGCGCAGGGTGTCCTGCCAACGCAGGATCCACCTCGTCCTTTCTGCCCCAGGAACCTCTCTCTCTCCCATCAAGCAGTAACACGTCTGGCACCATAGAGAGATGACGCTCCTCCACAAAAAGGAACTTAGGAATGGTGGAGAGGTCAGTCTTACAGCACGACTGGTTTATAAAATCCTGAACTCTGGAGTCCAAGGGTTCAAATTCGGACCCCACCTAGGGTGAGTAACCATGACTCCATGCCTTCTCATGCTAATTTATAACATGGGGACCTCAGTAACATCCATCTCTCTGGCTGCTAGAAGAGTGCCGACACAAGCTAATTATGTGTAATTGAAAGTTGTCCAGATTTAGGACAAGACTGGGTTTATCCTAAGTATGCCACTGGCTATTTAAGTTCCCCTGGAAAGCATCCACCCCATGATGTGCTAAAACATGTGTGTTTTTTGCTTTGGTTTTATTAAATGTTTTATTAGGAAGTCATACAACTCTTATCACAATCCATATATACATAAATTGTGTAAAGCACATCTGTACATTCATTGCCCTCATCATTTTCAAAACATTTTCTCTCCACTTAAACCCTTGGCATCAGGTCCCCTTTTGTTTCCCCTTCCCTCCCCGCTCCCCCTCCCTCATGAGTCCTTGATAATTTATAAATTATTACTTTGTCATATCTTGCCCTGTCCGACATCTCCCTTTACCCCTTTGCTGTTGTCTGTCCCCAGGGAGAAGGTCACATGTAGATCCTTGTAATCAGTTCCCTCTTTCTAACCCACTCTCCCTCTACCCTCCCAGTACCACAATCCACAACACTGGTCCTGAAGGTATCATCCACTCTGGATTCCCTGTGCCTCCAGCTTCTATCTGCACCAGTGTACATCCTCTGGTCTAGCCAGACTTGCAATATAGAATTCAGATCATGATAGTTGGGGGGTGAGGAGGAAGCATTTAGGAACTAGAAGAAAGTTGTATTTTTCTTCGGTGCTTTATCACACCTTGAGTGACTCATCTCCTCCCCTAGACCCCTCTGTGAGGGGTTCACCAGTGGCCGACAAATGGGCTTTCGGTCTCCACTCTGCACTTCCCCCTTCATTCACTATGGTAAGATTTTTTTTATTGTTGTTCTGATGATGCCTGATACCTGGTCCCTTCAACATCTCGTGATCACACATACTGGTGTGCTTCTTCCATGTGGGCTTTGTTACTTCTGAGCTTGATGGCTGCTCATTTTCCTTCAAGCCTTTAAGACCCCAGACGCTATACCTTTTGATAGCCAGGCACCATCAGCTTCCTTCGCCACATTTGCTTATGCACCCGTCTGTCCTCAGCGATCGTATCATGGAGGTGTGCACCCAATGATATGATATTTTGGTCTTTGATGCCTGATAACTGATCCCTTCGGTACCATGTGATCACACAGGCTGATGTGTTCTTCCATGTCGGCTTTGTTGCTTCTGAGCTAGATGACCTCTTGTTTATCTTCAAGCCTTAAAGACCCCAGATGCTATATCTTTTGATAGTCAGGCACCATCAGCTTTCTTCACCACATTTTCTTATGCACCCACTTTGTCTTCAGCGGTTGTGTCAGGAGGGTGATCATTATAGAATGCCAATTTAATAGAAGAAAGTATTCTTGCATTGAAGGAGTACTTGAGTGGAGTCCCAATGCCCCTCTGCTACCTTAATACTAAACCTATAAATATAGGCACATAGATCTATTTTCCCATCCTCATATATAAATACATTTGCATATGTATGTGTCTTTATCCAGACCTCTACAAATGCCCTTTGCCTCCCAGCTCTTTCCTCTATTTCCCTTGACTTTCTTCCTGTCCCACTTATCATGCTCTGTCTCCACCTGGGTTTCAGCAATACCTCTTCATTACATTACCCTTGATCATGCCCTACCAGGCCTCCCACACCCACCTCACCACCAATTTGGATCACTTGTGGTTCCCTTGTCCCTGGGTTTGTTAACACCACTTCCTTTCCCCCCACCTCCTCCTATCCCAGTTCCCCTCAGAACTGTCGGTCCTGTTGATTTTCCTCCAGATTGTTCATCCAGCCTATCTTATTCAGACAGACCTACAGAGATAATAACAAGCACAAAAACAAGACAGAACAAAACCAAGCAACAATACAGAACAAAACAGCAACAACAAACCACTGACAAAGAACAAAACAAAACACAAGAAAGAAAAGCTTGTAGTTAGTTCCAGGATTAATGTTGGCCTTTAGGAGTGTTTTCAAGTCCAGTCTGTTGGGCGCCAGGAGTCCCCAGGGAGCATGTGTGTTTTTATCCAGTTCTGCAGCAGCTGCTGACACTGGGACCTGAGAGAGAGCAAAGGAAATCATGGGGAATCCCTTTGAGATTGAGTGAGGAAATCAAGGGCAGTCTTGGTGTCAGGCCTTTGAGTTTTATGTCAGGGTTAATAAATGGGATGACTCTGATCCTTCTATGACAGAATTCTCACCTTCCATGGAGGAAGGCAGCCTTCATGCAGGAGCCAATGCAGCTAATGCATCGCCATTCTACCCCCTCTCTGTGGAAGTGTGCGCGTTACTATGATGCCACAGAGGCTCCAGTGACGTTTGCAGAGTGACACAGAGGAAGGCAATCAGCCAGGGAAAGAACACTCTATACATTCCAACGTCGAATCTCCAATCATCATAAGGACCAGACAGTCTTCCTTGCAGGGTGCATGGGCCCACTGTGAGTCTAAGCTAGCTTGAAGGCAACTAACAACAACAATACATAAATGAAGCTTGGGGCAGCAAGGTGACCAGCAAAATGGAAAAGCATAATGAGGTCTTACCTGTAAGGACAACACTTAACTTATGCAGAATATAAGAAAAGTAGTTGTCCGTGAACTCTCCAGTTTGATTAACAGCAGTCTTCAACAAAAGCATCATCTTCAAAGGATTTATGACAAATGAGATTTCTAAGATGGTCAGAGAAATTGGAGAAAATGTCTCTTCTTCTGTTTTCCTTATCACTTTAGATAGTTCTCCGAATCCTCCCTTTTGCTGCCTGCCTGTAACCTTTACAATAGTTTCATGAGCATCTGCTGTAATTCTCTTCCCTTTTCTTTATCTCCTTGTTCCTACAAGCTGACTTGAATAAGGACATCATTATCAGCAGGCCCACAATGGGTCCAGACATCCACAGTCAAGATGCTGTGTAAATGAAATATTGAGCGGTCGGTCCTCAGTGAGTGTTAGTGCGCCAGTGGAAGAGGGTCCAGTTAATGGGTAACTGCATGCAAATCACAAACAGCCATAAATGTCGGGGTGCCTTTTATTCATTCTCTGCCACCATGCAGTGTTGGTGGACAACGCATTGCAAATTCATTTCACACACCAGCTCCATGAGTGTTTGTTTTCTTCCAGAAACTACAGAGAATGAGCCAGTAGCTGCCTACAAGCCATCTCGGAGCAGCACACTCAGGAACAGGCACTGAGACTTGGAATGTGTTCCAGGATCTTCAGGAACAAGGCCCCAGGAGGAACTGTGAGAGCTTGCAGTAATATGTCCACTCAGCTGAGTGGCATCCTGCCTCCGAGAAGGCACCCCCTGAAGAAATGATGATGAGGAGGAGGATGCTCTCTTTACAGAGGCCCTGCTGGTTAGGGTTTGGAACCTTGCACACTCACCACGTCAAACGAGGCAGACCTTAAATGGCCCGACAAACCATTTGGAGAGGCAACCACAATGAGCAGAGACTGCTTAACAGATCCCCAAAGAGCCCAAGAGAGCATGGTTGCAACCTATCCTTGGGAATGCCTCCCATGCTTAAGACTGTGATGGGAATATGCTTTTCATACGTTCCCTTTAAATACCTTTTAACAAGGTCCCTTGATGCAAACTGTATGCACTTGAATACTAACTTAAGGATTGGTAATTCAAATCTACTTAGTGTGATACCATGGAGTAAAAGGATTTGCGACAATTTTCATTAAGGTTGTTGCTATTGTTGTTATGTACCATCAAGTCGATTGCCACTTGTAATGGCCCTATGTATTACAGAACTCAAAATCACCCAGTCAGCACATCTTCACAATTATTCTGAGGTTTGAGCCATTTGTTGCAGCCAGTGTGTCAATTCATCTGGTCAAGGGTCTTCCTCATTTTACTGCCTCGCTACTTTACCCAGCACAATGTCTTTTCCCAGAGACTGGTCTCTCTTGCTAACACATCCAAAGTATGTGAGATGAAGTCTTGGCATCCTTGCTTCCACTAAGCATTTTGGATGAACCTATTCCAAGACAGATTTTTTTGGTTCATTTTGGCAGTCCGTGGTACTTTTCAATATTCTTTGCCAGCACAAAAATTCAAGCACATCAATTCTAGTACAGCTTTCCTTATTCAATGTCTAACTTTCACATGGAAATGAGGCAATTGAGAAGACCACAGCTTGAGTCAGATGTGCCCTTGTCTTCAACGTAATATCCTTGCTTTTCAACACTTTAAAGAGTGGAGTCAAGGACTTTCTTGGGAACAATTCCACTCGGTAATACATTGGGTCAACATGAGTCTGAATTGACTTCAGGGAAATTAGCAACAGTAGCAACAACACTTTCCATAAGGATGTTCAAGATGCAAACATCTGGAAGCTTCTACCTTCCTTAGCTATTTGTTGATCCCATGTATGTGAAGGACTGCTAATGTGGGAGCCTCTGATAGGATATGCCAAAAGATGTCCGCAGGAAGCTGACTGGGGATCTTGTCAGGAAAGCATGGAGTATCCTGCTCCACAAAATGCATCACTGAAAGGAGAAGACCCACCATTCCCAGACCAGAGTTGACTTCACATCTGTAAAACTGTTCTGAATTGTCACGAGGGTTGGTAGAGATCAGGTTGGTGTGAGGGATTCTCTGTGATCACCTCAACTTCCTGCCCTGGGCCACTTTTCTACCACAGAGGAGACCAGGGATCCTGGTGGGAAAGAGTGGTTGCTTTTGTTCTCTCAAAGTGCACACCCACATGGTGCTGGTGCAGAGCAGACCGCCCTTCAGGCAAATCTGGGCAAGCGCCCGCTGGGTAGGGGATGCCAGTCGGGTGCTTTTCAGAGGGCCTACAGGTTTGCAGTGGCATTATAGAAAGCTCTGGAAAGCTGCCTGCTTGGATGATGTGCTTGAAATCAGTAATTTGCTAGTTGCTATTTCCCAGCTTTCCAATGGATGCCCAAGTCTCTGCATTCCTGTAGTTAAGACTTTCACTCTAGGACTATGGAGGTCTGATAAATACATCTGAGCTTGAGTAGAGGCTCTTTAATTCAATATGGGTGCCGGTCACATTTTTATTTCAAAATTAAGCACCTCATCACCACCAATGTAAGTGGAAGGATTCCGTTAACCTCAAGCTGATACATTGATAAGTTTATGGTACAGCATCCATTCTAGATAGGCAATGGAAGCAATTCAAGCTCAGAACCATCAAGTCAAACCCATGTATACATTTACTGGGTTTCTGATCATCCGCTCCTCCCTGCATGTCTTCTGAAGTGACTGCAAAGGCTTTCCCATGAGCAGCCAAGAACTGGACCACCCAACAAGCCTCTGTTTGGAATCAGTCCAGAGACAAGAAACAGGGAATCGGGAACCCTTCTTGGCCTCCCTAATGGGGGATTTCTTATCATGAATTCAGTACTAGTCTATTTTTAAAGCTCATTATGAAACCTGAACACCTAGTGACTACCTTTCTTTATCTTTCTTACAGGGAGGCTCAGTGAACCTGGTGGTAGTGGTGAGCAGTAACCAGTGGTAGCGATCGCCTCATGGATCAGTGTGATGTAAAACGAAGGAATACCGTAAGGGGTGGGACCAAGTGGTTTACCATAAATGCTGAAGCAACGAGCAATGGTTTATTGCCAGATCATTCACCATGATGTTGTTCACTGCTGTTGGGAAAGATCCCAGCTCATGGCGGCTTTCTGTATAAATGGAATGAAACACTCTCCAGGAGTGCACCACCCACCACAATCTGTTGTGGATCAAATCATAATTATCCGTAGGATTTACACTACTTCGTTTTCATAAAAAGACCACCAAGTCTTTGTGTGTGTGTGTGGGGGGGGTTGTCTTTCTCTCCAAGTGTTTCTTCCTCTGGAAGCTCTATTAAGACCTGCTCAGCTGCCCCCTTCCAAAAGTGTTGCTGGAAAAAAATGGATATCTACCTGCAGAAATGGAAATCTACCTTACCTCATTCCATGCACAAGAATAAACTCAAGGTGGATCACAGACCTTGAGATAAAACCCCAATCTATTAGGACCATTAATGAGGAAATTAGGACAAACCTGAGAACCTTGGCCCAGGGAATACATAGGCTATCAGAAATAGGGAAGGATACAAATACAGAGGAGTCACAAATAGACAAGTGGGATTACTGAAGATAAGACACCTGTGTACACCGAAAGAATTCACCAAGAGAGTCCACAGACTGGGAAAACATCTTTATCAATGACACATCGGAAAAAGGCCTATTACTAAAATCCACAATACTTTGCAAACTTGCAGTAAGAAAAAAACTAACTGCCCACTGAGGAGGTGGGCAAAGGACCTGTACAGAAGTTTCACAGGGGCCGAAATCCAAATGGCCAAAACACATATGAGAAAATGTTCCCGATCATTAGCCATAGGAGAAATGCAAATTAAAACAACTATAAGATACCACCTATTACCCTCAAAGATAGCCCAATTGAAAAAATCAGAAAGTAACAAGTGTTGGAGCGGCTGTGGGGAGATGGGAATGCTTGTCCATGGCTGGTGGACCTGTAGGTATGTACAGCCACTATGGAAACCAATTTGGTGATATCTAAAACAGATGGAAATTGAGCTACCATACGACCCAGCTATCCACCTATTGGGCATATATCCCGAAGAGGCAAGAAACAAACCACGACCCGACATCTGTGCTCCAATGTTCATCGCAGCACAGTTCACAATTGCAAGGAGATGGAAACAACCCAAATTTCCAAGAACAGACGAATGGATAAAAAATGTGGTATATCCATACAATGGAGTACTACGCATCCCTAAAAAGCAGCAACGAATACATGAAGCACATTGCCACATGAGAAGAACAGGAGGAAATCATGCCAAATTAATTAAGCCAAGCACAAAATGACAAGTACAGCATGAGTCCACTGAGGTAAGCTTAAATTTTTTAAAAATGTGGCATAGGGGGAAAGCTGCAATATACATACATTCCTGGGGTGAGATCCAGCTAGTATGGCAGGGGCCAAAACCAATCCAGGAAAATATATGGCAGACAAATAGATAGGAGGTGGAAAGAAAAAGGAAAAAAAAAAAGACATGGGTGGGGGGAGGGGCGCAGGGCACTAACCCACCAAAGAGAAGGGTGTTGTTTATATCTCCACAGGAGAGGGAGAGAGAGACCAAGCTTCAACCTGATGTGCCAAGACGTGATACTGGCATGTACCAGGGAACCAATAGAGAGTTCTGAGGGGCCTGCCCCAGTTCCAACTAGGTGGATACCCACCACCACCACCACCTGAGAAAAATGCACTTCAGAGGAATACAGAATGAAAAGGGATGGAGAGGGAGGGGAGGACATTATGGCTTACCAAGCCCCAAGGACAATATTCCTGCTCAGAGCAGACAACACACAGAGAAGACCATAGGGCCAGCCCCACCACAAGACACAGCATCCCTCACTAAACCATAGTGCCAAGAGGGACAATGCTGGAGCCACAGGGTGGGAATTGTGCACAACTGGACTGCATCATGCTGGGGAGAATCACTAGGGGCATGCAACAGAGCAGCAAGGGGAGCAAAGTGATTCAATCCCCCGGAAAGCACCCCATCAGACTTGACTGGAAAGCACTGGTAAAGGCCAACAAACACACCTTGAAGTATTTATAGGCTTTCCCATTTTTGTCAGTGGCTTTCTTTTTGTTGTTGTTTGTTTTTGTTGTTATTGTTTTGTTGGTATTGACTTCCTTTGTTGTTTTGTTTGGCTTTACCGGTTTTTGTGTTTCTTAATGTCTTTGCACGTCTATCTCGATAAGGTAGGCTGGATAAACAATTTGGAGATGAAAAGAACAGGACCAATGATTCAGGGGGGACATGGGAGAAGGGGAGGTGCGAGAAAGTAGGGGGGGCAGGAACCAACCCAGGGATAAGGAACAACAAGTGAACAGAAATCAATGGAGACAAGGGTGTAGAATGCCTAGTAGGCCTTAATCAAGGGCAATGTAGCAGTAAGGAATGACTAAACTGGAATGAAGGTCGAACATGATGGTGGGACAAGAGTAACGTAAAAGGAAATAGAGGAAAAAGCAGGAGGCAAAGGACATTTATAGAGGTCTAAATATAGGCATGTATATATGTATGGATGGATGGATAGATGGATGAATAGATAGATAGATAGATGTACTCATATCTATGTGTTAAGAATTAAAGTTGCAGATGGACATTGGGCCTCGACTCAAGTACTCCCTCAACACAAGAACATTTTGTTCTAATAATCTGGCATTCCGTGATGCTCACCTTCCTAATGTGGTGAAGAAAGTTGATGACACCCAGCTATCAAAAGATATAGCATCTGGGGTCTTAAAGACTTGAAGATAAACAAGCAGCCATCTAGTTGAGAAGCAACAAAGTCCATGTGGAAGAAGCACACCAGCCTGTATGAACATGCAGTGTCAATGGGATCAGGTATCAAGCATCTAAGACCCAGAACAAAATCATACCCAATGTGATGGGGGTGCAGTGGGGTGTGGGTGGCATGGAGTGGAGTACCAATGCCCATCTGTAGACAATTGGACATCCTCCCACAGAGGGGTCACAGGGAAGAGAGGAGCCAGTCAGGGTTCAGTAGCAGCAATGAAACACACCAATTTCCTCTAGTTCTTTGGTGCTTCCTTCCCCGCACTATTATGACCTCAATTCTACTTTACAAATCAGATTAGACCAGAACATGCACACTTCTACAGATAAAAGCCCGCAAAACAGGGAATCCAGAATACACAAATCCCTCAGAGCCAACAGAGTAGAGAGAGATACCAAGAGGATTAGGGGAGGGGGAGGGGAGAAAGGGGGAATTGATAAAAAGAATCAACTATAACCACCTCCCAGGGGGACTAACAACTGAAAAATGAGTGAAGAGCAATGGAGGATGATGTAAGATATGAAAATAATATTCTATAACTTATCAAGGGTTTGTGAGGGAGGGTGAGTGGGTGGAAATTCGGAGCTGATATCAGGTATTCCAGTGATGTGGTAGTTATGTAATTGTTAATGGAGGATTAAGCGTGTAGGGATGGAGTCTATCCTGTCAATCGGGTCACAGCCAATGAGGGTCCTGTGTGGGCATAGCGTTCCCCTAAAGATTCTGGGAATTCCAGTATTTCCTCCTTGGAAATACTCCCTGGGAGACATTTCAGTTGACAAGACGCATGGAACTACCACAGTGCCCTAAATCGGAGAAGCTACGTGGACCTACCCTGATGCAACCAGATCTCTGAAGCTGGAGAAGTCTCACAGAGGCCCCTGCCAGCGCTGAGATACTTATAATGCCACTGGATCCAGAGACTTTCTACCCACTGGCCAGTGATCTACATTCGGCATCATTGCATGTGTTTCATGAGTCTGAAGAGGACTTTATAGATTGGTATCAGACATATGGGCTAATACTGGACTTACAGACTTGATCTGCACTGGGCTGGGATGTTTTCTCATTATTCAATTGCCCTTATATATAAATCTCTTTCTTATACACATATGTGTGTCCATGAAATTGTTTCCCTAGTCTACCCAGACTATGGCAGCATGTGTCAAAATGTGCTTGGCAGAATGGATGAATTTATGATTGTGATAAGAGATGTAAAAGCCCCAATCAAAGTATTTAATTAAAAAAAGACCTGCTCAGCATTTCAGCAACATAGAAGCCTCCAATGACATATGGATTGGAAGTTTGCAATGGTCAGAAATTAAACCCAAGGCTTCCTCAAAGAGGGTCAGAAATCTAGCATTGAGCTGCCACTTTCTCATGTGGATCTAGGATGTAATCAACATACAATTACTTTTCCTTTCCTTATAGTAGCTGCCATGCAGTCCAGGCCAGTGCTACTAAGTAAGCAAGAAAACTAAAGCAAACAACATAAACCCAGTGCCAGTGAGTCTGTTCTGAATCATAATGACCTGGAAGGACAGAATAGAATTGCATATACTATTTCCAAAGGAATCAATCATCACAGAAACAGAATATGGCAGCTTTCTCCCATTAAGTAGCTGGTAGGTTCAATCCGTCAACCTTTTGGTCAGCAGCTGAGCTCTTTAAGCACTGTGCCATCAAGGCGCCTCTTACAATTCATAACAATGCTCTGTAAGACCACAAATATGAACGCCACTTCTTCCCCTGTCCTGCAGGCTCACAATGATGCCAAGTTCCATTCTCCCAACGATTTATTCATGGTAATACATTTGGTTGTATACTTTAAACATTTCCCCTCAAAATGAAGATAAAATTATTCAAATTCCAAATTAAAACATTATTTCACTTTTGAATAGTGTTGGTTTACATATAGAAGGTTCCAAGCATGTCAATTTTTAGATTTTTTAAAAAAAATATTTAAACATCTAGAATTGGAAAATAAGAGAAAAACAACTTTAGTGGTTGGAAGCTGAACTGTTTCAGTACACCAATGGTAGTTACCACAGAGGTGTCTACATATAAACAATCTAGAACTGAGCCTTACTTTAAAACACTTTCAGGAAGCAGGCACAGACTACTGAGAAAAGTATGAGGTCCTGGCTTCCAGGATTTGAAATTCTTGTCATTGGGAATAATGGATTGTGACCAGGTATATGAAATGTTGTCTGTTTTGTTCATCAATATATCCCAGTTAAGAAGCAGGGTGGTCCTTAACACTTAATCCATAATATTCATTCATAGATGTGGGTGAAAAGATGGACGACTGAATAGATGGATATGTGAATGGATGGACAGATAGAGGATTTGAAGGACAGAAATGGACAGATGGGTGTGTGGATGGTTGGGTGGATGGATGCATGAATGGATGGAAAGACAGATGAATAGGTAATAGATGAGTGAAAATGGAAGACAGGAGATGGATGTTTGGGTGGATAGACGGGTGAATGTATGGGTAGTTGAATGAATCGATGCATGGATGGAAAGATGGCTAGATATCAAGCACCCTATACTCTAAGAATTTCCAGAAAAATTGTCTGTAGGGATTATTTTATCTCCTATTTTCCACATAAAATTCTTTCAACCCCCTTAGTATAGTTCATACACACACACATGCCCACACAGAAATCATAAGGTGTCATTAAAAATAAAACTAAACAAAAATGAGCCATGAGACCCATGAGAACAGGATTCCTAATGCAACTTAGTTCTCAGAGAAGTGAAGGAAAAGCAATGAAACAGTGCTAGGTGGCTCAAAATCAAAGATCTTGTTGAATTTCCATCACCAGTGACATTTATACAAAATTTGTTATCTAAGTATACAAAAATTTCTTATCTAAGTATACAAAAATTCTTATCTAAGGTAAGTTCTACAACTTGGCCATTGTTCGCACTGCAGATTGATGTGAATCTGGTAATATCTGCAGTTCATCCAAGTTGCAGGTAGCTTACTCAGTCACTTAATAGGTGACTGGTGATGCTGAAGTTGGGCACATAGCCCTTCCTCTACAGATGAATCCAAGAGAATCTTCAAGAGCATCTCCTAACCCTGTGAAATCAGCTTTCTTGTTTGTAAATTGGCAAAATAGTATCAAGTCTATAATGGTGTGATTGAGATGAAACAGATTCACAAATCTCAAACCCTAAATAGTGCTGGTGATATATATATATATATATATATATATATATATATATATATATATATATATATATATATATATAATTCTGTGTTTCTTTTTTCCCTACTCCTATTGCACACTTTAACCTCAGATTAAAATACAGCTAAACGAACCATTTCTGCCTTGATTATGTTTGTGTCCAAATCAGCCAGGGAAGCTGAGATCACCGAATAATAGTCAATCCCACCTCAAATATTGTCCTGTAGAAATATTCAAATGCTATCCCATAGGAATCTTAGTGTTGCTTCCCTGATTAGTCCAGCTCTTAGATGCTCCTCGTTAGCCCTTTTCTCTCCCACAAGTTCCCTGAGACCCAGACAGTGGATCCTAGGGGCAATTGGTCCTTCTTACTCTCACCCTTTGGTTCGGTTTCCTAGGCTGGATAATCCATTGGAATGACAAACGTCAAGTAAAGGGGTATCTTGTATCAATCAGAGGATATCGACTTATAGGGTGAGGTCTAGGAGGGATCTGGCCTAGAGTGTCCATGACGACAGGGATGGATTATCCTCTGTATAGCAGATGTTCATGTTCAGCCCCCAGCCACTGTGTCGATCAATCTTGTTGAGGGCCGTCTTTTCTGATGCCCCTCCATTTTAACACTTTTTCCTTCCCCAGGGACTGGTCTCTCCTGGCAATAAATCCAAAGTACATGGCATGAAGTCTCACCGTCCTTGCCTCTAAGGAACCTCCAGGCTGTACTTCTTCCAAAACATAGCTGTTCTTTTGGCAGTCCGTGGAGCCCTCAATATCTTCTCTAGCAACACAATTCAAACGCATCCATTCTTCTTAGGCCTTCTTTTTCAGTAGCCAACTTTTACATGTACATGAGGCTATAGCAAATGCCATGGCTTGGGTCAGCCACACCTTAGTCCTAATCATAATATCTAAAAATGGCACCAATTAAAACTGGTTGTCATCCAGTTGATTCCAACTAATGGAGTCTTGAAGTGTGTTAGAGTAGAAATGTGCTCTATAGGATTGTCAGTGACTGATTTTGGGGAAGTAGACAATCAATCTTTCCTTTTCAGGTGCCTCTGACTGAGCTTAAAATATCAATGTTTTGGTTATCTGCTGATCGCTTACATCTTTGGGTTGCTCAGGCATGCCCCCATGGTGTTAGCTCTAATTAAGAAGTCCTAGTGGTGTAGTGGATACGTGTTGGGCTGCTAACCATGAGTGCATCAGTTCAAAACCATCAGCCACTCCATGGGCAAAATATGAGGCTTTCTACTCCCTTAGAGAGCCACAGTCTCAGAAACTCACAGGGGCACTTCTACTCTGACCTATAGGCGACGATGAGTCAGAGTTGACTCAATGGCAGTGAGTTTTGTTTTTAGTCTTATCCTATTAAATACCATATCATCGATCTGGCATACATTTTATATATACCATGTATAGAATTCTCTGCAAATTGAGTTAACTGGAAAAAATAATTAATTCTTTAAGTAAGCAGGAGTGAGAATATTAAATATATACACAGGCACATACATGCATGCCCATCTAAATAGCAGTATTCATTAGATTTCATTGCACTTACATATTGTAGTGGAGGAAAAAAGATCAAGTAACATTTGTTGGTCATTTTCTTCCATGGTGAGTCTGAGGCCTTGATGTGGCCCACTTTTCTTGATATGACAGCAGCTGTATGCAGAAGGGCATGTAGAATGAGCATCTTTGAGATCTAAGGAACTGAGATCTAAGGTCCAATGGGTCCACACAGACCTCTGAAAATTTGTCAGACCATCAAGCATGAGGTCATCTGACCTGGAGCAAAGGGGTTCAGTGCTCCTTGAAGATACTCAGAAAACTTCATAGAGGAGAGACTGGCTTCTTCTAAGGCCAGTCATAATAACTGAATTATTACACAAAAGAAGGATGAACTAACCACAGGGACTACCAATTGTCAGCATGAAAGGAGCCATTTCCGAAGGTTCCTTTTGTCAATACAATGTAGAAATATTTCTTTTTTTTGCTGCTATAATTTCCAACCTGGACACATAGCTCTCCAGTACATTTCAAGAACCAGACCTTTTTTTAAAAATTAATTTTTAATAATGTGTAATAATCTGAGTGGCCTTGGCCTGTGTGGAGAATTAGAATTCCTCTGATAGAAAAAGAAATATTTGTGCAGAGTTTTATGAGCAAAGTTGACCTGAGGCTTCCCGAGGCTGATTGAGAAATTGCAGGCAACGCAGCTGCTTAACCCCTTCCCTGCCTTGTTTTCCATTCCCCCACTCCCAGCGAGGCCTGGGAACCACTCAGATTTAATATACACACAAAGGCTCGAGAAGGGGTCCTGCCAGATATCATAAGAAAGACTTTTTAAAATTGAACATGGGCTTCATTTAAAAACACCCAGAGACTGTGAGATCACAGGTCAACATGTTGCTCTCACCAGACAGGAAGCTTTGAGTCTTCCTAGCAGTGGGAGTCCAAGCTGGCGTGTCTCTTTGGCACTTAGGCTCTGATGGGCCAGGATGGAAGTTGGCACAGGTCATCCTGGGTGCTCCACCTGAGTCGTTGGACAACAGGCTGGTTGGGCGGGCCAGTGGGGGCTCACAAAGAGCAGTGTTCTCAGTCCCAGAGTCATCTCAGTCTCTGGTGTGATGAGATGTGTTGTGATATATGTGAATGACACGGTCTCGGTCTCTTAGTGCCCTGATAACAGAAATACCAAGTGGTGACTTATAAGCACAAGCATGTTCATGAACCTAGAAGTTCTCATTCAGGACGTTGGCACCAAGGAAAGGCTCTCACTCCGTCTGTTGGCTCTGGAGGAGAGGACCAGGCTGGCCTCAGCTTACTAAGCCCAGTGTTCCTTGTTTCCACAGCAATCCTCCATGGGCCTCCGTTTTCCCTCATTTGTGCCGACTTTCTTATTTCTGTTCACACTTGTTTCCATCAAGGCAATCCTGGCTCGTAGCAGCTGAGAGAACAGGGTAGAATGCCTTCACAGGGGTTCAAAGCCTGTACCACTTACGAAAGCCCATCACCACATCTTTCTCCCACAGAGGGGCTCAGGATTGCTGAAACAACTACCTTCCAGACAGCAAACAAAGTGGCCGACTTCAGCAATGTGCCAACAGGGTTCCTGCAGGTCATCGCTGTGGAAAAAGTCAGGTAACGGGAGAGTGAAGAGTGGGTATATAGAAGAAATATACATGTGGATACATATTGACTCCTCACTTATCAGTGATCTCTCATTCATCTTGTATCAGACACAAGAATAATTTTAAAAATCTACTCTCTGACTGGTTTTCACATAAACAATCTGTGTATGGCCATACTGAACTGAACCTCGAGGCGCTAGGTGAGAATGATGCTGTCGGTACTGGTTAAGGTTGTGTGTTGTCGTGGATGGGCCTTGATTCTCAGTCCTTCCATAGTGAGGCAGTGATGTAGCCATCCTCCGCTTTATACACTGATGTGGTTGGCCTCCATTTTTACATTTCACCATGACTGGATCTTTAGAATCCAACCACGTCCATCAGTGAGTTCACAAGGACCAGGTCCATAAGTGAGCTAATCGACAGTAAAGAGTTTCCAGTAAAACGTAAGGCAACATCTAATTCATTTCACATAAAATAACTAAGTAGCTTAAACCAGTACCTCTACTTGTCACAGAAGTTTTTGTACATATCAATTTGGACACAGTGTGTATTACTCACTTCAGGTGAAAAACTGAAGGCACCCCAATCCCACTTGTTCTGACACGTTGTGACAATATTTTGCTGGCCCCTGTGTGAGTCCAGGTAGACTAGAGAAGCAAATTTGTAGACACTCTTATATGTGTATAAGAAAGAATTTTATATGCAAGAGCAATAGAATATTGAGAAAACATCCTAGCCCATTTCAGATCAAGTCCATTTGTCCAGTATTAGCCCATATATCTGATACTAATCTATAAATTCCTCTTCAAACTCAGAACACATGCAATGATGATGAATGAAGTAAGATCATAGGCCAGTGGGTGTGGAGTGCTGTGGATCCAGTGGCAGTAGAAGCATCTCAGCACTGCCAGGGGTCTCCACTGGGCTCCTCCAGCTCCGAGGGCATGGGCTGTTTCAGCACAGTGCCATGTACCTTGTTAGTAGAGCATATCTCAGGAATTGAGCCCACGTCCCATCTCTGAGCTATTTTATCTCCCTAGTACCTCCAAATGAGGTAATCAAGCTGGGGTCCGAAACTCCATCCCTTCACTCTTAAGTCAAATTGATAACAGATTGTGTAACTAACAGCCCCTTTGGAAGAGGAGGCATTTGAAGATATAGGTAGAACTGCCTTGAAAAATGGCTGTATCCTTCCCATCCAGGGACCCATAAGTCCCAGCTTCCTGCACTGCGGCAACGCAGATAAAGAAAGTGATTTGGCTGGCTCTCTCTCTCTCTCTCTCTCTCTCTCTCTCTCTCTCTCTCTCTCTCTCTCCTTCTCTCCATTCCTGCCTCCTTTTTAGTTAATACCATTTTCAATGTAGAGGGATAATCTTAACAGCAGAAGTAGGGAGCTGATCTTTAGCAAGCATGTGACTTGGCATTTCTCTGGAGTCCTTTCTTTGTCATCAGGTGTGTCTCTTGTATGTGTTCTTCCATATGTATATCTCATGAACTTGTTAAAGAATGGGGCCTTTCAAATGCTGCTTCATGTCATGTCACTCAGCAAGGTCCCTGCCACCTCTCTGTCCTCACTGTATCTATGCCATGCTGTGTCCATGCCAAGAGAAAGACCTCAGACATACCACATCAAAGATAGATGAACACCCATTGGCAAAGGGTGGCCACACTAATGAGTAAGCTATTTTGGTACGGGATCAGCTGAGCTGGCTGTTTGGGGCAAGAGACCATGATGCCAACATTAGATTCCTGGCACTTCTAGCTCAGCAATACAATCTCCCCTTATGATTAACTCCAAATGCAGTGTGCATTCTTGCGAACGATTTTTTAACTTATGCAGATATAATCCTGTGGACCCAAAAATTCAAAGCAAGGCAGACAGAAAGCTTCAACCTGCTGCTGAGGACCCAGTGGTGTCCCTGACGACAGGAGCCAACTTGCTCAGACTTGCTTGTTTTAGTTCAAAAGCATCCAACCAGTCCAATGATTTCTGGGTCTTTGCTCAGGACACTGCCTGAAACTAACCTTGGCCTCATGGCCCCTGCTATGGTTGTTGATAGTTACCATCAACTTGCTCCAACTCCTCTCGACCCCATGTGTAGCAGAGCAGAGCACTCCCCTATTCTGCGCCATTTTCAAGGGAGTTGGGATTACCAAGTTCACTCTCATGGGATGATCAAATCCATTACGTATCTTAAGTGCCTTCTAACCTAGAGATTTTTGTTAATTTATTCTATACTTTCATCAAAGTATCTTCTTTTGAATGTACTGCACAGACAATATTTTATTAGGATCCTAGGATTCTCACTAGGTAATTCTTAAAACTACATCACCAAGCCTTCCTCCCTAATCTGTTTTTGTCCAGAAGCTCCATGGAAACCTGTTCATCATGGGTGACCTTACTGGTATTGGAATTCCAGACGGACAATCCCTGACAACTTCTCTTCATGATCTCAAACTCTGTCACAGCATGCAGGATGAGAGTGAGGTAGGGGAGAATGGTGGCCTCCAAGTGATTGGTCTGTGTTATGGGTGTTTACATGTAAGTGAGGATACAAGAACCGGATGGACCACGAGTGCAGCACAAAGAAGGGTGACGGGTGCTCCTAACTGTGGCCATTGTGAATGGCATCACCAAGAAGACTGGTGTGGGGAGATGGCAATAGCACCTTCCTGGATCCGCCTTCGTTTTGCTCACAAGCCGAGCTAAGCCTTAGCCCGACAATACCACCAGCCCTGGGACACCTCTGTCGGAACCTTCCACAAGATCACACCGCGCTCTCCCAGAAGGCAGAGCATTCTCCATGTGGGTAACAGGAGAGTGTTTGACAGATGCCACTTATCAACGTTGGGCAAGGTGTAGGAACCCACAGCATAGGGGTCGGGCTCCATCCTCGCGACGGTTGAGCTCTCCTTGCCCCCTGGGGCTGGCAATAGAAGAGAGTGTCCTCAGTAGAACAGACAGAAGGCGAGTCAGTTAGCTCTCTGGAGAGTGCCTTGGCCACCAACCTGGGGCTACGCCCAGGGAAAGAACCCTGGGGATGAACCAGTTCTGTGTCTCCCGAGCCCCCTCCCCTCCCCACCAAGACTCCTCTGGACTCTTTATTGGCAGGACCTGTGCAGAGATGAGAGGGCATGGGGCCCTGTGAGGGAGCTTCTTCAAGTCGTCATCCTGGGCACAAAACAGAACAGCAAGCATGGGAGCTCTGGGTAGGCAGATGGAAGACACCAGACAGAAAGATGGCTTCCTCTCTGCACTGGGGAATTGAAATGATGGGCTTTTTGCCCGTGTTTTACCTTCAGAAGGAGTCCCTGTGGCTCAGTGGGTTACTCATCAAACTGCTAACCACCAAATCACCTGTTCTAACCCACCAGCTGCTCTGAGAGAGAGAGGTGAGGCTTTCTAAGCTGTAAATATTTACAGACTCAGAAACCCACATTGCAGTTCAACTCTGTCCCTACTGGCTCACTGCGAGTCAGAATCGGCTTGATGGCAGTGAGTTTGGGTTTTCCTTCCAGGGAGTGTAAAGTGTGGTTTTAAGAGGCTCAGACAGCCTGGATTTCAATATGCTAGAGTGCCCTCGACGAGCGGCGGCGGTGCCATGGTTACGTGCTCAGCTATAGACTGGCAAGTTGCAGAGGTGTCTGAAGCCACCAGTGGCTCCATCGGAGACGGTGTGGCAGTCTGCTCCCACAAAGCAGCTTTTCTACAATGTCCTATGAGTCTGAATCAAGTTGAGGGCAGTGAGGTTTGAAAGAGTCATTAATAGTTTTTTAAATAAATAGAATGTAACACAAGGAAGCACGGGGGACAAAGAGAACCAGCACTACACCAATATCACTATGGCTTCAACAAAGGAGCCCTGGTAGAGATGTGGACTATGCATTGGGCTCCTAAGCACAAGGTCAGTGGTTCAAACCACCAGAGGCTTCTCTGGAACAAGAATCAGTTTTCTTCAGCCATAAGCTGTCTCTAAGACAGAAGACATTCTACTCTGGCCTCTAGGGTCACGAGGCGCCAGAGTCCACACCACGGCACCGAGTCTCGTTTTAGTCATTTCCGTGCAGAGGATGCTCATCGGTGAATGGAGTGGAGTCCCAAGAGATCCACATCCAAGTGGCAGTCCCGGCCCCCCTAAAACCTTCTATGTGCCCACCGGCAATTGTTGGGGTCTCAGTTTCCACTGCATTAGAAGGAAGTCACAGAATTCCATAACCATGGCTACCTCAAAGCTTCTCTTAAAGATGAAAGGAGTAATGAATATTTTATTGGAAAGAAATTACTTGAAATCATTCTGCAAACATTAGCAAAAAATTATAAAGGCTTAACTTGATTTTTAAAAAATATTTATATAGAGTATTTGTTCAAATTTCAAAACTCACTGCATCAGTAGGATCTTTGGTGGCGCTGTTGGGTTACACTTGGACTACTAATCTCAAGGTCAGCAGTTCAAATCCTGTGGGGGTTCCTAGGGAGAAAGATGAGGCTGTCTGTACCTAGGAAAATATACTGCCTCAGAAACACTGGGTCAGAATCAACTCATGGCAGTGGGTTTGTTGTGGTTTTGTTATTTCCCGCAATAACATCAGTATCTCTAGCATATAGTACGTGACATGCTGGCTGCTAACTGGAAATTTGGCAGTTCAAAACCACTGCCAGCTCCTCTGGAGAAAGATGAGGCTTTTGACTTCTGTAGAGATTTACAGTCTGAGAAACACACAGGGGCAGTTCTCCTCTGTCCTGCAGAGTCTGTATGAGTCTAAATGAACTTAATGGCATTGAGTGTGGAAGTGTTTTTGCATGATGAGTCTGTTTGGCTTCAAGGTGCTTAAATACCTCAAGAAAATAAAGGAAAAGGGATCTCTTTATGCATTAAAAAGACATTATTTGCCAAGCTCCTGATTTCCAAATCTATTGTGATGATGGCCAGCGATGTCTTGAGGCTTTCAAAAATGAACGCTAGGGTTCTTTTAGAGTGTTCTTCAAAACAAAATGAGAACTGTGAAAGTAAGGTCAGATTGTGTATTGCATTTTATGAAAACCTCCAATTCCAAAGTAGAATCTAAACACTGTAACATCTATGCTCTGTTTCAATGTCGACTTTCTGTTTCATTATTTATGGTGAGAAAGCAAGCTCCTTCCCTGTACAATTAGATGGCCATGAAGTATATTAAGAATTGAACTAATAGCGTGGCTAGTTCCTCTTACATCTGTGTGCAGCATAACTTTACCAACCAGGTGAACAGTTGCATATAAAATCCAATGCATATTGATTTCTCTTGCCATGGCTCATGTCACTTCCCAGTTTTTCTGACAGGGGATTCAATGTGAAAAATCGAGATACTCTGGCCCCAGATGGGAGGGAGGAAGGCTTTACAGATGATTGTGGGGCTCATGCTTTGGTCTCAAGGCTCCCTGGGGTCTTTCTAAATCGTATTTGAAAATGGGGATGATCCGGTTCCTCTGGAAACACCCTCCTGCCCTGCCTCATTCATCCTCACTCCTGGGCACATCTTCCTATGCCAGCAGGTAGGTTGGCATAGGGTTGTGGCCCATGGCAACATGGTGGCCAGTGCCCAAACCCATGTGTGACAGAGAGAGCCATCTGCTGGCGCAGCCTGGGGCGACGCCGGGACTCTGAGCAGCTCCCTGGCCCAGGATAAATTAAGCATTTCTAATCTGTTCTTAGACTGTGAATGGGAACAAGGATGGGCATTTCACATGCAGAGACTGATGTGGAATCAGAGAGATGTTTTCTCTAAAGTGATGCCGGAAGCTCACCTCTCCCTTGGGGGCCGTGGCTTTGCAGCTCCTAATTTCAGAACAAGTGTTCCAGAGGCAACAAGGACAAAGGAGGCTCTTCCCTGCTGCTCAACGTATACCCCAATCAGACTCACTCACACCTTCCTTCCTCCCTTCCTTTGTAAGTCCTTGGACTTAGAATCAATTATGAACACTGACTGGCAAACCAGAGGAGCCCGGTGGGGCAGTGAACTGTGCATTGGGCTGCTAACCACAATGGTCGGCCATTCACCACCCAAGCCATTCAGGAGAGAAAGGAGACTTTCTACTTGCATCACGAGTTAGTCTCAACAACGCAAAGGAGCAATTCTGCTCTGTCCTACAGGGTTGCTATGAATTGGAATAGACTCAATGGCAGTGAGAGAATTCGGATGGGAAAATTGTCCCTGATCATTTAGTGCATGCAGATACATGTTCACAGTCTTGATTCTGGAGTGGAAAATGCCATCAGAAACTCCCCAGGCAGATGGTGCTGAAATGGACATGCGTTTCAGGGACACGGTTCCAGCCTCAGGTGCTTGCCCCTTCTCGTCTACATCCTCTGTCCCTCTGTCACCTGCCAGCGATGACACATGAAGTCCAGGGTCCAGCGTTGTGAGTGCTCCATGATTTCATTTCCTATGAACCTGAATCACACTGACCACTGACTGCACTCAGAACAAGATGCTAGACACTCTAGCAGGGGACCAGGGATGAGACGTGCATGATGATTGTCAGTTGTCTTTTATGCTCCTCTTGTTTCTTGGATGTGCTTTCATTCCTACAAAGTGTGGGCCGAGTTGATGGGAGGCAGGTCTCATCCTGAAAGCAAGCCCAGCTCTCAGAGGCCCCTGCCCGGTGATCTTGGACCCAGGGACAGGATCGGAACGGAAGCCATGGGATTGGCTTGCTCCTGGACCACGCAAGGGCTGCACTGCACGCTGGGTTTTCTTTTATAGGCCCCGGTTCTGTGTCTTCTTGCCTCTGTGGACTTTTTCTGTCTCTTGGCAGTAAAAAAAAAGCATCTAGCGGCCACCTCGGTGACGAGCTAAATGTTTTGTGGAACTCTAAAACCCAGGCATTGGACAGGCCGAGAAGGCACCAGCACAGTCTCAGTGCATGCGCCCTAAAGACTTTCCCTTCTCTGCCATCGGTGCTTCAAGCCAGCACCAGCTGGCCCGGCTCTTTAAATGTGCTTTATAGTCATGGCCGATGTCGCTGTCCAGGGTGAGCAGAGGGCAGGAGCGGCCAGTCAGGCCTAATTGTTGAAATGCATGCTTGGTCCGTCTTGCACAATAACTCTCAGAAAAAGGAGAGAAAACAGAGAGGTGTTGAGTGGTGAAAAGAGCCTTGTTTCGCAGCCTGGTTTCCTGAATAGACTTGTTAAAGACCATGGCTGATGTATGCTAGCGGGCGGGAGGGCGGCCTGGGCGGAGGTGGCCGGCCAGCTGAGCAGCCCCTCACTGAAGCCATGCCCGCCCAGCCAGGCTCCTTGGGCGGGAGGAGTGAAAGCCCCAAGCTGGCTCTTTCCCGGCTCTCTTTTTTCCCCTTCTTCTTCCATTTCTGCCATGCAAAGATAATCAGGTTTATGTAAAGTATGTATGCTCTTTTGACAGCCCACGGTATCTCATTAATTCAATCACACCAAACACCATTGTTCCCAAAGTGTTTGAAATGCGGATAGGGACAGAGCCCTTTCTAATCCTGTCAATCATTGTTAACATTTTTCTTGCAGTTGCCATGGCTGGGGCCAGAGTTCATGAAAACACAGAATAAGAGCCAACAAAACAAGAATAAAGACTTATTTGAGACACTCTTTTTAAAGGACATCTACCATCCGCAAAACATGGGAAGTGAATGTAGACAAGTTTGGACACTATGCTTGCCGAGAAGGAAGAAGGTAAAAGAGAATTTGAAAATCAAATAGGCCTATAAAAACTTGACCCAAGAGTCTCTGGGAAAAACCCGATGAATTGCTCCCTGGTAGAACAATGTTCTTTCTTTCGTGTGTGCTTCAGGAGGACAATGTCTCCTATATTATAACACATGCCACTGGTGTCTTTACACTGTTGTAAGCCAGCTCAGACCAACAGAATGCTGACAGGGGACAACAAGAGATTGGGCGCTGGTAATGCACTCTTTCTCTCGCCCCCGCTCAAAACAAGCACTGGGAAAATTATTCATGCAGAGAGGGCCAACAAAGCCCGATGGAGATTTGCGATGTCACACAGCGAGATCATGTGACACGCTTAGAAAAAGGGACAACACACATTCACCCCAAGACATTGTTAAATTCCCATTTTATCTGCATGAATGTTATGGCAAGGGCAACGGCGACGGGCACTTGCGGGCAGCATGGCTGCTTCTGCAAGGCCACAGGGATGCGTGAGACCAAGGTGCACGCACTGGCCAGGACACCATTGCAAGGACTGTTTCCCAACCCCAATGGTTACAAGCGAAAGTGGCCCACACATGTTTTACAGAGCCCTCCTTGGCATAGCCCACTCCCCGCTCCACAGGCACAGGGCCAGAACTTTCCCCAGGGAGAGCAAGCAAGCCTTCACATGGCCCCAGGGATCTCTGTTCAGCCAGAGGATGAGCCCTAATAATAGGCCACCCCTTGCTGGTGGTCTCACTTGCCTCTTTGGGGAAACCAAAGGCAATCCTCTTGGGTGCCATGCGGACTTTCCATTTGATTTAGATTAATCTTCTCCTTTCCGTCTTACAGATGTATTGATAGTTTTTTCCATAAACATCACTGTTGTTATGGTCATGGGCTGTTGAGTCAGTTCCAACTCCGATGGCGGTATACGTAACTGCGGGCCTGGACCATCCTCACGATTCTTATCATGTTTGAGTTCATCTTTGCAGCCACTCTTGTCTATCACCTCACTAAAGTCTTGCTCTTTCCCACTGATCTTTTGTTCGCTGAGCATGTGGATACCCTTCGCCAGGAACCCTTGACTCCGGGTTCAAAGCACATGCGAGGAGGTCTCCTCCATCTCACTTCTAAGGAGTGTCCTGGCTATACGAACGGGTCCTGATGAAAGAAATATTTTCAAGGGATGCTGACAAGCTCAGGCTCAGGCTGAGTGAACAATAGCCAAGTCATCTCCAAGCTTGACCTTGACCTTCCCTGCCTCTCCCGCATACCTGCAGTAAAGAGCTGCAAATTGGGCTTCCTTGGAGTCATGTGCTATGGGTCCAAATTTAAATTCAGAATCTTCCATTCCAAGTAGCTAAGGGACCACATCCATAAGTCCACCATTTTTTCACTATGTCCACTACCAACACTCTGCTCCAAGACCCTTGAAGGCAAGCACGAGACTCCCCCAGACCACCCTGCTCCTGTCTGGCCCCTGTGGCCTATCTGCAACCCTTTGTAATAAGTCAGGACACATCGCACCAGGCACCAAATACTCAGATGACTGCCAGGTCCCTTGAAAGCCCCCAAAACACCCCCCCCCATTCTCTGATTTCATTTTTCAGATGGGTGACTCTGGTCACACTAACTTCCTCCCTGCTACCTTCCTGGCCTACACATCTGGGTGTCCCCAACTTCTCGCAGAGACTCAGCGGTCAAATTGACTGGGAATTAAGACTCCTTCTGACAATATGAGCTCCTGCCCTGTGCCACGAGTTCCTATCCCTCCACACACACACACACCCTCCTCCACACTATCGGCCTCTCCGTCTGTTTGTCCAACAAGGTGTCACGCTGTGTGGCTGTGTGTGTTGCAGTGACCCCTGGAGCCCTTCCACTGGTAGTGCATACACCAGCGGAGTTACCAGGGGTAGCTTCCAGACTAACACTAGGAGGAAAGCCCGAGGAATCTCCTTTGGAAAACCAGTCAATGAAAACCTTATAGATTGCCACAGAACAGTGTCAAATATAATGCTGGGAAGATAAGTTCTCTCATCTTCCTTATGTCAGAAGGCACCAAAAATACACAGTGGTTGACGCCATGAGCTTCAGCATAAGAAGGATCGTGAAGATGGGCAAGACTGGGCAACACGTCATCAGGGTCGCCCTCCCTAAGCTGTGGTTGCCATGCCCGAGGTCAGCACAATGGCAGATGGCAGCCATACCCTGCTCTACACCGTCTCCTCTGCACATGCCACTATGTCTGTCCACTAGGCCAACGGGGTACGTGTGCACTGATGTTCTGTCTTGCCCATGCAAAGATAAGCTCTTCCAGACAAGACTTCTCTTCCAGACAAGACTTCGTCTGTTTCTTCACTCCTGTACTTTTTGTTCCTGAAAGAGTGCCTGGCTCAGAGACTCCATTTCTGAGTGAATGCCTGGGAAATATCTAGTGTGGTGCTTTCCGCCCCTTTAGAGGCTATTGTTGATCCCACACGTTCACTGCCATGTCTGCTTCTCTCTGCCCAAAAGGCCATCTTGGTCGATTCCTAGATAACTCAGAACTGATGACCCTTAACTGGCCACAATTCCCTCTTGGATTTTGTTTCAAGGAAACACATATTCATGCACTGACTCACCTGCCCCTGTCTTCTGATTCCTCTCCTTTGCCCATGTCAACGAGGCCATGGTATAAATGGGCATGTCAGTTACCACATGTTCTAATGTTGGAGACCAGGCAAGGTCTAAATAAATACATTCCTGAGTGATTGTGGGGGGAAAAAGCTGACAAACATGTTTTCATTAGGGAAAAGACTCTAGTGAAAGTAAAGAAAAACTCTAACTAAAACTCATAAAAATTATACATACATGACACAAGGGGCTTCAAAACACTTCAGGAAAAGTTCCATTAACTTTTCATTGCATATACCACCAATTCGGTAAAGCTCTCTTTTATGGCCTCCGTGGAGCTTCAGGTTTTTTTTCCATGTATTTCCATGCAATGTAATATATACTGCCATTAAGTCCAGGTAAGATTACTTTGAACAATATCTTACATTGTATGGTAAAATTGTATGTGAAGGTTTAAAATAAGTCAAATTATATGTGTGGCTATGTATACATTATGTGTGAGTGTGTGTGTGTGTCAGTGTTACTGAGTCCACCTACAGTGACCCTACGCACAACAGAACAAAACACTGGCCAGGCCTGAGCCCTAATCACAATGGTTGCTATGCTTGAGCGCCTTGTTGTAGCCACTCTGTCAGTTCAGCTCACAGAGGGTCTTCCTCATTCTATACAGACATATTATATACATGCACTTATGTGCATGCATATGCATCATTTATGCACTTAGATCTTACATAGCAAGGAAAATGCATCTGAAGGAACATAAACCCTTAAAGATGGTCATTTTTTTAGGAATGAGTGCGAGCTGGAATTATAGTCAACCATGTATTCCTATGTTGTAGATTTCTTTGATATTTTTACAGGATAATTAGGTGTTCATTTTTTATTTCAATGTCATGTGTCGATTATATATGATTGACATATGATACAATTCAGTGGTTTAACCGTGTTGAGAAGACCCGTGCAAGTTCAAATTTTGCTTGTCACACACACTGGGCCAATGTGCAGCCTCAGAGCCTGAATATTTAATACCTTCTGTTTCATCTCTGGGGAGTTTTCTTCCTCTATTGCTATGTCAGCGGCTGCTCCAGAACTTCTCTTCTATGAGGTGGCTACGGACAGCTGCTTTTGTCTTTCAGCCTTTTTGTAGTTAGATTTTGGTTCCTGAGAACCATCCAAGTCTCCATTGCCAGAACCAGGCCTGGCACCCAGCAGGCTCTCTGCTGCTATCACCTGCTCCCTAGAGAGCCCCCCTTGGCTTAGAGCCTCTTCCTGCTCCGTGAGATCCCCAGAGATATACCACCGCATGGACCATCATTCTTCAGTGATTTCTCTTTTTTCTTTTTTTGTTCTAGTTGGACAATTAGTGGGAGGAGGGGGGAACAAAAAGAACACAACCTCAACTAATTCAAGAGTATTTTTCACTGACTTCATCTTTCTTAGTTATCAAAGCTTACTAGTTCACTTTTGAATCAAATGATAAATTAGTTTAATCTGAACAAGCTCCTGTTCATTCTCCCCTTCCAATAATAGGACACTATAGTCGTGTAGAAATTTTTTTTTAAGAACCTACATTTCTTCCTTTAGTTTCACAGGGAACTTATACAATATTCTCTCCCTGGTTGAATTGATAATTAATTACTTTTCTTCCATGCTAATGGCCTTTCTCCTCTCCTTGTGTTTGGGTTTAACTCCTTCCAGGACCACAATGAATTCTCCTTAAGGGGGTTCAGGCAATTTTCTGTTTTCATAACAATAAAAGGCAGGAGTTATTTCAATAATCCCAAACCATAGAGGAGATGAAATATATGGTACCTGGTCTTGCAATGAATGTAAAATGTAAATGTAAAAACACCTTAATAAGTAACTTCAAGTTCTTAAAGAATCCTTCAAGAGAGCATACATCATACACGTCCATTCTTTCTAGCCATGGCAAATATTTTTAGACCTGGTTTTCCTGTAATTTTTAAAAGAAGATCTTTACTCAAGTAACTTACATGCTAACCCTTTCAATTTACCTTTGTCTGTGAAACCAAGCTTCTATGGGCCTTTCAAGCTTTGAACAGTCAAACAGAAAGTCCTAAGTCGGACTTAAATTATTCCTTTCTTATTACAGATACTTTGGTGAAGGGAGATTGGATTTCCCCAACATGAATGGGCAAGAGGCAGGTTGTGCTGGCTTTGCTGATTAATGGAAAATTACACTTACATCCCTAAGTTCACACTGACAAGACACCTGCCCCACCCATGATCAGACTTGTCAAGGGAGGACAGAGTGGAAGAAGATGTGGCCCCTGTACCACAGAGAACCCTGCCAAAAAAAAAAGAGGAAAACTGCAATTGAAAAGAAAGTAGGATATATTAAAACCTAGAACAACTTTAAACTGGGTCCAAAGGGAGATCAGATGATAGATAAACCTGTAGAGACAGCAAATGGATCAATGGTTTCTTGGGGGGTGCGGCAGGGGAGTCTGGGTTAAAATGGAGAGCTAATAACAATGGGTACAAGGGAGAAGAAAATGTTCTGAACTCGATGGGGTGATGATTATACAACTCTTCCTGACTTGACTGAACTATCGAATTGTATTCTATGGGGGTTATGGGCCAATACAACTGTTCATAAATAAATATGTGAGAACTTGAAATTCGGTTAGGAATTTTTCCCCTTTTGATTAGAATTCTTCTGTGGAATATTTGATCAACATGTTTTAAAATAAAGGTAACCAGGGAGTATCCAGTCCTGGTCTCGTGACAGGGGAAGGCAGTATTAGGGGCCATGAGCTAGCTACACACTCCATGCCCTCCACCTACTCCTGACCCTCTTTGCTCTCTTGCTCTGTGTCAATAGGGACTTACTGTTGTTCCCTGCCTGGGGACTTAGAAGCTTTTTTCAAAAAAGGATTGATTGGCATATGTTTCACATATCACATAAGTAATTATTCAATCATATGAAGAAGGGGTGTGCGATCATCCCCACAGTCAATTTCAGAAGGGTATAGTCTTTCGCATGGCTCAGGGTTGTTAGCTCCCCATTTCCTCCAAACCTCCCCTGCCATGCCCTGGGCAATGTTAGAATTAGTTCTGTCTCTAGATGGACCTATCATGGATTTCATGGACATAAAATCACACAAAACACAAACAGAAAACAAATAATCTGGCACACACACAAAAATCCCCAAACCCATGAGAAACAAAACAGTGGAAAAATATCAGTGGAAAAGAGAGCAGAAAATATGAAAGACTGAGATGATGTTTAAGTCTTGAATCAAACTGCCACCTGAAGTCTTCTAACAACCATATGATGATTTGGTTTAACTGTTATAAATTGATTGTTGAAACAGTTTTTCTCTTTTAAAAATATATGAGATCAAATTGATACCAGCAAATAGAAAGGCTTCTAGGGAGCACTTTAAGCAGCCAACAGTGAATTTATGATACCGAGGAAGGAACAATTCAAGGGGGTGGGGGAGGGGTGGTGGTCACACAACTTGAATAGAATCAATGTCACTAAATGGTATCTGTAGAAACGGTTGGATTGCTTTATGTTTTGCAGTGTGTGTTCTCAATAACAGCAAAATAAATGAAAGTATGTAAATAAAAATGGGTTTAAAAATGACTCTCGGTCAACCATGGGAAGCAGAGTGATTCTGACTCCCATGGGATTTTTGGTGACTGGTTTTTAGAAGTAGATCATCAGTAGGGACCTCTGTGTGGGTTACCAGGCTTGAGGTGAACAGTTCCATTGACCATCTAGGGATGTCGATGATTCTACCAAAATAACTCAACCAATCACTGCCCTATAGTCAATTCTGCTCACAGCGCCCCTAGAGGGCAGTGTAAAACTTTCCCCTAGGCTTTCTGAGTATGTGATTGTTATGGAAATAGACTGCATCATCTTATTGTCTCTGAGAAGCTGGTGGGTGGGAAACATGCAGCCTTGTTGTTTAGCAGTTGAGCACTTAACCATTCCACCACCAAGGCTAGTGATGCTCAAAGACAAACAAAAAAACTTACTGCCATCAAGTTCATCCCAACTCACAGGAGCAACCCTATAGGTGAATAGGTGTTTTCTGGAGGGGGGGGGAGCAAACAGCCTCACCTTTCTTCCACAGAGTGGCTGGTGGATTTGAACCATCAACCTTTTGATTATCAGTCCAACATTTACCCTACAGTACCAGAAGTGTCCCTGTAATATTCACACAACAGAACAAAACTAAAGACCCACTACCATTGAGTCAGTTCTGAGTCATAGAGATTATATAGTTATCATATATCCATGCTACTGTTGCTTTTATGTGCCTGTGGTAGTTACATAATCTAGTGTCAATTTGGAACTTGAGAGGATTAAGAGTGAAGGGGTGGAGTCTGGTCTGTCAATCAGATCATAGCCAATGAGGCCTCAGTGTGGGCATGACTTTCTCCTCAGAATTCTGGGAAATCTGGTTTTTCCTCCTTGGAGGCTGGAGAGACTCTCAACACACTCTCTGGGAGACACTGCAGGTGACAAGACAGATGGAACTACTCTAGTTCCCTGAGCTGGAGAAGTCACATTGACCTACCCTGATTCAACGAGACCTCTGAAGCTGAAGAAGCAAGCCACATAGAGACCCCTGCCAGCGCTGAGATGCTTACAATGAATGACACTGGTTCCAAAGACTTTCTACCCACTGGCCTGTGATCATCCTGCTTTCGGTGTCATTGCATGTGTTTCATGAGTCTGAAGAGGACTTTATAGATTGGTATCAGGTATATGGGTGAAAATTGGAATTATAGGCTTGGACTGGACCGGTTTGGGAGGCTTTCTTAATGTACAATTACCCTTTATATAAAATTCTCTCTTATACACACATCTTTTCTATGGTTTTGTTTCTCAAGTCTAGCAGGATTAACACAGTGCCAAATCCTGCACCTGCCCCACAATTGCGATTATGTGTGAGCCCTCTGTTGCAGCCTGTGTGTCAATCCTCTGTGTCAATCCTTCCACTGACCTTCTACTTTACCAAGCATGATGCCATTGTCCAGAGACTGGTCTTTCTTGATAACGTGACCAAAGAATGTGAGATCAGTCTTAACCTTCTTGCTTCTCAGGAGCTTTCTGGCTGGATGTTTCCCAGACAAAACTGTTTCTTCTTCTGGCAATCCATTGTACTTTTGGTATTCTTCACCACTATAACTCAAATAAATCAATTAGTCTTAATTTTTCCTTATTAATCCAAAACCAAACTCACTGCCATCAAGTTGATGCTGACTCATAGTGACCCTATAATAAGGTGACCAGACGTCCCGCTTTTGCCAGGACAGTCTTGATTTTTAACACTTTGTCATGCGTCCTGCGGCATTTTTTAAATGTCCCGATTTTTTGAAAGAATGCACGACAAGCTAGGGAACGGTGGGAGAATAGGAAGGGGATATACGGTTTTCAGCTGCCATGTGGCTCTTTTTCCAGGATATGAGTTTTATATTATTTTTGTTAATTTTATAATGTTAAACTTTAATAATAACAAATAATTGTTGATAATTGATTATCAAGAACTGCCTATCAAAGTTCACATTGTTGATAAGTTGTTAGAATTCGACCGCCATTGTTTGGACTTAGTGAACAATGGCATTTTTGGCATTGGCAATGACGAAAACATTTTGTAACTGTCTCTCAGAGGATACACATTGTACTGCATGCTAGTGCTAGGTAAACAAGTGATCTCAACAAATCAGCTATTCAGATAACTTAGGTAAGTTATTTATTTATTTCATAAATACATACATTTTCCTGAATTTAGCAGACAGTACTCATATTATTTATATTTTATAGTGGAGGCAAAAAGTCTAGTGCCTGCCTTGATAGGGACACTTAAAACTTACATTATGAAAAATTCAGAGAAAAAAATAATATAAGTTAGTATTGTTATTATTTAGAAAGAAATATAGGATTAAAATTAAAATAATTTCTAAAATATAGTTACTTTATAACAATTAAATTAATTTAATTTATAAACTAACAATAAAATATGCTTATGTAATTATGTACCTACTTGCTCTGTTTTTAAGCAATATGTATATAATAATTTATAATATAATTTATTTTTTTTAGATTTTTAACAATGAGTAAGAAAAGAGGATGCAAATTCAACGATGATCTAAGAAGTGAAATTCCTTTTATTAAAAAAACAAAGTGATTACATGATAAAATGTGAGAAATGTAATGGTGAATTTTCTATTTCACATGGCGGGAAGAATGATATTTCAAAGCACTTGGAGACACAGAAACAGAAATTATATTTAAAGACTGCTGCATCTTGCTCCAAAATACAGGAGTTTTTTCAGAAAACAAGTTATGGAGATGAAGAACAGAAATTAGCATTATCAGAAGGACTTCAGTCTTTTTGTGCTAGTAATCACAGTCATTCCTTCAGATCTAGGGACCATACATCACAAGTTGCCAAAAACTTAATCAACAAAAATTTGCCTGTACTAGAACAAAATCCAAGGCAATTGTGTGTAATGTGCTTTCCCCATATGCATTTTCAGAATTAAACAAAAATCTAGAAAAAATCAATTTTATATCCATATATTCTGATGCATCTAATCATAAGGCTATAAAGTTATTTCCAACCATTATTAGACTTTTTTATTAAGAAATCAGAATAAAAATGAGAATTTTATATTTGTTCCTGTGCCTGGCGAAACTTCTGAAATAATTTTCAGTTCCATTATTAACATTTTGGAGAAAACCAACTTAAAATATAAAATGATTGCATATTGTGCAGACAACACAAATGTAAATTTTGGAGGAAAAGTAAGAAGAAGTACAAATAATATTTTTATAAATTAAACCAAAACCTTAGTCAAAACATTATTGGTGTTGGTTGTGCAGTGCACAGAATACATAATGCCATTCAAACAGCTGCTGATTTGTTGCCCATAGATGTGGAAAGTATTGCTATTAAAATATATTCTTATTTCTGTATATACACTGTGTGCATTGAAATGCTTTAATAATTTTGTGAAACTACAGAAGCTGAATATCAGAAAATACTTGGATACAGTAAAATGCGCTGGTTAACTCTTTTGCCAGAAAGAATTTTAAAACCATACAATCCTTTGAAATCCTACTTTCTATCACAGGATAAATGTCCTAGAATTTTAGAAGAGTTTTTTGAAAAAGAATCTTCAAAATTTGGCTAGAGTTTGCACACAATCAAGCAGCTCTTTTTCAAAATGCTATAAAACTTATTGAAGGTGACAAAATTTTGATAATCAAAGTAGCAAATGAAGTTCATAATTTAAAATTTCAGTGACAAGAGCAGTTAGAAAATAATTTTCTTCTGTTAACTATCCATAATAGTATAAGTCAACTAGATGAACAGGTGCAGTAAATCATACAGGTATCATGAATCATGTAAAAACATTCTATAGTTACTGCATTGATTATTTAGAAGAGTGGACAGTACATTACAATGATATTGAACATTTTCATTGGGTTACATTAAAACAGTAACTTAATTGGAATGATGTGCAAAAATCATTTGATCATATTATTAAAAATTTCCCATATAGTAGTATTTCAAAGAATGATCTTTTTAATGAAGCATCATTATTAAAAATATATATTGATAAGGAAAAAGTTAAATCGTGGGCATCAGCAAAAATCACAATAGAGAACAAATGGTTAGAAATATTTCATCATTTTGGAACAAACCATGTTCCATACAATAATGCACTAAAAATTGTGGAATACACGCTGTCCTTACCAGGAACTAATGCTGTGACTGAACACACTTTTTTTTCGGTAAATAAAGTGTGGACATCAGAAAGAATCACAATTAAGTGTTGAGACTTTGAAAGCCATTTTATGTGTGAATAATTTAACAAATTCTTGTGAAAAATTTCATGACCTTTTAAACAACGACAGCAATCTACTAAAAAAATTCATTCAAATGAGAAATATGCCAAAGAATAAAATAATACTATACATAATTTTAATGTATTATATTCATAAATTGTACTTATGTTGAAATTAAAAATATATATTACAATACTATTTTTGTGTTCCATGAAATTTTTTGTTGCTCCATATAGACCCCCCCACCGCCCCCCCCCCCCACCGTCAATGGTGTCCTGTTTTACCAATGTTAAAATCTGGTCACCTTACCCTATAAGGCAGGGCAGAACCTCCCCTGTGGGTTTCTAAGACTGTAACTCTTTATGGGAGTAGAAAGCCTCATCTCTCTCTGCATAGAGTCTAGTGGTTTTGAACTGTTAACCTTGTGGTGAGTAGCCCAACACACAGCCTACTATGCCACTAATTCCTGATGGAGAATGGGAACAAGGGGGTTTATTCTCATTGCTTGAGAACACTGACCCCTAGTGTCAGGGAAAACCTTGCTCTAAGTAAGCTCTTTTTTCCTAAAAATGCATTTCTGCCATATTCAAATGACACGCAGTTTGCCAGGTGGATCAAACTGTGCTCAGAAGACCTGTGAGTATGCACTGATCATGCCATGTAAGATGTGCAGCCACATCTTGGGGGTTTCCAAAGCTGTAACTCCTTATGGGGTAGAAGGCATTGTCTTTTCTGCAGAATGGTTGATGGTTTTGAAATGCTGAACTTATAGCCCAGATATCCAAAAGGCAGATGAGAAAAGTGAAGACTGATCCTTGAGACCAGGAGTCCAAGTTCCCAAACCAACACACAAGAAGTCTTTCATGAATCTTCAGCTGCACATTCAGTTTGGTTTAGCTCTACATCAGAGTGGGACTGTCTTGGGGCAGGGCAGGTGTTGGAAGTCCAAGAGAACCACTAAGGGAGAAGAGAACTTGGGGGGTGGTTTGATGGCACATCTGAAACCCCAAGAACACTATCCCTGACACCCTTGATGAGTAGCCTGGATAATGTCCAGAGAGGTACCATTTAGGAGAGGCGGTTAGTCACTCACACTGCTTCCTGGCCTGTGGTCAGTTTATGAAAGTCCCCGTCAGGCTGGCCCTACGGGGTAGGTACATATAAGTGCTTTCTGCTATACCGCTATCATGAGAAAACCTACCGAGGCCAGGCCAGTCAGCTGGAATCTTCTAGGCAGTCTTCTTCTCTTACTCTACCTGGAAATAGTGGGATATGTCTTGATCACAGCTAGTCATTCTATGCACTGCTCTGTCTTGCCTATAGTTTCACATTTCCATTGCAGTCTAGCAGGAAACAGAGGTTCCCCTAGGTCCCAATCAAAACTAGATGTTCCATCCAAGGCTGTTTTTCACCTACATTTCAACGTTTTCATTACAATCAAGCATCTGACCTCCTGCAGTGTAACCAGCTGGCCTAAGAATGCCCAAGTCACCACCATCACTGCTTAGCTATGCAACTTCAGAGAGGCTTCTTGACCTCAATTTCTCCATCTGCAAATGGGGATAAAAGTGGTGCCTCGATCATCAAGCTGTACAAATAAATACCCAGGAGATACAGTCAGGATAAAGTAAGTTCGTATAGAAACTTAGACATTGTCAACAATGCCCCTAATGTGGCACCTGTAAGAAGATATGGGTGGAGTTCAGTCTGTCATCCAGGTCACAGCTTGATAACCTCCTTAACAGACATGACTGAGATACATGGCTCTCTGGAAGCCAACACCGCTGCCCCCACCCTGCCTTCACTTTCTGATGGCTGACAGAGCCCTGGAGATGTGTCCACTGTCATTGGATGCACAAGAATTGCACCTATCAGCCTATGCTGTTCCTGTATTCTGCATCATTGCATGTGACTTTGTGAGTCTGAGCAGGGATTTATGGACTAGTTTGGGACATATGGAGTTGAATTGGACTGGGCTGAGATGCTTTATTGATATATAGTTACTTCTGGATATAAAGCTCTTTCTTACACATATATGAGTATCCCTAGATTTGTTTCTCCTGACCCAACATAACTTCCAAGATAGATCTGTTTGTTCTTTTGGCAGTCCATGAACTTTCAATACTCTTTGTCAGCACCCTATTTCAGAAGTATCTATTCTGCATCCTTCCTTGCTCAGTGTCCAACTTACACATGCATATGAGGAGATTTAAAATGCTATGGCTGGGGTCAGGTGTACCTTAGTCCTCCAGGTATCCTCCCTGCTTTTCACTACTTCAGAAGGTCTTGTGCACCAGATTTATACAGTGCACTGGGTCATTTTATTGCTTGAATTTGATGGGGAGTCATGCTTCGCCACGTATCTTTAACCTTTGCTCCACTGTGTATTGCAGACTGTTCTACAGTGTGTCCTGCATTTATCCCTGGGACACAAGAGATGGCTGTAGCTGAAAGGGCAGAAAAGTCAGCTCCTAGTGGTTGCGTGCTTCTATTACTGTTATATGTCTGATGAGCTAGCTGTCTTTTCAGATATCTAGTGATGTAAGCATGTAGCCACTTGATTTTATGACTTTTGTTGTTAATTACTGGGTGCTAGCCAGTTGATTTTAATTCATAAGTGACAGAGGTAAACTTCCCCATAGGGTTTCCTTACTGCCATCTGTACAGGGAGAGGTCACTAGGTCTTTCTACCACAGAGCTCCTGGGTGGGTTAGGATGAGCCTGGAATTTAGAAAGCATGCTGATTTAAAGGCGTCATAAGGAAATACACCAGGCAAGAAGGAGGACAGTTGGTGCATGAATATATCAAAGTAGCGTTAGCACAAGCTGTGACCCAAGAGCTCTGTGTCCTGGTCAAGCTTCAGAATATTTCTGTGTTTCACTTGCTTTGTCCCACAAAAGGAAAAAGTCATCTCGTGATGCTTCCCAGTACGGAATCAAAAAATCACTATTGCCCTGACTTCACTCTTAGAACCATCAGAAGCCAGTGATACAGAACATTGCCGTGGAAATGCTCAGCACACCGGGGAACTGGTTTCAGAACAAATACACTCCTACACTAAAACATCCATGCTTCCTCTCCCTAATAGCACTGAGTTCTTTGAGCATCTTTTCATGCATTTGTTCGCCATTTGTCCTCTTCTTGGATAAAAGGTCCTGCCAAATCCTTCACCATGTTTTCTTTAGGTTGTTTATCTTTCTGTTATTAAGTTGTGGGTATTCATTAACATATCTGTTAGATAGTCACCGTTACACTGAGTAAAATAAAGGAGCCACAGAGGACATGTGGTGGGTGATCCCACTTCTATGGAATGCCTAGGCAGAGACACCAAGGTTCACTCATCGTTACTGAGAGTGGATGGAAGGGAGAGAGGAAGGGGACTCATTGCCTAGGAGGACTGGACTTCTATAAAAGGTCATGGAAATGGATGGTGGTGATGGCTGGATGGCATAATGAATGTAACGATGCCCACTGACCAGTGCCTGTGATGGATGTGGGAAAGTCGAATGACTTGTTGCATATGCATTGATCACAGTTCTCACACACATGCACACACACACACACACACATCTGTGTCACTACAGAATATTAAAGTTCCAGTCCCACTCTTTTGCTGTCCCTCTGTGTGTTCTCTTTCAAAGAAAGCCTGGTCACACATACCTGTCTCTCCCCAACCAATGACTGGTTTCTGTGCAGAACGTCTGGTGTGTTTAAGGACATCCGCAGGGAGAGAAGTCTCTGGTTGTGTGCCAGATAGAGATTTCTTGGCTTTCGTCTTCATTATCTGTGTGTGTGTGTGTGTGTGTGTGTGTGTGTGTGTCCATCCTGCTTCTGGGAGCCCTGTCCCAGCCTCTCCCCACAGTGGCCACTCCCACATCAGGCTGCCCAGTGCAGTCAAGCATTTTTTTCTCAGGGGATAAAAGGGGAAAAGCCACTCTTGGTCACCCTTGTAATCAGCTGACACCCATTGAGCCCACTTCTGTTTTCCTGAGAAAGAACTCGCCTCTGCCATTCCTTCTCGAGCAAACAATGAAATCATGAAGCTGAAATTGCTGCTTTCCTCATGGCTGTGAGTTCCACCAGCAGGTGTGTTCGTGAGAGAGTTGGTTCCCCAACCCAAAGGGACTCTGAGCCCTCACAGACTTAATTCTATAAATCTACTTGTGAACAAGTTTTGCATGACACAATGGGTATCTTCAAAGAGATGTCTTACTTAGACAAACCTTCTTTTACTGCCTTGAAAATCAATGAAGATTTTCAAGTGAAAGAGTGAGCTTGCTCTAACAAGAGAAAGGAAATCATCTTTGGGACCGTCCTTTTCTTAATCCTTAGGATGATGAGATGATCGGCTTCTGAGGGTTTGTGATGATGCAGGAGTGACATCAAGCGCTTAACTGAAATCAGCAGCCAATCTCTACATACTCTTAAATAAATATATAATCATTTCCAATGTTTCTCCTGGAAAACATTGCTGTCCACCTCTACAATTGAGAAAGTTCATTTTACTTTTTAAAATCTTAACCATAGAAAAGAAACAACAGAAGGAAGGGTGAGACGCACCACAGTCACTGACAATGTACCCTCTGGTTGCCTCGCAGTCTGCTCCTGCACCCAGCGACCTCACAGGGCACAGTAAACCTTGATAGAATCCAACTGACTTTAAAGTCTCACCTTTCTCAGGAGGGTTTGAACTGTCTACCTTTTGGTCACCAACCAGTGTTTAACACACTGCACTATGAGCCATGCTGGGTGGACACAGGGGAATGCCAAAATAGATCTACATAATTCGCGATACATTGTAGGAATCACCCAGTTAGTGATCCTTCACTGGCTTAGCGTCTACTGGTAGAGACTGCCCGATGAGGTGGGTGGCAGCCTTTCTGAAAAGAATCCTTTCTCGCAACCTCCGAAGAGAGGGCAGGGAGTGGAAGTATGAACACTATGTCTACATTCTGGGGAAGGCTCTTTAAACTCCTCGCAGACCATCGGCTGTGTTTCAAGTCCTCTTGAGCACTGTCGAAGCAGCCATTTATAAAGGAATGGTTCATGTTCCAAGTACAGTCCCAGATCACTGATTAGAGTGCTGAATTCCAGGCCATGCCTGTGCCCACACCTTGGGCAGCCTACACCTGTAGTCCTGGGTAAGGGTTTGGAGGGTGTAGGTAACCAGGAGCACAGGAGAAGGCCCCTGTGCAGGCCGAGTGGCGTCCTGGTCCTCCCTCTCCCCGGGCACCATTATTAGCAGTCTTTCCCGCTTGGTTTATTAGATGCATCTTATGTGTTTCTATGTTCGAGGCTTCATGATCCTTTCTCTTAAGCAGCTTCCAGAGATCTGTGATGTGCTTGGTGAAGGCCCTTAATTTCCCAGTCATCAGAGGGAAGGGGGGCATCCTTAATTCTGATTCATGGCAGTCTCTTGCATGACAAAGCAGAGCCCCTCTTAATGGGGCTTCCGCTGGTTGGTTTTACTGAAGTCCACTGCCAAGTCTTCCTTCGGAGGCACTTTGGGGTAGACTCAAACTTCCAACATTTCGGAGAACAGCCTTGCATTTACCCATTTGTCATCCCCCTCCCCGCCCCCCATGGTGGTATTAGGTACTCAGTAACTATTGAAGGCCTGACTTGTGGAGCCAGCCACGGAACTGAGTGGCGATACAAGTATAGAGGATATCTAGCATGAACTTGAGGACTAAACATCAACCACAAGATGCTCTCAGACCCCTCAGTGATACTGCTTCCTTCTTGGTGACGAGGGAGAGAAGACAAAGCATGGGGTAGGTGAACCCGTTTCCGTTACCCTTCGACTCCAGAGTTGATTACAGCAGAAAGATGGGAGAAGGTTGCTGCCTCCTGGGAACAAACTGAGCATTGTAAGGAGAAGAAGGTAGACTTGGATTCGCCAGCGAAACTGCGTCCTGCTGCTAGAGAGCACTCGATGCCACTCGACTGTGTCGGATTGTTAAAAATGCTAACATTATGTGTGACTATTCATTTTCGTCACCTGCTCTTGATTAATCCTGCTCTAAATGGCATCTGCAGACCCTGAAATCTCATACTACTTAATTAAATTAGCAACACATTTGTCTGCGCCGTTTTCCTATCAAAGGGTTGTGCTCAGGAGAAATAAAACCTTTGTTCCCCGCTACTCCGTATAATTTACACTCTTTCCTCCCCTTTTCTCATCCAGCTCCTGGCTCAGATGCTAAATTGTCGCTGGTAATAGGGAGCTATTAGGTTTAGTGAAGCATGTCGAAGACGCAGCCAGTGGAAGATCAGCTGAAAGGGGGCCGGGACTCCCATGACATGCCAGGGTCAGGCATCCTGCACCCAAATTGTTCAGGATGGCTTTGTACCAAAAGTCACACGTTTTGATCTAAGACGTTTGACCTCTATAAACAGAGAGGAGAGGAAAGCTATAGATGAGCAGAGAGGTGTGGGGCAGAGAAGGACAGATCACGTCAGACCTCAGTGCACTCAGCCGTGGACGCTCAAGGGAGCAGGTTCACAGGGGCAGATGAAGGGCTGCAGATCATGGCACTTGGACCCAGAATGCTGCAGTCCCAAGTAACCGGAATTAACAAAGGGTTAGAGTAAGGATTTCGTGAATGAGTACAAAGGAGGTTTCTCAAGAAGACAAAATTTTACACATATATAAAATAGAAGGTCAGTGGGGAAAACCAAACAGACAGCCTCAAGGCGATGGATTGACAAGGTGTTACGATCATAGGCTCAAACCTAACAGCTGTGAGGACAGCACAGGGCTGGGCAGTGCTTCGTGCTGTGTACACAGAGCTGCTCCATGTCGAAGTCCATTTAGCACCCAACAACACCATTCGCTAGACGAGTTATTAGGAGGGACTTTCCAAAAACAAACGCCAAACTCACTGTCATTCAGTCCATTTTGACTCATAGTCACCCTACTGAACAAAGTAGAACGGCCACTGTGGACTTCTGAGGCTGTAGTTCTTCACAGGAGTAGAAAGACTCCCCTTTCTCCCTTGGGGGGACTGAGGGTTTTGAACTGCTGACATTGTGGTCAACAGCCTATCATGTGACCCATTATACTACCAGGGATCCTTCCAGGAGGGGCTCAAAGTCACCCAAACTCACTGCCATCGAGTTGATTCTGACTCATAGTGACCCTGTAGGACAAGGGAAACTGCCCCTTGGGGTTTCTGACTGTAACTTCTCATGAGAATAGAAAGTTTTGTCATTTTCCAGTGGAGCGGCTGATGGTTTTTGACTACTGACCTTGCACTTAGCAGCCCAAAGCATAACTAGTACACTTCCAGGCTGCTCCAGAAGGCACGAGCCCCTGGGAAGGGAGCTGATGCTTGGTAAAGTAGAGGTCGGTGACAAAAGGAGAAGATCCTCCATGAGATGGACTAACACAGGAGCTGTGACTGTGGGCTTCAGATGTTCCACAGCAAGAATACGCGGAGGATGCAGGGCCTGGGGGTGTTCCATTCCATTGCAAATGGGGAATGAATCAGAACCCAACAAGCAAGTGACAACACCAATTTGAGCCCAGGTAGTGAACTGCTTATGTGCATGGCTGCTAACTGAATGGTCAACAATCTGAACTCACCAACCACTCCATGGGCGGGGGGGCAGGGGGAGACTGATGATACACTTCCGTAATGTCCTGCAGTTATATTCTACAGGGAAGTTCATTCTGTCTCGTAATGTTGCCATTAATCAGACTCAATTGGACAGCAACAAGGTTGTTCATGGATTTGGTCTAGACTTTCTGGATAGAACACCCTTGAAGTGTTAGAGTGCCAGCAGAAAGGTTGGCAGGTGCAATCCGTCCAGAGGGAAATCCAAAGGAAACTCGGGTGATCTTCTTCCCAAAGGTTAGCCTGCTAGTCTGCATTGACGGGAGAAACAAATTCATAGACACTCACATATGTATAAGAAAGAGCTTTATATCAAACAGTAATTATATATTAAGAAAACAACCCTGCCCTGTCCAGATCAAGTCCATAAATCTGATAATAGGCTTATGTCCTATAATGATCTATAAATTCCCTTCAGACTAACACAACACATGCAGTGACGCCAAATTCGGTAAGATCCCATCCAATCACCGGTGACTCACAGAGACCCCCTGTCGGTTTTAAAGACGAACTGTTTATGGAAGTCGAAAGTCTAGTCTTACTCCCGAGGAGTTGCCGGTGGTTTCGAACTGCCAACTGTGAGGATTGCAGCCAAACACATAACCACTACATCACCAGGGCTCCTTAACACCTATGAAATCAAGGTAAACAGCTAGTCAAAACAAACTAAAATGCACCCAATTAATTTACTAAACCTTTTAAAAGTGTGGGAGGGAACATGGGTTATATTTTAAAGACAAATCAATGAAACAAGGTGCAGAAGTCTAAGAAATTCACATGGGCTTTGAGTGCATTCCCAATCAAAGCAACCTATCAGGGCAGAGAAGAACTACCCAGTAGAGTTTCAAATTCTGTCCATTTTTACAGAAGACTGTCATAGCATTCTGGGGGTGGGGGTGGGGTTGAACTGCTGACTTTTCAATTACTATCCCAGCTTTTACCCACAGTGCCACCAACTTGCTTAAATGAGCTAAAGAAGAAAAATCCATACTTCTATCCTCAAATTCTTGTTTTGCATATTCATTACCGCATAGACTCCTCACTTGATCAATTCTGCTTGGAAGAATTACACAGCATCAAGTTTTTCAAAATATGATTATTCGGTCCATGTTAAAGATAAAATATAATTGACCTCTTGTCAATGGTGCCATTTTCAATGCATTATGCAGAAATTAACATAAATGTAAAGATGGCACAGACCAGGCAGTCTTTCATTCTGTTGTGAAGCATCAGTATGAACCAGACCTGACTAGATGGCACCTGACAACAATACCAACAACATGTACCTAAATATGTACTTTTTTTAATTTTGGAAGCATTTGAAAAATTTACTAAACCAATGCCTCATGAGCAATATCAAGACATCCTCATTTATTACTTAAAATTCAAAAATGTAATTCACAAAGTAACCTGTCAGACTGCTAGGACCGTCACAGAGCATGACCTGGCCCCTCTTATTGCCCCCAGGAATGGAGTGAAAATACCTCATCTGAGGATAGGCTCTTTGAGACTCAACAAGATCTCAACCCAAACACACAGCAGAAATGGTTCATCCAGAGTGGTCAGCTGGAAGAAGGACTCAAAGGGATGTATCTGGAGGAGGTTCCTTTTTGCGATGGGAGGTTTCACTGTGCTGAAGTCAAGGTGTCCATGTGCTTCCTCCCAGGTTCAAGGGGAGAATCTATTCCTTGATTCTTCTGACCTCTGGTGGCCCGAGGCATTTCCTCATGTTTGGGGCTACTGCAGTACTGAAGTGTGCTGCCATCTTCATGCCGTCTTCTCTTTTATGTCCCCAACCCGATTCCTTTTCTCTGATGAGGACACTAATCATTGGCTTTAGGGCCTATTCAGATCATCGAAGATGATCTCAGCCACAACCTAAACTTATGTACATATCCAAAGGCCATTTTTTTTTCAAACAAGGTCACATTTGCAGACAGATTCAAATGACATATACGAGGGGACTTCGTAACGATCACGAGCAAGTTCTGTGATCTTTCCAATCTCACGTATATTTTGTGGACCACTATTGAATCCACAACTCAGCACAGTTTATGTGTCTGTATGCATGTTCCATGACAAAACTAAGTAATGACACAGGCACCATTGTCATGAGAAATTGGTTGAACTAAAAGAGTATAGGATGGAAATATTGGAAAAATTAAAAGAATGTATTCAACCAAATGTATGTAGAATATAATACATTCTGAAGGTAAGAGTTTTCCACAAAACCACCCAATGGAACAAGTTCCTCCTCTATAACCAGAATTGTAAAAGCAGAAACAGACATAAAATCAAATTTTGGGGCTGTGACTTGATTTTTAAAAGTTACTGTCAAGTCCATCTCAACCCATGAAACTCCTATGAGACAGAATAGGCCTCCTCCCATGGCTTCCAAGGCTTCATCATGTTGTTGTGACCTTGAAAACTCAAACTCACTGTCATCCAGTCAACGCTGACTCATAGCGACCCCTTTTGGGTTTCCTAATCTGTAACTGTTTACAGGAGTAGAAAGTCCTGTCTTTCTCCCGCAGAACTACTAGTGGTTTGAACTGCCCACCATGTGGATCATAGCCCAACCAACGCATAACTACTACACCACCAGGACTCCTTTATTGAGGGTAAGTGCTGCTCAGTCATTTCTGACTCATAGTCCCACTATCTTCAACAGAATAAAATATTGCCCAATCCTTACTGTCCTGACAAGAGTCATGTTTGAGCCCACTGTTACAGCCACTGTGTCAATCCATCTCATGGAAGGTTTCCGCTTTTTTTCACTGCCCCTTTATCTTACCAAGCACGATGTCCTTTTCCCGGGAGTGATCTTACCTGACAGCATGCCCAAAGTACATAAAACCAAATCTAAACCTCTAAGGAATACTGTGTGCTTCTTGAAAGACAGATTTGCTTGTTCTTCTGGCAATCCATTGTACATCCAATCTTCCTCCCTGGCACCCTAATTAAAATATCCTGATATTTTTATCTTATTTATATCCAGCTTTTATGCACCATTTGATTTCCTGGTTGTTACTTCCATGAGCATTGACTGTGGAGCAAAGCAAGATGAAATCCTGGACGATTTCAATCTTTTCTCCATTTACCATGATATTACCTACTGAGTGGTAACCCAGCTTCTTGCAGTCTTTACGTGGAGTTGTAATGCACATGGAAGATCGAGATCCTTGATCTTCATCAGCAAGGGCTTTCGGTAAGAACGGTTGTACCATCTGCACATCACAGACGCTAATAAGCCTTCTTCCCATCCCAATGCAACATTCCTTTCCCTATAGTCTAGTTTCTAAGAGTGGCTTCCGCATTGGGCGAGCAACTCAAGATCAGCAGTTGGAAACTCCCAGTGGCTCCATAAGAAAAAATAAGAGGTCTTCTACTCCCGTGAAGAGTTACAGCCTCAGAAACCCACAGCGGAATTCTGTCCTATAGGATCATTATTAGTCGGAAGGGATTCTGAAATATTGATTGAATAAATGTGGTAAAAGGATCATTTATGCTCACCCAAAGGCTGGCAGTTTTAGCCACACAGTGGGCTCAAGATGTTTCAGAAGAAAGATCTCTAAAAGCAGCCTCTGAAAACTGTATGGGAAACAATTCTATTCTGATACACCGTGTGGCATCATGAGTTGGTATTAACTCGAGGGCAAATGATTTTGACGCCCCTGGTTGCTACAGGCAATTAGCATGCTCCACTGCAGGACCAGGATATGTTTCATTCTGTTCTTCATCGGGTCACTATGAGTTGGAACTGAATCAGCAGTACCTAACAACAACAACAACGTCTAATCCAACAGATGGATGGAATACCAATCGAAAGGGTTCAACAAATGGGCACATTGCTGGAAGCACATCCTGTTACAGCACTGTCTAGTATCGAAAGGATCCTGCCTCTGCCAGAGTTAAATAAGTTCATGCACACATGTGGTCCAAACTCTGTCCAATCTGCCCCCTGAAAAAGGCAGGTGACATTTACTTCCTTGCCATGTTGCCGTGATGATTATGTGGAAGAAGCTCCAAATGGAGATCCTGGTGCAGAGATTAAGTGCATTAGATCGAGTTCTTCTTTCATTTGCATCAAACTCTTTATAAGAAGAAAATGAGATGAAGAAGAAGCCCCTGGTGTCTCTAACAAGCCTGTGTGGTGCAATGACATTTCTTAACCTGGCTTGTCTATCCCTGTCTCGGTAACGTGTACCAAGTGATTGGGAGAGGCTTTGTAAATAATGTACGTGAAACACGACTAGAGGGCACTGGTCAGCTTGGGTGGCCATGCCTCTGTGTACAGAGAACCATCTCAGGAACAGACGGAAAGATTCCTTGGACCATCAGGGAGGAACAACCACCAGCGGAGCAGGTTTGAGGTCCATGCTTACAGTTGTGGAGGCAGAGACCAGAGACACCAGAAGCTGTAACACAGAGACTGTGGGACAGAGCAAAGAAGCTACAGAAAAGAAAACCGAGGTGCAGTGTCCTTGAGACCTGAGACTGTGAGATAGTGAGGAGGACCTGCAGATGGGCCTTCTGTCTCACGGAGGGGCAGGCCCCGGACAATGTGCTTGAGAATCTGAGGGTCAAAGACAGAGATTTGGCTGCTGGCTACAGAGAAGTGTTGCTCTGGATCAATGACTTTATCCTTACTATTTTCTAGTACAGCTGGCAGTAACTAACCTGGTAACTTCCCTAATAAACCCGAATCTTGAGACTTCTACATGAGTTCTGTGTAGCCATGGCAAGAAATTATTGAACCCACCAGAAGAGGAAAGGGTTGTGGGAGGAATAACTGGTGTCAAAAGAGGTAAAGGAAGATGGAAAAGAGATGGCTGCCTGACTTTGCCTTGTGGCCAAGTAAGTGGGCCACCAGAGAGAACAAGGCCCGCCACAAGACGGACTAGACCGTGGCCTCAGCAATGGGCTTCAGCTTTAGAAGATGGTGCAGGATCGGCTGTGCTTCGGTGTGCTCTTCTGAATAGGAACAGGGGCCACTCCAATACTTCATGGAGCACAATGTCCTTCCCCAGGGACTAGTCCCTCCTGATGACGTGTCTCAAGTACGTGAGGCAGAGGTCTACTTCCGACTCTACTTCTCCCAAGCCAGCGGGGTTCCTCCGTCCATCAGTTCATTGTGCATTTATTATTCTTGGTCAGCACCATCGTTCCAATGCATCAATATTTCATGCGGAATTCCGTTGTCAAGATTACAACCTGGGGAACCCGATCGGAGAGTTCTGCTCTTTTCCGGGAGGTCACATCAGATTTGGCATTGTGGTTGTTGCCGTGCTGCCCCATCCTCACGATGGTTTGGTTTGAGCCCTTGCTGACAGATGAGTGGGGATTTGGCAGTAGTCTCCCTTCAATCTAGCTACAGCAGTGTCGCGATTCCCTTCACACGCCAGCTCGCAACTCCATCACACACTCTGCATTGGGAAGGACAGCATCCCTGCCCCCCTAATATGGAAAAGGAGGTTAGAAACACCCCCTCACAAAGGGAACGAGTAGAGTCAATTTACTCATAAAAAGGCAATGTATTATGATAGGATTCAGATTTCCAGTTGAATGCTGTAAAGGGGAGTTTTAAAAGTCACATATACTTTGATTTAATAGGGTGGCTTCTCCAGCCTGGCAGGAAAATGGGATGCAGACAGAAGTGTGATTTTCACTGAAATGTCTTCATAGGCGAGATGACGTGCACCATCAATCTTCCGGTGACAAGGAAAGAGGGTAGGAATTATTGATGTTTAGTAGGCACAGGCTTATAAACAGGGAAATTGAAAGTGATGCTTAATTGACAGAGCCGTGTCTGTTACCGTGGGAAAGCTTTGCCCGTGTCCCACTGCGTGAGGGGGGATCTGAAGGTAGCTGCAGTGACTGAGCGGTGCACACACGCTACTCTGAAGTAGGGAACTAGAGACAAAGTGGTGAGCTCATACACCGAAAGGGTCTTCCTTTCCCGTCAGCATCTTGACCTTGGTAAGATTTCTTATAGCTCTCCAGGGAAGCTCTGATCAAATGTTCAAGGAGCTTGAGAGCTGGCTGTTTTCAGCTACACACGTGTGGTTAAGCTTATCATCTGTCGTCACGTGATGGAGGAGGGTTGAGATTTACTTGTGATGGGCTGCGTTGCACCAGGAATTCCTGAGTGGCAAGAAGGGAGACTGCATTTAGCTTTGGAAAGGAAGGTGGATGTTCAAGTCCACTCAAAGGTGCCCCAAAAGAAAGCTCTGGCAAACTACCTCTGAACAACCCAGTGTTGCAAACTCCACAGGGCATGGCTCCCTTCTGATGCGCAAGGGGACCCTGAGAGTCAGTGGACTCAAAGGCAACAGATTCGCCTTTTCTTCTGTCAATGTGTTGTGTTGATAGCATGACTAGAGACTCTGGGACTGAGAGTGATGGTGTCTGTCTGTCCTTCCTAAGCTCACCTTCAAGCAGCCACACCCATGACTGCCATGTCCGTTCAGACACACCGTGAACCCATTGTTTAAAGTGGGACTGCTGAGGCCAGCAGCCTTTACAGGAGCAGACAGCCTCACCATTCTCCTGCAGAGTGGGTGGCTGGACCGCAGTGGGTTTGAACTGCTGACCTTGCACTTACCAGCCCAACACTTCACATGACAGGTATTGTACTTCATGTCCCTAATGCATGGGAGTAAGGGAGTGAAATCTCCATGTGAGTTGTAACACCAACATCACTACCACCACCACTACCCTTGCCCCATGGACAGGTGAGCTATTACAGTGCATTAGACTCTGGAATAATGCGTCCCTTTTCTTTAAGGGCCCATTGCTATAGATTATATTGTTTCCCTAAAATGTGTGTTGGAGCCCTAACTCCTTGTCTTGCTACTCCGGCGCTGCTATAATACAAATACCATACGTGAATGGCTTTAACCAAAAGAAATGCAATCCCTAATGATTTAGTCCAAATTCAGGGTACTGATACTAGAGGAAGATTTCCTTTGTGTGTTGGCTCTGGAGGAAGGTCTCTGTATCTCCTGTCAACGTCTGTGTACCTGATCTGAGTCCCTTGGACATCTCCATCCACCTCAGCATCAACATTCTCTTGGCTCTAGGAAATTGTAAGCTCAGGGAGCCCAGGCCCAGAAGATTGCTTTGCGCCCAGCCCTTCTTTGTTGGTAATACTGAGACCCTTCTGGGCTCTGAACCCTTGGCTAATCTCCTTCAGATCTCAAAGGATATTGCCTCGACATATAAACTAATCCTGAATGGCATTCTGCTTCATCCACATATATGCAACTCGTCCTGCCTCAGTAACATGATACAGACTGTTATTTACTACACAGGAGATAAGGAAAACAGATGGGGCCACATCGGGATGAACAAGAGAGGGCACCGTCCTTTATCACAGGTGGGACACCAGTCTAAAGAGGGGGTCCAGAGGAACATATCTGCCCTGACTTGAACAAAACATGGGAGGCACTCTCAGTGACCTGCAGGGCACCAACCCCATGCAACCTAGCAGAATGTGAAGGTTGGCAGAGGTTATAAAAAAGACACCTTCAGGATCCAAGGATTCAGTGTCAAATATTTGCAGTTTCCTTCTCTGACAGGTTTCAGCCTTATACAGGTTCTGGCTTTTGAGTCTTTTACTGTACAACTTTTCCAGCTTTTCTGTAAGATCGTGGTTTTAGGTTGCATAGACAGAATTATGACCAGAATGCTCCTCAGAGGTAAGGATGGTGAGTCTTCATGTTTCCAGTCCTTGGAGGAGGAGACATGTTGGTAGAGAATAGGGACAGAGAAAGAGAGGAAGGCCTTTAACAAGATAGATGGACACAGTGGCTACAATGGGTTCAAACAGGTGAACAAGTATGAGGATGGACCACACCACAGCCATATTTTATTCTGTTGTCCATAGAGTCCTTCTGGGACCAAACCAACTCAATGGCACCTAGCAACAACAACGCCATGGATAGAGAACCCAGGTGAAGAGTACGAGGAAGCAGGGTCAGAAACAGGGCCCGAGCCCATGGAAGACAAGACCGAGTGCCAGGCATAACCCGATCGGGAACCCATGCCCATCACACCATCTGGAGGCACAGGCTTGAAACTGAAAAGGCAAATAGGTCCAGACTCATGATGACACACAGTCTGATGGGAGGATTCCAGGCCAAGCATCACACAGAAGGATGGAGCATCATCTGCGCAGAATCCAGGCAAACCAGAGGCCAGCAGGCTGGGCCAAACCAGTGGCCAGTTCGGCATGCATGAAGAGAGTGGATAGAACATTGATTCAAGGCAGCTCTGAACAACAAGACCAGGAGCGGCAGCATCAGGAAAGAGCAGCTCCAACTCGGCCCCGCAGAGAGTAATAAGGACATTTGAAAGATAATGATCGCCATGTGCTGCTGCTAAGCAATGTTTGGAGTTTCAGATCCACCTAGAGACACTTTGGTATCAGAGCATATTTGCAGAACACCATTCACTAAAAAACTCAGCACAATAAATTTCTAAATGGAACCAGCATGAGTGAGAATTGACTGGGAGGCAGATAGCTGGTTGTGCCAAGTTCAAGTGTTAGTGTAGGTTTTTCTCTATTGAAAACGCCAGCACCTGGGTGGAATCCCATATCTCCAGTCTTTCGGGAGCTCCACACAAGCAGCCATTGCCCAGGAACTGTTGGCCTTCTACAGAGATGTAGAGGGAACCTGGTAGGTAATCTCCTATTCTGTGGCCTATCTCACCAGCAATGAAGGAAAGATTCTTTTCATAATTATTATGTTTATCAATCCAAGTCTCATACTGTATTGTGGTGATTGAATTCAGACCAGAATATGGAATGTTCTGACTTCAGAAATAACCTTTATTACACACATATTATAGGCTCACAAAAGGACCAAATTGCTGTATCTTACCAATCCTATCTGGTGTCGAATAAATCAAAAGGCTTTCCATCCAATTGGCTTTCCCTGAGCAAGTACTTTTGGTGGTGCTTTATTTCATATGTTCTCATATTCAGCAGAGAATTAAGAGACAGTGATTGATTCTTAACTGGAGCCCATCAACCACAGCTAAATTTTTATAATATTCACATTAATTAAAGTGCTTCATTATCCATTTTCATTTGCATCCAGTGAGTCAGGCCCCTTTGGGCTTTGGAAAGGCAAATGGATTTGAAATGAGGCCCTGACTCAAATCATGTGACCCACTAGGGACACATTCGCAAAGTTCTGAAACACAGGATGTTAATAAAGAGTTACAGACACCCAGTCCATAGTGTAAAACCACACACGGGTGGGGAACTCAGGAAGCACAGACCATTTGCCACCATCATTTTCCAATATAGAAAAGTTCAAGTTTGTTCAGATGCCAGCAACCAGTTTTTATGCTTTCCTACCAGGCCTGTGATGGAGAAATTTCAAAAGCTGGAGCCAAACTGTATGAAGCTACCAGAGCCACTCAAAGTACTGTAGGTGTTGACCGTCCAGAGAAGACGCGAGTCGTTCTATCCCCAAGCCCTGCCTTTGTCCAGTTTACGTCCACAGCGGGATGTCCAATACCCACGCTGATCTCGTCCCACTGAGACTGCCTTCCTGGAGCACAGCAGCCAAGCCAATCCTTGCTGCTGCTGTTAGTTATCACACTGTTGTTGGACTCACAGTGACAACATGTGAGGGCCCAAAGGGTTCTCTAGGCAGAGCAACACATATTTCTCCCTGAGACATGCTGGATGTGCCCAAACTGCCAGGCTTTCAGATATCTGCCAAGCACTTCATCTTTTCCTCCTGTAGAGAAGGACAATATTCTCTGTGCTTTCCTCCATTTTTAAAGTAGAAGAAGGGCTTATAAAATGATGCTGTTTCAGGCACAGCTATCCTTGAATGCAGCAGAGTCTGGGAGGAGACAGTTTATCAGAGTGTGCCCTGCAGCCTCTCACTCTCAGTTGTTGGTATGTGCCATCGAGTCGGTTCCAACCCACAGCTACCCTGAGCAACTTACACATGCACATGAGGCAATTGCAAATACCACGGCTTGGGTCAGGCCCACCTTTTCCGTCAGATTAACATTCTTAGTTTTCAACACTCTAAAGAAGTTTTGTGCAGGAGATTTACCTAATGCAACTCATTTTTCAATCTCCTGATATTGTTCCATGAGCATTCATTGTGGATCCAAGGTGGACAATTTTTTTCTCCACTTATCATTGGTCCAGTTGTGAGGATTTGGGGATTCTTAACAGGGAGTTGTACTCACTGTAATAACTGATCTTATTCAGCAAATGCTTCAAGTCCTCCTCGCTTTCAGCCACCATGATTGTGTCATCTGCTTATCAAAGGTCGTTAATAAGCCTTCCTTCCATCCTGATACCACGTTCTGCTTCTGCGATGATTTGTAATCCAGCTTATCTGATGACTTGCTCAGCATGCAGCTAGAACAAATCTGGTGACACACACCTTTCTTGCTTTTAAACCATACAATGGTACCCTGTTCTGTTCCCACAACTGCTTCTTGGTCTATATACAAGTCACGCATGAGCAAAATGAAACGCTCATTCCTAGTCTTCTCAAGCTTATCCATAGTTTAATATGGCCCACATCATCACATGCCTTGGCATAGTCAGTAAAACATAAGTAAACACCTTTCCGGTAATCTCTGCCTTGAGTCAAAATCCAGCTGACATCAGCAATGTTAGCCTTTGTTTCAAGTCCTTGTCTGAATCTGGCCTGACCCTCTGGCAGTTCCCTGTCAGTGCACTGTTGCAGCCATTGTGGATGATCTTCAGCAAACTTTTACATGCATGTCACTCTCAGAGAAGTTACTATTCATACCCGAACCCAAAACACCATCTCTGATTTATACTCTTTGAAGTGTGTGCCTAATGCTGTTATCTGCAAAGACCTGCCTCAGTGCCACCGAATTCTCTTCTGAGGATAAAAGAATTCAAACACAAGCTCTTTCATTGTTGTGGGAATTCAATGAGTCAAGTTACTTCAAGTTGCTCTGCCTCCTTTCCTTCACTTACCAAATAGAGAACATAGCAGACACTGCCTAAGAATTACATGAGAATGAAAAGTCATATGGCACTTAAACTCCCGAAATGATAAGCATCGTTAGTATTGCTTCATCACCATAATTAACATGGTCTGCAAGGTAATCAATCAGTGCTTATAGTTACATCCTAAAGCTCTGCATATATTTGTGTAAATATCTGATTGAAATTTTTTTACATTACTTACATTTCATCTACCTCATATATATAATAAGTTAACTATTTCAAACTCATTGCCATAAAATGAATTTTGCCCCATGGTAATCCTACAGGACAGGATAGAACTGGCCCATTGTGGGTTGCTGAGACTGTCGATCTTCATGGGAGTAGATAGCCTTATCTTTCTTCCACGCATCAACTGGTGGTTTCAAACTGCGGACCTTGGGACTAGCAGCCGAACGTTTAACCTGCTACTCCAGTGGGGTTCCTTAATACGTGAACCAGTATTACTCTAACAAATCTGAATTTGGAGTAACTTGGAAGTTCCACACGTGATAATAAAAAATGTCCAGTTCCTATATTTGATCTGGTCCCTGCCATATTGCCTGATCCTCACCCCAGTTATGTTTGTATATAGTAACTTTTTCCCTATGCCCCTTTTGTGTTTTTTTTTCAGAAGCATACCTCAGCAGACTCATGTTGTACTTGTTCTTTTGTGCTTGACTTACTTCGCTTAGCATGATTTCCTCTAGTTCTTCCCATGAAGTGATGTGCTTCATATATTCATCACTGCTTTTTAGTGATGCCTAGTACTCCATTGTATGTATATACCACAGTTTTTTAATCCATTGGTCAGTTGATGGAAATTTGGGTTGCTTCCAACTCCTTGTCATTGTGAACTGTGCCGCAATGAACACTGGAGAACAGATGTCTGGTCTTGGTTTGTTTCTTGCCTCTTCTGGGTATATGCCCAGTAGGGGGATTGCTGGGTCATATGATAACTCAATTTCCATCTGTTTTAGATATTGCCAGATCGGTTTCCATATTGGTCGTACATACTTAAAAGTCCACCAGCAGTGGATGAGAGTCCCTGTCTCCCCACAGCCCCTCCAACACTTGTTGCTTTCTGATATTTTGAATTGGGCTACCTTTGAGGGTGTTAGGTGGTACCTCATTTTCATTTGCATTTCTCTTATGGCTAAAGATCTGGAACATTTTCTCATATGTTTATTGGCCATTCAGATTTCTGTCCCTGTGAAACTTCTGTTCAGGTCCTTTGCCCACCTCACAAGTGGGGAATTAGATTTTTTTTTCTTTTTGGAAGCTAACAGAGTATTGTAGATTTTAGTAATAAAGTCTTTGTCTGATGTGTCATTGCTAAAGATGTTTTCCAAGTCCATGGACTCTCTTATTACTCTCTTGGTGAGTATACAGGTGTTTTATCTTCAGTATATCCCATTTCTCAATTTGTGCCTGCTCTGTGTTTGTGTCCTTCCCTATTTCTGATAGCCTATATATCCCCTGTGCCAAAGTTCTCAAGTTGGTCCCAATTCCCTCATTGATGATCCTAATAGTTTAGGGTTTAGCTTCAAGGTCTGTGATCCACCTTGAGTTTATTTTTGTACGTGGAGTGAGATAAAGGTCTTGCTTTATTTTTCTGCAGGTAAATATCCATTTTTTCCAGCATCACTTGTTAAAGAGGGCATCTACTTCACATTTGATATTTTTGGGGCCCTTATCAAAGATCAGTTGTCTGTATGCTGATGATTTTATTTCTGGGTTTTCAGTTCTTTTCCATTGATCTGAGTATCTGTCATTGTACCAACACCATGCAGTTTTGACAACTGTGGCTTTATAGTATGTGCTAAAGTCAGGTAAAGCAAGTCCTCCTACTGTGTCCTTCTTGAGGAGTTCTCTGCTAATTCTGGGCTTCTTCTCTCTCTATATGAAGTTGGTAATCAATTTTTCCATTTCTTTGAATAAAGATGAGGGTAATTGTATCAGGATTGCATTAAACTTATATAGTGCCTTTGGCAGAAATGACATATTTACTATATTGAGTCTTCCAATCCACGAGCATGGGATATCCTTTCATTTGTTGAGGTCGCTCTTGGTTTCTTGTCATAATGCTCTGTAGATTTCTCTGTATAGATCTTTTGTTCTTTTAGTCCGGTATATCATGGATATTTCCATTTGTGTTTGGTTACTGTGAAGGGTACCACCTTTTTAATCTCCTCTTCTGTGGTCTTATCCATTCTGTTCAACAGTCCGATGGACTTCTGTTTGTTGATATTATATCCTGCCACTCTGCCAAACTCCTCTATTGCTTCCAGTACTCCCCTTGTGGAACTTTTGGGATTTTCCATATATAAAATCATACCATTTGCAAATAATGATAGTTTCACCTCTTCCTTCCCCAGACGAATACCTTTGATGTCTTTTCTTTGCCTTATGCTGTTAGCTAAAACCTACAGCACGATATTAAATAAGAGTGGGGACAAGGGGCATCCTTGTCAATTGTGTTAGTCTTTTCTCCATTGACTACCACATTGCCTGTTGGTTTTTCATATATAGCTGTATTGTCTCAAGGAATATTCCTTCCATTCCTATTTTCTCAAGTGTCTTAAATAGAAATTGGTGTTGGCTTTTGTCGACTGCCTTTTCTGCATGTATCTATATTATCATGTGGTTCTTATACTTTTTCATGTTAATGTGATGAATAATACTAATGGTCTTTCATATGTTGAACTATCCCTGCATCCCTGGTATGAATCCCACTTGGTCATGGTGAATTATTGGTTTTATATACTTTTTTATTCTGTTGGCTAGTATTTTGTTAAGGATTTTTGCATCGATGTTCATTAGGGATATTGCTCTGTAGTTCTTGATGAAATGGGTAGTCGGAGCACAGGGCACTAACCCACCCAATGGGAAGGTATTGTTTATATCTCCACAGGGAAAGAGGGACGAGACTTCAACCCAGTGCTCCACGATGTGAATGGAACATGCCCACGTGGAGTAGGGAACAAGTGGAGAGGTCTGGGGGACTGGTCTCAATCCCAACTACTAAGTGGATACCTGACCCTCCCCCCAGAAGAATTTATTTCAAAAGATGGCATTGAATCTACAACCCCGGGAGAGGGATATATCTGATCTGAGCACACGGGTGCTGATGAAGGGGTAGGAGGAGAGAGTGGAGCACAGCCTGGCCCACCAGGCCTTGAGGACAATGACCCCAATTAGAGCAGCCAGTCCACAGAGAGGACCACATGGACAGCCCCATTATGAGACATGACACCCTCACTGACCCATAGCTCTACAGAGGACAACACCAGAGACACAGTGTGGGAATTGTACCTGATCTGATCTCGCCACACTGAGGCAAAACATTAAGGGGTGCTGACGGTGGACTTTGAAGCCAGGGCATGGTGCTCAAACAGACTGGACTGGAAAATACTCCTTAAGGCCAACAAACGGTCCTTGAACTAACTACAAGCTTTTCTTTCATGAAGTGTTTTGTTTTGTGCGATTTATTGTCATTGTTTTGTTGTATATTGTTGCTTGGTTTTGTTCTGTCTTTTTTTTTTTTTGCATGTTATTATCTCCACATGTCTGTCTAAATAAGATAGATTGGATGAAAAATCTGGAGGAGAAAACAACGGGACTGACAGTTCCAGAGGGACATAGGAGAGGGGGGGATGGCGGGAAAGGAAGTGATGTTAACAAACCCAGGGACAAGGGAACAATAAGTGATCCAAAATGATGATGAGGAGGGTGTGGGAGGCCTGGTAGGGCATAATCAAGGGTAATATAACAAAGAGGAATTGCTGAAACCCTACTGGAGACTGAGCATGATAGTGGGACAGGAGGAAAGTCATGGGAAGTAGAGGAAAGATCTGGGAGGCAAAGGCATTTATATAGGTCTAGATAAAGATATGTATATATATAAATATATTTATATATGAGGATGGGGAAATAGACCTATGTGCATATATTTATAGGTTTAGTATTAAGGTAGCAGAAGGACATTGTGCCTCCACTCAAGTACTCCCTCAATGCAAGAATACTTTCTTCTATTAAATTGGCATTCTATGATTCTCAACTCCATGATACAAACGCTGAAGACAAATGGGTGCATAAGCAAATGTGGCGAAGAAAGCTGATGGTGCCCGGCTATCAAAAGATATAGCATCTTGGGTCTTAAAGACTTGAAGGTAAACAAGTGGCCATCTAGCTCAGAAGCAATAAAGCCCACATAGAAGAAGCACACCAGCCTTTGTGATCATGAGGTGTTGAAGGGATCAGGTGTCAGACATCATCAGAACAAAAAATTCTTAACATAGTGAAGAATTAGAACATAGAGTGCAGAGTGGAGACCCAAGGCCATTTGTAGGCCACTGGAGATCCTTTGCAGAGGGGTCTTGGGGAGGAGACTAGCCAGACAGGGTGTGTGTGATGTGGCAACAATGAAAAATACAGCTTTCTTCTAGTTCCTAAATGCACCCCCCCCCCTCCACACACACACACACACACACACACACATTACCATGATCCCAATTCTACCTTGCAAGCCTGGCTAGACAACAGGATGGATGGAAACTGATACAGATAGGAACCAGAAACACAGGGAATCCAGAGTGGATGATACCTTCAAGACCAGTGGTGTGAGTGGTGATACTGGGAACGTAGAGGGAGGATAAGTTGGAAAGGGGGACCTGATTACAAGGATCTACAGGTGACCTCCTCCCTGTGGGACAGACAACAGAAAAGTGCGTGAAGAGAGACAGGGCAAGATATGACAAAATAATCATTTATAAATTATCAAGGGTTCATGAGGGAGTGGGGAGATGGGAGGGAGAGAAAAAATGAGGACCTGGTGCCATGGGCTTAAGTGGAGAGGAAATGTTTTGAGAATGATGAGGGAAATGAATGTACAAATGTGGTTTATACAATTGATGTATGGATGGATTGTGATAAGAGTTGTATGACCCCTAAAAACAATTTTTAAAAGTCCAGTCTATTTTTTGATGTAGTAAACATAAATCATAATTCTTTATTCTCCATTAACCTAAGAAAATTTGATTATTTGGGATTACCAATATGGAACAAGAAATAGTAGTATAAATAGACTATATGAATACTGAGTAGTTTAATATCAGATTAGGTGCGTGTCAAGGTTGTATCTTTTTACCATACTTATTCAATCTGCATGCTAAGCAAATCATCTGAGAAAGTGGATTATATGTAGAAGAATGTGCCATCAGGATTGGAGGAATGCTGAGTTATGCAGATGACACAGCCTTACTTGCTGAAAGTGAGGAGGACTTGAAGCACTTGTTGATGAAGATCAAGGCTTGCAGCCTTCAGTATGGATGACCACACAATATAAGGAAGACCGAAATAACTAGACCAATAGGTAACATCAGGATAAATGAAGCAAATTTGAAGTTGTCCAGGATCCTATCTTGCCTGGATTCACAATCGAGGTTCTTGCAAAAAAGCAGCCAGAGAGCAAATGACTTATTGCTTTGGGCAAATTATACTGTACAAGACCTCTTTGAAGAGAAAGTATATCACTTTAAGAGCTAAAGCCCACCTGACCCAAGACATGGTATTTTTAATCACTTCATAAACATGTGAAAGTTGGGCCATGAAAAAAACAACTTGGGAAGAATTGATGCATATGAATCATGATGCTGATGTAAAATATCAAAGTTACTGAGGAACAAACAAACATCGTGAAAGAAGTACAGCCAGAATATTCCTTCGCATCAAGGGTGGTGAGACTTTGTCTCATGTACTTTGGACATGCTAGCAGGAGAGATGAATCCCAGAAAAAGATATCCTTCTGGATAACGTGAAACATCAACGGAAAAGATTCATACCATCAAGAAGATGAATGGACACAGCACAGTTCACTATAGCAAGAAGCTGGAAACAGCCCAAATGTGCATCAGGAGAAACACACCAGGACACAATGCATCTCTAAAAGTCCCCAAATATCCCCAAGGGGACCATGCCATAGCGTGGTGGACCTGGAATCCCTATGCTGAGTGAACTTCGTCAATCACAAGGGGACAAGTGGTGTGTGAGCACTGTCAGGATAAGCACTAAAAAGAAGGTGCACTACTGTCCTCAGGTCAGATAATCTTCTATTCTGCTCTGGCACACAATGAGCTAGAGAGCCTGCCTACACCCAGGAACCAAAGACCACCCACTTTATGTGCACTGCTCCCAGCCACTTTGACAGGGGACCCATCACCTCAGCGGGGGTCGGTTTCTCAAGATGAGCGAAGAAGGAGAAGAAAATGCAATTGCTGCCATAAACTTAGTGATAAGGTTGCCCCAAATCAACAGATACTTCCACATGGAGGAAACGCGGGCCTTATTGGATATTCAAGTCACGACAGGCACAGAGGATCATGTACATTTCATAGAGGGTTATATTACTTCTGTTGGTGGGTAAATTGAATGAAGCAACCTCCCATCAGGGAAAAAATGTGTAGCATTACTTTCACAGAGCCCAAGGGGGAAATATGCTTGGTACTATCTTCCTGATTGGACACTTTTGACTTTTTGTTTCCGGTACAGCCCTTGTGGAGTCCATCTGTGTGTCATAGACGCCTGGGGCTCCAGACCATCCTTTCAAGGTACACAGCATCCTTCATAGGCCACACGAGAGGGAGTCTTTGTGGAAATCCCACAAAGCAAACGGCTTTACTTCCAATTCACCTGTGGCAGCTGTAAGGAACTGACGTTCTCCCTTGGATGTAAGGATGAAATGCCCTACTGTTAGAAAAGCAGATGACTGTTATCTCAAGGCTATGGAACAAGGTCATTGGACTTTGTTTTGCAGGCCTTGCTTTAAGAGTGTCCAAAGAAGGATGTCCTGGGCCTACCATACATTTACTATTGTAATGCCCTCCTTGATTTATTGTGACATGTATTAGTCTGGTAGGCACGAGTCTGCCTCTGTGAATGAGTGTTATTGAAATTTTGGCTCACCTCAACCTCCATCATTCATATGAGTAGCATCCAGTCACTGTGTTTAATCTGTACAAGTCAGCAATTCACATAGTGTGGTGTGAAATGCTGTCCAATACACGTAAATTTCCTTTTTACAACAGTGTTTTAAATGCTATACCATTGGATAAATTAATGACTCTATCAATAGAATCCCCTTATGCGTCAGCAGGAGGACTTGTAAGGTTCCTGATCATAAAATGATAAAGATGTCTCTAAAGTGACTATATATATGAACACATATATATATATGAATGGATTTTGGGATAACATTAATTCTAGTGCCAATGTAAGAACAATTAGTTCTTATGACATGGCCATGCTTGATGCTTACCCTCAAGAAAACATCACTGAAGTTATGGGTTCTATAACAATGTATGGTGGAGAAATAAATGGTGTCTGGCTATCAGAAAGAATGGTATCTAGGGCAGCAGTTATCAACTGTGGGTCATGACCCCTTTGGGGTCAAATGACCATTTCACAGCGGTCACCTGATTCATAACAGTAACAAAATTACAGCTATGAAGTAGCAACAAAAATAATTTTATGGTTCAGTGGTCACCACAACATAAGGAACTGTATTAAAGGGTCACGCCATTAGGATGGTTGAGAACCACTGATCTAGTGTCTGTCTTTAAACAAGTCTCCATCTAAGTGAGGCATCAACTAAGTCCACCTAGAAGGACACCAACCTATGTGATCAACGTCGATAAATAATACAATCCAAATCTAAAGGACAGAATGGTATCAGAGATTAAATTGTGAACACCTGGTTTTCAGAAGGCAATGGAGGACAGTGGAAGCCCAGAATTCCTTTGCACAATCCACACTAGGACTAAGCCTCAGTGAATCCCCTCTGACCACAGCCCAACGCTGCAAATAGCCTTGTTATCAGATGGAGAGTATTGTGAAGTTGTGGCAGATGCAGTTAGGTTAAAATGTAATTCTATATCATTGCCTGTTCTAAAGGTATTTCAAGGTGAGCTTTTGTTTTCCTGCTTTCTTTTTGACTGAGAGTTTTTCTTCATTTTGTCTAGTCATATCCTTGTGATTGCTGTCGTCAGCTACTGTTTAGCCATTTCCAATCACATACACAGCAGAATGAAACTCGGCCCAGACCAGGGGCACCCTCACAATTGTTGCCATGTTCAGGCCCATTGATCTGCACTGACTGTCAATCCATCTATGTGAGGGCCTTTTTCTTCTTCACCTACCTTCTATTTCACTAAATAAAATGTCCTTTTCCAGAGGCTGGTCCTTACTGATAACATGTTCAAAGAAGTTAGGATGACGTCCATCTGTGCTTGCTTCTAATGAACATTCTGGTTAAATGCACTCCAGACAGATTTTTCTGTTCTTAGACCAAGGGGCCGTCATTTGAACACAACAAGGAAATACTTGTGCTTTAAAAGTAGCGAAGACGTGCTTCAAGGTCGTATCCCTTCCCCATGCTTCGTCAATCTGTTTGCTGAGAACATACTCCTAAAAGCTGGACTATGTGAAAGATAACATAGTATCAGGATTGGAGGACGACTTACTACCAACTGTAGAATGCAGATGAAAAACTATATCCTTCAACACTGATTATCAGTTAATGTAAATAAAATTTAAAAACCTTAAAACCGAACTAATGAATATCATAATAAATGGAGAAAAGATAAAAACTGTCAAGGATTTCATTTTAAATGAAGCTGAAGCCAATGCTCAGGGAAGCAGTGGCCAAGAGATCAACAACTTATGCTATTGCACACATTTGCTGCAAAATCCTACATGAAAATGTTAAAGTACAAAGATGTCGCTTTGTGGCAAGATCCTGGTGAGTCTGAGCCAACCCATGATGTTTTCAATATCTCATATGCACACAAAATATGCAAAATTAAAAAGTATTATCACTGAGGAATTGATACTTTTGAATTACAGTGCTGGTGAATAATATTGAAAATCCATGGAGTGCCAAAGAAACAATAAACCTGCCATGGAACAAGTACAACCAAAGTTCTCCATAGATAGGAAGATGGTCATGCATCTTTCACATACATTGGACATGCTATTGGGAAAACCTAGTCCCAGTAAAAACACACCATGTTTGGTACAGCAGATGTCAGTGGACAAGAAGACTCTCCGTGATATGTTTGACACAGGGGCTTCACCAATGGGTTCAAAGATAGCAACACATGTGAAGGGGGCACAGAACAGGGAAGTGCTTTACTCTGCTGTGCATATCATTGTTATGAGCAGCCAACCTGATGGCCATCAACAACAATGACAACTTGACTTGCGTTTAAAAGATAAGGTAAAAGAAAAGAGATATGAATAAGATAGTATGTTATCACTATGAAAAATAACCTGTTTGTCCTCTGTTTAACAATGGCAGTCCAGCAGTGCAGAAACTCATAAAAGTGTTGGGGGGGGTGGTTTGAGAGAAAAGGCAACTGCTCATTAATGCTACAGCAAAAATTCCCAAAGGCACCAATGGATTTTGGGTTCTGCTGTCACATTCCAACACTGATCATAGTACCTCAAGTCTGAATGGTGAATAACATTGCTAGAATAATTTTGTGTGGCTACTAACTGTAAAAATTGTATTTCCTAAGTATTTAATACTTGACCAGCCTTGACTAATTCTGAACATTCAATTTGTGACCTGACAGACATAGCATTTAAAATAATAATCCAGGCTTATCTTATATGCTATATATCTCACTAACCAGAAAATGTAATTGGAATTCAACTCAGTAATTGGCACAAGAAAGCACTAAGTTGGACAGGAAATGGTCTTTACTTCTCTCTACAAGATGCAAAAACATAGCCCACATTCTTCCCTATTTTTTAAGATGGGAAAGAAATCCTGTCAAAGAAGATGTAAAAAGATGATCTGTATAAAATTGAAATAAGCCTAAAATTTGTCAGGAACACCTTAAAGCGGGTAGAGTATGACACGGACTTACACAATAATGAGAATAGAGATATGCTATCCAACCACTTCTGAGACACCAGGATATCATGTATCAACAATGGCAATTCTTGTATACCTTGTCATGCCAATAAAATGATTGAAATTGAAATTCATTCCACTGTGGTGCTGGTGCAAACACTATCAGTTATGAACTCAAGGGTGGAATTGGAAGCAGTAGGGGGTTGTGTGTAACTTATACTGTCAGTGGAAACAGTAGGAAGGCGTTATTACTTGACATCTGAAATCAAAGCTGCCCCCACCACCACCACCCCATCACTTAGGATGGAAGACTAATCTTGGCATTTAGCCTGTGAAGTTCTCCTTTTGCCCATGGATGAAAACTCCACTGATCTCCTGCTGATGGAAACAGCCATGTTGTAATATTCCAGTGTGAGAAGGCCACCTTTTTAGAACTGAACAAATGGTGGTGTGAAAAAGGGGCAATCATGATGGTGCTGGTGCTGGCTGTTGTGGTGGTGATGATTATGATGATGATGATGATGATGATGATGACGACGACGGCGACAGGTACTGACAGTGAGGATGGTGGTAGAATTGTTGATGGTGATGTTTAGGGCGATAGTTGATATTGTCTTTCCCTTGAGTACTTAATGACTGCCAAATGTAGGAACACTACCTTGACATGCATTGTCAAGGTCAGGTGCACTCCAGGAAGTCCTCACTCATATTGTTGCCGTTGTTTTGCTGTTGTTAGTGATGATGCTAGATGCCTTGGAGTCAATTCTGCCCCATAGCAACACTGTACACAACATAATGAAACACTGCGTGATCCTATGCCATCCTCACAAGAGTGACTGCGCTGGATCCCATTGCTTCGTCGCTATATCAATCCATCTTCTTGAAGGCCTTTCTGTTTTTTCACTGCCTCTCCATGTTATCAACCATGATGTCATTCTCCAGGGCCTAGTCACTCCAGACAACATGTCCAAAGTATCTAAGGCAAAAAGTCTCACCATCCTTGCTTCTAAGGAGCATTCTACCCATACTTCTTCCAAAACAGGTCGATTTGTCCCTTGAGCAGTCCACCACACCTTCTGCATTCTTTACAACACCACAATTCAAATCTGACCATTCCTCTCTGACCTTCCATATTCAATGTCCAACTCACACCCACCTAAGAAGCAGTGAAAAACATCATGTTATAGGCCAGGCACTTCTTAGTCCTCAGAGTAACACTCTCCTTGTCAATACTCAACAGAGGTCTTGTGCAGCATATTTACCTAATGAAATTCATCTTCTAATCTCTTTACTGCTGGTTTCCTGAGCATTGATGTGGAGCCACGCAAGGCAAGATCGTTGACAACTTTTTCTCCCTTTGTCATGACGCTACCTGTGTTAATTTGGGTAGACTAGAGAAACAAATTCATGCACAAGCATTGTATATAAGAAAGAGGTGTATACACAAGAGCAGTTGAATATTGATAAAACATCCCAGCTCAGTCCAGATCAGTCCATAAGTCCGCTATTAGCCCATGTGTCCGATACCAATCTATAAAATCCTCTTCAGACTCATGAAATGACATACAATGACACTACATGCAGGAATATGACAGGCCAGTGGATGCAAAGTCAGTGGCGGTAGAAGCATCTCGGTGCTGGCAAGGGTCTCCATGGGGTTCCTCTGGTTCTCAGGGCTGCATTAGAGTAAATCCATGTGGCCTCTCCTCAGGAATGTCTCTCAGGAAATGAGCCTTGTCAGTAGAGAGTTTCCAAGGAAGTCAGCACAGAGAGAGCCTCTACCACGTCCAAGGAGGAAGTACAGGAGTTCCCAGAATTCCCAGGAGACGGCCATGCCCACACAGAGACCTCATTGGCTCTGACCCAATTAACAGACCAGACTCTACCCCATTCCCTCTTAACCCGCTCAAGTCCCAAAATGACACCAGATTATGCAACTACCACACTACCTATTGATCCAGTTGTATGGCTTTTGATGTGCTTGACAATTAGTTATAATCCATACTGAAGACTTCAAGCCTTGATCGTTATCAGCAAGTACTTTAATTCCTCCTAATTTTCAGTAAGCAAGGTTGTGTCATCTGCATATCACAGATTGTTAATAAGTCTTCCTCAATCCTGATGCCACATTTTTTTTTCCATATAACCCATCCTCCCTGATTATTTTCTCAGCATACAGATTGCAGAAGTATGGTGAGAGGATACAACCCTGTCACATATGAAAGGTTTTAAACAATGCAATATTGAATTTGAACCATACCGTATTCCCTTGTTCTTTGAATACCTGCCTCTTGATCTATGTACACGTTCCTCATGAGTACACTGAAGTGCTCTGAAATTTCCATTCGTCTCAAGATTGATTATCCATAGTTTATTATGGTCTACACTATCGAATGTATTGGCATAGTTGGTTAAAAAAAAACAAGTAAACATCATTCTGGTGTTCTCTGACTTGAGTCAAGATCTATCTGATATCAGCAATGATATATTCTTTGGTTCATGTCCTCGTCTAAATCCAACCTGATCTCCTGACAGTTCCCTTCAATGGACTGTTGCAGCCATTGTTGGACAATCTTCAGCAAACATTGTCTTGCATGCAATAAAAATTATTCTACAGTTTGAGCATTGGGTCATTTTTCTTTGGCATAGACACAGATATGGATTTCTTTCAGTCAGTTGGCCAAGTAGCTGTCTTCCAAATCCCCTGGCAGAGATAACTGAGTGCTGCCAGTGTTACATCAGCTTGTTTGAATCCTTTCAGTGAGGATTCCATCAATTTGTGGAGCCTTGTTTTGGGCTCATGCATTCATGCAGCTTGAACTTCTTCATTCAGCACCATTGTTTCTGGTTTATATCTTACCTCCTGAAATGATAGCATGTCGACTGATTTTGTTTTTCTGATATAGTGACTCTGTATTCTTTCTGTCTTCTCTTGATGCTTCCTGGATCGATCAATCGTTAGCCCATAGAATCTTTCTAGATTACAACTAGAGGCGTGAATGTTTTCTTGAGTTGTTTTTTGGTTTTGTTTTTTTTCATTTAAGCTATGCTGAAGGTATTCACCTATTTTGGTTTTCTAATTCCAGATCTTTGCACATTTCTTTAAATATATGGTTTATCTTCCTTACCTGCCCTTTGAAACTTTCCAGTCAGCTCTTTGACTTCATAATCTCCTTCATCTGCTTTAGCTATTTTATGGTTAAGAGAAAATTTTGGTGTCTCTTATGACATCCATTTTGACATTTCCTTTTATTCCTGTCTTTTCAATGACTGATTAACTTCATGACTGATTACCTTGCTGTCCTCTCACAGCTCATCCAGTCTCCTGTCATTAGTGTTCATGCACCAAAGCTGGCCTTGAAATGTTCTCTGTGGGTGCACATGGACTTATTTTACACGTCTTCAGCTTTTTCCTGAACTTACAGATGAACAATCGATGGTCTGTTCCTCAGTCTGCCGCTGGCCTAGTTTTAGCTGCTGATAGTGAGCTTTTTCCTTCATCTCTTCCCACAGATGTAGTCAGTTTGATTTCTGGGTATTCCACCCAGAGAAGCCCATGTGCAAAGTTTCCTTTTCTGTTATTGGGAAAAGGTATTTGCCATGAACAAGTCATTGGTTTTACAAAATTCTAGTAACGACATCCAGATTCAATTCCATCACTAAGACCATATTTTCCAACTACTGTTCCTTCCTCTTTGTTTCCAACTTATTTATTCAGATCACCAATAATTATCAATGCATCTTCATTACATGTTTAATCCACTTCTGACTGAAGTTGTTCTTAGAATTCTTCAAGTTCTTCATCACTAGCTTTTGTGTTTGGTGCACAAATTTGTATAGTACTCGCATTGAATGGATTTCATTGAATATGGGTAGATATAATCCTATTACAAAAGCATTATACTTCATGATAGATTTTGCAATGTCCTTTTTCACGACTGCACCAGAATTCCCCTTGATTGTGTTTTTACAAGCATAGTAAAATCATATGACCTTCTGATTCAAAATGAGCAATATCAATCCATTTGAGAGCAGTACTGCCTAGGAGATCGATCATTATGCATTCTATTTCATTTTTAATGACTTCCAAATCTTCTAGATCCATACTTCACACAGTCTACATTCTGATCATTAGCAGATTGTTGCAGCATTTCTCCTTACCTTGAGACATTGCCCCATCAGCAAATGAAGGTCCCAAAGACTCCATTTACACAGGTTTTCCTGACTCATGTCACCATGGTTGACTTTCCTCTCAGAAATCTGCTCTTTTTCAGTCACATTTCGGGTGTCCTCGGACATGAGAGGCCCATCCTCAGACTATGTTGTGCTTCCGTTCTTCAGGCCTTCGGAATATTACAGTGTTCTAAAGCTACACATAAGGTTTTCAGTGGCTTCTTCCTCTAAAGTAAGAAGCCCATTCCTTTTTGTTGTCTGCTCTTAATTGGGAAACTCTACTGAAACCTGGTCACTTTGGGTGACCCTACTGGCATTTGAAATATTATTGACACAGTGTATAAGAGAGAGTTTTATATAAAGGGTAAATGTACATTCAGAAAGCTGTCCAAGCCCATTAGTCCAACATTAGCCCATATGTCTTGCACTGATCTACAAAGTCCACCTAAATCTCACAAAACACATGCAACGACACCGACTGCAGGAGGAAAGCTGAATCACTGAGCGTGTAAGCATTTCAGTGCTGGCAGGGGTCTCCACACGGCTGCTCCAGCACCCAGGGCTGCATCAGGGTAGGTTCATGTGGCCTCTCCTCAGGGATGTCTTGCAGAAGTAAACCTTGCCAGCTGAAGTAGGGAACTGGCTAAGGCAGCTGCACCCTAGTCCAACCATCAGAGAGCAAGAGACGTGGAGCCATTTATCCCTCCACCCTTCAGTTAATCCCACATGTGTTTATCAGCCAGGTTGGCACAATCAACTTTATCTCACATAGCTTCTAGCACCATAGCAGCACACAAGCCACCACAGTATGACAAACTAGCCGACAAGTGGCGGGTGAAGTGCCATCCAGTCATTTCCACCTCACAGTGACCCTATGCATAATGGAATGAAACACCACCCCATCCTGTTCTAGGGTTTGAGACCATTATTGCAGCTGCTAGGTCAATCTATCTTGCCGAACTCCTTCCTCTCTTTCACAGTCCTGCTACTTTACCGATTATGATGTCCTCCTCCAGGGACTGGTCTCTCAGGACAACTTGTCCAAAGTACATTACATGAAGTCTTGCCTTCCTTGCTTCCTAACATTCCAGCTGTACTTCTTCCATGATAGATTTGTTTGTTTCAACATTCCGGGCCAGCGCCATCATTCAGATGCACCAGTTTTTCCTCAGTCTTCCTTATTCAGTGTCCCACTTTCACATGCATGTGAGGAAATAGAAACTAAATGGCTTGGGTCAGACACACAAAGTAACATCCTTGCTTTCCAACACTTTAAAGAGGTCTTAGGCAGTAGATTTACTCATGGCAGCATGCCGTTTGATCTCTTGACTGCTTCTTCCATGAGCATTCAAGCTGGGTGAAATCTTTGGTACCTTCAATCATTTCTCTGTTTACCATGATGTTAACTATCAGTCCAGTTGTGTGATTTTTATTAAATTGAGTTGTAATACATAATAAAAGCTGCTATCCTTGATCTTCATCAGCAAGTGCTTCAAGTTGTCTTCATTTTCAGTAAGCAAGGTTGTGTCATATGCATATTACAGGCTGTTAATAAACCTCCGTTCAAACCTAATGCTTCATTCTTGTTCATTTAATCCAACTTTTCTGATCATTTTGTCAACATATAGATTGAATAAGTATTATGAGCATATACAATCCTGATACACATTTCCTGATTTTAGACCAAGCAGAATTACCTTGCTCTGTTTGTACACGTGCCTCTTGATCCCTGTACAGGTCCTCCATGTGAATAGCCAATTAAATGTTCCAGAACTGAAGACTTCCACTGGTTTATTTGATTTGAAAATGATCAAATATTCAATCAAGATATAGTGATAATTGCTGGAGATTGAAATGCAAAAGTTGGAGACAAAGAGAAAGGAATAGTTGGAAGAGAGGCCTTTGGTGACAGAAACAAAATGAGATCACATGATTTAATGTTGTGAGATCAACAACTTCTTCATTGCATATTCATTTGTTCAACAACACAAACAGCAACTATGCACGTGGGCTTCCCCAGATAGCATATATGTATACACAAATGTGTGTTATATGTATGGATACATGCACATGTATGCTGACTCATAGCAATACTATGGGACAGACTAGAACTGCTCCTGTGAGTTTTTGAGACTGTCGCACTTTATGGGAGAAAATGTTCCCGTCTTTCTCCTGTGGAGCATCTGGTAGTTTTGAACTGAAGACCTTTCAGCACCATAGCTCAACTCATAATCACTGCACCACCAGGGGTCCTAATTTTAAAATTATGGATGTATTTAAACATTTTCCCATTCCACTGTTTTCACAAGTACAATTTTGGATTCCTCAAATAGTTCACAAGTAACATATTTTGGATTCTTCAAATTCTGTAATGATCACATTATTCTTTTATCAGTGTCTTCTACCACCAGCAATTGGTACTTCATCTCCCTTCAGCAGTGGCTCATCCTTCCTCCCTCCCTACCACCCTGGTCACCACTCATAAAAACTAGGAGTATTTCCTGTTTATTCCAAGAGAGAGAGAGACAAAGAGAATCTTTAATTAAATAACTATTCAACTCTCATACCCATTCTCCAATATCTTTCCCCATCCTCCAAGTTTCCAAAAGCAGCTCAATAGAAATTCCAAAAGACAAAGGTAGATGGTCAGTTGGATGGAAGAAACCTGCCTTCCAAACCCTGCTCCTGATCCCGGAAAATGTTGTAGCTATAACCAATCTTGAGGCATCTGTATCTAAACCTGGACACTAGATTATGGCTTCTGTTAGGCTACTCAGTCATGTCTTCAAAACCCCTTTATTTATTTTAGTGATAGTAGTTAATTTTTAAAACGGCACTGCTGACTATAATTAAATGCTGTGGTCAAATTCAATTTTGTTAATACTTAGTTAAAATTCTTTTATGTCTTTGGTTGATGGCAAGGACAATTAAAGCAGCTCTGAGATGAGTAGATTCACTCCCTGGCCAGAAAACACAATTTTCCCCCGTGAGAGGACAGAGGCAAGGGGGAGGAAGCTGGTGTGGAGTAGAGAAATGCTGGCTTTGCATTTTAGGCCTGAAAACACTCTTGATGAGTGTCATTTGTCTCCTGGGGAGAGAGGTGCTGTTATAATCGCCATGGTAATTACATTAAAGTATGGAACACAGAGTTACAGGGGTCCCTTTAAACATTTGGTTATCATCATAAATACATAATGAACAGTGAGTAGCAGAGAAGAAACTTCGGAAAACCCAGGCCCTCACTGAGCCCAAGGCTGAGCCCATCAATGAGGGTTTTGGAGTGTGTCTGCCCCAGGAAACCATTCTTACTAGCCCACCAATGACCAAGACATCCCAGGGAAAGTTTGCTTTACACAGAGTGGGAGTAAATGTAGAGCTATGTAGAAAGCAGACTGACTGGTCTGGAAGAGTCTGGAGGAAGCTCCAGGACTATAGCCCTTAGGCACCCTTCCAACCTGGAAATGAACCCATCCCCAGGGATCCGCTTTCAGGATCCTACTCCTCAGAAAAATCAACCAATCAAATGCCAAAAAAAGGCAGCCTTTGTCATAAAACCAAGACACAGAAGCAGGAAAGGTCTGAAAAGAAGTGCAAATGGAAATGGAAAATCCAGGAAGGAAGAAATTTTGTTATACTGAAGGAATTGCAGCCAGCATCACAAAACAAAAGGTGCATAAGTTGTTGATTGAAACGCTGGTTTATTCTTTAAACGTTCTCCCAATTGGCAGCAAAGTTTGGGAGGTGGAGGAAGGGGAGAGGGGGCCTGAGAGATTAAATTATCCCTTTGAGATAAGATATTCTTAGATTACCCATGTGAAATAATGGCAGATGTTTTCATAAGTGACAGAGAGAAGAGGAAGAAACATGGTGACCGCAAGGCACAGATTTGAGTATTAAGACCACAAACCAAAGAATACCAAGAAGCACCAAGAACTGGAAGAGATGATAAAGGCCATGGCGGCTGTGTGAGGCCGGGCTGTCTAGAGAAACAGGCCCGTGATGCTCATCTATGTACATGTGAGACCTTTATATCAAGAAGCATCCCAGCCAATAAAACTAAAGTCAATGTGTCCAATGCCAGCCGGGCCCTCTTCAGATTCATGTAGCCACAGATGGATGATGCAAAGAGATGAAGTGAGATGCAGGGAGATCTCAGGCCAGTGGGTGCAGAGTCACGTGGATCCAAGGTCTGTAGAAACGTGGCAGGGCACCCACAGCTCTCAGGGTGGGTCAGCCCACATGGGGCCACCCCGAGAGGCAGACACAGAGTTCTGGCAAGGATAAAGGGAAAGAGCAAGAGAGAGAAGGGGGGGGGGGGGGAGAAAGAGAGAGAGAGAGAGAGAAGAAGTTCCTAGCTTCTCCCTTATAAAAAGGCTGCGTCCACAGTGACCTGATTGACAGATTGAACTCTACTTCTACAAGTTCAGACAGTGTCAAGTTGACATAAAATATACCCATGGCTGTATCTGATCTCCTGTGACTGTACATGGAGGAGGAGAATCCAATTCCATGTCTTCCAAAGAATGATTCTCATATGGCAGATGTCAGATATGCCTCCAGCATCAACCTTCTTTTTTCTCTTCCAGCCCCAGGCATCCTTGCACTCTACTTCTCTGCTGGGCTTCATAATCTACGGCAATGACCGCCTGGAGCTTACAGATTGCATTAATGATTATTGGGGCTGATAGAGAAGATCACAAGCTCACAAGTCAGTTTCGGAAATGTTAAGGAGAGTGTTCCTTTGTCCTCAGGGCCTGCTCTCGGCCTTGCTATCTCTCTTTAATCCTCAGCCTCTTAGTCACACAGCCACTTGGCCTCTTCCCTGTTTAGACAACTGTATCACAAAGCTCCTTCATTTGATTTTAATTTCCAACCATTTGATTTGCATATAGTGCACATACCAGACAACTGACAAATGTCCCATGAAGACCTCACTCTATAAGCCAGGCTCTTGCCCGAAGGCTCTGAGCTTGATGAAGGAGAACTCTCAGTGAAGCTGAAGTTAAGGTCAGAAGGAACATTGAAATTGAATGATGGGGTCTTACTCTAAGAAAACTGAAAGTCCTCTCTAGACTCTGCCACTTACAGCTGTGTGATCTTGAGAAATCCAAAGTACCTCTCTGTGTCTCAGTCCCCCACTGTAATGAGAACAAATCACACTGCTGGCTCCTTCAGATTAATGAGCCTAAAGCTCTTCAAAACTTTAGTTGAATTACGATTCTCCTTTCCCTTTCTCATGAGAGCAGAACCCAGCAATGTACTTTCTGTAAATAAAGAAGCTCTTTTGCTAAGAAACGAGCCCAGGTGGGAATGGAATATGTAATGGAATATATTGGGCTGCTAACTACAAAGTCAGCATTTCTACACAACCAACTGCTCCAAGGTAGAAAGATGAGGCTTTAAAAAGTGATGTGAAGGAGCATAGACAAAGTGGAGACCCCAAACCCACCTGTCAGATAACTGGACAGTCCCTCACAGAAGGACCACACAGAAAGGATGATATGTCCAGGGTACAGTACAGCACTGGTGAAAAACATAACTGTCCTCTAGTTCTTTCGAATTGTTCCCCCCCATTATTAGGACCTTAGTTTTGCCTCACTAATCTTTCTAGACCTGCATTTGCACACTTGTACAATCAAGATCTCTTGCTATAGATATAGATATAGATATAGATATAGATATAGATATAGATATAGATATAGATATAGATATAGATATAGATATAGATATAGATATAGATATAGATCTGGATCTGGATCTGGATCTGGATCTGGATCTGGATCTGGATCTGGATCTGGATCTGGATCTGGATCTGGATCTGGATCTGGATCTGGATCTGGATCTGGATCTGGATCTGGATCTGGATCTGGATCTGGATCTGGATCTGGATCTGGATCTGGATCTGGATCTGGATCTGGATCTGGATCTGGATCTGGATCTGGATCTGGATCTGGATCTGGATCTGGATCTGGATCTGGATCTGGATATGGATATGGATATAGATATAGATATAGATATAGATATAGATATAGATATAGATATAGATATAGATATAGATATAGATATAGATATAGATATAGATATAGATATAGATATAGATATAGATATAGATATAGATATAGATATAGATATACCCCTCAGAAATTCTAATGGGAGTAAAAATTCCCTGGGGGCATGGGAAGAAATGGGGGGAGGCAACTGATAGCAATGATGAATGTATAACCTCTTTCGAGGGGAACAAACGACAGAATTGCAGGTGAATGGATACATTGGATGGTGTAAGATATGAAAAAATATCATATATAATATATTAAGGGTTCATGGGTATGATAGGGTGCGGGGAGGGAGAGGGTAAAGGGGGACTAATATCAAAGAGTTCAAGAAGAAAGAGAATGTATTAAAATGATGACAGCAATTGTACAATGATGCCTGATCAAATGGAACTATGGATTGTAATAATATCTGTAAGAGTTCCTAACAACATGTTTACATTTTTTCCTTCTTAAATAGAGTTCATCTTAGAAACCCCTAGGGGCAATCCTACCTTGTACTCTAGGGCTGCTATGAGTCAGAGTTGCCTCAATGACAGGGAGTGGGGTTGATCTGCTAAGGAATACCGGTAGTTCAGTGGGTTAAGCATTGTGCTGCTGACCACAAGGTTCAGCCCCACCAGCCATTCTGCAGGAAAACGATGAGAATGCCTTCTCCCATAAAGAATGACCTTCAGAGACGCCCTCCGGAGCCATTCCAATCTGTCCTTCGACACCTCAACGTGAGGATTGACTTGGGGGCCATGAGTTTGGGTTTTTATGAATTTCCTGAGTGGTATAAAAGCATTTTTTGTAAAATCATTTTATTGGGGGCTCAGACAACTCTTATTACAACTCAAACATATGTCCATTGTGTCAAGCACATTTGTACATCTGTTGCCATCATCATTCTCAAAACATTTGCTTTCTACTTGAACCCTTTTATCAGCTTATTTCTCCCTTCCCTCCCCACCCTCCTCCCTCATGAACCCTTGATATTTATAAATTATTATTATTTTATTACACTGTCTGATGTCTCCCTTCGCCCACTTTTCTGTTGTCTATCCCCCAGGGAGGAGGTTATATGTAGATCCTTGTAATCAGTTCCCCCTTTCTACCCCACCTTTCCTCCACACTCCTGGTATTGCCACTCTCACCACTGGTCCTGAGGGGTACATCTGTCCTGGATTCTCTGTGTTTCTAGTTTTTATTTGTACAAGTGTACATCCTCTGGTCTATCCAGACTTGTAAGGTAGAATTGGGATCATGAGAGTGGGCGGGGGAGGGGGGAGTTTGCAGGGAGGAAGAATTTAGGAATTAGAGGAAAGTTGTATGTTTCATCGTTGCTATGCTGCACCCTGACTGACTCGTCTCCTCCCCACAAACCTTCTGTAAGTGGATGTCCAGTTTCCTACAGATGGGCCTTGGGTCCAAACTCTGCACTCCTCCTTATTCACAACGATATGATTTTTTTGTTCTTTGATGCCTGATACCTGATCCCATCAACACTTTGTGATCACACAGACTAGTGTTCTTCTTTCACGTGGGCTTTGCTGCTTCTCAGCTAGATGGTCGCTTATTTATCTTCACGCCTGTAAGACCCCAGATGCTATATCTTTTGATAGCTGGGAACCATCAGCTTTCTTCCACATTTGCTTATGCACCTGCTTTGTCTTCAGTGATCGTGTCAGGAAAGTGAGCATCATGGAATGCCAGTTTGACAGAACAAAGTGTTCTTCCATTGAGGAAATTGAGCGACCATACGACTCAACAATCCCCCTACTGGGCATATACCCAGAAGAAGAAAGAAACAAACCATGGCCAGACATATGTGCTCCGATGTTCATCACAGCCCAGTTCACAATTGCAAGGAGTTGGAAACAACTCAAATTTCCATCTACAGATGAATGGATTAAAAAAGTGTGATACATACATACAATGGAGTACTACGCATCCCTGAAAAGCAGTGATGAATGCATGAAGCACATTGCCCCATGGGAAGAACTAGAGGAAATTATGCTAAGTGAAGTAAGCCAAGCAAAAAAGGACAAGTACAACATGAGTCCACTGAGGTAAGCATTAAAAAAATGCAAAAGGGTCATAGGGAAAATAAAAAGCTACTGTCTACAAACATTCCTTGGGTGAGGTTCAGGTAGTATGGCAGGGGCCAGACCAAATCCAGGGATACATATAGTAGCCTACTAAAAAAGAGGGGGGAAATAAAAAGAAGACATGGGTATCAGGGAACAAGACACTAACCCACCCAAGGGGAGGGTATTGTTTATATTTCCACAGGGAAAGAGGGACCAGACTTCAACCCAGTGCTCCAAGTTGTGAATGCAACATGCCGGCAGGAAGCAGGGAACCGATAGAGTGATCTGAGGGGTCTGCCCCAATTCCAACTGTGTGGACAGCCCCACTCCCCCAAGAAAAATTTACTTCAGAGGACAGCACTGAAGCTACAGCTCAGTGAGAGGGACGTGTCTGATCAGAGCACATGGGGGCAAATGAAGGGGGAGGAAGTGAGGGTGAAGCACATCCTGGCCCACCAAGCCTTGAAGACAATATTCCTGCTCAGAGAAGCCAATTCACAGAGAGAACCATACAGCCAGCCCCACTAGGAGACTCAAAATCCCTCACTGATCCATAGCCCTATGGGAGACAACACTGGAGACGCAGTGTGGGAATTGCACCGATCTGACCCCACCATACTGAGGCAAAACACTAAGGGCGTACAACAGAACAGCAAGGGGAACAGAGTAAGGAAGTCCCCAAGGAATACCAAAAATAGACTTTGGAGCCAGGGCGTGGCACCCCATCGGACTGTACTGGAAAACACTCCTCAAGGTCAAGAAACAGACCTTCAACTACTACAGGCTTTTCTTTTTTATTTTTGTCATTAGTTTATTGTTGTTTTCTTTTGTTGCTTTGTTTTGCTCTGTCTTGTTTTTTGTGCATATTATTATCTCTGTAGGTCTATCTAGATAAGATAGGTGGCATAAACAATCTGGAGGAGAAAACAATGGGACTGCTGGTTCCAGGGAACATGGGAGAGGGGGAGATGGGGGGGGGAGGGGAAGAAGTGGGTGAGAGGGGGAGGCAGGGGAAGGAAGTGGGTGTTAACAAACTCAGGGACAAGGAAACAACAAGTAATCCAAAATTGATGGCGAGGAAGGTGTAGGAGACCTGGTAGTGCTTGATCAAGGGCAATGTAACCAAATGAAGACTGAACATAATAGTGGGACAAGAAGAAAGAGAAAGGAAATAGAGGAAAGAACTAGGAAGTAAAGTGTGTTTATAGAAGTCTAAATACAGGCATGTACATATGTAAATATATTTCTATATGATGATGGGGAAATATATCTATGTGCATATATTTATAGGTTTAGCATTAAGGTTTCAGATGGACATTGGCCCTCCACTCAAGTACTCTCTCAATGATTGGGGTAAACTCTTATCTTACCCAGTTTGTGTTTTGAATATCTATTAATTCAGAAAGCTCAGGCTGGGGGTTGAGTGTGTCCTTGGGTTTCTATAAGTAATTGGTCCCACATGTTTACATTCCTGGGGTGTTTTTGTCAAGTTTGTTTCATTTCCTGGCCCCAAAAGCTGAGTGTGACTCATAGCTGTTACTCTTCCAGTGAGAAAGCTCAAGGAGAGAGGCGTTCAGTGCATCATGGGAGGACGTGTATCCAAGGCTACTGAGCCAGAAGGCATTTGAATACAAGATTTGACAGGTAGAGAGCATCCAAGTGACTGAAAATCCAATTTTCATTTCTGTTGGCTAGAAAACAACTTTTGCCAGGTACCAGAGTCTGAGGTGTAGGTTGAGGGAAAAAAATCGCTCCCAGTGAAATGTGGCCAAGGAGGCTGAGACATGACCCGTGTCAAATCAACACTCCACTCGGTGAGAGAAGTTCATCCTGGTTAATTAGTCATCTGTTAGGCAGCTCCGTGGGAGACACAAATCATGCCGGCTGAGCCAGCTGACCCCATCGTCACAGAAGACCAGTGGAAACCTCCTTGGGCTTCAAAGAGACTGGGATGATTGTGAGTTATAGTCATGACCAGGCTGGTTTGCAGAAGTGATTGTAATTCCCCTGGAAGATGGGCTGCAAATTCCTTCTCCGCGTTCCTCTGGCTCTCAGCATTGGACTCACCCTCACACAGAGACAAGAGCAAGGAGTGCAAACCCAGGGCAGATTATCACTAAGAGACCACCATCATCCGAAGAGACCACCATCATCCCCTGATTTGTGTCTCCCACAAGTGACTATTAAAACCATCTTATTTGATGAACTCACTTAGCTGATGTCACTGAGGAGATGGTGACTCTTAGTGACCCTATGCAACAAGGTAGAAATTCCCCTGTGAGTTTCTAAGATTAACTCTTTACTGGAGTAGAAAGGGGCCCTGATGTTATCGTGATTATGCATTGGGCTGCTAACTAAAAGGTCAGTAGTTCTAAACCACCAGCCACTCTGAGGGAGAAAGACAGGGCATTCTACTCCCGTAAAGAGTTACAGTCTTGGAAGCTCACAGGGGCAGTTCTACCCTGTCCTATAGGGTCACTATGAGTCGGCATCAACTCAATGGCCGTGAGTTTTTTGAGTTCTTATTTAATGAAAATGTGAGAAGGTCAGAATGAAGTAAGTGTAGAGGAGCCATCTGATGTCCCTGTCATCTTTCTGGCGGGAACTCACGTGTTAGCTACATTAATCTTGTATCTAGGTTGTGTTTAATCACCTCTCTGTTCTTTCTTTTACAGAGTTCTTTAAAATATGACCATATCTGTGAGTCCAATTGGTAACATAAAGCCTCAAGGCAGATGTCCCAAATTTATTCTGCATGTTTTGGTTCCAGAGTCACCCTGGCTTCCTACTTGACTGTGATCCAGAAATCATGGAAATTGTTGAGGCAAAGATCATCAGTATATAGGTTTAATTTTGTAAATATCACATATCTATATCATATATACATTGTTATATATACACATATTATATATACACCATGGTATTTTCAATTGCCACATATACATGGGAAAGGAGGACATTGACTAAGGAAGATCAAAAAAGAATCAATGCCTTTGAATTGTGGTGCTGGGGAAGAACATTCAAAGTACCATGGACTGCTCAAAGGACAAGCCTATCTGTCTTGAAAGAAGAATGTCCAGAATGTTCCTTTGAATCAAGGATGATGAAACTTCATTTTACATACCTCCAACACGTCAGGAAAGACAAGTCTCTGAAGAAGGACACCATGCCTGGCAAAGTGAAGGGGCAGCGAACAAGAGGAAGGCCCTCAAGAAGATGGACTAATTCAATGTCTACAACAATGGGAACAGTTGTGAAGGATGCAGTACCTTGTGTTTCATTTTGTTGTGCACAAGATCATTATGGCTTGGAGCTGACTCTATTGCACCAAACAACAACATATAAAATATAAATATTGATATAAATATAAATAATATGTGTGTATGTATTTATACATATACACACACACACACATATGTGTGTGTATATATATATATATATATATATATATATATATATATATATATATATATATATATATATATAAACAAGAATGTCCCTTGGAGGACTACAATGTGGCCGGCCCAAACCATTGCCTCTTATGTCTTGAAAGCCGAACCTGAATAAGGAAGACCGGAGGCCAACTTATGCATTTGAACTATCCTGCTGGTGAAGAATAAGAGCTGCCAGAAGAACCAGAGCAGATCTGTCTTTGAAGGAGTTCATGCCTTAGAAGCAAGGACGGCGAGACTTTTTCACATGTCATTTGGATGCGTTGTTAGGAGACACAGGTCTCTGAAAAAGGACATCATACTCGGTGAAGGAGAAGGAAAATGAGAAAAGAGGATGACCCTCAATCGTATGGATTGACACAGCCACTGAAAAGATGGGCTCAAGCATCGCAGCAATGGGGAGGACGGTGCAAGAGTGGACAGTTGTGCCTAAGGGTCCCTGGGAGCCAGACCCACTCGACAGCACCTGGAAAAGGCCTGTGTATGTACACTCGTCAGCGCTTACTGAATACTATGTGCTGCTCAAAATTCCCTGAATTCTGATTGCAAATGAGCTTTCATTTCATCGATTTGTATGCAAGTTTATGAAAGAGAGAGAGGGAGAGATGTCTATCTGTGATAATGGCTGCTTGGTCACTGTGATGTGCTTTACAGCTGTTATGAGCCACTGTGTGGAGATGCAGCTCTGTCCCCTCTGTCTGTAAATAAGGGTGATTTTCCCTGTGTTCTGCCCCGCGCTTGGAATCTGGTCAGTGTTTCATAAGCACTTTTGGATAAACTGTTGAATGCATGCCTGGTGGCTGATTAATATAATTTTCTGAATCCCCACTCAGGGTATATAAGCTTTTTCTGGCCAAACAAGTCCGTTTTAATGGGCATTTACTGTAACATTATCTCTTACCCCAATGACCCTGCAAACAACCAAGAAGCCACAAATCTGGGAAGCTAGCCACAAAAATAGTATTTTAGTTCATGAGCTTAATGGCACAGCTGATGGCCTTGATTGGTTCTGGATGGGCTCCCTCATGACCTGTGGCCAGATGCTGGATGAGGGGACTGCTCTGCTGATCATGTTGGACTCTTGCCCTTGGGAGTTGGAGGAAAGGTCTGAGACCTAGCCCCCTCATGTCTTTGAGACCCCAGCAGGCTGACTCAGCCACGTTGGCATGCTGGAGCCCAGGCACGAGAGCAGTCATCAGAAACACATTGGCCACAGCTCCATCTCCCATTTCCAGTCTCTACCTTTTCAGGTTTCTGTAGCCTCTTGCAGTGGCCACACAGAGCTCACAGACAAATGAAATGAGAAATACTCTGGAGGTAGTTATTCAGTCGGGATGGGTTACAAAGTTCCTTGGGGGCTAGTAATAAGTGCCCAAACAACATGGCACTCCCCGGGAAGCGTCAACAGAAGGCACTAAAATCTAGCTCAGTGGGCTAGCAAACGTATTGCCCACAGGCCTTCCACTTCTCAAGTCAGCATTCTGCTCAAAAGCACTCAGCTTTACTTGCTCTGGGAGCTGGGAAGTCCGTCATGCTGTCTAATGCTGAGTGCTGTTGCTGCAGCTACAACTCCCCACTCCTCTTGTGTCGTAGCTGTCTCCTGGATCAAGAAGGACCACTCTGCAGGGATCGCAGGGTGCCGAGATGAGCACCACTACTGGTGCTTCTCACTTGCTGGCAGTAAGATCCCCCTCTTGTTACTGAGATAGCTCACTGTATACCCAGGAAAATGGCAATCACTCTCAACTGTATCACACATAATACAATCAGTATCTTCCCCTACTGTCCTACCCAGAACCATCATGGTAAAGGCCTCTGGTGGGAGTTGTAGTTTTAATCATGGTTAAAAGAGCCATAGTAAATATTTCACTGTACTGCAGCTCCTACCTTATTCGGCAGGCTAATCTACATGCCTCGCCCCAGTGGAACAGCTATGAAAAGTCTATAGATAGAGGTATGGCGAAAATCTGGGTTCAACAAAGCAAACAATATACTACAATATTTATTAATCACTAGTGGATTCACACTCAGATTGCTCCAAGTCATCCCTCTCCCTGGTGCTCTTCTACGTCCACAAGGGGACAAAAGCATGGAAAATTATTAGTGAAGATGAGCCACTCCAGAGGAATAACTCCATTACAATGTATAGAGTTGATGGATATAAAGTGGGTGTTGACAAAAAAAAAAAAAAAAAAAAGAACATGCCAGGACTGCCAGAAGAAAAAACAAATCAGTCTTAGAAGAAACACAACAAGAATGCTCCTTAGAAAGGAAGATGATTCGATTTCAACTCTCTTATTTTGGATATGAAAGCTGGACATTGAATGAAAGAGAGCGAAGAGGAATTGATACATTTGAATGATGGTTCTGGAGAAGAATATTGAAACTATCATTGACTGCTTAGTCAGGATAAACTGATCTGTCTTAGATGAAGTACAGCCAGAGTGCTCCTTAGAGGCAAGAATGGCAAGACTTAGTCTCACATATACTGGGCATGTTATCAGGAGAGACCGTCGCTGAAGAAGGACATCATGTTTGGTAGAGTGGAAGGGCAGGGAAAAAGAGGAAGGCCCACAATGTGATGGGCTGACACAGTGGCTGCAACAATGGGCTGAGGCATGGGAATAATTGAAAAGACAACACAGGACCTGGCAGTTTTCCCTTCTGTTGATCAAAGGCTCACTAAAGGTCGGAACCAAGTCGGTGGCACCTAACAACAATGGCAACATCAATAACAATTGTCAGGATGTTATAGCAAATTACAAATAATAGTCCAGGTGGTTCTGATGCTACACTTTGACTTCGGTTCCCCTTGTGGTAGGCCCACTATCTTCTTAGCTATAATGGAGAGGCATTCTCTCCCTCCAGGCCTCTGAGGTCTTGACTCCCTGTACCTAGCTGGCTCCCTTCTGTAGCCTATGTCTAATCAATAGGCATAAATTTTGCCTTGTTTTGAGGTGTCTATGATAAGTTGGAAATATTCTCAAAGCCTTGCAAAAAGACTGGTCTAAGAGTATATACTCAATAGTCTAACTGTCTGACAACCTAATCTTAAGTCTAGGGCAGAAGCATGGCCACATTCACATACCTGTCCCCTAAAACAAAGCACTTCCCATATCACAGCCCTACATTCAGAATTGAAGGTAGGATGGCCATGAAGATACGCATGAGTTCCCCCTCCCTTCTCCCTAGGACACAGCATATGCACACACAAGCAGTGATGGAAGACACCAGGTAGACATAGCAGGTGACAAGAAACCTCCCAGTCACAGAAATCTTTCTCAGGCAGAGAATCTTCCTGGGGAACATGATCCAAAAAATAGATTGACTTGCCTTGAGCTAACACCAGGGAAGAGGATGCTCGGGGGAAGATGGTTCTGATGAATGCTCTGGCAAAGCTAACCTCAAAGGAAAGGCCTGGGCAGGTCATGAGCCATCAAGTGCTGGCTAGGGAGTACCAATGCTTCTGTTATTAGGTGCTGCTGAGTGGGTTACAATGCATAGTGACCCTACACACAACAGAAGGAAACATCGCCCACCCCTGTGCCCTCCTCACAATTGTTGGGTTACAGCCCATTGTTGCAGCCACTGGGTCGACCGTCAGATTGAGAGCCTTCCTGTTTGTCACCGCCTCTCCACTTTATCAAGAACGATGTCCTTCTCCATGGACCGGTCTCTCCTGATAATAGGTCCAAAGTTCATTAGTACCCATTCCAAAGAAAGCTGACCCAACAGAATGCTCAAATTATGGAACAAAACTATGTATCTCACTTGCAAGTAAAACTTTGCTGAAGATCCTCAAGCAATGGTAGCAGCAGGTCATTAAAAAAATAAGAATGATGTTTACTTGTGTTTTATTGCAAATGATAAGGAATTCAACTTCATGACTAATAACAAGGGATGGACAGTTGTCTTGAGAAGAATGGGAATCCCAACACTACATTGTGCTCATGTGGAACTTGTCCATGGATCAAGTTGCAGGTATACGAACAGAACAAGGACATACTAAATAGTTTAAAAGGAAGGAAGGGGTGTGTGTCAGGATTTCATGAACTCCCCATACTTATTCAAAGTGTATTCTGAAACAAAAAATTTAAGAAGCTATATTATATGAAGAATAATGAGATGTCAGGATCGGGGGGAAAGCTTATTAATAACTTTCAATAAGCAAAAGGCAAAACCTTGCTTTCTCAAAGGGGGGAGAACTTGAAGCACTTGCCAGTGAAGACTGCATAGGTAAGAACTCATTCTAAAGAAAACCAAAACCTTCACAACTGAAACAGAGGAGAGCATCCCGACAAACAGAGAAAAGATGGAAGTTGTCAAAGATTATATTTTGATTGGGTCCATAATCAAGTTCAGTGTCAAGAGATCAAGCAACGCATCGCATTGGATAAATCTGCTGCATAAGACATCTTAAAAAGTATTGAAAAGTAAGAATATTACTCTGAGGACTAAGGTGTGCCTGACCTAAGCCATGGTATTTCTCAATTCCCGCATATGCATGTGAAAGTTGGACATTAAAGAAGGAAGCTGAAGGGAGCATGGATGTACTTGAAGTATGCTGCCGGCAACAAACATCAAAAGTATCATGGACTTCCAAAAGAACAAACAAGTCTGTGTTTGAAGAAGTACAACCAAGGTGCTCCTTAGAGGCAAGGATGATATAACTTCATCTCACATAATTTGAGCATGTTGTCAGGAGAGACCAGTCCCTGGAGGAGGACATCCTGCTTGGTAGAGTGGAGGGGCAGCGGAAAAGAGGAAGACTCTCTAGGAGATGGACTGATGCAATGGTTCAAACAATGAGCCCGAGCACAGGAACCATTGTGAAGATGGCACAGGATGGTGCAGTGTTTCTTTCTGTTGTGAGTAGGGTCTCTATGGGACCAAAACAATTAGATGACACCTCGCAGCAATAACAACAAAGGCATTATGAAGTTAGTTTGGGAGACTTATTCATTTGACCCCAGAACAAGCCCAACTCGGAGGTAAAAGTGAGTTTCTTGGATAGAGAAGGGCTGTGAACTGACTCATCTTTTCCATGCACTTCTTGAAAGTTGCCCGTGCATTGGCCCCTGGGTGATAGTTTGAGATACAGGAGCAGGCAGAGGGCATGAATGGAATCATGAATGGGCACAATGATCCTGGAACATGAAGAGACCTGGAGAACAAATGATACGGCAACTTTCTTGGAAACAGGAGTGCCCAGCCTGAACATCTGCCCTAGGTTCCTGAGTGTGGGCGTGCTCAGGAATTCTGCCAGGTATGGTCAGATGACCAATGGTCACTGGGGGTATCCCTAGTTCTGCTAGCCTCTGGGTTTCAACAGGAAATGTCCTTGTTGTTGTTCCATCGATTCGCAGCAAGGCCAAGTTTGACAGCATCAGACTTCTGTGGTCCATAGAGTTGTCGTTGGTTAATATTTGGAAATTCATGACCAGGCCTTGTTTGCTAGTCCATTGTAGTCTGGACACTTCAATGGTGCCAGTTCAACATTACAGTAACACCCGAGACAGCTGAGAGGCAAGTGGTGCTGCTCTTAAGGTGCATTCACCATGAATGAAGCCAGACTCCTGCCTGGAAGGAGAGAACCATGCAATTGAACCACTGCTGCCTTATAATAAGGCCTTTAACTCACTCACCCTTGCTACTGTTGAGTCAATTTCAACTCAGAGTGACCCAAAAGGCAGAATAAAGCTGCCTCTATGGGATTCCGAGTCTGTGGATCTTTACAGAATCAGGCAGCCTCCTATTTCTCCAGGCCAATGCACAACCCACCATGCCACCACAGTTCTGAATATGGCCTTTAAACCCAAACCAAACTTACTGCCATTGATTTGATGCCAACTCACAGCAACTCTATAGGACAGGGTTTCCAAAAAGTTAGCTCTCTAAGGGAGTAGCAGCTGGTCATTTCTAACTGCTGCACTTAGCAGTCCAAGACATCATCACTACACCATCAAACTCTTAAGGAAGCTGAAAAAGCCCAAGACTTTATAAAATAGAGTGATTACAATTTAAATCAGGAGCAAGTCCTTGAGCTGGCGTAGGAATGGGCTTTTTGTGTCTTCCAACTGCTTCCAGAGATGTACCTTGACTCCAAGGACACCTGGAGGCATCCCACTGCATGAGAGCATGGCCTTGCCATAGCAACGACCAGCTGGCCCAAAGGCAGGGGCAGAAGCAGTGCCAGGCATTTAGTTGGCCCTGGGACATGTTGTGGACTTTATCAGTGGAAGTGAGCATGTGCTTTCTCCTTAGAGAATGAAACAAGTCCTGAGGTGATCACTGTGGCTGTCCTGTGTAATGACTGAGAATGCCATCACTGGCAGAGCCAAGACAGGTACCCCCATGACTTTTCCCCTCAACAGCAAAGCTGTCCTCGACAGGCCAGAGAGGCTCATGGGAGAAAAGGGTCAGGGAAAGACGGAAGCCAGGGAGTCTTCTCTTTCCAGCCTCTGGGGTCATGCAGTTCACCCTCCAAAGTTCAACAGAGAACATTGGATATTTATCTTCCACCTGCTTGGCATGCCTCACAGGGTATTGCCAAGCCCCTGACCCCGTTCTTCAGTCAGCTGCTCCCTAGCCGTGGTTGCATAAGCCATCCACACTGTCTGTGCAACTGATTATTTAAATCATGCTCTTGAAGGCTGTGTTCCATTCATATTCAAATTCATATTATTTGAAACGCATTTAGCCTCGAATAAATCATATGATGTATGCATAAGGAAGTGCAGTAATTATGGTGAAGGGAAATGACAGGCACCAACTTAAAAAATAAATCAGGCCCTTTCCCAGCAAATGATCAAATGATAAATTGGCCATTGATGCTTTGACTTGCCTTTCTTTCTTTTTTTTTTTTTTATCCAGGATTCCATCTGCAACACTCACCCAATGTTCAAAAGGCCCTGGTTACTCTGCACGCCATTTGGACTTGCTCAGGCAGGACCAGCCGGCTCTCGGATCGCAGCCAGAGCATGGAATCCGATATCCCTTTAATTCCCTGCCCAGTTCATTGACTTGTTCCAAGGAACAAAGAGGGGAGATGGATAGGTTTTCACGTTACTTAGCATCTGTAGCTCTCATCAGGCTGTCCTTTCTTCTTCGAGGTCCCTCGGAATCGGTTTGAATGGCCGAAGTCACAAGGAATCGCCCGCCACTGCTTTGTGCTCAATGGACAAGGGGCCAAGAGCCCAGGAAGCTGTAGGTGTCGGTTCAAATCGTTTACAATGAGCCAACAGACAGAAATGCTCTTTCTGGAGGGGTTTAAAGGTCTATTTGGAATACTTGGCTCATTGTTTCTGAACGGGATGATAAGACTTCAGGAAACTTTATCCAAGTGGTATCTGTAATACAATTAACCGAGAGACAGAAGGAGGGAGGGAGGGAAGGAAAGAGGGCGTGCCCAGGTGGCACCACCTGTCAAGGAGCTTGGCTATGAACTCAAAAGTTGGGGGTTTGAGTCTTCACAGAGAAGAGCCTGATGATGGCCATCCCCAGAGGAGCCCTGACCCCCGGGAAGCACAGTTCTCATGATGAGTCAGCATTGACTTGATGACAGTGAGTTTCGGGTTTTGGGGGGGTGGGTTGCTAAACCAGAAAGCTGGTGATTCAAGCCCACTCAAAAGCACTTCTGAGCTACCTCTGCAAATCAGCCATTAAGAACTGGCTACAGCGCAGGTCTGCTCCAGCATGAGCGGCGGAGGGCGTCACTACGGGCAGAGCTGACTCAAAGGATGAGTGTGTTCTCTCCTACCCTCTGTGTGTGACTTACACCCACCCCACTCCTTCCATCACCCACTTGTTGTGGCAGGAACACTGCGATGCAGAGGGTGGTGACCTGAACTCAGGGTGGGCACTGAGAGGGAAGCAGTCATCCCAGGCTGCACCCCTCATGCTCCTTCCCCAGAGATACAGAGGAAGGTTCTCGACCTCGTGGTGTCTGAGCCATTCTCCATGACAGGCAGAAGGCATGGATAAGACACTTCTCTCTGTCTGCAGGCAGAGAGAACTTTTCCTGAAGGTAAAAGTTCCCTCTTTTCCACATGGCTGCGGAAGCAAGCGATGTCAGCTGAGCAAAAACAGACCAACAGTAGCCCTTCTCCAGATGGTTTGCCTTCTAACACCTGCATGCTAATCCTTCAGGGGACATATTTGAACTTCAAATTCTTGCTGCATTCCAGATCTACAGAACATGAATATGCGAGCATCGGGGTCCAACCCTGACTTGGGAATACCTGCCTGGCATGGTTTGTATCCATTTCTTGTACTTTTGGATTGGCCAATGGCTTGAGGAGTGGCCAATGGGTTTCCATCCCAGCCTTTTGATTTGACTGAAATTTGCTTACCTTCTCCGAACTTCCTGTAAACCCATCTCCCCAAAGTGTGTAGAAATGGTTTTCTGCGTGTCTGTGCACTGAAAGTCAGTCACGGGAGAGATTGCCATGGCATATTCTGTGCTTCCTGGAAACAAAATTCCAGCTAAGTCCAAAGCAGTGAAAGTTCAGGGGCGAGGGAATACAAGCCATTGCTTGGGGAAGGAGCTTGCAGCATCCAAGCAAGTATTTCAATCAGTGCCTGGGAGTTTGCTGTTTCCTGTAAAACCCCAAAGGACTGTGGGTTTTGCTCACCACTCTCTTCTAGGTACCTGAGTATACCTGACCCACCTTTGCAGGTGCCCCCCAAAGATACGTGTGTTGAATCTCGAACCCCGAGTTACTTTAGCATCGGCATGGGTGATGGTACCTAAACTTTCTTTTTTCAAGCAGAGGAAGCAGGTATGTGTTGCTTCTCTATACTTTTTACTGGTAATGCTGGATGTCCTGCTTTGCTGAGTGAGAAAGAGGCCACCCAGGACCTGGCATCTCTGTCACTTTAGGAGACAGGAGGGCTCAGAGCAAGCCAAACACACCTCAGTACCAGTGACCACAAGTTAAGTTAATTTAGGAAGGGAGCCATTTCCCTTCTGAGCCCCAAAGGACACTTTTACATAAGCTGATAAATTGATCTTAAAAATCTGGTCAGTAGGATAAATGTGCAGGAGTAGCAGGAAACCCTGAAGACCATCTTTGAGACTCTGCTGGTGTCCATGGCGACCCGGTGGGCTCCCAAAAATGGCAGCTTTGGTTTCACAAAAGGTAACACTACGGGGTCCCATTCCACCTTCGTGGTTTGCTTGCTTTTTAAGAAATCATTTCATTGGTGGCTCATACAACTCTTATCACAGTTCATACATATAGGCATTGTGCTGTTGATGGGAGTGAGGTCACTGTCACAGCCATTGTGTCAGTCCGTGTCAAGGAGGCTTTCCTTCGTTCGTGCTGATCCTCTCCCAAGGATGGTGTACTTTTCTAGAAACTAATCTTTCCAGATGACTCATCCACGTTAAGTGGTCCCAAGTCTCACACCCTCACTTTTAATGAGAATTCTTGCTTGTGTCTTCCAAGACTGATAATAACCAGAGAAGCTTGAGCAAATGAAGAACATGGCATCAGAATTGGAGGAAGGCTGTGACACCACCTTGCTTGCTGGAAGGGAGAAGGACGTGAAGCACTTGCTGATGAAGATCAAGGACTGCAGCCTTCAGTTATTGGTTCCATCTCAATGTAAACAAAACTCCAATCTTCACAACTGGACCGACAGGTAACATCATGATGCTTAGAGAGAGGATTGGAGTTATCAAGGATTTCAACTTGCTTGGATCCATCACCAATGCTCATGGAAGCAGAAGTCAAAATATTGAACAACACATTGCACTGGGTAAATCTGCTGCATAAGAACTGTTTAGAGTGTTGAAAAGCAACAGTGTTCCTTTGAGGACTAAAGTGCACATGGCCCAAGCCATGGTACTTTCCATTGCCTCCTATGTATATAAAAGTTGGACACAGAATAAAAAAGATCAAAGAAGAACAGATGCATTTGAATTGTACTAGAGAAAAATATTGAAAGTGCTGCAGACTGCTAAAAGGACAAATTGATCTGTGTTGGAAGAAGTAATACCAGAGTGCTCCGTAGCATCCTTAGGAAAGGATGTCAAGACTTATCTCATGTACTTTGGACATGTTATCAGGAGATGTGTTGGTCTGGGTAGACTAGAGAAATAAATCCAGAGAGACTCATGTGTATAAAAAAGAGGTTTATACACAAGAGCAATTGAATATTGGGAAAACCCACAGCCCAGTCCATAAGTCCAATATTAGCCCATATGTCCCACCAATCTATAAAAGTCCTCTTCAGACTCACAAAATACATGCCATGATGCCGAATTCAGTAGGATCACAGGCCAGTGGATTTGGAAGTCTTGTGGATCCAGTGGCATTGTAAGCATCTCAGTCCTGGCAGGGGTCTCAACGTGGCTCCCCCAGCGCCAGAGGTAGGTTCATGTAACTTCTCCAGCTCCCAGGGCATACTGCCCTGTGTCTTGTCAGCAGAGCATCTCTCAGGGAGTGAGCAGAGAGAAAGAAGTGTCTCCCACCTCCAAGGAGGAAAATATAGGAGTTCCCAGAATTCTCAGGAGAAAGCCATGTCCACACAGAGACCTCATTGGTTATATCTTGATTGACAGGCCAGACTCCACCCCTGCACTTGTGATCCTCACAAATTGACACCAGATTATGTAACTACCACAGGAGACACCAGTCCCTGAAAAGAACACACTGCTTTCGTAAAGCAGAGAGACAGGGGCAAAGAGGAAGACCCTTAACAAGACAGACTGACTCAATGGCTGCAACCAGAGGCTCAAATATAACCAGCACTGTGAGGATAGCACAGGACTGGGCAGTGTGTCTCCTTCTGCTATAGAAGGAGTCAGCACTAACTCAACCTAGCAACAGCATCAAGACGTACTTTCTCATTGGCCTCGTGGGACATGATCTATTCAGAGCTCTTTGCCCGCACCACAGTCAGATTACAGAAATTCTCTTTTGGTCGTCCTTTATCACTAGTTAGCATCTGTGTGCAGATGGAACTTGTCAAAAGCCAGATGCTCCTAAGTCACCAAAGTGATTCCTTTACGTTCTAAAACCCTTTGAGCCACTGCACCATTTTAAAGCCTCAACAAGTCTATCAGTTGGGGGCCACCACTGGGGCAGATGGTCCAAGGATCTGTTCTGAACCACCAAGTTTTTACCCTAACCATGCCTTTTTATACAAAACATTACACAGAAATTTCAAAGTACATAAGCTCAGAGTTAAATAATATAATTTAAATAAGAAACACATTCTTTAAGTTTTTTACAACTGCAGGATGGTCCATACCTTGAGATTGATGAGTATCTGTGGACACATGTGGAGAGGAGGGCAGGAAGGAGAGAGAGAGAGAGAGAGAGAGAGAGAGAGAGAGAGAGAGAGAGAGAGAGAGAGAGAGAGAGAGAGAGAGTCATTGGAAGGAAGGGGAATCCCCTTCCATAAAATTAACTGGTAGCTTCTTTTCAGGAGTTTTGTCCCTTCTTTCTTTCTTTTTTTTCACTAGAACCCGGCAGGCTTTCTCTTTAAAAACAATCTGCCTTATGTGGTCTGCTATTGGCATTTCCTTAATGGGTTTACTAAATGATTATCAGCAATATCGATAACATGGTTAACCAGTTGTTTATCATGATGATTCTTTTTTTAAAAAACTCTCTTACTTAGGACCCATTTTTAAAATCTAAAAACAGTACCAACAATGCCACAAAAACTAAGAGAAGTATAGCAAAATGCTTGGAACACAGCCGCAAAAGGTTTAGACAACGTGTACGGACGCCAACTGACCTGTGTGAGGAGCTTGGCGCAGTGGCAACGTCGTAGCCAGTGAGGTTTATCCGAGGTACGATTATTGCTCATTGAAAATGAACGCTGCGTGATTGAAACAAGAACTGCTTTGGTTTACAAAACTCTCCTGCGTCAGGTTGGATTCCGATATTTTGTTCGAGCTCTGATGCAAAAAGCTCTCGGCGTTTTCTGTCAGAACCTGAGTATGCTGCGTCCTGATGCGGTCGAGTGCTAGGCTTCTGCGGGAGCAAGGTCTGACCTTGAAGAATTTCACTGGGAATCGCTACCCCGTCCACCTCACGGACCTCATCTTGCCCATTCAGACCCTTTGCTTCCACAATGATATTTAAAAGGAATATCCTTTGAGTTCCTCAAGGGCCTCAAGACTTCCCTGTGGACATGGTGGAAATCGAAGTGGAATTCCCTAGGCGAGGGTTAGAGGTGCGACTGCCCCTCCGGAACTGACTGAGAGGAAGGGTAGTTCAGAATAACAGTAGTTTCCCAATCGGATATTTTTCTTTCAAAAAGATTTCTACATTTTTTGGTTAACAATGTTTTTTGACTTACTCCTCTATATAAGAAAAACGTTTTATGGAACTCGTTTTTCATGAATGCAATCTAGGTGGTAAGACACTCACACACGCACGGGCGCTCACACACGTGCGGGCGCACACACACACCCACACACAAATACACACACATGCGTTGAGGTTGTTGATTTCCACCTGTGGGTGTTAATCTGATGTTCCTCTTCACAAGACTAAAGCTGGCCAGAGACTTGGTCAAACACTAAACGCTCCTGTGAAGGTATTTGTGACTTAATTAACATTCACCTTCACCGTGAGTTGACTTGAAGGAAAGGTTGCCCTCAATTACAAGAGGGGCTGCATCTGTCAGCTGAAGGCCTTCAGAAGGGAAACAGGTTTCCCAGAGAAGAGAGTTGGCCTCAAAGCCGGAACAGAAATCCTGACTGAGCTTTCAGCTGGCCTGACTAATTCCAGATCTTTCTGTTAGCTGACAACAATCACAGGGCCAATTCCTATAAAATCTCTCTCTCTCTCTCTCTCTCTCTCTCTCTCTCTCTCTCTCTCTCTCACTCTCACTCTCACTCTCTCACTCTCTCACTCTCTCACTCTCTCACTCTCTCACTCTCTCTCACTCTCTCTCACTCTCTCTCACTCTCTCTCACTCTCTCTCACTCTCTCTCACTCTCTCTCACTCTCTCTCACTCTCTCTCACTCTCTCTCACTCTCTCTCACTCTCTCTCACTCACTCTCTCTCACTCACACTCTCACTCTCACTCTCACACACACACACACACACACACACACACACACTCACTTCATTTTCTTTCTCTGTCCCCCACACTATCACTCTCTCTTTTGGGTACATATATTCAAACTCAGACCATCAAGTCAAGTCCTACCCATAGCACCTATAAGACAGAGTCAAATTAGACCTGTCGTTTTCTGAGACTGTGGCTCCTTAAGATAACAGAAAGCTGTGTCTTTCTCCCTTGGAGTGACTAGGGATTTGAACTGCTGACATGGCAGCAAGCTACCCAACCTGTTATGCACTACACCAACAGGGGAACTGGTGTGTGTATAAAGGTGTGTGTGTGATTGTAAACTAAAATGAGACATCTGTGTTTGTGATGTGTACAGAGAGATATCCCCTTTTAGTTTATTTCTATTTGACAACATGTGAACTCTTTACGACATGCACACTAAGAACAAAATTATATCACAGCAATTTTTTAAACCCTTGAAGTTCTATTTCCACTCTCCACAGACCGATGGCGGGTGATAGAAAACACATCTCAGCTCATGGAACTCCAGGAAGCAAAACCAAACAGAACAGAAAGTGCTGTGACTTGCCTGAACATTCAGCCTTGGGGGCTCAGTGGATGACAATGAGGTGAGAAACCCGGTGACACGTTGGAAAGTCAATGCCAGGGTCCAGTACTGCATTGTCACCCTTAGGTAGCACACAGGTTTCCCAAGGAGAAGTGTCAGGGCAGGTTTTTGTGTTTGGGTATTTCCCTCCACTTTAAGGATCTGGATTCTTAGCCTCTGTCACCCGCCGTGACTCTCAGAGGACCCTCCCCCGTCTGCATGCTTCTTCCACGACGCTTGAAGCGAAAGGAAACCACGTCTTCACTATGGTGCTGTAAGTCTCTGTCTCAGCGAAACATCTAAATCTTCCGCGTGACAGAAACACGGCTGCACTATAAATAAGCCAAGCTGCTCTGTCTCGACTATTCCATAATTTCTCTTTTTTTCTTCCCCCGAGGGCTGAATGCTCCTTCTACAAATAGTAGCAGAAAACCATATGAAACCCTTTGTTCCCCCCAGAGTCCCCAGACCATGCCCAGCCCACAGATAAGATGAATAATTCCATGTGCAGGTCTTCCATGACTCGCCCCTAAGTCAGTGGACTCTAGAACTCAGGAGAAGCTCATGCTCAATTGCCGACAGACCCCGTGGAAATGAAAACATCATTTTTCCTTCCGTCCATCTTGGCGAAGTCTGGGGCTGCCTCTGATAATTAATCCATGGAGAGAGATCAATATTACAACTGGTTGGAGATGAAACAACCCATGGCAAAATAAACTTTCCACAGAGGCTTCGGCAGTTTCTGCAAGCGCCCGGCATCTGCTGCAGACATTGAATCTAGATAAATGTTGCTTTCTCTCCAAAAAGCATCCCACCCAACGAGTCAATTACCCCGAACCATTTTACGTTGTATGACACTTCTGCTATCAATACGGCCTTTGTTCTCCACATGTTCAAGGCGCGGTTTGCCTTTTCCCATTAGGCAGAGCAAAGACGTCTGCGACAGGCCCACTGCAAATAGATGAGGAGAAACGGTTTCAGGTGGGGGTGATTTATGCAAGAGGAGGAAAAGGCAGGCTTTCTCCTGTGGGCCCTCTGTGGATCCAGGTGTGTTTTAGTTTGTTGGTTTTTGTTTTGTTTTACCTTCTTTGGGAAACCAACTGGAGCCGGCAGCATAAACAGATAGTGTCTTTGAGGCCTTACATTAGTGTTTCAGCATCTCAAGTTTTAAGACAAGGAGTGTTGTTCGCATGATTTTGTTCAGAAGACAGCTATAGAGTACTCAGTGCTTTGAAAGATTGTGTTTCATGGAACAATGGGCTTTGAACCATCATAGCAGGAGCCCTGGTGGCCTAGTGGTTGCCCGTTGGGCTGCTAATTGCAAAGTCAGCTGTTGGAAACCACCCTACAGCAGAAAGATGGGGCTTTTTGTTCCTACAAAGGGGTACAGTCTCAGGAGCCCACAGGGGCATTTCGACCCTATTGTCTTGGGTGCTATGTGTCGTCATTGACGTGAGGAGTGGTGCCGCACACTTGGAATTAGAATAGACCCAGGGCTGCTTGACCACACCCTGTGGACTCCGTGGGTTTCTATGAGCAAAGGCTAAAAGGAAAAGAGCCAGCAAGCCCTGAGTCTGGCACAGTCTCATTTCCTCAATCAATTCTTTCAGCAGTCACTGCACTCGAGTCTCACTGCCTTCTCTGGAGTGAGGCAGCCGGGCGCTGCCCCTGCCGCTGCATCTTGACTACTGTGCAATCCTTAGCAGGTTGCTTGCCTTCTCTGGGCTCAGCTTCCTTCGCTCTAAGAACCTTGTCTCTCTCTTCCCTGAGGTTTTCAGGAGGATGAGGGCAATATTAATTATGTGCAGGGGGGCTGGGGCCATGACCTGGGGAAATATTTGTTATTGGAACCATTAGCCCAGAGGAACAGATCACTTGCTTAGTTTCCACAGGGTGGATGTAGGCAAAGGGATGTGTTAGGCCGGGTTGACTAGAGAAACAAATCCACGGACACTCATCTCTGTATAGGAAAGGGCTTTATAAGAAAGAGCCACTGTATATTGAGAAAACATCTCAGCCCAATACAGATCAAGTCCACAAGTCTGATATTAGCCCATATATCTGATACTAGTCCATCATATATCTGATACTAGTCCATAAATTCTTCTTCATCCTCGCACAGCATATACAATGATGCTGAATGCAGGAAGATCACATGGCAGTGACTGAAAATTCTTGTGGATCCAATGGCGGTGGATACATGTCAGCTTTAGTGAGGGTCTCCACATGGCTCCTTCAGCTCTTTAATTGTGGCTCCTTGACATGAAAGTGAAACAGAGAGAGAGTGGGGCCTTCCTTCAGGGAGAAAGAGAGGAAGTTCCCAGAGTCCTCATGAGAAAGTCACGCCTACCAGGAGGCATCATGGGGCTATGACCTGATGGACAGGCTAAACTCCATCCTTTCACACTATTTATCAAGTGGACATGAAATTATGTAACGACCACAATGGATGTGTCTTTCCAAGCTGTTACTCCCTCCAGTGTTTCTAGAAGTGAAAAGAAAATGGATGAAAAACAAGGACAAGAAAATGGATGAAAAACGAGGACAAGTCAGGCTTCCCAATGGGCTCTTTGCAAATTCTAGGCATGTTTTTGTTCCTTGGATTAAATTTGCTTACAAATTGCCTGAATGGCAGATGGATCTTTGAATTCTTTTAAAATCCCTGAGAAGCTTCCAAGAGCAGAGGGAAATACAGAGAGCATGTTGCTTTAGTCTTCTTCTCTCTTCTTCTAGCTTGGTGGACAAGTTCATGGACAATTGAAGCCAAGCTTTCTAGAAAAACATGACCATGTGTTTTAATTTGGAAAATAAAGGACATGCAAAGCAAATATAAAGAACACATATTCAAAGGCCTCCTTGAAGAGACAGAAACAGCAAGTCAAATACGGGTGCCATCCATTGCTAACACCCTATGCGGGCCCTTCCTCCAGATTCCTGAGCCAACGGTGCTCAAGACTTGGTCACTGAAGCAAGATGTGGTGCCGAGAGGCACGTGGAGCCACCACCAAGAAAGTGCTGTTCTGAATGGGTAGGCTGTGGTCTTGCCTTCAAAAACAGAGGCAAAAATAGACCTGTGCCAGGATTAAGACATGGCATCAGCTGTGGGAGGAGTGTTCTGTTTTATTGCTTACATTTTACAGGAAACACGCTTGCATAAAGAATCTCTTCTTCTCTTCTGGGCGTTTCTTCAGCGTGTCATCAGTCTTTAAGACTGTCCAGAACACCCCCACCCCACCCCACCCCACATCAGCTCTCCTTCCTTCCCAGAATGTGGTCTCAGGGTTTTGAGTTCAAACTCTGAAAAAGATAGCAGCCAAAAGGAGACACAGTAATGATCCACTGAATGCTGTGGGACGTGGGGACCTCCTTTCCTGGTGGACCACATTTGAGGACAACGTTGTGCAGTCCCTGGAGAAGAACATCATGCTTGGTAGAGGGGCAACGAAGCAGAAGAAACACAGAAAGCCCTCGAGGAGATGGATGCGCACAGTGGCAGCAACAATGGGCTCAGACATAGGAACAATTTTGAGGATGGCATAGGACTGGGCTATGTTGTGATAGGGTCACTATGGGTCAGAACAAACTTGGTGGCACCTAACAACAACATTGTAAACCTCAGAGCAAAGGGGTTAGCTCATTATAACCACTGCTCGAGTCTCTGCCTTTGAATTTCTCTTCCACTCCCTCCTCCTTTAGACAGGTGACTTTCCATGGAGTTCAGGACAGATGGGAATTATTTTGGAAACCCCTCTGGGGAGATGTGAGAACGCTTTTCTGAGCAGAGGTTGGTTTTTGCTCTTGATTTACTCATCGTACACACACTGCTGAGTGCCGGGCATTCAGGGGCCCACAGCAGCCTGGCTCTAGCTGTAATCATTGATGTGACAAACTGCCATCACCAGGAGAGGCTGTCCCCCACATAGGACAGACTCCCAGCTGGTCACTCACCATGGAGTGATGCTCCTCTGGGGGTGTCTCAGCCAACCCTATCTGGGGTGAGGGCCTCCTGGTTGAAACTCTAGGGAGGAGAACTCCGATGAAGCGGGGTTTACTGCCAAAGGAAATGTCCTTGCTGGGTGGGTGCCCCATACGTCCTACTCTGCCTTCTGGAGATTTCAACTGCCTGATGTGATCACACTCCCGGGCACCCAGAGGGACAGCTGAAGCCAAGGCAGATCACCATGACGTGGGCAAGAGCGCTCAGGGAAGGTGCTCGGTCAGAAATCCTTAGTTGCTGACAAAGATTCTCAGTGTCCCTCTAGGAGTCTCCGGGCAAGGACACAACCCTGGGCAGCTTGCCCACACCCTCACCTCCATCACATGAGACTCAAATTGTAGGAGCAAAAGGCCCTCCGAAAGAGCAAGGTCTGACCAACCATCTCCTGGTCCCGTCCACGGCTCTTAACACACTTCCCAAGCTGCCCCCAGAGTTTTCAAGGAAGGCGACTCTGACCTCCGACACACCCCACTTCCTCTGTGCCTTGCTGCCAATGCTGACCCGGGCAGCCTTGGTCCGAAGGACTGGTGTCAAAAATGGGCGGACTCTGGTGTTGATTGATGTCTGCTGCTCAGAAGCTGCCTCAATTACCTCCCTCCAAAGGCTGTTATTCTTCAGCTACAAGTGGTAGTCATGTCTGAGTGGCCCGATTTGTGAAGCTCTGGCCTGCCTTGTCCACTTAAAAGATCATTAATCATCCCCCCAGTTTATAAATCAAGGAGGCCAACTCACTGCACGCAATGCTGAGGTCGAAGCGCCCAGAGTACTTAGCCAATTCCCAGCCCCGGTCCAGCGTCCCTCCAGCCGCCAGCCCATCCATCATCCTCCACCCACCGAGGCTAAGTGACAGGAACAGAAGAATGCCTGCGAGTCAAACAATATGATCCGTTAAAAGTCTGGGACGGGGAGCTCTTTAAAATTTCCAAGCAGTTCCTTAGCCTTTTGTGTTAACAAAACCTATTCATTTCAGGATTTGGCAGTTCAAATTATTTCAGACAAGACCCCGAGACAAATGGCTAGATGATAGAGTCACACAGGCACAAGTGTCAGCAGTGGGGGAAATAGATGTTGCGGCTGCCAGGGGACCCGGGGTGAATCTGGGGCAGGTTGCCCTGCGGGGAAGAAGTGGGAGGCTGGGAGTCCTAGGTCGGCTTCCCAAGGCAGTGGCGCCCCAGAGCGACTGCCCACCTGTCCAGAATCCCTAGAAATGGAGCAGGGCTTCTTTCTAAACAAGCAAGCTTGCCACCAGACTGTAAGGCCTCCGTGAAAGCACACTGGTGGCAGAGTGGTTAGAACTCGGGCTGCTACCTATGGGGTCAGCCATTCAAAAACACCAGCCAAGACTTTCTACTCCATTAAGAGTCACAGTCTCAGAAATCCACCAGGACAGTTCTAGCCCATCCTACACAGTCAGAGTGAATTGAAGTAGATCTGATTAGATGGCACTAAGTTTTGAGTTGGATGCCTAGGTGAACTATAAAGGTATTTGGGGCCCATATTTCTTTTACATAGTTACCGTGATAGGAAAATATGAAGAAGATGCTCAGAAACATTTCTTTCTATTATGCTTGTGTTGTTGTTGCTATATCATCTGATAATTTGCTTTGAGGAGCCCTGCTTGGATCATGGGTTACATGTTGGGCACTAATTGCAAGGCCAACGATTTGAAACTCCCAACAGCGTTGCTGGAGGCAGAGGAGGCTTCTTACTCCCATAAAGAATCTCAATCTTAGAAATCGGCCCTGCCCGTGGGGTCACTCTAAGCTGGAATCAACTCCAAGGCAGTGAGTTTGAAGTTTGTTTTATTTGTTGCAAACAGTGTTCCTTGCATTGCTGCAAAGAGAGAACACTCGTTGTTCACTATCGGGAAGGAAAAGGGAAAGACAGGTGCAAGTGAAAGGGACGTTTCTGCCACCTTCTTACTCAGGGGTGTGTGACCTTCAAAGACTGGGAAGTGGTGTTTGAAGCAGCGCTGTGGCCAGTAATGCTGTCCCCTTGCACATCAATGACGAGCTCAGGGAAGACAGTCATCTCTTTGGATGGTCATTGGAGAGAAAAGGTAGGGATGGGGAGGGGGGTGCATGGAGAAAGGAAGGGAAGGTCATTTGCAGGACCGTTGGATTTGGAAACTAATGAAATTGGAATTGTACAAAGCAGGTGGAGAGTCCGATAAAAGCCGGCTCCAGGGAACAGCTCACCCTGATGCTAATTTCCGTTGGCTTCCCCATTAATCATGCATAAAGATCCCAGGTCACAGGTCAGCCACAGGGAGTATTAAGCAATTTACACTGATGGGAAACAGCTCAGAAGCTGGACAATGGACCATCAGGGAAGTGTTGCCTTTGTACTCAGTGAATGTTACCCACCACCAGTACACACAGTTTTATAAGCGCATGTCTTCCTTAAAGAAGGCGGGAAAGGGCACTGAAAGCCTACAGAGAGAGGAAAAGATGACTTTGAGTTTGAGCATGTTGGCTAACTTTTATTAATTTTTTCAAAACCACTTTATTTGGAGCTAATACAGGTATTTGTCCCAAAGAAGATCCTGAGACATGTAGAACAGAAAATGCCAGGAGCATGCCATTGATGCTAAGAGCCATCAGTTCACCTTCAACTCAGAGCATCCCCATGGACAACAAAACCAAGCACTGACCAGTCCTGTGCCGCTTTCACAACCATTCCCATAGGGGAACCCAATATTGCATCCATTCTGCCAGTCTTTCTCATTGAAGGTGTTCCTTATTTTTGCTGACCCCCTACGCTACCAAGCATGATGTTCTTCTCCAAAAACCTCATGTCCAACATATGCAAGATGCAGTCTTACCACCCTCCCTTCCAGGAGCATTCTGGTTGTACTTCTTCCAAGACAGGCTTGTCTGTTCTTCTGGAATTTCATACTGATTTCAATAGTTTTCAACAACATAATCCAAATGCATCCATTCTTCTTTTACCTTCCTTATACAATGATCGACTTTCACATGCACATGGGATCATTGAAAAGACCATGACTTAGGTCAGGCGTAACTTACTTTTCAGAGAGATACCTTTTCTCCTTAATAATTTAAAGAGGTCTGGTGCAGTAGATTTTCCTAGCACAATACATCAGAAATAAGAGGGGGTACATCCACGCCCCCCTAAAAACACCCATAATTTTTTCAAAGTTGTGTATTTAATATTTTTTTTACAGAACAACCTTATCATCTTCAAAGTATGTTAAATTACATTTAATATATTTGTCAAATCTCTGATTCCATTCTTGGAAACATTTTTCAAACTAATCAATTTGAATGACACACAGCACCTTCCTCATTTTTCTTCACCTCTTTTATGTCTTCAAATCTCTGTCCTTTCATGTCCATCCTTATGCATTTCTGGAAACAAAGAGAAGTTGTGCAGAGTGAGGTCAGCTTAGGGAAGTGTGGGGGGAAGAGAGGCATGCTGATTTTTGCCCAAAACTGGCACACTGAGATGGCTGTGTGAGCAGGTGCATTGACGTGATGACAAAACCAGTTCCCCGTCTGCCACAAATCAGCCCTTTTATGTTGCACACTGCTATGCAATCTTTTCAGAACCTCTAAATAGAAAGCTTGATTAAGTTTGACCTGGTGGAACAAACTCTAAATGCACTATCTCCCTCACATCAAAAACAACAACATCATCTTGATCTTTGATTTTACTTGAAGAGCATTTTGCTTTCAGGGTTATAAAAGTAGCATCCCCAGTAATGACCTTGGGGTGGGGTGGGTGGGGAAGTCTGGGTTGCTTCGGAGCTGTTCTTTCCAAGCACAAAATTTTTCCACTGCCTGATCTTTTTCCTGATCAATCAGAACCTGGGGCATAAATTTTACAGCAACCATTCCTACTCCCAAATTTTCATTAAAATTCGCTAAATCAAACTCCAAGATAGTCCATCTCTTCAATGGTCTGTCCTCGGTCTTTAAGAACAAGCACACAACTTTTGTCTACACTTTCACCCATTCAGGGAGTTGATGGACATCCAGAATGAGGTTTGTCATCAATCAATATTTCAACTTTTTTTGAAATGAGAAAATCACTCGTGCACATAGCGCTGTCCTTCTAAGCTGTGTTCAGCATCATAACAGATTCTTTGGCATTTTTCCTGAGCAAGAAACAAAATTTCACAGCCACACATTGGTCTCTTAAATTGGCCATCACAAAAAATGGAGTTTGAGCAAAACTGCTTTTAGGAAAAAATCCACTGTGACCAAAGAGAACCTTCCAATGTGATGCCACTAGATACACTAACTCTGAGAAAGTTGCTTGATGCTCACTGAGTGTGAAAAAAAATCTGTACTATGAAAGCTCTGCTCAGCGGAACATTTAACCAATGTGTGTGTGTGTGTATGTGCGCGCGCGCACGCGTGCACACGTGGGGATTACCCCCTCATACATATCAAGAATAGAACCTCTGCTTCCAAACATTGTGGTTCTCTCCTTTTTTCTCTTGAGCTAAAAGTGAATCTAGTAAAGTATCATTACTTATTAATTTTTCAGGGATATTCTATCTTCCTGGACCACCATTTCTCTGTTAGTTTGTCCTACTGAGGCGGCTTGTGGGCTGCTGTGATTCTGGGAGCTAAGTCACTTGTACTTCACATGCCAGCCAGGGTCACCCAAAGGGAACAGGTTTCAGCAGAAATTCCAGACTAAGAACAGAAAACTAACATCGAATGGGCTCCCCAATTTGAAAGATGTGGATAATGAAAATATTATACTTAACTTGGAAACATTGTCAAACTAGCTGAAGGCCGAGTGAATATAAACAGAAAATTGTTGAAGTATTGCCAGAGGATGGGCCTCTCAGGTCTGAGGGCATTGGAAATGTGAATGAACAGGAGGGGCTTTCTCAGAATGGAGGTGACCATGGTGATGAGATAAGTAAAGTATGTGGGAGGGAAGCCTTCAGGATCTTCATTTCCTGATGGAACATGTATGAAAAAAGAACTGCAAAATTCTACAGATTACAACGTGGAATGTGTGAAGTGTGAATCTGGGGAAATTGGCAGTTGTCAAAAATGAAATGGAACACATAAAGATCGATATCTGAGGCATTAGTGAGTTGAAATGAACTGGCATTGGCTATTTTGAATTAGAAAACCATTATTTATTATACCAGGAATAGCACAATCAAAGGGAATGATGTTGCATTCATTGTCAAAAAGAATATTCTAATACCAATTTTGAATACATTGCTGTATGTGATAGGACTATATATGCATTCACCTTCAAGGAAATCTAATCAAAACAAATATTATTCAAATTTACACATCAACCACTAAAGCGAGTGAGGAAGACAGTAAAGAATTCTACCAACACCTCCATTCTCAAATTGATCAAGCATTCAATCAAGATGTATGGATAATTATCAAAGATGGTAATGCAAACGTTGGAAACAAAGAGGAGGAAATAATGGTTGGAAATTATGGTCTTGGAGATCACATGATAGAATTTTGTAAAACCAATAACTTTTCCATAGCAAATATCTTTTCAAACAACCCCAATGGTGACTATACACATGAATTAGCCTGGACGGAATACACAAAAATCAAATTGCCTACATGTGTGGGAAGAGACACTGGAGAAGTTCAATATCAGCAGTTAAACCTAGTCCAGGAGCTGGTGGAAGAGACCGTCAATTGCTCTTATGGAAGTTCAAGTAATGCTGAAAATAATGAAAACAAGTTTAAGAGAACAAAATATGACCTTGAGTCTATCCCACCTGAATTGTGAGAACATCCCAAAAACAGATTTGACCCATTGCTATAGGAACCCTGTGATTAAGAGCAAGTTACGGAGTCTTTCTGACATCCACTTTGGTCTTTTCTTTCTTTCCTGACTTTTTAATGATGCTTTGCTTTCTTCGTGAATGCTTTTCCTGATGTCCTACACAGATCATCAGGTCTCTGCCAGGGAAGCTGGAGAAGACAAAGTCAAATACTATCATGAAATTCACACAGATGTGGCTAGAAAACCAAAATGAATGTTCCAACTATCGAACAATATAATGGATACCACCTGCAAGTAAAATTTAGCTGAAGAATGCCCAACTATGGCTGCAGCAGTACGCTGACAGGGAGTTGCCAGAGGTTCCGGCCAGACTCAGAAGAGGACCTTGAACAAGGGATCTCCCTGATGTCAGATGGATCTTGGATCCAAGCAGCGTATCCCCAAGAGAGATAATGGACTGTGTGGGTCATCACAAACTATGGATCACTTTGAGAAGAATGGGAATCCCAGAACACTTCTTTGTCCTCTTGCAGAACTTGTGTATGAATCAAAAGGCAGTTGTGAAAACAAAACAAGGGAATGCTGCATAGTTTAAATAATATTAATCGGCTATAACTCAGATCAGCTAAGCTCGGGTCCCATAGTCCCTTCTCTGCCACCTCATTCTAGCCCTTGTCGCCATTCATCAACCTTATTGCTACAGCCTCCCCTCGACATCCCTCTTCAAATCACCCAAGCGAAGCTCTTAAACACATAAGTCTTAGAGTGAACATGCCTGGATTTGATGTAAAGCTGGAAACAGGTAACCTTCAAAGTACAAATATTTAGAAGATGAGGACCCCCCATCAAGGCTTAGGAAAATAATGATGTGGTGAGTTTACACAGCTGCTCTGAATGTTTTACCTAGCAGTGTTTGTTGTGGAAACTGCCATACAGGACGTCCAGTCTCATAAGCTCTCACCCAACAATGAAGTCTATAATTTATCCAACAGCCCCATGGGTTAGCAGTAATGGTCTTTAATTGTATGGATCAAGCAAAGCAAAACAAAACCAATAAAGCCCTGAAGCTTTACCTAGAACCTTGATTCGCTAACTATGGAAACACCCCCCCCCCCACACACACACACACAAAGTAGAAGTAGAGTCATTGGAGAACTTGTTAGAAATTCAGATTTGTGTCCAACCTATTGACTCTGAACCTGGAGAGGGGCCCAGGCATCAGGCCTTATTTAATCCCCCAGGTGCTTCTGAGACTCACATTAGACACTATTTGCAGAGAGCACATTCCAGGCACTTCTCATGCCAAATCTCAGCTTTTTTTCCCCACACAAACTTACACATGGGCACCCAAACCAACACACACACATTTGCGTGTACACTTATATCCACATGCTCAAAGGAAATGCAATAACTTTAATAACAACAAAGGTTTATATTAACTGCTCTCTTACGTTTTCATCCTTGCTAGCATGAAATGCTTCCTATTATTTTATGTTATTAGTTGGCATTGACCAAGGGAAAGCAATGAGACATACAGCATAAATTATGAAATAAATAATGCTGGTGTCATTGCTAGGTGCCCCCTAGTCAGTTCCAACATATTGAGATCTTTCATAAAACAGAATGAAACAATCCCAATCTTGCGTCTTCTCATAATCTTTGCCATCTTTGAGACCATGAACACAATGATTGTGTCGACCTATCTTGCTGAAAATCTTCCTCTTTCCTGCCGACCTTCTTAGTGTCGTGGTGCCCATCTCCAGAGACTGATGCCCTCCTGATAACTTGTGCAAGGGATGTAAGATGAAATCTCACAAGTCTGACATCTAAAGAACATTTTAGCTCTACTTCTTCCAAGGCAGATTTGTTTGTTTTTCTGGCAATCCAGGGTATAGTCAACATTGCGTATCAACACTACAATTCAAAAGCATCCAGCTTTCTCCTGTCTTCCTTATTCATTATATATCCTGTACTCGTACATGACTGCAAGTACCATGACTTAGGGAAGGTGCACCTTAGTCCTCAGAGTTATCTTTATCTTTATCCTTGGTGCTTTAAAAAGGTCTTTTGTACCAGATTTGCCCCAGTGCAACATTCCATTTGGTGTCCTGACTGCAGTTTTCATGGATGTTGATTATGGGTCCAAGTAAAACGAAATTCTTGACAAGTTCCTTATTTGATCCTATTTATCATGCTATGTCGATTGGTCTAGTTGTGAGAATTTTTTGGTACATTTTGATACAATAGAAACTGATGGCTGTGAACTTTGATCTTCATCAATAAGCACTTAAAGCCCTCCTCACCAAACTTGATTGAGTCCTCTGAATAGCATCGGTTAAAAGCCTTTCTCCAATCTGGATTCTGGGTTCTTCTCTGTATTATCTAGCTTCTCAGATTATTTTCTCAGATTAGGTGAGTACTGTGGAAACATACGACTCTCATGCACACCGTTCCTGATAGTAAACCTGATGGTATTCCTGATTCCTTTCGAATGACTGCCTTATAGCCTATGTATAGATTCCCTGTGAGCACGATGGATGGATCTTGGCTGAAAGCAGAGAATACTAGAAAGATGTTCACTTATGTTTCATCGACTATGCAAATGCATGTGACTGTTGGAATCACAGTAGGCTGTGGATCACCTTCAGAAGAAGGACAAATCCAGAACACTTCATTGTGCTTATTTGGAACTTGCACATGGATCAAAAGGCAGTTGTGTGAACAGAACGAGGGAATGATGCATGGTTTAAAAATCAGGAAAGGTGTCAGGCTTGTATCCTCTCATCATACCTGTTCAATTTATATGCTGGACAAATCATCAGAGAAGCTGCATTATATGAAGAAGAGTGTGACATCGGGATTGGAGGAAAGCTTAATAACAACCTGCACTATGCAGGTAACACAATCTTGCTTGCTGAAAAAGAGAACTTGAAGCATTTGCTGATGGTAGCCTTCAGTACTGATTACAACCCAATGTAAGAAAGACCAAAATCCTCACAACTGGACCAATAGGTAACATCACGATCAGTGGAGATAAGGTTGGAATTGTCAAGGATTTTTGTCTTACTTGGATCCACAATCAATGTTCATGGAAGCAGCAGTCAAGAAATCAAAAGACATATTGCATTAGGTGAATCTGCTGCACAAGACATCTGTAGAGTATTGAAGAACAGGAATGTTACTTACAGGACTAAGGTGGGCCTGACCTGAGTCATGGTATTCTCCACTGCATCATATGCTTATGAAAGTTGGACACTGAATAAGGAAGATCGTAGAAGAATCAATGCATTCAAATTGCGGTGCTGGAGAAGAATATCGAAAGTACCATGAACTGCTAAGTGAATAAATCTATCTGTGTTAGAAGAAGTAGGGTCAGCGTACTCAGTACCAGCAAAGATGGCAAGACTTCATCTTACATGCTTTGGGCATATTGTCAGGAGAGACCAGTCCCTGAAGGGCATCCTGTTTGGTAAAGTGGAGGGGCAGTGAAAAAGAGGAAGGCCCTTGACAAGATGGATTGACACCGTGGCTGCATCAATGGTCCCAGGTGTAGGAACCATTGTAAGGTGGTGCAGGCCTGTGCAGTGTTTCATTCTGTTGTGCACAGAGCCACTATAGGGTGGAGCCTCATTGAGGACACCTAACAACAATGTGAGTACAAGTAATTGTCCTGGAATTCCCATTCTTTGAGGATTTAAATTATGATTTCCTGTGATCTACATAGTAAAATATTTTACAGAGTCAATGATGCTGGCATCCTATTAGCACTGCTAGTCTACCTTTCTTCTGAATCTAGCTTAAATTTCAGTCATTTCATTGCCAATGTCCTGCTGCACCCATTCTTAAATTATCTCAGAAATAGTTTATTGTGCACGGTATTAAAGACATTGTTTAATTATAATAATAAAATTATTTTATAGATATTCAGCTCTAGTAGTAAGAAGTGAGTTTCAGTATGTTTATTTGTACACTGAATGTAGAAAATGGTTTTCTTTTAGACTTTTACAGAATGAAATAGTAGGTGTTTAATCAAACCATCAATTTGTTAATTAATCAGGGGGGAAAGTCTTTACTTGGAAGACGTTTCAGTGTGTGTTCAATGATGAATGGAATCATGATGGAGCAGTCTGTTCTGTAAGACTCAGATAGCATCAAGCTGCCCCACTTGCTAATTGAAAGCATGCTGCTTGTCCCTCTTCCTTCAGTGTTCACACACACACACACACACACACACACACACACACACACACTAAGAGCAACTGGCACCAAGTAAATCCTTACTCATTGTGACTTGTGGCATATGAGAAGGAGTAAGGCACACAAACTGACACTCACGTACATTTGCATGTACACCTATACGCACAAGCCCAAAGCAAATGCGATCACTTCAAGTACACAGTCTCCTTACCGAGGGAAACAAAGTCAAACGACAAGGCGAAAACAGGAAAATACATTCATTGATGACACATGCCGCAAAAAAGGATCTCTTACAAATTAAACGGAATGAGGGCCCTTTTGCAAAAGGGTCCCGATGGCGCTGTGCTTATGTGCTTGGCACCAGCCAGAAGTTGGCAGTTTGAACTTGCTCAGCTTCTCTGCAGAAGGAGAGACCTGGTGTTCTGTCGCAGTGGGGCAGTTCTAGTCTTCCCCTTAGGGTCCCCGTGAGTTGCAATGGACACGATGACGGTGAGTTCGGCTTTGGGTGAGGTGACTTAAAATGAAAGAAATGCATTCTTTCACAGCTACAAAGACACAAAGTCCAAAGTTAAGAGGGCAGAAGAGCCCTACTGTCAACGAACATTTTAGAAGAAACTTATGGCCTACCTCTGCCAACTTCTGGTGGCAGTTAGTCTCCTGGGACTTGTAGCTATATCACATCAATCTGTCTTCACAGGGTTGCTTCTGCTGTGCATGTCTTCTTCTTGTCGATCTGACTCAAATCTCTGTCTGTCTTTCTCTTAGAATACTAGCTAGTGGAGTTAAGAACCATTTGGATTGCCCAGAATCATCTGATTTCAGATTGTTTTTACTTAATCTTGCTTACAAAGATTCATGTTCTAATATGATAGTACTCACAGACACCAGAAACTCAGGGCCGATAATTGGGGTTGCCCTATATTCAGTCTAGCACAGATGGATAGTGGATTGCTAGAGACACAGATGATATAGAACTGTATTTCTACATATACATAGAAAATATGTGGGTGTACACTAAGGAGGAGCCCTGTTGGTGCCATGGTTACAGTGTTGGGCCACTACCTGAAAGGTCAACAATTTAAGCATACCAGCTACTCCACAGAAGAAAGATGAGGTAATTGCTTCCATAAAGATTTACGGCCTTGGAAACTCTAAGGGGACATTCGACTCTCTCCCATAGGGTGGCTCTGAGTCAGGAGTGAGTCAATGGGGGTGGGTATTTTATTTTTTATATGAGCAAAGTGTTAATAGTTGTCACTTCTGGGATGGGAACGCTAACAAGGCAAACAGGGTAGGTATGTTCCTTGGTATGTCCTTTTGTCGTGTCTGAGTGTGTCTCCAGTGAGTGAGTATTTTCTTGGAGTTCAGAGGAGGAAGAACTGGTAGAACAGATGTAAAAGTAGCATCACTATCCCCAGCTGTCCTCCAATACCAGCACAGGAAGTTGTTCCTGCTGAGGAGCATTGTACGGCTGACGGTCCTCGGGGGGTCAGGTAGCCTCTGAACCTGGAGCTCTTCTCCTAGACTTCCTCCCAGAAACCTCCGCTGTCCTCTCATTCAGGCTGCAGAGTTTCACCAAGTAGTGGTGGCGTCTGATCAACTTTTCAGCTCCAGGCACTTTGGTCATGTAACAAGTGTGGGAAATGATTTCTAAATGCAGCAAAATTATTAAAGCTCAATTATTCATGGTGGCACTGATTATTTCTCCACCCTTGCCTCCCATGTGTCAAATCTGGGCTCGGTTTCCAGATGAAATACAGGACTTAGTCCACAGACAGCCCTAGGGGTGCCAATTAATAATTAAAGACCAGTTGATGATAATTACATGATAACTTTATTGACCACACTCAGACTGAAGGTGTGATGTGCTTGCAGTCTGTGGAGGCAGATGAGCATGAGAGCACCATTCAACTTTTCCCAAAGCGAGCCACCATTTCTAAACCATCCCTGCCAGCTGTTCATCCATCGTCACCACCAGTGCCATTGTTTTAAGCTAGTTTCTGTGTCACAAAAGAATTTGGGTCCGTTTCGCTGCTCCTTCTCCTCCTTTTGTGACCGCTCAGACTAACAGTCAGTGTGTAGGTCTGCTGAGTAACAGGTCTGGTGCGTTGTTCAGGGCTATGACCCCTCTCCCCCATCCCTTTCCCTCTCTGCCTCTCGTTTTTGTTTTCCTTTCATATATATGTGTGTATTCCCCTTTGGGAAAGATAACACACACAACTGAAAATAGGTCCTGTGCAGTTATGCAGCCTATCCCATAAAAACAGTGACAGTATCTCATTAAGCCCCTCATGTAGGTGATTATTTTTCATTCTTTTTCTTGTTTTTTTTCCTTCCCCATGCACACTCCCTCCATCTCCTCCTGTACCTTCATTGCCCCTTCCTCCTGACACTGGCAAGTCTTGTCCTTTGGTGTGAAAAATCTTCATTTTCATCTTTATAATAACGGGGTCAAAAAGATTTACCTTCATGAGATTAACTAACTTTGCTGAGAAGAATGTCCCCCAACATTTGTCCATGTCATGAGATGTTTGACAGACTCATCATTATTTTTCAAGGATGTTGAATAATCCGTTGCGTGTGTGTCCTAGAGTGTGTCACTCTGTCCCTCTACAGGTGTTTTTACTTTAATTGTTCTCATCGTTTTGCTATATTCTAGAAAGTGCCTCAATAAACACGGTGAGCATGTATCTGTTTAGCTTTTGATCTTTATTTCTTTAGAGTACATACCAAGAAGAGAGACTGTATGACAATAAGGTATTTGTATTTAAAATACAAATACCGTACAGTTTTACATAGAGCTTGAACAATTTTGAAATTCTACCAGAAATATATGAGCATTCTAATCTCTCCACATCCTCTCCAGTATTTATTTTCTGTTTTAGTTTTGTTTTACTAAGAGTGTTGGTGTGAAGTGATATCTCATTGTTGTTTAGGTTTGTATTTCTTATATAGCTAATGAATGAAACATTTCTTCACATGTTTGTTGGCTGCCTACATGTCAGCTTTAGTAAATTGTCTATTCATGTCTGGTCCTCAGTTGTTTATTGTGTTATTTGTATTTTTCTTACTAAAATGGTGTAGTATTGTACAGATTTTTGAAATTAGCCATTTGTCTGATATATCATCGGCAATTCTATTTTCGTAATCTCTTTTTACTCTTTTGAAGAAGTCTTTGGATTTACATAAATGTCATATTTTGTCTTTGGTACTTTAGGTAATTTTCATTATGTTCAGTAGTACATTTATGCCTTTTAATAAGGTCCTTAAATTGTCTTTTTCACTGATGGTCCCTAAGATCCCTACTTTGGACATATTGTCAGAAGAAACCAGTCTCTGGAGAAGGACCTCATGCTTGGAAAAGGAGATGGACAGCAAATCAGAGGAAGGCCATCAGGAGATGGATTGACACTGTGGCTGCAACGAGGGGATCAAGCACAGGAACAATTGTAAGGATGGCACAGGACCTGGCAGTGTCTTTTACTGTTGTGCATAGGGGTAGCAATGGGTCGGCACCAACTCAGTGGTACCTAACAACAACATGTTTCTAGGGTTTATAATTAGGCCTTCAATCCATCTTGAGTTGTTTTTGTACCCAGTGTGAAGTGTGGGACCCGTTTCATGATTTTGCAGTGAAAATTTCAGCATTATTTCTTGAAAAGGCTATCACTCACTGAATGTATTTATAGTCTTTTATCAAAGATCAGATGTCTTTAGATGCTTGGTTGTATTTCTGGGTGCTCAGTTCTAATCCATGAATCTACATACCTACCGTTGAACCATTCTCAAGTGGTTTTGATCACTATGGCTATATAATTGAGTTTGAAATCTGGGAGTAAAAGTCCTGCTACTTTTTTTTGTTTCTTAAACGTATTTCGTTTATCCTGGATTGCTTTCAGTTCCATGTAAAGTTAGTTAGTGACTAGTTTTTTCCTTTCTTTGAAAAATTGTGCTGCGTTTGGGTTGGGATTGCATTGCGTTTGTAGAGTGCTTTAAATGATCTTGGCGTTCTCATTATACGTAGTCACCCTATCCTGGGGTATGAAAGACTCTTCCTTTTGTTCATGTCCCTCTTATTTTCATGCAGATGTGTTTTGGAGTATAATCTTCTCATTCTTTGGTAAGATGTAGTCCTGAGTACTTTATGTTTGAGGTAGTTATTGTTAATAGTATTTTCATTTTCTTTTTGACATCATCTTCTTTAATATACAAGAATCCAACTGATTTCTGTTTGCTGGTCTTATTACCTGTTAGGTTGCCATTTTTCCCTATTATTTCCAGCAATATTTTAATTGAATCATTGCAGTGTTCTAGATAGGATTACATCATCTACAAATAAGGAGAGGTTTTTCCCTCTGCGCCAATGTGGATGGCTCTAATATCTTTTCAATGTCTTAAAGCTCTGGCTTAGTTTTCCAGGACTCATTAAATATGAGTGGAGACAGAAGGCAACGGATCTGGTTCCCATTCAAAGGGGGGTGTCTTTGATATCCCTCCGCTTACTGCGAGGCCGTCTGTGGTTTCAAGCATATGGCCTCTGTTGGGGAATTCCCTTCTACTCCTATTTTATTAAGTGTTTTTTTTAATCAAGAATGGATGTTGAGTTGCATTCATTGCTTTCTCTAAATTGATTGATATAATCATATGGATCTTTTTCTTTGCTTTGTTTGATTGGTTGGTTATATGGTGGATTACATTATTTTTTCTAATATTAAACCAGCCTTGCATTCCAAGTATCATGATGTTTTGTTGAATTTTATTGTCTAGAATTTTGTTGAAAATGTCGATCTCTATATATTCATAAGAGATATTACTCTATAATTTTCAATCTGATTATATCTTTGCTTGTCTTAGGTATCAAGACTATACTTGCTTCATAAAATGAGTCTAATAGTATGTTATCCTTTTCTATATTCTAAAATAATTCATGTAAGATTGGTACTAACTCGTCTCTAAATGCATAGTAGAATTCCCTAGTAAAGCCATCTGGTCCTAGATTTTTTACCATTCACACTTTCAACTAGGGTATTGATTATTTTAAAAGTCCAGGATCTGAGGATTACCTTGGAAGATCTTCACATACTTTACAAGTTAGTGACTTTTTCTTTTTCTCTAGCTTCAGACTGTTCTGTTTCAAGTATCCTTTAAGTAATTGCTAAATATAGAAAATAAGTTTTTGAGCATCATTTCTAGTAGCAAAGGAAATAAAAGAACATTTGCATTTGAGTGGCTTAGAAAGGTCTTAACCTAGAAAGCAATGAAGATTAGTCAGAAAATCTGGATAAGCCACTGGGATGAGTTGCCTCGATCGTTAAGTAATTAGAGGAGTTGCTGAGCTCTCCTTCCTGAGGGGTCACACATTTTTAAACATCTTGTTAACTTCACAGGAGCACTTGTGTGACTAAGTGGTTATTGGAGAAAGGAAACAAAGATGAAACACAAATCAAAAGAGTGAGTTTAGAAGTTGAACAAACTGCTTTGTGAGAAATTAATAGTAAGTTGAGGAGCCTTGGAAGCATGGTGGTTATACATTGGGATGATAATGATAAACCATGGATACATGATGGTGCAATGAATAAGTATCTGCCTGCTAACTAAAGGTGGACAGTTCAAACACACTAGCAGGTCTGTAGAAGAAAGACCTGGCTATGTTCTAGGAAATTCTATGAGACAGTTCTACTTTGTCCTATATGATTGCTAGAGAGCAGACTGGAGTAGACAATATGTAACAACAATAACAATAAATCATTTTTACAGTCTGTTTTTTTAATTGCTGATTCAGAATTATCATGCAAAGTTATTTGCTCCATATCAATAATATCTAGGTGACCTACACACATTCTTTTATAATTCAGATGACTCTCAGGTTGTCTACACTCTAATGTACAACCACTTTGTAAACCTTAGTCTCTTTTTTTAAATCATTTTATTGGGGGCTCATACAACTCTTTTCACAAGCCATCCATGCATCCATTGTGTCAAGCACTTTTGTACATTTGTTGCCCTTATCATTCTCAAAATATTTGTTTTCTACTTGAGCCCTTGGTATCAGCTCCTTATTTTCCCCCTCCCGCCCCACTACCTCTTCCCTAATGAACCCTTGATAATTTAGAAATCATTATCATTTTGTCATGTCTTACACTGTCTAATATCTCCCTTCACCCACTTTCCTGTTGTCCATCACCCAGGGAGGAGGTTATATGTAGTTCCTTGTAATCAGTTCCCACTTTCCATCCCACTCTCCCTCCACCCTCCCGGTATTGCCACCCGCACCACTGGTCCTGAGGGATCATCGGTCCTATATGCTCTTGTCCAGCAGAATATCCAGGCCCCTCATTGGCTACTACTTCTAACCCACAGAACTCTGTCCGAAGAAATTTTAGGACAATAAGATGATGGTGACTGTGGAATGGTTTAGTTGCTTCTCTGTGTGAGGGATAACCTGAAGTTTAAAAGATAAACCCAGGGCATAAGAATTCAGCGGAAGGAACAGATAAGGAACCAATTATTTCTATGAGTGCCCTAAAATAAAGTTTTAGTTTCTGTAATGAAATAGCTGGGCCTTTTGAAAACCCATCTCAAACTTTAATTCCACAAGTGGAAGAATCACAACACACACATAATGTACAATTTTACCGGTCTTATAGTAAGGTCACTGACTAGGAAGGGCCTGAATTCTAAAACTTGGAAGGGAAATACTTGGAAAGTTAGAATGATGCTGAGCATCTCAAACACTCAAGTACTGTAAAACTTCATTGCCATTAGAAGGAGCCCTCCTCCCTCCCTCTAATGGTTGATCCACCCTTGCCTGAAGAGCCTGTCATGTTCTCTCTTGAGATGTTGGCTTGTAAAGGAAGACTGATCACCCCGTGATATTACTCATCCTGTCTATCCCTTCTCCTTGTTTCTATATAATAACTAGAATCTAGCCCAAGTAAGTATGAAGCCTCTGTTGATCAATAGGGTGAGAGTTTGGAACACTGAAATTGAGGCACAATGGGACCTGTGGATAACAAGTATTCACATTTACAGAACTGTATGAGTTCTCAATTTCTATTGACATAAACATACAAAATATGATGGAAATGGCTCTGGGTTGTTGAATCGGGATAGAAAAACATAACGTGCCAAATGAATGCATTAATTTATATAGCTGCTCCAGTCATAGAACTTTTATAAATTTTTAACTGGTGCAAGTCAGTTGATGAAAATTGGCCACATTAAGCTCTAAAGGTGGTCTAGAGTGAATGAAGCCAAAACATATTACCAGGAGGCACCTGTCTCGCAATCAAAACATTAAAGGGAAATGGTGTTTCTTTCACAAAATCCTGATCAACTAATTATAATCTAAAGTTGTTTCCTATTCCTGAAGCCTTGGTTTAGAGATCTGAATTGTCAAGGAAGGAATTCTCCTACCAGAGGACACAAGAAGGACTCCATTGCATTAGACCTGGTGAGTATCCCCTGGCTGTTTCAATGTCCTCTTTCTTAGTCAAAGAAGTGTGTTACTGTATTGTCTGATGGTTAACTTTGATTCCTATGGCAAAACTGAATTTCCATGATCCAATGGAAATATTGAAAATTACGTCTAGAAGACCTGGTATACAATTCTTTCTAGTTCTCTCAGGTTTTGTTATAAAAACCAATGGAAAAAAATCACTGAATCTAACAGAACAAAGATGAGGCTTTCTACTCCCAAGGGAATTTCTGTCTGAGCAACCCACAGGTGCAGGATCGTCAGGAGTCAGCATCAATGATGGCAGTAAGGAAGAGAGCGAACAGAACAAGGCTGTAACTATTGTAGACCCTTTGGAATAAAGTTTATGTTCACCTTACCAGCAAGGAACCTCAGGTTACTGTGATGCTTGCTTAGGGAAAAGAGGACATGAAATACATAGTGGAATAAGACATTTATGAATACCCTTTGTGGCTCAAATAGAGCCCCAGTGGCATAGTGGTTACACGTTGGGTTGCTAATAGAAAGGTCCACGACTCAAAACCACCAACCCCTCAGTGGGCGAAAGACAAGACTGTCTACTCCTGTAAGGAACTGCAGCCTCTGGAAACCACGAGAGCTGTTCTACACTGTCCAAAGGACCCCGATGAAGAGAGTTAAATTCACTGGAGCACTTCCCCGCGTGTTAGATGCATTGTCAGGATCATAGAATATGCAAATGCTAGAACATGTTACTCGTGTTGAACTGTGCTCATGATTAAAACCAATAATAAATATGCATAATCAAAGCATGTTTGCCTTTTACACATGTGCATGAGAAAAGCATAAACACATGACTCTACACACACTGCCTAAGGGTGAGGATCAATGAGGGAGTAGCTAACAGTGAAATGGGGGAGGGATCAGGGGCACTTCTGCCCATCTATCATGGTCCATTTGTGGATATGAATTCTGCTGACCCAGAGAGAATGTTCCCATCTGCCACTTCCTGCAAAACTCGTGCTTGTTTACCATCTCATGCTCTCCTTCTCCTCTACTTCAATTTTCTCATGGTAGAAACATAAGAAAAAACACATGGCAATGGTAAAGAATGTGCATCACTTTGAATTGACTAATTCCCCTACCGCACAGAAGGAAAGCTTCTCTAATAGATGGGCTGAAACGACCATGCACCAGGTGCCAGCTTTATAACTTTGGTGATGGGAGTATTAAAAAACAAAGAAACGAGCCAGCGTCAGTGAATTGACATCTCTCTGTCTAATAGTTTAAATCCGATTGCTTTTCTAATGTTCTTATAATGCGCCATTCATTTTGTAGTTACATCTCTGAAAAAAAATATCTAATCTTGATCCTCTTGTCTCCATTTTTCTTGACTCTTTAATAATAAGCCCAGGTAGTCACAAATCCAAATGGAAATAGCTTCTAAGGCACGCTGTAATAAATATATGTCAGGCGCATTACAAAGGTTTTGCTTACATTAGATTTTTTAAATGACAGCATTTAATCTAGAAAGTTAGAGTGCAAGATGGAAGTGTTGCACCTTGCACAACTCTCACACTAATGCCAGGCAGAGAGAAGTGGCTACCCCCCTCCTGGGCCACTTAAAATCAACCATCTGATACCTGCTTCTCAAACAGTGGGTGGTATCAGCCATTGCACAGCCTAGCAGTGGGCAAATATTGACTCTTCCTGCTGGCAACCGTTTCAGGCCAGCAAATGGTATTAGCTAAATGGCAATTGAAGTCTTGCAGGGAAGAACATGACCTTGAAGAGCGTTTCCACCCAACGTGTGATGAGTTCGGGCGACAAGGAGGTTAAGCTGTTCAGATAGCTCCCTTTGGGTCTGCCCTTAGGAGGGCAGCCATATTTGAAAACCGATTACATTTTCACGTTTCCAGTGCAAGAGAATTGACGGGAAGTTATGTCATTAAAATATGATTTATTCATGTTCTCCAGAAAGGCCTAAGGAGGCCCGGTCTCCAGGTAAGAGAGCAAGCACACACCCTGTCTGTCTTCCTTCTGATGACAGGATCGGTGGCTGCAGCCAGTTTTTAGTGCCGTCAAGAGATGAAAAGACACGTCACGTCGGGTAACTGTTGTACAAGACCTCTTTAGCGCATTGAAAATCAAGGTTGCTACTTTGAGTACTGAGCTGCACCTGGTCCAAGCTATTTACTTTTAAAAATCATTTTATTGAGGGCTCGTACAACTCTTATCACAATCCATCCATCCATCCATTGTGTCGAGCACATTTGTACATTTGCTGCCATCATCATTCTCAAAACATTTGCTTTCTACTTGAGCCCTTGGTATCTAACAACTCCTCATTTCCCCTCTCCTTCCCCACCCCCTCCCTCATGAACCCTTGATAATTTATAAAGTATTATTATTTTGTCATATCTTACACTGTCCAACATCTCATATGCACATCAAAGTTGCACTCTGAATATAAAGATGACAAAAAAAGAATTGATGCATTAGAATTGGGTGCTGGAAACGAATATTGAACGTTCCATGGATTGCTGATAGGACAAACTGATCTGTCATGGAAAAAGTAAAACCAGAGTGCTCCTTAGAGACAAGGGTGGTGAGACTTTTTCTTACACACTTTGGACATGTTGTCAGGAGAGACCAGTCCCTAGGGAAGGATATCATGCTTGGTAAAGTTGTGGCACAGCAAAAAGAGAAAGCCCTCAATGAGCTGGATTGATGCAGTAGCTTCAACAATGGGCTCAGGCATAGGATGTTCAGGACCAGACAGCGGTGCTTTCTGTTGTGCATAGGGTCGCTATGGGTCGGAACTGGATCAGTGGAACCTAACAACAGCAACAACAACAACAACATAGAATTTTAGAAGAGACAAGAACCTCTGTGCTTGTCAGTTCTAATGCTTTCATTTTACATGAGTAAACTGAGGCCAGAAGAGTCTACCTTTGTCTGGAATGCCGGCACCATGTGTACCTGGAGTTCCTTGGCACAGAATTGTATTAAAGGCAATCACAACCATAGGACTTGACTAAACTCAGGCCAACACTCTGGTGCAGGATGCTCACAACTAGTCAGGGCCATTGTGACAATTTCTTGTATCCCTGCTGCCAGACTTTCTTAAATTTTTATTACAATCATAATTATCTTTCTAAGCTCCAACAGCACAGATCACTCTTACACTCAACATCTGTCCTTGACCCCAAACTAACGCCTGAATGAAGTCCCACATACAAAGCCGGCTGTAACCAAATGCCTTTGTTCTTGTCTAGCCTCCTAGCACTGTCTCCTGAGATCCTGGACAGTTTCTAAGTCCTACACGACCTCTCTCAGGGCTGGGCGTGGTCTGTGTCTCTGGTCTCCTCCACCTTCTTGGTTGTCATCCCTCATCCAAGTCCCTTCACTGAACCAGCCTCACTCAGGTCTTGGATTCCTTGTCATCTGGAAAGTGTCTCCTTCCATACAGGACAGTATAAGTCTTTGAGTTTGCCACATCCTCACTCCAATTGATCTGCCATCTCCGTTTTCTCCAAGGCTAGCATCCGTACCTGCAGTTAGTTTGGCCCTCCTTTTCTGGGACTTGATACGCAGATTCAGAAGAGATGAAGTCACATTCTTCTAATTCAATCTAGAACACTCTGTGGCCATGCCCACCCAGGGCAGCCCACCCTTTCACAGACATGTTAACAACCTCTCACTGCCATCGAGCCAATGCCAACTCATAGTGACCTTATGGGGCAGGGTCGAACTGTGCCCATGTGTTTCCAAGACCATAACTCTTTACTGCAGTAGAAGCTCCATCTTTCTTTTGAGGAGTAGCTGGTGGTTTCAAACTACTGACCTTGTAGTTAGCAGCCCAGATCATAAGCACTCTGCCCCAGGGCTCTGGTAGACAGCCTCCATGGGAGAAAAAGGGACCAATGCACAAATAAGGACAGAGGCAAGAGAGGAATAAAAACAGTCTCTTAATCCACCATCTAGACATTGTAGTCTAGTTAGTTAGTTAGTTAGTTAGTTAGTTAGTTAGTTAGTTAGTTGGTTGGTTGGTTGGTTGGTTGGTTGGTTGGTTGGTTGGTTGGTTGGTTGGTTGGTTAGTTAGTTAGTTAGTTAGTTAGTTAGTTAGTTAGTTAGTTAAGTTTAGTTTAGTTAGTTGCCATTGAATTGGCTTTGACCCATAGCCACCCCTTGCACAACAGAATGAACCACGGCACAGTCCTTAGCCTACCTCACAACTGTTCTTGTGCCTGAGCCCATTGATGCAGCCACTGTGCCAAGCCATCTCCTAGAGGGCCGTCCTCTTTTCACTGGCCCTCGACTTTACTAAGCATTATGTCCTTTCCAGGGACTGACCTGTCCTGACAACGTGTCCAAAGTATGTAAAACGAAGTCTTGGCAACCATGCCTCTCAGGGACACGCTGACCTCACTTTTCTCAAGACAGATCAGTATGTCCTTTTCCTTCAGCGTCACAATCCAAATACATCGATTCTTCTATGGTCTTCCTTATTCCAATTTTCACATGCAGATGAGGCAATGGGAAATACCATGGTCAGATATTTACCTTAGTCCTCAGAGTAAATACTTTCAATTGCTCTAAAGAGGGTTTGTGCAGCATATTCACAGAGTACATGCATCCTTTGATCTCTTGAGTGCTGTTTCCTCAAGAATTGATGGTGGATCCAAGCAAGACAAAATTTTTGGCAACTTCAGCCTTGTTCTCCATTTATCAGGTTCTTACTTATTGGTCCAGTGTGAGGACTTGGGTCCTCCTTACATTGAGTTGTAATCCACACTGAAGGCTACAATCCTTGATCTTCATCAGCAAGTGCTTCACGTCCTCCTTATTTTCAACAAGCAAAATTGGGTCATCTGCATACTGCAGGTTGTTAATAAGCTTTCCTCCAATCCTGAGGCCACACTCTTTGTCATGTAATCCAGAGAAAATCTCTGATGATTTTCTCAGCATACAAATTGAACAAGGATGGTGAAGGGCTTCAACCCTGATGCATGCCTTAAAGACTATGAGCAAACTCACTCTTTTATGCTTCCTTGTGTCCAACAGCTTGTGCTGGCTTCTCTCCCCACACACCACATGAGTGCTGATGATCCCACCTCGCATGCTGCCTTCCTTATTTTTGAAAGACCCTGTTCCTTACTGTGCTTCTCACAAGAATGTCAGCTCCCCAATCCCTAGGATGGTTCAAGTTCATTCCATGTGATGTCTGGTACACAACTTGAGGTTGACATTTTTGGTGCCGTTAAGTTGGTCCTGATTCGTGGTGACCCTGTGTAGCCCAGAGGGAAACACTGCCTGGGCCTGAGTTATCCTCACAAATGTTTCTATGCTTGAGCCCATTACTATGGCCATAGGGTCAGTCCAGAACCTTGAGGACCGTCCTCTTTTTCACTGCCCCTCGACTTTACCGAGCATGGAGTTCTTCTCCAGGAACATATTTCTTCTGATGCCCAAAGTATGTGAGATCAAGCCTTGGCATCCTGGCCTCTGAGGAGCATTCAGGCTGTGCTGTAATACGGGGATGCAGGAGCAAAATACTGAGGAAGGAAATAAAGAAGCACTGGGGCAAAGAGGAGAAAGGAAGGAAAGATGCAAAGAAAAGAAAAGAAAATTCTTGTATTTAGAAGAAAGAATTAGATTATATAGAAGAAATAATTACAGTTTAAAGCAAACAAAGCTCAGATTCTGTATCTGAGTATCTTATCTCCAACCGTAAAATGGGAGTATCTGATGCAATGATCTCTAAGATGCTCCCAGCCTCGGAGAGATTGTGTGAAATGGACATGAACTGGTGCAGGAGCTCCTGGGGTGTGTATGCTGGTGCAATCCACAGAAGAATGGGTAACAATCCGTTGGGGATACCAAATCCAGGATTCAAGTTTTGGCTAATGGGTTGGTAGGAGATTTGATTATCCATGGAACTCAAAGTCTCTTTCTGGAATTAATGGAATTTATAGTCTGAGATGAATAATGATAAATCAGAGAAGTGCTTATTTCTCTAGGTCTGAAGCTCCAAAACAGGAAAGACCTGATTCTGGGGCCCTGGAAACGTGTGTCTGTAGTTCAGGATGACTACCACTAGATGGCAGTTTCATTCATCTAGATAGCAGAACTTTTGGTTTCCAAGCTTCACATCCAGAAAGACTCCTGGCAGGGCTGTTAGGTACTCATTGGGCTGCTGACTGCAAGTTGAGCTGTTCAAACCCACCAGGTTCTCAGTAGGAGAAAAATGAGGCTGTCTGCTCTGATAAAGATATGTAGCCTTGGAAACCAATATGTGGTCATTATAAGTCAGAATTGACTTGAGGCCAGCAGTCCGTTTGTTGGTTGCTTGCTTGCTTGATTGGCTGGTTGGTTGGTTTGGTTGGTTGTTTTTATTTGCTTGCTTTCTGGTCCTTACATCCAAAATCAGAGAATACAAACCAGTAGTGGGGTAGGAGGAGGAGAAGGGGGTGAACATATTTCATTGGGGTTTCGCTTCCCACAACTGGGAATGTGTGTTAGAGAATTCAGACATAGGGATAGTCAGGAGACAGGGAAGTTGGTATCCCACTGATTTTTCCCCTTTGTGTGATTGTTTATCGAGAGATCAATTGGCTTGTTAATTTTTACCCTTGAAGCCAAAATTCATTTTTGTCTTGTTTTCCTTTTGCTGTTTTGTCCTGTTTTAAAAATTTTGTCATAAATTTCATCTGATATTCTACACAACCAAGACTCCTTTGGAAGACATTATGCTCAACAAAGTTAGTCAATCTCAAAAGATAAGTACTACATGTCACCACTATTATAAAAGAAAACAATTAAGAAACACGGCTTCCATAACAAAAAAGGAAACTATGATGTCTAGGCCGAGGCCAGGGTGGAAGAAGGCAGGTGAGCAGGAAGAGAGAACGAGGAGAGGGCCACCTGCACAAAGACTTAGAGGGATGCTCTCACTGTACTGATGCCATGGCCTATACAAATGGGTGTGGTATGTCCCCAGGGTGTCATAGTCCACCAGTGAGCAGGACAGAGAGACCGACAGAAAAAAGTCACATGGAAATGGACTTCAATGCTTTCACAGCACACCAGCTAGTTTGAAACAGTTTCACTTCTTCCTTTTACATCAATTCATAACCACTCCCTCAATGCATTCTTTGGAGTTCATGTTGCATAGGTAAGCCGACAACAACTTGTGTGTGTGCATTTATTAAACAGCATTATTGAAATATAATTCACATGTTATATACCTCCCAATAGCTCAATCATCTTAACAAGAGTTGCACCATCATCACTGTAATCAATTTTAGAACAATTTCTTTTTTCCCTTGTCCTTATTCTTATTAACTCCCTATTTCCCCCAACCTCGCCTTCCCTATAGACCACCATAGTTCCAAGAAATCATTAATCCAGTTACTCTCGGTATAGTTTGGCCTATCCTGGATTTAATATACAGAAAAACAAGCAGACAAAAAGTAACAATGGGATAAATTTTGATGTGTCTTTCTACTAGGTTCCTTAGTGCACTCAAGTCTTTGAACTTGCTTAAAAGCCAGTCACCTTGAAGGCAAACCTGGTTATTAGAGGTGTGTTTTCCACTAACAATGATGGCAATTTTCATCCATCCTTCCTCGGGGTGTGTGTGTGGGGGGGAACTTTGATACTTATTAGCTCATATTATTTTTCCAACAGCTGTGGAAATGCACACACTGTAGCCTCTCCTGGTGCCATAGAGGTCATGCATTGGGCTGCTAATGGTAAGGCCAGGGGTTAGCAACCACCAGCTGCTCCATAAGAGAAGAAGACGCTTTCTATTCTGATACAGATTGATAATCTCAAAAACCCGTAGCGGCAGTTCTACCTTGCCTCACAGGGTTGTAAGAGTCATAATTACCAGTGAGGTTTCTTTGGGGCTTTTTTTTGATGGGGTGCAGTATTTTACCACAGTGATCCACCATTTACTGGATTAGCCAGGGGATGCTGCGTCCCCGAGTCTAGTTATGGTTTAACTGTTAGAACCAGTGACCATTTGCTTTTGTGTCAACTGCTGCTCATGGTGTCAGAGTAGAACTATGTGTCTTGTGTAGTCAATGGCTGGTTGTGGGGAAGTCGATTGTCAGGCATTTCTTCCAAGGCACTCCAACCTTATTTGGTGGATGAGCACTTCAATCATTTGCCACGTCCTGGTCTCTAAGAGGAGCCCATTTCTACAGTGGTTAAGTGCTTGAATACTAACCAGAATTCAGCAGTTCAAACCCACCAGCCACTCCATACGAGAAAGTTATAACAGTCTGTTTTGGAAACCCCAAGGGCCATTGTACTGTGCCTTATAAGGTCGCTTTGAGTCAGAATCAAGTCCAAGGCAATGAATATTGGGGTGGGAAGAGACCCTGCCCCCTAATTCCTGACAGAGAGACCCCACAGTTAACAGGAAGAAAGTCTGCTGAAAAGAGAGAGGAAATCCATGCATGCCACCTATTGTAGAAGAGAAGCTAACAATGAAAACAGGACACGAACTGAGGGCTTGACTAGGCTCACCGCCTTGATGCATGCCAGCCAGAGGACGGAGACATCATGGCTATGCACTGAGCTGTGAACACCAGGTCTGTCGTTCGGAACCACCAGTTGTTTTGTGGGAGAAATATAAGGCTCTCTCCTCCCATCAGGAACTCTGGTGGCAAAGTAGTGATGTGTTGGGCTGCTAACTGACAAGTCAGCAGTTTGAAACCACCAGCCACTCCTCAGGAGAAAGATGGGGCTTTCTACTCCCATAGAGTTACAGTTTCTGAAACACAGGGGCAGTTCTACCCTGTCCTGCAGGGTTGCTATGGTCGGCATTAACTCAATGGCACTTTGTTTTAGATGGTTTTTTAGAATCTACTACCATAAAGGTTTGGATTCTGAGAAACTGAAAAGGTACATTTCTACTCTTTCGCTATGAATCAGAATCTGCTCGGTGGCAGTGAGTTTCCGTTTGAGGGAACGGAGGAAGGTTGTGGTGTTTGAAGTTTCATCGTGCATCCTGATTCTGGTCTGGCCCTAGAGACTCATGGTATAAACCCCAGGCTTTCACTGCTGAGAGACAGAGGGGTTAAGCCATGGCCAGTAGAGGTTGCAGCCCGCTTGCCTTCCAGCCCACTGTCACCAACAGCTCGGGGTCACAGACGCTCTGCCCACCTGCTCATTAACTACTTTGTCTCGCTGCTGTGGCAGAAATGGTCTCTTGGTGACCACACAAAGACTTCACAATCAAACCGGTCCCTAGAGAGACGCGGCCAGGCTGCCTCCAGCTTCATTACAGGGCTACGATGCAAGGCGTCCTTCCTTGGCCAATTATTCCTGCGTGTGCCTCCAACCCCAAGCAACACAAATTCATTCAATGGGAACCCTCTGGAGACTACACCACGCAGCCAAGAGATAAACCTGCTGCTCTGAAATCAATAACATTTAACCCGGAGCATCTCAGCCCCTCATACAGAGGTTCAGAAGTAGCCCACCTTCTGTGACAACTCCCCTGTGACCTTGATGTGCTGGTCACACTGCAGCCACCCCAGGGAGGAGACTGCAGCTATTCACAAGGGACATGGAGTAAGCCTAATGGGGGAATCTGTTTCCATTTTCCCATCCATGTCTGAAGGGGGTGGGGGGAAGCACTGGATCAAGCAGGGCTTCCCTCCTCACCCCAGTACCCCCACTCCACCCCCACCAACAACACTCTCAAATCCTATCACCATTGAGTAAATTCTGACTCAAGGCAACCCATGAGTTCAAGGAGAACTACTACAGAGATTTTGTTACTAATCTGGAGAGAAGCAGATTGCCAAAAATCAAGCTAAAAAAATAAAAGAAAAGACAATGTCTTTGCTAAATCCAAGAATTGAAAACAACATGATTTCATCATGAGCCCAGATTACATTTAGATCTGATGCGATCTTTCTCAGAGTCTTTCCTTCAGACTCTTGTCCCCACCGCCATGCTTTGATGGTTCGCGTCCAGTGTACAATTGTTCTCAGGAACATTACCTCCCATGCTCACCTTTGTGATGCAGGCATGACGATGCTAACCTACACGATTATCCCTGACAGTGCTAGGTATGTGTTTTCAAACTTAGAGGCAACTTGGTGACACCTGGATAGAAGTCACAGCCTCAGCTAGACGAGTTATTTGCGAATCCCTGTAAGTGGGTTCAGGCATCAGAATGTGCAGAAAGCCCCCAGGTGATCCTGGTGTGCAGCCTGGGCTGAGGGGTCCCAGGCTCTGGGGCATAACTCTAGCACATCCATGGAGTTCATGCCTAACCCGTATAAGAAGCGCTGCAATGGGTCTATGAAGCTCAGGTTGTTGTTTCGTGGTGAAGTGAATGATGCTGAACATGTGTGAACTGGAGAGTGAATCACTCGCACAGGTCTCTCCACCCACTTTGAATAGGATTTGAGAACTCAAAGAGCTCATAAATCTACACCATTTAAGCTGGAGTTTAAGTCTGGGGAATAGTCCTAGTTTTGTTCAGTCACCTGCACCCATTTTAACCTAGCCACCAGGTCCACTCTGACCATTGCCCCTGCCTTCAGCGATGTTTCCATTTTAGGTGCTTGTTGAGGTGACTGAGTCATTGTGAAATTTTGGTTACATAGGGAACCCACCTCTATTTTTGTCTTTAGGGTTTAATAGGAAGCTACTCTACCAATTACAGCCTACTGCTGTCCGACTACAAAGAGGAATAGGCTGTCCACTGCAGAAAAATCAGGCACTGGAAACATTCAGGATAGCGTTGAAATATTGCCAGTCACTGAAAACCTAGTGAACAAAGGAGAAATTGTAAGGGATATTGCCAGAAGATAAGCCTTTCAGGTCAAAAGGCACTCAAAATATGACTGATGAAGAATCTCCTTCTCAAAGCAGTCGGCTTTAATGACATGGACAAAGTAAGACTTGTGGGAGTAAAGCTTTCAGGACCTCCATTTGCTGATGGGGCACAACTCAAAATGAGAAGAAACAGCTACAACCATCAGTAAGTAATTGAAATTTAGGATTATGGATCGATTATGAATCTAGGAAAATTAGAGGTTGTTAAAATTATATGGAACATATAAAGATGAGTATTCTAGGCATCAGTGAGTTGAAATTCATCGTCACAAGGACATTTCAAGATCTCAGTGGAAGTGCCATGCTGTCTGTGATAGGATAATGTCTGTCTGTATAAAATGATATCCAGTCACCAAGTATTCAGATTTCTGCACCAACCACTAATGCAAGTGATAACAGAAAATGATGGATGCTACCAATGTTGTCAGTGAGAAACTGATAAAAGATCAAACATGCAATCAACATGTTTGGTTAATCATTGAAGACTGGGATGCAAAAGTAAAGAACAAAGGGGAAACGAGAGGAAATTCCAAAGGGCATCTCAAGAAGACAAAGTAAAATATTATCATGGAAAGTGCAAGGACCTGGAGTGAGAAAATTAAAAGAAATAACATGCTTGGGATATCATAAATTTAAAGGATTCAAGAAAAATTTCGAAATATGGCCTTGAGTTGCCATATTGAAAGCTATTAGCCACTTGCCATACGCATATGACACAACCTTGCTTGTTGAAACTGAGGAGGACTTGAAGTACTTGCTGATGAAGAACAAGGATTGCAGTCTTCAGTGTGGATTACAAATCAATGTAAGGAAAACCCACTCCTCACAATTGGACCACTTGTTGTTAAGTGTGATCCAGTTGGCTGTGACCCATAGCGACCTTCTGCACAACAGAACTAAACACTGCACAGTCCTGCTCCATCCCCACCATTGCTCCAACGCCTGAGCCCATGGATGCAGCCATTGTATCAATGTATCATGTTGAGGGCCTTCCTCATTTTTTGCTGCCTTTCTACTTTGACAAACATGATGTCCTTCTCAAGGGACAATTTTTCCAAAATATGTAAGACGAAGCCTTATCATCTTGCTTCTAAGTGAAAAAATGTTTGAAATTATCAAGTAATTGTCTGACTTGGATAAACAATCAATACCCATGGAAGCAACAGTCAAGAGACCAGAAGAACCATTTCATTGGGTAAATCTGATTCACAACACCTCTGTAAAGTGTCTAAAAGCAAGGATGTTACTTTGAGGACTTCAGTGGGCCTGACCCAACTCATGGTATTTCCAATTGCCTCATATGCATGTGAAAGTTAGACAGAGAATAAGGGGGACCAAAGAAGAATAATTAAATGTATTTGTATTATGGTGTTAGTGAAGAATATTGAAAGCATCATGGATGACCAAAAGAATAAGCAGCAATGTCTCAGAATAAGTCAAGCAAGAAGGCTCCTTAGAGGCAAGGATGGCGAGAGTTCATCTCACGTATTTTGGATTTGTTATCCAGAGAGACCAGTCCCTAGAGACAAGCATCATGCCGGGTATACTGGAAAGGCAATGGAAAAAGGAAGGACCTACCTCAATGAGATGGTTACATAGGATCCCTGTGAGTGACAACTGACTCAATGGCACCTAACAACAACAATGACCCTCTGTGGGCAGCTTGTAAAACTTTGTGAATCTGAAGACATGGGCTTCATCCCACCTCCTCCACACCAAAGACTTCTTGGGATGTGTTTGTCCCACTAATTGTATCGAAAATCATATCCTGTTAACATACAACATTTTTTAATTGCATCCCAAAATTACTTAGATTGCTAAAATCACATGACTTCAACAAAATAGTCAAAGCATGAAACAAAGATGTCTTGAAAGGGCTTTGTTCTCAGAGTTGACTTGAATGGTTCGTGACCCTGATGTCCATTTACTAACCACTCTTTGTGTCGTGGCATCTCTGGACTGGAGCTTACTTTTACTGAAAAATCTCGCCGGGAATGAACAATGTTGCTAAGGAGGTGGCTAGCTTCTCCACTTCTCTTAGGCCAAGATGTGTGCCTCCCTAATGCTGATGAGTTTGAATCACCAGAAATATTCACGCACTGAAAAGTGTTACCCGCGACCATAACATGTGACTGAGAATGCTCCCACATTACGGGAAATGTTGAGTTTTGTTTTGATCTTAGCCTAAGTTAATGACTAAACTTTTCTCTCCAGATTAAAAAAAATGTGCCTAGAAATTTGATAAAGTTATTTTCTTTCACTAGTCAGTAAAGGGCTGTATAAAGAGCATGCGTTGAGGCCTCCTGTGACTTCAACAAGGAACAAAGAAAGTCACCATCATCAGCATCATTTGGGAGAGGCTGATTCCTAGGAGGCAGGGGTCCAATATTCCTTCACCCTCTTTCCTCCTTCACCGATTCTCACAACAACCATCCCTTCCAAGGCATTATTCTGCTTCTCTGCTGGGTTTGAAAATACATCGCAATGACCACAAGAATTCACAGAACCATACTCACAATTATGAGCATTTTAAAGGACATTAACAAGCTATGATTCATCATCATGATACAGTGCTTTGTTCAATACAGCATCTTCTCTACTGTACTTGCAGGCAGGCCTCTCTCTGGCCCTCACTGTGACTAGCTCAGGCCCTTACTACCATGCTCAGGCAATGCTACCATGCTTGCTCTTTTAGCACTGCTGATAAATGTCCAAAGGGCGCTCTGCTCCAACATACCCCAGGTTGGTTTCTTTCTATGTCCTCACTTGATTACATCTTATTGGTCTCTAGCAAGGCTGATGTATGTGATCAATGTGCTCCCTCCCAACTCTATCATCACTTGAGGGTCCCATCTTTCTTTGCACTGAGATTGTCTTATAGATGGTGGGTTTGCTTGTTACAGAATCTGTTGTCAACTTGAGACTATTAAGAGTGAAGGGGTGGAGTTTAGCCTGTCAATCAGGCCGCAACTTGATGACCTTATTTGAAGGTGCTGAGATAAATAGCTCACTGGAGGCAGGACACACATGCACTCTCTGTAAGACATTCTTGTTGATAAGCCACATGAAGCTATGCTGATGGCACCCAGAGGCTTGGAGCTGGGTGCCACGTGGAGACCGATATCTGTCCTAAGATGCTTCCACTGCCACTGGAGCCACAAGACTTTCCACCCACTGGCCTGTGATCTTCCTGCACTTAGCATCATTGCATGTGTTGCATGAGTCTAAAGAAGAATTTGCAGACTGGTACTGAGCATATGGGCTAATATCAGACTTACAGACTTGATTCGGATGTTTTCTTAATGTACAATTACTCTTTATATAAAACTCTTTCCTATACATGTATGCATGTCTAGGAATTTGTTTCTGTATCCCACCCAGACTAACACAGTGGTATATGTATCTGCATCCCCAGCATCTCCTCCCTAGATACCAGTAGCATCCTCCCTAGATACCAGTAACATCCTTTTGCCCACCTCCAGCTTTGACAAGCAAGGTCCCTGGGGGAAAGTTGAAGATTTTGAGAACGATGTCATCACACTAATTTAATCAAAGAGGAAAATGATGATTAGTTGCTGTCAAGTTGATTCTGACTCAGAACGATCCTGAACATACAGAGTGGAACTGTGCTTCATAGAATTACCTAGACCGGCACTTTTTGCATGTGGATCCCAAGACCTAGCTACCTTCCAAGGTGCCTAAATGTGTCTGGGTTCAAGATGCCAAGCTGAATTCCTAATCTGACCCTTAGCAGTGGAAGCTACCCAGGTATGCCTGAGACTGGAATGGTTTTTTAAAAACTTATACCAGGTTTTAAAAACTCACTGTTTTTCAAAATAGATTTAAAAAATCAATTTGATGCAGACTATATGGATCCTATAGAACAGAGTGGGACTTCCCCTGTGAGTTTACAACACCGTAACTCTTAGCGGGAGTAGAAAGCCCTGTCTTACTTCAAAGGAGCAGCCTGTGGTTTCAAACTTCTGACCTTTTAGGTAGCAGCCTAATGTATAACTGCTATGCCACCAGGGCTCCTTTGTGATAACAGAAAGGCTTATGACACCCAAAATATACAAATCAATAACCTTATGTTTTCTTTGAAAAGTTGGTTAGATGATCCTAGAAGGGCATGAGTCAGCATTTTTTTTATAACAAGGGATTTCTTGGGTCAGTAAAATAGCTTGCACTGACACGTTGCTTCCCCTTCGTCAGTGTCAGATTCAATTCTTCAATACAGCAAAAGATCTTCTTTCTGTGACTGTTGCAACTGAGCTTCAGTCTCTCCCACACTTTGAAATGACACAGATTCTGGTATTGGCCAAAGTGACCTGTCACATCCAGTCACTACAATGAATACAAACAGTTGCTTCATGAAGTTGTTCTATGTTGTGATTTGTACCGCATCTCTCTGGTTTGTATCAGTCAAGAGATTCACAAACCAACTAAGAGACTAGCTACTAGTACAGTAGATGTTCCATGTCATGTCACTGAAGGATGCCACACTCGGGACATCCAAAATTCTAGTGGGAAGTTCATAGCTGTAGCCACATCATAAACTTTAAGTGGCCTTTTGTCCCCTCCTACAAGTATGTCTGTATACTTATATGAATTATATGAAGAAGACTGTGATGGCAGGATTAGAGGAAGGCTTATTAACAACCTGCTGTATGCAGATAACACAACATCTCTTGCTGAAAGTGAGGAAGACTGGAGACACTTGCTGATGAAGATTAAGGACTGCAACTTCTGGTATGGATTGCAACTCAGTGTAAATAAAACAAATTCCTCACAATGCATCCTAATAAATAAAAGAAAGATTAAATTATCCAGAATTTTATCTTACTTGGATCCACAATCAATGCTCATGGAAGCAGCAGTCAGGAGATCAAAAGATGCCTTGCACTGGGTAAAGTTGATGCATTTGAATTATGGTGTTGGTGAAGTATATTGAAAGTACCAGGGACTGCCAAAAGGGCAAACAATTCTGTCTTGGAACAAATATGGTCAGAGTGCTCCTTAGAGGCAAGGATGGTGAGATTTCACACCACATACTTTTCACATGTTGTCAGGAGAGACCGGTCGCTGGACCAGGACCGCGTGCTTGGTAAAGTAGAGTGGCAGTGAACGACAGGAAGGTCCTCAAGGAGATGGACTGACACAGTGGCTGCAACAACCAGCTCAAGCAGAGGAACGATTGTGAAGATGGCACAGGACCGAGAAGTGTTTCATTCCGTTGTGCACCCGGTAACTCTGGGACAGAACTGACTTCATGGCGCCTAATACCACCACCAGGTATAGTGCAATCACACTGGCCAACCTTTGGCCTAGAGAGGCGCTCAGAGCAGTCCCCCACTGGGGATTCCAGTTGGAAATGAACAGAGACGTTTCTGCTTGTTGTCTTTCTAAGAAAGTGGAAGTACCACCTCGAGGCTTTGCTTCTTACTCCTTAATATTTAGAATCACAAATTGACCCTCGGCTGCTAGGCAATACTAGCAAACCGCACCTTAATGATGCATCCTCCATGATTACCATAGTGCTTATGATGATGTCCTGAAATGACACAGGAGCAGAGGCTGGAGGGCCAAAGACCAGTGTTAGCTCTAAATCCCAGAGGCCCCCTGGGGGATGGGAAGGTAAACAGCGAGCTCATGCCTCACCATTCTTGGCTGTTAAATAAGATTCTTTGTGACTTGCAAAAAAAGGGGAACACAATGAGGAATTACCAGTGCATCTTCCACAGGAGTAATCTACATGTGTTTATTTAATAAACAGAAGATGGCTTTATAATACACATTTGATTTCCATATGCAATCGTTTCCTTATCTGTCACTTGTATCTAAGCAGGGCGCTTTATACGAATCTAAAAATGAAAAATTCAGCGCAGGGTACAGGAAACTCATTTAACGTCGAGTACAGTCAAAATCAAGATTTCTTTATTTGTAGTAACAACACTGTTAAATCAGAAAATTACTCTCCCTCTCTGCATGTCCTTCTTCCTTTACAATTCAGTTGTTTGATCATAAATTGTCGAGTGCAGTGACTTGTCTCCTCCACTTTCCACACTGGCCGAGACAGATTAAAAACTCCAGCACACCACCGACCAGTCTCGGCATACCATTAGCATATATATGAGATTTGAGACATTTTCTAATATTCTCCAGCAGAACTCATCTGTCAGCCAGGTGATGAATTATAAAAACTCTTAGCTTGTTTAGGAAATAAAACGGAGGGGGCACTAAAGGCGGAGCGAGGGCGGGTGGGATGGAAGGAGTCTGTTCCACCTTTTCTCTTTGTGCCTTGTGCTTGGCCATAGTTTCAGAAGTCTGAATCATCTTAACTAAAGAGGAGAGCCCCAAAGCCCAACCACACAACACGGGGCCCATCATCATAGTATGAGGGCATCACGTCGATGTGGCCCCAACTTGAAGCAAATGAGCTTTATCATAAACAAGAAGCCACACGAATGCCATACTATTGTTTCTAAGATATGAGCCACACTGTTAATAAAACAGGATATTGAAAATGTGGGCTTACTACTTACATGTCTGATTGCATCAGATGTCAAAGGTACTAGTTAATCTCATGGCAAAGGAAGCAGTTATTCACAGAAGCAATTAGCAGTACATTCTCTTTTCTCCTTCTAATCAAGACACTCCTTCTACATCTGCAGCTACAGGTGAATAGATACCAACTGAGATACCAGCTGTTGTCCCTCAGTTGGCCAATGGAAGGGCTTTTAAGCCTCCAGGCACTATACAATGAACTAGAAGGTGGAACAGCAGCACTAAACGTGGTAGTAGGCAAATTAACTGAATTGCCCCCATGAAATCATGATCCGAAACCTCCATATCAAGAAGCCACACCCGGTGAGTTGTTCATTTGCACATAAGTTGCCTCTTGACATAAAAACCTCAAACTTCAAATCAGTGCAATTTGACTCCCACTCATAGCAACCCGTTAAGAACAGAGTGGAATTGCCCTTGTGGGTTACTGAGGCTATAAATCTTCACAGGAGAAGACGCCCTTATCTTTAGCCCATGGAATGGCTGGTAGATTTGATCCACCAAGGTGATGGTTAGCAACTGAATGCACAGCCCTCTGTACCACCAGAGCTCCCTTGAAATAAGAGGAAATGGCCGGTGTGATCATCGCCTCCAGGAGAAACTGCCTCCTGAGCGTGACAACAGAAGTGAATGGCGCCCAACCACTGTTATTAAACATTTTCATCAAAGATTCTACAGAAGACTACTGATCAAAAAGAAGAAACAGAATTTCAAACGCTCATCATAATCTAGAGTTTCTGGATCCATGGTTGAACGAACTCCTGAAACCTCCAAAGTTTACACCAAAAAATATCTTCTATATTTTTCTTAAACCAAATACTAGTTTAGCTGAATTGGTAAATATTGTCTGTTTTGAGCATTTTGATCTTTTAAGATGTATCTAGATGAGATCAAAAAGAAAATCTCAACTTGAAAAATGAGATGGGACATTTCAGGGCAGTGAGTGTAGGCGGGTGGCTGAGAAACAACTTAAAGGGAGGTGAGTGGTTGCACAACTCAAGGAAGTATGTACTCAATGCCATTAAGACACAACTAATGCCTTTCCTGTACACCGTCTCAGCTATTTATTAAAGCACATAAGCTAAGTGCTCAAGCCTCAGAACTTCTCGTTACAGTCTTTAGTACACAGGAAATTAGGAGAGACCACATTTAGGAGTCCTGCCCTTCTGCCATCCATCCCTCCCAAATCTTGCAGCCATAATGAGTCACTCCATTCTCCAAAGATTGATTGCCATCTGGGTTTAGTGAACACCCCTCACCTGGACATGCCTTCCCTATACAGCCTACTGTGGATCAGTGTTATCCTTGATGATGCAGCCCCGTTCTCTTGGTTCCTCGCCCTACTCTACCCCCACCCCGCCTACTGCCTGTGCAGCATCTTCTTTGAGCTCACATCTCTGAAAGCACCATCATTTTTCCTTCTGTAAATCTGGGCAAACCCAGTACATAAATAGATCTAATTACATCGTACTGAATTTACTTTTCCAATTTTTGCATTACATGGGAGACCCTTTGTGTCACTCCGGGACTCTGTGTATTCCACCCAAGTAATCATACTTTTGCTAGGTAAGGTTTGTATGATGGGGAATCACAGAATTAGCCTTGCTTCCAGGAAAACAGCTTCAGTCATACCCCAAGCTTCTCCACTCTGTCTATCCTTCTTTACAACAATAAACCCAACTTATTAAATTCCAAGAGTGTGCCAGGTAGTCTTTGAATAGCTGCATTCACAGTTGCTTCATACTCAATAAATCTAGAAACAAATATCTTTAATAACCAGAATATCAATGGCTAATACTTCAAAATTCATTGACTAACCACGTAGACTGATATTCTGAATTCACTCAGTCCATCTGACTATTTTAGAAGCTCAATAAATGCTAAATTCTTTGTTTGATGTTCACAGAGCTCACTGAAGATGTGGGTTCCATAGCAAAGTGTGACGAAGAAACTAGATGATGCCCAGCTGTCTGAAGGAATGAAGTTCGGGGCCTTAATGGCTTGTCTTCAAACAATCACCCATCTAAGTGAGGCTTCAACTAAGTCCACATGGAAGCAGCACATCAGCTTGTATGATCCAAAGACTGTAAGTTAATAAAATCCAAATGTGAATGAAGGAATGGAATCGGAGCTTAATTTTTGAACGCTTGGTTTGCAAAAGTCCATGGCTGGCACTGGAAGCTCAAATTCTATTTGCATTGTCCACACATAAAGGGGACGCCAGTGAATCCCCTCTGACCATAGTTGAGGGATGTGAATCATCTTGTTATCAGACAGAGAGCATTGTAAAGTCAATTATGACAGACACAGATTAAAATTGAACACCGAATTTTGAGAATGATGAGGGCAAGGAATGTATAAGGGTGCTTTACTCAATTGATGTATGTATGGATTGTGATAAGAGTTGTATGAGCCCCAGTAAAATATTTATTAAAAAATAAATTAAATAAATTGGAAAATAAAATAAAATTGAGCACCTTATCATTTGATCTTCCTTTGACCCATTTTAAATGTGTTCTAGTTTTTAATAAGTTCTGCTTTCTTTCTATTGAGGATTTTAATGTTTTACTTTGTTATTATTGTGAGTTTTGTTTTGTTTTAAAAATATTTTCTGTACATGTCTAGATAAACATGCAGAGATAATAATAAGCACAAAAGAATAGGTAAATATATCAAGAGGCTTGGTGGTTACTTGTGAGTTAGTCCGGGGAGGTTTGGAGGAAATGGGGAGCTAACAATGATGAATACAAGAACAAAAGAAATGTTCTAAAATTGACGGTGGTGGTGATTGTACAACTCCTCTTAATATGATTCCACCATCGAATTCAATCGTCTGTGAATTATATGCCAATAAAGCTGTTTTACAAAGAGTAGCTTGAGCTCATTGATCAAAAACCCCTGCAGAATATTGTTGCAATCCGCCTAGGGAATGATACCGTAGCTTAGTCTTCTCTCCATTCCCAAGCCCCAGATGAAGACTTGGGACAAATGAAGGTAACTATGTCACTACTCAGTGCAAAGGCCAAACTGAGGAACAGGGAGGAAGACGGACATGACAGGACAAGGGAGAAACAGAAATAGCTTTATTAGATGGGGGGAGATCCCGGAAGAGGTTCCATGACCTAGGCCAACAGGTCAGGGAAGTCTTGCTCAGCAGCTGGGGGCAAGGGCTTTCTAAAGGGGTGGTGAGGAATGTAGGGAAATTAGCATATGGGGCGTGGAAACCAGGAGAATTTCTGGTCAACTCCTTGCTGTTTTCTTTGAGCCAGGAGCATCTGGTTTCACTGGTTATCTTATCTGGCTCTGTCTGCTGCTGACCTTGGGGATGTGCAGGGAAGCTCCTGCAGGGCCCGGACCTGCTTCAACTTAGTCCAAACGGGGGCTGCCTAGTTCAGACCCAAGCCAAACACTAAGTATTCTTTAAAACAAACAAACACATCAAATTATTTTTTAAAGGAAAAATAGTGAAGAACAGAAACTTCAATGAATCTGACACTTTGTTCCTAAAAACAAAGTAAAGAAGTTGATTCCAACTTGTGGAGCTCCAGGTGTGCAGAGTAGACCTGCTCTCTGCAGTTCCTAAAGCAGTTACTTTGCAGAACAGATCTCCGGCTCTGTCTTCAGTGGTGGCTCCGGGGGATTAGAACACCAACCTTACAGTAAGTAGTCTAGCACAACTATCTATTGGATACACTCCATATAGTCACCATGGAGTGAGCTCCAATTCATGGAGACCCCATGTACTACTGAACTGATCAAGCCTTTACCATCTTCAAGATGATCAATAGGTTCCAGTTCTGTGCATTTAGAGTGCCTTCCCACCTGGGAGGCTAAACCTCCAGCACAGTATTTTGTAGTTATCCATGGATTATCATTGATTGGCTTTCAAAAGTATATTCCCAAAACGTTCTTCCTAGTCTGCCCTAGTCTGAAAGCTTAACTGAAACATGCCCTCCATGGTGACCCTGCTGGTATCTGAAATGCTGGTAGGTTGTCTTCCAGAATCACAGAACATAGAAGCCACTACAGTATGACACCCCAACAGGCAAATGAGAGAATAAATACATGAACCAAAAATCTCGATAAGTATAGACTTAAAAGGAAACATGAGACATTGTTCAAACATTTACTATTGATGGGGAGTCCATACATATATTATTCCATAGTTCCAACATGCCAAGCGGTATTATACAATTGTTACCACAATCGGTTTGCAAACATTCTTTTTCTTCCTGGCCTCCTTGACATTGTCTCCCTTTTACCTCCTCCTCCCATGTCCACTCAACACACCACCACCACTGTACCTCCCCTCCCCTGAAATCCTTACTCTACTTGCTGCCCCTATAGGTTTACCAACCCTGGGTTTCATAAACCAAGAAACAGAAAAACATATGACACAACTTTTAGAAGGTGACCCCCAATAACATAACACCTCTCAGGTAAACCCTAGTATGAACCAAAAAACAACAACAAAAACACAGAAAATGTTAGAACAAGATCAGGTCCAGTGTACATCGGGGGTAGGGGGGGATCAACTGACAAAAATTTTAACTCTTCAAGTCAGGTTTACCCCTCTGACCTTCTATTGTCATCTCTCCAATGCACTCTGTTTAGTAATGACGTTCCTCCTGTCCCTCAATGATGGATAGAGGGAATTCACCAGAGTATTGTTTCTTATAAAGTATCTTGGGCTCCTACTGTCATCCACAGTCTTTTGCAAACCAGATTCTCATGGCTTTGGCTCTGATATTATTCCCTCCTTTGACTTCGGATTATATGATCTACAATTCGTTGGTGACTGATGATGGTGTGCTTCTATGTGGGCTTAGTTGACATCTTACTTAGATGGCTGCTTGTTTAGAGACAAGACTTTAAGACCGCAGATGCTGTTTTATCTGATACCTGAGTCATTTGCTAGACACAAATTCCAATTTAGAGGCAGGATGCACCTCAGAAGGACCTGCATCTGCAATTTCAAATGTGGAGAAGGAAACGCTTTACAAAAGCAGAGAGCCTGCTACCTGATCCCATCAACACCTCGCAGTCACATAGGCTGGTGAGGTTCTTCCATGTGGACTTTGTTGTTTCTCAGCTAGATGGCCGCTTGTTTATCTTCAAGCCTTTAAGACCCCAGAAGCTATCTCTTTTGATAGCTGGGGACCAACAACTTTCTTCACCACATTTGCTTATGCACCCATTTTGTCTTAAGCAATCTTTTGGGGAAGGTGAGCATCAGAGAACACCAAATTATTAGAACAAAATGTTCTTGCATTGAGGGAGCACTTGGGTAAAGGCCCAATGTCCATCTGCTACCTTAATGCTTAACATATAAGTACATAGATCGATTTCCTTATCATTAAATATAAATATATTTGCATATGTACATGCCTACATTTAGACCTCTATAAATGTCCTTTGCCTCCTACTTGCATGCCCTTAGTGTTTCACCCTAGTGCGATGGGCTTAGATCGGGCACAATCCCCGCACTGTGTCTCCAGTGTTGTCTCGGTAGTGCTATGGATCAATGAGGAGCCTTGTGCCTTGTAGTGGGGCCGACCCTATGGTCACCTCTGTGCCTTGTCTGCTCTGAGCAGGAATATCGTTCTCGGGACTTGGTGGATCAGGATGCCTTCCCACACACTCTCCTTCCCTCTTCATTTGCTCCTGTGTGCTCTGATCAGACATTCCCCTCTCTCTAAGCTTTCGCTTCAGTGATGTCCTCTGACGTGCGTTATTCAGGGGGCGGTGGGGGGGGATCCACATAGTTGGACTTGGGGCCGCTTCCACGGACCTCTCTTGGTTACCTGCTACATGCCTGATACATTGTATTCACATCTTGGTGGACCCGGTTGAAGCCTGGTCTCTCTATCCCTCTCCTGTGGTGATATAAACAATACCTTCTCCTTGGGTGGGTTAGTGCCCTGCTCCGCAACTACCCATGTCTTTTTTATTTCTCTTTCTTTTACCCTCCTATTGAGTTGGCTGTCATGTGTATCCCTCAGTTGGGTTTGGCCCCTGCCATAGTACCTGGACCCAGAACAAAAAATCATACCAATGTGAATTGCAGGGAGAGGCATGGAGTGGAGACCCAATGCACATGTGTAGAAAATTAGACATTCCCTTACAGAAGGGTTACAAGGAAGAGACAAGCAAGTCAGGGTGCAGTACAGCACCGATGAAACATACAACTTTCCTGCAGTTCTTGAATGCTTCCCTTCCCACACTATCATGACCTCAAGTCTACCTTACAAGTACAGCTAGTCCAGAACATGTACACTGACTGGTGCAGAGAAGAGCCCGCAACATCGGGAATCCAGGACAGATAAATCCTGAGAAACAATAATGAGAATAGAGCTACCACGAGGGAAATGGGGAAGGTGGGGGCAGAAAGAGGGACTCGATCACAATGATCAGCATATAACCCACCCCCAGGGAGATGAACAACAGAAAAGTGGGTGAAGGTAAACAGCAGACAATGTAAAATGTGAAAATAATAATAATTTATCATTTATCAAGGGTTCATGAGGGAAGTGGGTGTGAGAGGTAGGGAAAACCGAGGAGCTGATACAAGAGCTCAAGTAAAAAGATGATGACAACATATGTGCAAATGTGCTTGACACAATAGATGGATGGATTGTGATAAGAGTTGTAAGAGCCCCCAATTAAATGGTTTAATAAAAAACAAAAGCAGAGACCCTAACAATGACTGTCATGTGTGGCTCAGATACTGTGTACCTTACCAACCCATGATTACACGATAGAATCATATTGAATGGTCATAGCCAGTGTACATAAGTCTTCTTCAGAGACTCTAGGAGGGAAGTTCTGTTTTTAGCCAGGTGTAAACTGCTAGGTGAGTCTATACATTTCTGGGCAACACTGTTTCCCCTCTAAATCTGCCGTGAAGCCCCCTCAGCCAATGTCCCCTTTACCTGAGCTCTTCCTTTCACCAAGAAGCTGATCCTCTCCCCTGCTTTGCCACAAGCTTTGGCATAGGCTTGCCATATCCCCACCCTATCCCCATCTTCATGAGTGACTGTTACTAGCATTCTAGAAGCCCTGGCTAAAGGCTTTGGGGTGGCCTGGAAAACTCTCCCCCAGCACAGCAGAGCTGGCTCAAGTGTTTAAAGCAGCTCCTGCCACGAAACCTCCCTATGGACCCAGATTGCCATCACCCTGTGGCAGGTACCAATTCAACTGCTCCAGCAAGACACCTCCTCAGACTCGGACACAAACTGACAAGGCACTGAGAAAAGGAGCTCCTTCGACTCCCCAGATTTTCTCAGGGTGAGCGAGAGCAGGGCAGCCCATGTCCGTCAGGAAAAGGCCACACCTAATCACACTCTTGGCTGTCCCATGAACTGCAGCAAGACCTACTGGGAATGTAGGAATATATATGTATCCCTCAGAACATTGACAAAAGCCTGGATTCTTTTCAGTGATGTTTCTTCAGTTCATCTTGAACTTGGACTTGGACAATATATTCCATGTCCTTTTTTAAAAAAATCATTTTATTGGGGGTTAGTATAGCTCTTATCACAATCCATACTGCATCCATTGTGTCAAGCACATTTATACATATGTTGCCATCATAATTTTCAAAGCACTTTCCCTCTACTTGAGCTCATTTCTCCATGCCACCCCCCATCCTCCCTCCTTCATGAACCCTTGATAATTTATCATTTTTCTCCATGTCTTACACTGACTGATGTCTTCCTTCATCCACCTCTCTCTGTTGTCCATCCCCCTGGGAGGTGGTTTATGTAGATCATTGTGATTGGTTTCCCTTTGTTCCATGTCCCTCTAAGAGATCTTCTCACGGGCGCAAAAAGTGCGACCCCCAGAATTTGTAGCTGAAGTTGAATCTCTACCCACATGGTATCACTGGGTTGGTGTCACCATGGTGACATTTGTGATGTCACCGTCATCCACCTTTATCAGATTCCTTCCATACCATGCCAAAGATAATGCTATTGCTTAGTGTTGTTTATTATCAATTTTAATCATTTTATATTGCACAACTAGCATAGAGTTATAAATCACTTCAATATGGCATTTCTTAGATTACATGAATACTAACACCAACATTGTTTTATAAAATCTCTCTGTGGCACTACGGCATTTTTAGTTTCAACACCAGCAAAAAGCAGAAAGGGAGCCAAACCTTTTTTTGTTAGTGGTTCTTCTTTTTCTTTAATTACTGATTCATTCTCAAAAAACATTACTAGTGTTTGTGTTCACATTGCTAAATACCACAATGTTGTAGCTGAAAAAATTACCAGAAAATTTGGCAAATTCAGGAACTATACAAAGCAATAAAATCGAGAGTGTGTTCTTGTCATGTGTCCGTGCAGATGAAGGCATGTGATTCAATGTAGCTCAGTAATAACAACTCTAACCAATATGTATTAGGAAGTTAAGTGGTAAATTAGCATAAAGCTTAATCCTTATAGTTATGAAGCATTGCATTGGGTAAATCTGCTGTACAAGACATCTTTACTGTGGCAGATAAAGATGTTAATTGGAAGAGTAAGATACATCCGATCCAATCACCTCATATGTCTGGATATTGAATAAGAAAAGAAGAAGAAGCGATGCATTTGAATTGTGGTGCTGGTGGAGAATTTTGAAATTACCATGGACTTCCAAAAGAACAAGCAAATCTCTCTTTACAGACAAATATGGTAGCACGTTGTCAGGACAGACCAGTTCCTGGAGAAGGACATTTTGCTAGGTAAAGGGGTGGGTGGGGGGTGTCAGCAAAACAAAGGAAGGCTATTTTCAAGATTGATTGACCCAGTGGCTGCAAGCATGGACTCAGGCCCAGGAACAAGACTGAGAATGGCACAGGACCTGGTGGTCTTCATTCCTGAAGACACCTAACAACAGGTATATTGATTTGTGAAAGCTGGACTTACAAAACACATATTTGTTCTGATAGCTCAATGCTGAGGTTTTATTTATTTTTTTTTGAGTTCTGCTGAAGCCATGCATAAACATGTTAAAGATACTCATTTTGGTGTCATCCACTCTGACAGTGTCACCTGTGCAGTCTGCATGCCTGAAATCCCCCTAGACACCCCACCATCAGCAAACAAATTTGTGTCACCTGCATATAGGAATAGGCTGTTAATAAACTGTCCTTCAAACCTGATACTGCACCCTCCTTTAGGTAGTCCAGGTCCTCAGACTATTTGATCAACATAAAGACTGAATAAGTATGGTAAAAGGACCCAATTCTCACATACACTTTTCTGATGTAAGGGCATACATCAGAACATACGCATGTTCTATGTACAGGTTCTCCATGAGAACAAGGATATGTTCTGGAATTCCCATTCTTCGCATGTTATCTATACAGTGGGAGGGCTCACAGTGGAATGCCTTTGTGTAATCAATAAAACACAGTTAATTAATAATATAATAAATTAATCAATTATATCCCTCATAATTATTAGTCAGTAATTGAGGTAGTTAGTTTATTGTGCCAACCTTGCTGATAAACACATGTGGGGTTAATTGAAGGGTGGAGGGATAAATGACTCAGTGAACCTCGCCTTTCTAGTTCTCAGGCCTCTTGTTTTGTGATGGTCAGACCATGGTGCAGCTGCCTTAGCCAGTTCCCTGCCTCAGCTGGCAAGGCTCATTTCCTGCAAGACATCTCCGGGGAGAAGCCACATGGACCTACCCCAACTCAGCCCTGGGTGCTGGAGCAGCTGTGTGGAGACCCCTGTCAGGCTGAGATGTTTACACATTCACTGACTTGGCTTTCCTCCTGCAGTCGGCATCATTGCGTCTGTTTTGTGAGATGGAGGAGGACTTTATGGATTGGTGTTGGACATATGGGTTAATGTTGGACTTGCAGTCTTGGGCAGCACTGGGTTGGGATGTTTTCTTGATGCACACTTAACCTTTATATAAAACTCTCCCCTATACATGAATTTATCTGGATTTGTTTCTCTAAAGTACCCAGACTAACGCAGTAATATCCCTCATTCTGTGTCCTCTTCTGAACCTGGCTTAAATTTCTGGAAGCTTCCTGTCAACATAGGGATGCAACAATTTTTAAATCAACTTCAGCAAAATAATATTATATGTGATATTGATGATAATATTAATTTGGGTAAGTTCTGCCTTCTATTGGATCATCTTTATTAGGCATGGGGACAAATGTCAAACTCTTCCATTGAGTTGGACAAAGAGCTGTCTTCAAAATTTCTTGGCAAACATGGATTTAGATTTTCACTCTGTTTTTGAATCATCTTAGTGGGTATTCTCATAATTCCTAAAGTCTTTTTTGGTGCCAATGTCTTCAGTGAAACTTGGACTTTTCCTTGAGTACCATGGTGTAGATTTTAAGTGACATCGAGTCAGCTCTGACCCATGGCAACCCTGTGCACAACAGAACAAAACACTGCATAGTCCTGTGCCATCCTCCCAATTGTTCCTATGCCTGAACCCATTTTGACATCCAGTGTGCCAGTCCATCTCATTGAGGGCCTTTCTATTTTTTACTCCATTCTACTTTACCAAACATGAAGTTCTTCTCCAGCAACTGGTCTTTCTGGACAATATGTTCAAAGTAAGATGATGTCTTGCCATCCGTGCCTCTAAGAAGCGATGTGGAATTACTTCTTCCAACACAGACAGAGTTTTCCTTTCATCAGCCTTTCCATCTTCTTCAGCAACCTAACTCAAAGGCAGGGCTTCTCCTTTGGTCTTCCTTATTCAATGGCCAACTTTCACATGCATACAAGGCAATGGGAAATACATGGTTTGGGTTGTAATGAGACAACTGAAAATGTCCATGCGCTTCAGTACTCTAAAGAGGCCTTGTGTGGTAGACCTCCCTGATGCAATGAGTCTTTACATCTCTGGGCTGCTGACAGCACCCTTGACAATTTCAATCTTTCCTCCATTTGAAATGTTACTACCTATTTTCCCAGCTGTGAGAATTTTGGTCATCTTCAGATTGGGTTTTAATCCATACTGAAAGCTAGGTTCCTTCATCTTCTTCAATTTCTCTTCACTTTCCGCAAGCAAGGTTGTGTCATCTGCAGCGTATCACGGGTTGTTAAGAAGCCTTCCTCCAATCCTGGTGTCACATTCTTCTTCATGTCATCCAGTTTCTCTGATGATTTTCTCAGCATACAGGTTGAACAAGGACGGTGAAAGGACACAACCCTGACGCACACCTTTCCTGATTTTAAGAAAACTTCTGATGTGGTTAAATGCCATTAATTTCTTCTGATCATAGCAATCTTTTGGACAGTAGAACAAAACTCGGCCAGGTTCTGAGCCATCCTCAGAGCTGCTGCTGTGCTGTGCCCACTGCTGCAGCCACAGTGTCACTGTCACCCCGTGAGGCTCCCCCTTTCTCCTCTGACCCTCTTGTGGACCACTGTGTTAGTCTGGGTACTTTGAAGAAACAAACCCACTGACACTCATGTCCAGGAGAGAATTTTATATAAAGGTTACGTGAGCATCAAGAAAACATCCCAACCCAGTGCTGCCCAAGCCCACAAGTCCAACATTAACCCGATTAACCCATCTCACAAAACATGCACAATGATGCCAACTGCAGGAGGAAAGCCAAATCAGTGAATGTACAAACATCTCAGCACTGGCAGTGTTCTCCACACATCTGCTCCAGCACCCAGGGCTGCGTCGGGGTAGGTCCAGGTGGCTTCTCCTCAGGAAGTGAGCCTTGCCAGCTATAATAGGGAACTGGCTAAGGCAGCTGCACCCTGGTCTGACCATCAGAAAGCAAGAGACCCGAGAACTAGAAAGGTGAGGCTCACTGAGCTATTTATCCCTCCGCCCTTCAAATAACCCCACATATCATCTGTTTATCGGCCAGCTTGGCACAATAAACTAACTACCTTAACCATGAATGAGTTCCTTCTCTGGGACCTGTTCCCTTCTAAAAGCATCCCTCAAATACATAAACCCTAGTTTCACCATGCTTGCTTCTAAGAAACATTCTATTTATTACACTTGTTTTAAGACAGATCTGTCCATTCTTCTGACAGCCCATGGGACATTCAATACTTTTCACCAACTCAGCAATTCAAAAGTATCCATCAATGTTCAGTCTTTCTTATCCATTCTCCATCTTTCATATGCAAATGAGGCAGTTGAAAATGTGATAGCTTTGGTCAAATACACTTTGTTCTCAAAGGGCCAGTTTTACTTTTTGCTTTTGTCATTTTCAGTCACATGGTTCACCATGTCAGAAATGGAAGATTGAAGAGAAATGGTCTGGTATTTGTTGTTAAAGAAAACAGTATGTCAATACCCATCTTCACACGGTTCATATAACATAGGTCACAGAGACAGTTCTACATCCTACCTTTGTGAATTAAAACCTGATAGCACACATCTATGGTGCAACTATTGGTCTCTTCCTGTCTGGACAAAGGATAATTGACTAAAATCCGAGACACATGAAAACAATTTGTCCAATGGATTACTGGATCATTAAAAAAACAGTCTCCTTGACCCTGAGACATGAAAAATTAGATGGTGCCCAGTTAACACTACCAACTGTTCTGAAAGGGGATAGAGGGAATAGAATAGGAGAAAAATCTGGAAAAAAAACTAAAAAAATTTGAAAGAGACCAGGCTTACTGGTCAGCTACAATCTAGTGAAATTCCTCATCCAATGGTGGTTAGTCTCTCATCAGGTCTGGAACTGAACTAATCCTGTGGCTTAATTTTCCACCAGACGACAGAAGATCTATAAGGAGAAAGAAAATACAAGTAAGTATATATACTATGCGTTAGAGTGGTCAACCATTTGGGATCAAAGGGGCAGCATTTGCTCACCGACAAGTTTAGAAGGCCTAGGGGAGACGGAAGAATGGAAACAGAAAGAAATCGGGAAAGTGATGTTATATTGAGGAGATTGGAAGAGAGGAGATGAAACAAAATGTGTGTGAATTGATGAGTGTAAAACTGATGATATGTTCTGTAAACCTTCACCTAATTGAAATGAAAGGTCAATCCTGAAATAAACTGATGCCAGTGATAGGTAATTTCATTCCCCTCAAAGATTAACAATTTAATACAAGTATAATTCAAATTTACTCATCAACCACTAATGCCAAAGAAGATGAGGATTTTCACTAAATTCTGCAATCTGAAATTGAGAAAAATGGGACCAAGATGCATTAATAATAGTTGGTAATTGGAATGAGAAAGTTAGAATCAAAGAAGAAGGATTTGAATTTGAGAAATATGACTTTGATGATAGAAATGGTACTGGGAATAGCATAATAGAAGTTTATAGATATATCCCTGCTCCTCTTTAAAGGCAACATTATCAGCTTGTTGAGAAATCATTTAAGTAACCTCCATGAGATACTTGGTCACTTTAATAGGACTGTTAACAGGATTGTTCTTTGGCTTTCATGGATTTGCTTTAGTTTTCGTCAACTTCAACTAGAATTTACATATGAGCAATTGATGATCTGGTCCATAGCCAGCTTCTGGCTTGGTTTTTGCTGCTAATATTGAGCTTCTCCATCATCTCTTCCCACAGATGTAGTCAATGCATGCAACAAACCCAAGCCATGGTATTTTATGTTGCCTCATATGAATTAGGAAGACTAAAGAATAATTGATGCACTTAAAGAATGGGGTTGTTCAAAGAATATTGAAAATGGCACGGACTGCCAGAAGAACAAACAAATCTGCCTTGGAAGAAGGACAGTCAGAATGCCCCGTACTAGTGAGAATGACAAGACTTGGGGTCACATCCTCTGAACATGTTATTGGCAGAAATGAATCCCTGGAGAAGGAAATCAGGCTTGGTAAACTAGAAGGCCAGCAAAAGAGAGGAACATTCTCAATAAGACAGATGGACAGAGTGTGTCCAACAATGAGCTGGAAGGTAACAGCAATGGCGAGGATGTCACAGGAAAGAGGAGTGGTTGGGTCGGTTTTGAATAGTCACTGTGAGTTGGAGCCTATTGGTTGGCACCTAACAACCATCATATGCATCATCTGCGTGCTAGGCTTCATGACCACTAACAATGGTGCCCACACCTTCCATAGCATCTCCACTTCAAAGTGTTCTGTGTGGGTATTATTAGCATACCTAACCTGAGAAAGGGGTTAAATCTCACATGAGTTTATGTAGAGTAGAACAGAGAGAACAGGTGTTAAAGCAGGTTTCAGATGGATCAGGTACTATAAAGTTCTCAGCCATGTGGGAATTTGAAAACCTGGGGGAGGAGCTGTGGGCTCCTGCAAGATATAGATCAAGATATCGGGGGCATTTTTGACATCTCTTTGGGAATAAAGTGGCCCCAAACTATAGTTTATGTGCATCGATTCATTGCTTTTGTTTCCTTTTTCGATTTGTCTTTCATATATGTTTCCTGCATGTGAAATACTATTGGAGAGATGGAGACACAGAAAGAAAAGAGAGAGTTTGGATGCATTTCAAAGTATCTCAAGTCATTTGAAACCTCATGTGAACTACCAATTCACTCAACGCTTGATCCCTTTAAGACCATATTTTTGTAGAAGGAAAAATGAGTGAATAATTGAGAAATATTTGGTAAGACCATTCTAAATATCACTGTGTTGCAGCGTCTCTGCTGTGTTTGAAAGGGCTGATAATTGGACCTGTGGATCATTTGTTCTTGCCATTGAGGGACTGAGGCAGAAGCACTTAAAACTCATCTCTGGGAACTAGTGCCATAGTGCTTGGATCCCGGAAATGCCGCCTTCTTGAGTCTGGGCAGTCTAACTAAAGTGTTCACAGCTCAATATCCTTATCTTTGAAACACGGGTGTTAGTGTTTCCTTTACTGGACTGTGTAAGAACTAAGTGAGACAACACACAAATAAGGGCTTAGCAGTGTCGTGAGCAACCCACTAGCGATCACTCGATTGAAGAAGTACGCAATTAAATTTAGCTCCTCTGATGATTAATGTTTAATAATAGTTACATTACTAATTCTATTGATATTTAAGGAATGGTTTGTTTAAATGTTAAAATGCTGGGCTGCTCAGTGAAAAGTTGGCAGTTCAGCTCTATTGGAGGAAAAGAGAGCAGTCTGCTTTCAATTACAAAGGACTCACAAAACCCTGTGAGTAGTTCTGCTCTGTCGCATAGGGAGAATCAGAATTGACTTACCCATCCAGAATTTGGTGGCTTTTTGTTTGTTTGTTTGTTTTTGCTTAGTATTACTATTATTTTCCTATAAAATGGCATTATTTGTCTCAACGTGGAAATGTCCACACATTTACCAGTCCAATGTGTTATGTCCAGGGGTTAAAAGTCAGCAGAGTGTAGACCTTGTGTGAAACACATTAAGAGTAACAGGTTGAGTAATTTGTTTAAGAACATAGAGCAAGTTTGCAGCTAGATCTTTTTTTTTATCATGTTGCCTCTCTATTAGATGTAGCTGGAGAAGGACATCATGCTTGCTGATGCAGAGGGGCAGCAAAAGAGGGGAAAGTCCTCAACAGGATGAATTGAGACAGTAGCTACAGCAATGGCTCAAGCATAAGACCCATTATGAGGATAGCCTGGGACCAGACAATGTTTCCTTCTGCTGTGCACAAGGTTGCTATGGGTTGGAACCAACTACATGGCACCAAGCAACAACAACTCTATTGGACAGCATGTTTTAATGACTGTAATATCTGGACCAGCATTTTTTTAAGTTTTCAACTTTCCCCTTACATTTCTTCCTGCTCCTTCTCACGGCTTCAATCATGCGACTGTTGTCTCCTGTGTCGGTTACTGTCTTCATCCCCACGGGTTTGTGGAAGGTGAGTCACGCGTCTCATCTCTCACTAAATGCACTGGGACAGGATTCCTATTTCTAAAACTCATTTTTAGTATAATGTCTCTTGCAAAGACCTCTGGGTATTTCCATCGTTGCCAGATAAATCCAAACTTTCAGGCCGATATTCAAGGATCCCCACAACTGAGTTCAAATACCTTTAGAATCCTTCTGTCGACCTCTCCAAAATCTAACAGCTGCTTTGTTGTAGTGGCTGACCTGCAGGGTGGTCTGTCTCACCAAGCTCCTTTCTATTACTTATCAGATTGCCCTTGCCCAATATAAGCCAAACTCTAACCATTCCAGTCGCTCTGGGTTACATTGACTAATTCTATGTACATTAAAGGATCCAATTAAGATTAAGTCAAACCCTATATATCATATCCTTATTAGATCTTTGCTTACCCATTAGTTCAAGTCCAATCCCTACCACAGAGATTTGCAATAGAATGTTCAACTTTTTCTACCTTCCCTAACTTCCACCCACTGCTGCTTTCTCCAAGATCCAGGCTAGGTAAAGCAATAAAATTATAAATCCCTGAGATTCTAGAATTTTCTCCCAGAAAGCCATGTCTGACTTATCTCATGGGATATATTAGCAGGGCAAGTATCCACACTGGGGAAGATTCTTATTGTGGAGTGTCACAATGCCAAAGAGAAATTTTTCAGTGAAAATTCGTTTATCCAGTATCACTCCCTCTGTAAAAAGCCATTCTAGTATCCTGTGGCTTCAATGAATAACCACTTACGATCCCCCGTGAGCTTATATGGATTTGACTTGTGGCGCCGGAGAAGAATATTGAAAGCACCGTGGACTGCTAAAAGGACAAGCCAATCTGTTTTGGAAGGAATGAGCCCAGAGTGCTCCTTAGAGGTAAGGACGGCAAGACTTTGTCTTACATGCTTTGGACATGTTGTCAGGAGTGACTGCACCACATGTTTCTTATCATTCAGCAACCTATAGCAGGCTTGTTTGCTTGGAAGTGTCAGAGCTCGATGGGAGTAACAGCAAACATAAAAGGACTGTTGTGTCCTGCAGTCAGAAAGGCTCATGCTGTCACTCTGCCATGTTCCATGAGCCAAAGAAATCCAAACAAACACATTAAAAAAAAACTCACTGCCATCAACTTACTGGGACCTACAGACAGGATAGGACTACAACTGTGGGTTTCCCAGACGTCATTGCTTATGATCATCGAAAGCCCCATGTTTCCCTGTCAAGTATCTGGGAGTTTTGAACTTCAGGCCTTGAGTACTGCAGCTCAATGCATGAACACTACACCACCAAGGCTCCTGATAAGGCCAGCCTACATTCTAGAAATGAGGAATTGACTTTGTCTCTTAGAGGGATGAGCTATAAGGTCACCTTGAAATAGAACAGAGGTGGAAAGAGCCATGGGGCTGGCTGGGGACAGTTTTGCAGTCCGTCTTTCACATTTCCTTAGCTCATCTCTCCAGCCACAAGGAGTTGCATGCTTCACATCTCTTACCATCTGCTAAGTCTGCATGAATCTTGCATGATTGCATACATGTTCACCCTGTCAAACTGCAGTAACGTAATGGGCACGATTACTACATCCTCTCATTTCATGTGCCATCATTTATTTCCAAGCCACCTCACTATCCATAAGCTTCAGACCCCTCTGCAGTGTCTTCATTCAAATAGATTCCCAAAGTCTCTGCTTTTATGTGTCATCGAGTCAGTTCTGATCCATATTGACCTTATGCATCACTCCGCCCAATCCAGTGTCTTCCTCACCATTGCTCTCATGTCTGAGCCCATTGACGCAGCCTCTGTGTCCATCCATCTCACTGAGGACCTGCTTCTTTTTAGCTGCCCCTCTGCTTTACCAGACAGGATGTCATTCTGCAGAGTCTGGTCTTTCCTGACAACATGTATGTAGGTAGAACAAAGTCTCACAGTCATTGACTCTAAGGAGCATGTTGACCATACTTTTTCCAAGGCAGATCTGTTTGTCCATTTAACAATCCATTATACTTTCCACATTCTTTTCCAGCGCCACAGTTCAAATGCAATGACTCTTCTTCAGTCTTCCTAATTCAGTGTCCAACTTTTGCATATATTTGATGTGATGGAAAATGCCATGGCTTGTGTCAGGTGCACCTTCGTCCTCAAAGAAACATCTTTGTTTTTCAATATGCTAAAGAGGTCTTGTGAAACAGAGTTACCTAATTTGACTCGTCTTTTGATCTCTTGACTGCTGCTTCCATGAACATTGATTGTGGATCCGAGCTCTGTGGGTTGCATATCTAGCTCACCCTTGGACATTCTGCAAACATCCTGACGTCCCAGGCTCTCACTGAGGTCTACAGTGTCACTGTCCACACAGAGAATGGGTTGTTCATCTCCCTTGATATGAGAGTCACAATCTCTGCTGTGCTCTCTCTGGTGGGCCCCTAATCTCATCATTCGACGTGGGTGTCAAGCAAGACCCCTTCCCACCAGCAGGGATTGAGGAAAGGAAACTAGAGTACTGCTTACACACAGCTCCTCCCTTCAGCATCGTATGGGGCCATCTAAGGTGCAACCAAACTTCATGCTCTTGGATGCCAGCAAACAGCTAGAGAAGGTGTGGAGGGGAGAATAGATCCACCAGCACATGTCAAACATTACACAGAAGACTTGTATGTGTACATTTACCTTTCTTGCAAATATATCCATCAGTGTTGTAGAATGAATACACTGTTGTTGTTGAGAGTCACTGAGTCCGTCCCAATTCCTAGTGTCCTTATGTACCACTGAATGAAACACTGCCCCACCCTGCACCAGCCTCCCAACTTTTCTTACGTTTGAGCCCATTCTGGCAGCAACTGTGTCAATCTGTCTCATTAAGTCCCTTCCTCTTTTTCGCCACCCTCTGCTTTACCAAGCACGATAGGCTTGTCTAGAGAATGCTTTCTCTTGTCATCATGTCCAAAGTACATAAAATGAAATCTCCTCATCAGGTTTTTTAATTTTTCTTTTCTTCTTTGGTCTTCTTTATTTATTATCCACCTTTAAAAAAACATTTTATTAGGGGCTCATACAAATCTTATCACAATCCATACATACATCAATTGTGCAAAGCACATCTGTACATTCTTTGCCCTCATCATTTTCAAGGCATTTGCTCTCCACTTTACAAGGATCTACATGTGACCTCCTCCCTGGGGGACGGACAACAGAAAAGGGGGTGAAGGGAGATGTCGGACAGTGTAAGTTATGACAAAATAATAATTTCTAAATTATCAAGGGCTGATGCAGGTTTGTTATTAAAAGTTCACAGATATAATCAAAAACGTTGGGGGGAATGACTCACTGGGCCAAGGGGAACATATGATAGCATTGGGAGACACCAAGTTCCATCGTCACACAAAAGTCCACAAAGTCAATGGTCTACATTTTACTAGGGTGAGTAGTGACCAGGGCTTTGAATGCTCTTGAGTCACCATCTGAGGTGCAACTATTGTTGATCTCTTCCCATCTAGAAGAAAGAATAATGGTAACAATAAAAACACATATGTAAATACTTAGTCCAAAGGAATAATATACAACACAAATGTCATTCTCCATGGCCTTGAGACCAGAAGAACTACATAGTGCCTAACTTCCACTAACAACTTCCCTGAAAGGGATCACATTAGAAGGTTCTGGATAGAATGGGGGGATGTGGAAAAAAGCAAATCACAAAAGAGAGCAATCTTATTGGGTAGGTAGAGACTGGTGAAGCCCCAAAGACAATGACTCATAGTCACCCTTTGGATTCAGAACTGAATTAATCCCTGCATTAGAATATCCGGGTATTTAAGATCAAACAAGCAGTGTTTACCCAAAGACAACATATAGAGGGTTAAGAAAGAAGGATGAGCCCAGGACCCTCAGGGAGGACACAGGATAAATGACGGTATGTTGAGAGGACTCCACAGATGAGTTGAAACAATATGTTTATGAACACTTTAATTTAAAACTGATGATCTGCTTTGTAAACCTTTACTTAATTCACAATTAAAAGTTTAAAAATAAAAATAAACAGAAGGAGGCCTGATGGCATAATAGTTTAGCATTGGCCTGCTAACCACAAGACCAGCAGTTCAAAACCACCACCCGCTCTGAGGGAGAAAAATGGGACTTTCTATTCTCTGAAGAGTTACAGTTGAAGAAACTCACAGGGACAATTCTACCCTGTTCTATGGGGTCACAATGAGTTTTCAATGATTTGATGGCCATGGGATTTTTGCTTGTTTTTTGAGTTATTAACAAATGTCTTGGGACTCACTGAACTCATTGATCTCTAAGCGGTCAAGTCCTTTGCACGGTCCATAAAAATGAATAAATACTTACATTTAAAAGATAACACAAATCAAGAGGTGTGCTTTCTCTGAGTACATCCTGCTTGGGTTTGTCTAAGCTCTTTGTTTAGAAACGAAGACCTCACCTTCAGGTTGGCACATTGATAAATTCAGAGACAAGAGGCGAGTTCCCATTGAATTGCCTGTTATGAAGGTGACCCAGTTTTCAGATCCCTTTACAAGAATCCCTTACTTGTTTTGCTCCTGGTTCATAATGAAACATAGTGTTATTTAACTTCTTCTATGAAGATATCAACTTCGCAAATAAGTTCTATTCTTTATGAAGTAAGGGGAAGGGGAGAACTGTCGCAGGCATCTTCTGTTAGGGAACAGCAGGGCCAATAATCTCAAAGCCTGGGTATCTCGGCATTCAAACTCTCAGAGGGGAGAACATATCTTGGACTCATCTCATGAAATGAGCGCTGTACTTTCCACCTCCTATCGGGGCTCTTTCAGGTCACTTTTGTTTGTGGATCTACTTGCTGTGTGGAAGGATCAAGACTATTGAGGGATCGCCGAAGGCTTCCTTATAAAAATGATCGACACCTGCAAAGTAAGCATAGTTTATGGAAAAGCAATGTGCATATTAATTACTGAAATTGGGTCTACTCACAGGCCTCGGTCAATGCCCAAAGAGACCATGGATCACAGAGCTGGTTTTAGAACATTTTTCCTTTCTTCTTTCTAAAATTTGACTTTCTTTTTCTCTTTCCTTGTTTCCAGGCAAGGTGGGAGACAGAGCTGGCTCTTCTGATTTTATCACCCAGAATGCAAAGCAGGAGACTCACCATTTCTCTGGCCAAAGACTGCCAAAGTCTCAGCACCGAAAGGGAAACTTTCCCGCAGAAATTCTGCCGAGAAGGAAATGCCACCCCTGATGGTTTTGGCTACCTAAGCAGTTTAGAGACCATATATTTGCCCTTGAATTATGTTTTTCCTTTTTTCTTTTTTTTCTTCTCCTGATGATTTGTGGGTCTTGAAAACCATTGTGGTTAAAACAAACAAAAAAAATCAGAGGGAGACAAAGGGAATGCATAAAATCCCTGCTCTGCTGGGGGCGGGGTGGGGTGGGGTGGGGAGGAGGAAGCAATAGAAGAGGCACAGAGAAAGCTGCCAGTGGGGAGATTTCATGCTTTTGTTAATTAAAGGAACAAAGAAAAAGACCGTGCAGCAGGCTGTATCCTACATAACAGCTTTCACTAATAAAAAGTAATCGACAATTTCCAGCATTCAGTTCTTGTGAATACTATTATAGCAGGTAATAGAGTTTGGGAAGGGGATGATGCCCTCACCGGCTGTCAGGAGGAGGGCCACCCCACCTTCTTCTTCTTTTTTTATTAAATGACTCAGTGCAGCCGCCTGTGTCCTATCTCTTCCTCTCGCAACTATTGGATTGTATTATTTTACATTTTGATTGAAATGATGTCACTGCCAGATAAAAGCTGGGCCCGCCATTGTAATTGAATCAGTCCAGAGTTGTTTATTCTCGTGATCTACAGCGGTGCTCCCCTTGTCCTAACACAGCATAAATAAAAGAACCCCTCTTGTTTAACATGCTGCTGATGAGATCGCTTTCAAAAGAAAAGGTATCGAACTGGGGGTGGGGGGTGTCGAAGGCGTGGAGCTAGAGTTTCAAGGGGAAATGAATTGGGGGTAAAAAATTAAACGGGGAGAGACACCATCTGCCAAACTTTCCATGTGTGACCGAAAGTTTCAATAAATAAATTTTGCATGGTGTCAGTGCCAGATGCAAAGAGCTTTGATGGACAACATCTAAATGATGGTTAATGGGAGCTTGTACATTCTGGAGACGCTTTTATGCTTCCTTCCTAAATGTCATATCTGTGTGTCCATCGGCAGGAGAACCTCATTTCACCGATAGAATGGATTTTCGCCCAAATGTAACGTTACGAGCTATGATGAAGAGAGAGGAAATCATCAGATGCTGATGTTCAAATTTAAATTTAAGAACTGGTTTCATTGGCTATAATTATCATATCTCACAATGCAATCAGATCAGGAAGGCTTGTACAATCATCACACCATCCCCTGTGGAACCTCTCCTTCCCTCTGGTACACACTGATGGCTCTCCGACTCCCCTCTGCTGCTCCACACCCAGGCAACCACTAATCCACCTACTGCCCTTCTATTGTTGTTGGGTCCACTTGTTGTCCTTGTTTTCTACTATTGTCATTATTAATTATTATGTTCCTGCTGAAAATTCCACCTCTGAAAGCCCTGCTGTGGTGATTCGGGATGCATCAGCAGAGACCGAATCTGTAACCTCGGGAATCTTTTGTTGTTAGATGTGAAGGTGTCAGCTCTGACTCATAATGACCACGAACTACTGCTCAGTCCAGCCCCATCCTCACAATCGTTATTATGCTTGAGTCCGTCGTTCCAGCCACTGTCGATCCATCTCCTTAAAGGTCTTCCTCTTTTTCAGTGACTTCTACTTTACCAAGCATGCCGTTGTCCAAGAACTGGTCTCTCCTAATAAGATGCCCGAAGCATATGAGACAAAGTCTGGCCCGATGCACGCTAAGGACCCTTCTAGTGGTACTTTCTTCAGGACAGATTTCTTTCTTCTTCTGGCAGTCCATGGTAATTTCAATATAATTCAAATACAGCACACCTACTTTTTCCTTCCTTACTCAATGTTCAGTTGTCACATGCCTATGAGGCAATTGAAAATGTGATGGCTTGGCTCAGACACACCTTAGTCCTCAAAATGACATCTTTGCTCTTTTACACTTTACATAGATGTTGAGCACCATACTTTCCGGGTGGCATTCATTGTTTGTTTACTTATTTGTTTAACTGCTGTTTCTATGAATGTGGATCCAAATAAAATTACCTCCTTAACAACTTCAACCTTTTCTACATTTAACTATTGGTGTAGTTATGAGGATTCTGATTTTCATTACATTGAGTTGTAATCCATACTGAAGGATGCAGTTTTCATTTCATCAGCAATGAAATGGTGTCATCTACATGTCGCAGGTTGTTACATATCACACCTTCCCCGTTAGCATAATGAAGTGTTGTAGAAGTCCATTCTCCTCAATACTAGCCATCACTGGTTATGAGTCACACAGTCAAAAGCCTCTGCCTAGTCATTAAGACACAAGTAAACTTACTAGTCTTCTGTGCTTTCACCAAAGATTCATCTGATGTCAGCGATGGTATCCTTCATCCTTGTCGTATTCTGAATCTGGCTTGGGTTTCGGACAGCTCCTTGTTGGGGTCCTGCGGCAGCCGCTTTGTCAATTATGTTCTGCCAATTTTTTGGTAAAGCTAAAACTGGTGTGAAAAAATAAAATGAACTAAGGAAAAGCATATAGTTGATCTAACCCTTAACCATCAGAATATAAACCTCCCACACTGAATAATACACAAGTTCCAGGAAGCCCTTTTGGATCTCTCATTCACATTCTCACCTTCACTGAGTTGATGCCGACCCATAGTGACCCAATAGGACAGGATAGAATGGGCCTTGTGTGTTCCCAAGATTATAACTCCCAAGGAGTGGCTGGTGGTTTAGAACTCTGGACATTGATGGACCACCATCTGAGGAGTAATCACTACCCCCAGCAGGTCCCCTGGATAGCTAGCTATAACTCACTCCGTCCCGTCTCAGCGATATCTCTTCCCCAATACAGAGGGCTTCTCAGCATGGCAGATGGAGCTGGGTAACTCCCACAGAAGACAGGGAACCAAGTAAGATGCGGCCATAGCCTTGCATCAAAATGACCATGTTCGCTGCACACTTCTCTGCAGTGCCTACAGGTGGCCTGACCCCGGGGGGTGTTCTCAGCAGTAGTGTTGACCTTCTTGGGAAAGGTGGGGCAACTACTTGAGATGGTCCTTTAAGCACTCTTACCACTTTTTTTCTGTCCAGAATTAATAAAGTTCCCCTGTCCAATATGTTCTCGGCACCTGTGGGCATTTTACACCGTCAAGCAGTGAGGAAAATGCCATAACAATGTGATTTAATTTGATTTTGGTTTCTTGTGAGATCTATATTAAAGGAAACATGCACAGATACATTAAAATTTTACCTGCCTACACAAATGCTTTCTTCAGTTAATAAGCAGCCACAGAGGCTCTATAAAGAATACCACAGAGTCAGCATATCTCCGTGTCTTCTTAGAAAATCCTGCCATTATTCACTGTGAGTTGACAAGAAGGCTCCTCTTCAGCAGAAACACTGCCCTTGACAACCATCGTCCTCTCTTACCTTCTTGGTGGGATTCCCCCCCTGAAACTTCTTTTTTACCTTCATATTATTGTTAGGTGTCATCAAGTCATCTCCAACCCATAACGACCTTGTGCACAACAGAGCAAGTCACTGCATGATCTGGTGTCTTCCTCACAAGATTTTCTTTTTATGCTTGAGCCCATTGTTGCAGCTTTCAGCACTTCCTCTTTCTCTGTCCCTCTACTTTAACAAACATGATGTCTTCTCCAGGGATTAGTCTCTCCTGACAATATGCCCAAAGTAGATAAGATGATGTCTTGCCACCCCTTGCCTCTAAGGAGCGCTCTGGCTGGACTTTTTCCCCTCCATAGGACCTGGTTTTCTCTCCACTTCCATCCTAGTGGTGCCATAATGCACTTGGTTTGGCTCTTCTAGCCACAATCTTTGCAACACACCAATGGATTCCAAGAAGGTAGACAAAGATACTTATATCATGATCCAATTCAATTGTGAGTGCTTTCTGCAGGGTTAATTGAGATTACAAAAGACTTGTCACCTTAATGTGTCAAATGGTCAGCTTTGCCAATCTGCTGGGTATGAAATCGGGCGTTTGAGAATTGGGAAGGGGCTCTTTCGCTTCCCATCAAGAAAGAAGATTCATGGCTACTAACCAGAAAGCTGGCAGTAATAATACACCAGCCACTCTTTTACAGAAAGATGGGCAGTCTGCTTCTCAAAAGGTTTACAGCTTTGGGGCAGGTATACTCCACCCTATGGGTTGCTGTGAGTCAGAGTTGACTTGACAACAATTTCAATGGCCATACAGAATATATAAATAACTATTCAGAGTAAAGACAAACAATCCAATTAAAACCTGAGCAAATGATTTGAATGGACGTTTCTCCAAAGAAATGTCAGTAGCAAATGTTCAGGAAGAACATGAAAAGATCGTCCACATGACTTGTCATTGGGAACAGTGCAAATCAAACCCACTATTGGATGCCACTTCACATCTGCTAGGAGGCCTGGAATAAAAAAGATAAATGATAAAAAGAGAAAAGGAAGAACGATAAGCCACAGGAGGTGTGTGTCCTTTGAATACAGATTCCAATTTTCATTGCATTGACCCTCTTTCGTTGACCCCAAGACAGAGGGCTGTGACCCCACAGAAGCAGCAGAGAAAGTGTACAGGCAAGACAACAGCAGACGGAAGAGAAAGAATGCTGAGAGTCCAGTCCTCAAAGTGAGTAAAACTGGGTGTGTTCAGGCATTAAGGTCATTTGCAGAGTGGAATTCCTCCAGGCAAATAATTGGGAAGTTAGGTTTTCTGACCAATGGAAATAGAGTTGAGTACACCCCGTCTGAGGTTTATGATAGAGTGGAGCATTCTTCCTTTGGGAGCGGGGGCAGGTTGCAGTGATCAAAGAGCTTTGTTACACCACCAGAGCAAGGAGGGTGAGGAAAGACCTGTTTATAGACACGGCAGAAAAGAGATTGTCCTGATCAAAGAACTGTATCCTACACATTTCTGATCATATTCTGAACCTGTTAACTTTGCTAATAAACCTCATCCTTGTGAGTAGGGTGTGTGAGCTTTCTGTTGCCATTGCAGTGCGTTGTTGAATGCAGCAGAGAAGCAGAGAGTACCACGGGAGGGACAACTGCTCTCACCATTGGTAAGAAGGCTGGGTTGTGGATGCATATTTCACCTCCACTTCACAGGGACCAGGCTTCGAAAGAAAAGAAAAGAAAATTTCAAGCCCCCAGTCTCATCCATGCTCACTTAAACTCACATTCAATTTGGATCCCATGGTCCACCTTGCAATCTTAGAGATATCTAACAACTTGCTCCAGTTTACTGGGGAAATGGTAACCATCCCATCCTCCTTCTGTGAGTGAGCACATTAAATAGCAGTATTCTGCAAAAGGGAAGTGCCTCCCATGGGGGCAGCGGTTCTCTACCTGTGGGTCCCGACCCCTTTGGGGGTCAAATGAGCCTTTCACAGGTGTCACCTAAGACCATATTTCTGATGGTCTTGGGAACTGAGACACCGCTCCTTGATCCATCTCCAGGTGGGTACGCCCACATGCAGATATACCCACTTATGGGGTCACCACAACATCAGGAACTGTATTAAAGGGTTGAGGCATTAGGGAGATTGAGAACCACTGCATGAGGATCTCCTCACTGCCAAGGAAGCTGTCAACGTTCCTTTGGCCATCTTGCATTGTCGCTTTAAGCAAAAACAAGTATCCCAAAATACATCTTCTACTTTAAAACCTCTCACTCCTTCATAAACCAAAAATAAACTCACTGCCATTGAGCCAATGCAGACTCATTTCAACTCTATAGAACCAAGTAGAACTGCCCCCATCAGTTTCAGAGACTGTAACTCTGCAGGAGTAGAAAGCCCCATCTTTCTCTCATAGAGTGGCTGGTGGTTTTGAAGGGCTGAACTTGCAGTGAACCCCTCTGCCACCAGGGCTCCTACTAATGTCTCCTTAGCTTCCTACAAATCTCAGCAAAGATCTGGATGTTATGCCATTACCTATACAGCGTTATTATTGTAAGGATCATTCAGTTGGTTATGACTCAGTGACACTGCACAAAATAAAACACTGCCCAGTCCTATTTTTTGATGGCCCTCTGCTTTGCCAAGAATGATATCCTTCCCCAGGGACTGGTCTCTGTACAGCACGGAGAAATGGAAACCATCAGAGAAAAGACTGACACTCTGATCCCCAGCAAAGGTAGTGTAATTGCTGGTGTGGAAGACAATCCCACCATAGGTACTGTGAACTTGCTTCCCTGACCATCATCCATCCCAGGATCCTGCCATTTTCTGAGGACCACTGCTGTCTCCTCACTCTTCAACATCTTCCTTTGCTGCCATTTCTCACGTTAAAAATATAAAAATAAGAACCATAAACTTCATGGCTCCTTGGTAGATATCTCACTCACAATGACTGAGTTGATTCCAATTCATAGTGACTCTATAGGAGAGAGTATAATTGCACACTTAGGGTTTCAAAGGCTGTTAATCTTAATAAGAACAGAAAACCTCTTCTTTCTCCTACAAAGTATCTGACTGTTTTTGAATTACTGACCTTGAGGTTAGCAGCACAATCCATCACCACTAAGCCAACAAGACTACAAGGATATGAGTTCCTGGGAAATAATTCACCTAATAACGTGCTTCAAGATTCCTAGTTCCTGGTGTCATGCTTCACCTAATTGCCATTGAGTTGATCCTGACTCAAAGTGACTCTGTAGGACCAAGCAGAACTAACCCTTGTGGGTTTATGAGACTGTTCATCTGTACCAGAGCAGAAAGCCTCGTCTTCCTCTTGAGGAGTGGCTGATGGTTTCTAACTGATGGCCTTCCAGTGAGCAGCCCAAGAGGTAATCTATTATATCACCAACTTGGTCTGTCTTCACCTCAAGCAGCAAAGAAAGAAGATGACTCAAGAACAGAAGGAGGAGATCGACTGTGTGGCGAGTTGCCTGCATTAACAAATGTCTCCTTTGCCATGGGATCAGAAGAGCTGGAAGGGGCTTGGCCGCCATTACTGATCATATTGTTCAAAGATTCTATAGAAGAGAAAATGTACAAAGGAATTCTATGTTCTCATGAACCCAGACTTCCTGGAAACAAGGAGGTTGGATGAGTCCCTGAAAGTTTTGTCTTGAGATTATCTTGACAGCTTCAACCAAAAATATCCCCGAAAGTATTTTTTGGAGCAAACAATGGTGTTTTGTTGTTGTGTTCTGTGTGGTAGAGTAGGTTTTAACTCTTTGTGTCCTATGTCCAACAGAACAAACCCCTGACCAGCCCCACACTATCTTCATCGTCTTTGGCTATGTTTGATCCCATTGTTGTAGATCCTGTGGCAAAGCATGTCATCAAGGGTCCTCTTCATTCTTGCTGACCTTCTGTTACAACAAACATGAGAACCTTCTCTGATAACATGTGCAAAGTACAGATGATACACTCTCCCCATCTTCTTTTCTAGGAACCATTCTCACTATGCGTCTTCCTTGATAGATGTGTTTATTCTTCTGGAAGTCCACATTACGTTCAATTATCCAACATCCTTGCTGATATTGCCAATATCCAACATCCCTCATTTTAAAGCACCAGTTCTGTTTTCCGTCTACATTGCCTACCTTTTGCATACATATGCAATTACTGAAAACTTCATAAATCGAGGGAGATGCATCTTACTCCTCAATGCAATATCTTAATTTTTACCACTTTAAAGAATATGCTTTCGGGTTGTTTGCCCAATTCAATAGGTCACGTGATTTTCAATTTTTATTTTTAATTTGCTGAAGGCTTACAGAGCAGATTAACAGTTTTATATACAACAATGTATCAACCCCCCAATGTCAAACACTGCCTTATTTCCATAATCCCTCCCCCTCTAGACCTTCTATAGAGTCTTGGGGCAAATTGCGGTATGTGTTGGGCTGTTAAGTGCAAGGTCAGCAATGAGAAAACAAGAGACACTCCAATAGAGAATGATGAGGCTTCTACTGCCATTAAAATTTAGTCTCAGAAACCCATAGGAGCAGTTGTACCCTCTCCTACGGGGTCATTGGTGGGTGGTGTAGCGGTTACACATTGAGCTGCAGTCTGCATGGTTGGCAGTTAGAAAGCACCAGTAGTTCTGCAGAAGAATGGCTGGGCTTTCTGCATGTCAAAATTATAATAATTTATAAATTACCAAGGGTTCGTGAGGGAAGGAGGTGGGTTGGGAGGGAGGGGATAAATGAGCAGCAGATACCAAGGGCTCAAGTAGAAAGAAAATGTTTTGAGAATGATGATGGCAACAAATGTACAAATGTGCTTGACACAATGGATGGATTGTGATAAGAGTTGTACAAGCCACCAATTAAATGATTTTTAAAAGAAAAAAAAACAGTTACTGTCTCATCTGTCAATGAGTTTGGGTTGATCTATAGAATCCTTAAGAGTTGAAATCAAAATGAAGGCAGTGAGCGAAATAAACCTTGTTGGATACTGTTTCTTCTTCAACCAAATAGCATCTGCCTATTTCCTCCCCTGCTGGCCCTGTAATAATAAAAATCTATTTCCTTTAGTATGAAAATATTTTCTTATAACAGTGATCGCATGCAATATCCATCATTCTTTGGTTGACTAATTGCTCAGCATTATGTTCGTCAAGTTCCTTCATACTCCGAGGTGTTCCACATATTCATCTTTACTTTTCAATGCTGGGTAGTATTCAACTATGTGTATTTACCAAAATTTATTTATCCATTCTTCCACTGATGGGCATTTAGGTTATTTCCATTTTTTTGCTAGTGTGAATAGTGCTGTGATAAACATGAGTGTAAATATATCTACTTCTGGAGGGCTCTTATTTCTTTAGTTTATATACACAGTAGAGGGATTTGAGGGTTATATGGAATTTTATGCTCCAATTTTTTGAATAAGCGTCATCACTCACAGTCCCATCAGAGTGGTCTGAGGGTTCTGCCTCTCTCAAGCCTCTGATGCATTTGTTGCTTTATTTTTTGAGCTTTCTACCAACATTGATATCGAAGACCTAGGGTTAGAAGACTAAAATGGAAGAATATGCTCAGCAAAAATCATAAACCGAAAAGACTAGTGAAGAAATCCAAGCCTTGAGTTGCAATATTAAAGTGCATATGGATATTAGGGGAAAATATTGAATGCTGCAGGAAGCATCAAAATAAAGAAAAAATTGATCAAAAAACTGTGGTACATACATACAATGGAGTACTATGCATCCCCTAAAATGCAGTGATGAACGCATGAAGCAAATCACCGCGTGGGGAGAATGGGAGGAAGTTATGCTAAGTGAAGTAAGTCAAGCACAAAAGGACAAGTACAACATGAGTTCACTGAGGTAAGTTTTTAAAAAATGCGGCATAGGCCCTCAACAAGCTAGGTTAACACCAGGCTGCAACTTTGGACTCAGATATAGCAACCAATTCGAGCAGTGTTTGACTCTCTTGTGCCTGGCGCTGCTATGAGTCAAAACTAGCCACCACCCACAGTGGCGTGAGAGCGTGACCAGGAAACTGTGCCCTGGAGAGCCCTCCCCTTTCTGGCGGTCAATACCCATTCTGGTAGTGATGTGCTGCCCCCACTGGTGCTGCTGCACTGGTTTGTGAGGCATGTAGGCCCCTGTGTGGTCGCTGGGTGGGTAGCTGTGAGCGTTCACCCCATTGCACCAGAAGTTGGGAGCCTTTCAGAGAAGCAGCCACTTCTGCAGCTGCACATTGCTGGCCCCGGTTGGGTGTGTCCAGATGCCAGGCTCTGTCCCACAAGTCACCTGTGTCCTTCGTGTCTCAGGATTCTGCCAGCTGCTGCCCAAGTGGTCTTAGTGGCAGGCAGGTGCCACTTTTCTGAAGGCTACGCCATGAGACCCACCTCCTCCTAAGGGGCCCAAACCCTCCCTCCCAACTGTCTCTTGGAACTGGTGTTTGTGTCGTGAGTGTGGAGAGGCAAACTTTGAGGACAGGAGAATCCCATTACTACGATTAGTTCACTTTTCCACAAATGGTTTGAAACCCCTTCTCTGAGGAAGATGGCCACGCCTTTCCTCTTTTGTGCCCATAGACAGTTTGGCCTCCGAGGGGGGCTGGGGCACCTGCCAGGTGGTGGGTTCTACGGTTTTATTGCCCAGGGCTGACTTCTTCCTGCTGGTACCAGGAGCCCAAGGGTGGTATGGGAGGGGTTCTTTGAAAGAAGAACCACAGTCTGCGTGTCTCCTCGCTTTGTAACTGCTGCTGCAAGCCCTTCATCTGAGCGGTGACGTCTGGCCTTCGGGTGGGGGGGGTGGGTCTTTTTGCCTGTAGGTGAGCCTCTTAGGTGCCCTCAATCCTGGGAAACTTAGGACAGAATGACAGCGGTTTGTAAGAAGTTCTTGGTGTCCAGCTGTGTCAAGCCAAGGGCCAGACAGGTGGGGAGCACTTGTCCCCACGTCATTTTCTTTGGGAATCTGAGTGGTCCGAGCAAGGTGCCAGTGCCTATCTCCATCCCAGACAATACTAGGTGGCAGGGATGAGGCGGCAGATGCCTAAGTCTTGGAGAGAGGAGGCCAGCTCCTGGGAACATAACTGGTCCTGCAGTGGATGACACTGGGTGAGCCTGAGCCCCCAAGGCAGGCTTCCCAACAGATAACAGGAATTGTAGCAGCGGCTGCCTTAGTCCCCGGTATGGTGGGAGTGCTTCGGGAAGCAGAATAAATGATAATAGAATTGTCCCGGGAACTTTTTGAAATGTCTTTTTTTTTCATGATTAAAGAGTTTATTAAAGATTAAAAAAATGCGGCATAGGGACAAAGCTACTATATACACCCATCCCTAGGGTGAGGTCCAGCAACTATGGCAGGGGCCAAACCCAATCCAGGGATACATACACGGCAGACAACTAAATAAGAGAGGGGCAAAAGAGAAAGAAAAATGATGTGGGTAGGGGGTGAGCAAGACACTAACCTGCCCAAGTGGAAGGTATTGTTTTATATCTCTACAGGAGAAGGTGAGAGAGATAAGGTTTCAATCCGATGCACCAAGATGCTAATACAACATACTGGGATGTGCCACGGAACCAATAGAGTGGTTTATGGGGACGGCCCCAATACCAACTATGTAGACACACACACACCCCGCCTCCGAAGAATGAACTCCAGAGGAGAGAACTGGGGCTACAACTTAGGAAGAGGAGCACCTCGTATTAGAGCACATGGGAGAAATGCAAAGGGATGGAGAGGGAGGACAGGACATCCTGGCCACCAAGCCCCAAGGACGATGTTCCTGCTCAGATCACACAACACATGGGGAGGACCACAGGACAAGATATCCCTCACTGAGCCATGATGCTGGGGGGTGGGGCGACAGCACTGGAGACACAGTGCATGAATAGTGCACGGTGTGGCCCCCTCGGGCTGGGCCGAGGCACTGAGGGCACTCAGCAGAGCAGCAGTATAGAACCAATGAAACACACAACTTTTCTCTGGTTCTTTGGCGCTTCCTTCCCCCTACTATCAAAACCTCAATTCTACCTTACAAATTAGATTACACAAGAGCATGCACACTGCTAAAGATAAGAACCTGCAACTCAGGGAATCCAGGATAGATAAATCCCGCAGGACCAAAAAGGAGAGTAGAGAACCAGAAGGATTAGGGGAGGGCGGGCGTAGAAAGGGAGAATGGATCACAAGGATCAACATACAACCCCCACCCAGGGGCGAAAAACAATGGGAAAATGGGTGAGGGGCGATGAAGGATGATGTAAGATATGGAAAAAATAATCTATAACATATCAGGTGTTCGTGAGGGAGAGCATGTGGGGGAGGGTGGGGAAGAAATGGGGAGCTGATATCAGGAGCTCAAGAGGGAAGAGAATTCTTTGAAAATGATGATGGCGGCATATGTGCAAATGTGCTTGACACATTGGAGGAATGTATGGATTGTGATAAGAGATGTAAGAGCCCCCAAATAAAAGTATTCATAAATATATATAGAGAGAAATAATACATAGAGTCAGTGTTATCAAAAAGAACTAGGCAACAGCTAGTCATCTCAAGAGGGAGAACATAATCAAGAGCTAATGACACTGAAGAAAGAAATTCAAGCTGTACTGAAGGCATACGTCAAAATGGGCTCCTCCAGGGATTTACAAACTACAAGTTGAAACGTTTCACCATCCTTACAAAGCACTGGAAACATTCACTGCCTATGCCAGGAAACTTAGAAGACAGTTTCTTGGCCAACCGACTGGAAGCGATTCATATTTGTATTCATCCAAAAGAAAGGTGGCCCGACAGATTCCTGAAATTACAGAAATGGAATAATACCATTGCTATCACATGTAAATAAAGTGTTGTGGAAAATCATTCAAGAATAGTTGTAGCAGTACATTGGCAAGGAGCTGCCAGAGGTTCAGCTGGATTTTAAGGAGGACGTGGAACAGGGGATATTACTGACAATGTCAGATGGGTCTTGGCTAAAATCAGAGGATACCGGAAAGATAATTACTTGGGTTCTATTGGCTATGTCAGCGCATTTGACTGGGTGGATCATAACAAAGTACAGATAATCTTGAGAAGAATGGGCATTCCAGAACACTACATTTTTCTCATGCTGAACCTATACATGAATCTAGGGTCAATTGTACAAACCGAACAAGGGAATACTGCATGGTTTAAAAGCAAGAAAGTTGTGGACCAGGGTATCTTCTCTCATCATAACTGTTCAATATATACACTGAACAAATAATCAGGGAAGCTGGATTTGAAGAATGAAGTATCAGGATTGGAGGAAGTCTGATTAGCTATCTGAAATCTGCAGATGATTTGACCTCACACACTGAAAACAAGGAGGAATTGAGGTACTTGCTGATAAAGATCAAGGATTTCAACCTTCATATGGATTATAAATCCTCAGTACTGACCCAATAGGTAACATTATGACAAATACAAAAGATTGAAGTTGTCAAAGACTTTGTCTTGCTTGGGTCCAGAGTAGAGGCTCATGGACCGAGCAGTGAAGAGATCAAAGGATGCATGCACTGCACAAATCCTCTTTAAAGGGTTGGTGAATGAGGATGCAACTTGAGAACTCAACTGCGTCTGACCCAAGCCAAGATATTTTCAATCGCATCATACATACGGGAAAGTCAGACATTGCAACAGGAAAACGGAAAAAGAACATATGAATTTGAATTATGTTACTGGTGATTAATATTGAAAGTACCATGGACTATGTGTTAGGCTGGGGTTGACTAAAGAAACAAATTCACTGACACTCATATATGTGTAGGAGCGAGGTTTATATCAAGACGTAATTGTATACCAGAGAAACATCCCAGCCCAGTCCAACTCAAGTCCCTAAGTCCAATGCTAGTCCATAAGTTCCTCTCCAGACTCACTCAGCCACATGCAATGATGCAGAATGGAGGAAGATCACAGGCCAGTAGGGCAGAGATTTTATTATTATTGATCATATATTGGGGAGCTCCTATAAATCTTATAGCCATCCATCATTCAATCGTATTATGCACACTTGTGCATATGTTACCATCAACATTTCCAAAACATGTTCTTTCTACTTGAGAACTTGGTATCAGCTCCTCTTTTTCCCCTCCCTCCCCTATCCTTCCACCCTCGTGAATCTTTGATCAATTATATATTATTATTATTATTGTTATTTCATATCTTACACTGTTGTCTCCCTTTACCCACATTTCTGTTATTCGTCCCCCTTTGGGGTAGGCTATATATCCAACCTTGTGATGGGTTCCCCGTTTTTCCTCCTTCCCACCTCCTGCCCACACCCCCCCCTACCCTCATGATATCCATACTCCAATTACTGTTACTTAGGGTTTTATCTGTCCTGAATTCCATGTGTCAAAAGCTCCTATCTGTACCAATGTGTGTACTCCTATCTAGCTGGACTTGTAAGGTAGAACTGGGTCGTGGTAGTGGGGAGGAGGAAGCATTCAGTAACTAGAAGAATGATGTGTGTTTCCTTCATGCTGTACTGCACCCTGGTTGAATCATCCCTTCCTTGTAACCCTTCTGTGGGTGGATACCCAATCGCCTACAAATGGGTGTTGGGTCTCCACTCCAAACCACCTCTTTCACATCAATATATTTGTTTATTTTGGATCTTTTGATACCTGATACCTAATCCCATTGACACCTCATGATCACACAGTCTAGTGTACTTCTTCCATGTGATCTTATTTTCTTTCCTGCTAAATGGCTGCTTGTTTAACTTCAAGTCATTCAGACTTCAGTTGTTATATATTTTGATAGCCGGGCACCATCCACTTTCTTCACCACATTTGCTTATCACCCCATTTTGTGTTCAGTGATTGTGTTGGGTAAGTGAGTATCAAGCAGTGCTAGGTTATTAGAACAAAGTATTCTTGTGTTTAGGGAGGCCTTGAGGAGAGACACAAAGTCTGTCTGCTAGCTCAACACTTAACACAAATATTTGTACATTGGCCTCTACCCCTTTCATGATAAATTAATATATTTGCATATATACATGCCTACAGCTATACCTCTATAAATAGATTTTCCCCCTACTTCTTTCATCCATTTCCTTTCACCTTCCTCCTGTCCCTGGGTACAGAGTCTTGTGTACGCAATGGCGGTGGATGCATCTCCAGGGTCTGGCAGTTATCCTGCGGGTCTCTGAGTGGCTTGCCAGCAGGAAGGTGAAACAGAGAGAGGAAGGGAGGTTCCCAATACCCTACTTATGAGGAGGTCATGCCCACAAGGAGGCTGTGAGCTGTGAGCTGATTGACAAGGCTGTGAGCTGATTGACAGACTAGATTCCACACCTAAACTTCAAGTTGACACAAAATTATGTAATGACCACAGACTGTCAAAGGGACAAACAAATCTATCTTGGGATACAAGAATGCATCTTAGAAGCAAGGATAGTGAGACTTCATCTCATGGACTTTAAACATGTTATCATGAGAGACCAGTGCCTGAAAAAGGATATCATGCTTGGGAAAGTGGAGGGACAGGGAATAAGTGGAAGACACTTGGCGTGATGAATTGACACAGTGGCTGCAAAAACGGACTCAAACAGAAGAACAATTGTGAGGATGGAGCTGGATTGACTACAGGATTTTGTTCTCTTGTACATGAGTTATAACCCTACTGGATGGCACCTCACAACAACAACAGCACGGTGCTGAGGTAGTGTCATTGATTTGTATCTCTGGTCTCAATGTTGGTCATGAGCATTTCTTCATGTTAGTTCACAACCTCAACATCTTCTTTAGTGAACGGTCTGTTCACATCCACTGCCAAGGTTTATATTGGATTGTCTCTGTTTTTCATTGTTGTTGAGGTGTTCACATTTTCTATAGATTTTAGAGATTCGCCCCTTGACCAATGTGCCATTGTCAAATTTATTCACTCTCTTTGAGTTCCCTTTATATAGATGTATATATATATATATATATATATATACATTTAAATGTCTACATTTTGACTTGTCATCTGCTTTCAGCCAAAATGCATATGAATCTGATTCCACATCCTCATCTGAATCAGCCTTGAATTCCTGACAGTTCTTTGATGAGTACTAATGTAAATATTAGTGGATCATCTTCAGAATGATTTTGCTTTGGTGTGGTTTTACCTACATTGTTTTATAATGCCCACATTCTTTTGGAATGCCTTTGTGTGGAATGGACGCACACGTGGATCTCTGTCGTACAGATTGCTCAGTAGAGAAGAGCAAGTACTTCCAATGCTGCCTTCTTTCTGGAAGCATCGCAATTGGCATTCCATAAATCACTCGTCTTGTTTTATGCCAATGTCTTCCATGCTACGTGTATTTTTTCCTTTAGTACCATTTGTTGTAGGTCATGTGTTACCACCTGTTGTGCCTGTAGTAGGTACCATGGAGTCAGTTTCAACTCATTGAGAGACCCTATGCACAATGGAAGGAAGGACTGCCCTCTCCTGTGCCAGCTTCACAGTGGTTCCTGTGCCTCAGCCCATTGTTGTGGCCACTATGTCAATCGATCGCGTTGAGGGACTTCCTCTTTTTCACTGCCTGGTACTCACCAAGAAAGATGTCCTTCTCCAGGAACTCGTCTCTGCTAACAGCCTGCCCAAAGCACATGAGATGAAGTCTCATCATCCTTACCTCTAAGGACCCTTATTACAGTACTTCATCCAGGACAGATTTGTTTGTTCTTTTGACGCTCCATGGTAAATTTCAATATTCCTCACCAGCACCAGAATTCAAACACACCAATTCATCTTTGGTCTTCCTTATTCAATTCATATCTTACACATGCATATAAGGCTATTGAAAATACCATGGTTTGGGTCAGGTGCACTTTAGACCGCAAAGTAACCTTGCTTTTCAACACTTTAAAGAGTTCTTATGCTTTATATTTACTCAATGCAATGCACCAATTGACCTCTTGACTGCTGCTTCTATGATCATTGATTATGGATCCAAACAAGATGTAATCCTTGACCATTTCAATCCTTTCTCCATGTATCATGATGCTGTTGCCTTTGCACAAAACCAAAGACCAGAAGGCAGGATAAGGCAGAAAAGACAGGTAACTGGGCATAGGGAACTTTGGAAGGAAGTGGGGAGGGCACTTTTACATTGAGGGAATTGCAGTTAATGTCACTTAAAAAATGCATACATCAATTTTTTAATAGGAAATTAACTTTACTCCATAAACTTTTACCCAAAACACAGTAACATATTACAAAAAAGTAAGTTGCAGTTTTTATTCATTACTGTAAAACAATAGAATTACTTTTACTAGTAGGGGAAGAAATTACTTCTATAAATTTTCATTGCAAACTACTAAAACAGTTAAATAGCCATTTGTTGTATGCACACATAGCAAACACACTGCCTACAAGTCAATTCCAATTCATAGGAACCCTATAGGACAGAGTAGAACTGCCCCTGTGGGTTTCTGAGGCTGTAACTCTTTATGGGAGCAGAAGGCCTCATCTTTCTATCTACTATCTATCTTTATATCATCTATCACACACTCACCTATCCATTTAATAAACCTGTTCAACACCATTTAAACATGTTTTATTATGATGATTAATGGGATTTAAAATATGTCCAAATCTTCCTTTAATCCCCAAATTTTCCCTATAAAAATTAAAAAATTAACAATCTGCTAAACACAAGGCTGTAAATGAATGTCAGCATTATTTATTCTGAGGATGGAAGAGAATGGCCTATCTTAAAGTAAATCTTTCAAAAGTCAAACAATATGATCTATAAAATCAGCTTCAAATTATATGCAGGGTAGTGTAATTTTTTTTAAAAAAACTACTCTAAAACACTGAGGAACAGAGGCTTGGGTGGCATGAACAAAGCACAGATGTACTGAAAAACTTGAAAAGAGTTTTCAATCTTAAAATCACATGTTGGGTCCGAGACTGCCCCAGGAAAGGGAATATTGAAATAAAGGCCAGCACTCATTGGTTTTGGCTCCCAAAGTGCATGAATGCTAGGGGTGCACTGTACTGCAGTCTATTCAGTGTGCCATACATAGCCTAATGAAAAGGTTGGGAACATTGTGAGAAGTACTGAAAAGTGACAGAGACAGGAAATGAGTTCGTGTGTTGGAAAAGTGGTGCAGATAGACTTACTTGAAGTCGCGTTGCCACAAACTTCTATTGGAGGAAATAAAAATGGAATATCTCTGAGGAGCAACAAGGGGAGGAGCAATAAAACAGGCATGCCTGTGCTGAGCAAGGGGTGATTTGACATCGTCAGTCTGTCTCTGGTGTTGGCTGTGAAACAACGGGATGTTTGCAACTCTACATTAAGGAATTGTTGGACACGGGTGTACTGTCCTCCTCGAACCCCTCTCTTCAAACTCAAGTGTGACAAAATAGTTCTACTATATTAACTTCAGAAATGTCATGGCTCATCCCCCCCCCCAAAAAAACACTCTTATCTCTGAAAATATGATCGCACCTCATGTGGTGGGAGCTAAAACATAGAGATTGATTATTCAAAGTGAAGACAAAGTTGATCATATTTTATGACAGGTATTTAAAATATTTATCACAAACAAATGCACCTTTTGGCTTCTCCCTAAATCTTATTTCTATAACTGGTCAAACAATCCAGAGCAGTACAAATGATAGTTCGTATTTATGGAGTTACACGCCGTATGCATGAATCTAACATCATCAATATTTGATCAAATACATTTTAGCATATATATAACTGGGAGTCATAACTACAATTCTGATACAGACTGTTAATAACTATTCATTATATCAAATGTTTAAAGAGAGCAGGGAACATAGGAAAAACAGCTACCTAACCATAAGGATCTGATTACTCAATTGCCAAATATCAACCTTTTGCAAGAAAATGGAAGCATTAGCAAACCTCAAAGGGTGAGCATTTTTCCTAATGATATTTTTAAGCACCGATCTTGAGTATTTCCCACTGTATGTAACAGGGTTCGTTTTCTATCCAAAGGTGAAGTATTTCATTTCATAGGGAATCTGAGAATGATAAGGGCCAAGGAATTGAATCTGGGTCCTATCTCCCCCCGCCCCATTTTTCACACAGAAGCTGACCAAAGCACATTCTTGATGTGCCACTTACAAGAAACATATTTTCCCATAAAAAGCATAGGAAATATATTTCATAAGTCAATCTTGTTTATTAGTATTCTAAAAAGACACTTGTAACTATTATAGTAATAGAGTCAGGTACAAAAATGTGACAAGTATGAAGTTGCCTCTTCCTTCATTTTGTCAGAAGAGTCCTTGTTGCGGTCATGTTGTTGTTGTTGTTGATGTTGTCAGATTGGTCTGACTCATAGGGTTCCTCTGTACCGCAGAATTAAACACTGCCATGTCCTGAGTCATCCTCATAATTGTTGCCATTTGACCCCATTGTTTCAGACACTGCGTCAATTCATCTGTTTTTTCTGCTTTTCCTCTCGCCAAGGGTCTTCTTGTTCTTACAATTATTGTTAGTAGGTGACTTATAGTGACCCTGTGTACAACTGATAGCCTGCACCATGCTCCAAATCGCTGTGTGTGTGCCCACTGTTGTGACCAATGTGTCCATCCATCCCCATGGTGATATTCCTCTATTTTCCTGTCCTTCTACTCTACCAAGCATGATATTCTTTCCCAGGGACAGGTCTCTCCTGATAACAAGTCCAATGTGCATGCAACAAAGTCTTTAGAAACCGTTTGATCTTCCTTCTTGGATTGGTGGAAGAAGGTGGTAATGAAAATGACCAAGCTCCCATTGTGTCTACGACTGTGGAATTACCTATGGGGTGCACACCTGGCAGGTAAAGGGAGCCAGAGCTGGAAAGGGAAGAAAAAGGGGAGGGCAGACGAAACTCTGGGACTTTAAACTGGTAGACTCTATGAGGATGTTTCCTACCGAATATCACGTGCTGTAGATTTGACCTCCGCCACAAACTGGGGGAACTTTCACAATGTTCTGTTTCTGTTAAAGGTCACATGCTTTGTTTTTAAAGGCTTTCTGGATTGTGCGTGCGTGTGTGCGTGTGTGTGTGTGTGCGTGCGTGCGTGTGTATGTGTGTGTGTGCGTGTGTGTGTGCGTGTGTATGTGTGTGTGTGCGTGTGTGTGCGTGCGTGCGTATGTGTGTGTGTGCGTGTGTGCGCGTGCGTGCGTGCGTGTGTATGTGTGTGTGTGTGCGTGCGTGTGTGTGTGTGCGTGTGTGTGTGCGTGCGTGTGTGTGTGTGTGCGTGCGTGTGTGTGTGCGTGTGTGTGTGCGTGCGTGTGTGCGTGCGTGTGTGTGTGCGTGCGTGCGTGTGTGTGTGCGTGTGCGTGTGTATGTGTGTGTGTGTGCGTGCGTGCGTGCGTGTGTGTGTGTGCGTGCGCGCGTGCGTGTGTATGTGTGTGTGTGTGCGTGTGTGTGTGTGCGTGCGCGCAGCTCCCTAATGAAAGTAGCCAGGGGGAAGCAGAACGAAAACCTGGCTTTCTCCAGTGGATAGTTTCTAGGTGTGCCAGGTTGTCTGGTACCTGCTTTACCTTTATTACTCATTCATTCATCTCAGTAGATGTGGCCAAACAACAGCAGTAATAAAAACTATTTCATTGTCATTGAGCCAATGCTGACTCATAGCAAACCCATAGGATTGAGTAGAATGGTCCCTATGAGTTTCCTGTGTGGTAAGTCATTATGAGAGCAGAAAGGCTCATCTTTTCCCTGAGGAACATCTGGTGGGTTTGAACTGCTGACCTTGTGATTTGAAGCTCAACGCATAACCTGCCATGCCTCTAGGACTCCCTGTAGGTACATGAAGTGGTCATAAATCCCATGTTTTAAGACATAATGGTGCTCAAATAGTAGGGTCTTTCGGTAGCTCTCTATGATCTCAGCCTGGCCAATGGAAGAGAAAGACCTTTGTCTTCTTATTCCAAAGTCCGTGATCTAAGCAACAAAGCAGAAAAACGACGAAGCAAACAAATTTCTTGCATTAAAATCTAGGTTGGAAATAATCTCCAGGACTGTGGTCTCTTTGGACATTTCAGTTCCTTTATTCACTGAACTTAATTCAGTTGGAACATTTTTACAGTTACAAGTGGACCTACCAAACTCTGTGCAGTCGGGAAAGAAGGCAACTGTTGGTCCTGTTAAGTGTAAGGAATGCATCATCTCATCCTTGGACTGGAAAGACCTAGCCATGCCCTGTGATCTCATTGCTCCTCCACTGGGTAATAGACCAGGAAAAAAAGTGAAATTAAACTGTGCTAAAATTTTGAGAAAGAAAGAATGCTATAAGCATATAACCTGTTTTCAATATTTGGGGAAGTATTGGCTTTCTTTAATAAATAGGAGCAAACCTTTTGATTAAGGGGATGACATTTTTCCTGATAGCCATTACAGGATAAAGGGTCAAGTTGACATTTTGGTAGTAAAGGTGTGGATCCCTGGTGGTTTCATGTTTATGCATTGGACTGTGATCCACATGGTTGGCAGTTCAAAACCACCCGCAACACCTCAGGAGAAAGACAGGGTTTTCTACTCCTGTTAACAGGAGGTCGCTATGAGTCCACATTGACTCAATGGCAGTGAGTAGTAGTAAAAACTGGAAGAATATGTTCAAATTAGCAGTGTACTTACTTAAGGAATAAGAAAATGATTTGTCAGCGTGTAATGCAAAACTCAATGAAGAAGCAAGTGCAGCTGTTTTAGAGGTTCATTTTTTTCATCATTGACATAAAAAGATGATAATGTAGGAAAAATTCACAGCAAGGTGAGAAATTTCATACCAAACACTTAATGGAATTTACCAAAATCCAGTTACAGAAGAGTAAACCTGACATGGCAACTTCGTGTGTGTCAGAATAGAGTAGAATGCACTCTAGAGTTTTCAGTGGCTGATTTTTCCCAAGTACCGTGCCAACACTCCCTTCTTCTGATGCACATCTGGATAGATTCCTGCATCACTTCAATTAACAATGGAGTGTATTACCCATTTGTATGACCCAACACTCCAATGAGGACAGCACAGGAATGGAAAGTCTGGCAGAAATTGGTGAATAGGATGTAGAAATTGTAGAACATTATCAATTTCTGCAGTAAACAGTTAACTCGCTTTTAGGTATTCTGTTTTGAGGAAGTCTGATTGGGAAGGGGTGAGAATATGGATCTGTCCTAAAATCTGATCACCATGGGTGCCCTGCTGGTGTTTGAAATACCAATGACAGAACTTTCCCATCACAGGGACACCCCCGCCACCACAGTACGGCAAGCTGACAGACAGGTAATGAATAAATGTAGGTAGGGTTGGCTTAAACAGCTTACATTAATCGACCAGACAACTAGAAAAATCCCCTTGACAATTTGAAGAGCTTCAAGGACAAAGTTACTTTGATCATAAAGTATGACACTGGGCGTGAGGCTCTATTTTATGCAAATACCTATCATACACCTCGATGGCAGAGAGTTGGGGCTGGATTGGATCATTAAAGTCAACTTCTAGGGATTTTAATATAAATAATCCCATCACTGCTTGGTCTTTGCATGGTTTATGATATGCAGGGGGGGGGGTTCGTGTGCACGTGCGCATGTGTCTCACTGAGAAATACCTCAAAACAGCCAATGAAAATAATGTTGCAATGAAATTATCTGCATTATGTTTAAAGCACATTGTAATGTGTCTAAACCCAAAGTTACAAATATTAGCATATCAATTTTAAGAAGTCAGATTACCTGAGTGGGAGACTGGGAAGGGTACCACATTTTGTCCTTACTTCCTGCAGAAGACAGAAGGGTCATCAATTAATGATGACCCGTTGGTCTGGTAACAGCCTTGTCAGCAGTTGGAAACCAGCAGCCACTGAGGGAGAAAGGTGGCCCTTGCTATTGTCACAAAGATTAAGCCATGGGGACATAGGGTCCTATAGCGCCGCGAAGACTGGACAGCGACTCGATGGCAGTGAATTCTCTCTTTTCGTTTCTCTTAGAGAGGTCAGCATGGTCCTAGCTGTTCAGGGGCATAGCCCAAAGCCTCACCAAGGATCCTTCTTCGGTGATGCTATGGGGCTCCCATTACCAAGAAAGCACAATTCAACATTTTAAACAAATTTGTCATGTACTCCAGTGGGGGCAAGCCAGACACTTCCATGGGTCTCACACGTAGGGAATGGAAAGAAGAGGAGACACGAAAGGGCTATTCTCCCTGCGCAGGTTAATGGTTTAATTGTACACAGTCATTCTTACATTCAGAGCGGCATACCTGGCAAGCTTTCTCGGGTGGCAGGGACTTTTAAACGTGCCAGCGTTCTCTACACAAGTAACGTGGGTCAATTGCAAAAGGGATAACCGTAGTGATTAAATCATTAAAATTTTGTCTACGCTTCACAGAGCATAGAGAAAATTAACTTCCCACCAACCTCATTTTTCTGCTGAACATGAAATAATGATTTTCTGCCAGTATAATTACAAAGCTAACATCTGATAGAGTCAGCATCCAGCGGGGATTATCACAGGCGTGAGTATTAGACCTCATTACCAGCTTGACTGCAAAATTATTACATCTTGTAATTGGATGGTGAGATTTATATACAGATTGGCCGGGTTCTCTGTAAGATTGTAATTACAAGCTTCGTTGGTTCGCTACTTATCAGACGGTGCAGGAGGAGGCGAAAACAAGCAGAGGGAAGGCCGTTTCATTAAGCTGCAGCCCTATCAAGGGAGGTGCACAGTGTAACGTCCCTGTATTTATTAGGCCAAACAGAGCTGTTTGCAGAAGGGAAGGCCATTTATTACTGCCTGACAAATGGGATTTCATTTATTTAACCTCGGTGATCTATTTCAGTAAAATGTACAAACGAGCCATCCATTTTATGATTCCGGAGTCAACGCTCAATTATCTAAAGGCTAACTGAGTGGTAAAGTGGCCATCTGCTAGGATGAATTCATTGATTTAATTTGCTTCATGTTGCTGAATGATTCCAGGGAGGCGGGGAGGCGGGGCCGAGCCCAGCTGAGTGATGTGCAGCGCCGGGTCCTGGGTGCCCTCCCGGTGCATGGAGTGTGTGTGTGTGTGTGTGTGTGTGTGTGTGTGTGTGTGTGTGTGTGTGTTTGCGCGCGTGCGCGCGCTTGCGCCTCCGAGCGTGTGCATGTTTAATCCTTCACACAATAGCAGGAGGCGATCAATAGCAGCTTAAATTTTATGAGACAAGGAGTTAAGTTGTTCAGCTCGAGCCAGGAACACCTTTGTTCTCCTGTAACAAGTCGTCTCGGCGGCGGAATTAATATTGACAGGCTGGCTTCTTTGTGGCTAATTTGGAGGGCGCCCGGGCCAATGGGCAGGCGCGCGGTAATGGAGCTCTTATTAGAGTTCATTATGAAAGCAGCGGGTCGATGCCAGGCCCCGGCCCGGTGGCTCTGAAGGAGGCGAGTCCCTGGTTGCTCTCTGACTTCTTTTCTCCTTTTGAAATGTGAGTTTGCATAAATACGCAACCAAATCATGCTCCTTTGGAGGGACACTTTTAAGAGGAGTCGGTGCTAGCTGGTAGGCTGCCAGGGAGGGATGGGAGGACAGACTTCGGATCCCGTATTTTAAAGGCCCCCAGGACAGCGTGACTGCAAAACCAGAACTCAGGGCCATTATAGGCAAACGAATGACTGCTCCGCTTTATTGAAGCTGGAATCTCATGGTCTCTTATGCTGTCCTTGAACAACCCAAAGGAGTCATGACTGCTTATTGGACTGCCAACCCCAAGGTCAGCAGTTCAAAACCACTATCCACCCCACAGGTAAAAGCCAAGGTTTTCTACTGCTTTCTACTCCCATCAGGAGTTATAGTCTCAAGAACCTACAGAGGCCATTCTACGCTGCCCTGCAGGGTCGTTAGGAGTCGGAATCAACGCAATGGCAGTGAGTTTTGCACAACCCAGAGACCTTTCTCAAAATGGTGTAGTGCACACATGACAATAGCCTTGTCCTCGTCCTGCCATTGTTGTTGTCCGGTGCCACCCAGTCAGTCCCCACTAGCAGTGACCCATGTGCTGCAGAAGGAACTGCCTCCCCGCCTCGCACGCCTCGCAATCATTGCTATCGCTGAGTCCTCTGCTGCAGCCATTGTGCCAATCCACCGCGTTTCAGGGACTTCCTCTTTTTTTTTTGCTGCCCCTCTCCTTCAGCATGCTTGCGGTCCTTCTCCAGGGTCTCCTGATAGCAAGTCCAAAGCCAAAATAATTATGAGAATAAGAACATTCTATGGCAATCTCTCACTGACATCGAGTCAGGGCTGACTCACAGTGACCCACTGTGGGTTTCTGAGACTGTAACTTTTTGCCTCAGTAGAAGCCCAGCCTTTCTCTTGCATCCCTGCTGTGAGTTTTGAACTGCCAACCATGCAGAGAGCAGCCCAACTCGCAACCACTACACCACCAAGGCTCCATTCCAAATGCAATTCTTACAGCAACCTATAAGATGAGGTAGAAATAATGGCCCTGTGGGTTCCCGAGACTGCAACTCTGTACGGAGCTGAAAGCCTCATCTTTCTCCCGAAGACTGGCAGATGGTTTTGAACTGCTGACCTTGTGGTGAGCAAAACAACACATCACCCACTATGTTATCATAGCTCCACAGCAATAATAGATCCCTACCATGATGTTTCATTCCACACAGTATGAGCAAGGTTGTAGGATTTGGCAGGGAGATTGTGACAAACAGGTAGCATGGTGGTATGCCCAGTTCAGTGGTGGACTGCTAGCTGAAAGCTGGGCAAGCAAAACTCACCCAGGTCCCCTGAGAAGACTGGCCTGGTGAGGTGCTAGAGAAAGATCACAGTCATGAAAACCCTTGGGAGTACAGTTTGACTCAGTCCCATACACACGCAGGCTCACCAAGACTGAGAATCACTTCCACAGCCACTAGCAACGGCAGCATCTTAAAAATTCAATTTGCCAGGAATCCCCATGGTGCTAACTGAGAAGTTGATGGTTCAAATCCATCAAGGGCTCTGAAATAGGAAAAACTTGCCTCTCTTTCCCCATCAAGATTAGTCTAGGAACCCAGATGGAAGGAACTTGGCTGTCACATGCCAACCCGAAGGTCACTGCCATTAAGTCCATTCTGACCCATAATTATTGTTGTGGTTGATTTCTAGGACTGTAAGTCTTTAGGAGAGCAGAAAGCCTCATCTTTCTCCAGGAGATCAGCTAGTGGGTTTGAACTGGCAACTTTGCAGTAACCAGCCCACGGTGCCACAGTCTCACTACCATTCAACATTGACTCGGGACACAGCCACAGCAGCGACAGAGAGAAGGCTTCTCTAAGAGGTTGTCTGGCCAGTGAGCACGTTTCTGGAGGATGCTTCTCCTGGAAGCACCCCCTCTCCCAGTAATGGGTACAAACCTCCCCCAAAGCAATAGGTGTTTGCTCCTCTGCCTGATTCAGCACAAGAAGGCTGGGTTATGGACGTGATGCCAGCCATGCACATCTCTGCACTGTGCAGGAACATCACGCATGGGAAAGGAGGACCAAGCCTGGACTGAGGCTGGTCTATGCCACAGCCTCTGCTCTGTGGTTCCATGAATGTGCACAGCCTTTGCTCATCATGTTCACTAGCATGGCTCCCAATTTTTCTTCTCAGGACTCAGTGCGCTATAGCTCTGGTTTCCTCTATGTCGCTTCTCCACCCTACTGGACCACAGTCACACACAAGGTGTATATGCACACGTACTCCTTCCCTCTTGCATCCAGGGAGTGCTGGCCTATGTCCTAATCCATCCCTCGGAAGTTTAGCCCTCAGCCCTGCCCTTCCTCACTCAGCTCAATCATCACTAAACTGCTCTTTCTGGAACCAGGTCCCCAAGGCTTGCTCCTCAACCTATAAGGTGTCTGCAATGGCCACATACAAACACTGCCCCAACAGGTGCCCAGCAGGTTTCCATCAAGGAAGGCCACCAAGCAAGCCCGGGCACTGGCAGGACCAGCAATTCATGTGGGTTCTCCACAGAGAATGCTAGAGTGGATGGACAAGCCTCATTCCCTCTGCCATCTCTGTCCTCCCTAGTGCATGCTTCCATCACTCCCTCTGTTCATTCCCATCATACGGAGCCCCTGTTTCATTCCCTGCCCATTCCATCCACCAGGCCCTATTCGCCTTCCCTCTGTTTTTCCCATCATGCAGGGCCCCCTGTGCTCACTCCCTCTGCCCATTCCCATCACTCTAGGACCCCTTGTCTGTCCCTTTCTCCACCCCAGAATCCTCTGCCCTCATTCCCTCGGCCCATCCCCTTCACCCCAGGACCACCCTGTTCTCATCCGTGTTCCATCCCCATCTCCATCACCCCAGGTCTACTGTGTCTAGGCATAGCTGTTTCCACTACTGCCTGTACCCATAATACCACTAAACAGAAGCTTTTTCCAATTGAACCGATACTTGACCATGCTCTGACCCAATAAATGAGGTCTCTTATAACTAGTAAAATGAGCCAGCACCCTCAGGATCCCGAGTCCTTGCCAGAGAGCGATCGCAAGGAAAGAGTGGCAAAATGAGCTTCTTTCTTCTCCTGCCTGAAACGGCTGCCATCCCTCTCACAATCCTATGACTTATGTATTGTGGCTCCTCAGGACTCAACCAGTGTCTTCGTAAGCACTCATCCCATCATGGACATAAAGACTTAGTATTGGAGTGCAGAGTTGTGTCATGCATAAATAAATAAATGTGGCAGGCAACTAAGTAGAGACTCTGAGCTGCCCGCAGGCAGATGGAATCTGCTAAAATTTCCATTGAATGCCTGAGCTTAGTTGTGGCTACAAAGATGACAGGCCACTCTCACCTAGCTGGCAGAGAAGAGAAGTGAAGCACACAGGAGCAAAGTTAATGTGCAACAGAGATGGCTTCCATCCCGTGGTAGAATCTACAAGTCACCGGGCTTCTCGCATGGTGCTGGCAAAGAATACTGAACGCACCACAGACTGCCAAGAGAACAAACAGATCTATCTTGGAAGAAGTGCATCCAGAATGCTCCTTAGCAGCACCGATGGTGACACTCCTTGTCATGTACTTTGGATACGTGATCAGGAAAGACCAGTCCCTGGCCAAGGTGAGCATGCTTGGTAAAGGAGAGGGTCTTGAAAGGGAAGAAGGCTGTCAACTAGATGGATTGACACAGTGGCCAGAGTGGTGGGCTCAAAGATAGCAACAAGTATGAGGATGCCACAGGACTGGGCGGTGTTGTTTCTAGGGCTGCTGTGAGTCAGAACCAACGAGACAGCTCCGAACCACAATATGCCGCTGTGCTGGGACTCCAGCAGCCGTGTGCGTCACACACTGGGTGGCTGGCTATCCACAAGGCCAGCAGTTTAAACTCACCAGCTGCTCCGAGGGAGAAAGAGGACACTTTCTGCTCCAGTACAGATGTCCAGTCTCTGAAGCCAGAGAGAGAGCAATTCTACTCTGTGCTGTGGTGTTCCTGAGAATGGGAATTGACTTCCATGGCAATGAGCTTGGTTGGGTTTTGATGACTGGAGGCAGAATACCAAAATATATTTTAACAAGAATTCCCAACAACATCACACCACCAGCAGCAGTGGCCTTGGAATCTTTTCGAACTTGTGGAAAGACCATATATTTCAATGTAGACCTGCACTCATAGGAATTTCAATGGCTGATTTTTGCTGTGGGTTCCCAGGGCTTTATAGCAAGGTAGGTTCGGGTGGACCTAAACCACAAAGCCTTTCGTCCAGTAGTCCAGCATATAGACTCTTTCAATATCCAAGTCCTATTCTCAGCAGTGTGGTGGTGGTGAGTGCCACCGAGTTAACTCCAAGACATGTTGCTGTTTTTAGGTGCCTTCTGATTAGCTGCAACCCTCAGCAACCCTGTGCACAACAGAGCCAATCACGGTGGGGGTCCTGCGTCCTCCTCCCAATTGTTCTTCTGCGGGAGCCCGTTGTTTCAGCCAAGATGTCCATCCATTTCCTGATGGCATTCCTCTCGCCCCCCCCCCTGCCCCAATCCCCCACCGATTGTACCAAACTCGATGTCCTTCTCCAGAGACTGGTTTCTCCTGACAACATGTCCAAACTATGTAAGATCAAGTCTCGCTGCCCTTGCCTCTAAGGCGCACACTGGCCATGTTTCTTCTGAGACAGGTCTCTTTGTCCTTCTGCCAGTCCATTGTACAGCATCAATTCTTCTTCCAGCTTCCTTATTTGATGTCCAACTTTCACATGCACATGAGGAATGGAAAGTGCCGTGGCCTGGGTCAGGTGCACCTAGGCTTGCTTTGTGATACTCTAAAGAGGTCCTGTGAAAAAGAATTGTCTGATGCAACACATCTTTTGATCTCTTGGCTGCTGCTCCCATGAGCACTGATTGTGGATCGAAACGATTCAAAATCCTTGACAATTTTAACCTATTCTCCATTTATCATAATGTTATCAGGTGTGAGGATTCCAGTCTTCTTTATACTGAAAGCTACAATCCTTGATCTTCCTCACTAGATGCCTCGATTCCTCCACCTTTTCAGGAAGCAAGGTTGTGTCATCTGCATACATATCATGGGTTGTAATAAGCCTTCCTCTAATCCTCCTCATATAGCCCAGCTCCTCTGGTGATTTGCTCAGAATACAGAGTGAGCAAGAGTAGTGAGAGGACACAATCCTGATGCCGACACACACCGTTCTTGGATTTAGACCACGCAGTATTCCCTTATTCTGTTCGCACAACTGCCTCTTGAGCGATGCCCAGGTTCCACAGGAACACAATGTACTCTTCTGAAGCTCCCATTCTTCTCAAGGTTACTCACAGTGTGTTATGAGCCACACAGTCAGTCAAGTGCCTTGGCATAGTCAAGTGTTTCGTCTTGTGTTTTTACTCATATTTATTCCAACACATAGCAACCCCAGAGGACAGAGCAGAACTGCCCCGTAGAGTTTTCTTGGCTGTGACCTTTACCAAAGCAGATCGTGCGATCATTCTCCCGTGGAGCCACCAAGTGGCGAACCATTGTATCACTACCAGTAGGAATCCTTGTAAAAGTCGTTTCAAAATTGTGATAAGAGTTGTATGAGCCCCTAATAAAACGATATTTTAAAGTTTTATAAAAAAATTACCTTGGAAGGTCTCAGCACTGGAAATCCATGTGCGCCTTCTTTTAGCAAAGGCTTCCACAAGTTACAGTATATTCTTTGAATCTGCCCAACGGTGGACACACTGCTGTTCCAGAAATAATTGATTCCTCTAGTTTCTTCTTCAGAACTAGTTAAAGTCATTGGCTATATCACATTTATTCACACTACTTTTCTTCAGTCAATATATTTCCATGGTAGTGATCAAATTGTGACCATTAAGATCTATTTTCACTTGACACTTTGAGAAACCACTGATGAATTAGTTACCTCGTGAATTAGAATTTAATTAGTTTAGTTTAAGGAAGATTCTTGCATTTTGACTTAAAAAAAGAAGGGAAGAAATCTGTAGATCAGAGTTGAACAATTGTCCTTTTGTTCAATTTTCATTATAGGCACAAATAGCCTAACTCGGCATGTCAAATATTTCTCCTTCGAATTTCAATGATCCTACTGCTTGTTTTTATCTAATGCAACATTATTGTACTTCATCTTGACTCTGGAAATAGGTATTTCAGGAGAAGGATGTTCGTACCTGAATTTATTTATAACATCGATGTGATCAAACCAAACACCAAACTCCAAGTCCTTGGGTCAATTCTGATTCCTCACAACCCTCTAAGACAGAGTAGAGCTGCCCCGATGAGTATTTCAGGCTGTAAATCTCTATGGGAGTAGAACGCCTCATCTTTCTCACTCAGAGAGGTTAGTGGTTTTGAACTGCTGACTTTAGGGTTAGCACCTCAATGCTGTAACCCATTATTGCCCTTGATGCAATCTTATCATCATTTGCAAAATTTAAATCGTGGTTTGTTTAAAAAAAAACAAATGGAAAACAGTAGCAACGCCTGCACGAGGAAAGCATGGTAAAAGGCTGAGTCAGGGGAGCCTTGGCTAGAGGGTCATCTGGTTCTGTTGACAAGCAGACAGCTCTGTCCAGCTAGCATACAGAAAACCAAGGCTGACATCCAGGTTCCCTGGTCATTGTTAATGAGGATGTCAAAGGTTGGGAAAGGGTCAGCATCAACCTGGGATGCCCCTGATCAAGGCAAGAGCTGAGCAGGACTCCTAGAGGAGACCTATCCCGTTACTGAAGCTGGGATGCCTTTTTCCTGTAAGAAAAGGCATTTAAATGTGAACCAGCTGGGGTCACCAGCCCAGACAGCCACTAGAGAGTCAATAGGAATGGGTTCCATCTTTGGCTAGATTTATTTCCTCCACTTGCAACACTAACTTCTGGGAGCCCACTTGCCAAAGCACACTCACTCTTCTGCATCTTTTCTTTTAAAAGAAATAATTGTTTAAATCCCAATTGTTTTCAGCTAAGCCGGAGGGAGGGTGGGGGTGGTACAGGGGGACAATGGTGAGAGACATGTGCAAAAAACAGGACATGTCTCAAATTTTCTAAATAACAATGAGTTATTGCTCAATTAATTATTTTTCTTCAAGACATCAAAAGCTACAAGATTAATTTGCATTGTTCATCCCCCTGAGAAATTGTCCAATTTATAATAAATATTAACACATACATCTCAGTGTGTTTTCATTTATTACTTATATATCATATGCTCAAAATCCAAGAAAACCATGTTACTGTTTCACCAAAAAAAAGTAATGTGAAGTCACAGATAAATTGGGGAACAAATCATTTAAATCAATTCTGGACTTAAATTATATATTTTTTAATTCGGTATTTTTTCCCTTTAATAGCCAGAGCTGTTTCTAAATCAAGAGCCTATTGGACTTGCTTTGCTGAATGAGATTTTTTTTTAATAATGCATCTTATATATGCTCCTAAATGTTATGCTAGGAAGCCTGGTGGTTTGTGTTAGTCTGGGTACTTTAGAGAAACAAATTCACAGAAACTCATGTAGAAAAGAGAGTTTTATGTAAAGGCTAAGTACACATCACGAAAACATCCCAACCCAGTGCTGCCCAAGCTGCCCAAGCTCCAACATTAACCCATTAGCCCATATGTCCAACACCAATCCACAAAGTCCTCCTCCATCTCACAAAACGTGTGTGAAACAGCAGAGGAGCATCGGCATGAAAGACCTTCAGCAAGGTGACCACGATGGATGCCGTGCTGGCTGCGTCCAAGGGCTGGAAGGAAAGAGCAATGGAGAGAATGACACAGGACCCGCCAGGGCTTGTTCTGTGTCCGCAGGGTCGCTGTGACTTGGAATTGACTAGACGGCATCTAACGAAAAAACAGGAGGTGTTTATAATCAAGTATTTGATTCTCACATATTTCAGCACATGTCTAACATCTTTTCATCATCAGGCATCCTTTTGATTATCAATGCATACGATTGATTTCTGCACAAATTGTATAAAGTTCAAAATACAACTCTTTTTTCATGCCAATTTCTTTTTAATCTTGCAGATTTGCTTAAGTCTCAGAATAGGGCTCATTTGTGTAAATGTTAGGTGTTCCTTGGGGAAGAATTTGTATTCTGCTGGTTTTAGTGAAAATATTGAAAAATTGTCATTTAAAAAATATCAGGTTAGCAGCCCTGAAACCAGAAGAACTGCATGGTGCCCAGCTACCACTACCAACTGCTCTGGAAGGTTCACATTAAAAGGGTCTAGAATGAGAGGATAAATGGAACAAAATTAAGAATCATCAAAAAGATCACATGGTCCTGGCCAGGGAGAGATCTGAGGAGCTCTAAAGAGGCCTTGGTCCCCCTTTAGGTCAGAACTGTGGCCGCTCTCATGACTCAGTTTGCAGCCAAACAGATAGGCCTCTAAGGGAAGCACCTAACACTAGACAGGCGCATGCTCCTTTGAATAATCAACCACTTGAGAGCAAAAGGGCAGAATTCGCCCTCACACAATGCTCTGAAGGAATCAAGAAAATGGGGTCATGAAAACAGGGAAGAAAGAAAGAAGGGAGTGTTGCAGAATCAGGATTGCAGTGGAGAACTGATTTGCTCTTTATACCTTCCTCCAATTAAGAGTCAATTGGATTTTGTTTGTTTGTTTGTTTGTTTAAGTCAGTCTGGGTGATATTGTTGCTCAGGCTTTTTATACTGTTTCTTGATTTTTTAAATCTATTTTTTTCTATCAATGATTGAAGAACATTTAAATTTTTAGCAATATTGATCAATTCTTCCATTTTTCTATTCATGGGTCAATTTTGCTTCCTGCTTTGAAACTTTGTTTGGGGTACATATATATTTAGGATTTTTATGTTCTCTCACTGGGTAAACCATTTTATTATGTAATAGTCATCTTTGTACCTAGTAATACTACTTAGTGTTGATGAGTAAGTTTTAATAGTCATATTAAGTAATCTTCCTAGTAGATAGTATCCTATCACTGACAGTGTTGTACTTTAGGATAGTTCATGGAATGTTCTCTTTTTTCTTTTTTAAGTCATTTTATTGGGGGCCCATACAACTCTTATCACAAACCATACATACATCCATTGTGTCAGGCACATTTGTACATTTGTTGCCACCATCATTTTCAAACCATTTGCTTTCTACTTGAGCCCTTGATATCAGCTCCTCATTTTCCCCCCCTTCCTGCACCCTTCCCTCACAAACCCTTAATAATTTATAAATTATTATTGTTTTCCCATGTCTTACACTGTCCGAGGTCTCCCTTCACCAACTTTTCTGTTGTCCATCCCCCAGGGTGGGGCTTATATGTAGCTCCTTGTGAACAGTTCCCCCTTTCTACCCCACCTTCCCCTTACCCTTTTGGTATCGCTACTCTCATTATTGGTCCTGAGGGGTTTATCTGTCCTGGATTCCCTGTGTTTCCAGTTATTATCTGTACCAGTGAACATGCTCTGGTCTACCCTTCAGGTAGAATTGGGATCATGATAGTGGGGGGAGGGGCAGGAAGCATTAAAGAACTAAAGTTCTATGTTTTGTCGTTAATATTCTGAACACTGGCTCGTCTCTTCCCTGTGACCCTTTTGAAAGGGATGTCTAATTGCCTACAGATGGGCTTTTGGTCCACTCCTCAGTCCCCGTCATTCACATATGATTTTTTTGTTCTTTGATGTCTGATATCTAATCCCATCGACACCTTGTGATCACACAAGCTGGTGGGCTTCTTTCATATGGGCTTTGTTGCTTCTCAGCTAGATGGCTGCTTGTTTATCTTCAAGCCTTTAAGACCCCAGACACTATATCTTTTGATAACCAGCCACCATCAGCTTTCTTCACCACGTTTGCTTATACACCTGCTTTGTCTTTGGTGGTCTTGTCAGGTAGGTGAGCATCATGGAAAGCCAGATTAATAGAACAAACTGTTCTTGTGTTGAGGGAGTACTTGGGTGGAGGCAAAATGTTCTTCTTTTACCTTAATACTAAACCTACAAATATATGCACATAGATCTATTTCCCCATGGTCATATATAAATATACATGCCTGTATTTAGACCTCTATAAATACCCTTTGCCTACTAGTTCTTTCCTCTTTTTTCCTTTAACTTTCCTCTTGTCCCATTATCATGCTCAGCCTTCATTTGGGTTTCAGTAAGTCCTCTTGGTTACATTGCCCTTTATCAAACCTGGCCTGGTAGGCCAGGCCTCCTAACAAACCCAGGGACAATGGAATAACAAGTGATCCAAAATTGATGACGAGGAAAGTGTAGGAGTATTCTTTATAAAAATTAGTACAATGCCATTCCTCCTGGGGTATTGATCATAATGTATCCCACCTCACTATTGATGATTCCTAGTTTCCTATATTCATATTTTGTACATTTCCTGCTTGATTATTAGTGGATGTTTGTAGTTGTACCTTCTCATTTTGAATCATGTTACACAGAACAAATGATGGCTCCACTTGTAATCTCAGGTGATCCTTCTGTATTATTTTGCTCATTTCAGAAGTTTACCTTGACAGTTCTGTTGCTCAGAATCAGTTCATTGTGAATTTTGGGGATTTTGTTTTGTTTTGCATGTCCAGAGTGTATTGTTTTACCTTTATCATTAAAATGTAGTTCAACTTTAATTCCTTTTCTTAGTATTATAAGAATATGTTTGCATCATGTTGTTAATTTTACCAATGCCATCACAAATTCAAATATCAGATTTATTATTGCTACTTTAGGTAAAGCTTTGTATATTTTTCCCACTCTATTTACTATTGACACTTTTTTCTTTGTTGTTTTTCATTGAAATTATGAAATAAAAAATAATCTCTTCTTTTCCTTGGTTAGGAATCACCAGGCTTCATAATTTGGAAACCCATGTACCCATACTTCTTTAATAATGATTATTCACAACATTCTTATTCTTCGTTCCATGTATTTTGAGTACTCTTGCATGTTTTCCACATTTTGTAACTCTGCAGTTCATTCTGGGACATTTGTGAAGATTTACCTTCCAGATTCAGTCTAGAACCACATCTTCAGCTTCAATTCAGCTGACTCATTCACTACGTTTATTTTTATTATCTTTTTCATTTCTAGAACTAATTGGTCAAGTCTACATTGTCAGTCTTTATATTATTTGGTATCATCATCATGTTATTAATTTGCTCTTTTGATTTTTAAGACTCATCACGTCCACTTAATTGACATGTGTTTCTGATTATTCCAATATCTAAAGTTTTGTGGTCTGATTTCTGCCCACCCTTGGGCATGTGACTCATTTGTTCATTTGTTTAAAAAAATGTTTGACTTCTATTTCACAGATCCTTATGATTAGGGAAGCTTTAATTTTTTGTCTTCTTCCCCCCAAAAGAATGCACTTCAGAGGACAGCACTGCGGCTACAGCTTGGAGAGAGCACATGGGAAAAATGAAAAGGGATACAGAGGACATCCTGGCCCACCAAGCCCCAAGGATGATATTCCTGCTCAGAGCAGCAGACAACCACAGAAAGGACCATAGGGCCGGGCCCAACACAAGACACAAAATCCCTCACTAAACTTTAGTGCTTCAGGAGACAACTTGGCAGACACAGTACGGGAATAGTTCACAATCTGACCCCATCATGCTGGGGCAAAGCACTAAGGACATGCAACAAAGCAGCAAAGTGATGAAATACCCAGAGAATGCCAAAAGTAGACTTCAAAGACAGAGTGTGTCATCCCATCAGACTCAATTGGAAAACACTTGCAAAGGCCAAAGGACCTTGAGCTATTTGTAGGTTTTTCCATTTTTATCAATGGCTTTCTTTTTTGTTATTTTTTTTTTGTCTTTTGGGTTGTTGTTATTGTTTTCTTGGTTTTGACTTCCTTTGTTGTTTTATTTGGCTTTGCCTGGTTTTTGCACTTAGTAATGTATCTGCATGTCTATCTAGATAAGATAGGCAGGATAAATAATTCAGAGGTGAAAATAATGGGACCAATGGTTCTGGAGGGATATGGGAGGAAGGGAGGTGAGAGAAAAGAAGCATGGGTAGGGTGTGGGTAACAACCCAGGGACATGGGAATAACAAGTGAACTAAAATCAATGGAAAGAAGGGTGTAGGATGCCTCGTGGGGCTTAATCAAGGGCTAAGTAGCAGCAAGGAATTACTAAACCCGAATGAAGGCCAAACATGATGGTGGGACAAAAGAAAAGTAAGAGGAAATTAAGGAAAGACCCAGTCGGGGCAAAGGACATTTATATAATGAGAGGGAATAGATCTATGTAGTCATATCTGAATATTAAGAATTAAGGTTGCAGATGGACATTGGGCCTCGACTCAAGTACTGCCTCAACACAAGAACACTTTGTTCTAACAATCTGGCATTCTGTGATGCTCTCCTTACTGACACAAGTACTGAAGACAAAGGGGTGCATAAGCAAATGTGGTGAAGAAAACTGATGGTGCCGGCTATCAAAAGATATTGTGTCTGGGGTCTTAAAGTCTTGAAGATAAACAAGTAGCCACCTAGCTCTGAAGCAACAAAGTCCACATGTAAAAAGCACACCAGCCTGTGTGATCATGAGGTGTTGATGGGATCAGGTAGCAGGCATCTAAGACCCAGAACAAAATCATACCCAATGTCAATAGGGGGGGAGGGAGGGGACATGGAGTGGAGACCCAATGCCCATCTGTATACAATTGGAATCCCCCCTACAGAGTGGTCACAGGGAAGAAAGGAGCCAGTCAGGGTGCAGTATAGCACTGATGAAACACAGAACTTTCTCTAGTTCTTTGGTACTTCCTACATCCCACTATCATGACCTCAATTCTACCCTACAAATCAGATTACACCAGAACACTCACAATTTTATAGATAAGAGTCCAAAACGCATGGAATGCAGGATAGATAAACTCCTCGGGGCCAACAAGAAGACTAGAGATACCAGGAGGATTAGGGGAGGGTGGGGGGAGAAAGGGGGAATTTATAACAAGGATCAATCCATAGCACCCTCCCAGGGGGACACATAATTGGAAGAGTGGGTGAGGGGTGATGAAAGATAATGTAAGATATGAAAATAATAATCTTTAACTTATCAAGGGTTTGTGAAGGAGGGTGGACAGGGCAGAGATGGGGAAGAAATGGGGAGCTGATACCAGGGGCTCAAGTGAGAAGAGAATGCTTTGAAAATGATGATGGCAATGTATGTGCAAATGTGCTTGACACACTGGATGAATGCCTGGATTGTGATAAGAGATGTAAGAGCCTTCAATAAAAGTACAGGGGGAAAAATCTTTGTCCTCGTTTATATTATTTTTCAGAAAAGACACACATTTTCCTCTGTTTGGATGTAGCAGTACAAATTTGCGTTTTGTTTTGTTGTTTCTTCCCTTTTTATCCTCTCCATAAGAGGCAAAACAAAGCCAGACAGCCTATTCTTCCACCAGTCATCCACTAAGAACACCATTGTTCACAGGCCCTGCTGCTGAAGGATCCTCTAGTGTAATCTTACCCACCAAGGCTATAGCTTCTGTTCCAATCATGCGGAATCCTTTAACATCTAGGATCTAGGCCAGTAGATATGAGAAGACACACACAGAGCAAATACCAGGCTAGGGCTGGTTTAGCCCTGTAGAATCAAGGGAACACTTATACTACATGCATTTTAGAGGTTACCTAGCATACTCCAAAGGGAAGCCAGGAACACTCGCTGTGGAATAGGGCACATCTGACTAGGGAACAGACAACACCAGAACCAAATGCATGGACGAACCGCACAATCATTCATTTCAAACAACATTTGTAGATAATCTCTACGTTACAGAGGAGACCTGGGAGTGTAATAGGTTACACATCGAGCTACTAACCTCAAGGTTAACAGTTCAAACCCACCAGTTGCTCCATAGGAGAAAGATGAAGCTGTATAAAGAGCGATAGTCCCCCAAACCCAAAGGGCAGTTCTGCTCTGTCCTCTAGGGTCACTATGAGTCAGAATCGACTCAATGCAGTAGGTTTTTATTTTTTCCTTGTTTTTTGGATTTCTGTTTGGGTTTGTTGTTGTTGTTCTTGTTGGGATATTTTTGTCCGTCCAGTTAGAATTGCTCTGATTATTTAGGTGACAAAACTGGGAAGATGCATTTCATAACCTTTTTTCATTTTTTTTCTCTAAGCACCTCTGATTCTACTCCTGCTTGGTTTTTGCGATCCGTGAATGCTGTCATTTTAAATCGAGGGGTCTTGTCTGAGAGCACATTTTCACTCCTTTTGTCAGTGGGTGTTATGCTTATACAATTAAAACAAAACTATGTAATATCTTCGAGGGAATAGCTTGAAAATCGCCTCAACTGTTTGTTGTTTGAGTAGGTGGGGCCGAGTGAATTCTGAGCCCCAGAACTTCGCTCACCGCTTTCTACGCTGTCATCTGTGTGGTAGCTCGTGACCTGGCATTCTACCTGGGCAAGGCTGCCGGGTAGGTTGAAAAGCTGATTTTCCCTTGTTTGGCTGCAGAGCGCTTAAACACTGAGCAACCAGTGCTTTTATGTGTGTGTGCTGACCCTTTTCATACGATGAATTTAAAACCCAGAAAGATCTTGAGTAATATTACATAAGGTTACATATTAAGTATTACATAAATTAATAAATTAACAATGCATCTATTTCAAAAAGAAAACACCAGAGAAGGCTAAAGCGAGGGCCTAAATATCAAACATAACATCACGTATAATTTAGGGTAAGATTAACAACAACGTTTAATTTTGAAGAGAAAAACCCCATCATCTGTAAACTTTCACTGCTGCGAGGTCTGACGTCAATGCAGTTTAAATGCAATTCAAACCCAGCGGGGTGAAGCCTTTCAAAGATAAGCTTTCCCTGTTTCCTATGGTAGCCCCCTGAGGAAGGCCACTTCTTGCCATTTCACATCCAATATAAGTCCATTGTTGGTGAAAAGATGGCTAAATTGGCCCGTCATTTTGTAATAAAATATCTCATGACTTGTTTATCTGATCAATGGAGAGTGCATTCTCAAGCTGTTCATCGTTAATGGGCCCATTGCCCGAAAATGGTGAGTTATCGACTCTCCGAGAGACGTGGGGCTCGCAAACTCAGATCGGATTTCCTGCTCCAAATTGACATGTTACAGTGAAACAGTGGGGAGCAAAAATGCATGTCCTTAGCATTGCAGCCTGCAGAGATGCCGAAAAGAGCTAAGCCATCTCGAACTTAGAATGATTGAACATTATAAAGCATTTTAAAATATTAACATAATAGAAAATTCACAATTCAAATATGGTAGGAATTATTAGTACAAACACACAGATTTTTTTCTGGGATTTTTAAAGGCCTGGTTTCTGTGCCCTTTTGATTTATGCATCTTAGCTTGGTCTATATGTACTGAGTTTTGAAATGCAAGAATTGATCCACCCATCCATCCAGTCATCCTTGTATTTATCTATTATCCCACAAATTTTAGCTGAATGTTGACTATACCAGGAACTCTTCTGATACTTGGGGTACAACATTGTCATGGGACATGTTTTCTGGCTTCCAGATTCCAAGATGGGCTAGGACAATGGTGTGGTTTGGAGGTCAGCTAAATCCAAATCAGGTAAATCCACAGTACCTCAGCCAGCTCTGTTGTGCACCAAGGGACTTTCTAACCTTCTAAAATAATTTTCTGACAGGTACAACAAACTCAATAGCAATATTGACCTCAAAGGTAACAGTGAGAAACAAAGTAGATCATATTTAGCATGCATTTGTCCTATTGAGAGCCCTAGCTGGGTATTCTAATTCTAAGCAAGGCTAGAGGACCAAGAAGCTAGTACAAGAGTATATGTAATAGTATATTTTCAAGTCGACCACCTTGGTTCCCATGCTCTAACCACTGGCACAGAGTCTGCACTTCAATTTTGTAGGTAGAAAAAAAATTCTAAACTGAGTCAGTTCCCACCATGGAAGGAGAGATGTGCTCAGCCTATTTCTAGAAAAAAAAATTGCTGCCTTCGAAACGCTGTAAGGCAGCTCTTCTCTGTCCTGTGGAGTCACTATGAGTCATAATTGATGTGATGGTTGTGGCTTGGTTTGGCGTTTGGCTCAGGCATTTGTGCGTGGTTTCTCTCTTTCACTAGGAGGTCCACAACCGTAAATTTAACTTTGCAGGATTACATGGTTAACAATGGTAGATGTATAAATAAATAAGGTCCTCTTCCTCCTCTCCATAAACCACCAAACCAATTAGGAAACAGGGTAGATGTATTTTTCATAATATTAGAAGAGGTGTGATATTACCCCAGTCTCGAACTCTTACGGAGAGCTATCAGGTGAGCGTGAGCTGGCCCCTGGCCTGGGGTGGAAATCCGCGCAGCTCAACTCTCCCAAGATGAATGACACGTCTGTGATTTATGTTTGTAACCAGAAGACATCGGGTGAGTGAGTGGGGGAGTCAATGAAACAGCAGCCTGAAAGACTGCATTTCAATTGTTTATCTTTTCCCGAGTCTGATTCTTTTCTTTCATCCTTTGCATAGACTACCTTTGTCATCATGCTTGGTAAAGCAGAGGGCAGAGAAAAAGAGGAAGTCCTTCGACAAGATGGATTGACACAGCGATGGCAACAAGGAGCTCAAGCATGGGAGCAATGGTGAGGAGGGCGCAGGACCGGGCAGGGCTTCTTTCTGCTCTACATGGGGTCGCCATGGGCAGAACTGACCCAATGGAACCTAAGAACAACTGCAACAATCTTTTCCATTAAACACCTGCCATAAAACTTATGCAGCAAAGAAAGGCATGCTTATTTCTTTTGCTCTTGACTTCTGTCTTCCAAATGTCCACATTTACCAGAATATGAAGCATGCCTTCTCTGGTCTTTGTTCCTTTACAACCCAGCACCCAGTCTTCTCTCTCCTTTCACACTAAGTCCAGCTGTTGTAACGTTCCTGCTACACTGTCCCTCTAATCCAGGGACTTCTATTGGCTTCAGTCCTTTGAAATAAAATCCATTAGCTCAAGTGACTTCCAGAACCAGGCATGGGGATGAACTCAGAAATTTTAACCAAAAAAAAAAAAAAAAGGGGGGGGGGGTTAGGCCAGGAAACCTAGAGAGAAACTCTAAAACCAAACTCACTGCTAAGGAGTTGATTCACCTTCAAGGCAACCCTACAAGACAGGGCAGAACCGCCCCTCAGGGTTTCTGAGACTGAATTCTATGGAAGTACTTAAAGAAGTCAAATTCAACTTAAAAACATAAAGTAAAGCAGAACCACCTTTAAAATCCTTTATTCCTTTAAAACCTAAACTAACATCTTTTCCCTTTGGCCCATTAGATGTTTGTTTTAATTTTTATGATTATCTGTTACCTTTTCAACTAATGTCTTTCAATGCTTTATTTTGTTTTTGTTGTGTTTCTGAACATATTTTAGGTTGTCATTTTGGTTGGGAATTTTTTAAATTGGAGGTTTATTTTTGTTTTGTTTTTGCTTTTTCTTTTCCTTTGTATGAAATCTAGGATACGTAAATCTATAGAGATCCTAATTGGAATATTAGTTGCTTGAGGTTAGGGCAGAGAACTTGGTGGAAAATGAGGGCTAATAGTAACTACTACAAATAAAGAGAATTATTTCCTAAAATTGACTGTGGTGGTGATTGAACATCTATTTTAAATATATATAAACTATTGAATTGTATGATATGTGAATGAGGTGTCAATGAAACTGCTTAGTACTTGCCTTCACAAAGAGATAGCTAAAGATATGGGTGCTATAGCAAAGTGTGCTGAAGAAACCAGATCGTGCCTGGCTATCCGAAAGAATTGTATCTGGAAACTTCAAGTCTTGGCTCAAAACTAGCAGCCATCTAACTAAAGTGTCAACTAAGTCCACATGGAAGGAGCACACCAGCCAGTGTTATCCAAGGAACCTAAATAATAAATACCAAAGCCGAAGGAGGGAGTGGCATCAGATCTTAAATTGTGAATACCCAGTTTGCTGAAGGCTATGGGTGACCGAGGAAACCCAAAATTCCATTGGAAGGTCTCCACAGGCATGAAGCCTCCAGTGGATCCCTTCCGACCTTCGGTGAGGAATGTGAATCAACTTGCTGTCAGACAGAGGTCATGGTAAAGTCGATTGTGGCAGATGCAGTTACGTTAAAATGTGATGCCTTCTCATTTGATCTCCCTTTCAACTCATTTCAAAGTGTTTTCCATTTTTATATATTTTATGCTTTTTTGAGATGTATCTATGTTTTGTCTACTCATTGCTTTTGGATTTTGTTTGTTTGCTTCCTGTATGTTCTGTATGATGTTCTGTATGCAACATTCAGGGTAGGTAAATCTATAGAGACGGTAACTGGATAGGGACATGGGTGGGGGGAAGACATTAGGAAATGGAGAGTGAACAACAACGATTAGGGGGAGAAAATGTTCCACCCTGTCCTGTAGGATTACTAGTATCTGGCAACAATTCGATGGCAGTGAGTTTGGTTTGTTGCTTTGTTTAGGACAGATGCATGGTTGTCCTTGTTGGGTGCCAATTGTTGTGACCCAGTTAGAGCAGAGCAGAATGCCGAGCAGTCAGTCCTACCCTACGTTCGCAATCGTTGTGTTGGGTCCCCTGGTTGCAGCTCTATCAACCCCAGTCCTTGAGGGTCTTCCCCTGTTCACTTCCCTTCTACTTCACCAGTGTAGACTTGTCTGCAGTCACATGCAACTAGCATGTACCTTCCAGATAAATAGTCCAACAGACTCCGCATTGGGTCAGTGATGGAACCTCAAATAAAAGCAAGCAAGTGGGCAAGTAAAGAAAAAAATAGGAAAAGGGAAGGAGAACGAGCGATCTCCGTGCTTTGATTCTCGATCCCATCTAGGACTGAATGCAAAAGCTGGACTGAAATGGCACCGTGCCTCATTCATTCACACCTGCCTCCAGGAACTGGCCAGCCTTAGATCATCTAGGAGAGATTCCTACTTCAGACAGGCAGAACCCCTGTTCCATCTCAAACGTCCTTCCAATCTCAATTCCTCAATTATAGGAAAACATACTGCCTGATAGATTTCTCTGCCATGGTCCACAGCAGAACTCAAAATCGATGAGCACTCAAGAGAGAGATGGGGATGTGAGCACAACCAGACAGTTCCCTAGCACCTACGGCAGGTGGGGTGGGGCGGGGAGTAGGGTCAGTGGTGCATTTTTCTAACCAATATGATATTCCTGCCAGATATGCAAGCTCCTTTTCAGACTGATTCACTTCAGCCTTCTTGCTTTCCAGTACATTGATCCACCCACTCCACTGCAGAAAAATTAAATCATATTGTGAAAGCTTGATTTAATAGAAAGGAATCTTCAGATTTGATATTATATGTGTAAAATGTAATATCTCACCTAATCAATCTCATGTATAGATACACAGAGGGTCTTCTCAAATGAACCCATTCACAGATGCTCACAGTTGTGGGCGCCAGGTTGCCTTCAGTGCCACAACACCCCAGAAATCGGACCTAGATGATGGTGGTGGTGTGGACACTTGCTTTATAGTCCCAGCCCTCTCTCAGTCACCACGGACATGATCACCCCGGGGAGAAGGTCATGGGAACTCGTCCACTGTCATCCCACCGGAGATAGTATCAGATGCTCAACCCTACAGCAAGAGAAACAAACTGATGACAGAATTGGGGGCCAGGATGGTAAGAACTGTGATAATCAATCAAATCACCTATGGAGAAAGTACCAGGGGAAAACTGTATTGATTTTTTTATAAGCCAGTGCACAGATTTCTCAAACAAAGGAATAGAGATGTCAACTCACCGCACAACCATCATCTGCACCATCACAAAGCCACGGGGCCAGAATGTCTGCCTGCTGAGCATACCTGGCTGGATGGCAGGCGTCCTGGCACATTGTTCGTGCTGGCTTTGGAAGGGATGATTGGTTTTCTGAAAGAAAGAAGTATTAGTCCTTACATGGATCTGTGTGTTATTAATCCCCTGTAGGGGAAGTTAGGAAATTTGAGGGAAAAGAAGAAGAAGAAAGGGGGTCTATTCAAATAACTGTTTTTGCTATAAACCTCCTAAGCTAATGAAGAGTTGTTTTTATTTCCAAGAGAATGCTTTAGAATGGTTTCGTGTCTGTTGGGGATTAAATGCTGACCTCCCTGAAACACATTGGCATTCTAACCCTGTATGTGGATTATGTAAATCTCATCTGGGAACAGGGTTTTCCTTGTCATGTGAGGGAAGTCATATCAGGGAGTGTTTATCCTAAGCCTAGACACTTTTAAGTTGTAAGGAATCGCAGACACACAGAGAAGATGGATTTCCATGTGGAGATTGTCAAGGAATTGGAGACTGCCAGGGCTGTGAAAATTGAAGCAAGATTCTTCCTCTAGAGGCAAGAAAGAGAGCCTGGATTAAGAGTTCTAATCTATTAGATGTTTAAAATGGTTTTTTAAAATGTAATTTCAGTGTCTAAAGTTCTCCTGACCCAAACCATGGAATTTCCCATCCCTTCATGTGCTTCTAAAAGCTGGGCCATGAATAAGGAGAAGTGAAGAAGAATCGATGCCACGGAATTATGTTGTTGGGACAGAAGCCTGCACATGGGCTGCTGGAAGAACAAACACCTCTGTCTTGGAAGAAGTGCAGCAAGAATACACCTTAGAACCTAGCATACTAAGACTTTGTTTCACATCCTTCGAACAGTTCCTGGAAGAAGGTATCGCACTTGGTAGACCAGAGAGTCAGCATTAAAGAGAAAGACTCCCAGCCTGATGGCTTGACCCGGTGCCTGTAACAATGGGTTCAACCAGCAGTGATTGTGAGGACGGTGCAAGGCCAGGCAAAGGCCAGGCAGTGTCTTGTCGTAAATCAGGTCACTATGAATTGAAACAGACTTGATGTCGCCCAACCACAGACTGCAAGAAAATAAATGTCTGCCCTTTGAGGCCATTTATTTAAGGTGTATCTTATACCAACCTGAGCAGACTACGACCAATTGCTCAATGAACCAATTATTAAATTTGTGCTTTATATTACTCTGTCCAAAGGATCCCTAGGAGTCATAATTGACTCAATAGCAGTGAGATTACAAATTTTAGGAGTTAGATTAATGCACATCCAGGAAAGAGTTGAAATTAGTAAAACTTGGTTTAAGTAAGCAAGGTATATATTTATTAATTACATTTTAGATATTGAACTAGTAACAAAATCTTTAGTTTCTACCATTGTTGAACAGTCTTCCTAAATGCCGGTGCCTTTTCCTGATGTAGCGTGCTGAGAAATCATCAAGGTCGTTCAGTTCCTCATATACAGTTCCTTTCATTTTTTGCTCTTCTATATTTCACTCATTCCCAAATCTACTTCATCCATCCCTCTAGTGAGATTCCTTCATGTATTTATAATGTACATTCTGCATCTTTGAGAAGAATGTCTAGGTTGACAATATGTTTTTTTGTTTTTTGTGTTTGGCCAGTTGGATTGTTTGTGTTTTATTTAGAACAATTCTATCACTATTGCTCAACTCACTACATTTTCCCTCTGCGGTATCTACTTGGTCCTAAATCCCATTGTGAGTAACATTTATGTCAGAAATTGCAATCATTCCTAGCAAGGTTCTCCTTGAGTCTTTTTGTATTTTTAATACAGTATTTCGTCTCGTCATGCTCGTGTTTTCCTTGAGCATTTGGAGCATGTGCATTAATCCTGATTGAAGATCCTTGTCAGAAAGCTCTATCCTTTCTGTCATATCTCAATTTCTTTAGATTTATTGGTTTCTTTACCAGTCATGGTTAATATTTTCCTGCTTCTTGTTACACATGATAATTCTTTTTATTAAATGCCAACCATGCTGATTTTTACAATGTTAGATACTGAATTTTTGATTGTCGTCGTTATTCTTTAAAAGTATTGTTGATTTAATTGCACCATCATGATACCTGAGGTTACTTGGAGTCTGTTTAATCTTTTCAAGACTAACTTTCATATTTTCTTAGGGTGGGTCCTAAAGTATCACTAGTCTGTGGTTAATTTCTCTCCACTGGTAGAATGTTATTCTCCTTTCACATGCTTCTAAATGATATCCAGGCTAATAAGAGGACTGTGTTGGTTAAGGAACAGGTCAACTAAACACACCTGGCTAAGTGTAGGAGCAGAGCTCAGCCTATTAATTGCATGAAAGCCTGATGACATTTTCTTGATATCATAAGCCTTTTTGGTCGTTATACAAATGTCGTTGCTCTAAACTAGTTGTTGGTTTTGCAAACCAAGTCCATATTTTCCAACTACTGCCCCTTCCTCTTTGTTTACAACTTTTACATCCCAACTGCCAAGAATTATCATTGCATTCTGATTGCATGTTTGTTCAATTTCAGACTGAAGTCTTTGGTAGAATACTTCATTTTTTTCCATTTCATCATGGGCTTTTGTGGTTAGTGCATACATTTGAATAATAGTTGTATTGATTGGATTTCCTTGAAGACAAATAAGTATAATACTATCCCAAACAGAATTGTACCTCGTGATTGATTCTGCCATGTCCTTTCTTCCAATGAATTCCACAGCACTCCAATTGATTGTGTTATCCCCGGCATAGTAAATTATGCTTCTCTGTGTCAACATGGCCCATACCAGTCTATTTCAGCTCACTACTGCCTAATATATCGATCTGTATGTGTTCCATTTCCTTTTTGAACACTTCCAATTTTCCTAGATTCATACTTCACACATTCCAAGTTCTGATCATTGGTAGATTTTTGGAGCTGTTTCTTTTTACCTTAAGTTGGGCCCCTTCAGCAAATGAAAATCCACAGGACTTACTCCCTTCCCAACAACATGGACTCCACTGGGAGAAAGCTGTTCCTTCTCAGTCACATTTTGAGTGCCCTTCAGCCCGAGGGGCCCATCCTCTGGTACTATCTCTGACCGTGTCTGCTTCCATTCATTAGGCCTTCTGTGTCTCACAATGTTTAGAAGATATGCATAAAGTTTTCAGTCGCCATTTCCTCAAAAGTGGGGAGCCAAGTCTTTCTTCATTATCTGTTGTTCGGCCTGAGGCTCTGCTGAAACTTGTTCCCTTTGGGTGACCCTGCTGGCATTTGAAATGCCAATGGCACAGCTTCCAGTCTTACAGCAACACACAAGCCACCACTTTGTGACAAACCCACAAACAAGTGATGGAAATTGGTAGAAGTCTTCAATTTTTTCATCTTTGGATTTAATGGCTACATACATTTGAATAATAGTTGTATTAATTTGTCTTCCTTTTAGAAGTATGGATATTATTCTACCACATTAAGATAGATCTTGACTTGCTCTTTTTGACAATGAATGCAATGTCATCCTTCTTGAATGGATCATTTCTAGCATGGTAAATCATGATCATCTGATTCAAAATATTCAATATACATCCATTTCTACCCATTAACACCTATGAACCCTGGTGATTTAGTGAACTACTCACTGAGCACCTAACTTCAAGGTCAGTCGTTTGACCCCACCAGCCACTCCCCTGAAGAAAGCTGAGGCTATCTACCCCTGCAAAGGTTTACAGTCTGGGAAATCCAAAGGGGAAATTCTATTTTGACCTCCTGGGTTGCTATGAGTACAAATCAACTCAATGGTCAGTGAGTAAATCTAGGATGATCGAGTTCTAGTTAAGGCCAAGGTCAGCAGTTAGAATCTGCCAGTTCCTCTGTGGGAGAATGATAAGGCTTTATGTTCCCATACACATTTACATATTTAGAAACTCACAAAGGCAGTTCTATTCTGTCTTATACAGTCATGATGAGTCCGAATTTATTTGATGTCAGTTAGCTGACTTTTTTTTAAGTTTAATGATAATGATCGTCATCTTTATGTGTTCCATTTCATTGTCGGTGATTTTAAACTTTCCAAAATTCATACGTGGTACATTTAAACGAGTCACGAATACTTGCCATAATTTCTTCATATCTTGAGTATGAACACATAAGCAAATGAAAATTCAGAAAGCTCTGCTCCATCGCATCTGTCAGGTCAACCGTACTTTGAGGAGACAGCTCTTCCCCGGTTGCATTTTGAGTGATTTCGTCCTGAGGGGCTCATCCTCTGGCAGAGTCTCACAGAATCAGACAATACTGTGCTGTACTCTTTTCAGAAGTTGTCTCCCTGTTCCTTCTGCCTAGCTTGTTGTAGTGTGGATGCCCATCTATAATCTTTCCGCTATGATTGACCTTGCAATACTTGTAACAATGAAACAGGTTCAAGCACAAACCAAGATAAAATTCATCATAAGAGACAAACTAACAGATATGGGGTGAATATGAAGTTTTAAATTGCCATATTTTCCAGCATGTTTTTTAAATTTTATTTTTCAAGTACCAAAAAGAATTAGTTGGCATTCTACAATTTCAACAGGTAGCAGATAAACAAGAACCAATGGTCTTGAAGGAAGAAGTTCAAGCTGCACTGAACGCATTAGACAAAAACCAAGGCTCCAGGAATTGATGGAATACTAATTGAAATGCTTCAGCAAACTGAAGAAGCACTGAAAATTTTGAAGACTCACTCATCTATGCCAGGAAATTTGGAAAACAGGTACTCGGCCAACTGGCTGGAAGAGATCCATATTTGTGCCCATTCCAAAGAAAGATGCCTCAACAGAAAGCTCAAACTCTACATCAATATCATTGATAGAGCGTGCAAGTAAAATTGTGTTTGAGATCATCTAAGAACACTTGCAGCAGCCTATTGACAAGGGACTGTCAGAACCTCGGGTTGGATTTAGAAGAAGACTTGCCACAAGGGATATCATTTCTGATGTCAGATGGATGTTGGCTCAAATGAGAGAATACCAGAAAGATGACTACTTGTTGTTTTTATTGACTATGCCAAGGCATTCATTTGTGTGGCTCATAGCAAATTATAGATAACCTTGAGAAGAATGGGAATTCCAGAATACTTCGTTGTGCTTATTTGGAACTTGTGCATCCATCAAGAGGAAGTTATGCAAACAGAACAAGGGAATATTGTGTGGTTTAAAGTTAGGAAATGTGTGTTCCAGGGTTATATCCTCTCGCCATATGTATTCAATCTGTATACTGAGAAAATAGTCAGAAAAGCTGATTATATGAGGCGGGGGAAAGCAGCATCAAGATTAGAGGATGCCTTATTAACAACCTGCTGTATGCAGATGACACAACCTTGCTTGCTGAAACTGAGAAGGACTTGAAGCATGTACTGGTAAAGATCAAAGATTGTAGACTTTAATGTGGGATGAGATTCAACATAAGGAAGACCAAAATCCTCACAACTGGAAAAATAGATAGCATTGTGATAAATGGAGTAAAGGTTGAAGTTGTCAAGGATGTGGTCTCACTTGGATCCATAATCAATGCTCATGGAACCAGCAGTGAGGAGATCAAAAGGCAATTTGCAGTAGGTAAATTTTCTGCACAAGACCTTTGAGGACAAAAGTGGGCCTGACCAGAGCCATGTTCTTTCCCATTGCCTTATATGTATGTGAAGGCTGGACCTTGAATAAATAAGACCAAAGAAGAATAATTTAACTTGAATTGTGGTGCTCGAGAAAGATATTGAAAGTACCATGGACTGCTAAAAGGAAAGACCCATCTGTCTTGGAAGAAGTACAACCAGAGTGCTCCTTAGAAGCAAGGAGGGTGAGAGTTACTTTTACATACTTCGGTAGCATTGTCAGGAAAGAGCAGTCCCTGGAGAAGGCAGTGGAGGGTCCGTGAAAAAAAAAGAAGGCTTGAAATGAGCTAGATGAGCACACTGCCTCAACCACGGACTCAGACACCAGAACAACTGTGAGGACGGCAGGGACCACGTAACGTTTGGTGCTGCTGTATGAGGTGGACCTGACTCACAGCACCTAACGACAATAAGTAAACTTGGAGAAAGGAAAAATTCCATTCTAACATTACAGGTATTGTCAAAATTGCAATGCGTTGTATTCTACTGTTTTAAATGACTGACTCTGAAAACATGATAATAATTTTAACCCTGACAATTCACTTTTCATCTTCAATGGACTTTTGACAATAATTTTTTTAGTTGAATTGGTAGGATTGGAATAATAAATGGAAAGGAAGTTGTAAAACTTCAGAATTATTACATCAGTCTATGAACCTCATCTTTGTCTTAAAAACTGTGAAAGACGGAGGCATTTGTATGGGCAGCAGGTTGAAGTAGATGATGTATGTATATTGTTTTCAGCATCTGTAGTTAGTCAACAGTGAGAAAAGTCATTAAAGCCATGGTGTTGTAAACAATCTACTAATACATGATTCTGACAAAGATTGTTCTCACTCTTTTGGCTACAGATTTTGTCCAATATCAAAGCGTATCCAGCTCTGTGACAAGTATCTTTCTTTCTGATGTCAACAAATGCTTGGAAATACTTTTGGCTCTCAGAGACTAAGGATAAAAGGACTGACTTAGTCATTTCCAAAACATTGCCATGACAATCACATTGTCTCTGATGTTATGGTAATCCACCCATAAATAAATACAGAAGTGCATGTCTACGAATGAACTCAAAAACTCACTGTCATCGAGTCAATGCAGACTCATAATGACCCCGTGTGGGTTTCTGAGATTTTAACTTTTTACAGAAATAGAAAGCCCAATCTTTCTCCCACGGAGCTGCTGGTGGTTTTGAACTGCCAATTATGCAGATCGCAGTCTAACGCATAACCATTACACCACCAGGGTTCCATATGTCTATAAATAGCAGAGAGAAAGGCTGAATGAAGGAGGATATTCACACATCTTGATGATGATGGTGACTGATCACTCCATTGTCCATACACTTACTGACCCTTATCTTTTCTAGATTCTTTTAGAGCCCGTCGCATGCACTATCAACATTTAGAAGTGATTTGTGTCAGCGAAACTTGCAATGGGACGCTTATATCGTAGTGTGTGTATGTATGTTGGTGGTGGGAGTGTGGTATTCAGTTGGTTCTGACAGACAGTGATTTTCTGGATAGAACCTGCTTGCTCCTGCACCATGCCCACAGCTGCTTCATTGGAACTCATTTTGCAATCACAAGGTCAACCCATCTCCTTGAGAGTGTTGCTCTTTTTCCCTGGTCCTACAGTACTAAGCATGATGTCCCTCTCTCCCGATAACATGTCCAAAGTCCATGAGACTAAGCCTTGCCATCCTCACTTCTAAGGAGTGTCCTGGTTGTACTTCTTCTAAGACAAATTTTTATTCTTCTGACTATTCATATTATATTCAATATTCTTCACACATACCAATACTCAACGACATCAATTCTTTCATATGAGGGGATTGAAAATACCAAGACTTGGGGCTGGTGTACCTTTGACCCTGAAGTGACATCTTTGCTCATCAACACTTTAATGAGGTCGCTTGTAGCAGGTTTTCAAATCTAACGCTCCATTTGATTTTGCGATTACTGCTTTCATGGACATTGAGTCTGTATCCAAGTAAAATAAAGCCTTTGATAACTTCAGTCTTTTCTCTGTTTATTATGACATTGCTTATTGGTCCTGTGAGGGCTTTGCTTTCTTCATGGTGATGTGTATCCATATTGAAAGCCGTGGACTTTTATCTGCATCAGTGAATGCTTTGATTTTCTTCAAGTTCAGGTAACAAGACTGTGTCATCTGCATATTGCAGGCTGTTCTTGAGTCTTACTCTTATCCTGAAAGTGCAGTCTTCTTCATATGGTCCTTTTCCCAAATTATTTGCTCAACATATTGATTGAACGAGTATGGTAAACTATCCAATGCTGAACCACAACTTTCTTGATTCAAAACTATGTATGACCCTTTATACTTCTACCCCTTATACTGTACAAATTATTGTCTCTTAGTCTATGTATACTTTCTGTATTAGCACCATTAAGTGGTCTGAAATTCCCATTCGCTGAACTACTATGCATTGTCTGTTATGATCCACACAGGCAAATGTCTTTACATGGTCAATAAAACACAGGCAATTACCTTTCTGTTATACTTTACTTTAAAAGAAGAGCTCTCTAAAGTCAACCATCATATCCCTCATTCCATTTCCTGAATCTGACTTGAATTTCAGAAACTTCCCTGTTGATGTTCTGCTACACCATTGTTTAATTATTGTCAGCGAAGTGTTATTTGTATTGGATATTAATAATATTACAACTTTCTTCTATAACACCTTTCTTTAGATGACCACATATATAGATCTCTTCCTGTCAGTTAGCCAGAGAACAAGCTGTCTTCAAAATATTTAGGCATAGACCAGTGACCACTTCTAGAATTGCATCCATTTGGGAAAACATCTCAATCACGTTCTGTAAATTCTTGGAACTTTCTTCCCCCATCAATATTTTGGGGCATCTTGGGCTTCTTCCTACCGTGCTACTGGTTCTTAATCATATGCTACCTCTTGAAATGGTTAACTATCAGTCAATTATTTTTGGTATACTGATTGTTTTGCTGTTGTTGTTTTTGTTGTTGTTTTTATCTCCTCCTTTACGTCCTGCATCATTCGACATTTTCCGACAAAATCCTTCAAGTTTATAACTGGAAGCTTGAGGTTTTTATTGGGGTTGTTGTCTTTTAATACTTTCATCATGAGAAATACCAAATGTGTTCTTTCTTTTGCGTTGTTAACTGCAGCAGTTTGCATATTCCATTATAATGTTTTGCTTTCTCTTCTCAAGTTGCCCTTTGAAATTTCCAGCTGAGCATTTTTACTCTATCATTTTTCCCATTCTCTTTGGCTTTCCTATATTCAAGAATAAGTTTCACATTTTCTTCTGATATTTCTTTTGGTCTTTCTAAAGACATTGTGTTTTCTCCATGCATGCTGTCCTTGATGTCATCCAACTCTCTTGTCTTCAGTGATGAGTCTCCAATCAAAAATATCTATTCATGAGATCTATCTGTAGCTATTAATATTATAGAAATCCACCTTCTATCGTGCCATAAAATCATACTAAATTAAAATATGCATAAAATATGTATACAGCTATTATTTTGGCAAGCCTCATATAAAATCAGTCAAAATGTGCTTTATTTAATTATAGTTTAGAATTTTCTTATAATTCAAAGTATTTTTAAATGCATTTATCCTATTTAATGGTCACAAAATGTACCAGTGAAATTTGCACTCGGGAGACCTTAGTAAAACACACTATAATTTAGGTTGCATGTTGATTGCATCAAGTGTCCATTCCTCATCACAAAGCACTTCAGGATTTAGTGCTGAAAGCAAATGCTTTCTCTCTCTCTCTCTCTCTCTCTCTCTCTCTCTCTCTCTCTCTCTCTCTCTCGATTGAGTGAATTGGCTGGACTATTCTTCTGGTCTCCTTGGGGCTGTCTTGCATGAGTACGTTTGCCTGGTGGGTTAAGGAATCTGAATTTGGCTGAGTCCCTCTCCATATGACCAGAAATCAGTGTAGATTAATGGGTGTGAGATCTCAAAGCAAAACCCCACAAGGTAAAGCCCGAGTTGCACAGCGTGCCAGTCAGTCTCTTCTTGCAGTGTGTTTTCCCATGCCCCACTGTCTCAAGCAAGATCGTGGCCAAGCCCATAGTCCATGTGAGACAGGCTGCAAAGGGCCTAGGTCCTGTGACCCCGGTTCATTGGGATTTATTAATGTGACAACCCACTCAGTTACACACAGGCTTCACAAAACCATCTGTGTTGGTCTGGGTAGACTAGAGAAACAAATCCATGGACACACGTAGGTGTGTAAGAAAGAGATTTATATACAAGAGCAATTGAACATTGAGAAATCATCCCAGCTCAGTCCAGATCAAGTCCATAAGTCCATTAGCTCATATGCCCAATACCAATCTATAAAGTCCTCTTCGGATTCATGAAACACATGCAATGATGCTAAATGTAGAAGACCACAGGCAAGTGGGTAGACAGTCTTTGGAGTGGCATTGGAAACATCTCATCGCTGGCAGGGGTCCATGCATGGCTTCTCCAGCACCCAGGGCTGCATCACAGTGGGTCCATGTGTCTTGTCAGCTGCTATGTCTCCCAGCAGAGAGTCTCCCACCTCCAAGGAGGAAATACTGGAATTCCCAGAACATCTAGGGGAAGGCTATGCCCACACAGGAGCCTCATTGGCTATGATCTGATTGGCAGGCTAGACTCCACCCCTGCATGCTTAATCCTTAAATTGACAATTATAGAACTACCATGCCATCAATGTTTCATTGAATCACTGCATTGGGCTTAAGGTCCAAGGTCTTGTGGTCAGTATGATACCTGTATATATCTGGCATTCCTCAAGTGCATCTCCTTCCTATCCAGAGACCATGAACTAAAGGACAAGTGCCCAGTCCCTGACGTACCATTATGCGCATCAGTTAATAGCCTGAAATATGTAGATAATCACACCACACCTAGTGGAAGAGAAGTTAAATTGAAGCACCCACTGATGAAAATAAAAGACTATAGAGTATGAATCACATCTCAACTTAAAGAAAATGAAAACGCTCACATTTGGGTCAACGAGCAATATCATGATAACAGAGAAAAGATTGAAATGTTCAAAGTTTCTTTTTACTTGGATCCGCAATCAATACCCATGGAAACAGCAATGAATAAATAAAAGGGCATATTGCACTGGACAAATCTGCAGTACAAGGATGCCTGACCCAAGCCATAATATTTTCCATCACCTCATGAAAAAGAGAGAGAGCATTCAAATTTTGGGTTGGGCCAAGAATACAGAACGTTACATAAGCCAGTGACTGCCAGAACAGTGGAACAAATCAGTCTTGGAAGAAGTAAATCCAGACTATTCCATAGAGGAGAGAAATGTGAACCTTCATCTAACTTACTTTGCACATGCCATGGGAAGGGACCGATCCTGAGAGGAGGCAGAGAGTCGTGCTTTGTAAATAGAGGATCAAAGGTCCTAAATAGAGGGAGATCCTAAACAAGATGGATTGACACAGGGGGGCAACAATGGGCCCAAATCGGCAATAACTGAGAATGACTAAGAATCAGGAAGTGCTTCATTCTGTTGTACATAAAGCCTCTTTGAGTCTGAACCATAAGAACGAGCCTAACCACAAGAACGTATCGTGGAAGCAGGTGAGAACAAGAGCAATGAATGCGACCAAAGCTGCTTACCTTGCCCAATCTGAAGGATCAGGCTAGAAAGTCACTACTTCATGCTGTTCTGGCATTTTAAAGGTCAAAGTTTTCATTAAAGAAATTTTGCATATTGCTTTTTAAATATTAATGACTGTATGGTTTTTTAAACCCAAGAATTTATGTCAAAAATTTGCCATAATTCTCTAAATAATTGTGACAGTAATCTCTTTAAATGAATGTATTGCACAGATCAATTTGTCCTGAGAAGCAGGGCATGTTCTTGTAGTTAAAACACCATACTCTGGGGCTGGTAGAACTGGTAGTGGTTTACTGGTAATGTGGCATCACCAGTTTTAATAGCGAATTAGTAGGGGATTGTGAAAATGAAATTAATAAATGACTAGTTAGAACATCTGTCACCGAACATTTTGTGACTCGATCTCATTAACAATGTTACAGTGTTTTACATATCTATAATTCAATACAATTTATACATTGCAACTGTATGATCATAAAATTGTCTGTGTCCATCACCAGGAGATGGAACAAGTGGAGAGTGGACGCTCTTTAAGTGAGGACTCATGAGCTTATTCTGTGGGCAACATAGCATGTAAATGAACCCCTAACATGGAACACAAAATAAACAGCACAGTCAGCTGGACCACGCTAAACAACTGACATCCACCCACAACAGCACACAGACACGGTGCTGTTTCCTGTTTAATGACCCTAGGGAAGTGGGTGGAGGCTCTAAGTGTAGGTCAAGGGGCACCTTTGCGGGGAAGGGTCTGGATGACCCCAATGGCACCAATAGCGAGAAGCACCAAGCCAGGACAAAGCTGGAAAAAACCCAAGATGCTTGTTATGAAAAGTCAGCTAGGTTTTAAGCTAGTGACTAATATGTAGACTAAAGCCAGTTGCTGTCCAGTCAATTTTGACACATGGCAACCCCCTGGGGTTGTCAATGGTGGATTTTTCAGAAGTGGATCACCAAGGCTTTCTACTGAGGAGTCTCTGGGTGACTTGAACCTACAACCTTTCAGTTAACAGACAAATGCACTACCTGTGACCAGCACCCAAGTGCCCAATATGTCCAATATGAGAAATAGAAGGCTATGTCTACTGAAATGCTGAATGAAAAGAGAAGCAGGTGTGCATCAAACCCAACGTCAAGTTGCCCATAGAAGTCAACAAGAATGTTATACAACTCACAAAGCAGGCCTAATAATGACTTAACATGAAGTTTTTATTGATATGAGCAGTTAAAATAGTAGATATATGCACCACTTGATGTGGAAGAGTCATAGCATTCAATTTGCTATCAAGCCTTTTTCAAATTTAAAAATAGAATCCTGGTTGCTTAGTAGTTATGCATTGGGCTACTGACCACCAGGTCAGCAGTTCAAAACCACCAGTCACTCTGAGGGAAAAAAGACAAGGCTTCCTACTCCCTTTAAAACAGTTCTAACTTGGCCTGTACAGTCTCTACAAATCAACTGAATAGCAGTGAGTTTGGTTTAAAAAGGGATTCCTTGCTGAGCTGCAGTCCTGAAGGTCGGCAGTTTGAAACCACTGTCAGCACCACGATTTAAAGACAGGACTTTCTACTCCTGTAAACAGTTATAGTCTCAGATATTCATGCAGGGTGGGGGGGAGGGAGATGGCAGTGAGATGTTAAGGAAAAATATTCAATATTATGTAATAAGTTCCTACCCAGCATATATTGAGAGTAAGGTGGCCTATTGGGGGCTATAACAATGAAAAGTTGAGCAAGAGAGCAAACCAGAATTTTAGAAATAGGAAAGAGCTGAGGGGCATGAGTTACCTTAGGGATGGTGTGAACCTGGATGCCATGTCAATTGAACAAGGTCCTGGGAGATAAATAGGGGACGGTTGCCTCTGGTGACCTGCTGAGACAGCTCCCATCTGGCAATAAATGCTCTCTGCCAGGTACAGCTAATCAGAAGCTGATGGGTCCTAACAAGATGACCTCAGGGCATCAGGATGGGAGGCCATAAATCACAGCCAGGTAACACCACCAAGAATGACTCCTTGGGGACTCTTCAAAGGTGTGCATCTGGAAGAGGTGTCAGAGAAGTCAAGGCTAAATGGTGAGTGGTGAGGATCTCATTGGGAATGAAAATGTGTCACCCCAACCCCTGTCATTCCAGCACCAGTGTCTAAACATACACTTTCCCCTTAGCATCATTTCTTGAACATAAGGGAGTAATATTAATATGGGTGTCCATCTTACAGGATGTGGTTTGTTGATCAGCACCCCATATGTGTTAGTCTGGGTAGACTAGAGAAATAAATTCATAGAAACTCATCTATGTATAAGAGAGAGTTTTATATAAATGGTTATTGTACATTAAAAAGCATCCCAACCCAGTCCATTCCAAGCCCAAAAGTCCAATATTAATCCATATATCCAATACCAGTCTATAAAGTCCTCTTCAGACTCACGAAACACATGCAATGATGCAAATTCAGGACGATCACAGGCCAGTGGGTAGATATGAATAATTAAGAATTTCAATAGAATCGAGAGGATCAACTACTGAATTTTTTTTAGTGTCCTAGGAATGTTATATAAAATGCTGCAAAATGGGAGACTAAAAGGAACTGAAATTTACTATTAAAGTTCTGGTGGTTAGAACTCCAAATCAGGCGATCTGCTGTCGGACTGCTGATAAGAGAATAGACCCGGGCCTGCCTCCCTCCCAGCTGCTGGCTGTGTGGAAACCCTTGGCATTCCCGTGTTGCTTACATATCCTGTTGCCTCTCTGGTCACCCACCATCAGTGGTCCCCTGGGTGACTGTTCCCATGTCAGTTCTCCTTGTGGATAAGATGCCGCTTGGAAAGTATGAGGACTGGAGCCACTAGGTGTTGGTATGATTTTAAAATATTCCAAGAAAGGCACTATTTCCCCAAACCAAGCTCTATTCACAAATACCAAGGTTAGGATTTCAGCATATTTGGGGGGCACAATTCATTTCACAAAATTGAAATCAAGGGGTCATAACATCTCTTCCAAGAGAGTTTTTTAAGTGAATTATATATATATATATATATATATATATGATAGGCTATATTTTGATAAGATCAGTATTCATGGAAGATAAAACAAAAATATCCTTGTGCAGAAGGATCCACTCCATTACCTATCAAATTCTACTACTGAATATTTCTATGCTTTGTTCAAATATTTGATTCCCTGTCCTAGGACTACGGATGGAGTAACCACGTACATCTCCTGGTGAGTGCGTTTGAGATGAGAAGTTCTGTTGCCCTGGAAGGCATGGGGAGAATGAAACCCTAGATGGTAAAGGCCACTGTGTTTTTGTTGTGGGTTTTGTTTCGTTTTGGGGCTTGGAGTGAGAGGTGAAGAGTGCAAAGACGAGGAGAAATAGAAGTTCGCAGGGTTCAGGGAAGCTTCAAAGACTTTCTTACATCATAGCCATATGTAATTGATTGTTATTGACAGAGTTGTAAGCTTCACACAACTGGAAGAAGGAACCAAATAGATGTCATGTCCACCTTACCATGTTAGCCCAACAGTGGCATTTTATAGAACTATGGTATATAGTGCAGCTCTTGTCTGTGTTTGTCGCACTGTGGCGGCTTGTGTGTTGCTGTGATGCTGGAAGCTAGGTCACTGGTAGTTCAAATGCCAGCAGAGTCACCAAGAATGAACAGATTTCAGCAGAGCTTCCAGAATAAGAACAGACAATAAAGAAGGATTTGACTCCCCAATTTGGAGAAAGAAGCCACTGTGAAACTATGAATAACAGCAAGACATTGTTAGTGCCAGAAGATGAGCTCCTTAGGTGAGAGGGTATTCAAAATGTCACAGAAAAATAGGTGAGATTCAAAATAGAGTTGATCACAATGACATGGAGCGTGAAACTGTCACCTCACAAAGCCTTTGGGACCTGCATTTGCTGATGGGGCACATCTCAAAATGAAAAGAAATAGCGGCAAACATCTATCAATAACAAGAAAGTGGAATATAGTAATTAAGAATCTAAAAAATGGAAGTTGCAAAAATAAAATGAAATGCATCAAGATTGGCATCCTAGGCATTAAAAGCTTAAATGGACTGGTATTGGCGATTTTGAATGTCAGGAATGACACGTTCTACAAGGATTCATCATCAAAATGGACATTTTAAGGTCTATCTTGAAGTACAATGCTGTCTGTAATAGGATAAAATCTCTCCTCGTTGTGTCTACGGATTCTGATAAGTGCTGTAAGCACCCCCAATAAATGGTTTTTTAAAAATTCATCAAAAAATATCTATCCTCGTGCAAGAAAACTCAATCAATGCAACGATTACATAATTTAAGTGTCAATCACCAAAACTACTGATGAAGAAATTGACGAATTCTTCCAATGTCTTCACTATGAAACTGATCAAGCATACAATCAAGATGCATTGATAATTATTGGTGATTGGAATGAAAATATTGGAAACAAAAAGGAAGGAACAGCAGCTGGAAAATGCAGCCTTGGTGATAGAAAGGAAGTCAGAAATATCATGATAAATGTTTGCAATACCAAAGACTTCTTTATTGTAAGCACTCTATTTCTACAACATAATGGTGAATATACACATGGCGTTCTCCAGATGGAAGACACAAAAAACAAAATAACTACATCTGTGGAAATGGCTATGGAGAAGGTCCATCTGAGCTGCTAACACAAGACCAGGGGCTGACTGTGGACCAGATCATAAGTTGTTCACATGTAAGTTCAAGGTAGAGTTGAAGGAAATTAAAATAATTCCATGTGAGCCAAAATACAACCCCCAGTCTATCCCAGCTGAGTTTTGAAAGCTTCTAAAGAACAGATTTGCTGTACCGAGTACTCATGACAGAAGAGTTGATGGACTATGGGATGACATGCAGAACATCGTTCAGGAAGAAAGCAAAGGGGCTTCTGAAAGAGGAAAGAAAAGATCAGTGTGTGTGTCAGAAGACAACGAAACTTGCTCTTTCTTAATTTGCTAAAGCAAACAGAAGAAAGGATGAAGAAAAATAGCTGAATAGAGAATTCAAAAGGCATCTCACAAGACGAAGTCAATATTGTAGTAGACTGTGCAAACTCCTAGCGCTAGAAAACCAAAAAGGGAGAAGAGCCTCCGTATATCTTAAAGAACCCAAAGCAACATTCAAGCCTTGAGTTGCAAGATTGAGAGACTCCATGGGAAAAATATTGAACGATTCAGAGAGCATCCAAAGAAACGAAAAGAATACACAGTTACTGTACCAAAAAGAAAGAGTTGGCATTCAACCTTTTCAAGAGGTAGAATATGAGCAAGAACCAACGGTGCTGAAGGAAGAAGTCAAAACTGCACTGAAAGTATTAGCTAAAAACAAGGCTCCAGGAATTGGTGGAATACCAACTGCGGTGTTTCAACAAGCCTGTGAAGCACTGGAAGCATTCACTTGTGTATGCTAGAAAATTTAGAAGGCAGCTACTTAGCCAACTGACTAGAATTACCAACCTTTTCCTCAGCAGCAGACCACTTAAATACTGAGAGCTCACTATCTGCTTATAGATTTTTTAAGCTCCAATTTATAAACTGTTTGATGCAGAAATCTTAAATGCACAACTTGATGGAATTTAACTGATGGATGTACCCAGGCAACACATAAAAAGTACTCCCATTACCCTGGAAAATCTCCTTATATGTCTTCCCAGTCAATAAATACCTATCCCCTCCTACTAAACCACTTTTCTGTTTCTTCTTCATCATGTTAATCTTCCTTTCTCTGGAACTTCATGCCATAGTATGACCTCTTTTGCTTCTTGCTTCTCTTATTTAGCATGTCTTTCAGTTTTATCTATCTTGTAAGTTTTATAAGTAGTTTCTTATTTTATATTGCCTTTGTATTCATCTGTAAGGATATATACCATTTATTTATCACTACTTCACTGCTTCTGGTTGACTGTGATTCATAGTAATGCTATAAGACAGTGTAGAACTGTCATTGAATGTTTCTGAGACGATAGTCTTTAGGGGAGTAGACTTACCCCCATAGAGTTAGTGAAGGGTTTGAACCACCAACCTTGAAGGGAGTAGCGCAATGTTGAATGCACTATGCCACCAGGATGCCTTTATGTCTTCGTTTGGAGTCTACTAGGGAGCCCTGGTGGTGCTGTCAAGCAAGCATTGGACCGCTAACCACAAGGCTGGCAATTCAAAACGACCAGCTACTCTTTGAGAGAAAGATGAGGTTGTCTCACTCTTAAAGATTCATAAGGCCTTGGAAATTCGATATAGGGTCATCATTAGTCCCAATCAATTCAATGGCAGTGAGTTCTTTGGATCTTTTATTAAGGACTCTACTATTCTCTCAACAATTGGATTGTTTCTTAGCCTGAATTGATGATATGTAAAGCTGTTGTTAAAATTTTTGTAAAGTCCCTTCATCAAAATACATTTTATCTCTTTTGGCAACATTCCTGAACCATAGGGCGATGCATGGAACGTTTTCCCAGAGGTTGTACATTTTAACACTCCTAAAACCTTTGTGCAAAAGTTCTACTTGCTCAAAATCCTTGTGTTAATTTGGTGTTGTCATTCTTCTTCCTTTTAATTTTCGTTATTCTAAAGTCTGTTTGGCATTACCTTGTGGTTGTTTTAGGTTGCATTTTCCTGAATAATGATGTTGAGTGACTTTTCGTGTAGTTATTGTATGGGTGATTGTTGTGCAGCTTCAGTTCAAGATTATTGGGTTAATCTTTTATTGTTAAGTTGTAGAAATTCTTTATGGATTATGGATTCTAGACTACTGTTTTAATTTATAAATTATGATATCACATAGTTTTAAATGTTTTATCATGAATTACTGTGACTGTCAGTCTTGCAGAGGAATGCCAGGTCCTGCTGCCCGCGCTGGCTTGTCATCCACGGGGGCATGACTAGCAAGTCCAACCAGTGTGGATTGTTACATGCCAAATGTGGCAGTTGCATAATCTAGTGTCAACTTGAGGATTAAGAGTATCAGGGTGGAGTCTAGCCTATCAATCCTGAGATAGCCAATGAGACCTCTGTGTGGGCAATGCCTTCTCCTGAGAATTTTGGGAATTCCTGTATTTCCTCCTTGGAGTCTGAAGAAACTGTCTCTCTCTGCTCACTTCTTGTGAGACATCCCTGAGGAGAAGCCACATGGACCTACCCTGATGCAGCCCTGGGAACTGGAAGAGCCACATAGAGACCCCTGCCACTGACTTTACACCCACTGGCCTGTGATCTTCCGGCTTTCAGTGTCATTTCATGTTGCTCATGAATCTGAAGAGGACTTCATAGCTTGGTATCAGGCATACAGGCAAATATCAGACATATAGATTTGATCTGAACTGGGCTGGAATGCTTTCTTAATGTACAATTACCCTTTATATAAAACTCTCTCTTATACACATATTAATTTGTCTGTGGATTTGTTTCTCCAATCTAACTGGACTAACAGACCAGAGATAAGCAACATTCACACATGCACACAGCAAAAGAGTTAAGCAAAAATTTTACTAAGCATAGAGGCACTTCGAAAAGAAATGAAAGTGAGTCTACTTTGCAAGAGGAGAAGGACTCCTTACGCATAGATCAAATACACTTCTCTTCCAGAGCAAACCAGGTCCCCCTGGCAAGTTGAGAAACGTCCCTGTCTGGGGGTACATTCAATGGGCTGCAGGGGCAGTTTCACAGAAAGTCAAGTTACTTTCTAATTTATTACTAAGTTCATCCTTAGGTCTTCTGCATAGCTCTTTCTAATTCATCTCAGGCTATCATTCTGTGTCCAGATGTTTTAAGTTTTATCTCAGGTTATAACTTGAGTCTGGATGAGTCCACCCAGTCTGACCTCAAGGTTGGGACATTTACTATGGTTTTGGTCTCAGGGCCTATCCTTCATTCTCTTAGCAGGAAGACTGTTCACTTCTTTAGCAAACATAATGCTTCTTCTTAGCAAGCAGGAATTCCTTTCTGGTCTCTGCCATTCTCCACCCCACCACCTCCTACAAAAAGAGTGAGGCTTTTAATTCTTTCAGGAAAGGGATGGTGGCCAATCTGGCTACATCCTGCTGAAAGGAGGCACTGTCCCTATGATTCTTCTCTTTCCCTAACCTTTCCTTTAGCACTCTGACTACCGAGGAAAATGAATCAGCAGAAAGTGGACTGGTCTCCCAGCAGAAAGGTGATGCAGCCTGGCTGATGATTCACAAAAGAATTGGCTGATACCTACTCATCATCACCATCTTTATGTGGAGATGCTGAAAGCTGGAAGACACGAACTTTACTAGGGTGTTGAATAGACACCGACCAAGACTGTGGTCCTGATTCCCAAGCCTCATCTAATCATTGTCTCGCGGTATTTCATTATGCCGAAGAAATGTCCATAACTATGCTCCACCACATCCAAATATATATAGTTGCCACAAATTTAAATGTATATATACAAATATCCTCTGATAGGCTGTGCTAGTTACATACCGCATATACTCAAGAATAAGTCGAGGCACCTAATTTTACCACAAAAAAACTGGGGGATTTTTCAGCACACACACACACCCAAAAAAGGTGTTGAAAAACTTGGCTTATACTCAGATATATACAGTAGTTTCATGTCAATGTGAAACTATATAAAAGTGTAGTGGTGCTATTAGACCAAACGAGGAGGTCTGATGGTGCCTCCTTGTGGTTGTGGCTTTCTCATAAGGAGGGCCCATAGAGCCTCCCTGTCTCTGACTTGACCTTGCTTTCTGGCCACCCTGATAGCTGCTGGAGCCCTGAGATATTTCCCACCAACTTTGGATCCACAGGCTTGCACCCACCAACCCGTGATCTTCCTGCATTCTGCATCATTGCCTGTGACTGCTTGAGCCTGGTGATGGACTCATGGACTAATATCAGACTTATGGACCTGAGATGGGCTGGGCTGGGATGTTTTCCTGATATGTAACTACTTCTTGATATAAGGCACTCTCATACATACATTAGAGTCATGCTATATTTTTCTCTTTTGGGCCTAACATACACATAGTCATGGGCCGACTATCAGTCTCCCTCCCACACCTGTTCAATGTGTCTATCCAAGGATCTACTCTTAAATCACTTTTGGGTTGGCATATTTTTGTTTTTGTTTTATTTCTTAACTTTTTATTGTGAATTGGGTTCAAGTTTACATAGATCATTATATTTACTTCAACAGCACATACACATTTTGCTTCATCTCATTAATTTCAGTCTTTTCAATGTAACACTTTTTACCCCACCTCCAATTGGGATTTCTGCCTTCACGCCTTTTGCCCTCCTAGCCCTTTATAGATTTGCCCTTGTACAAACACTGCCCATTAATATAAAACAGTGGGTTATTCTAAAATGTATGTACCTCCTAATGTTATTATTCCCCTTATATATCTGTTGTTGTTTGGCTGAACAATAAGTCATGGGGTGCAATTGGTTCCAGACCCAAAGGGTGACAGAGTGTCGTAATCTCAGGGTGGGTTAGTCCTGGTGAACTAGGAAAACAAATTCATAGACATATGTGTAAAAGAAGGAGCTTTATACAAAATAATTGTGTAGTAAGGAAATGTCCAAACCTAGTCTAGATCAAGTTCATAAGTCCAGTATTAGCCCATGTGTCTGATACCAGTCTATAAATTCCTCTTCAGACTCACGAACACATTCAATGACTCAAAAAGCAGGAATATCACAGACTGGTAGGTGGAAAGTCTTGTGGCTCCAGTGGTGGTGGAAGCAACTCATCTCAGGGCTGGTGTGGGTCTCCATGTGGCTCCTCCAGCTCCAGGGCTCTGGCTCAATCAGCATATCTCCATTTGTCTTGTCAACAGGAATGTCTTACAGAGAGTGTGTGTCTGGACTACAGTGAGATAATTATCTCCATCTCACCTAGAAATGAGGTCATGAAGGTGACCTGATTGACAGGCTAGACTCTTAATAGTCTCAAGTTGACACCAGATTATGTAATGATCACACAGGGATTTCACCAGTCCCTAGTCAATCAGAAAACCTGTCATTATTTTATGATTTTATGTTTTGGTTCACATCTTTCCCCATTACTCAGGGCCTTCTAACATGATTCTTTTCAGAGCAGTTGACAATACTAAGGGGCATTGGTTAGTTCTGTGTTGTAAAGACTGGTGTTCATGTGTTCTTTTAATTCATTTGACTAATTTTTCCATCTTTTCCATTTTCATTTTCCATTTTCTTCTTTCCTCCAGACATGGGAAGGCCAATAGTTTCACTGTAGATGGCTGTTCAGGAACTTCTAAGACCCCAGTCCATACTCAACAGAGTAGTAAACAGAAAACTGACTGTGGTTTATGTTTACTTAGCATATTTTTAGTGTTTCTTTCCTTTAGTGTCCTTTCTAATCATGGAAAATCATAACGATGGTCTCCTGTTTTCTTCAAGTAGTTTTATTGCTTTTAGGCCTAGTATATGATTAATGTTATATCTGTGTTTTAGTATGATGTGAAATTAACACAGGGTTCATTTTAATATGTACAGATATGCCAATACCTTAACGTCATTAAAATCTTGGTCAAAAGTCAGTTATTTAAAGTAGCTCTATATTAGACTCACGATTTCATCACTCTTTCATCAATTCACTTTTCTGTCATGGATTTGCTAATTCCATGCGTTCGCATCACTTTGTATTCCTTGGACTCCAAACTCCAGTCATGTATTAAACAATTGTTAAGACAGATACCCTGCCTTGTTCCTGGTATCAAGAGAAGTAAGCACTAACATTTTACCTTAGTATGTTATGGTATTAGTGTGTGACTAATAAGTAGAATAATAATGTCTCCTTAATAATGTCTATATCCTAACCCTAATCCATAAAACCTATGAATATGTTCTTAGGTTACAAAATTTGAGATGGAATTAGTTTTCTAATCAGGCATTTTGTTAAATGCAGATGGCCTCCATCTGTCTTTCGGTTTGTTATATTTTGGTGGCTTGGGTGTTGTTGAGAAGCTGAAACTTATGTAACTGAAATTTCACAATTGAGCAGGGTAACCCAAGTTTATAAAGTTCCAGAGTAAGATCAGACTATAAAGAAAGAACAGACAGTTCACTTCTGAAACATTATTCACTGAAAACCTTATAAAACTTTTCTAAAATCTGAAGAATATTATGCTGAATGAAATTAGTCAATCACCAAACGACAAATATTGTGTAGGCTTACTATTATAAAAAGTAAAGGAAGGCTTACTAAAAACAATATTCTCTGATCGTTATTGGGGGTACTTGGGTAAAAAGGAAAAGGGAGTCACTGGCTAAAAGATAGATAAGTGTTAACTTCAGTTACATTGATGAAAAGTAATAGGGAGTTTGGCAAACATTAATAGAGTCACAGAAAGACCTTGGGAGGTTTGAAAAAGTTAGAGCCAAATTCTGTTATATTCACAATCCTGCAATAACTGATCTATGAGTAAATACTTGGATAGACAAATATGCTGAACAGGTATGAGGAGAATGGAAGTAACCTGATATGTATGTGTGAGTGTGTGCATTTGACAGAAGGTAATTATATTTGTGTATTTATCATTGCAGTAAATATATTCTTAAACATGGTAGACCATGTAGGAGAGGGGAGGATTATTGAAATCTTCTTAACCTTAGCTAAATATCTTGAGGGAATGAATTAGTTCCCCTGAGGGATCAGGACCATAACCTTGGGATACAGCAAAGTCAATTGACCTAACATAGTTCACAGATACAGTGTGCTACCTCTTATTTTAATTCTATTTAATGAATAACAACTGGGGTCCTAAAATCTTATGAGTGGCCCCCTATTAATCTCTCCCCATCCAAAGAGAAGAGGAGGGATAAAGCAATTAGTCCAAGGGCCTAATGGGACAACAAACATCAATGTCCACATACCTGAGACCACAAGAACTAGATGGTACTCAACTATCACTACAAATTGTTCTGAAAAGGATCACGTGAAAAGGTCCTGGGTAGAGTGGAGAAAATGTGGAACAAAACTCAAAGTCACAAGAGACCAGGCTTACTGATCAGGTAGACTGGGGACATCCTGAGACCTTTCAGGCCTGGCATTGTGCTTATTGCATGATAAAAATCATCAAGACCAAAAGGAGTAGCATTTACGCAAGTACGAAGTTCAGTGGGTTGAAAACGACGTGGGAATGGAACCACGAGGTGAAAGTGGGATAAGTGATGATCCACTGAAGGATTGCAGTGGATGAACGAAGCATGATATGGAAGAACTGTTGAATGTAAAAGGATGATCTGCTCACAAACGTTCACTTAACTCACAATAAAAAGTTGTCTGAAAAGAAGGAAATAAGAATGTGCAGACAGCAGTGGAACACGGTCTGATGTAGTGCAGGGAGTTCAGTCGCTCAGGTTAGAAAGCACTCAAAATACAACAGGAGAGGCACTGCCCGGTCAAAGTACAGTGACACCTAATAACATGGGTGGAACCAGGCTTTCAGGAAGTTGGCTTGCTAATGGGGCCAGATTCAAAATGAGAAGATGAGAAGAAATAACTGCAAAAATGCGTGAACCGTCAAAATATGGACAATAGAATGTGTGATTCTATAAGAATATGAAGGAGACCTCATAAAGATCAAATAGCCTAGGCATTAGTGGGCTGAAATGGACTAGCTTTGGCCTTTTGAAGTATATAAGCATATGGATTACTATACCAGAATGACAAATTCTATAATGACTTTGCATTCCTCACCAAAAAGAACATTTGAAAATCTATCTGGAAGTGTGTGCATGTGATAGGATACTAACTCTACGACTGTAAGAAAAACCAGTGAGCACAGCGGTTATTTGAATTCATGCACCAGCCACGAAAGCCAGTGATGAAGAGATTGGATAATTCTACCAACTTATTTAATCTGAAATTAATCCACCATGCAGTCAGATGCAGTGATTATGACTGGTGATTGAAATGCAAAAATTGGAAATAAATAGGGATTAATAGTTGGGAAATATGGCCTTGCTGATAGAAATGAAGTTAAGACTGCATGACAGAATTTTTCAGGAGCAAAGACTTCACCCCAAAGACCTTTTCTTCAGCAATATGAATGGCGACTGTACACATGAACCTCCCTACATGTAATAAACAGGAATCCAATCCACTACCTCTGAGGAAGCGCTAATGGGGAACCTCAATAGCATCAGGAAAAGAAGGGCAGGGCCAGGTGTGGAAGGATGTAAACAGATCACAACATTAGAAAAACTCAACCTGCTAGTGCTAACTTGGAATCCGAGAAAGACAACAAAGAATACAGGTTGCCTCTGTAACTGGCACCAACCCTCATTTGTCAGCCAATAAGGTAACAGGGATCTGAGTCCTAAGTCCAGGAAAATGTTTTCTGCCCCAAACCTAAACGATTTTGAGGGGGGAAAGAGTCCTTCCATTGAAGCCCTAGAAAGCAATGCAGCCTTGCAGACCCCTTGATTAAAGCCCAGAGTGATGTGACCCACTCACCACCAACCTCTGATCTACAGAAATGCAGGTGCATCATTTTCACGATTTAAGCTGCTAAGTGGGTGGCAATTTCTTAACAGAGCCATATAAAACTCATGTCTGACTTATTAATCGGGATGATGTCCATGTTTTCCTTTACCTTTATTTGGGCAATTTGATAATGATGTGCCGTGGTCCGGTATTCTGTGTATGCTGCTTGAGATTTGCTGTTCCTAAGGGTCGAGTTGGTTCCGATGCATAGTGGCCCCACGTACAACAGAACAAAACATCCATCGGTCTTCCATCATCCTCACAATAGTTCTTTGTTCAAGCCCATTGTTGCAGCCACTGGGTCCATCCATCCATCAAGGGTCTTCCTCTTTTTCACTGCCCCTCCACGGTACCAAGCATGATAGGCTTTCCCGGGGATCTGTCCAACGTACTTGAGATAAAGTTTCTCTATCTTTGCCTTGAAAGAGCATTCCGGCTATCCTTCTCCCAAGACAGGTCTATTTGGGTGTGTTGTTTTGCTCTTGGCAGTTCGCGGTATTTTAAAGATTCTTTTCCAACATTACAACTCAAACCTGTTGATTTTTCTTCCGTCTCCCTTATTCAACATCCACCTTCACGCGTGTGTGAGGCGATTGAAATTACCATGGCTTGGGTCAAGCAGTCCTTAGGCTTCAAAGTAGTATCTGTGCTTTCTGTACTCTACAGAGGGCTTGTTCGGCAGATTTACCTAATGCAATATTTTGTTTGATCTCTTGGCTGCTGTTTCCATGAACATTGATTATGGTTCCAAGCAAGACAGAACCCTTGACAATTTCAATCTTATCTCCATTATCATGATGTTACCTATTGGTTCTGTTGTGATAATTTTGTTTTCTTTTTTTTAAAACATTTTATTAGGGGCTCACACAACTCTTATCACAATCCATACATAGACATACATCAATTGTACAAAGCACATCTGTACATTCTTTGCCCTAATCATTTTCTTTTTTTTAAAACATTTTATTAGGGGCTCATACAACTCTTATCACAATCCATACATATACATACATCAATTGTACAAAGCACATCTGTACATTCTTTGCCCTAATCATTTTCTTTTTTTTTAAACATTTTATTAGGGGCTCATACAACTCTTATCACAATCCATACATATACATACATCAATTGTATAAAGCACATCTGTACATTCTTTGCCCTAATCATTCTCAAAGCATTTGCTCTCCACTTAAGCCCTTTGCATCAGGTCCTCTTTTTTTCCCCCCTCCCTCCCCGCTCCCCCCCTCATGTGCCCTTGGTAATTTATACATTGTTATTTTGTCATATCTTGCCCTAGGCGGAGTCTCCCCTCCCCCCCCCCCCCCCCCCGCTTCCCTGCCGTCCATCTCCCAGGGAGGAGGTCACATGAGGATCCTTGTAATCAGTTCCCCCTTTTGAAAGCTGGACACCTTGATCTTTAGCCATATCAAATCCTCCTTACTTTCAGCAAGCAAGGTTGGGTCATCTGCATATTGCAGGTCATTAATAAGCCTTCCTCCAATCCTGATGCTGCATTCTTCTCCATCTGATCCAGCTTCTCTGGCGATTTTCTCAGCTGAGAATTACTAGGGTTTCGGGTATATAAGTTTGCTTGTTCTTCATAGCAAATTCAGGAAGCATATATATTTGTTTGTGTAACTAACTGTGTTTTATATCTTAATCTCTGTCTCTTCTTTTTTTTTTTTTTTTTTTTTTGTTTTACTCTAATTTATTTATTTATTTATTTTTTTTTTTTTTATATATACAAACATGAACTTTATTTGGGAAATCTGGGTAAGTTTGTTCAATTCAGAATTATTTTTGTAATGTTACATGCTTTTTTTTTTTTTTTTTTTTTTCTTTTACATTTTATTAGGGACTCCAACAACTCTTACCACAATCCATACATATACATACATCAATTGTACAAAGCACACCCATACACTCCCTGTCCCAATCACTCTCAAGGCATTTGCTCTTCACCTAAGCCCCTTGCATCAGGTCCTCCTTTTTTTCCCCCCCTCCCTCCCTTTTCCCCCCTCCCACATATGCCCTTGGTAATTTATACCTCGTTATTTTGTCATATCTTGCCCTATTCGGGGTCTCCCTTCCCCCCTTCTCTGCTGTCCCTCTCCCAGGGAAGAGGTCACATGTGGCTCCTTGTAATCAGTTTCCCCTTTCCAACCCACTCACCCTCCACTCTCCCAGCATCGTCCCTCACTCCCTTGGTCCTGGAGGTATCATCCACCCTGGATTCCCTGTATCTCCAACCCTCCTATGTACCAGTGTACAGCCTCTGTCCTATCCAGCCCTGCAAGGTAGAATTCGGATCATGGTAGTTGGGGGGAGGAAGCATCCAGGATCTGGGGGAAAGCTGTGTTCTTCATCGATACTACCTCACACCCTAATTAACCCATCTCCTCTCCTAAGCCCCTCTATGAGGGGATCTCCATTGGCTGACACTTGGGCCTTGGGTCTCCACTCTGCACTTCCCCCTTCATTTAATATAATATATATATACACATACATATATACATATACACATAAATACACATACATACACACACTTATTTTTTTTTTTTGCATGATGCCTTATATCTGGTCCCTTGGGCACCTCGTGATCGCACTGGCCGGTGTGCTTCTTCCATGTGGGCTTATTTGTTTCTGAGCGAGATGGCCGCTTGTTCACCTTCAAGCCTTTAAGACCCCAGACACTATCTCTTTTGATAGCCGGGCACCATCAGCTTTCTTCACCACATTTGCTTATGCACCCATTTGTCTTCAGCGATCCTATCATGGAGGTGTGCAGTCAATGATATGATTTTTTGTTCTTTGATGCCTGGTAACTGATCCCTTTGGGACCACTCGATCACACAGGCTGGTGTGTTCTTCCAGGTGGACTTTGTTGCTTCTGAGCTAGATGGCCGCTTGTTTATCTTCAAGCCTTTAAGACCCCAGTCACTATCTCTTTTGATAGCCGGGCACCATCAGCTTTCTTCACCACATTTACTTGTTCACCCATGTAGGCTCCAGCTGTTGTGTCGGGAGAGTGAGCATCATAGAGTTCCAATTTAATAAAAGAAGGTATTCATGCATAGAGGGAGTGTTTGAGTAGAGGCCCAAGGTCCTTCCGCCACCTTAATACTTGATCTATAAATATAGACACAAAGATCTATTTCCCAAACCTCCTATATATATTTGCATGTACATGTCTTTGTCTAGACCTCCATGAATGCCCTTTGACTCCTAGCTCTTTCCTCCATCTCCCTTGACCTTCCTCCTGCCCTACTACCATGCTTCATTGCCACCTGGGCTAGAGTATACCTCTTCTCTAATCAACCTTACCCTTGATCATTTCCCACCAGGCCTGCCACTCCCCCTTCTCTACCCTTTGGGGTCCCATGTTTTTCCCTTGTCCCTGGGTTTGTTAACACCACTTCCTTACCCCCCCTACCCCCCACCCCAAGTCCCCCCGGAACTGTCGGTCCCGTTGTTTTTCCTCCCGATAGTTCATCCAGCCTGTCCTATTCAGACAGACCTGTGGAGTCACTAACATGCACGAAAACTAGACAGAGGAACACAAAGCAACAGTATATAACCGGACAACAAAACAACCAAAACAAACCACTGAAAAAGAACAGAACAAAACAGTTCACAAGAGAAAAGCTTGTAGTTAGTTCAGGGATCTTTGCTGGCCCTTAGGAGCGTTTTCCAGTCCAGTCTGTTGGGGCACCACGCCCTGGCCCCAAAGTCCACTTTCAGCATTCCCTGGGGACCTTGCCACTCCATTCCCTTGCTGTTCCGCTGCACTCCCCCAGTGCATTGCCTCGGTGTGGTGGGATCAGGTCAGGTGCAATTCCCACACTGTGTCTCCGGTGCTGTCCCCTGTATCGCCCTTAGTCACTGAGGGGCATCATGTCTCATAGTAGGGCCAGCCATGTTGTTCTCTCTGTGGACTGGCTGCTCTACTCAGGAACATCATCATCACGGCCTGGTGGGCCAGGCTGTGCTCCACTCTCTCCTCCTGCCCCTTCATCTGCTCCCGTGTGCTCTGGTCAAATATGACCATCTCCCATTGCTGCAGGGTCAATGTCGTCCTTTGGAACAAGTTCTTTTCGGGGGAGGGGCAGGAATCCACTTAATTTATGGTGCTGGGGCCTGCCTCCCAGACCTCTCCACCGGTTCCGTCCTCCACGCCGGGATAATGCATTCACACCTTGCGACACTGGGTTGAAGTCTGGTCCCACTTTCCCTGTGGAGATATAAACAATACCCTCCCCTTGGGTGGATTAATGCCCCATTTCTGTCATGCTGATTGTACTTACCTCAGGGGACTCATGTTGTACCTGTCCCTTTGGGACTGGCTTACCTCGCTTAGCATAATTCCTTCCAGCTCTTCCCATGAAATAACGTGTTTCATGTGCTCATCGGTGCTTTTCAATGCTGCATAATACTCCATTGTGTGTATGTGCCAAAGTTTGCTAATCCACTCGTCTATCGATGGAAACTTAGGCTGTTTCCAAGTCTTTGCTATTGTGAATTGTGCCGCAATAAACATTGGAGCGCATATGACTGGTCGTGTTTTATTTGCTGCTTCAACCGGGTATATGCCCAGTAGAGGGATGGCTGGGTCGTAAGGTAGATCGATTTCCATTTTCTTTAGGTATCGCCAGATTGCTTTCCACAGTGTCTGTACAAATCTGCACGACCACCAGCAGTGGAGGAGGGTTCCTATTTCACCACAGCCCCTCCAACACTTGTTGCTCTCTGATTTACTGATCTGGGCTAGCCTCAGGGGTGTTAGGTGGTATCTCATGGTTGTTTTGATTTGCATTTCTCTTATGGCAAGGGACTTCGAGCACTTTCTCATATATTTATTGGCCATATTGATCTCCTCTCTAGTGAAAGTTCTTCTCATTTCTTTTGCCCACTTCCTTAGGGGGTTAACTGTTTTCCTCTTTTTGCAGGTCATGATGGTGTTGTAGATTTTAGTAATGAGCCCTTTGTCTGACGTGTCATTACTAAAAATCTTCTCCCAGTCTGTGGGTTGCCTTGTCACCCTCTTGGCAAAGTCCTTCGAGGTGCACAGGTGTTTTATTCTTATTAGATCCCATTTGTCGATTTCCAGATCACCTGTGTGTGTCCCCTTCCCTGTTGCAGTGAGCCTATGTGCTCCCTGGGCCAGTGCTCTGAGATTAGTCCCAATTCCTTCCTTAATGGTCCTGATGGTTTGGGGTTTGACTTCTAGATCTGTGATCCACCTTGAGTGTATTCTTGTGCATGGGGTGAGGTAGACGTCTTGTTTCAACTTTCTACATGTGGATATCCATTGTTTCCAGCACCACTTATTAAAGAGGGCATCTGCTTCCCACTTGACGTTTTTGGGGCCCTTGTCGAAGATCAGTTGTCTATATGCTGATGATTTTACTCCTGGGCTTTCTATTCTTTTCCACTGGTCTGAGTGTCTATCATTGTGCCAGTACCATGCTGTTTTGACCACTGTAGCTGTGTAGTAGGCATTAAAATCAGGCAGGGCGAGTCCTCCAATTGTGTCCTTCTTCTTGAGGAGTTCTCTGCTAATTCTGGGTTTCTTCCCTCTCCATATGAAGTTGGTGGTCAGTTTTTCCAATTCTTTGAAGAAGGTTGATGGTAATTGGATTGGTATAGCATTGAACTTGTAGAGTGCTTTAGGAAGAACTGTCATCTTTACTATGTTCAGCCTACCTAACCATGAGCAGGGGAGCTTCATCCATTTGTGAAGGTCACTTTTGGTTTCCTGTAATAGGGTTTTATAATTATGCTTATATAGGTCTTTAGTATTTTTTGTTAAGTATATTCCTAGGTATTTCAGTTTGTTCTTGGCTACTGTGAAGGGTACTTCCCTCTTAATCGCCTCTTCCATGGCCCTGTCCGATGTGTATAGAAACCCTACCGACTTCTGTTTATTGATCTTGTATCCTGATACTCTTCCGTATTCCTCTATTGCTGTAAGTATTCCAACTGTGGAGTTTTGGGGGTCTTCAATGTATAGGATCATGTCATCTGCAAATAACGATAGTTTCACCTCCTCCTCTCCCAACTGGATCCCTTTGATGTCCTTCCGCTGTCTTATGTTGTTAGCCAGAACCTCCAAAACGATATTGAATAGAAGAGGGGACAGGGGGCATCCTTGTCTTGTACCCTTTTTCAGTGGTATTGTTCTTGTCTTTTCTCCATTGACTATGATGTTGGCTGTTGGTCTTTCATAGATAGCTTGTATGAGCTTGAGGAACTTACCTTCCAATCCTATCTTCATGAGTGTTTTGATTAGGAATGGATGCTGGATGTTGTCAAATGCTTTTTCTGCATCTATGGATATTATCATATGGTTTTTATCCTTTTTCTTCTCGATGTGGTGAATGATATTGATGGATTTTCGGATGTTAAACCATCCCTGCATCGCTGGGATGAATCCTACTTGGTCGTGGTGAATGATATGCTTGATGTTCCTTTGTATTCTATTGGCCAATATTTTGTTAAGGATTTTTGCATCTATGTTCATTAGAGATATTGGTCTATAATTCTCTACGCTTGTGGGGTCTTTTCCCTGTTTGGGTATCAAAGTAATGCTGGCTTCGTAAAATGAGTTTGGGAGCTTGCCGTTCTTTTCTATGTTATGGAATACTTTGTGGAGGATCGGTGTCAGCTCTTCCCTGAATGTTTGGTAAAATTCTGCTGTGTAGCCATCTGGCCCTGGGGCCTTTTTCCTTGGTAGGTTTTTGATGACACTCTCTATTTCTTCCTTCGCTATGGGTTTGTTGAGGTTCTTGATCTCTGTCTCAGATAATCTAGGGATAGATTGTTTTTCTAAATATTTATCCATGTCTTCCAGGTTTCTGAATTCATTAGAATACAAACCTTCATAGTACTTTGTGATTATCCTTTTTATCTCATTGGGGTCTGTTGTTATTGCCCCCGATTCATCCCTCATCCTGGCTATTGATGATTGTTCCTTTCTATCTTTGGTAAGCTTTGCCAGGGGAGTGTCAATTTTATTAATTCGTTCATAAAACCAGCTTCTAGTTGCGTTAATCCTTTGCATTGTTCTTTTGTCTTCCCACTGGTTTAACTCCGCCCTGATTTTTATTATTTCTTTTCTCTTGCTATTGGAGGGGTAGTTCTGTTGACTCTGTTCTAGTTGTTGGAGGTTTTGTGTTAACATATCTGTCATACGCCTTTCTTCTTTTTTCATGTATGCATTCAGTGATATCAAGCTACCTCTGATAACTGCCTTTGCAGTGTCCCATAAGTTTTGATATGTTGTATGCTCGTTCTCATTAGTTTCTAGAAATTTCTTGATATCCTCTCTGATCTGGACCTTAACCCATTCATGTCGCAGGAGATCGTTGTTTATTCTCCAATTGGTGGCCCTTGCTTTTCTGGGTGCCCTTCTATTAATCTCCAGCTTTATGGCATGGTGGTCTGAGAAAGACGTCTGGATAATATCTATGTGTTTGAATTTACTCAGGCTGGCCTTGTGCCCCAGCATGTGATCTATTCTTGAGAAAGATCCGTGTGGATTGGAGAAGAATGTGAAACCTTTTGCTTTTGGATGAAAGGCTCTATAGATGTCTATCAGGCCCTGTTGCCTAATTACATTGTTTAGCTCTCTGGCCTCTTTGCTGAGCTTCTTTCCCTGTGACCTGTCTTTCTCTGATAGTGGAGTGTTGAAGTCCCCCACTATTATTGTTGTTTCCGTGATTTCTTCTGTCATTTTTTTAATAGTTTGTTTGACGAAATTTGCCGCACCATTATTAGGTGCGTAAATATTCAGTATGCTTATTGCTTCCTGGTTTACTGAGCCTTTGAGCATTATGTAATGTCCCTCTTTGTCTCTTTTTATGTTTTGGATCTTGAGATCCATTTTGTCGGAGATTAAGATAGCCACTCCTGCCTTCTTGGAGTTACCATTTGCTTGGTAAACTTTCTGCCAGCCCTTTATTCTCAGCATATGCTTGTCTGCTTGCTTAAGATGTGTCTCTTGCAGGCAGCAGATTGATGGGTTATGTTTTCTAATCCAATCCTCCAGCCTCTTTCTTTTAACATATGAATTGAGCCCATTTGTATTCAAAGTGATTATTACAATCTCTGGCTTCATGGTTGCCATATTCTGTTTTGTGTTTTGGGTCTTTGCCTATCTTCCTTCATATCAGTGTACTGCGTTTGAGTGGAGGGTTTCTATCCTGTCCTCTTTTCCATCTGAGACCGTGTTGTCCTGGTACGTGTTGCTGGCATGTTGGCTTCTAGATGGAGATGGGATATATGGTGGTCTCCTGGAGGTTCTAGTTGGAGCTTGATCTTCTGGCCATAGTGAGTCAGCCAGTATGTTCTGCAGGGTCGGGTGACTTGCAGTATATTTTTTGAGTTCTTCCTTGTCCTGGAAGACCCTTATCTTACCCTCTATCTTAATGGATAACTTGGCAGGGTATAGGATTCTGGGGGAGGCATTTTTATCTTTCAGAATTTGGAAGATGCTGCTCCATTCTCTCCTCCTCTTCATGGTTTCAGCTGATAAGTCTGAGCATACCCTTACCTGCGCTCCTTTGTATGTGACTGTCTTCCTTTCTCTTGATGCTCGTAGAATTTTCTCTTTTTCCTCTAAGTTGGATAATTTTACAATTATATGCCTTGGCGTGTTCTTCTTGGTGTTTAGCTTAGCCGGCGTCCTCTCTGCTTCCTGTATGAGAGTCGGATTCTCCTTTGTTAGGTTGGGGAAATTTTCTTCCAGGAATTCCTTTGCTATCTTGGCGGTCGATTTGTGTGTTATGTTGTGTTCCGGTAGACCAATTATTCGAATATTTTTCCTCTTCATAGCATCTGTCATTGATCTCAGGCTGTCTTCTGTTTCTTTAATTTTCCTATCTGATTGTTTTTCTCGCTTGCTTCGTTTGTTTTGAGCGTCCTCGAGTTCACTGATACGGTTCTCAGCCTCCTCAAGCCTAGATATAGCTTCTGTGACCTTTTGTGTGGCCTCTGCTACCTCCTCTGTTAGTTTCTGCAGTTCCTTTTGGTGGATAGTATTCATCCCCTCTATTGTGGACTTCATCCCCTCTATTGTGCATTTCATCCCTTCTATCGTTGCATCCTTATTTTGGTTTTCTTCTCTTAGCTCCTGTATTACTGCAAGCAGAGTTCTGAAGATTTCCTTTTGTGGCTGATCTATATCTGTTTCTTCTATGAGTGACGTTAGGTCTGTTAAAGTGCCTCGTTTTTCTGATTTTTTTGTTGGGAGTGATGTGGTCTGTTGATTTTTCCTTGATCCTTTAATAGGCCCCATGCTTCTGGGAGACAGGAGTAACCTTATTGTGTGGAGGCTCAGGCCACTGTGCCGTCTCCTGGGGTGGCTGGGGCGGGCTGCGGCAGGCTTAGGGCTGGCACTGGGGACCCAACAGGGCCCCAGGTGGTGAGAGCTGGCTGGAGCTCACTGAGGGCTCCTCAGGGACTGCAAAGCCTAGACTGCAGGTGGAGTGTTTGATCTGCCCGGGCTGGACACTGCAGGGAACAATGGTGTTCGCTCTCCGCCCTTTTGGCGCGAAACCGCAGGGGGTAATGGCGCCGGCAAAGGAGGCTTGGCGCGAAACCGCAGGGGGCAATGGCGCCCTTCCTCTGCTCAGGCTCAGAGTCGAGGCCGCCGGGGTCCCCGCAGCACCCTGGGGAGGGCACCTACTCTTGTGCCTTGCGCACGGGGGGGCCCTTGGTGGGCAGACTCAGCAGCGCGGGGCGCGGCGCTCCGCGGAAGCTCAGGGTCCGGGACAGGCGCGGGTTGGGCTATGGCTCCTGTTGGCGGGAAGTGCTCAGTGCAGGGTCCCGGCCAGGAGTGGAGCTGGCGCTAGGCTGCCAGGGGCTGGCGGGGGCGGGCGGGGGTGGGAGGCCAGCGCACGGAGGGCAGGTGGAGAGGGCAGGTGGAGAGGTCCGTGGATGGTCCCCCGTGGGGGTCGCCAGACAACCCGCGGGTCCGCTCCCCTGAGCTTGGATGAATGGAGGGAGGGACGTGGGCCCGAGGGCAGATCGCTGCCCTGCGGGGAGAGGGGAACTGCGGGAGAGGAAAGCTTCTCTCCCAGTGGAGATCCGCGTATGGGGAGTGGGGAGTGGGCCGCTGGAGTAGGCAGGGCAGGCAAGTGGCTCTGGGCTGGCGTCCGTTTGGGGATGGAGCCTAAGCCGGTCGCCAGTGAGCTCACGGCAGCTTAGTGGCCAGAGACGTCCCACGAGTCCGGTCCTCTTTCACCTAGACCCCTGCTCCGGACAAATACGTGGGGTAGGACTGGGGTGCTGTCCCAGGGGGATATTTCACTCACCAGACTCTTACTATTCAGCTACCTGGTCGCCAATCCCGCTTTGTTTGGAGGAGCTCTCAGAGTATGCGGGTGTCCCTGTCGGCCATCTTCCCCCTCTCAATCTCTGTCTCTTCTATCGAGATTCCAGATACCAGATGTTAGACTGATACTTTCGCACAAAATCACTAAGGCGCTTTTCATCAATTTTCATGTATTTCTATCTGTTCTTCAAATGTGATCATTTGTATCTATTTTTAATTTCACTAGCATTTCTTACGCATCGCCAATTGCTCTTAGGCCCATCTAGTGAGTTTTTATTTTAGGTATTCATTTTAGGTTAGCATGTACATGTTATTTTTCTTAAGTTTCCCTTTCTTTGCAGAGTTTTCCATCTCTTCCTTCATTCTGATAGCATTTTCTTTAAAGTATCAGAACATATTTTGAGTAGTTGTTTTCAAGTTATTATCTGATGATTCCAGGTATTTTCAAGTTTGACCTTGATAGCTGGTTTTGGTGTTTTGCTGTGTTTCCGTGGATATAGCTGACATTTTCTGATTCTTCATTTGACTCATTTTTGCTTGATTGCTTGTTTGATTGTTTTTACTATAAAGTGACCTTGTACATCATATAGATTTTGTATTTCACTACCTTCTCTGACCTTCCAGGTTACTTTTTTCTAGCGTGTATTTTTTTTTTTTTCAGATAGGCTCACAATTGAAACAGGATCCAAACTCTCTACCCATTTGCTCACTTTTACAGATGTTTCGTTTACCTGGGAAAGTGGAGTGTCTGCGTGGATGTAGACTAATGTAGACGAGGAGAGTAATCTAAGAACTGTACAGATTTTGAATGCAGATGTTAGGCCTACCTATTTACGCCCCCCACTTAAGGAAGTTCCTTCTCTCTTGTGAACTTAGCCCCTTCAATGGAGCCCCGGTGGTGCTGTGGGGTAAACATTTGACTGCTCACAGAAAGGTCAGCAATGCAAATCCATGAGTCTCCTTGTGGGAGAAAAATGAAGCCACCTGTTTTCATTAAGATTTATAATCTCAGAAACCCAATGGCGCAGTTTGATTCTGTCCTATATGGTTACTATGAGTCAGAATCAAACTCAATGGCATTAAGCTTGGATTTTGTAGTAGTTACATACTCTATTGTCAATTTGAGACTTACCTGGCAATCAGGTCAAAGCTTGATGACTTATGTTGGAGGCGCTAAGATGAACAGCGCTGGAGGCGGGACAGATGTTCACTTCCTGCATGACATGACTGACGAAGAACTTGCTGGAACTACGCTGATGCAGCTAGTGCCCTGAGCTAGAGGAGCCACATGGAGACCCCTGCCTTTGCTGAGATGTTTCCACTGCCACTGGGTCCACAACACTTTGCACCCACTGCCCTGTGATCTTCCTGCATTCGGTGTTATTGCATATGTTGTGTGAGTCTGAAGTGGACTTTATAGATTGGTATTGGACACATGGGCTAATATTGGACTTAGGGACTTGATCTAGACTGGACTGGGATGTTTCTCAATATTCAACTGCTTTTGTATATAAATCTCTTTCTAATTCACAAAAGAGTGCCCCTGGATTTGTTTCTATAGTCTACCCAGACTAACACAGATTCCATATCTATTATCCTCTGAATTTTAAACCACAATAGGACTGTGCTTTTCTGCTTAAGTCCTAGTTGTTCCACTATTCACAAAATGGAGTGTTACTTGGGTGAAATGCCAAATATTACAAATTATACACAATGTAGTTCTTCTGGTAAGGGTTGATGACCTCTTATTCCCCTATGTTTCAGTTACTCTCCATTGTCTACAAATAATCAGTTATTTTAAAAAATTAATTCCAGCAGGATCTATAATTTGTATCTAGAGATGGTTTATTTGTCTGGCCGTTTTTCCACCATAATTTTATTTCTTGTATTCTTCACAATGCTTTCTCCGTTGTTCAACCTTACTCACTGAAGACCCTTTTATTGAATGCTCTTTAAGCTCCTATAACACTCCATACATCAATTGTATCAAGCATATTTGTACATATGTTGCCATCCTTATTTTCTATTTGAGCCCTTGGAATCAACTCTTTTTCCCTCCCTTCCCCACCCTTGTGATCCCTTGATAAATTACAAATGGTTATTTTCATATCTGATGGAGCCAGAGTCTTAGAGGGTCAGCTTGGGGCCAGCCCTGTAGGGCCACTCTGTTCATGAGTTGCTCCATGTGGCTCCATCACCCTCGAGGTCTGGTGGGAGGGCATTTATTTTTTTAACTTGGGGTGGGGGATGTAATACATAGGAAATGTTATCCACTTGATTGCACTGCAGATAAGACTTAAGAAAAAAGGGTAAACTGTATAAAGTGGGTTCTACCCTTTTTCCTGGCTTATTTAAGGTAAGATTTCACTTCATAAATATTTGAATGGATAATCTTATTCTAGTCACAGGGGATCTCTGTGAGTCAGTATACACTCAAAGCCAACAATTCCTGTCTTTCTCTTCCCTTCCTTCATATGCTCATTCATCTGAGCCAAGATGATCATTTTCATCTCACGTTAGCTTCAGGAGGACGGCAGAGGAATATTTTTCCTATAAATATAGCACATTGAAGATCATATTCCTATCAACCCTCTTTTCTTAAACTTTATATTGCACAGTGAATTGACAAGTTATCTGGACAACCAATTGTAAGTTTTCTCAATGACCTTTATTCCAACGTTTTACATTTATTACATTTTGTTGGTTAGAATAGGAATTCTGCTGGCCTAGTGCTTATGAGCTGGGCTGCAATCAACAAGGTCACCAGTTCAAAACCACTGGCTGTTCTGAGGGAGAGAGCTTGGGCTTTCTACCCCCACAAAGAGCCATAGCCTAGGAAACTCACAGGGCAGTTCTACTCTGTCCTACAGGGTCACAGTGAGTCGGCATCGATTGTATGGCAGTGAGCTTGGTGTGGGGTTTGGTTGTTAGAAGATTTGACCCAGGGCATTTTACTCCACGGCCTTTCTTTTTCAAGTATTTAATAAATCACTTGGGGACAATATAATTGGGAGTATTCTCAAATGTAAATTAAATGTCCACTCTGCGTCAGATAAAAGGCAAGAACCTTGGTGGACAACAATATAAAAGGATGATTTAGCCCTCTGGGGACAAGAGTCCCTCAGAAATATGTCCTTGAAAATTTGGTCTCCTCTAATCTCCTCATTTATATCCTTCATGAAAGTCGGATTTTGTCACATTGCATTTAAGTTAAAGACGACAAACAGAGAAGTGGCTGCACTGAGGAAGGATATTTAGCAAAATGATTTGAGAGGATTTCCTTTATGTTTATTATTAGCACTCATTGTTGGATAATTTGAGCAAAATACTGAATTTTTATATTAATTGATTGATAAGATATTAACCTATAACCTATAAAATCACAAATAGGCATACAATTTCCTACTTGGGAGTTGGAATCCAGGTTTTGTACATTTTTTTAAAAATATAATCACAGTATCAGTGAAGGAAAGACCTCACTTTCTAAAAAAATCATTTCTCATTATAATAGTCACAACATAACTAAATATTCTCCCTGTTCTGTTTCATCCTTGACTGTGGTGTATTCTCTTTTAATGTTACATATCTCTCTACTATTAGTGAGTTCTAAGTAGCTATATTAATCACTATTATTTTAGTATCAATATCTGAATTTTGTATTTGTTATGAGTATCTCCAACCACTTGCCTGTTGTGTTGTCGGGAGAAACCACATATTGTCAGAAGAAAGTTTGGCTAGTGATTGACTTTAGAATGTACACTTATGTTCCCATTATCAGGACATTGTAATTAATCGCATTATTCTTTAATACTGTTCCTTTTGATGTTGCAATCCGAACATTGTTATTCACTTTGTTACTCTTTAATGTTGCTCCTTTTTGATGTTATAATCAATCCTTTACCCTGAAATGCTCGCTTACTCTAAAGAATGATAACTTTTGTAATACCTGCTTGCTCTGTACGAAAGTCCTCAATGAATGGGTTTTTGCCTTTATAAACTGGCTGCTATCTTAACTCTGGACTACAACCTAAAGGATCGCCCTTAGATTCTGGTGGTCCAATAAACCGAGAAGACTCTTCTCAATTTCAAGACATCACAGTAGCTGCCATTTATTTGAACCCGCAACAGGATGATCTTAAGGAAAATTGTATTTGTGTGTGATCTCAACAATATCGTTCTATAATTTGAGCATTCTATTGGGTCCGCTTCCTTTGAAATGAGCACAAAGATGGATCTTTTTTCAGTCAGTTGGCCAGGCATCTGTATTTCAAGCTTCCTGGCATAGAGAAGTGAGCGTGTCAGCTTTCTCAAACATTACCATGGGTGGTCAATCAATTGCCAGAGCCTTGTTGGCTAATGCACTCAGTGCAATTGAACTTCTTCCTCTAGGACCGCTGGCTCTGGCTCAGAGACTATCTCCTGAAATGCTGGTCCGTTGACTGGTTCGCTTTGGTACAGTAACTCTGTGCGTTCTTTCCATCGTCTCTTGCTTGCTTCCTGCATCATTCCATATTTTGCCGATAGAATCTTTCAAAGTTGAAATTCAAGGCTTAATTTTTTTTTTGGTTTCTTTCAGTGTCAGATATGTTTAGCGTGTTCTTCCCTTTTGGTTTTCTGTTTCTAGAAGATCCCTGCACATGTTGTCATAATATCTGTCTTTGTTTTCTCGAACTGTCCTATGAAATTTTCTATTCTGCACCTTGATTTCATCCTTTCTTCCATCTGCTTTAGCTACTCAACAATTAATAGTAAGAGTCTCTTGTGACCTCCACTTTGACATTTTCTTTCTTCCCTATCTTCTTAATGACCTTTTTCTTTCTTCATAGTGACTATCTTGCTATTCTACAGCTCATCAGGTCTTCTGTCATTCGTGTCCAATGTGTCAAATCTGTACTTGAGATGTTCTCAAAATTCAGGCGGCATAGAATCGATGTGGTATTTGCCTCCTGTGAACTTGTTTTCATTTCTGCTTTATCCTGAACTTACATATGAGCAATTGATAGTCTGTTACACAGTTGGCCACTGATCTGATTTTAGCTGTTGTTATTGCACTTCTCCAACATGTCTACCCACAAATGTACATTTCACCTGCAGAAATCCAAGAGTGGAGTCACCTTTTCTGTTGCTGAAAAAAGGCACTTTCTATGAAAAGTCATTGGTTTTGCAAAATTCTATCATGCACTCTCCAGCTTCATTTCTATCACCAAGTACATATTTCCCACCTACTAGTTCTTCCTCTTTGTTTCCAACTTTTGCATTCCAATCACCAATAACTATTGAAGCATTTTGATTTCATGTTTGATCAATTTCTGACTGAAGTCATTGGTCGAATTCTTCAATTTTTGTATCACTAACTTTTGAGGTTGGTACACGAAGTTGAATCATAGCTTGAAGGTGGATGTATGTAATCTGATCACAGGTAGCTTTGTACTTTATGGTGAACTGAGCAAGACCTTTTCTGCAATGAATGCCACACCATTCCGCTAACTTGTGTTATTCTGGGCATAATAAATCACATGATTTTCTGATTCAAAATGCCCACTACCAGTCCAATTCAGCTCACTAATGCCTAAGACATCAATCTTCATGCATTCCATTTCATTCTTGCTCACTTTCAATTTTCCTAAATTCATAATTTGCACATTCCAAATTCTGGTTATTAGAGAATTTTTATAGCTACGTTTTACTTTGAGTCATGCCCCATCAGCAAATGCAGACCCTGAAGACTCCACTCCCACAGGCTTTACTGGGCTATGTCACCATAGTGGACTCCCCTCCAAGAAGTCCTCCTTCTTCTGTCCCATTTTGGGTGCCTTGGCACCTGAAGAGCCTACTTGCTAGCAGGATCTCTGGTGATCATATACTTCCTTTATTGAGGCTTTTAGTATTTGACAATGCTCAAAACTGTGCACAGGGGTTTCGAGGGCTTCTTCCTCTAAAGTGGGGAACTGAGTCTTTCATTGTCTGTTCTTAGTCGAGAAAACCCACTGAAACCTGTGCACCTTGGGTGCCCTGCTGGCATTTGAAATACCAGTGCCAGACCTACTGGCATCAGAGCAACGCACAATCCACCACAGCCCAACAAACTGACAGAAAAGCAGTGGTGCTAAAGTAGAGGGGCGGTAAAAAGAGGAAGGCCCTCCACAAGACAGATCGACACATGGATGCATTGGCTCAAACAAAAAAAGCAAGTCTGGGGATGACACGGGAATAGACAGTGTTTGCTTTGTTGTTCGTAAGCTCGCTTTGGATCAGAACCGACTCAATGGGACCTAACAAGACGATCTCAAAACTGTTGTTTGTGTTTTAATCACTGACTTATGCTAATGTCCACAAAAGTTATTTTACTCAACTATCTCCAGAATTAAAAGTAATTGATCATAATGTTTTAAGGCAGAAAGGAGACCCAAAAGCCCACATATAATTTAAAGAAAGCATTTATTACATCTCATAAAAAAAGACAAGACACATCATCTGGATGATGGAGACCATTGGCCTTAGGTCATAATGGCTTCCAAGGGTTTATTGCGATTCAGAGACTTACAAAGGACATGGGAAGGCAAAAGACACTATCACAAAATTATGACTGATGGCAAATCAAAGCGTCACAGTTACAGGTGGGCCTACAGAAGTGGGAAGACCATGAGTGGAACTCATTCTATATTACACAGAAAAGCTTACATGATTGGTCGAGGGCCTTCCAACCAAAGCAATCAGTGCATAACTCATGCAACCCAGTAAGGTGATTTCCAATTAGGCAAGCCCCTCACAGGTAGGAACTGTCCCTCCCTAAACTGCCTAGGGGATGGGAGTGGTAATCCTCCTTCTAATGCACTCTGTCTGAAGACAAGACTGTTAACACTCCTGGTTAATGGTCGGAAAGGATTCAGTGGAAGCTTACTGTGTGGGGGGAGTCTGCAATTGGAGTTTGGTTTTCACTGTTATCCATAACCCCTTTCAAATAGTATGCTCAATAGTTAGGCTTTGACACAATAAGCATTTGTGAAAAATACTCAACAAAGCAGTAACAATGGTGAGGAGTGTGGTAACATCCCTGGGAATCTACTTAGGATAGATCAGCAGCCTGGATAAAGAGTAGAAACTATACTCCGGAAATGGATATGCCTCGTTGGTTTTTAAGAACATATTTGATTAGGACAATAAAGAAGCAAAACAATCAAGGAGTGACCAGGGGTAGTACTTCAGAAAAGGCTTCAGCCACCTCTACTTGAAGTCATAGCTTAAAAGCACTCAAAGGAGAGGTGTAAGAAAATAATTGTAAGGAATTTAAAGTGACAGCTTTTAAAAAATTATTTTCAAATGGAAAAATGCTCTAATTATGCACACCAAGCTTATATGTGTTGTTAAATTATTATTCTTGCTTTTATAAGCACACAAGAATGAGGCTATATGTTTAGATCCTTTCAAATAAAATGTAATTCCTTACAAAGCCTTCTATTTAATTATTTTACAATGAGTTCCAATAAAAGTAGTTATTTTGAGTGGTTTGTCTCTGTTGGATCACCCCCCTGCAAATTCAGAATTTTGTTGGTAAAAATTAAGGGCACTCCACAGCAGAATCAAACCCTGAACAGAGCTTAGGCTTCTGAGCTAGGGACCTAGGGGCTGTCTGCTAATAATTTTCACAAGAAGGGATAAAACAAAGGCTGTTCCCACATTAAAAAAATAAGAATTATTCATTTTAAAGGGGACCCTCAGACCGTGTTTGACATCTGATGTGTCTGACCACTTGTCAACATCCCTGTCCACTTGCACCATCCGTGGCTTGGGTGAGGGGGTTAGTTGGGAGAGTCGTGGTTGTTAGGTGCCAGCAAGTTGATTCTGATTCACAGTGACCCCATGCACAACAGAACCAAACACTGTCCATTCCTACACCATCCTCACACTTGTTCTAATGGTTCAGCCCATTGTTGCCTATATTCTCGGTACAGCTCATTAAGGTCCTTTCTCTTCCTCACCACTTGTCCACTTTAGCAAGCATAATGTGTTTTTCCAGGGATTAGTCTCTCCTGAAAACATATCCAGAGTACATGAGAGAAAGTCTCACCATCTTTGTCTCTAAGAAACATTCTGGATGTTTCCAAGACAAATGGGTTGGTTCTTTTGGCAGTCCATAGTTCTTCGAGTATTCTTTGCCAACACCATAACTCAAATGCTTCGGTCTTCCTTATTCAGTGTTCAACTTTCACATGCATATGAGGTGACTGAAAATACCATGACTTGGGTCAAGCACACTTTAGTCCTCAGAGTAACATTCTTGCATTTCAACACTTTTTGTACCATATAGCCAACATAAGAAGCAAGACAAACATTCACACATACACACACACACACACACACATTAAAGAGGCTGAAGTGGGTCTGTTAAACAAAGATGTGACATGATCAATAAAGAAATAATTACCGTAAATCTTTGTTAGCTGGATAGTATGGTTTTTTAAAAAAAGTTAGATATAGAAGAAAACGTTGACATCCAAGGGTTACCAGAGATGGACACATCTCTCAGCCTTCAACAGATCAAAGAAGGGGAAACAGAAGAACCTGTAAATTAATAGCTACCCAGAAAACTGCTGTACTATTTCTCAAAAATTATTTTTTAAAAAATAATCGCAGCCACTTTTCAAAGAAACCCTTCCTGAATGTATTAAATGATACATTTGTACCACCATAAAGGGACAGTACTTCAAATTATGGAAGTTCAAAAATAAAAACCAATTATACAATTAAAATAAACCACAATATTAGATAGTTATTCAAAGAGAAAATAAAGAGTCTAATTAAAGACTAACTGGAAAAAATTAAATGAGAACCAGCATATGACAATGAATAGGATACGGGCAAAACTGACTCTGGGGAAAATGTAAATATTTAAATGCTTTTTTTATTATAAGAAGAAAGAAACTGTCTGTGTTTTTCTTTCCTGTTGAATTAGTTCAAGCTCTCAAGGAGCACAGAAGTTGTATGCTCGAAGCACCCAGGAGTAGGAATTCTTCTCACATTAGATCATGAAGTCCCCACAGCCTGTGGATGCAAACATCTGATTAAGAGAGATCAAAAAGCTCACTGGAGTTAAATAATTCTTAAGAACATTTTGCCTTATTGCTTTTGTGTTTTCTCAATTTCTGATAATAACCATGTATTCCTTTCACAATATGAGGAAAACAAGCATTCTTTGAAACAGTGAAATGGCAAAGGGAGATCCTTTTTCTGGAACATGCTGGAGGCCACAAGCCTAGCTTTTCACCGCACAGCAGCACCAAGGAGGGCTTCTTTGTCTGCTTTCCCCTGTTGTAAGTGCAGGAGGCTGGCTTGTACCAAGGTATTCTGATGCATCTTCTGATACAGCTCTGAAAGTGCCGTTGATGCATTCAGGAACAAAGAACACACTTCACACAGGTATCCAATCGCCAGGGCAAAGAATAAATTTTAGGAGGGTGTCCTGCTGAGTTCTTCTACTACCCTCCATGCATGCTCCTTTCTTCCTATGGTCAGTTCTAAGGGGCCCCTACAAGTGCCCCTCTGGTTATCGGAATAAAACAACAATTGGTTCCTGATATAGTCCTGTCTATCTGATGAAAAGAGAAAACCAAAGAAACCCATCCAAGTGGTCATGGTGGTGAAGAAGACAGAATATACTTCTGGATTGCCAAAAGAATGAACGACTGTCTTGGGAAAAGTATGTCATGATGCTTTGTGGCAGTTGCATGATCTCCTGTCAACTTGAAAGGGGGTGGAGTCAAGCCTGTCAATCAGGTTGCAGCTTTATGACCTTATTTGGATGCATGATGGAAATAAATATCTCAATGGAGGCCAGATACACACTCACTCCCTGCGAGATATTCCGTTTGATAAGTCACATGGAGCTACGCTGATAAGAGGCAGAGCCCTGGAGCTGGAGAAGCCACGTGGAGACCCACACCAGTAAGGAGATGCTTCCACCGCCACTGGACCCACAAGACTTTCCACCCACTGGCCTGTGACCTTCCTGCATTCTGCGGCATTGCATAGCATGAGTCTAAAGAGGAATTTATGGACTTGTATCGACGTATGGGGTAATATTGGACTAATGGACTTGATCTGAAATGGGCTGGGATGTTTTCTAAATGTACAATTTCTCTTTGATATAAAGTTCTCTCACAGACACACACAAAAATAAAATCTGACAAAAAAAAAAGAATGAGTAAAGTGATAGCCCAACATTAGGGATGTAGTGCACAACATAGATCTTTTGTTACTGTTTTACAGGACTTAGAATAGAGAATGCATCAGTTGACCAGGATATTTTCAGATACTTAAAACATAGTAGGTATTAGTCCACACAGCAGTACAGAAGGCTCAGTTCAACTCACTTCCATGGAACAGTTAATATACTTGAAGTTCTTCAACTCATGAGGGCTGCCGGGTCCAAGGTCAAGGAAGCAAATCACTGAGTCTTCCCTCTGGAAATGCAGGCAGAGTTTGCCCACAGGCAGTAAACAGCAGGACGGGTCACAGTCGGCAGCCCAGGAGCTTAACAATTGGTTCCTGCTACTGTCCTGTCCATCTGATGAAAAGAGAAGCAGGCCTGGATGGGATATTGAACTCAATCAAAGCAAGATGACAGGATCCATCTGCCTCAAACTCAAGGGATGTATACATCAGCAGCATGACCAAGCAGGTCTCAAAGGAACCTCAAGTTCTAGCAACCCGATCCACAGGCTGGCTTGTCCCACAGGTAGTGTAGCTCACAACATGAGGCAGAGAATTCGGTAAAGCAGCCACATGCTCGTCTGATCACCAGAGAGCAAGAGAGAATGGGGCAGGCTTTTCTGAGCTATTTATCTCTTTGCTCTCCAATCAAACTGCAACCTGATCAATCCCACATGTTCCTACTGGCCTGGTTAACAAAATAAACCTACCTATCACGTGCTCCTTAGAAGGGAAGATTGTCAGATTTTGTCTTACATATTTTGGGGACTCTGTCAGGCAGAATAAGGCCATCATGCTTATCAAAACAGAGGGTCAGCAAAAAAAAAGAGAGAGAGAGAGTGAGAGAGGAAGACCTTCAATGGGATTGATATAGTAGTTGCAACTAAGGCTCAAACAGAGCAATAAGTGTGAGGCTGGCCCAAGACCCAGGAGTGTTTCTTTCTGTGATGCATAAAGGTGATATGAGTAGGAATGAACTCTACAGAACCTGCATCACCACCATCACAGTCCTGGTACCCTGGGTGAGAATAGTTATCCTCTGTATGCCAGTTTCTGAGCCGTCATTTGTCTACTTCACGACCCCATCCTAGGTGAACTTTCTGGAGGGCGTTCAACACTAGCAAGGTCTGAGCATTTAGGCCTCTAACTCTTTCACCGTCTGTCCATTTGTAATAATCAGTTCTCCGTCAGGCGGCGGTGGTCTTGGCAAACACTACTGAACGGCCGCTGTATTGGCAGCATCATGTTCTTTCTTTATTTAAGCGTACCACGTTGTTTCCTCAGCTGCCATCCTGTCAACTCCAGCTTATCACAGACCCATGTACCACGGAAAAACATTGCCAGAGCTGCATCCTCCTCATGACGCTTGACATACTCAAGTACGGTGCTTATGACCAATGGGTTTTTTGAAAGCCTTCTAAGCCAGAGGGCTCCTCTTCCACTGCTATATAGCACAGTGTTCATCTGGAAGCTCTGCTGAAGGCTGACCACCGTGCGACAGAACTGCAGCATCTCAGCAACATCCAGTCACCATGGCATGACAAGTGGACAAGCTAGTGGGAAACTATTCTGTGAGCTTTGGCTGCGTCTCTGCAGCCAAAGGAAGTGTCCTCCGTGCGTGATCTAACTTGGACTTCACATAAAGGTCATGCGGCAAGACCAACATAAGACTCAGGGAGATTCACAACCTGCCCCAAATCAGTGGTGGGTGTGTCTGACCCCACTCATGTACTTAACAATGTGACTACATGGCCACTCAAAAAAACAAAAATTATGTTCCCTGGCCTCATAATTTGCCTGCATTACTGTTTACCATTTTTCTGCACACCATCAGAGCAGTATTAATAAGTCGGTAGTGGGTACTACATTCTATAAAGGAGCCCTGGTGGCATCGTAGTGACACCTGGGCTGCTAACCACAGGTTGGCAGCCAGCAGTAACGCTGTGGGAGTGAGACAAGGCTTTCTATTCCTGCAAACCCACAGAGTCGCATAGAGGCTGGCCTCCTCTGCCACCGGCTGGGTATGAGTCAGCATTGGCTCGATGGCAAGTTGTTGTTGTAGTTACTAGTACATTGTTGACAAACAGAGGTAAAATAGCCAGAAACACTAACTAGAAGTGTGTTTCCCCTGAGGCTCACCCCACTTTTAAAAATGTGACTTTCAAGCCAAGCATTCACAGTTACGCATCAGTGGCGTGTCTTAAGGTTGTGAGGCTGGAGTGTGAAGTCCGGTTGACTTCTCTCTGGACCTCCACCTTCTCACTTCTGAAATCGTGAAATGGAACTAAGTGGACTTACTTTCCACTTTGCTGTTTTAATTCTACGACTTTAGAAGCATCTTCCTACTGGTAGCAAAATACAACTATTTTCCCCCAGGGCATTACCTCGGAGACTACAAGATCTCAACTAACCAAACTATCGAGGTGTTCTTCTCTGTCCCTAGGTTCCAGACTACAGAACTCAACGCTCAAAGATGTCCTCAAGGACCATTCTAACTCTTCCTTTTGAAGGGGCTTGTGCCGGTGCCTTTTATCTTGACTGACTGCATTTGAGGAGCAAAGTGCCTCATTCATTACAGGGCAACTCTAGAGCAGGGTCATCTTGTTAGAAAAGGGTTCTGGGGGACCTAAGGGGGTTGGATTTTTCCAGGAGATGGGGGAAGAATGAGGCTAACGAGGGTCAGGTTTAATTGTATAACATAGTAGCATGAGGCAGTTCTACACATCAAGCGGGGCTCCAGAGGAGGGGGCCTTGAGGTGACAGCAGGGAGGATGGGACGTGTCACCTACCACACCATTAGCCACTCATTCCCCTTTTAGATACCTCCTGGTCACTGAGAAGCAGGTGTCACTGGAAGAAATGCCATCATAAAAATGTTCTGCTTTGGAAACTAGTTATCCAGACAGCATGACGCTGTGCTTGCATACAGTGCTATTTTAAGCTCCTTAATAGAGGCAGTTCTCAATTATCCACCAGGAGAGATGCTCAGTGGCAGGAGCACACTCAATTGACAGACGATTAAAAACCATTAACTGCATCATGAAACTAGAAAAACAGTGCCCTTGATGTTATCAAATGAGCATTTTCCCCTCATTTTAAAAATCATTATAAAAATAATATAGTTGAATACTGACTTTTTAATCTGATAGTAAGTATATATGTGAAATAGCCATGACAAAAGGAAGAAAGCCCTCCTCTCCATAGTCTGAACACATATTCTTTGTGAAAAACCACTTTTAGCTATTTTTAGTTCTTTTGGGTATTTTGACCTCCACATCTCATAACAATAAGGTTGGAACATTATTTCTTGGTTTATCATCTTTAACCAACTGACTTCCTATGATGAGAGAAGACACTTTAGCTTATTCACATTGCCTTGCCACATCCCACTAATATACTAATGGTGCTATTTTTAAACTGTGGTTCATTATCTTTGTGGCTCGAGATCGTGTCCTTGGAATTTTATTTTTTGTTCCATTAACTACCAGTGGATATTTGGCTCCTACTTTATAGAAGGATACTGTAACACCCCATGTTCCTACTGCTGTTCATTGTTCTCTTTCTCCTCCTGAATTCTGCCTATATTTTTACCTTTTTATATATTTTATATTCTGCCTATATTTTACCTTTATATATATTCTTCCTATATTTTTACCTTGATAGTACTTACATGGTATTTTAACATCAAAATTAAGTATTCTATGTTCTCTCTAGGCTGATTCTATGCGTTGTGAAATAAATGAACAATGGATCTATTCTGGACTAAATATAGATTATTCGGTGCAATGCTAAATCACCTGCTAAACTTGAATGCTCTTCCTTTCACAGTGCTGTTTCCTTGGCTTTCTAATTGCCTTGCTTTCCTTGCATTCATGGATTTGCCATGTCCATGAGACCTGGTGTTTTAAGGAAGACTATCAAACTAATTATGAAATTCCCTATAAACTGAATTGAATAAATCTGTTGCACATGCTTTCTTTAAAGCATTGTAAAGCAAAACTGTTACTTCTGAGGACTGAACCAAGGATGTATGGCCAAACCATGGAATTTTCAGCCGCCTCATATGCATATGAAAGCTGGACATTGAATAAGGAAGACTGAAGAAAAATAGATGCATTTGATCTATGTCATTTGGAGAAAAATATTGAAAGAACCACAGACTGCCAAAAGAACTAACAGATCTGCCTTGTAAGAAGGGAAACCGAAAAGAAGGTTCCTTAGAGGCAAGGATGGCGAAAGTCCATCTCATATACTTTGGACATGTTGTCTGGAGAGGCCAGTCCCTGGAGAAGGGCAGCATGCTTGGTAAAGTGGAGGGACATCAAAAAAAGAGGAAAACCCTCGGCAAAATGGATTGACACAGTGACTGTAAGGATGGGCCAAATTAAACATAAGAACAATTATAAGGATGGTGGATGGCCAAGCAGTGTTTCCTTCTGTTATAGAGTGGCTATGGGCTGGGACTGAACAACATCAAGTTGACAAAATCCCTCACCATAACCATTATCATTTTCTCCCCAGGGACATCTCTCTTAGTGGCCTCACTTTTCCTGGGCTTACCTCAAGCCTATTTTGCTGAGACATAATGTTTCAGTGCCTTGAGTATGATACACTGTCCTGCCAGATTCACATCTTTTTACTGTCATGATTTTTCCATTGTGTGTTGCAATACATTCCTATGTAACCTATTAAAATAGAGTTGGTATAGGGAGTATAAATAACGAATCTTTGCTAATTGGATTATAATATATTATCCACAGCATTCATGGATAGTTTGGTTTGTACTGAGTTCCCCCTGAGACCAACCAGTCAAAGACAGGCAGTTGTTGAGGAAGTGCTCCTTGTAGGCTCTGGACAACAGGGAGGTAAGACAGAGGAGAAAGTGACCTCCTGTGTTCTGCCTTCGTATGCAGGGTAGCTGTTTATCTCTGGGACACTGTGTAGAAGATCTTCAAATTATCTCAGTCAAGATGAGCACTAACTAGGATAACTAGCCACCAGCCAAATCCATTAGCCATTGAAGATGGCCGCAAGAGTATTAACTTCCTGTAACTTCCCATTGCTCGTTAGCTCCTTAAACTAGAAAAGGCTCTGGGCGATGCTTGGCAAATGTTATTAAAGAGAGTTTCAAGAAAAGATTGAAGTTATCAGGGTTTTTGTCTGGCATGGATCAACAATCAATGCTCAAACGATGCACTGCACTAGGAAAATCTGCTGCATGGACCTCCCTGGAATGCTGAAAAGCAAGGATGTTATTCTGAGGTCTAAGGTATGCCTGACTTTGGTGTTTTTGTTTGCCTCATATGCAGGTATGCCTGAATTTGGTGTTTTTGTTTGCCTCATCTGCATGTACAAATTGAAAAAACCTGAAGAAGAATTGATGCATTTGTATTATGGTGCTGGTGAAGAATATAAAGTATCATGGACTGCCAAAAAAAGCAACCCAATCTTTCTTGGCAGAAGTACAGCCAGAATGCTACTTAGAGGCAAGGATGCCGAGACTTTGTCTGATGTACTTTGGACGTGTTGTCAGGAAAGATCAGTCTCTGAAAAAAAAATCATGCTTGGTAAATTGGAGGAGCAGCAGCGAATAGTAAATAGGCCCTTGGGGATGTGTAATGACACAGTGACTACCAACAAGAGGCTCAAATAGAAGTGCAATTGTCAGTGCAAACGTACCAGGCAGTCTTTCATGCTGCTGCACATAGGGTTGCTATCAGTTGTAACCAACTCGATGGCACGTAACAAGTAAAACATGAGATGATACCAAGGGTATCTGCTTCAATGTGTGTGTGTGTGTGTGTGTGTGTGTGTGTGTGTGTGTGTTCCTCTGGGTAGACCAGAGAAGCAAATTCATAGATGCTAATATGTGTATAAAAAAGAGGTTTATATACAAGAGCAACGGAATATTGAGAAAACATCCCAGCCCAGTCCAGATCAAGTCCATAAATTGGGTATTAATTCATATGTCTGAAACCAATCTATAAATTCCTCTTCAAACTCAAAAACACATACAATGATACTGAAAGCGGGAAGATCAGAGGGCAGTGGGTGAGGAGTCTTGTGGATCCAGTGGTATTATAAGCATCTCGGCGCTGGCAGTGGTCTCTATGTGGATTCTCCAGCTCTGAGGCTCTGGCTGCCATCATCCTGTCTTCATTTGGCTTGTCAAATGAATGTCTCAGAGACTGAGCGTGTCCCATCTCCAGTGAGCTATTTATCTCCTTAGCATCTCCAAAATGAGGTCATCAAGTTGTGACCTGATTGACAAGCCAAACTCCACCCCTTCATTCATAGTATCAAAGTGACAATAGCTTATGTATTTACCACAATGTGCACAGAATTAAAATTGGACCATCCCTTTTCCTTCAAAGTTTGAAGTTCATGATCATTTTCTTCTAGCGTTAAGTCCACTGCTCCTTGATTTGTTATCTTTATTGCTACTTAAAAGATGCAATATCCTCTTGAAATTTTTTTAAATACTAGAGTTGTTTTCAATGTTTTTGTTTGTTCTCCAAATTATCTGTTTCCTACTGAACCAAAGTTTTTTATTTCTTCGATTATGACACACATAGCCAGGAGTTATCAATCAGCAAGCTTTTCATTAGGCCAAATAGGTTGGGAGACAATCTTTGCAGTAGGATAATCCCAAGTGTCCTAATGAGCAGGCTTCTACTGCTGGAAACAGGGAACTCGGGACAGATAATCCCCTCAGGATCAATAATGAGAGTAGCGATACCAGGAAGGTAAGGGGAAGGTGGGGGGAGAAAGGCGGAACTGACCACAATGATCTACATATAACCCCACCCGGGGGACAGACAACAGAAAAGTGAGTGATGGAAGACATCGGTCAGTGTAAGACATGAAAAAATAATGATAATTTATAAATTATCAAGGGTTCATGGGAGAGACAAGGAGGGAAAAAATGAGAAGCCAATACCAAAACTCAAATAGAAAGAAAATGTTTTGAAAATGATGATGGCAACAAATGTACAAATGTGATTGTCACAATGGATGGATGGATGGATGGATTTGATAAGAGCTGTATGAGACCCCAATACAATGATTGAGAGAGAGAAGGCTTCTACTATGATACATAAATTTCCACATCAGCAAGTTCTGACTGTAATTCTCGCAACACAATATCTTTAAAACTTTTCAGGACAGTACTTTGGGGAGAGCAGTTAGGAGTTCTTCTTGAAAGGCCTGTTAGCTCTCCACATGAGCGTGGTAATTAGGAGTTAAGTAAGTGGGTCTGGATGTGGAGAACAAAAGCCCAAAGATGGCAGCCGATTATGCCACCTTGAATGTGTATCCCTCCACAGTCCTGACAATAGTCTAACTCTCATATCAAGTTTCTGAAGGGGCTTGCTATGCCTTTTCAAAGTCTGCAATTCCAGAACATCAACCCTTAATTTTTCCCAGTCCAATTGTCACTCTACGTCACCGAATCTTTAAAATGCTGGGTCTGTTCTGATTTTGCTCTCTCAGACATGACTGAATTGATTCAAACAAATTTGAAGCACTGATAGAGGTTATTCAAGCCATCAGATTGGATGAGACCTTCAAGAGAAAGCCTACAGACGAAGAGAGATATTCAAGAACTGAGCCTTGAAGACTACAGAAGATCCAATGAGGCCAAAGGAAACCCAAGAGAACATCACTTGAAACCTGTGTAGTTACATAATCTCCTTTCAACTTGTGGAGGGATGGGATCTAGCCTGTCAATCAGGTCGCTCCTTGATAAACTCATTTGGAGACACAAAGGAGATAAGTAGCTCACTGGCGGCCAGTTGCACTCAATCCCTATGAGAATTCCTGTTGACAAGACACATGGAGTTATGCTAGAGCCCTGGAGCTGGAGGAGCCCCATGAAGACCCCTGCCAGCACTGAGATGCTTCCACTGCCACTGGATCCACAATACTTTCCACCCACTGGCTTGTGATCTTGCTGCATTCAGCGTCATTGCATATGTTCCATGAATCTGGAGAAAATTTTATAGATTGGCATTGGACATATGGGCTAATATCAGACGTATGGACTTGATCTGGCCTGGGCTGGGATGTTTTCTCAATATACAATTACTCTTTATAGAATCCTCTTTCTTGTGCATATGAGTGTCTATGAATTTTGTTTCTCTACTCTATCTAGATTAACACAGATGCCAAGTGAGGGAATATGTTTATAGCAGGAGAAAAACTAGTCCTGCCCATCTGTTAAGTCAGAATAGACAGGCTTTAGACATTGTGGTTTAGACAGTGTGGTTGTCCTCCAGGACTTGGTGAAACCAATGACACAGTGTGTGTGGAAGGCAAAAGTCTAACTAAGATTGTTTCAGAGAGAATAGGAGGACAGGAATTAGAAACAAAAAGAGCAGAGAACTCTCTGGAGACTTCAGTTGTGTAGAATGTAAAGTTATGAGATAAGAGTCAATGGAGGAAATAGAGTCAAGACTTTTATTTATTAAAATGGAAGCAACATCAAGGTTGTGTGCGGAGGGAGAGGCAGTGAGGAGACAAAGAAAGCAACGCAGTGATCTAAGAGAGGGGGTGCCATTATGGAACAGTATCTCTGCATAGGTGAGGGAATGACAGACTGAAGAAGTACGTCTCTAATGCAAAATCTCTTCTCATTTCCACATAACCAGGTCTCAGTTTCCCACATTCGCCAATCCCTCTATGAAATGTCACGACCCAGGTCTGCTTTCTAGTGTGCATAGATACTTCTGCTACCACCAGCACTTGATTTGTATGCTTACCCAGATTCAGATTTCATTTGTCTCAAATGCATTTATGCCGATCGAATTTATATTGTAACTCGGTAAATTAATTGAATGCCATGCATTCTGATGAATGTGAAGAGAGGACTGTTTTTCATGAAGTTTATGAAGTTAAAGACTTTGGGAAAATTTGCTAGCAAGAAAAGTGACTTCAAACAATTACTGTGAAATTAAGATTGGATGTAGTAACCATGAAATATTGGAGAAACAATCTCCTGGGAATTTTGGGAAATTCTTCACTAAAGTTGTTTTATAAGCGTGTTTGTGTTCTTGATCCACTTGAAAGAAACTCAACTTGTAAATTGCAGTCCATGCACTGAATGTGATTCTTTTTATAAAAAGTCATTTATTGGGGCCTCTTATTCCATACATCAATTGTAGCAAGCATATTTGTACATATAATGCCATCATCATATTTAAAACATTTACTAAGGCCCTTGATATAAGCTTTTCTTTTTTTTCCCCTTCTTCCTATCCTCCCACCCTCAGGAATCCTTGATCAATTATATATTGTTATTATTATCTCATTTCTTCCACTGACCGTTGCTTCCTTTCACCCACATTCCTGTTATTTGTCTCTTTTGGGGGGATATAGCCAACCTTGTGATGGGTTCCCCCTTTCTCCCCCTTTCCCCTCCCTGGCTATCCCCCTACCCTCATGATTTCACTACTCCCACTGCTATTCCTGAGGGTTTATCGGTCCTGAATTCCATGTGTTCAGAGCTCTTATCTGTACCAATGTGTGTACTCTGGTCTAATTGGATTTGTGAGGTAGAACTGAGCCATGGTAGTGGGAGGGGGGTAGAAAGCAGTCAGGAACTAGAGGAATTCTGTGTTTCGCCAGTGCTGTACTGCACGTTGGTGGAATCATCCCTTCTTTATAACCCTTCTGTGGGGGGATATCCAATTGTCTGTAGATGAACATTAGGTCTCCACTCCAATACTCCTTTTTCATATCAGTATAGTTGTGTGTTTGGGATATTTTTTTAAATATTTTTAAAATCGTTTTATTGGGGTTCATACAATTCTTATCACAATCCATACATACATCCATTGTGTCAAGCACATTTGTACATTTGTTCCCAAAATCATTCTTAAAATATTTGCCTTCTGCTTGAACCCTTAATATCAGCTCCTCATTTCCCCCCTCTATCCCCATTCCCACCTCCCTCATGAACCCTTCATAATTCATAAATTATTATTATTTTGCCATATCTTACACTATCTGATGTCTCCCCTTGCCCAATTCTCTGTTGTCCATGCCCCAGGGAAGAGATTATACATAAATTCCCTCCAACCTCCAGGCATCTCCACTCTCACTGCTGGTACTGAAGGGATCATCTGTCATGGATTCCCTGTGTTTCCAGTTGCTATCTGTACCAATGTACATTCTCTGGTCTAGCCAGATTGGTAAGATAGAATTGGGATCATGATAGTGGAGGGGAGGAAGCATTTAAGAACTACAGGAAAGTTACATGTTTCATCGTTGCTACCCTGCACCCTGACTGACTCATCTCCTCCCCAGCACCCTTCAGTAAGGGGCTGTCCAGTTGCCTACTAATGGGCTTTGAGTCTCCACTCTGCACTTATCCTCATTTACAATGATATGATTTTTTTTCTTTGATTCCTGATACCTGATCCTTTTGACAACTCATGGTCACACAGGCTGATGTGCTTCTTCCATGTGGTCTTTGTTGCTTCTGAGCTAAATGGCCACTTGTTTATCGTCAAGCCTTTAAGACTCTTTGGGATTTTTTGATACCTCATCCTGAAGACACCTCATGATCACACTGGTGTGCTGGTGTGCTTCTTCCATGTGGGCATATTTGCTTCCCTGACAGATGCTGCTTGTTTAACTTCAAGCCTTTAAGACCCAAGACACTATGTCTTTTGATAGCCTGACACCTTCCACTCTCTGCACCACATTTGCTTATGCACCCATTTTGTCTTCAGCAATTGTGCCAGGAAGCCAGGTTGTTAGAACAAAGTGTCCTTGTGTTAATGGAGGTCTTGAGTAGAGGTTCAAAGTCCATCTGCTATCTTAATACTTAACATGTAAATAAATAGATGTGCATCAACCTCTATTCCTTTCATTATAAATTAGTATATTTCCTAATATATTATATGCTATCCCTCTATAAATAGCTTTGCTTCCTATTTCTTTCCTTATTTCCTTTCTCCTTCCTCCTATCCCACTATCATGCTCACCCTCCATTCGTCTCTCAGTCATTCCTCTTGGATACATTGCATTTGATTAAACCCTGCCAGGTATTATACACCCTCCTCACCATCAATTTTAGAACTCCTTTTGTTCCCTTATCCCTAAATTTGTTGGCTCTCCACTCCCCCTCCTTACCCCTTCCTCTCCTGTGTTGCCCTGGAGCCACCAGTCCCCTTGTTTTCTCCTCAGGATTGTTAGTCCTGCCTATCTTACATAGAGAGACATGGATTCTTAATTATGAAACTACTTAACGATGTTCATTGCTTAAAGCATCTGGGGGGAGCATAAATGGTTTTCAATAGGCTGATAACTGAAAGGATGAGGGTCCAAACCCACCCATCGGCTCTTTAGAAGAAAGGTATTAACCAACTGCATCTGTAAATATTATAGTCAAAGAAATCCTATGTAACAGTTTTACTCTGTAACACATGGTGTCACCATTAGTTCAAATTGACTTCACAGCACAAGACAATAGCAACAATATCATGGACTTCATAATTTTTCTCTTTAGCTTTCCTCAACCACTCAGTTTAGCAATCCAGGCTTCACAGGAAAGGAGGACCCTACATGAACTTCACATGTCCCTGGTAAAACTCGGTGGTTAAGTAGAGGACATGCCAAAGAGGGTTGAGGCAGAATGAGAATTCAGACTGTAAATTCAGAGCACCCATGCTAAGTCCAGTGGGAAAAGCAGGTGGACTCACAGCCAACCCAGGTAAGTTTTATGAGTCACAATCTACTGGACAAAAGTCTCATTAAACAGAATCCGCAATTTCTTAGTCTGGTTTCTGTATAGCAGGGGTAGGAAACAGCTGGCCGTCAGGCCATATAGAGCCCACTATATCATCCCTGACAGTTAACACCATGCACTTTACCAAAGAGAAGCTGCTCCAGCCATTACCTTAGGAGTGAATTAGTGAAATGTTTGGCCAAATACAGCAGGTATCTTTTTTAAGTTGATAACTTCGTATGACCCACGAATGATGTTATAAATAGCCAAATGGATCTTAGGTGAAAAAACGGTTTCCCACTTCTGTTCTATGGGACCCCAATCCACGAAGGGTTTACAGAAACACAGAGAAAGAAAATGACATCAAGGAAGTGGCTCAACAGCTATGGATTCCGCAGGCATTAACTCTACGGGGCTGATGAACTCAAAATCTATGGGTCAAGAAACAAGCTGGAGGTCTCTACTGGCTCACAGGGTTGCAGGAGCTAAGCAATTCAAAATCTGCAATTGAGGAAGCAGGCTGAAGATTTCTGCAGGCTTAGGTCATAAGTCAAGAAATCCAGAGATGAGAAGACTGCATAGTTGAGAAAGAATGTGAGAATGAGAGAGAGACTGTCTTGCCAGAACATGCATTTATACATTGGAAGCAGGTAAATGCACACACACAAGGAAACTTCTATTTCAACTGACAGACTGTGCACATTGGATCACTAAATGGAAGGTGGTTACACAGTGTCACCTAACGCCCTGAGAAGCATAGCTTAGCCAAGCTGACACACAACATTAACCTTCTCACACACTTATTTTTTGTGTGTAGTTCTTCTTTATTTTTATTTTTTATTAATAAATCTTTTTATTGGGGCTCATACAGCTCTTATCACAATCCATACATACATCAATTGAGCAAAGCACCCTTATACATTCATTGCACTCGTCATTCTCAAAATTCGCCTTCCACTTGGGTTCCTGGAATCAGCTCGGTTTCCTTTTTTTCCCCTCCCCCTCCCTCCCCGATCTCCCCTTCCCCCAGCTCTCTTAATAGTTTATAAATAATTATTATATCTTATCTTACACTTCCCGGAGTCTCCCCTCACCCACCTTCCCATTGCCCATCTCCCAGAAAGGTTACACATAGATCTCCAAGATTGGTTCTCCCTTTCTACACCCCCTTCCCTCCCAGTGTCGCCACTCCCACCACTGGTGTTGAGGGGTTCATCCATCCTAGATTCCCTGTCACATACTTATTTTAGTCAGTATCTCTGTTCCTTTATCAAGCCTCATTCCTTTTTTTAAATCATTTTATTGGGGGCTTTTTTTTCTTTTTTTTAATTTTATTAGGGGCTCATACAACTCTTATCACAATCCATACATCATTGTATAAAGCACATCCGCACATTCCCTGCCCCAATCATTCTCAAAGCATTTGCTCTCCACTTAAGCCTTTTGCATCAGGTCCTCTTTTTTTTCCCCTCCCTCCCCGCTCCCCCCTCCCTCATGTGCCCTTGGTAATTTATACATTGTTATTTTGTCATATCTTGCCCTATCCAGAGTCTCCTTCCCCCCCCCCTTCTCTGCCGTCCATCTCCCAGGGAGGAGGTCACATGTGGATCCTTTTAATCAGTTCCTCCTTTCCAACCCACTCACCCTCCACTCTCTCAGCATCGCCCCTCACACCCTTGGTCCTGAAGGTATCATCCACCCTGGATTCCCTGTTCCTCCAGCCCCCATTTGCACCAGTGTACAACCTCTGCCCTCTCCAGCCCTGCATATTGGGGGCTTTTACAACTCATCACAATCCATACATATACCCATTGTGTCAAGCACAATTGTACATCTGTTGTCATCATCATTCTCAAAGCTTTTGCCTTCTGCTTGAGCTACTGGTATCAGCTCCTCGTTTTCCCTTCCCTCCCTGGTCCCCCCCCTTCCCCCATGAACCCTTGATAATTTATAAATTATTATTATTTTTCATATCTCACACTGGCCGATGTCTCCTCTCACCCACTTTTCTGTTGTCCATCCCCCAGGGAGGGAGGAGGTGATATGTAGGTCCTTGTAATCAATTCCCCCTTTCCACACCACCCTCCCTCCACCCTCCTGGTATTACTATTCTCACCACTGATCCTGAAGGAGTCATCTGTCCTGGATTCCCTGTGTTTCCAGTTCTTATCTGTACCTGTGTACATACTCTGGTCTAGCCAGATTTGTAAGGTAGAACTGGGATCATGATAGTAGAGGTGGGAGAGGAGGATGTATTTAGGAACTAGGAAATTTGTATGTTTCATTGTTGCTGCACTGCACCCTGACTGGCTCATCTCCTCCCTGCAACTCTTCTGTAAGGGGATGTCCAGTTGCCTAGAGATGGGTCTTGGTTTCCCAATATGCACTCCCCCTCATTCACAATGATTTGATTTTTTGTTCTTTGATGCCTGACACCTGATCCCTTTGACAATTTGTGACCACACAGGCTGGTGTGCTTCTTCCATGTGAGCTTTGTTGCTGCTGAACTAGATGGCTGCTTGTTTACCTGCAAGCTTTTAAGCCTCATTCTTGGTGTAAGAAAGGTATAGGGCCACCTCTAACTCCGCTATAGAGAAGGAGAATCAAACTCAGTATTACTTCCAGGCTGATTCCTATGAGGCAGAAATGAGACATGCTTCCACCCTCCAACCTTCTGTGGTAGTTCTGACACCAATCATCCCTCTTCTCCTCTTATGAGTTTGATCACTTATTGCTGTGACCACACAGAACTCACAGAAACTACTCATGATTGTCAGGTTTATCTGGGAGGTTCACAGGTTACAACTCAGGATCAGAAAGGTTAAGGATACAGTTGTATGGTGTAGAGCACCTCTTTTCAGTCATGCCCGTGAGCAGGCTTCTCTGTGATCTTCAGTCACTTGATCCCTTGGCGTCTGCCCTGCCTGGACAGTGTGATAAAGTTCTTTCAGCATAACTGACAAATACCCATAGAGCACTCTACTCCACCAAATGGTTGACCCAAAGATGCTCAGCTCTACTTTTATGGGCCAGCAAACCTGGCTCCCCCAATTAAGTTCCTGGATTGCCACATTGTTAAGTGAGTCTCCTGACCAAAGGCACTCAGACTACTCATCCCATGGGCCAGGAATCCCACTCTCCAGTTTTGTGTTCTTGGCTCTGTGTTGCCACTCCTCTGCTGTCTCTGCTCCTCTACCAGCCTTCTGGTCCTCTGCTGTCTCTGCTCCTCTACCAGCCTTCTGGTGCCCCAGCTCTGTCTCCTGGAATGAAGAAATTCAGCCCTGAGGGATCTTGGGGCCTGGAGGATGCTTTCACTCTGGTTCTTCTTTTGTGGTGGTACTGAGCTATCCTTCCTGCTTCTGAGATGGATAATTTTAAACCCGATGGGGTATCAAGATGGACCAGCTCACATGCTATAAGTTCATCTGTCCTGTTAGCATGATGTCTCCAAATATTCCACCCCGCGTCTATCATTTGGTTGTGCTGTGTTGGCCTGCGTGTTGCTGTGAAGCTGGAAGCTATGTCACTATCTCAAATTCCAATAATGTCATCCCTGGTGAAAGATTTCAGTGGAATTTTCAGACTAAGAACAGACTCAGAACAGGCTGGCCACTTTAGTAGCGGGGCATTTTCTACTCTAGTGCCAGAAGATAAGCCCCTCTGGTTAGAAGACACTCAAATTACAGCTGGGGAAGGTCTGACTCCACAATGCAGAGTGGACCATAATGACGTGATGGGACAAAGTTTCCAGGACCTTCATTTATTGATAAGCCATGACTTAGAGGTAGAAGAAACTGCTGCAAACTTCTGCAAAATGTGGAATGTGGGAAGTATGAGTCTAGTAAAATTGAGAGCCACCAAAAATGAAATGGAACCCAAAAGATCGGCGATATCCTAAGCATTAGTGAGCTGAATATGGGCTGGTATTGTCCATTTTCAGTTGGACAATCGTTTGTTTTGCTGTGCTAGGATGACACATCCAAGGGGCATGCCATTGCAGTCATTGCATTGAGGACATTGTGCTGGTCTAGGTGGACTAGAGAAACAAATTCTTAGACACTCGTGTGTGCATAAGAAAGAGTTTTATATACAAGAGCAGTTGAATGTGGGGAAAACATCCCAGCCCAGTCCAGATCAATTCTATAAGTCTGATATTAGTCCATATGTCTGATACTAATCCATAATGCCCTCTTCAGACTCACGAAACAAATGCAATGACACCACATGCAAGAAGATCACAGGCCAGTCGGTGGGTGGGAAGTCTTGTGGATCCAGTGGTGTTGTAAGCATCTCACTGCTGGCAGAAGTCTCCAGTTGGCTCATCAGCTGCAAGGTCTCCCAGGAGTGAGTCTGTGTCCCACCTCAAGTGAGCTATTTATATCCTTAGCACCTCCAAATTAGGTCATCAAGCTACAACCTGATTGACAGGCTAGACTTCACCCCTTCACTTTGAGTCCTCAAATTGACAAAATATTATTTAACTACCACAGGCATTTTTGCCCTGTTCTGATTCCATCCTGTGTTGCTGTATTCAACAACGGCAGTAGTTTATCTCCATTTTCCATTTCTCTCACTGAAGTGGGTGTCATCACCCCATGTAAGATTTGATGAATATGGACATGAGCTCCCTGAGGCCCCAAAACTCTTGTAAACTAGTTGTCAACAAAGATGATCACTTTAAGGTGGATAATGATGAAAATGAGCGCCAGTTATCTTTAAGAATGGTCAGTTTGGGTGCTGGTGTAAAGGAAGAAATACACATTGTTGAAGCAGAGGCAATGTTATGAAGTCAACACAATTAACACAACACTGGCAACATTGAAAATGTGTGTACAATCAATGGTCTCCCTTGGGGACTCCGAAATAACAGCAGCAGTGGTTGTATGGTGGAAGTGTGGATATTAGTGGACAACATATTAGTGGACAGCATTTAATAGCTGTGGAGTAAGATGCAGAGTGAGATGATGAAGATGAGAAGGATGTGAACCTTTTAAGTAGATTGGGAAAGAGGTCTGCCCCAACAAGGAGTGACAAGGTTCCCCAGAAAAAAAGACAAACTTGCTGCTGATCAAAATTATGATGATTTTGATGATGATGAAACTGAAGAAATCTCTATAAGGAATAATAATCCGGCTAAAATGCACACAAAAATCAAACCAGAATGGAAAAGACTCAAACCCATCAACACCAAGATCCAAAGGTCAAGAATCCTTCAAAAAGCAGGAAAAAACACCTCCAAACACCAAAAGGACCTAGTTCTGTAGAAGACATTAAAGCGATAATGCAAGCAAGTAAAAGGCAGGGTGGTTCTCTTCCTAAAGTGGAAGCCAAGTCTATCAGTTATGTGAAGAATTGCCTCGGGAAGACTGATCAGGAGGCTATTCAAGATCTCTGGCATTGGAGGACATCTCTGTAAGAAAATAGTTTAAACTGTTAAAATTTTCCATCTTATTTCATTTCTGTCACCCTTGCTATCTGGCCATCTTCTTTGATAATGCAGAGTGAGAACTTTCCCCACCAGGTCTGATATACATGGTCCAGATTCCTGCCAAGAGTGTGTTGTCCAAACACCTACTTAGTTTGTAAAGCTGAAACTCCACCCAAGCATGGTTCTAAGCATGTATGGAATGTTAGGACACAGCAGTAGCAGTGGTCAGACAAATGGAAATGATGGGGACACAGAAATATACATGTGAAATAAAACTCAGTACTTAAAGGGGGTGTGTGGCATTTCAAGATCTTCCTTAGACTAAATGTAGTTGTGATAGGATAATAGCCATATACCCACAAAGAAGTCCAGTTAACACAACTGTTACTCAAATTTACTCACCAACCAGTACAGGTGAAGAAACGGAAGGATTCTACCTCATCTTCAGTTTAAATAGATCAAACATGCAATCAAGATGCATTTATAAGTACTAATATTTGTAATTAAAAATTTGGAAATGGGAGTTTACACTATTTGGAAAATATGGCCTTGGTCATTTAAATTAAGCTTAAGATCACATGGCAGAGTTTTGCAAGACCAACAGCTTCTTCATTGCAAGCACCTTTGTAAAATAGCATAAACATTAAGTATACATGGGCCTCACCAGATGAAAAACACAGGAATCAAATTGCCTAGATCTGTAGGAAGTGACAATGGAGAAGCTCTATATCATTAGCCAAGACAAGGCCAACAACCAACTATGGGACAGGCCATCAATTACTCACTTGTAAATGCACGTTGAAGCTAAAGAAAATTTTTTAAAGTGCAAGTGAGCCAAAATATGCCCTTGGGTATACCCCACCCAGATATAGAGAATTTCTCGAGAAGAGATCCGATCCACTGAACACTGATAGCTGGCCTGACGAGTGGTGGAGCGGCATCCGGAGTCTCATACATGCGAAAGGTCACAGAAATGGTCATTCAAAGACAGCAAAGAAAAAAAGGATAAAAGTGTATGTCAAAAAGAGGTTCTGAAATCTGCTGTTGAACACGAGAGTAGCTAAGGAGGAGGAAAAGAGTGAGGACTTGAAAAACCTGAACAGCAATTTTCAAAGGGCAGCTCAAGAAGAGAAAGTGAAATATAGAATGAAATGTGCAGCAAAGAACTGAAACTAGCCCCAAAAAAGGAAGAACACACTCAGCATATCTCAAGCCAAAGGAACTTAAGAATAAAAAATCAAGTCTTAAATTGTGCTACAGAAGGAGTCTATGGGGGAAATATTGGACTATGAAGGAAGCCTCAAAAGAACATGGAGGAGATTTGTAAGAGCCCCCCAATAAAATGATTAAGTAAAAAAATCCGCATTGTTTGGAAACTGGTTGTGGTAGCAATTGTATAATTCTGCTTGATGTGATTGAACTATGGAATAATATGATATATACACTCCTGATTAATAATTTTTAACAAACAAACAAAAGGAACATGGAAGAAATACACAGAGTCATTGTGTCAAAAAGAACTGGTCAATGTTGCACTATTTCAACAAGTAGCATGTGATGAAGAACAAATGGTACTGAAGGAAGACATCCTAGCACTGAAGACACTCGGGAAAAGCAAGCCTCCAGGTCCTGAGGGAATACCAATTGCAGTGTTCAACACATGATCCTGGAAGTGGCTGGGAGAGGTCTAGATTGGTGCCCGTTCCAAAGTAAAGTAACCCAACAGAAAAGGAAAAGTCTTGAACATATTGATTAATTTATATGCAAGTACAATCATCCTGAAGATAACTCAAAACCAGTTGCAGCAGAACAGGGAATTGCCAGATATTCCAGGTGGATTCCAAAGAGGATGCAGAACCAGGGATATCATTGCTGGAACCCGCTGGATCTTACTGAAAGCAACGAATACACAAAGGAGGTTGATCTGTGTTGTATTGGCTCTGAAAAGGCCTGTGACTATGTGCTTCATAGCAAACCACGAATCAGCTTGAGAAAAATAGAACTCCAGAACACGTTATTGTGCTCTGGTTGAACCTGAACATGGACTAAGAACTAGTCATTCAAACAGAACCAGGGAATTTTGTGTGGTTTCAGAGAAAATGTGCATCAAAGTCGTATTCTTTCAGCATACTTATTCGATCTGTTTGTTGAGCAAACTAGCTGGGAAGCTGGACTATATGAAGGAGAAACAGCGTCAGGATTGGTGGGAGGCTCATTCACAACCTATGACATGCAGACGACACAACCTTGCTTACTGAAAGTGCAGAGGGCATGTAGCGCTTAGTGGTGAAGATCAAAGACCGCCGCCTTCATAAAAAGAAAACAGAAATCTTCACAACTTGACCAACAAGCCACTTCATGAAAAATGGAGAAAAAGTTGAAGTTGTCAAGGATTTCATTTTACTTACATCCACGGTCAGAGTTTATGGACACAGCAGTTAGGTAATCAAATGGCAGTTACATTGGGCAAATCGACTTGCCAAGACCTCTTTAAAGTGAAAGGGCAAAGATGTCACATAGAGAGAGGACCAGGCATGCTGGGCCCAAGTCTTGGTATCTTCAATCACCTCATATGCACGTGAAAATTGGACATTGACTAAGAAAGACCGAAGAAGAGTCAACGCATTTTGATTATGGTGCTGGAAAAGACTCTTAAAAGTATCATGGGCTGCCAAAAGAACCAACACTCTGTCTTGGAAGAAGTACATCCAGAATGCTCCTTAGAGGCAAGGTTACTGAGCTTGTTCTCACATACTTTGGGCATGTTTTCAGGAGAGACCAGTCCTTGAAGAGCGACAATATGCTTGGTAAAGTGGAAAGGCAGTTAAAAAGAAGAAACCGTTCAGCCAGATGGATGGACACCGTGCCTGAAACAATGGACTCGAATATAACAATTGTGAGGTTGGCTCAGGACTGGGTAGTGCTTCATTCTGTTGTACATGAGGTCACTGTAAGCTCTGGCAAAGGAAGTGAAGGGTCGCATGGGAGAGTAAAGCGATGACTCAGTAAGGGTACTCGCTCCATGGTGGGTCTCTTTGTCGAGAACTGAGCAGTCATACATGCACCATTCACATTTGCACTGGCAAAAAGGTGGATGGATACTGAGGCACTTCCATCATCTCCTTCCGAAGTGGGGGAGGGGAGTCTAGCCTATCAATCAGGTCGCAGCTTGATGACCTCATTTGGAGGCGCTAAGGAGATAAATAGCTTACTGGAGGCCAGATACACTCTGCTTGTTCTCTGCTTCACATTCCTGTTGACAAGCCACATGGGGCTTTGCTGATGGCAGCCAGGGCCTTGGAGCTGGAGGAGCCATGTGAAGACCCACACCAGCACTAAGATGCTTCCACTGCCACTGGATCCACAAGACTTTCCACCAACTGGCCTGTGATCTTCCTGCATTTGACATCATTGCATGTGTTGCATGAGTCTGAAGAAGAATTTGCAGATTGGTATGGACATAGGGGCTAATAACAGACTTAGGAACTTGATCTGGCCTGGACTGGGATGTTTTCTCAATAATGTCTATGAATTTGTTTCTCTAGTCTACCCAGACTAACGCAGATACCTAATCCAATGGTGCTTTCAGAGAGGGCCGAGCTAGCAAGTCGCCTCCATGCATTTGCTTGTTGTAGGGTCACTAGGAGTTGGAATCAACTCAGTGGCAGTGAGTGTCTTGCTTTGTTTGTTTGTTTTGTTTGTTTGCTTGTTTGTCAGCTTTGCCACCATCGGATGTTGAGTCCCATCTCTCACAGCAGGGCTCCAGAGCTGGTGGAACCAAAGATAACACTTCCAGAACCATTGCTCCCCTTATTCAGTGGCATGCTCTGAGTGGTGCCACCCTCGCAGCAGCAGCATTGGTGACTGCGGGCAGCTGCTAAGAGCAGGACCAGAGCAGCCCTGACTCAGGAGCAGTCAATCAGGGTGGGAAAGCACACCTGCTGGTCAGGCGAGGAGAGTCTCCGAGCTCCCAACCAATGACACACATGTATGAATGTATTACTTTTTTGTGATTATAGAGATGATGGAGACCAAGCTCAACTTTGCTGTAGACAGTGCGGAGCGCCCTCGTGTCAAAGATGAAGTATTATTGCACTACCCATCACAGTCCCTCCCCCAAGGAGCGACCACTAGGCGGGTTCCATCTCAGCTTTCTTCTATCTCAAATAACCTTCCAAGTCAATTGACTCCGATACATGCGCTTTGGCAATTTGAATGATCCCGAACATGCAGTTTTATATCTCATGTTCCTGGCTGTATTAGTGTGGGTAGACTAGCATATGTATATAAGGGAGAGGTTTATATAGAAGAGGAATTGAACATTGAGGAAACATCCCAGCCCAGTCCAGACCAAGGCCAATAGTCTGATATTAGCCCATATGTCTGATACCAATCTATGATGTCTTCTTCAGACTCACGAAACACATGCAATGATGCCAAATGCAGGACGATCACAAGCCAGTGGGTAGAAAGTCTTTGGGTCAAGTGATGGTGTAAGCATCTCAGTGCTGGCAGCGGTCTCTCTGTGGCTTCCCCGGCTTCCGAGGTCTGGTTGCATCCATGTGGCTTGTCTTCTGCAGTGTCTCCCAGGGAGTAGCAGAAAAAGAGAGCGGTGTCTTCCACCTTCAAGGAGGAAGTGCCAGATTTCCCAGAATTCTCAGGAGAAGGCCATGCCCACAGAAGTCTCATTGGCTATCTCCAGATTGACAGCCTAGACTCCACCCCTACACTCTTAATCCTTCAATTGACACCAGTTTAGGTGAGTACCACACTGGTGTCGTGTTACCAAACCATGTGATTCTTCTCCAAGCTTCTACCACACTGGCCTGGAAAACACTATCTGAAGTGGAGCCATTAGACCATCTGGATTCCCTGCCCAGCACCCGGGGGTGCAGCAGTGAAAGCACTCCATTGCCAAGCCCGCCAGTGGCTCTGCAGGGCAAAGAGGTGACAGGTGGCAGCCTTGCTAATCCTTTGGGGACAGTTCCACGCTGTCCTACAGCATCCCTAGAAGCTGGACTCCAATCCAGGGAAAGGTTGGAAATGCTTCCTTCCTTTCTTCCTCTTGTTCTTCCCAAAGCAGGTTATTGCTTGGTGGTTGGTTTTTTCCTAGTGTGAGTGATGTTGGGAGGTACATGTCGTTCTGCCTTCCTTGGATTTCTGTTATTGCTTTATTTGCTATGAGAAAGGTTAGGACACACTGGCAGCGAGTAGATTCCAACTCAGAGCGGGCCCATAGGGTAGAATAGTACTGCCCCTGTGGGTTTTGAGACTCTAACCCTTTATAGGAGTAGAAAGCCTCCGCTTTCTCCGTTGGAGAAGAGGATGGGTTCAAACCACTGACCTTTCCACCACACAGCCCATAACATCACCCAGGGTCCTAGAAAGGGGATCTCTGGTTCCAAATGGTCAAATGCTTAGGCGGTCTTTGTAAGGATTGTCACAATGCTCTCCATTGGCGTAAACTGATGTGGATGTCCACCAACAATCTCCCAAAGGACCCCCTTGCTGGGGTGTGGCCATTGGCCACCGTGCCAGAACTAAATGTGCCGGGAGGGAGCTAGTCACTCCACTGCTGTGTTTTGTTAGTTTGCATGTCTTTGGTCAGCTTGATAACCAACCCACTGCCAGGGAGCCAATCCTGACTGCAAATCACCCTACAGGATATAATAAAACTGCTCATTTGTATGTCTCGGCTGTAAGTCTTTATGGAAACAGAAAGCCTCGTCTTTCTCCAAAGGAGTAGGTTAGTGGCCTCGAACTGCGGACCTGGCAACCAGTGGTCAGCTCATAACCCACTGAGGGTGTCTTCACTCAGCTGGAGGTGGAATCGTTTTCAAGAGTTGTGGGTGATGTGGAGTTCTTTTCCTGACTGTTTTCCTATCCTTTCTGTTTGACTCTCAAGCTTCCTTGAGAAATGTGTATGCGCTTAATATGAACAAGCGATGCACAAGTGCTTTGGATCAGCAGGTACTGAGGCTGCCATTGTTGTTAGTTGCCAGCCAGGCAGTTCCCATTTGTGTACAATGGAGTGAAACACTGCCCAGCACTGTGCTCTCCCTGTGAGCGTTCCACTATTTGAGCCCATTGCTCCAGCAACGGTGTCAATCCAGCTTTCCCTGGGCCTTCCGCTTTTTCGCTGTCCCTCTAACTTACCCAGCATGATGTCCTTTCTCCAGGGACTAGTCTCTCCTGACATGTTCAAAGTACATGAGATGAAACCTCACCCTCCTAGCCGCTTAGGCAGGGATTCTCAACCTGTGGGTCAAGACCCCTTTGGGAGTCAAATGACCTTTTCCCAGGGGTCACCTACCATCAGAAAACACATAGATATGTCACAATACATAATTACATATTGTTTTGTGATTGATCATCACTATGCTTTAATTATATTTAATTATGTTCAATTTGTAACAATGAAAGTATATCCTGCATATCAGATATTTGCATTGCAATTCATAACAGTATCAAAATTAGAGTTATGCAGTAGCAACAAAAATAATTTTATGGTTCCTCACAACATTAGGAACTTTATTAATGGGTCTTGGCATTAGGAAGTCTGAGAACCACTGGTTTGCGGAGCATTTTGGCCATACTTCTTCCAAGAGCTCAGGGGTGGGGAAACCTTTTACTTCCAAAGGCCATGTTGATATTGATAACATTCTCTGGCTGTTCAAAATTCTCAGAATGTTGCCTCAAAAAATTAGCTTGCTCTATGTGAACAAACGTTTGATTCCGCACCCCAACCCCCACCTTCCTGTGCTGGCTGGAAAGGCTTCCCTTGGGTGAGAAACGTGGTGTTAGCTGATATCAGTGATTTCTCTGGCCTTGTTTGATCCATGGGCCAGATGTTCCCACCCGTATAGCTTAGAGGACTGTTTTAACGATATCCATTTACGTGGAATGCGATTTGACTCTGTGCTTGCCCATTGTACCACACCTTGCCTTTTGCAGCATCTTAAAAGGTCAATGCCACCTCAATGTCAGACTGCAGTCTGGGAGGTCAGACTGCAGTCTGGGAGGCATGCGGGTACCAGAAAGTAACCTGGCCGTGGGTCTGCGCCACTGTTTTAGAAAGGAGCTAACACGTTGACTTCTGAAAATGTCAGCGTCGCCCCTCCCCACCTTCTGACAAAACCGCTTGTGCATTTGTCCTTCAGCAATCACCTGACCATGATGACGTGTTCACCCTGAGCTGGGACCCCACACAGAGCCACAAGCCGTTCTTGCCCTTCCAGAGCCTGAAACCCAGAAGCTAGTATGAAATGCCTTATCTTTTGCCAAAGCCACACTTCCGTTCACCCAATCCCTGGTTGTGGTGGTTGGGTTGAAATGTTTTTGGTTTTCTTTTTCCAAACTTTTTTTTAAACATTTTATTAGGGACTCATACAACTCTTATCACAATCCATACATATACATGCATTAATTGTATAAAGCACATCTGTACATTCTTTGCCCTAATCATTTGCTCTCCACTTAAGCCCTTTGCATCAAGTCCTCTTTTTCCCCCTCCCTCCCTGCTCCCCATTCCCTCATGAGCCCTTGATAATTTATAAATTATCATTTTGTCATATCTTGCCCCATCCAGCGTCTCCCTTCACCCACTTCTCTGTTGTCCGTCCCCCAGGGAGGAGGTCACATGTAGATCCCTGTAATCGGTTCCCCCTTTCCAACCCCCTCACCCTCTACCCCCAGTATCGTCCCTCACACCCCTGGTCCTGAAAGTATCATCCACCCTGGATTCCCTGTGCCCCCAGCTCCCATCTGCACCAGTGTACAACCTCTGCTCTATCCAGACTTGCAAGGCAGAATTTGGATCATGGTATTGGGGGTGGGGGGGGGGAAGCATTTAGGAACTGGAGGAAAGCTGTATTCTTCATCGGTGCTACATCGCACCCTGACTGACTCATCTCCTCTAGACCCCTCTGTGAGGGGATCTCCAGTGGCTGACAAATGGGCTTTGGGTCTCCACTCTGCACTTCCCCCTTCATTCACTATGGTAAGATTTTCACTGACACTTTGGGTGCGGGTGAAATCGGGAATTCATTTTGAGTCTGGAGATCAGAGAGGACATATACAGCATCAGCATTCTGCTTCTCCCGCAGCTTGGACGTAAGGACACATGGCCTGAGCCAGGCTCAGAGACGAAGGACATAGCCCCGAGGGAACCTAGGAGTGCCCGTGGGAGCTGCCTCTGTGAAAGTCCATCGGATGAGACAGGGGTCATTTCTGAATGCAGAGTGGGAATGGGCTCTTCGCTTCCTACCATAAGGAGACCTAAGGCGGATTCCATCCTCCTGTGCCTGGAGCCTTATCTCCTCCCCTTAACTCTGCAGACGGCTCCAGCGCTGAGTACCTGGTGCTCACCCACCCATTAAACAGATTCATGTTTACACTCAGTCTTCTCATCCAGAAATGCAGATGTTGACAACAACAACAAAGTAAATCGGATCCATTGTCGTAAGAGCAACTCGGACTCCTGACACTTCCAAGGCTAGAATTGGGCTATAAATGACTGATCTTGCTGGAAGGAGGTAGCCAGGCTATATTCTTCCTAGACACTTGGCGTGAGTTTGAACTGCAACCTGTCAATGAGTAACCAAGTGCTTAACTATATGGGGATTCCCAGGGCCAACCACACAAACTCATAGCTACCTTATGGTACAGAATAGAACTGCCCGTATGGCTTCCAAGTAGGCTAATATCAAGAACATCTTATTGTTCTCCCTCGGAGTGCCTGAGTGCTTAACCACTGTGCCACTAGTGCCTCTTGTGGGCAACAAGAATTTTTTTAAAAGCCGACTGCCATGGAGTCAGATTCGGACTCACAGTCTGGCGCACGTGAATCTCTATCTGGTGTCTGAGTCTATAAATCTCTGCAGGAACAGCCAGCCTCGTCTTCCTCCAGGATTGGCTGGTGGGTTTGAACTGCTGAGCTTGCAGTGAGCAGCGTGGGGGCTCCTTGGGGAGGATTAGCTAGATCCCAGAAGATCAGATATTCAGGATTGAATTGCTTTGTTAGGTTGTTAGCTTTGGTGCTTGAGACGGAACGGCGCTGTCAAGGTGAGCTCTGTCTGTCTGTCTCTCTTGCTGGGCCTGTTTCAAGCCTCACTGCTCACAAGCAGAAGGGGTGTCACACAGGTTCCACTGAGGGACACATCTAAGACGTTTCTGACACGAGGACCAGAAAATTAACCAGCGTCTAAATTTGGGTCTTTTGTCAGACCACTGTGGGGCTAGATAAGAGGCCCTTGCTCAGCATTGGCTGGGAGACATCTGTGCATGACAGAAAGGCATCCGGAAGGGCTGATGGGTCATGTGAGAGCCCCTCACACAGCATGGGCTCATGGGGATTGGGAAGTGCTGTCCCAATGCTGGGCAGGCGGGGGCACGGGGCATGATAACGATGGAGCAGCAATCATGATAAAGGCTGAGTCCCTGACAAATTGCAGGATGGGGGATTAGAGCGGAAACGCGCCTGTCACTCGCCAGGCAGAAAACAAAGAGGGGCTCTCACAGCCTCCAGGAAGACCCTGGGGAGGCTGTAACCCCTTCACACCTTAGTGCCGGGAAATGACTCTGATAGGACACATTAAAAACAAGTTCAAGGAGCCTCCTCTCCAGTGAGTTGGAACCACAAGTGACAGCCTGCCTTCCTGGGCTGCAAGCTCCCCTGCCCAACCCACCCCCCACCAGCTGGGAAGAGGAGGGGGCTTCTATGCCAGGAGGAAATTGGTCTGGAGCAGCGGGAGCAGGCAGACATTTCCATGGAATGCTAGGCCCTTAGCGCTCCCTAGATTGGGATGAGTGCAGCTGTTTAACTGGACAGCAGGAATATGGTACTGCAATAGTTGTTAATAATAAAGCTAACAACAGCGTTGATAATGACGGGCTAGGGGCACATCAAGCCCCTGTTCATCCCATGCTTCTGCCCTGGCCCTCCCATCCCATCCCATTAGGCCTGTCCCAGACAAGTCCCTGATCACACCAGCTCTGGATCTGGACCAAGTCAACCCAACCTCCCCAACGCCTATCCAGTCCAGCCTATGCTGGGCCCTGGACCTGCCCGGCTCAGTTCAGCCCAGCCTGGTCCCTGCCCAGCCCCAGCTCTGCCCAGCCTGGCAAGGAGCGCAGTTCCCGGTTGGGCAGGCGAGTCTCCGGAGGGCCAGCAGAGGGCGCGCGCCCCGGAGACGCGCCGGCCTCCGTGCTCCGCCCTCACTAGCCCGCGATGCCCGCTCGCCCAGCCCGCGCCGAGGGGAGCGCAGGGCGCCTGCGCGTCCGCCGGCCAGACTCGCGGGCAGCTGCAGCGCGGTCAGGAGCTCCGCGCGCGCAGATCGATGTGCAAGTCAAATGCGTTTGTGCCACCTGTTGGCTTCGAGCCCGCACTACACGCGGGAGGGAGGAATCGCCTCTGACCTCCAAGGGGCGCAAAGAAATAATCACACGGAGAGAATCCGGAGCCAATAGGGGCCCTACCCACCTTACCACATGCAGGCCCAGGGCGTGCCCGCGTCCAGAAGAAAGTCTCTCCCCGGCAATGCCAACCTGAAATGCCAACGGAATAGTGATGACAGCGTGTCCAGCAGGCAGAGACTTGGAAGGGGGAAATGCACACATCTGAATACATTTGCTTCTCTCTGTCTCTAAACTTAAAACACGAGAGGTAATGTTTTGAAGGACTGTTAAATTGGATGTGCTTTTGCTTATTCGTTTTAACTAGCATGTGGAACCTGCATAATTGAGAAAACTATTGTAAACGAGAATATCAAACTCCCTGCCATCGAGGGGATGTGACTCCACGATAAGGTAGACCTGCTCCTGTGGGTTCCCGTGATTCTTCTAAGTCCTTACGGAAGTAGAAAGCCTCCTCTTTCTCCCGTGGAGTAACTGCTGGTTTTGAACTGCCGACCTTGGAGTTAGCAGTTCAAGGCATCATTTGTACAATGCAGACATATTATTTTTTTGTAGACCAATGCATGTTTTAAATACACAGCTCCAACATCCAGGTTTGAGCCACATGAGTTGGATACAGATGTCAGGGGTTCAGATTCACAAGCAACTCATAGTTTTGATAACCAGTGCTACCAGATGGAACCTTTCCTGGAAATGGTTTTATTTGTCCAGGAAAGTAACTAAGGAGCCCTGGTGGCATAATGGGGTGGTCCACTGGGCTGCCAACCGCAAGGTCAGCAGTTTGAATCCACCAGCCGCTCCACCAAAGATGAGGCTGGCTTCTCCTGGAAAGGTTTGCAAACTTGAAAACCCAAAGGAGCAGCTCTACCCTGCCCACTTGGGCCGGTATCAGGTAGAATCTACGCTATGGCAGTGGATTTAGTTTGGGTTTGGGTATGAAAGTCACTCAAACCCATACCAAACTCACTGCCAACTAGTCGTTTCTGACTCATGGCAACCCCGCAGGATGGGTCAGAACTGGCCCTGTGTGTTTCCAAGACTATAACTCTGTTTTTCTTTTTTAAAAATCACTTTATTAGGGGCTCATACAACTCTTTTCACAATCCATACATACATCATTTGTGTCCAGCACATTCGTACACCATGTTGCCATCATTCTCAAAACACCTGCTTTCTACTTGAGCCCTTGGTATCATTTTATTGGGGGCTCTTATAGCAATCCATACATCAATTGTCTAACGTTTTACAGGCGTAGAAAGTCTTATCTTTCTCCAGAAATGTGGCTGATGGTTTCAAGCTGCTGACCTTAGAGTTTGCAGCCCAACACATAACCATTATGCCACCAGGGATCCTTGATGTAAGTGACTAGACAGAGAGTACATAAAATACCAAAGGAGGGAGCGAGCGTCACTGAACTAAGGTGAGTAACTACAATAAAGTATATCTTAAGGCTGATAATATGAATTGAGATGAGCTCAAAGGGAGGTTTTTGTTTGTTGTTGTTTCAAATGCTCAGAGAAACTCAGGTTAGCCCTGTAGCACAGTATCCCTGACAGCCCCTATTTCCGGTGACCCCATGCATAAGGGAGCAAATGTTGCCCTAAGTTGCTAATTGGACCTTGTGATTCATCGGCTTTTCATTGGCTGACTACTGGAAAGAGAACTCCAGGCATTTCTTCCTCACTGATCTTATTCTAGAATCTCCACTGGAACCTGAGCCAAAGCATAGGAGCATACAAGGAGGTGGGTAATGGCTGCCCACGAAGAGCCCAGGCCTCCCTGATGAAAGGCAGAGTTCTACCATTAAACTACCACTGCCCCCCAACGCCTGTCATCAGTCTTTAAAAACCTCACTGCCATCAAGTGGATGCCAACTCATAGCAAAAGTCTGCACCAGGCAGAGTAGAACTGTCCCTGTGAGTTTTAAGACTGTAACTCTTTACTGGAGTAGAAAGCCACAGCTTTCTTCCTTTTGGCAATGAGTGGTTTTGAACTGCTGACCTTGTGGTTTGCAGCCAAACACATCAGGGCTCCAGGGTCCATTTTAGATGCTAAGTGTGGGAGTGCCTTTGTATATGTGCAGGCAAATGTTTAAGCAGGAGCTGGATTATATGAAGAAGAGCATGATATCAGGATTGGAGGAAGGTTTATTAACAATCTGCGTTATGCAGATGACAGAACCTTGCTTGCTGAAAGTGAGGAGGGCTTGAAGCACTTGCTGATGAAGATCAAGAATGGCAGCCTTTGGTTTGGATTACAACTTGATGTAAAGAAAATAAATATCCTCACAACTGGGCTAATAGGTAATATCATGGTAAACAGAGAAAAAATTGAAATTGTCAAAGATTTTGTCTTGCTTGGATCCACAATCAATGCTCATGGAATCAGCCGTCAAGAGATCAAATAATGCATTTCACTGGGTAAGCCTACTCATACAAGTCCTCTTTAAAGTGCTGAAAAGCAAGGATGTTACTTTGGGGAATAAAGTACACTTGACCGAAGCCATGGTATCTTTCCATTGCCTCATATGCATATGAAAGTTGGACATTGAATAAGGAAAACCAAAGAAAAATCAATTCATTGTTAGCAAAGAATATTTAAATCACATGGACTGCTCCAAGAATACACAGATCTGTCTTGGGAGAAGTACAACCAGAATGCTCCTACGCAGCAAGGATGGAAAGACTTCCTCTCATATACTAAGGAAATGCTATTAGGAGAGACCAGGCTCTGAAAAGGGCATCTCACTTGATAATGTAGAGGGGCAGCTCAAAGGAGAAAGACTCTGGAAGAGACGGCTGCGACTGGGCTCAAACATCAAAACAAGGGCGAGAGGGGCACAGGACTGGGTGAGGGTTAGCTGTGTTGCAGAGAGGGTCGCTGCGCATCAGAATAGATTCCACAGCACCCAACCACAACAACATGTTTCTGCAGTGAGAAGAGGGGCAGACAAGTACCTTGGCTGCCTGAGTTACCATGGACGAGGGTGCCCTGCAGCAATGCGGAGATTGGACCTCCTTCAAAGGCAGGGTGAAGTAAGGGTTCTGCTTCACTTACGAGAGACAGGGAAGCCTGTTTTCTTGATCACAGTCCCAAGCTCAGTGTGAAGTTAGAACCCTGCAGCATAGAGGTTCACCTTGCATGTAGCTCAGAGATAATACTGAATCACCACATTTTAAAGTATTTGTTCAGTGAGTTGTTGTTGAATGTTTTAGGCATGGTGCTCAAAGGTAGTGCCATCGAGGCAATTCGGGCTCATGGTGGGCCCTGTAGTACAGGGTAGAACCGCCCTGATGGGTTTCAGAGATTGTAACCACTTGCGAGAACAGAAAGCATAAAAAAGATCATGGAAAGAAATCCCATTATCTTTTCATTCCATTGTGACGCTCCACATATATACACAAGGAACCGTGGTGGCACCATGGGCTAGGTGTTGAGCTGCTAACCACAGGCTGGTGGTTCAAACCCATCAACTGCTTCGAAGGAGAACAATGAGGCTTTGTGCCCCCTCAAAGGCTTACAGTCTCAGAAATCCTTGTAGGCTTTGAGTTCAGTAGAGTCCTTGGCAGAGTTCGTTTGTTTTGTTTCTTCGCTCCGCGTTTTGGTATTTACGAGAGGAAATCTGCGAGGGCCAGAGTGCAAAGGAAGGGCCTTGCTTTCACAGGTCTTTGCAAGTCCTCCTCCCGCACCCCCCAGAGATTGGATGTAGTCTTACCACTTTTCTGTTGCTCTCTACTAAGCATGCTATCTCATAAACAACCAGGGGGTGGTTGTTGTTGGTTTTCTCATTGTGGCTTTATTTGTTTGTTTGTTTTCAATGCTGTAGCACTAGAAAAGGCACTAATTCATTTTGTCTGTCTTTCAGGTTTAACCAGATTGTGTACAGATGTGTGCACATCCTACACCCAGGAAGACAGGGATAAGGCTCTATTGGACTTCTTGGAACTGCTTCCCACATTTGCGTCTGCCCTTCTCCACTATTTAATGTTGTAGCACCAATGACATTCTGACTCCATTCCCAGCTCACAGATATTGATGAGTTTGAGGCAATCACTTCAGTAGAGGATGCCTTTCTTCCCCTGACAAGATTCCCTCTTACACAGGCTTCAGCTTTCCCAGGTTTTCCTGGGACCAGTCCTAGTGGCACAAAGATTAACCATCCAGCTACTGACTGAAAGATTGACAGTTGGACTGGCCCAGCGGCTCTGCAGGACAAAGACCTGGCGATCTGATACCTTAAAGATTACAACCTAGTCAGACCTCTGAGACATTTCCTCCCTGTCACCTGGGATCATGAAGAGTCAAAGGGGACTCAATGGCACTTAACAGAAATAGCGATACATGGATATGTCTCTTTATATGACTCAGTGTAAAGAAAACGAAAATCCTCACAACTGGAATCAAGAGGTAGCACCACGATAAAGGGGGAAAAGATTGAAGTTGTCAAGGATTTCATCTTGCTTGGATCCACAATCAATACTCATAGAAACAGCAGACAAGAGATCCAATGGGACATCGTGGTTGGTTAATCTGCTGCACAAGACCTCTTAAGGTGTTGAAAAGCAAGAATGTTCCTTAGAAGACTGAGGTGCACCTGACACAAACGATGGGGTTTTCAATTACTTTATTTGGAGAGACATTCCATTTTGTTAATCGGGCCTTCAACTGTCCCAGTGATGATCAGCCACCTTACCAAAGGTACCCTGCTCTTCTAAGGGTCAACTGATTTAACCACATGTAACTCCTAGACACTGCTAGCTGTAGCTGCTTTACTGAACATTCGGACCCCACAGCTTAGCCAAGTTGATATTTAGAATTACCCACCACAACCACATGGTGGCTACGTGTTGGACTGTGATTCACAAGGTCAGCAGTGCAGAACCACCAGTTGCTTGCATGGGAGTGAAACAAGGTTTTCTACTCTCGGTAATAGTTAGTCTGGGAAATGCACAGGGCAGTTTTACCCTGTCCTATAGATAGGATAGCTAGGAGTTGACATCAGCTCAATGGCAATGAGTTTTTCACTTATATAATTTAAGGAGCTTCCGTGGTGCTATCTGGTCAACAATGGACTGCTAAATATATGGTTGGTGGGTCAAACCCACCTGCCCTTCTGCAAGAGAATGATGAGGCTGTCTTCTCCCATTAAGATGTACAGTCTGTCAGGCACTAGAGAGGGCTATTTTGAGTCAGAACCAACTCAATGGCAGTGAGTCTGGTTCTTGTGAATGATATAATGTGGGATGAAAGAGGAACGACGGTCCAACTGCTTGTTTTTAGTATAATTTGGATCAAATTAAAAAGACTTTCCAGCTGGCAAGAACTTCTCAAGAGAAGGCCTCAGGCAAAGGTCAAACCCAGGGCACTGCTAGTAAAATGCCTACCAGAACTGGGGGCTGAGCTTCAGCACTCTTTGAGGGAAGCAATAACACCAGTTTCAAAGGCATGCCTTAAGAAGAATAAGCCACTTTAGCTCAAAGGGGCGGCATTGAATCCAGGACACAGTTCAGGAGAGTCAGGAAAGAAAGAGGGACAGAAACAGGAAACCTGAGGAGGAGGAAGGATGTGTGAAGTACATCAATGAGGTTGCCATGAATGGAACAAAATGTCCTTCACTGGACAAAGTCCAAGAGAACTAATGACCTTCTCTGTGAATGGTCACCCAATTCACAATAAGAAATTAGAAACGAAAGAAGACATCAGGAAGATGCCAGGCAATATATTGTTTGTGTTTTCTATTAAAGAAAAAGTCCTTTAAGGATCTGCAGGGTAAATTCTCAAATATCCTTTCAGGAAAGTAATCATACAGCTTCACCCAAAACCAAACCAACCCCCTGCCATTGTGTTGATTCTGACTTATATGGTTTCCGAGACTGTACATCTTTCCCACAGCAAACAGCCTCATTTTCCTCCAGAGGAGCACCTTGGGTCTGAACCAACAACCTTGGAGTTAGCTGGTCAATGCCTATCCTGCATGGTGAAGTCAAATCAGCAGTATGCATATGTATATGTACATATTTGTGTTAATATGGGTTGACTAGAGAAACAAATTCATAGACACTCATAGATGTGTAAGACAGAACTTTATATCAAAGGGCAATTGTACATTAAGAAAACATCCCAGCCCCGTCCATAAGTCCAATATTAGCCCATATGTCCAATACAAATCTATACATTCCTCTTCTGATTCATTCAACATATGCAATGATGCGGAATGTAGGAAGATCACAAGTCAGTGGGTGGAAAGTCTTGTAGATCCAGTGGCAGTGGAAGCTTCTCAGTGCTGGCAGGGGTCTCCGCGTAGCTCCTTCAGCTCGATGGCTCTAGTGTAGCTCCATGTGACTTGTCTGCAGGAATGTCTCAGCGAGTGAATGTGTGTCCCACCTTCAATGAGCTAGCTATTTATATCCTTTGGGCTTCCAAATGAGGTCATCAAGCTGCAACCTGATTGACATGCTAAACTCTACCCCTTCACTCTTAAGTCTCAAATTGACAACAGATTATGTAACTACCAGAATATTTATATATAAATTATACACACACACATGTTTATGGTATGTTAAGTACTGTCAAGTGAGTCACATTCAAAGTAACCCCATGCACAATGGAACAAGCACTTCCTCTTGCACCCCGTTAAGCCAATGTAGCTCAGCTAAATGTGTAAGTGTGGCTTTTGTTTGGTGGGCAGGATTTTAAATTAAACCATTGAAAGCTCGGGGAACAAGAAGTGGATGGTCCCTAGCTACCACTACAAGCCAGTCTAATCAGGCCAATAATAGACGGCAGCTGACAGAACAGGAGAAAAACAAGTAGCAGAACTCAAAGTCATACAAAGTCCAGACTTCTTGAACCAGCTGAAACCAGAGGACTCCCAGAAACCACCACACTGAGACACTCTCTAAGCCTTCAGCCATGTGCATCCTCTGAACTCACCCTTCAGGGAAAGAACAGATTGGGCGCACCACATGAAGGGTAATGTCATTAGCATGGTGGTCCATTCAAAACCTATCTGCATAAGACCAACAGTTCAACGATTCCGCTAAAGCAAAGACAGCAAGGTCAAGGAACAGGGGAACTACAGCACTGGACACAGGACCAGAACCCAACTACAGAGAATGCCGCCGGGTTTTAAAATGTGTAATTATTGTCACTGAGCAGTGTGTATAGGCGTTGTCACAGGGGAATATACTCTGCTGTGTAAACTGTCACCAAAAAATCAACACGATGCTGTTTATCTTTTAAAGGGCGACTTTCAAATGAATTTAATATTCCTTTAAATTTACTAAAAGGGATAGAGATGGTCATAACGAATATGCCCCCAACCTGGTACTAATGGTCCGAGCTCGGCTGGTAACTGAAAGGTTGACTGTTCAAACCCACCCAACCACGCTGCAGGGGAAAGGTCTAATGATCTGCTTGTATCAAGATGACTAAGCAACACCTAGCGGACAGTTCTATCCTATAAGCTATAGAGTCCCCATGAACAGGCTTCTACTCACTCTTACAAACAACAACAAAGCTCTACAAGCAGGGAACGGACCTAGAAAGTCACCCAATAGCAAACACAGTCTATTTACTTTGGAAAAGGTAGAATCAAGAGCCCAGAGAAGAGGTTTTGGAAATGGGGGGTGATTTCCAGGGAACAAGACTGAGCACCATTTGAAAAGTGATGATATGTTCCTGGCTGGATTTCAGAAAAGCTATGAGCCAGTATTGGCTACTTCCTCCCATTCCGTTTGAACCTGCCCAGCACAGCAGAAGGCGGCCTGGAAACGTGCTTCTATAGAGCTGACGACCACAAAAACTCTTTGGAGCTCGGTTCTGCTCTGCAGCACATTAGGTTGTCACCAGTAGGAACCTAGTTGGTGATAATATTTGGTTGTTCTCATGGTTGCTTCTGTAATGTTCCAGACTCATTTGATCTTCATGCAGTTCCCCAATAAGGCTTTCTGCTCCTTTAAAGATGTGCAACCTTTGACAGTTACAGGGCAGTCCTAGTCTGTCCTAGAAGTCAGACTCAACTCAGTGGCATGTGAGTTTATTTGTTTGAGTGCCTTTGCATTCTATTGTAAGGATCATCTCTAAGTTCTATGCCTCCATATTTGACTGGTTATTGACAATCCATGGAGGCAGTGCCATACTCTCTTGTGGTCACTATGAGTTGGAATCAACTTGTTGACAGTGAATTGGAGTTATTGTTACCATTATTTGCGTTTTGTATGTGTATTTGCTTTTTGATCTTTGTTTTTTGTTAGTATATTTGGGGTTTTTTTGGTTCCGCAATATGCTTGTTATGTTTTTGTAAATTTCATTTTTTTAACTTTAATCATTTCTTTATTGTTCCACCAGTGGGGACACCAGTCTCCACACAACTCAGCCACCCCCACACCTCCAACAGTTACACATAGTTGCAAGGACCACTATCCAATCCAGAAGCATACTATCAACACATCGACACAAACTTAAAAAGAAACATATACACAAACAGCACTACGCTGCAACAGAAACACCAGGCAATTCCAGCTCATGTGAAGAGAGAGTACAGAATGACACAACTAAATGACCAATATATGACACTAAATGACCTTCCTGAAGAAGAATGATCTTTGGAACTACATTAGAAGAAATTAAGAAAAATAATTCTTGGATAAGTTTAACAGATAGACAACAAGATTGAGAGAAATATGGAAAAACAGAGTGGGGGAAATTATAGAATTCAGAAAAATACTATAAAACACTCTGACAAAATAAATAAGCAATTAGAAAGTATACAAAAACTACAAATGTAAATCCAAAAGATTAATATAAATGTTTAGAAATAGATAATACATTTGGAAATGAACTCCATAGAATTAAGCCAATAGAGGGTCAAAGGAGTGAGCCTGAAGATAATTATCTCAATAACATCTCTGAAGAATAATGATCCGTAAAAAGGACAAAAACCTGAAAAAAAAGTGCAAGAAACAATGTGGGGCATTCAATGTGGGACACTGTGAACTGGAATAACTTTTGTGTGATAGGAATTCCAGAATAGGGAGAAATCAAAACAGGCACAAATAAAATTACTTACTAATTTGACCCTCCTTTTATAGTAGATTTTGAGGTAAATTACAGCAGGGAGACAAAGAAGGATAGTATATAATGTTTAAAGGGGTAAATGAACAATGACTATTCATTCAATGAGTGATCCCTAGTCTGCATTAATGAAACTTTGATAGATTTGAAGAAAAAAATGGACAATAGTATAATAATAGTAAAACACCATGGCCTGGCTCAGGCACATCTTGCTCCTCAAAGAAACATCCTTGCTCGTCAATACTCTAAAGAGGCCTTCTGCAGCAGATTGAGCTAGTACACTATGTCTGTTGATATCTCCACTGCTGTTTCCATGAGCATTGATTGTGGGTCCAAGCCAGCCAAAATCTTTGACAACTCCAAACTTATCTCCATTTATAATTATGTTACCAATTGGTCCACTTGTGAGGCTTTTTGTCAAATGCTGCAAATCTTGATGTTCATCAGCAAGTGCTTCAAGTCCTCCTCACTTTCAGCAAGCAAGGTTGTGCGCTCTGCATACCATGGGATGTTAATAATCCTTCCTCCAATCCTGATATCATATTCTTTTTCATATAATCCAGCTTAACTGATGATGTACTCAGCATAGGGTGAGAGTATACAACCCTGACGCACACCTTGCCTGATCTTAAACTATGCAGTATGCACTCGTTCTATTGATGCCTCTTGATCCATGTATAAGTTCCAAATGAGCACAATGAAGTGTTCACAAGTCCCATCCTTCTCAAGGTTATCTACAGTTCATGATGGCCCATACAGTTGAGTGCTTTTGCATACTCAATAAAACACAAGCAAACATTTTTCTGACATTATTCTCTGCTTTGAGCCAAGATCCATCTGACATCAGCAGTGATATCCCTTGTTCCACATCCTCTTCTGAATCTGATTTGAACTTCTGGCAGTTCTCTGTCAATATTCTGTTGCTACCATTGTTGGGTGATATTAAGTAAAATTTTATTTGTGTGTGATATCAATCTATAATTTCAGCATTCTCTTGGGTCACGTTTCTTTAGAATGGATCTCTTCCTGTCATTTGGACAGGTCATTAACATCAAGATTCCTGGCATAAATGAGTGAGTATTTCCAGTGCTTCTTCAGCTTTCTGAAACATTTCAATGGGAATTGCATCAATTCCTTGTTCCTTGTTTTTGCCTAATGCATTCAGTGCGACTAGAACAAAGAATAAAAATACACTAAAACTTTTGGGATACAACTGCAGGAGAACTCAGAGGGAAATCTATAGCAATGAATGCACACATTAAAAAAAGAAAGATGGCCGCTTGCTTACCTTCAAGCCTTTAAGACCCCAGGCGCTATATCTTTTGATAGCCAGGCACCATCAGTTTTCTTCGCCACATTTGCTATGTGCCCATTTGTCTTCAGTATATGTAGATCCGAATAGTCAGGTCCCCCTCTCTACCCTACCCTCACTCCACCCTCCTGTTATCGCCGCTCTCATCACTGGTCCTGAAGGGATCATCTGTCCTGGATTCCCTGCGTTTCCAGTTCCTAGCTGTACTAGTGTACATCCTCTGGTCTAGTCAGATTTGTAAGGTAGAATTGGGATCATGATAGTGGTGGGGATGAGGGGAGGAGGAAGCATTTAGGAACTAGAGGAAAGTTGTACGTTACATCGTTGCTACACTGCACCCTGACTGGCTCGTCCTCTCCCCATGACCCTTCCGTAAGAGGATGTCCAGTTGCCTAATAATGGGCTTTGGGTCCCCACTCCGCATTCCCCTTCATTCATAATGATATGATTTTTTGTTCCTTGATGCCTGATACCTCGTGATCTCACAGGCTGGTGTGCTTCTTCCATGTGGGCTTTTTTGCTTCTGAGTTAGATGGCCGCTTGTTTACCTTCAAGTCTAAGGCTCTTTCTTATACACATATGACTGTCTCTATGAATTTGTTTCTCTAGTCTACCCAGACTAGCACATTATGGTATCTTGGGAGTGGGGTACTAGAGAAACAAATCACAAAGATGGAGAGTGCATGTTTGTTTGACTTATGCCTTAATGTACATTTTCTTTTTTGGCTAGCAGAGGCCAGATATAGCCATGTGGTTTACTGGGTTGTTTTCTGGAAAGAACATGGGAAGTTAAAGTTTTGATTATTTTACTTGGTTGCAGTTTTTGTTATTCCTGTGTAAAATGGTGAAAATGAATGTTGTTAATATATATTTTGAGCTCAGGGGTAGAAATCGCCCCTTGAATTTCTCAGAAACCATGCTGCTTAGGAAAAATGGCTGACAGAAAGCTTGGCTGTGGCTTGATGCTGTCAGAGGACTAATCCCACATTTTGTATCAATAGTTTAGATAAGGATTAAGATAAGATAAGTAAGGGTTGAACTTGACTGTTTTAAGAATTGAGTTTAGGATCTGACCCTATTTTGTTTATACAGATTTCATATTATCTTTATTGTTGAAATGATGATTCATAGAAATGATTATTGAGGATTATGAAAATAGAGTTTGTAAGCCTTGCCTTCAGCCATTAAAATTTGAATCTTTAAATGGGTTTGGAGACACCTACAAAGAAGGCTCCGAAAATATAAATCCCACCCATTGCTTTGGATTACTCAGGATATTTGCATTCCAAGAGGCTTGCCTGTGGGGCTGTTGACAGATTGATAAAGAAAAAAGGAACTCTTTCGATTTTTGAATTTTGAACTAGGAGTTTGCACTTGCAGCTGGAAGAAATCTGAAACCATAAAGAAAATTCTCTCTAAGGTGGAACATGAAAGAAGCCTGTGGGCAGACTGAAGTACTTGAGAGGTGACCACCTTGATCCACCTGTTCAGTGGAAGCAGGAGAAGTGCAACAATAAAGAGATCAGTTGAGTCTGGTCACTGACACCAGTGGACCTGATGTACAGGATCTAGAGGAGAAGACTAGAGTGGGTTGGCTGGCCTGAAGTTCACAACCTAGCCCAAGGAGGCTAAAGTTGTTGAGAATTTGTGATGGATCCATGGTCTAAAGGCAAGGCGACCAATGGGCATCTTGGTGAGACTAAGTGATGCAGCCCACACTGACTTGACCAGAACCTGACCAGATGAAGAGAAAATGTTTGAGCCTGTGAACTGGTGCATGTTGCTGCTGAGATTATGGATGGCCTGTCCTGATAGGACTTTCCTTATGGATGCAGACATCACAAGGTTCCAACTGGAATGAAGATTCTTCACATCAAAGAATATGATTGTCTCCTCAGAGCACTGGGTTGATGTAAGTGAGCAGTATAGAAATTGGATACCCAAAGTGGGGAGGATAACAGCATGACTTAGAAACTTTTATACGTGGGGGAATATATTCATAGGACTATCTTTATACGAATGTGTTCATAGGATTATGGTGTAGGTGTTCGCATAAGTATAGGGTATTTTTGTTTAGTTCACTTATAGAATGATATGTTTAAATGAGAGTGGCACATATTGAATTGTATGCATTTTTGTTTTTTCCTGTAAGGTACAGATATGATTTTATTATGTTTGTTTGAAAATTATAGATAGCTAAAGGGTAGTGTTAAAGTGTCGAATTGACAAGGGGTGCTCTGTGGTATTTACATAATCTGTTGTCAATTTGAGACTTAAGAGTGAAGGGATGGAGTGTAGCCTGTCAATCAGAACCCAGATTGATGACCTCATTTGGAGGCAGTAAGGCAGTGGGTCTCTACTTTCCTAATGCCGCTACCCTTTAATACAGTTCCTCATGCTGTGGTGAGCCCCAACCATAAAGTCATTTTCGTTGCTACTTCATAACTATAATTTTGCTACTATTATGAATCAGGTGACCCCTGTGAAAGGGTTCTTCGACCCCCAAAGCGGTTGCAACCCACAGATTGAGAACTGCTGTGCTAAGGAGAGAAATAGCTCATTGGATGCCGGACACATGCTCACTCCCTGTGAGACATTCCTGCAAACAAAACACATGAAGCTATGCTAGAGCCCTGGAGCTGAAGGAGCCATGTGGTGACCCCTGCCAGCACTGAGACGCTTCCACTGTCACTGAATCCACAAGACTTTCCACCCACTGGCCTGTGATCTTTATGCATTTGGTGTCATTGCATGGGTTGCATGCGTCTAAAGAGAAATTTATAGACTGGTATCGGATATATGGGCTAATATCGGACTTATGGATTTGATCTAGACTGGGCCGGGAAGTTTTCTCAATATTTAATTGTTGTTGCACATAAAGCTTTCTTTTTTTGGCTTTTTTTTTTGTTTTTTTTAGCCATTTTATTGGGGCTCATACAACTCTTATCACAATCCATACATATATCTATTGTGTCAAGCACATTTGTACATATATTGCCATCATTGTTTTCAAAGCATTTTTCTTTCCGCTTAAGCCCTTGGTATCAGCTCCTCATTTTTCCCCTCCCTCCCTCCTTAATGAATCCTTGATAATTTATTTTTAAAATGTATTATTTTTCATGTCTTGCACAGCACAATGTCTTCCTTTACCCCCTTGTCTGTTGTCCATCCCCCTGGAAGGGGGTTATAGGTAGGTCATTTTGATCAGTTCCTCCTTTCTCCCCCCGCCTTCCCCTTCCCCTCCTCATTTGGCTATGCTCAATATTGGTCCCAAGGAGTTTATCTGTCCTGGATTCCCTGTGTTTCCAGCTCTTATCTGTACCCATGTGCATGCTCTGGTCTAGCCAGATTTGTAAGGTAGAATTAGGGTCATGATTGTTGGAGGGGGGAGGAGAAGCATTAAAAAACCGAAGAAAGCTGTATGTTTCATTGGTGTTGTACTGCACCCTGAGTGGCCCATCTTCTCCCCACGTCTTCTGTAAGGGGATGTCCAATTGATAAAGCTCTTTCTTATACACATATGAGTGTCTCTATGAATCTGTTTCTCTAGTCTACCCGGACTAGCACAACGAATAAGAAATAGGACTGGTGACATCACAACAGAACAAACTGAAATGAAAAAGATAATGACAGATTGTTATGAAGGAAAATGTAATCTTACAAATTTGGAAATCCAGAAGAAATGGACAAGTTTCCAGAAACACACTGTCTGTCTATGGAAACAAACAGGATGGTGCAAAAAATATATAGCTGAACAGATTCATAACAGATAGAAATTAATCTGGAAATTTAAAATAACCTAACAAACAAATGCCAGAGCTATACAACTTTGCTAGGGAATTTTTCCAAATATTCAGAGTTGATATCAATTCTACTCAAACTGTTCAAAGATATAACAAAGTACAGCACACTCCAAATTTATTTTATGGAATGAGTGCAGTAAGCAGTGACGGCAGTAGACATATCTGACCTCCTCTGGCTTTCCAAGTGTTGCGAGGCAGGGTTCAGACCCGCTTCCACAGTCCATCCTTTTGCACCTATTCTGACATCAATGGCTCCTCCATGCCACGCTGCGTCTATTAAGTAATTCACTCCAATGGCCCAATGGAATGCTCAGATAATAGTCACAGCTAAGGGAGTTTGCTAGCAAAGTGAATAGTTTACCACAAGCCAGGTTCACTCATTGGTCTCCTCTGACAGCGGCCAAGTCTCTCTCTGGTTCTTATTCCCTCCTCTCTTTGGTCCCATGAGACAGAAGGTGCCAGGCGTGCTGACATTCTGTCCCCAGGTTCCTTAGTCTAGAGTCAGACAGGAGAAAGTACCCGATGGTCCTGGCACTGCTTCTCTGTGTCTCTGTGCCAATCTGTGATGCATCTAATCTAGGTGGTCTCTGCCACTTCAAACATAACGTTGAATATGCCGTTCCAAAGTCCTTACTCTTCTCAACTGCTGCTTCCAAGATGGCATATCCTTTTATCCAGGGGATGGTAACAAAAAGGGACCAATCCTTTCTACTGTTGTAAGATGTGCTCTATTTCTATAGTCCTGCCCAATCCTTTAGTGGGAGTTACATAGACTTGTGCAAAAGAGCCATAGTAAGAGATTTCACACCACAGCCAGCATAATCCTGATACCCAAACCAGGCAAAGACAGTACTTAGAAGAGAAAACTATAGACCATATCCCTATGAACATAAATATATAAGATTTCAACAAAATTCTAGCCAATAAAAATATATATTTATAAAATAATACATCATGGCAAATGGGGTTCGTGCCAGGTCTGCAAAGGTAGTCTAATATTAGAAAAATAATCAATGTAATCGAACATATAGATAAAACAAGCGGGGAAACTACATGATCATATTAATGGATGCAGTAAAGGCATTTGACAATCTAAGACCTACTCCAATAAAAACAATCAACAAAATAGGACTTAGAAGAACTATTCCTCGAGACATGTACACAAAACTAATGATCAACATCTTGCTCATTGAGAAAAAACCTAAAGCATTACCCCCTGGGAAAAGAAACAAATGAGAATGCTTTATAACATCACTTTTATTCAAGATTGTACTGCAAGTCTTAGCCAGAGTTAGGACAACAAAAAGAAGTTAAAGGCATCCAAATTGGAAAATAAGAAATAAAGCACCTACTATGTTCACATGATATGATTTTATACGTAACAAAACCCAAAGAAACAATAAGCAAAATATCAGAAATAATTGAAAGATTTAACAATTGGCAGGTTACAATATCAACATATAAAACTCAATCAGATTCTTGTATACTAATGAAATGCACTCTGAAAATTAAATGAAGAATTTAATACCATTTACTATATCCACCCCAAAGATGATATATTTAGGAAGAAACCTAGCAAAACAAGACTTGTACAGATAAAAATACAAAATACTATTGCAAGAAAGCTAAAAGGACCTACATAAATGGAAGGCTATGCCATGTTCATGGATAAGAAGATATAACATTGTGGAAATGCCAATAGTAACCTAAATGATCTATAACTATAGAAAGCTTCTAATTCAGATCCCACCACCATTCTTTAAACAGATGAAAAGCATATCACCAAGTTTATATGAAAAGAAACCCAAGATAAACTAACCAAGTCCTACTACTGAAAAAAGAGCAAAGTAGGTCTGCATGAGGTTAGTGTTCCCTTGTCATACTTATTCAATCTGTATGCTGAACTAATTATTAGAGAAGCTGGACTCTGTTAGAAGAACACAGTGTCAAGATTTAAGAAAGGCTTTTTACAGTCTTCAATATGCAAATAACACAACCTTGCTTGCTGAAGAGAGGAGGACTTGAAACCTGCTGATGAAGATCAAGGATTGCAGCCAGACCCAAATCCTCATGACCAGGCCAAAAATAACATCATGGTAAACCAGATCGAAGTTGTCAAGGATTTCTTTTTCCTTTTTGGCTCCACAATCAATATTCATGGAAGCAGTTTTACAATTCTACTTGACTAGATTGAAATATGGAATGATATGTTATATGTATTAAGTCCCAAGTAATACAGTTTTTTAAAAATCAAATTAAAAAAACCTCAAGGAAGCAGAAGTCAAGAGATCAAAGGATGCATTGCATTAAGTAAATCTGCTGCACAAGACTTCTTTAAAGTGTTGAAATAGCAAGGAGGCCACTTTGAGGACAAAAGTATGACTGACCTAACTCCCTCACTCACTGCCATCACGTCAATTCTGACTGAACCTGGTGAACCTGTAGGGCAGGGTCGTACTGCACCTGTGCATTTCTAAGACTGACTGTCTACGGGAGTAGAGAGGCTCATTTTTCTCATATGGAGTGATTGGTGGTAGCAGCCCAACACCATCAGGGCTCTTTGTGACTGACCCATGCCATGGGATTTTCTATGGCCTCATACATATGTGAACATTGGACATTGAATATGGATGACTGAAGAAGAATAAATGCATCTGAATTCTGGTGCTGGAGAAGAGTATTGAAAATATCCTGGCCTGCCAAAAGAACAATAGATCTGTCTTGAAAGAACTGCATGCAGAATGCTCCTGCGAGGCAAGGATGGCGAGACTTTGTCTCACACCCTTTGAGCTTGTTGTGAAGGGAGACCTGAAGTAGGGCATCGTTCTTGGTAAAGGAGAGGGACGGCAAAAAAGAGGGAGACCCTCGACAATGGGCGCAAACATAAGATTAATGGTGCGGGTGACGTTTTGATATGTTGTGCATAGGGTCACTGTGAGTCAGAACCGACTCGGGGGCGCCTAACAACAACAGTGTGGCATGGAAAGAGGGTGCAGGCTTGAATGCTGCATCTTCTGAATGGGCCGACCCACCTGTAGCATTGAACTAGCAACTCCAGATCAAAGCCAGAAAATGGCTGACTCAATCAATTCTCTGAGCTCCACGCCTGTAGGTCTGGATAATGCACTTATTCATAAATTTGAATGCAACCATAAAATGAAAGATGTGTGCTACCTGTAGGCAAATTTAGCAGTCACAGAACACAGTAGCAACTTCCCTCAAAAGAAAAATGCTCGGCAACACTGAGGTCATGCTCTTTGGAGGGGGGGGGGGAAGCTATGGAATTCTTAGTCCATGCCTTGAGAATGTGGAGCTGGGTGATAAGAGCTTCTGCTTGATATCTTGTTTCCAAGGTAACACCTCTAATATTGCCACATTCTCTAAGAAATATGAGTGATACCTGAGGAAGTCTGAGACTCTGGCAGAACTGTGCATATCCTATGTCTTGATGCTTTAAAACATAATAATCTATTTCTAGAACAAGTCTCAGAGAAAATTAGGCTCCCTACAGAAATATGATCAAAAACTCATAAAGTGTTTCTGAATGAACAATAATGCAACACTATTTCTGTCTCAAGCCTCCACCATGTTGAAGATTCTAACCAATATATACAATGCATCTCTTTGTGTTTGAAACTCATTCTTCATGAACTGAGGTTGCTGGGGTGATAGAGTGACACAAGAAACAAATATTCCCCCAAAAGCAATGATAATACTGGACAATGTTGTTAAAAACAACCATTTCATGGTTCTAGAAATCAAATAAAAGCATACCAAGAATTGAGAAGCATGCATTCAAGAAAAATGACTGAATATTGGGTAAAAATCTATTGGTTTCCAGGGTATTTTAACAAGGGATTGCTCCTACTCTAACCTACCCAAAGATGTTACAATGTGGTGGTTGCAGGTCAGTGGTGGGCACACAGTGAAAGAAAATTTGCTACCAGAGGGTGCAAACTTAATTTTGAGTGAGGTATGATGTGGAATGTAATAACCCTATCTATATATCATCTAGCTAGCTAGCTAGCTAGCTAGCTAGCTAGCTATACTAAGAGATAAATATATCTATCTCACAGATATAGATGATAGATGGATATATCAGAGGAAAAATGGTAAAGCCAGCTCCATACTCTGCCTAAATTTTTAGCACATTTTAAGTCTACACATAGATTGACTATGGGCAGCTGTATTACCGCAACGTATTTTTGCTGTGAACAATCATTTGTCGATGACTAAACTATGCTGACCCTGTATGGTGCTTAGAAAACAAAGCTTAAATATAGAAACACGAATAAGGGGAAGTGGAACATTAAGCAGAGATAGCGGTGGATATACACAGCAAGGGATACTGACATTACCGAATCAGCATAGGCAAGTCATGAATCAAAACAACAACAGTAACAACAACAAAAATGCCAACAGCAACAACAAACCCCAATGGAGAGAAGATATTATGATCCAGAATTTCTAGAATGCATTGCCTAAAATGCAAAGTTTTTCATGAAAATGTGTGAGGCCTGAGATAACACAGGACACTAGGATGCACTTATCAGGAAGGAAGAGAAGAGTCAGTAGAAGTTGCTTCTGAGAGAGCCAAGATACTTGACCTAGTAGACAAGGCCACAAAGCAGCTATTATAAAATATATTTGAGGTAGTGAGGAAGTTAGTTTATTGTGCCAGCCTGGCCGATAAACACATGTGGGGTTAATTGAATGGCAGAGAGAGAAATGGCTTGGTGAGCCTCGCCTTTTGAGTTTACAGGTCTCTTGCTTTGTGATGGTTGGACCAGGATGCAGCTGCCTTAGCCAGTTCCCTGCTTCAGCTGGCAAGGCTCACTTCCTGCAAGGCTTCCCTGAGGAGTTGCTGCATGTTGGACTTGTGGGCTTGGGCAACACTGAATTGGGATGTTTTCTTGATGTGCACTTAACCTTTATATAAAACTCTCTCTTATATGTGCGTTTCTGTGGATTTGTTTCTCTAAAGTACTCAGACTAACACATATTTAAATAATTAAGGAAACCATGTTTAAAGAACTGAAGGAGACAAATTGACAATGACCACTTACCAAACCTAGGACATCAAGAAAGAGATAGAAATTATTTTAATTAAAAAAAAAAGAATCAGGTGAAGATTCTCAAAGTTCAAAAGCACATAGCCAAATGGAGCAATATTACCAATGACACCTTTTGACAAACAAATAAAATAAAAGCTTCAAACTGGAACATAGGGTGACAGGTAGCGTGTGATGTCAAAAACAAAGAGTGAAAAGAACGGAGATGAAGAGACCTGTGAGTTACTTTTAGATTTCTCAAAGAGGATTTATGAAACTCCCAGCAAAGGTAGGCAGAGAGGAGCAGAAAAACATTTGGAGAAATAATAGTTGAAAACTTCCCAAGCTTAATAACAAAATCTACACACCAAGAAGTTCAACAAACTCTACTAAGAGAAACCAAGTGAGATGCACAGCAACATACAGCTGAGGCAAATTGTTGAAAACCAGGACAAAGAAAACATATTTAGCACAGTAATGGAAAACAGGTTAACAGTGGACTTCCCAAACAGAAGAATGGAGCCCAGAAGGTATTGGGATGTAATATTAAATTTTCTAAAACCAAAAATCTATCAAGAACTCTGTATTCACCAGAAATAAACATTAAAAGAAGGTAAAATCAGTAGCAGGAAAAAAATAGTGAAGAGAAAAAAACCACACATGCACACACTCACAGATGGAGAGATACTGAGAGCACTGTGAGAACAATGGTCTGCTGATAATACTAAAAGAAGTGCTTGAGGCTCAAAGAGAAGAAAACAAAAGATACTCAATCTACCCGTGAAAAAAACAATACAAAGCACAATTCCGGTTTCTATGTAGAACAGTATAAAGACAGTGCAAATATGTGTTTCTCTCTGTTTCCCTTACGTGATATAAAAGTTAATGGTTTACAACAGTAATATATAGCTGTGTGGTTGGATTTATAGATAGATGTGGGATAAAGCCAAACAACAAAGCCCCTGCCCTCAAGTCAACGCTGATCCCTGATGAACCCACTTCTAGAACTAAGATGGGTTCTAATTTATGAAACAGGTTACACTGGAAATGAGATTATGGTCAACCTTCTTCAGCAAGTGAAGACTGACTTCAGTGCTGACTAGTTCTTTAGGCAAGGAAAGGAAAGAGGGAAGGAAGGGAGGGAGGGCAAGAAGGTAGGAGGGGGGAGGCAGAAAGTAGGCAGGCATCCCAAAGGGTTTACAGTATTCCTCTGCAAACAATGGAATGTCTAGGCAATGTCGCAATCATAGCCCATCGTGGTGCAACTGAGCTTTGGTACGTCTTTACAAGATTGTTCATTTTCAAATACCATGCTAACACCGCCAGTAACAAAAGCCACCACCAGCCCAGATTTGTGTTTTCACATGTTATTGGATGAGCCTCACGTGGCATGAACCATGGCTGTAAAAAGATACCGTTTCCTCGCAGGTAAGAGCAGTCATGGCCTTCTGCAAGCACCCCTTTCCTTTACAAAGGTAAAGAGCAAACAGCCTGGTTGGATGAGTTCCTCAATGGAGAATCCAATTGTCTTCTTTATGTTTGAACTCCTCCAGAAAATAAACAAAATTTAAAGTCTAATTCAAAAAAAAAAAGGCGATTGGAGGGAAAGAAAACAAGTCAAGAGCATGGCGTCTTTAAGGATTCTCTTTGTGGTCTTTGTTTGCTCCGTGAGCTGCCAGGCGCGCAGTCACAAAGTTCTCGTGGATATTTATTTGGGACTCAGAGCTGCCCTCCCTCGATCAGAGACACGGGGCACATCAACCCTCACTCGCCCCCTGCAGCACCAATTTATCCAGTGCAGACTCCAGCTTGATGGGCGCTCCCACCTGTCTGAAACATCAATATGTATCGCCATGTAGCCAATTCCGCGGTGGCGATTATGCCATTGATTTTCAATCGTCGCAATGCCTGGATCACTGGACACCAGCTCTGGGGCACCTTTACAGAGAGACTCATTATTAATGGAAGGTTTAACTTAGGGTCCATTTTTTCAGAACACGGTTGTTTTTTTTCATGAAAAGCTATGGGTTGAATTGTTTCACACATTATGTACACTGCGAGATAGATAGATATATAAACACACACAGAGGGGCTTCAAAATTTTGTGGAAAAGGGAATTGGAAAATAATGGAGTTTTTGTGAGCCTTTTCTGTGCGTATGTGTGTACACATATCTATACACACATATGCATCTGTATTTTGTGTCCTGTTTTTGAGCATTTTCAGAGATTAGGAATGCTGAATGACTAAAGCCAGAGTGCCATGAATCTTTATAGCGCGAAGAAAGATAAAGTAAAACGACACTTTGAAAGACTGTATTTGCTTCCTTTGAAGCAGCTGATCATAAGCAAACATAGTTTGTCTTATCTTCGTGTTGGAGTCCAATTATATAAAAGATTAACCTGAGATGCAGGGGTTAAGCTCTCGGCGGCTAACTGAAAGGTCAGTGGTTGGAATCCCCCAGCTCATTCCATGGGAGAAAGATGAGGCAGTCTGCTTACATGAGAATTACAGCCTTGGAAACCCTGTAAGGTAATTCTCCTCTGTCCTATAGGGTCACTAGGAGTTTTAATTAACTCGACAGTAATAGGTTACCTTTGGTTATTTTTGGTTGTCTTCTTGTTTTCTGTTACCATACATGATACAGTGAAACTATGAAGCTGGTCACACTCTTACTTCCTAGAATATCTTTGAGACAGCTCTTGTGGAAACCAGCGGAACCATGCACTAAAATCCAGGTTTCAGGTTTGGTTTGGTTTTGGTTCTTGGTGATGCAGGCTTCCTGTACAATGGCCTTTACATTGTTAGAAAATTTCTCGTTCTGTTTTCTGGCATTCAAAATGTTAGCATACTTCTCTGTCGCCAACTGTTCTCATTTTTAAAAAGACTGTCTACCTCTGCCTGCCTAGATCATGTGATTCTATGACCTACTGATCCGAGCCTCCTACACTCACTATCATCCAGTCCGTTCTAATCCATAGCAGCCCTTGGAAAAGAGAAATAAATCATAAAATGTAAAATATTAGTGCTACTACTACCCTTAATAATGGCATGCAGAATGCTATTCATGAATTACCTTGTTGGCAGTAATATTTGAGATGTCACAGGGGTGGCACTGAGGGGCGTGGCTTTCAATTCTCCCCTGTGGGCCGTGTGGCACCCAGACTGGGTTTGGTGCATCCTATCAAGTGAGTGTTTTTCTGGAGTGGCCCCTCCAGGAGTAGAGTCTTATCCCAGTGTTGAGACAAGAACCTCAGCTGCTCTGGACTGGCCTCAAGTTCACCCACCTTGGCAAGCTTGGAAGCTTCAAGCAAAGTTCTCTGGTGTGTTTTGGAAACACACAAATTGCTTCCCATTAGCCAGGAATGCATCTTTTCTTTGGCCAATTCCTACGTCTCTCCCTTTAGGTATCCAGGCAAATCCGAAGCAGGCTCCTTACAAAATGAAAGGTGCTGAAGACAGGAAGGTACAACATCTACTGCAAGGAAAGCGTGTTTTTTCTGGAGTCTAAGATGCTGAAAAGCCAAAAGTGAGCTTCAGCTTGGCTAAAAGTTGAGGGCAAATCTGATTTAATTCATTTATACAAAAATGATTCTTTTTTAATGGCAGGTGAGTTGCAAGGATTTGGGGGCCCTAGAGTGGACTGAAGCATGAGACTGTGCGGTGGGAACCTGGCAACCTCCGGTGTTGGATCTTCTCTGTACTGTCCTGGCTGTGCCACAGAGGATGCTGGCCTGGTCAGTGATTTAAGGAGGCCAAAATCCAAGGCAGCACTCAGGAAATTGAACAACGTGTTGCATTAAGCAACTATGCTACACGAGACCTCTTTTAAAGTGTCGAAGAGCGAGCGCATCACTTTAAGGATGAAGACGCGTCTTGCAGAAGCCATGGTGTTTTCAATTGTCTCATATGCATGTGAGAGTGACAATGAATAGGGAAGACCCAAGGTTGATGCTTCTGAACTATGTTGTCGTTGAAGAATATTGAAAGAACCATGGACTGCCAGAAAAACAAACAAATGTGTCTTGGAAGAAATACGGCCAGAATGCTCCTTAGAAGGAAGAATAGCAAGACTTCATCTCATATACTTTGGGCATGCTACTAAGAGAGACTAAAGAAACCAAACTGAGTGCCCTCGAGTCAATGCCAACTCATAGCACCCATAGGACAGCGTGGAACTGCCCCCGTGAGCTTCTCCTGCTGCACATCTCTGACAGTAGAAAGCCTTGTCTTTCTCCCACCGAGTGGCTGGCAACTTCGACTGGCTGACCTTACAGTTAGCAGCCCAACTTGGACTCTGGAAAAGGCCATCATGCTTGGTAAGACAGAAGGTCGGAGAAGAAGAGGAAGACCTCAGGGAGATGTATTGACACAGTGGCTGCAACCTCGGGCTCAAGCGAATCCATAGTGAGGGTGGCACAGGACCAGATAGGGATGGAGCCACTTTGATGGCACCTGACAGCACCAACGAAGGGCAAGGTGGGTCAGAGTGTGGATCGGGCCTGGGTGGTTTAGAATCTGGGACAATCGTCTTATGAAGTTGTAAACATAGACAAGGACCACCTGGGAAGCCTACTAGCTATCTTTTTGCCCTCTTGTAATGTATGTGAAAATACAACTAACAACTGATTTGTTTCGGACCCACCACCAGCTGGATTCTGCCCAGAATACATCACAATGGCCTGGCGAGGTCCATGCTGGCAGATCCCATTGGGTCAGGGAGCAAACAAGAAATTATGGCAGGTGTGCAGTCAATGGAATACACATTTATTCAACAAAAATGTTTTAGACCAGAGCCTTTGAAGGCTAATAAAACTTTTGTAAGGATATAATTTTTGCTTCCCTTAGAGCAAAATATATCTTTACTTTATAAACTGGTCACCGGAAAATTCTTTTAAACAGCCAGCTTCCAAGCAGGATGGGACATATTTGAGACACTGACATTTAATATATTCCCAACATTTCAAGAACAATCTAAGATTTAGGCAACTCACCATGCTAAGGGTCTATTTCTCAACTAAAATATATCTGATTGTCAAAACAGTTTAAAAGCATTTAACATTACGATTTTGTGGTTGTCGTTTTGCATATCTGAATCTAAGAGACCACTGGACCAGGCATCTCTGGCCCTTTTGCAGAAAGGAAACCAAATCATTGATGAATTAGTTTTGCTCTGGCATCACCAGTAGGCATACAGGTAGAACTTCCTGTCCATGTACTTCTAGATGTGGTTCGTACATGGAGCATTCATTGTTGTCTGTAGTCAGGAAGGGTAGACGTGTGACATTTTGTAAAGGGTTTAAAGTTGATCAAATTTAAAGAAAATTTCACCTAAATGACTTCATTCCCTCTGGTAGCTTGGCTCAATTTCTAATGCCCAGAAATGTTTAGTCCAGTAAAGAGCTAGTCTGAGAAAACCACAGCAAGAGTACTACCCGGTCCCACACGAGGTTGCTGAGTTCAAATGGATGGGATAACCATGAGGAGCTTGGGGATGAATGTCCGCACCTGGAGCTTCTGGTCCTGGGTGACTCTGGGACACACACCTGTGTATGGGACCAATGAGGATCCCTGGTGACGTAGTGGTTACAAGTTGGGCTGACAACTGCACGTTCAGTAGTTCAAAACCAGCAGTCGTTCCTCGGGAGACAGACAGGCTTTCTGCTTTTGCTAAGAATTATACTCTGGGAACCCAGAGGGGAACTTCAACCCGGTCTTACAGGGTCACTATGGGTTGACATGAACCTGAATGCAGTGAGATGATGACGATGATGTGGGATCAACAGGCACTAATCTAGAATGGGGCATTTTATCAAGTCAGGAGGAAGCCAACATCTGAAGAAGAAACAACTAACCTCACCTTCCCTGCCTTTATCCGCACCCCTGAGCCAACAATCTGTCTGGACACGCAGGGATGCTGAGACTGACCAGAGGGAAAGTCTAAGACACTCACTCTCACCCACAAGGCAAAGAGCTCCCTGCCATGCATGGACAGATGCAAATGGAGAGCGGGGGCTTTCAAGGATTAAATCTTCCAGCACCAAGAAGCCCAACTCAACTTCACTGGACAAAATGGGTGAACAACACCGGCACTGCATTGACTCAAAAAAAACCATGAGCAGATACAGAGTGTGTGTGCAAGGGAGAGTGCATGTATGTGAGCATGCTTCAGTTGGTGCATGTATGAGTGCATGAGTGGACATATAGATATACATGCCTAGATATATGTGCATATATGTGTAACTCAGTTACTAGGAACTGAAGGTAAAAACTTAGGACTCAAAAAAAAAAAAAGAAAAGAAAATACTGCATTTACAAACCAGAAATTCTTGTAGATTATTTCCATAATTGCTCAAATTGTAGAAAAACTTTCTTAATATCATCTGCCAGACAGAAACAGGCTCTGAGCTGCCTGCCCATCCAGGTAAAAACTGGCGAGAGAACAAGTTCCCACAGCTCTGAGAACAGCCACCGATTTGTCTTTGAATTTCATTTCTTTCTTAAGAAGATGTTTATGAAAGAATTTCAACATAAATTTCTCATTACACAAGCATGTTTGGATATCATTTTCTGAACCTGTCCCAATATCATGACCACAACTTCTACCACGAAACCATCTAGACAACGTCAAGCTCTTTTACTAGAACATGCAGAATGTTAGGTAGAGAGTTAAGAAGGAAGTACATGAATTACAGACCAACATTTTTTTTCCTTGGTGTCTTGGTTTTTAGGTCTTTTCCTGAGGTGCTGGATCAGATATTTGTGTTGGATAGACCATACTGGTTGTAATTTCTTATCAATTGTGTTCCATTATATTTTCAGCTGTTGAGATATACTAATTTATTAATTTATCATTCTAGTTTTAAACATGATAAGAATTGAGACCCACAAATTATAGGAAAGAAGCATTTGAAAAAGAGTGAGGTATCCAGGGAATTCCAGTGGAAGCTGTCTATGGACCCATGGTGGATATTTGGTTATGCATTGACCTGGCAATGATATAGTCAATGGTTCAAACACATTGGTCATAAGGGCAAACAGAATATCAGTGGTTCACACCCTACCCCAGTCATTCTGCAGCATTTCAAAGATTGCAAGTTTTAGAAACTCGAAGGGGCAGATCTTCTCTGTCCTCTAGAGTCACAGTGCCAGCCCTGTTCAGTCCTTTTGTATCCAAAATCCTAGGTGAGTCAGAGCTATTCCAAAGAGCTCCTGTCTTTTTTTTCTTTTTGCATGAATCTCTGGAGATCCAGTTATGAGACAGACATGAATAAACAGGGCGACCACTGTCCTTTCATGCCACTATAAAATTCCATAACTCAATGGTTTTCATACAGGTCATTTCCGACTCAGGGTGTATTGGTTACGATGAACCTCACTCACCGTGACTACCTGGATGGCGAGGGTGCTGTGCAAGGACTGCTTCTTCACTTGATTCACCCCACAAGGGAAAGCCCACAGCTTAGAAAAGAGCCCCTGTCAAAAAGTCAACATTCTCCTGCTATTTGATAATGCCCAGGACATCTTTCTCACATCAATAATGTAGGTACCTCTCTCTGAATACAAGAACTGGATCCAGTCTGTGGATCAAGTGCTACTACCACTTTGAAGGTATGCGGGGCTACCTAAGGACTGTGTTTCTTCATGCAATGACTACGACAGATGGATATGTGGTCACATTGCATTGTTTAAGAAAGAGTGCTCACGTTCTGCAGGAGATCCAGAAAATTGCAACTTCCTGGGTGGAGTTACAGGAAGGTGTACATCGGAAATTTAGGGTGGGAAGTTACTGAATTATGCAAATATTCTCCAAGCACTTGATATGATAAAAGACTGGGGAGGAGGGCAACCTCATTGCCACTGAATCAGTTCTGACTCGTGGTGACCCTTTGGGGCAGGCTGGAACAACCTCGTGTTCTGAGACTGTAACTTTCTGGAGAGTAGAAAGTCTCATCATTCTCTTGAACAGCTGCTGGAGGTTTCAAACTACTGCAGTTAGCAGCCCAACACATGACCACTGTGCTACCAGGGATCCATAATGAAAGAGATCCATGGGGAAATGGCCCAGTGGCAAGAATGCTGAGCCTCTCATTTGAGTTGGCCAATGTAGAACTGCACATGGTTAAGGAGGGGAACTGGCAGATCGGGACTCAGTGGATCAGGAAGAGGGAAAACTTGCTGAAGAAGAAAGAAATCATGAGGAAGAAGGAGAAGAACAGTTATTCATTAAAAAAATTCCAAGAGACAGGATTAACTGAAGGTTTTTCTAAACTTCAATCTGAAATTTAATATGGACCCCAAAGCTAATCACTTTACCAACGTCCATAGGCAGATTCTGGACACAGAGAGACAGAGATATTGTCATAAAATATATGAAGAAAAAAGCTAAGGACCGTACAGAGAAGTCTCGTGAGTTTTCTGACTAGAAATACCATTCCCATTCCCAGGGATAAACCAGGTGAGCCAGAACCTTCACAAGTAGAGTGATTCCCACAACTAACAAACTATCAATTTCCTCAAACTCTTCTTCATCAGCCTAGTAAAGTTTTCCGACATGTGTTATTTTATGTATGCATACTTACTAAGAGTCTGATTTGAGTCTATTGCATTGAGTTTGGGTTATGTGCCAAAAATATATCTGTTGATTATATATAATATTTTCAAACCCCAAAAGCAAATAAATATTGAGTTGATCAAGACACCGATAAAAAACTATAATATTAACAAAAAAATGTTAAAAAGCAAAGTGATTAAGGGCAGATGGTGCATAAAGATGAAGCAGGATTCAAGGAGATCACAGGCTGGTGGACACAAAGTCGAGTGGATCCAAGGTCAGTAGGAAGATGGCAGGGCATGGGTAGTTTTTCAGGTAGGTGGATTACATGGGCCCCCCTGGAGGCAGACACACGGCTCAGCAAACAAGAAGGCCAAGGACCAGAAAGAGGAGAAAGTCCAAGTGTCTGGCTGATAAAAAGGCTACCCTTGCCAGGAGGCATCATTAGTCTGTGACTTGATTGATAAGCTGGGCTCTACTCCCACACAGATGCAAGTAGACATAACATCTAACTACTACACCCACCCTCCATCATGACAACCCATCTATGCTTCCAGGAGGTGTCCCTCACCTGCCTGCCCTCCCTGGATCATTCATCTCTGCTTCAATGACAAAAATCTCACTTGAAATAAAATGAAGACATATAGCAGCAGGACCACTATTATCTCTAAGATTTTAGACAGATAATCAATCATCTTTCATCAAATGTAATAGATGTTTTCTGCAATCTATATATTTCTCCACTTGATAATAGAGAGACTTCTATTAATAAATGGAGGACAACATATTATACTACAGTCAGCCACAATAGCACAAGACCCATTGATTTTAGTTGACGCCCACTAAGTAAAGATGGCCAGTCTTGGTCTTATATGCTTGCTAAGTTAGAGGAGCAGTATAAAAGAGACGGCCCTCAAGCAGAAAGACTGACCCAGTGGCTGCAACAATGGGCTCCGGCACTGGAACAATTGTGAGGATGGCCCAGGACCAGGCCAGTGTTTCCTTCTGATGGGCATAAGGTTGCAATGAGTCAGAACTGATTTGATGGCACTTAACAACAATCTCCTTAGTAAAGGTGGAAAGTCTTCAAGTGAGGAGCACTGAGTAAGGACTCGGGAAGTCAACAGCTTGGATCTAAATCTCTGCTCTGCCACTAACCAGCTATGAGAGGTGATGTCAATTCTCTGGTGCCTGCTCTTCTGTACAATGGGATCACAATAGCATGTCATGAAGATTGCATAGATCCATGAATGATAAAATGTTTAGAACATTCTCGATGGGTTAGTCTGGTTGGTCTAGAGAAACAAAACCAGTGACGCTCATATATGTACAAGAAAGGCCTTTATATCAAGACATAATCGTATATACAGGGGACATCCCAGCCCATTCCAATTTAAGTCCCTGAGTCTCATGATAGCCAGAGCCCTCTTCACTGTCATGTAGTAGCAAGTCAATGAAGCAGAAACATGAAGGGGGATACGGGAAGATCACAGGCTGGTGGGTGGAGCGGAGTGATCCCAAGGTTAGTGGAAACATGGAGACAGACACAGTCCCAGCAAGCAGGCAAGTGAATGGGCAGAGTGAGAGAGGAGGGGCCCCAGCAGCTCTCTTATAAAAAGGCCACACCTCCCAGGAGATATCACCAGACCACAACCTGATTGACAGGTTGGATTCTACCCCTACACATTTACACAGATGCAGGCTGATGTAACATCTAACGGCCACATCCTACTGACATGACTGCCCTCACTTCTTTCCTGCCGCGTGGTACACTGAGAAGATCATGAATTTCAAAACCAGGAAAACTTGATTTGTAGCTGGATCCCTCTACTACCCTTGTGGTCTCAGCCCAGTTATCCAACTCCTTCTGAGGGAGGTTACAACACTCATGAAGATGGTGTGTGACAGAGCTGTGTTCTGGTCCTTGTCCCGGGTCAATGGTCCTCATCTGCTTCCCTCCAGAGCTGGCAAAGCAAATCCCAACAGCAGCAGTCACAGCTGCAGGGCCTGGAGACTGTGCGCACTGGACAACCAGAGTGGGAAATGGGTACTGGCTGACGTGGGGGTTCAGACACTCGATAGCTGGAGAAAATCCCTTCCAAACCTCCTTTAAGGAGATGTAAATGACTCTCTTCTTCACCCTGTCCCTCACGGCCTATGCTCTAAGGTTCCCCTGCCACCATCTTCCTATGAAGAGACCCTTCTTTCTTGGAGGTGAGGATACCTTGTGCTGTCCAGAAGCCCATTCAGGACAAGCATGTCCTAAAGGCACTTGCCCTCCACAACGACCTTGACCCAAGCAGACAGCCACATCTTTCTCCATTAGAGCAGCTGGTGAGTTGGAACCACTGATCTCTCCATCTGCAGCGAAGCACTTAATCACCATGCCACCAGATGTGTGTGTGTGTGTGTGTGTGTGTGTGAGAGAGAGAGAGAGAGAGAGAGAGAGAGAGAGAGAGATAGCTTACTGGTTCTGTGTCTGTAGAGATCCTGACACAAAGCAAAGGTATCCCTCCAGAGAGCCACCTCCTGGAGCTTCACCCGAGACTGCATGGTGAGTCTAGGGTACGCTAAGTGGCCCCATGCTCTACTCCCATGGCTAATGAACTTTCCCGTGAATGTAAGCATGGCAGTGCTTCCCTCCAGCCCCACCCAGACCACCCAGCTTCAGGTCTTCATACTTCCACTGCCACATGTTGTCACTCAATGACTCAGTGTCTGATGGCGAATAAGAACATGCCCTGCCACCACGCATACTCCAAGGTCTTCGTGAGAGCCACGAACTTGCTTTCATCACTCACCCTGATGCTAGAAAGTGGTTGGTGTTGTCTTCCTGGCCAGGTCAGAGGGAAGTCTCCTAGGGAACTGAGTGCTGCCCCGTCAGCACAGAGAGATGTAGCCTGGACGAGCAGTTAAGGCAGACGGACCGATGAGCAGGCACAGAGCATAGGAGGTCTGATGATGATGGAGGACAAGATTCTCACAGACACAGCCCTGGGGATCTTTGGCCCAAGCCCTGATGCAATCCTCGCCACCCCCTCCCCCCAAATAAGAATCAAATCAGGGTGACACAGCGGTGGCCCATTTGGCAAGCGTTTGCTGTGGAGGAAGATAATTTGCTATATAAATAATTAAGTAGAGGTGTATTCCCATAGAATTAGTTCTCTGAGTGGTTTTTCTGAGTAATTGGGTGGTTCCAGGTCGCTGTGGGCTGTCAATGAGCAGAGACTCCGGACCATTTCAGCTCCTTAAGGCTGTGCAACTGATGGCATGGCTTCCCGGGGTCTTGCTAACGCCTTCTATTTGGGTCTGAATGCCAAGCAGCACTCAGCATCTGAAAACAGATGGTTTCAAGTGCCAAGGACACCACATGTTCAGTTACTTTCCACTCCAACTATCAGCTTTAGTGTTTACTCTTATTTTCAATGACGGAACCTTGGTGGCAAAGTAGTTGTGTGCTCACTAACAGATCGCTGCTGGAATCTACCAGCTACCAGTTAAGTGCTCACCAACAGATCTCTGCTGGAATCTACCATCTACTCCAGGAGCAAAAGATGCGGCAGTCTTCTCTGTCAGGATTTGTGATCTGGAAAACACCAGGGGGCAGTTCTGTTGTTATTATTGTATTGTTATTATTGTTATTGTTATTGTACAATGTCTAGTACTGGGTCATCACCACATTTGGTCTTACGTTTGAGTCCCTCCATGCAGACACCGTTATCAATCCATTCTGGGGGTGGGGGGCTTTCTCTTTTTGACCATGTCCTTCTCCAAGGCCTGGTCTCACCTGATAACACGTTCAAAGGACGTGAGATGAAGTCTCTCCAGCCTTGCCTCTAAAGAGCATCCTGGCTCGGCTTCTTCCAAGACACATTTGTTTACTCTATTGGCAGTCCATGGTACCTTCAACAGTCTTCACTGGCACTGAAATTCAAATGCATTGATTTTTCTTCTGTCTTCCTTATTCAAGGTCTCATGTTCACATGCATATGAGACCACTGAAAATACCATTGCTTGAATCAAGCACACCTTAGCTCTCAAAGTAGCCTCCTTGCTTATCAACACTTTAATGCGGTCTTGTGTGGCAGATTTATCAACTGCAGTGTGTCCTTTGATCTCTTGACTGTTGCTTCCATGCACGTTGGTTCTGGATCCAACCAAGATGAAATCCTTGACAACTTTCATCCTTTCTCTGCTTATTATGATGTAGCCTATTGGTCCAGTTGTGAAGATGTTTTCTCTCTACTTTGAGATGTAATCCGTACAGAAGGCTGCCATCCTTGATCTTCATCAGCAAGTGCTTCAAGTGCTCATGCTTAGAAAGCCAGGTTCCTCTCTGTCCTCTTTGGTCTCTGCGGGTTCCCATTGACTCACTGGCAATATGACGCTTTTTGTTTGCTTTTAGTTTTTCCCTCCCTGGGATTTCAAAGTTCCCAACCAGTCATGCATGGAAGACGCTGAGTTTCTCTTTTCCTTCCTGAATTTCTTTTTTCCTATTCCTCCTCCTGAAAAACGGAATGAAAAATATCCCATTCACCTGCCTCTTCAAGCTGAGTTAAAGACATAATTCAGCGGCAGGCTGAGTATGTTACAATTGTAATAAGAGATTGTCCCAGAAAAATCCATATTGGCACATTTTGTGTTCTTTTTTCTATTTTATTTCCAGTTGATATGCAATGAGCAGGGGTCCTGATAACTTAGCGGTTACTCATTGGGCCACTAGCCACAAGGTCAGCAGTCCAAAAGCTCCAGCTACTCCACAAGAGAAAGCCAAGGCTCTTCAACTCCCATAAACTATTACGATCTTGGAAACCCGCCAAAGCAGTTTCACCCTGTTGTCCTAGAGCATCGGAATTGACTGGGTGGCAATGAGCTGGGTTTTATAAGCAATGGGACCTTGAGAATGATCCTCAGTAGGGACCTTCCTGCTTGCCCCACCCCAGAGCAAAGAAATCTTCTTAATGGCAATGTGCCCCCAACTTGTCCCCAGTGCCTGAGACGTAAAGTCGTGTACTGTATTCTCAGAGCCTTCCTCCTCATTCAGCAAAAATCAATCCTCAGAGAAGGACTTAATGGAGCCTAGCCTACGCCCAACTTCACGTCCCAGCCATGAGGCGTTCCAGAGTGCTGCTGTGTATTAGTCCGGGTAGACTAGAGTAACAAATTCATAGACACTCATATGTATATATGAGTGAACTTGATATGAAAGGGTAATTGTATATTCAGAAAACATCCCAGCCCAGTCCAGATGAATTCCATAAGTACAATATTAGCCCACATGTCCAGTACCAGTCTGTAAATTCCTCTTCAGACTCACACAGCACTTGCAATGATGCTGAGTGCAGGAATATCACAGGACAGTGGGTGCAAAGTCTTGTGAATCCGGCGGTGGTAGAAGCATCTCAGCAGTGGCGTGGGTCTCCATGTGACTCCTCCAGCTCCAGGGCTCTGGTTCCATCAGCATAGCTCCATGTGTCTTGTCAGTAAGAAAAACTGGTCTCCAGTGAGTTGTTTGTCTCCTTTGCACCTCCAAATGAGGTCATCAAGCTGCACCCCTTCACAAGTTGACAGATTACATAACTGTCACAACTGGACTTCACAGAGTTGTTGGAAGCAGCTGCTGAGATTGAATTCCACAATTACCTCCACGCTCCATTCTAGATCTCCTGTCTCTCTCCAGGTGTGGGGAACGAGGTGCTCAAACTTGTCTGGAATAGTTCAAGCTCCTCTGAATGTGTTTGTTGAAACATTTGGTGTCACTAAATCCTCCATGCCCTCTCCGTTCCTCCTAGCACAGCTTCTGAGAGTCCTAGAAGACCTTGGGGCTCCTTTCCTCACTGGGACCCACAGAATTTAATACAGAACCTTTCAGAAAAGGGTGACTTAACAGGCGAACCAGCAAACCACATGTAGAAAGGAGCAGGCATGTGCAATGCTGTCTGATGCGGGTCCATATGACCTTGTCACTGACTGGTCAGGATGTTCGCTGTCTCCACCAAGCCACAGTCAGACTTGCATCTCAGATCTAAGTCTGTGCTACTTCTCCACAGCAGGGCTCTGAGTCTGACCTGTGATTTCTACACTCACACAAGGAGGATGCCTTCAGCAGCCCAGGTTTGGGTCCCGGCAGGAAGAATGCAACTCTTCCCAGCAAGGAAACACAGACACATTCTCTGGAGGCAGAGGAACATAGTCAGGAAAGGATGTGTTTTCTGACATCATCAGTTTATTGAAAATAAATGACAAAAACACAATCGTGAGTGGTTTGGAAGTAACATCTACAGCATTTGTAAAAGAAAATTCTCTAAAAGATACACAGCCTCAGAGGCTAAATGCTTATTTAGTTTAAACTCAGTTCCCCATGCTTCCCAAACAACCATCTGGAGGAAGTGGACTAAATGAGTCTGTAATGTAGCAAGTCTGAAGGCGTGTTGGCGTCTTCGATGACAGCCCAGCTGACAAAGCCTTTGAAGCCACATGTCCCTGGTTTGCTGATGGGCCAATACCCAGATTGTGCGGAATGGGGCAATGGGGAGGGCAGTGCTGCTTAAGCCCTGGAGCCCTACTGGTACCGGAAGGGAAGCCTGTTTCCTGGAGCCCCTCTCTTGGCAGTGGATGGAATGTGGGCCTGCGCATGCCACCTCCCAGCCAGGCTGTACGGACTTCCACATGAGTCAACCACCTCTGTTCTCCCAGGAGCAGCTGCAACAGTCTCTGAAGCCACTCAACATCTAAGCATGCTGGGCTGATGGCGTGGGGTGGGTTAGAGCCCTGAGTTCAAGGACAGGCAAGAGAGACAATTCCGAGAAGATTTCAGTGGACTGTGGGCGCTTGTGTTAGTCTGGGTACTTTAAAGAAACAAATCCACAGAAACTCATGTATAAGAGAGAGTTTTATATAAGGTTAAGTGCGCATCAAGAAAACATCCCAACCCAGTGCTGCCCCAGTCCACAAGTCCAACATTAACCCACCAACCCATATGTCCAACACCAATCCACAAAGTCCTCCTCCATCTCACAAAACATACAATGATGCAGGCTGCAGGAGGAAAGCTAAGTCAGTGAATGTGTAAACATTGAAGCGCTGGCAGGGGTCTCCACACGGGTGCTCCAGCACCCAGGGCTGCATCAGGGTAGGTCTATGTGGCTTCTCCTCAAGGATGTCTTGCAGGAAGTGAACCTTGCCAACTGAAGCAGGGAACTGGCTAAGGCAGCTGCACCCTGGTCGGACCATCACAATGCAAGAGACCCGAGAACTAGAGAGGCAAGGTTCACCAAGTCATTTATCCCTCCACCCTTCAATTAACTCCACATGTGTTCATCAGCCAGTTTGACACAATAAATTAACTACCTCAGTGGTGAAGGGTTTATGGGACCATCCTCTCTTGGGGCCAGTTGGAAGATCAAGGAGAGAAGCCACTGAGTTGGTAAGCATCCATCCACCTGCCCTATCCTGGTTTGGACTTAACCAGTGGCTAGAATTCACACTCCCATCATCTCATCTGCGTCTACCAATACGTGCATGTATTACAGTTTGCCCCATAGCAACCTGCAGTGGTACAAGCATTGTAGGATGGTCGGTCACCTTTGTATGGGGCTGAGTGGGGCTCTGCACATTGGGGCTGTCCTTGCTCTCATTCTGTAGTGGGGGGTCAGGGGCTCTCAGTCTGAGCGGCGGTGAGGTGGCTAGCCCAGGTTGGAGGGGAAGAATGCTTGCCCAAACAGAGGAAGATGATGGGGGAGGGAAGGGGACCTGAAGACAAAGAGGCAGGCTTGAACTAAACTGAAGCAAGGTGGGTTCCTTCCATGATGGCAGTGGACTAGGTGTCCTTTCGAAGGGTCCTGAAGAAGCCAGCATAAGGACAGGAGAAGCGCCCATCATCACCGAAGACCCTGCTGGTTAAGGACATCAGAACATGCTTCACAGAAATTGTGCAAAGGGGTCCAAGGCACCTTCTATAGTAACTGAACACAGGTGAGTGTAGAAGGAAAGCCACGCAATGCTTCGTGAAGTTCAGGTTGAAGTCTGTGCAAAGAGAGAGCCACAATGAAGGAGCCCTAGAGAGTGTCTGAGGAGCCCAGGAAGTGCAATAGTTAAGGGTCTCGGCTGCTAACTGATAGAAGAGTGGTTGGAAGCCAGCCAGGGGTGCTGACATGGTGATCGGATCCAATAGAGATTATTGTTGTCATTGTCACTCGATGCGCTTAAACGGATTCAGATTCTCCGCAATCCACGTACCACAGAGAAGGACTTCCTCAAACACTGCAGACCTGTGCCTTCCACACAGTTGTTACATTGTTGCAACTGCTAGGTCAACCCATCGCCTCCATCACTGACCCTCTGCTTACCAGGGATGGTTTCCCTTGCCAGCTACTAGTCCCTCCTCATAACGTCCTTAAAGAGTGTTGAGAGGAAACATCCTCGTTTCTAAGGAGCATTGTGGATGTGCTTCCTCCAAGACACAGGTGTTAGCTCTTCTGGTAGCCCCTGGGACTTGCTACATTCTTGCCTATACCAAAATTGAAACCCATCGATTATTTTAGCTTCAAAGATTTGTATTCAACATGGCTTCAAGGATTCTATAGCAATACTTCCTGACCCACCCTCTTATACGTATGTATCCATATGAAGAGCTCTGCTGGGACAATGGATAAGTTCCTACTACTCACAGGTGATTTAAAGCCACCAGCAGAGCTCCACAGAAAGAAACATGATTTGCTCTCATAACGATCCAGGCCCAGGGAAGCTTGTGAGACAGATCTATTCTGAGATAGAAGCTACTCGACAACACCCAACACAAATGTGAGCATAGATACTGCGGTTGTTAGAAGCTTCGACTCGGTACCAACTTCTAGTGACCCCAGGTATGAGAGTAAGTGCAAACAAAAGCATTTCTATAAACCATAGAAATCTACCGTAAGCAAGAATATCAAAATGAGAAGCTATTGTTTCTCAGCATACTATCCATCTATGTCTGTATCATTCTGAAGGTGGGGTTGTCATCTCTCTACAAGCTGCTTTCAATTCCTATCGTCTTCCTGAAGCATTGTCCGGCTGTGGCATGCACACGCGGTCATTGACAACACCGAGGCTTGGGTTAGACTGACCTTCGTCCTCACAGTGCCATCCGTGCTCCTTAACACTTTAAATAGGTCTTGGGCAGCCAGTGTGCCCAGTGCGATACGTTGCTTGTTTTCTTGACTGCTACTTCCTTCCGTTGATTGTTGATGCAAGTAAAAGCCATCCTTGGTGATTTCCATCTTTTCTCCATTTAGGATCATGGTTTCTATTGGTTCTGCTGTGAGGGTTTCTGTTTTCTTTGTAATGAGCTGTAATCCATCCTGCAGGCTGTCATCTTTGATCTTTATCGGCAAGCGCCTCAGGTCCTCCTCACTTTCAGTGAGCAAAGTTGTGTGAACTAATATAGGGGGAGGGAAGCCTATGGGACACTGTGTTGTCACATGGGATCGACACGAGTCAAACCCGACTGCATGAAATGAGCAGGGGATGCCTGGAGAATATTCACAAGTCACCTGAGAAGGTATGAGGATTTTCAGGAAGGATAAAACCAGCGAGGGACTGGAACACAGTGGGCAGACATGAACGCTTCTAAGCAAAAAAGACTCCGTTTTCGACAGAAAAATGTGGTGTCAGAAACAAGGCATGCTCGAACATCAACCAGGGAAGATTTCAAAGCAACTCTAAGAGGGTGATGTGCACAACTTGTCCGCAAGCCAAAAGCTTGTCACAAATCCAGCAACAATCTTGAATCTACCTACTAACGTGCAATAAAGAGAAAAACTAATTTTCCCACAGCTGCTTAAGCCCCTGAATATATTTCACAGGATTTAGCCATAGCAGATTACTGGATGCTGGTAGATCATTTCATGGAATTACTTCATTGACAAGATGATTTTGTCTTTCTTTGTGCGGGTTCTTTTTTCCACTGTAAATCACCAAAGCAGCGGCCAATTTCCCTCTCTGAGTTGTCATTAGTCTGGAGGTTTGTGTCCTTAGAAAATCTGTCCTTCCAGGTCTTTCTGAGCCCTTTGGGGAGTGTCCTTCCTGAAGGGTCATTTGTCACGGAAGACTTTCTGCACCACATGAAACTTCAGTAATGAGGAGTGAAGGGCAAGTGGGGGAGATCCAGTGGGGACCGGGGTCATGAACACAACACCTGCTTTGCTTAAGTTGGCAGGCTTTGGTGGCCCCATGTTGGTTCCAGGCGCTCCGGCTGGACAATGCCCAATGACCAAATTTAGCAAGAGCAGCACCAACTGAGGAGCCAGGCATCAGTTCCACTGCTTGCCCTTCACAACTAAGCCTCAGACAAGGCAAAGTTTAAGTGTGTTTGCTTGAGTGATGAACCTTTACCAGATACCAAAATAAAAACATGTCTGGCTTGTAACATGTGTGTGTATAGGTCATCATATGTATAAACTGGCATAAGTCCACAATCATGGCCACTATTCTTTGTGATAAGAATATTAGTGTCTGCAGGGCGAACGCTCCTATTCTCTGATGGGTCAGCAAAGCTAACGAAGGAAGTGCTCTGCTTCTGGTTTTCTTTTATTTTTTTAATTCTACTTGTATATAGGTGGAACCCTGGTGGTGTAGTGGTTATGAGTTGGGCTACTAACTGCAAGGTGAGCAGTTCAAAACCACCAGCTCCTCCAAGGAAGAAAGACTGGGTTTCCTACTCCCATAAAAAGTTATATGAATATGGGTGAAGGGAGACAATGTATGATATAGGATACAAAATAACAATAATAATATATAATTGATCAAGAATTCATGAGAGTGGGAGGGGAAAGGAGAGGGGGGGGGAGAAGAGGAGCTGTTACCAAGGGCTCAAGTAGAAGGATAATGTTTTGGAAATTATGATGGCAACATATGCACAAGTGTGCTTAATGCAATTGAATGATGAATGATTATAAGATCTGTAATAACCCCCCAATAAAATGATTAATAAAATGTTTTCATTAAATTAAAGTTTTTTAAATGAACATAAAAAGTTAGTCTCAGAAATCCACAGGGCCACTTCTACTCTGTCCTATAGGGTCACTGTGATTCTTAATCAACTCGATGGCAGTGAGTATGATTGCTTGTTTTTGGTTAGTTTTTCTGTACCTGAGACTGTTTCACTAAAATATAGATAGACAGATTCAGGAAAATATGTGCTTTCTTTATGGATGGAAATTCTTTCTCGGTATGTTGAGAAAAGGAGCAGAGATTAAAACACTTTGCTGTTGATGGGAAGGTCAGCAATTCCAGTCTACCGGCTGCTTTGTGCGAGAATGGTGTGGCAGTCACTTTCCATGATGTACAGCATTGGAAACTCACTGGGACAAACTCTCTTTGCCCTGTAGGGACATGATGTGTCAGAATAGCCTTGCTAACAGTAGATTTGGGGAATGTGAAGGAAAGGCATCTCTGGGTGCTGCAAATGGTTACAAGTTGGTTACTAACAAAAATGCTGACACCTTGAGCCCACCCAGGCGTGCCTTGGGAGAAAGGTCTCATGATCTCCTTCCAAAGGCCATAGCCATTGAAACCCCTACAGAGCACAGCTGTATTGTGGAACGTGTGGGGTTACCATGAGTTGGAATGGACTCAGCAACAATGGACTTGAGGTGTGTTTTAAAGTTGAGGAACATGGTGTGCTAAGTTGGGGGTGGGAGAGCTGAACTCAAGAGCACTTGGTTGTGCACAAAACTGTGCACCCACAAAAGGAATGATGATGTTGGAAGCTCCAGAGTGAAGGAAGATGGAGGAGGAGTTTAGCCTCTCAATTCAGATGCAGCTTGAGGACCTCAATTGGAGGCACTCAGGAGATCAATCGCTCGCTGGAAGTGTGACACATGCTCACTTCCTGTGAGAAATTCTCTGACAAACCGCATGGAGACAGGCTGATGGCAGCTAGTGCCTCAAAACTTTAGGAGCCACATGAGACCCATGCCGGGGCTGAAATGTTTACAATGCCACTGGATCCACAAGACTTTCCATCCACTGGGCTGTGATCTTTCTGCATTCGGCGTCATTGCATGGTTGCATGAGTCTAAAGAGGAATGTATGGACTGGTATATATATATGGGGTAGTATCGAACTTATGGACTTGATCTGGACTGGGCTGGGATGTTTCCTCAATATACAAGCACTCTTTTATATAAAAACTCTCTATTATATACGTAAGTATCTATGAATTTGTTTCTCTAGTCCACCCAGATTACCACAGGTGATATCCACTACATGGAGATAATTATGCCTCTGGCCACCTCCAAACTGACTGGCTGGTTCTCGTGGGTGATTTCTATGTGATTAGAATCACACTAGTACCATGTGAAATGTGCACGTGATGACCAATTAATTTTCTCTTTTGCTTATGCCACTTGTGGGTGAATCATTCATACAAAAAATAGAAAGGTCATTATTTAAGATCTGGATGGAATTCTAAGAAGTCCCTCCGGATTCCGATCACTGGCAGCACATCTTGGTTCATCTCCTTCCCTTGAGCGTGGATGAGACGTGGATGTGAAGGTTCAGCTTTCCCAGCATGAGTGGTGATGTTGGTGGTGGTCAAGTGGCCCCAGACTTGGGGCAATCCCAAGAACAAAATAAAATGGTGCTCAGTCCTGCCCCATCTGCATGGTTACTTATGGTTTGCACTGTTGTAATCCACAGGATTTTTACTGACTGATAGTTCAGAAGTTGATCACCAAGCCTTTCTTTCTTTCTAGTCCATCTTAGTCTGGAAGTGCCATTGAAACCTGTTCAACATCCCAGCAACACACAAGCCTCTACTAGCAGAGGGTCCTCAGCCAAGGTGCCCGTTGGGTCTGTGTCCCTGTCTGAGGCTCAGGGTCCTCTTCTAAGCTCACTGTGTGGGGCAGACTCCACGCCCTGCATCTGCAAAGCTCACAGAGACTTGGTCTTTAAGATGAGCTAGAGCCCAGCCTGCTAACCTCCTCTTTCTCAGACTGTAAATCCAGAGTTCATGTGACCAGCACAGGTGGCCCAAAAGATCCTCCTTTAGTTTGGCTCATGGCCAAATGATTAGAGGCCCTAATTAGATGTTTGCCATATTTTGTTGTTGCTGGGTGCTATCCAACTCATAGCCGCCCTGTGGACACCAGAATGAAACACCACTTGGTCTGACACTGTCCTTACAATTGTTATGTTTGGGTCCCATGTTGGACTCATTTTGCTGATCCATTTTATTAAGAACCATCTTTGCCATACACATTAACTTAATTATAGAAAGGAGCCCTGCTAGTAGGTCGGTGAAATGTTGCGCTAACTACAAAGTCAACAGTTCAAATCCAATAGTTATCCCATGAGGGGAAATATGTGGCAGTCTGCTTCTGTAAAAATTCACAGTCTCAGAAATCCTCTTGGGTAATTCTGCTCTGTTATGTGGGACCAATATCAGTTGGAATCACCTGAGCAGCAGCATGTTTCATCACGGGAGAGAGGAGGCAGTCGTGCTTCAATTGCAGTATTCTTGCCTTCCATTCAGGAAACTCAGGTTTGATTTTTTTTCCCCAATGCATCTCATTTGCAGCTGGACATGCCCTTACAGAATGGTCTCGGGGAGGAGACTAGCCAGTCAGGGTGCAGCGTAGCAAAAATGAAACATACAACTTTCCTCTAGTTCCTAAATACTCCCCCACCACACATACACACACACACACACTATCATGATCCCAATTCTACCTTACAAATCCAGCTAGACCAGAGGATTCACACTGGAACAGATTTGAACTGGAAACACAGGGAATCCAGGGCGAATGATCCCGGAAGGTAGGGTAGAAAGGGGGAACTGATTACAAGGATCTACATATAACCTCCTCCCTGGGGGATGGACAACAGGAAAGTGGGCAAAAGGAGACATTGGACAGTGTAAGATATGACAAAATAATAATCATTTATAAATTATCAAGGGTTCAAGATGGAGGGGGACCGGAGAGGGAGGGCACAAAAGCAGGAGCTGACACTAAGGGCTCAAGTAGAAAGCAATTTTTTTTCATGCTTGTATGTTTCATTGTTGCTACACTGCCCCCTGACCGGCTCGTCTCCTCCCTGAGACCCTTCTGTAAGGGGATGCCCAGTTGCCCCACAGATGGCCTTTGGGTTCCCACTCCGCACTCCCCTTTATTCACAATGATGTGATTTTTGTACCTTGATGCTTGATACCTGATCCTTTCAACGCCTCATGATCACACAGGCTGGTGTGCTTCTTCTATGTGGTCTTTGATGCTTCTGTACTAGAAAAAAGCAAATGTTTTGAGAATGATGATGGCAACAAATGTACAAATGTGCTTTATGCAATGGATGCATGTATGGGTTGTGATAAGAGTTGTACAAGCCCCCAATAAAATGATTAAATTAAAAAACAAAACCAACAAAAACAAAAATATAAAGAAAAGTGAGCCCATCAGTTTCAGCTTCTCCAATGAAAGGGGCACTACCCCCACCCCCCAAGCCAATATATGCCAATAAAACTGTGGTGGTGGGGAGAAAGAAAGAAAGAAGAGAGAGAGAAAAGATCAATAGCAGTTGGCGGTTTCCAACCTACATAATACCAGATGCAGACCACAGTTATAAAAAAATGTCCAAATACCCTGCCGTGAATAAATACTTAAGCCTAGTATCAAATGAATCAACGCTGTAGTAAATGGATAACATAATCAACTGATTAAATTATAGATGAGTCCAGAATATTGTGTCACTGAAAGACTTGTTTCTTCTATTTACCTGCTTTAATTTTTTCAATGCTCTTTCAAATTCACCTTTTTTAGCGCAAACCCTCACAGAATGTTTGTCATTTCCAGTCCAGCAGGTTTCATCTTTCGGTTCACCGTGTGCATCATTGTATGAAAACATTTTTGAAGTGCTCTGCTCTCCCCACGTTGGGTTTCTCCCCTCATTACAGTTTCAGATCAGCAGAAAACACACCAGCTGTGAAATTAGCCAGCACACCTGCACGTTAGCACATGGTGTGGAGACGACCCAGGACAGCATTCCCAAACCCTCCGTCTTCTTCACCCACGCTCCCGGTAGGTGCCTTGTTTTCCTGAGTCTACACTTGTGATTGAAATGTCCATAATTACCTCAGCACAAATGTGAGTTGGTTTGGAAAGTTTCAGCAAAACCTACTCATGTGTGCTGCTCTTGTGAAAGACTGCAAGAGGCCGGGCCTCTGAAAATGCAGAAACTGCGCACATTAACTCAGAAGACCCCGACGTGGGACTCCAAAATGGGGAGTAGACCCAGCCGATAACCTGCGCTTTAGAACGCACCCGAAACGCACTGGCATTGCACCTTCAGTAAAATCTTTCACCAAACTACCTCAAGCTAAGGATGTGTAAGTATAGCTTTCCATTATTCTCTTCTAGGCGGATAAGGCGACAGTTGGAGAGCTCTCAAAGTTTTCAGGGGGGGCCTGATAGAGAAGAGATTGTTCTCTCAAGTAGTAGGTTACAAATGAAACCTGAAATTGTCAAAGTTCATGTTTACAAAAAAGTCTCATTGATGGGTAAAGGTCGATTTATACCTAAGAGTGGACCGGGCAGTGTTTGGTTGTGTTGTACAGAGAGTCACTATGTGTCAGAGCCGATTCGATGTCACCTAACAACATCAGAGAAAGATAAGCCTCCTTAAGAACATATATGTTGTGCTCGTTTTGGCAGCACATAGACTAAAATTGGAAAGATACAGAGATTAGCATGGCCCTTGCGCAAGGATGACACGCAAATCCGTGAAGTGTTCCATATTAAATATATATATATATCTTCTACTTAGTGGCTTGCTAGGGTTGAGAGAGCAGGGGAACGGTCAACTTCTCTCATTTGTTGTCTTTCACTAGAAGACCAGGGATATTCCTCATTTCCCTTACTATTTTCTCAACTTTCATCACCTCCTCCATGTTTAGAAGTAGATGATTTTTCTGTTCTGTCACTGTGGTGTCTATATTTTGCATTTCCCTGAAATCCCTCCCAGAACATATGCCTCTGGACCCATTTCCCTTCATTTCACCACCGACACCCAACAGAAAAATGTCACTGGTTTTCAAATCTACTTCCGAAATTCTGCTCTGCATTTAACTCCTTGTTGATATTTGAAGTGTCCTCTTCGTTTCACTAATGGGCTCCTGCTTGTCTCTGGGGCATACACAGAGGATTCATCAAGTCACTCCATTTCTCATGACCTTCCTTGAAAGTGTGTCTGCTTTGCGAGGATGAATGAAGTATCCCAAGGAAGGTCCAAAGACCCAGTACCGGATCCAGACCACGACGTTCCATGTTGCCCAATAGTATAATGTTTCTCTTGAAGGCATCTTCCTGATGATCTTCACCCATGACCGTCATGTCTGACCACCATCTCTGAACTTCTCCCACTGCCACTGCAGGTGACCATCGCCCATAATAATGGCCTGTGATTTCTGCGGCAAAAGAGAGGAAGGCCCTCGCTGCGATGGACTGACAGGGGCCACAACAGTGAGATCAAGCGTAGGAACAATTGTTAGGAATTGGCAGGGCCAGGCAGTGTTTTGTGCTCTTGCACATAGGGTCTCAATGAGTCAGAAGCGACGTCATGGCACCTATTTCTTAGGAGGTCTTACAGATATTATAACAATCCACAATTTAGTTAGAGCAAGCATCATTTTAGGATTGCTACCTCCCTCAGTTTCAAAACACTTTCTTCTTGAACTCTGATATCAGCTCCCTTTATCCCCACCTCCCCAGGTCTTACTCCACCCCACTCCCACTTTTCTCAAAAATAGCTGGGTAAGAAGACAAATGGTAAAAAGAAAAAAAAGTTCTGAAGCCATATGTGGACTTTTAGCATATGGGTAACTGCCTTAGAACATGCATACACATGCATAATACACACGCATATGCAACAAACAAACTCGCTGCTGTCCAGTTGATTTCCACCCATGGCTACACTATGGGGCACGGTTGAACTGCCCCTGTGATTTTCCAAGGCTGGCAATCTTTACAGGAACAGAAACCCTCACATTTCTCCTGCGGAGGGGCTGGTGGTTTCAAACTGCAGACCTTGTGGTTAGCTACCCAACCAGTAATCCACCACGCTACCAGAGTTCCTCCACACGTATACAGGATGCTTCAAAAAGTTTGGGGGGAAATACAATTAGAAGATAATGGAAAGTTCCCATTAACTTCCTAGAGCTCTCTCGCATGTCTGCACTGTGTCTGTGTCTATGTAGATGGGAGCTAGGTAAATGTGAAATGGTTTGTGTTCACGTATGTCCTTGGTTTGTTTTAAAAAAGCACTATCTGCTAATTGCCATAAAAGAATTCAAAACTGCCTGCATCTTGATGGTTGTAGGAACTGTGCATCTTCCCTTCCTACAGTGCAATATATGGACACACACATATTAAAGGTACAAGCTTTAATATTTAACCAGTGGCCAGTCCACGGGGCCGCGTTTCTCATTTTCACGAGAGGCGCTGGTACCAGCAGCCACTCGTTTTAATAGACATCGCACATTAAGAAGGGGGGACTGTTAAGTCACGATTCAGCTAAGAGCCACGGGGCACAATATGTTCTGTGGGTCAAAAGCACAAGTCCTAGAGGAACTAGTGAACTAGAACACTGTCTTTGTTATTAATCCGGAAATTGCATTTTTAGACCTTATATTGTCGACTACATAAGTCCCTATTTTTTCCCCACTATGGATTTTTTCCCCTGAAAAATCCACCCAACTTCCCTTTGTTTGCTCCTCCGTGGACAGCCAGCCCTGAGTGTGCTCTGGCTTTGGATGGTGTGTCCGTCCGCTCGCCAAAGTGCTTTGTTACGGAGACACTGGTCTCCCCTGGTGCTGCTGCCCCTGCCGAGATGACCTGCACAGATGGCCCTCTATGGAAAGGCAGGAAGCTTGGTGGGCTGGGCTTCCGGACTCCACAAGGCAGCTTGCCTGGTCACAGGGAGGCAGCTCTGAGTCCTTGCCTTTGCTCAAGGCCGAAGGACAGTCCTCAACTACAGGACAAAGTGGAAATATCTTTCCCCCAGATCATCACAGCCCATCTGCCTTACTTGTGGTTGATTTCTTTCCCAAAACATGTCCTCGCATGTCCAGATGCATGCATCCCTCAGAGGCTGTCTGCCTGTCTAACTCCAGTAAGATTTTCTTAAGGCTTCTTGGCCTGTAGGAGAGGATCAGGGGGACGCAAAGAGACCATTCTCCTCTGGAATGTTCCCACCAGACCCACCACCTCATGTCCCCTGGTTATTTAGAGCAGTGGTTCTTAACCTTCCTAATGCCATGACCCTTTAACACAGTTCCTCATGTGGTGGTGACCCTCCACCATAAAATTATTTTTGTTGCTATTTCATAACTGTCATTTTGCTACAGTTATGAATCACCATGTAAATATTTGATATGTGGGATGCATTTGCATTGTTACAAATTGAACATAATTAAAGCATAGTGATTCATCACAAAACAATATGTAATTATAGATTGTGAAATATTTATTTCTAATTACAAATAAGTGAAACTTTGTCTTGAAGCATGGTGTAGCAAGGGTAACAGTCTTCATGCGGGGTACTCGTATTTTGCATGTGGGCGGGCCCGCCTGGAGAGGATAGAGGAGCGGTGTCTCAGTTCCTAAGACCATCGGAAATATGTGTTTTCCAAAGGTGTTAGGTGACCCCTGTGAAAGGGTCATTCGATCCCCACCCCCAAAGGGGGTCGCGACCCACAGGTTGAGAACTGATGTTTTAGAGGGTACGCTCATAAGGAGCCAGAGGTGTGCTCCCCTGGGGTCTGGGGGCACAGTGACTTGTCAGCTGAGCCACATTGAACCAGCTATCAGCTGCCTACTTACCTGTAAGTAGGATTGGCACACATCATACCTACTTCCCTAATTGTGAGGCTTGAGTGGGACAATGAGAGTAAGGACATGAGCATGCAAGGGTGGCAGGTGCTCCTTTAGCACACCAGCCGTTGTAAAAGGAGTTCCTGGTGGTGCGCAAGGCTGAACACTTGATTATTAGGGAAAGGGTTGGCATCATGTTCTCAGCTCCTCTTTTTTTCCTCCCTTCCCACCTTCCCACCCTCATGACCCCTTGATAAAACTATATATTATTGTTATTTTCATATCTCATACCTGTTACCGCCTCGCTTCCCACATGGTCTCTATTGTTCTTTCCCCTGGAGGGTGTGTGTTTGTAGTTATGTGTCGATCATTGCTATAGGTTCCCCCTTCCTTCCCACCTCCCCCCTACCCTTCTGGTATAGCTATTCCCATTCCTGTTCCTGTGTCATGAAATTTTATCTCTTATCTGTACCTGTGTACATGCTCTGGTCTAGTCCAAAGTGAGAGGCAGCACTGGGGTCATAATAGTGGTGGGTGAGGAAGCCTCAGGGAACCAGAAGAACATTGTGTGTTTCATTGGTGCTTTACTGCACCCTGCTTGACTCATCCCTTTTCTGTGACCCCCCTCTGTGAGGGCATGTCCCATTGTCTAAAGATGGGCTTTGGGTCTCTACTCGGATCCCCCTCATTCTCAAAAATAGGGTTTTTTGTTTGTTTGTTTGTTTGTTTGTTTGCTTGCTTATTTGTTTGTTATGGGTCTTCTGATGCCTATTACCCAGTCCCACCTGCACCTCATGACTGCACCAACTGGTGTACTTCTTCTCTGTTGCCTTGTTGCTTCTCAGCTAGATGGCCACTTGTTTAACTTCAAGTCTTTAAGATCCCAGATGCTATATCTTTTATAAGTTAGGCACCATCCACTTTCTTCATCATATTTGCATATGCAGCCATTTTGTCTTCAGCAATTGTGCTGGGAAAGTCAGCAACACAGAATGCCAGTTTGTTAAAACAAAGTGTTCTTATGTTGGGGAAAGGTTTGAGCAGTGGCCTGAAGTCCATCCACAACCTCAGTGTATTGCCATATAAATATATGTACATAGGCCAACACCTCTATTGTTATGAATTAATGTATTTATGTAAGTACACACCTATGCTGTACCTCTATCTACAGCTTTGCTTCCTAGATCATTCCTCTTTCCTTTGACCTTCCTCCCATCCCACCATCACACTGAGCAAATAATCAGGGTGCCAGGTAAATGGGTCCCCAACACTTAAACGGGTCCTCAGGAGCAACTTTGAATTGTGGAAAAGGATAAAGACAGACAGAGGGAACCAGGGACTCCTCGTAGCTATGTCAGGACTAAGAGTGAATGTATTTTCCAACGGGTATTTATACAAGGGAATGACCTCTCCTCCCCCAAAAATGGAATTTTTTTCAAAGCTATGTGTTTTTTTTTAACAAAACAAACCTTATCACCTTCAAAGTACTCTCCACTACACTTAATACATTTGCCAAATCTGCGATTCCATTGTTGGAAACATTTTTCAAACTCATCTGTTCGGATGGCTGACAGCACCTCCCTCCTTTTTTTCTCCACCGTTTCTACGTCATTAAATCAATGTTCTTTCATGTCTATGTGCGTTTTTGGAAACAAAAAGAAGTCGTATGGAGCAAGGTCAGGTAAGTAAGGTGTATGGAGCAAGAGAAGAATACTGGTTTTGCCAAAAACTGGTGCATTGATATGGCTGAGTGAGCAGGTGCATTGTCATAGCAGCGAAACCGGTCCCCCATCTGCCACAAATCAGACCTTTTGGGTCTCATGTCAGCTTTTCAGAACCTCTAAATAGAGAACTTGATTAACAGTCTGACCTGGTGGAAAGAACTCCAAATGCTCTTTACCCCTCACATTAAAAAAAAGAGAGAGAGAGAGCATTGTCTCAATCTTTGATTTCACTTGATGAACTTCTTTCAGGTGTGGTTACAATAGCATCTTCCCCTGGCTTGATTGATGTTTGCTTTCAGGGTCAAAAGAATAGCACCATGTCTAGTCATCAGTAATGAACTTGGGGGGCGGGGGGAGTCTAGGTCACTTCAGAGCTGTTCTTTTAAATCATGGCATGTTTCCACTGGACACCCTTTTTCCTGGTCAGTCAGAACCCGATGCACAAATTTCTCTGTAACCCTTCTCATTCCCAAATCTTCCGTTAAAAATTGCTGAACAGAACTCCAAGATAGTCCAGAAAACTTTCCCATCTCTTCAACAGTCCATCATCAGACTCCCAGTACAAGAGCATGGATTTTGTCAGCAATTTCATCCACTGGGGAAGTTGACCAATGTCCAGAATGAGGATAGTCATCAATAGATATTTACCCTTTTTTGAAACAAGGAAAACATTCATACACTTGAGTTTTTCCCATAGCACTGACCTTGTGAGTTGTGTTCAACATCACAACAGTTTCTGTGGCATTTTTCCCCAAGCATGAAACAAAATTTCACAGCTGCATGCTGTTCTCTTAAATCAGCCATCATAAAAAAAAAAGGTTCCAGCAAATCTGCTTTTACATAAAAATTTGACTGTGGCCAGAGAGAACCTTCCCAGGCGATGTCACTGGGTGCACTAACTCAGCGGGGGGTGCTCGATACTCACCTAGTGGGGAAAATGCATACTATGAAAGCTTCGCTGAGCAGAACTTTTTTCTGGTTTTTACGGAGTACCCCCTTAAGCTAGACATAAGGTCTTCAGCAGCTGTTTACTCCAAAGTGAAATCCCTCTTCGTTGTCTCTTCTTAGTCTGGAAGTTATTAAGGGTTCATGAGGGAGGGGGAACAGGGAGGGAGGGGGAGGGGAAAAAAGGAAAATGAGGTGATTCCAGGAACCCAAGTGGAAGGCGAATTTTGAGAATGATGAGGGCAACAAATGTATGTATGGATTGTGATAAGAGTTGTATGAGCCCCAATGAAATGGTTTGTTTTAAAAAAGAAAAATAACTAAATGCCAGTGACATGGCTCACAGCAACATACAAGGCACTACAGTACTACACACAGACATTCAAGTGGCGGATGTAATGTTTCATAAAGTGGAGGGACAGCAAAAAAGACAAAGGCTCTCAATGAGATGGCTGGACACCGTGGCTGAAACAATGGGCTCAAAAATGAGAACAATTGTGAGGATGGCACCTTGTTTTATCTGCTCGGCACAAGGTCCCTATGGGGTATTTTATGGCACCAAACATCTCTCTCTCTCTCTCTTTCTCTCTTTCTATCTATCTATCTATCTATCTATCTATCTATCTATCTATCTATCTATCTATCTACACACACAAACACAAAGACCTTTAATTCAAGAAATGTGTGTGTGTATATATATATAATGTCTTGGTTTTGTTTCTCTAGAAAACTCACTCTAACACAGACTTCATCTTATGAACGTTGCACATGTTATCAGCAATAGGATATCATGCTTGGTCAAATAGAGAAACGCCGCTGGAAACCCTGTGCATAATGCGTTTCATAGTCTACTGGAGGGCCGGTGACAGAGGGAAAGCCCTTCCCACCAGCAGTGCTTCCTGTGTTGTACGCAGGGTTGCTGTGAATCGAACAAACCCCACGGCACCAGCCAACAGCACGCTCATCTAACAGGCCAAATGGATGAGGAGAGACCATCCCGCCCAGGTGGGATGGCCACTGTTCCTTCACCGCGTGGAAACCAGACTTCACAACCGCCACCCCTGTGTGCTGCCAGTGCGTTAGCACCTTGTCATACCTAGTGGACAAATTACAGCTGCACCACTCAGCACAACTGCTCCCCTGAAAAGATGTATCAGAAAGGAATCCAGAGGCCGCCGAGCCAGACAGCCTCTTCACAGGCCCTTTGGGGAAACTCGCAGAGGAACCATGGAGAGGCCATTGAATTTTCACACCTGACTTTCGGGAATTCATGATTGCATGAATACATTTCCATTAATACCACCTTAAATACTTCCACTATACCACCTTTAATACTTCCCAATGGAAGTATTTAAGGTGGTATTACTTTACAGTGGAGTCATGCACCCATTTGGTGTACCTGATCAGGTTCCAGTCCCAAAGATAACAGACAGTTAATATCATGTACTACGTACTGAGCATCCCTCCATTATTCTCAAAACATTTGCTCTCCACCTAAACCCCTCGCATCAGCTCCTCATTTGCCCACCCACCCCTGCTCCCCACTCCCTCATAAAGCCTTTGATAATTTATAAATTATTATGAATCTTGCACTGTCTGAAGTCTCCCTTCACCCACTTTTCTGTTGCCTGTCCCCTAGGGTGGAGGTCACATTTAGATCCTTGTAATCCGTCCCCCCTTTCCAATCTACTCTCCCTCTACCCTCGCAGTATTGTCACTCAAACCACTGGCCCTGAAGGGATCATCGGCCCTGGATTCTGTGTTTCCAGTTGCTATCTGTACCAGTGTACATCCTCTGGTCTAGCCAAATTTGTAAGATAGAATTGGGATCATGATAGGGCTTGGGGGGGAAGCATTTAGGAACTAGAGGAAAGTTGTATGTTTCATCGTTGCTACACTGCACCCTGACTGGTTCTTCTCGTCCCCAAGACCCTTCTGTAAAGGGGTGTCCAGTGGCGTACAAATGAGCTTTGCGTCTCCACTCCTCACTCTGCCCCTCATTCACTATGATAAGATTTTTGGTTCTGATGATGCCTGGTACCTGATCCCTTCGACATCTCATGATCACACAGGCTTGTGTGCATCTTCCATGTAGGCTTTGTTGCTCCTGGGATAGATGACCACTTGTTTACCTTCAAGCCTTTAAGACCCCATATGCTATATCTTTTGATAGTCAGACACCATCAGTTTTCTTCACCACATTGCTTATTCACCCTCTTTGTCTTCAGCAGTTGTGTCGGGAAGGTGAGCATCATAGAATGCCAATTTAATAGAAGAAAGTAGTATTGCATTGAGGGAGTACTTTAGTGGAGGCCCAATGTCCTTCTGCTACCTTAATACTAAACCTATAAATATATGCACATAGATCTATTTCCCCATCCTCATACATAAATATATTTTCATATGTACAACATTCAGGACCTTCTAATGTGACTGTTTTCCAAGAAGTAAGTATTCTAATGTGACTGTTTCCCAAGAAGTAAGTATTCAGGCACCATCTACTTCTTCTGATCTCAGGAGCATAGAGAGTGAAATTCATTTACCCATAAATCCATTGAACTAAGTGCTTCCACGAGTCTTCAAATTTTCCTCATGCTTCTTTCCTCCAGACAAGGAGAGACCAATTGTTCCATCTCAGATGCCCACTCTGGAACTTTTAAGATTGCACTCACTGCTAACCAATGTAGGAAGTAGACTTTGTTCACTATGCTATGCCAGTTGACCTTGATTTCCCCCCAGCTCACTCCATCCCCCAAGATTGTGCTCCTGAGATCCTAGACCAAGCAATTCATTCCATTAAGATTTTTTAATATCTATGACATTTTCATAACCTGTATGCTCCACTATAATTGATAGAATACAATTGAAACATTTCATAAGTTGCATCACTGGAAGTGCTCACTCATCTATGCCAAGAAATTTAAAGAGAGTTACCTGGCCAACTGATGTAAGAGATCCATATTTGTGACCACTCCAAAGGAAAGTGACCCACAGAACAGAGAAATTATCAAAAATATTATTAATGTCACATAAAAAGAATTTTTTGCTGAAGATCATTCAATGATAGGTACGTTCACAAGGACCTGGAAGAAATACAGGGAAGACTCAGAAGAAGACATGGAACAAGGGATATCATTGCTGACAGAAGATGGGCCTTGGCTCAAAGCAGAGAAATACAAGAAAGATGCTTGTTTGTGTTTTACTGATTATGCAAAGTCATTTAACTGAATTCTTGAAAGAGATGCAGCCAGAAAGTTACTTAGGATCAGGGATGTTTAGACTTCATCTTTCGACTTTGTCTCACATGCTTTGGACATGTTGTCAGGAGACAACATGCTTCATAAAAAAGGGCCATGACATTCTATGATGCTCACCTTCCTGACACAATTGCTGAAGACAAAGTGGGTGAATAAGCAAAATGTGGTAAAGAAAGCCGATGGTGCCCTGCTATCAAAAGATATAGTGTCTGGGGACTTAAAGGCTTGAAGGTAAACAAGTGGCCATCTATCTCAGAAGCAACAAAGCCCACATGGAAGAAGCACACCAGCCTGTGTGATCACGAGGTCCTGAAGGGAACAGTTATCAGGCATCAAAGAACAAAAAATCTTATCATTGTGTGCTCACCTCCCTGATAGGATCACTGAAATCAAATGGGTGCATAAGCAAATGTGGCAAAGAAAACTGATGGTGCCCGGCTATCAAAAGATATTGCATCTGGGGTCTTAAATGCTTGAAGGTAAACAAGTGGCCATCTATCCCAGGAGCAACAAAGCCTCATGGATGAAGCACACAAGCCTGTGTGATCATAAGATGTCGAAGGGATCAGGTATCAGGCATCATCAGAACAAAAAAAAAATCTTATCATAGTGAATGAAGGGGTAAGTGCAAAGGGGAGACCCAAAGCCCATTTGTAAGCCACTGGACATCCCCTTACAGAAGGATCTCAGAGAGGAGATGAGCCAGTCAGGGTGCGATGTAGCAACAATGAAACATACAACTTTCTTCTAGTTCCTAAATGCTTCTCCCCCTCCCCCCGGCCCTATCATGATCCCAATTCTACCTTACAAATCTGGCTAGACCAGAGGATGTACACTGGTACAGATAGGAATTGGAAACACAGAATCCAGGGCAATGACCCCTTCAAGACCAGTGGTGTGAGTGGCGATACTGGGAGGGTGGGTTGGAAAGGGGGAACCGATTACAAGATCTACATATAACCTCCTCCCTGGGGAAAGGACAACAAAAAAGTGTGTGAAGGGATATGTTAGACAGGGCAAGATATGACAAAATATTCATTTATAAATTATCAAGGGCTCACGAGGGAGAGGGGAGCGGGGAGGAAGGGGGAAAAGAGGACTTGATGCAAAGGGCTTAAGTGGAGAGCAGATGCTTTGAAAATGCTGAGGGCAAAGAATGTACAGATGTGCTTTATACAACTGATGTGTGTATGGATTGTGATTAGAGTTGTATGAACCCCTAATAAAATGATAACAAAAAAGGGCCATGAAAAAAAGGAAGCTCATTGACAAGACACAGGGGCTGCAACAATGAAGAATAACAACAAAGGGGAGGATGGTACAGGACTGGGTAGTATTTTGTTCTGCTCTATATAGGATGCCATGAGTCCAAATCGACTTGACGGCACCTGCCAACATCCTCCACTACATTTCAACCCACTGCCATCATATTGTTTCCCGCTCAGAGCAGCCCTGCACACGAGTGTTGAGGCTGTCAATCTTTACTGGGAGCAGACGGCCTCATCTTTCTCTGTCAGAGGAGCTAGTGGGTTTGAACCTCAGGTATTGCCATTAATCATCCTCAGCTTACTCAACAGCAACACAAGGGCTGCAGAAACGGAAACGGCAAAGGAAATATCTATGTACAATTATCTCTGTCAAACAGATGTGTGGTTGTAGGTGTCCTCCCACACCAATCCAGCCTGAGTGTGCATCCATGCATTTACCTGTGGAGTTGTTGTTGTTGTTGTTGTTGTTGTTGTTGTTAGGTGTCATCCAGTTGGGGCCAACCCATAGTGACTCTGTGCACAACAGAACAAAATGCTCCCTGGTCCTGTACCAGCCTCACAGCTGTTCCTGTGCCTGAGTCCCTTGTGGAATCCACTGTTCCATCCATCTCGTCAAGGGCCTTTCTCTTTTTCGCTACCGCGCATGATGTCTTTCGCCAGGAACTGGTCTCTCCTGACAATGTGCCCAAAGGGTGTTAGACGAAGTCTCACCATCCTTGCCTCTAAAGAGCATCCTCGCCGTTCTCCTCTCAAGACAGACTTGCTCGTTCCTTGGGCAGTTATGGTATCTCAGTGTTCTCCACCAGCATTTGCCCATAGCTCACTGCCGTCAGTGTTCTCCACCAGCATTTGCCCATAGCTCACTGCCGTCAGTGTTCTCCACCAGCATTTGCCCATAGCTCACTGCCGTCAGTGTTCTCCACCAGCATTTGCCCATAGCTCACTGCCGCCGCGGGCTGATGCCTGTAACAGTACTTAGTTCTGTTCTCTTCGACTCTTCTTTCCTCCCAGTGTCTCCCCCTGCCGCCATCTTTTGGGGGTTTTGCCTACTTCCCTCTTGATGTAGATTGCTTTCCCTTTCACCAAAGCTTTTGAAATCAACTTGGCTTCCTCTCCATTTGGAAGTTCTATAACTACATTCTTCTGTCTATGTACTTTGCCGTTTTTCTCACTACAGATTGATGTGTCCGGGACCTTATTTTCAGCTTGTGGGTTTCTTTGACTTTGGATACTTCTCTACTTAAGTTGACTTCTATGCAATTCTGTAGCTGAACTTGCAGTCTGTATTTCTTCCCAGTTTTCCTTTCCCTTCTTTTGGATTATTGACTGCATTCTATTGTCCCGTTTTATCTTCTTGGAAGTCTCTTTAGTTTTTGTTCTTTGTTGTGTTGTGTCCGAGGTTGCTTTGTAGTTTATAGTGTGCATACTTAGTCTACCATAATCTACTTTTCACGAACATGATATCGATTCACTTCTAGTGTAAGAACTTTTATTTTTATTTCATACTTCCATGGATGCCTCCCAGGACTTTGTACTACTATTTTTACTTCCACAGTTCTTACAGGCCTAAATTGCATTATTTTCATTTTTGTCTTAGTCAATTATCTTTCAAAGACTTTTAGGTAATATGAAAAAAAAGCTCTTTATATTTATTGTCACAGCTGTCATTTGTGGGACTCCCCCCGCCCATTTTTTGTTCATGCCTGGAGGCCACTCCTTTAAAATAGTTTCGCGTTGCTGTTTCATTCTGTTCATGATAAATTGCTTCAGCTTTTGAAAAGGAAAACTGAAACAGATTTGGATTCTTTTGTGACATACAAGTCAGTTTCAAACAACAAACAGAAGAGAATGGCCTCAGCTTTAGTACATCTAGGGGGAAAGCACAATCTTTATTTTTGCCTCTATTTTTCAAAGCTCCTTTCACCAGGTAAAGAATTCCAGGTGGACAGATTTCTGAGTATTTCATTCTCTCGCTCAGATGGTGCTTCACTGTCACAAAACTTGCTTGCATTGTTTTTGGACAAGAAATTTGCTTTCAGCTTTATCTGTATCCCCTTAGATAGCATGTGTCCTTTCCTTCAGTTCCTGTAGAGATTTTCTCTTTACCTCTGGCTTTGTTCCATTTGATTGGCGTGCACCTTGGAGTCATTTGCTTGTGGTCTGGGTTCGTAACATTCTTTGATCTGTGAGTCTATAACTTTATCAAATGTGGAAAATCTTTCAACTATAATTTCTTCAAAGATATTGGTCCCCTTTCCCACTCTTGGTTTCTCTCTCTATGTTTGCTGATGATTGATTGGATACCAGACGTTTTAAGTTTTCCCTGTTGGGGTTCTACCCCAAGACAGCACCGGCTCTGACTTTGTCCTGGTAAGCAGCCACAGCTTCTGGTGGCAGCTGACACCTATGCTCCCTGGCACCTTTCTGCACCGCAATTACTGCACCATAGCACCTCTCTTTGCTAGGGCTCCCGTGTGCCCCTGGGCACTTGTATTTACCATGGCACTGTGTGCACCAGGGCAATAACAGAAAGAGGAAGACAGAGCTGGATTCTGGTACTACACCAAATGAAGCGGTCCTTGGCCACCATAGTCAGAATGACCCGGAAATTATGAGAAATGCAGAAAATGTGTCTTGGGAAAGTAGAGGAGCAATGAAAAAGAGAAAGACCACCAACAAGCTGGATCGACACAGTGACAGCAACAGTGGGCTCAGACATAAGAACAATTGTGAGGCTGGTGCAGGACCAGGCAAGGTTTCCACGTGTTGTATGTAGGACCGTTGTGGCCGTTAGATTTCAGGTCAACTTGAATTTATACGAAAGTGTAGAGGATGGAATCTCACCTGACAATCAGGTGCCAGTCCGATGATGCCACCTAGCCTTTTGATAAGTAAGAAACTAGGGATGTCTCCCGTCTCTCTCTTCGCTTTCATCTTCCTATTTGCTGGGACTCTGCCTGCCTCCAGGGGTGGCCCCATGTGGGACGCCCGGCCCTGAGAGTTGGTGGCACCCTGCCAGGTTTCCACTGACCTTGGATCCACCTGACTCTACACCCACAGGCCTGTGATCTTCTTATATCTCTCTTCACCTTTCTGCATCACCTGCCTGCAGTCACATGAGTCTGAAGAGGTCCCCAACTTGCATGGGACTTATGGACTTACATTGGACTGGGATGCTTTGTTGACATAAACATAGTTCTTGATATAAAATTCCTTGGTAGACATGTATGAGTGTCAGGGACTTTCTTTCTCTAGACCCCCAGCCTAACGCAGACACGACACATTGGAACCAACTGCACGGCACCTACCAGCCACAGATGGCGTGTGTCTCAGTGATCATCACCTTTGAGACCTAAGGGAAGCTGCAGGGATGATCCTCAGCTTGGGACCTGGTGTCAAAGAGACTAAGGGCAGCACAATTAACTAATATGACAGGAAAGGAGGCAGTGCTTTGGAGAACTTGAGGTCACACTGGAGTGCCAAGTCTGGTGTTTAGCTGGCAGAGATGGCACAAAAACCATAGCTTAAGGCTGCCTGCAAGCACCATAGCTCTCTCAGGTCCATCCATTTGTTTCATTACTTGAATCCCAGTGTCTCATGCGCAGTGGGTTAAGCCGCCTTGTCTCACTTAAGCTACCCACCGGTGGTCCCTAAGTGAACATGCGTGCTGTCTGTAGACAATTGCCCACCATTGCAAACAACTCTTGTGCGGTGGAAAACACAGCTTCTAGTAGACCCTGCTGTGTGTGTAACTGCTTCTTTAGTGAAATCTTCCAATTGACTACTCACCCTAATCATATAAATTAATCCACATAGGACATGAAAATAATAATGTTAAGCAAGTGTGTTCTTCTCATGGAAGTGGTAGAGAAGGCAACATGGCAAGGAGGGACTGAGTGGATAGGGTATCCAGGTTCTGAGATAGGGAGGCCAAACATCCAGTAGGTGGAAGCAGCCGAGAGCAGATGCCGTCTACTCTGGCAAAGAATCCCAAGAACGCACGAGGAAGAATGAGAGCCATGCACTGCCAACTGGTTGCTGGAGTCCATTTCAGAGAGTGGGTAGTTCACCTGGTCAGCAGGATGGACCTGGATGAAGTCCAACCTCAGCGAGTCCTCTGCTACATGGAAGGCAGAAGAGAAAACATCACGGCCCTGATTTCTGCTCTCCAAGAGTTTCAGCTGAGGTTGCACCTGGGAGCCTAACCAGCAGCAGCATGCCATTAACAAGAAAGCCCCCTGCCATTTGCCATCACAGCACTAAGTAGGATCCAAGACACAGTCGACACCATGCCAGTTCAAGTGCACACCTGGGAAATCAAAGGAAAAAGGACTCGTGTGGGATGCCAATCTAGGTGAAATTAGTAAATAGGCAAAGGGAGGCTGTGGTAGTTACATCATCTGGTGTCAATTTGGGACTTGAGAAGATTAAGAGTGAAGGGGTGGAGTCTAGTCTGTCAATCATCTGGTTATAGCCAATGAAGCCTCTGTGTGGGCATGGCCTTCTCCTGAGAATTCTGTTTTAACCTCCTTGGCAGCAGGAGACACTTTCTCTCTCTCTGCTCACTCTCTGGGAGATGCTCTACTGACAAGACACATGGAACTACACTAGTGCTCTGAGCTGAAGAAGCCACATGGAGACCACTGCCAGTGCTGAGATGCTTACACTGCCACTGGATCCACAACACTTCCAACCCCCTGGCCTGTGATCTTCCTGCATGTGGCATCACTGCATGTGTCTCGTGAGTCTAAAGAGGACTTTATAGATTGGTATCAGACATATGGGCTAATATCAGACTTGAGGACTTGATCTGGACTGGGCTGGGGTTTTTTCTCAATATTCAATTACTCTTGTATATAAAGCTCTTTCTTATACACATAAATCTCCCTGGAATTGGTTCTCTAGTCTACCTGGACTAACACAGAGGCTCACATTTTGGCCATGGCCATGCATTGGGCTGCTACCTGCAAGGTCAGCAATCCAAAGCACCAGCTGCTCCATGGGAGAAAGCTGAAGCTTCCTACTCCAGTGAAGACTTTCAGTATCAACAACCCACAGAACAGTGTTCTACCCTGTCCTGTCGGGTCGTTGTGAGTCAGGATCAACTTGATAACAGTGAGATGCTGCTTGTAGGCACCACAATAGACTCAAACATGGCAAAGATTGTGAAGGTAGTAAAGGGCCAGGCAATATTTTGTTCTGTTCTACAAAAGGTTGATCCAAGTCAGAGGGCCTCAGCAGTAACTAACAACAGCAAATGTAGATTAGCCTCATCAAGCTGATTCAAAATACAATCACCAAGCGCCATGTGGCCTTTTTGTCTAATAATTGCTACATGTTTATAATTAGGAAAATGGCCTGGTAAATTCAAGTCATGTAGGATAATTAACCAGATGAGAGGTCATTAAAGGGCCTGGATATCATATGATGAATTCTGCGCTTGGTTATGGTGTAACAGTTAAGACAAGGAGAGCCTACCTTTGGGATGCATTGTCTCCCTCTGTATCTCCAGTGAATTACGGATCTCGTCGCAGGAATTGGCCCTCCCTTTCCTATTCCTCTCTTTCCTGTTTCATGAACTAATGGCAAAAATATGATGATACATTAAGTAACCTACTCAACTCGGCTGTACCAAGAATTTCTTATTCCTGAAACCTTGACCTGGTTGCAGTGACTTTAAGGAAAGGTTGGGTTTTTGCTCATCCATCACTGCATTCAAATCAAAATTTGCTGGTAAAATATTTTCAAAGGTCCTTATCTGTGATACTTCAATAATTTTTAGGCTGTATGGAATTAGAGTTTCTCACAGCCTTTATTTTATTCCTCAAAAAATATGATCTAAGAAGATTTGTGGATATGGGTAACTACCAACAAGAACCAGTGCCTAAGAAGAGGTGGATTCTGACTCCTAGAGACCCTTAATCATAGAATAAGACAAACGGGAGAATTATGAAGTCAAATACCTGAGCAACAATGCTAAGAAAAGCTCAAGCCGACAGAGTAAAGTATGATAGTGACGTGTGCAAAGACCTAGAGTTAGAAAGCCAAAAGGGAACAACCCACTTGGCATACCTGAAACTGAAATAACTCGAGAAAAACTCCAAGCCTGGAGTTGAAATCCTCAGTGATTCTTTAGGAAAACCATTGAGTGATGCAGGAAGCACCCAGAGAAGGTAGAAAGAAGGAAGACCCAGAGTCACTGGACTGAGCAGAACTCGCCGGCATCCCACTATTTCAAGAGGTATCGTATGAGAAAAGCCAATGCTACTGAAGAAGTTCAAGCTGTGCTGAAAGAATTAGCCACAAACAAGACTCCAGGAATGGATGGAATCCCAACTGAAATGTTTCAACAAGCTGATGAAGCACCAGATGCGTTCACTTGTCTATGCCAGGAAATTTGGAATACAAGTAGATAGCCAACTCACGGGAAGAGATTCATATTTGCGACCATTACAAAGAAAGGTGACCACACAGCGTGTCCAAATTATAGAACAATATCATTGATATCATAGGCAACATTTGCTGAAGACTATCCAAGAATGATTACAGCAGGCCATTGACATGGAGCTACCAGAGAGGTTCAAATCCGCTTCAAAAGAGGAACCGGGGTGCCGTTGCTGAGGTCAGATGCATCTTTACTAAAAACAGAATACCAATAAGATGTGTACTTGTGTCTCCTTATGTACTTAAATCAGCTATGTGGATCATAACGAACTATGGAGAGTCTTAAAGAGAATGGGAACCCCAGAGCATTACATTGTGTCCATCCTGAACCTGTGTATGGATCATGTTGTGCCAACAGAACCATGGAATATGACATGGTTTGAAATCAGGAAAGATGTATATTAGCGGTGCATGCTCGCACCATACTTATCCAATCTGTATGCTGAGCAAACCATCAGAGAAGTTGGATTGCATGAAGAAGAATGAAGTGTTAGGATTGCGGGAGGACACATAACAACCCGGAATACGCAGGTGACACAGCTTTGCTTACTGAGAGTGAGGAGGTCTTGAAGCCCTTTCTGATGAAGATCAAGGATTAGAGCCTTTAGTATGGATTACAACTTAATGCCAAGACCAAAATCCTCACAACGGAACAAATAAGTAGCATCCTGATCAAGGACAAACAGTTCGAAGGGGTCAAGGATTTTATCTTACTTGGATCCACAATCAATGCTCACGGAAGCAGCAGTCAAGAGATCAAAGCTGCATTGCGTTCTTTGTGTAAGCACGTGGCACAAGACCTCTTTAACGTGTGGAAAAGGAAGGAGGTTACTTTGATGACCAAGATATATTGGACCCAAGCCATGGTATTTTCATTTCATATGAATATGAAAGTTGAACATTGAACAAGGAAGATCTAAGAAGAATCCATGCACTTGCACTATGGTGCCTGTGAAGAACGTTGAAAGTATCACGGACTGCCAAAAGAGCATGGTCTTGGAAGACGTACAGCCAGAGTGCTTCTTAGAAGCAAGTTTAATTTAGTCTCATGTACCAGGATAGACCAGTCCCTGGAGAAGAACTTCATGCTTATTAAAATATAAAATATTCTATATGATAATATTTACATTGTATAATTCTTGTATGCTTTATACTTTTACCCCCTTTATATATTTTCTCAAGGAGCCCTGGTAGAGAGGTTTCTCGAAATGTCTCTTCATATTATAAAAATTAACTACCTGTTGTTTTTAAAAGGCAGTTATTGTTGTTTATAATATTTCTAAAATACCGATTCTCTGCCATGTTTTAAAATGCTGGTAGCATCTGAAGTTCAATATCTTAGGATATTTTAAATTTTAAATTGAAAAATACCAATTTTATCATTATTAGGATCAGAGTATGTTTTCCTTAAGCTACCCATCAAAATCCTAATAACATACCAAATTCCATAGGCGCTGTTATGCTCCATAGACTGAAAATGGATCAAAAATCTCTAAAGTAACAGATTTTTTGTTTAATCTAATTTTTAAAGTTATTTGTTTTTTATAATCACAGCACAGAGGAATATACAAGAACTTAAGTTACCCAATGTTGGGAGTGATTTTTGAACCCCCGGGCATCAGAAGACTATGGGGGACGGATTGGTGGATACCATACTGTGATAGTTACATGATCTGATGTCAATTTGGGACTTGAGAAGATTAAGGGTGAAGGGTAGAGTCTAGTCTGTCAATCAGGTCATAGCCAATGAGACCTCTGTGTGGGCATGGCCTTCTCCTGAGAATTCTAGGAACTCCTGGATTTCTTTTTTGGAGCCAGGAGAGACTCTCCCTCTCTGCTCATTCCCTGGGAGACTCTCTACTGACAAGACTCATTCCCTTAGAGAATGCTCTACTCACAAGACACATGGCACTGTGCCTTGGGAACTGGAGAAGCCATAAGGACCTACCCTGATGCAACCGGACCTCAGGAGGCAGAGGAGCCACATGGAGACCCCTGCCAGTGCTGAGATATTTATGATGCCGCTGGATCTATAAGACTTACAACCCACTGGCTTGCGATCCTCCTGCATGCGGCATCATTGCATGCATTTTGTGAGTCTGAAGAGGACTTTATAGATTGATATCGGACATGTGGGCTAATATTGAACTTATGGACTTGATCTGGACTGGGGCTGGGATGTTTTCTCAATATTCAATTGTTCTTGTACATAAACCTCTTTCTTATACACATATGTTGTGAGCCATTCTGAATCACCAGCCTGTTCAATCCTTAAGCACCTTCTATCCCCACAGCTCACAACCTCTTTTTTCAGAATGAAAGTCAAGTCCAGAGCCCGGAAATACAAGGTTTGGACAAGTGTGATCAGAGAAGCTCTGGGAGGATTGAGTCCTTCCCTGGGTGCCAGGCAGGTAGCGATATTCAATTATGTCTGTCTTTGCAGAGATCCACTTACAAGGGTTCGATTACACTCTGTAACATTCACTCTGCAATGAAGAATTCTCATCTTCCTAATTTTGGCAAGGATGAGATGATATAACCACGTAAAGCAGATGGCAATAATGTCACAAAGCGAACTTCTCTCCAATTGAGTACGTCAGCTTCGCAGTGAAGTTATCAAATAACACCTGATGAAAACAAGGATTGACAGAATTTTGGAAAAGTTCCAATGATGCTGGATGAAGGAATTAAAGGAAGAAAAATAAACCTTGAGTATAATTTTGTTTCCTATAATACACTTATGTGGAACAAATGTTCTCTGCATTAGTGAAAGTGCTCTAAAAAGGGACAGGATGCCCTATGTGTGCTGTTTGCTCTGTTCAATCCACAACTCGAGTCCATATAGCTTGATTTTACTTTCCCACAGCATCGAGCCTGCTGTTGGTGGCCAACAAGTATCTTAGGAATAGGAAAGGGAAAGATTGAATCGGCTTCTTAAAAGCATCGTTATATCACATCCGTACTGGTGAGTTTACAAGTGTTGATCTTCCACAGAAATAGTCCACTTATAAGTCAATTGAAAGAAATATCTTGAAGTCCACAGTGGCTGCTTATTTCATTTACCAAGCAGTCTAAAGGTGTGCCTCCAAATGATTTTGACATGGGAAGGGGTTTTGCACCTTAGTATTACTTGCTATTTCATTTCAAACTTGTTTTTAATTTTTTTCCTCTTGTAGCACAATTAACACTTAATAACTCTTTGTTTAATGAGAAGTAACCACAATTAATTGCTTATCTTAAAATAATAAATATCAAAGTATACTTTTATTTTATTATTAACTAGGATGAATACATATATCAAATCATTCCATAGTTCAATCACAATTCCGTCCAGCAGAATTTACATTTGCTACCACAATCAGTTTCCAGACATTCTTTTTCAATATGGACCCTTTGATGTCATGACCCCTTCACCCCGCCACTGCCTCCATGCCCCCCTCCCCACAAAACCCCCATTCTACTTGCTGACTCCTGAGATATCCCCTAATATGAACAATTAAGAGCAAAGCAAAATAATACAACCAAAAATAAAAACATAAGGGTTTGGAAACCAGATCATGCCCAGCATTCATCCTAGGGGAATCTGCTGACAAGTTTTAACTGTTCGAGTCAGGCTTCTGCCTTTGACTTTCTATCCACAGCTCGTCAATGCACTCCATTTAGTGACCACTCTCCGCTTGTCCCTCAATTGTGGATAGAGGGAGTTCACCCGAGCTTTAGTTCCTGTATAGTTCCACCCCTGTCAGCCACAGCCATCTGCAAGCCAGATTCTCGGACTTGACGCTCTGCTTCCAAACCCTCCTTTAAACTTCAGAATATATGCTTCACAATCCTTCGATGACTGATGATGGGGTGCTCCTTCCATATGGATTTGACTGACATCTCACCTAGATGCTTGTTCAGAGACAAGCCTTTAAGACCCCAGACACTGATTTATCTGAAAGCCGGGTACCATCTGATTTCCTGTCCGTATTTTCTATAGCACCCATGTCCTCCTCTGCGTTCCCTTCCTGAGCATGAGTATCGAGCAGAGCCATGATGCAAGAACTAATTGTTCTTAAATTGGAGCTGGATTTAGTGTGAGCCCCAAACCATTCCGGGATCTGTTTATATGTTTGTTTGTTTGTTTGTTTATCTGTCTGTTTTTGGTCTTTCGATTTATTCTTACTTTGGAATTAGCCCAAATGACATGTCATTACATTGTTCAATTTCATCAAGCAGAATTGACCATTGCTTTCATAATCAGTTCCCAAACATCCTGTTTCTTCCTGGATACCTTGACATCATCTCCTTGTTATGGCCTCCCTTCCTCTGTACCCCTTCCCTGACCTCCTTGTTCTATTTACTATCCCTATAGGTTCATCAGTCCCGGGTTTCATTTCCCGAAAAAGAGAAAAACTTATTTCACAACATCAGGAGGCTAACCGCCCCCCTCACACACACACACACACACACACACACACACACACACACACACACATACACACACTCCATAGCACCTCTGAGATAGACACAGATAGGAACAAACAAAAACCAAATACATCAGAAGGAGAGTCACAGGTTTGCTGGAATAATACATATCTTAATATAACATATAAGGCATCGATGTAGCAAGACCTTATTTGTCCACCTACCAACATCTCTCTAGAATTGCTACAGTCGTCTTCTGCTTCCTCATACACCTTATAGTTTCTGGCTTAAGTCCTCAAGTTCCAGAATGAGAGTCTAATTCACCCAGTGGAATTCCTGTGTGGGATCTCATTGGTGCAGCCTCTGGGCATGCTGAGCACCCTGAAGATCCAGGATTCAGTGTCCCAATGCATCATGACACCAGGTCTGGGTCCCAGGGTGCAATCAGAAGTCCAGGTCAATGTGGTCCTTTCAGTGCATGCCCCCCAAAACCCTTCTCCCTAGTACCCCCCCAAAGCATTTTCAGTCATTCTTCCTCAGACCAAGAAGTCAATTCCCACTCTTTTTCTACCAACAGATATGCCATTGTGTTCCCCCAGATGTGTTTGCTCTGTTTCCCCTATCCTGCACTGTTCCACCCATACCCTGCATCCCACCAATAGGGATGCCATCCCCTCTTTGGGGAGGCAGGGTCTGATCAAAGATATACATGCCAAGGGCCACAATAAGAGATGAGCCAGTCAGGGTGTGGTATTGCACCGAAGAAACATACAACTTTCCTCTAGTTCTTTAATGCCCCCCACCCCCCCCCCCCACCCCACCAACTATCATGATCCCAATTCTATCTTACAGATCCGGCTAGACCAGAACATGTACACTGGTACAGATAATAGCTCGCAACACAGGGAATCCAGGACAGATAAACCCCTCAGGACCAATATGGGGTGTATCGAAACTAGGAGGGGAAGGGAAGTGGGGCTGAGTAAGGGGAGGCCAATCACAATGATCACCATATGGCCCCCTCCCAGGGAGACGGACAACAGAAAAGTGGGTGAAGGGAGACAGAGACCAGTGTAAGACATGAAAAAAAATTTAATAAATTATTAATGATTCATGGGCGAGGGAGGGAAAAATGAGGAGCTGATACCAAGGACTCAAGTAGAAAGAAAATGTTTTGAAAAACATGATGGCAACATATGTACAGATGTGCTTGACACAATGGATATATGTATGGATTGAGATAAGAGCTGTAGGAGCCCCCAATAAAAATTTTTAATAATTTAATATACATGCCAGCCTCACATTAAGCGCCTCCCTTCCCACTCCCTTGGCCATATGACCCCAGCTGACGCGAGGTGCCCTCCGGCGTGGTGTGCTTCTAAATACTTACCTACTTGAAACACCTAGAGCGGATGGTGTATGGTTCCCTGACACTGGTCCGGCTCTCTGTCAGGTTGTCTGTCCCCCCACTCAATAGCCTGAATGACCTACAAGCCGAACTTGTGCCATTTTGCTGCTTAATTCTACCGCAGCGGGCTCATACAGAATTTGTCCTTTAGTGCATGACTGATTTCACTCAGCATAATGATTCCCTGCTCCCTCCACGTGTTGAGGTGCTTCTTGGACTCCTCGCTGTTCCTAGGGATGTTTGGGTGCCTGGCCAGTAATGCTGCTGCTGGATCACAAAGTGTGATGTGACGTTTCAAACTGATCTGAAGCCACGGGTGACTCTCTTCAATTTTGCCCTTGCCTTTTCCACCGTTGTTCATTTATAATCTCTTAGAAAATTGCTATTGTAATATATATAGACCACTTTGTGCTCAGCTTAAATTTAAAAAGTTACTGAGTATAATCATTATACATTATTACTGTAGCCATAACACTTTTTAAAATGCATAATACTCATGGAATCCATATTTTATCATTCTTATCCATACGCTATGGCTTTAATTGTGCCCTCACAAAATATATGTTTCGATCCTAACCCTTACAGGTGTCAATGCGATCCTGTTTTGAAATCAGGTTTTGTCTGGTACGTCAATGAGGCCATGCATGGCAACGGTGGCTAATTGCTTCTCCTTTTTTTGTTTTAACTACAGACTGAAAAGTTGCAGGTTTCAAAGCACCCTGGTTGGCTGCTTCTGAACAATCACAATCGTAGGACTCTGTGCCTACAGCTCCTCCCTGCACACAGAGCTGTCAGCATCAACAGCTCAATGACAGCAGCATGCTGCTCTCGCACTGAGGCCATGGCAAGGTATAGCATGTATTAAATCTAATCATTTTCAAGATGTACAAAGAGCAGATTCGACACTGAGCAGTTTGGGTTCCCTCCCCTTTTCCCTCTTGTATGAGCCATGCTTTCTCGTCTCTCTGCAGTTTTGTTGTTGAAACTGGACATTAAGGGTAGTATAACAAGGCAGCGTTAGAAACCACACGTACCTTGATCCTTTCTGGGGTTGATGTCACTGCTGGCTGCAGTTCTTGCTTTTTATTTACAGGCTTTTCTCAATTAATTTTGGAAATCTATATTCTTTGTTGAGCATGAAACCCTGCTTGCTGAACGTGAGGAGGACTTGAAGCACTTGCTGATGGAGATCAAGGATTGTAATTTTTTTTGAGGAGTTGATGACTGATGAGATTTTACTTTTTAATCATTTTATTAGGGGCTCATACAACTCTGATCACAATCCGTACATACATCCTTTAGTGTGAATTGTGACCCAATGAAGAGAAGACCCAAATCCTCACACCTGGACCAATAGGTTACATCATTAAAAATGGAAAAGAGCTTGCAGTTTTCAAGGACTTGAATCTACAAGCAATGCTCATGGAAGCAGCAGCCCAGAGATCAAACAATGCATTGCATTGCTGCACCAGACCGCTTTAGAGTATGAAAAGCAAGGATGTCACTTTGAAGACTCGGGGGCAGGTGCACCTAACCCAATCCATGGCATTTTCCATTGTGTCATATACATGTGAAAGTTGGATATCATTGAATAAGGAAGACTGAAGAAGAATCAATGCCTTTGAATTGTGGTGCCAGAGAAAAATATTGAAAATGCCATGAAGTGCTTAATGGACAAACCGATCTGTCTTGGAAGCAATAGGGCCAGAGTGCTCCCTAGAGGCAAGGATGGCATGACTTCATCTTTGCATACTGTGGGCATGCTGTCAGGAGAGACCAGTTCAGGGAGCAGGACCTCATGCTTGGTAAAGTGGAGGGGCAATTAAACAGAGGAAAGTCCTCACGGAGATGGATGGACAAGAGCCGCTGCAGTGACGGGCCCAGGCGTGGTGATAATTGCAAGGGTAGCACAGGACCATGCACAGTCTCATTCTGGTGTGCAAAGGGTCACTGTGGGTCAAAATGGACTTGATGGCACCTAACAACAACAATTCTGTGTTGTGGGGCTCCAACGTCTTTTTGTTTATAGCTAGTGGTCAGGGTGATTTAACAGAAACGTCTTGAAACAGCTGGAACCAAAAAATAAAAATCATCACACACACCACCACTTTGGACGATGAGCTTTGTGTCAGTTGTTGAGTTCCGGATCATACCTTGAGCCCTCACCTTGGATCCCACAGCTCTGCCTTTGGCTTCTAGGTCTGCTTGTGCAGAGCCTGAAGAGAGTCCAAGGTGAGCGCCGGGCTTTGGGGAGTCTTGAAGGTGAATGGTCTTTGTTCCTGGTATACACGTGGTCTGGGCTGCCAAAAACATGTAAGCACTTCTCAAAACTTGCATTCCCTCAGAATGTTTCTTCTCCCAGTCTTCGGTCCAAAGCTTTGTGGTCCACCTGTTGTTTTCCCATTACAAAATCCACTGTCATCAAGTCAATTCAATGCCTGCAGGTCCTGTACGAGACAGTGAAACTGCCTCCCAGGGCTTCTAAGACTGTGAATCTTGACAAAGGCAGACAGCCTCCTTGTTCTCCCATGGAGTGGCCAGTGAGTTAGAACCTCCATTCTTGCAGTTAGCAGCCAGCAGGAAACAGCAGCCTGCAGGGAGCCACATAGGACTTCATTCACTTCCACAGGGACAAGGATATTTCAACTTCACACCAACCCAAGGCCAATTGCCACCAGGCAAGTTCAGATGTGCCTCCACCCTCGGTCCTTCTTCCTCTCCACCTAATCCCAGCCATCCTCCCAGGGCACTCTACTTCCTTGCTGGCTTCAGTAATCTCTTACAATGCAGAGTTCATGGACAATGCTTACAATGATGGAGGTGTTTGCTTCTATTGCCTTTAACTTGTGCAAACCTCCTTGTGTCCCTGTGAGCCTCCACTGAAGCACTCCCTCAGAACACCTTGTTCTATTAAACTGGTATTCCATCATGCTCACCTGCCTGACATGATCACTGAAGACAAAGTGAGTGTATATGCAAATGTGGTGAAGAAAGCTGATGGTGCCCAGCCATCAAAAGATATAGCTTCGTGGGGGCGGGGGGGGGGTGGTATCTTAAAGGCTTGAAGATAAACAAGCAGCCTTCTAGCTGAGAAGCAACAAAGCCCACATGGAAGAAGCACATCAACCTGGGTGATCATGAGGTGTCAATGGGATCAGGTATCAGGCATCAATGAACAAAAAATCATATCATTGTGAATGAGGGGAGTGCAGAGTGAGGACCCAAAGCCCATCTGTAGGCAACTGGACATCCCCTTACAGAAGGGTTGCAGAGAGGAGACGAGCCAGTCAGGATGCAGTGTAGCAATGATGAAACATACAACTTACCTCTAGTTCTTTAATGCTCCTGTCCTCACCTCACTATCATGATCCCAATTCTACCTTACAAATCCGGCTAAACCAGAGGATGTACACTGGTACCGGTAGGAACTGAAAACACAAGGAATCCAGGACAGATGAACCCCTCAGAACCAGTGGTGAGAGTAGTGATACCAGGAGGGTGGAGGGAAGGTGGGGTAGAGAGGGGAAACCAATCACAAGGATCTCCATATAACCCCCTCCCTGGGGGGACAGATAACAGAAAAGTGCATGAAAGGAGACATCAGACAGTGTAAGACATTACAAAATAATAATAAGTTATAAATTATCAAGGGTTCATGAGGGAGGGGGAAGCAGGGAAGGGAGAAATGAGAAGCTGATACCAAGGGCTCCAGTAGAAAGCAAATGTTTTGAGAATGATGATGGCAACAAATGTGAAAATGTGCTTGACACAATGGATGGGTGTATGGATTGTGATAAGAGTTGTACGAGTTCCCAATAAAATGATTTTTAAAAAACGCTTGTCTTGACTTTTTACAATAATATCATGAAAGATTTGTGATTGACTCTCCGAGTTTATTCACCATATGAGGTGTTTCACAGATTCATCATTATTCTTTAGCATTGTGTAGTAAGTACTGCAGTGTGTGTGTGTGTGTGTGTGTGTGTGTGTGTGTGTACCAAGCATATCACCCATTCTTCCCGTGGTGGGCATTTGGGTTGTCTCCATCCGTCTTGCTATGATGAGCAGTGCTGCGATGAGCATAGGTGTGTGCTACCGCTCTTACTTCGCTAGGATGCATATCAGGTAAAGGGGTTGGTGGGCTGTATGGTATTTCTGTTTCCAACTTTTGGAGAAGGGTCATGCCACTTTGCATTGTGTTTGCACCACGTCACAGCCCCAGTCACAGTGTATTAAAGTTCTGGTCTCCGATGAAGAACACAGCTTTCCCCCAGATCCTGGATGCTTCCTCCCCGCAACTACCATGATCCGAATTCTACCTTGCAGGGCTGGATAGGACAGAGGCTGTACACTGGTGCATATGAGGGCTGGAGGCACAGGGAATCCAGGGTGGATGATACCTTCAGGACCAAGGGTGTGAGGGGCGATGCTGGGAGAGTGGAGGGTGAGTGGGTTGGAAAGGGGGAACTGATTACAGGGATCCACATGTGACCTCCTCCCTGGGAGAGGGACGGCAGAGAAGTGGGGGAAGGGAGACTCCAGATAGGGCAAGATATGATAAAATAACAATGTATAAATTACCAAGGGCACATGAGGGACGGGGGAGCGGGGAGGGAGGGGGAAAAAAAAGAGGACCTGATGCAAAGGGCTTAAGTGGAGAGCAAATGCTTTGAGAATGATTGGGGCGGGGAATGTATGGATGTGCTTTATACAATTGATGTATGTATATGTATGGATTGTGATAAGAGTTGTATGAGTCCCTAATAAAATGTAAAAAAAGAAAAGGAAAAAAAAAAGAAAGAAAGAAAGAAAAGAAAATGATTAGGGCAAAGAATGTACAGATGTGCTTTATACAATTGATGTATGTATATGTATGGACTGTGATAAGAGTTGTATGAGCCCCTAATAAAACGTTTTAAAAAAATTAAAAGTTCCTTCCTGAAAAAATAAATAAATAAGGTTCTGGTCTCTCTGCACCTTCAGGGGCAGAGAATTGTTTAATGTGGCTCTTCTAGAGAGTCTCTAATTCCCATCAAATGACATTTCCCTGAATGGGGCCAGGGGAAAAGTAGGGGAAGATATTTAGAGGATCCACTTGTGAGTAATGACAAACAGGATTCCCTGGAGGGCCACCCAGCTGTGTATGAAATGAGCCCTCTGAGAAGCCAGAGGAGAGATCTCATTATCAACAAAAGCCAGGAGTGGAACTGCTCCTTTTGACCTGAGATTCTGGACCTCAGATGACAGCTATACCATCAGAGGAGCAGCAACAGAACCAGGAACACAGTGACGGACTTCCCACCCCACAGAGCAAGTTACAGTGAGTGCTTTGGTGCAGGAGTCTGGCTTGCAGAGTAGGTGCCTCTGAGCACTTAATTGGGAGAGGTGGATTTGCTGACCCATGGATGTGCAATGGAGTGGTGCCTCTGGGCTGAGGCTTTCTGGGGTTGATTCTCCTGGGTACTTAATTCAGGGAATTGGACTTGCTCACTCTTGGAACTTGAACCGCACCTCCTTCAGGTTGAGGTTTACAGCAAAGCGGCATTAGTTAGCACGCCTGACATCTTGAAACATTTACCCTGGCATTATAGCATTATAACTTGCTAACATTTTTAATCAACCCCTTTAATCATGGATTTTGTCTATGAGTTTCTATGTAGCTACCACAATGGATAAAAAATAGCTAGAGCTAAATTATAGAACATCCATTAAGACTGCACAGCACCCTTGCTGTTGGCTGGTTTGTTTGTTTGTTTGTTTGTTTGTTTGTTTGTTTTAAATTTTAACTTTACTATTAATGATGAGGTGAGATATGTAGATGCCAGTCTTATCTTCCCATGTGATTAATTGTTAAACCAGTCATTGACTCATTTGCTCAACAAATGTTCATCAATTTCAGAATACCATTTTAGAGCCCTGATGGGCAGTGGGTTACTTGTCAGGCTGCTACCTGCAAGGTTAGTGGTTCCATACCACCAGCCACTCCACAAGACAAAGCTGAGGCTTTCTGCACCTATAAGGGATTACAGTCTGCGAAACCCACAGGGACAGGTCTACTCTGTCTGATCCATCAGTGTGTGTCAGGATTAACTCGATGGCAGTGAGTTTTTTTAAGTTACTTGGAGTTTTTAACTTACTTTGAATACACTTGGAATTTAAAGGAGAATTAACAAGATCCTATTCCTACAGAACTCCGTATTCTTGAGAGTAAGAACAAAACTCAGCGATAGAATCAGAAATCAGGAGGAAAGAACAGCGGCCGAGGCACGTTGGTCTCTATTAGATGCCACAGGAGGTGTACTGAAGCTCTAATTCCTTCTTTCCAAGGCATTGTGCTCCCACCACTGAGGGCATGGGAATACAGAGAAGACGACGGGAGGGATGCAACGTGATGAAGCCTAAGAGGGAGCACCATCCCTTTGCCAGCTTTTTGGAGGTTCCAGAAAGTGTCTTTGAGGACAGGTTGCACTTCATAGGTGCTAGGTGCTGGTTGGGCTCAGTTGCTCTGACTCATGCTGGCCCCAACATCCCAACAGGATGCAGCGTCATGGGTCCAGAACCATCTTCGTGATGGTTGCTGTGCTCTAGTCGGTTGTGGAGCCGCTGTATGTTTTAGGAGCCTTCCAACCTGGGGGCTCATCTTCCGGCACTATCCAGGACAATCTTGTAGTATCATCCATAGAGTTAGAATGGGCTGGTTATTGGAAGTAGCTAGCCAGGCTTTCTTCTAGTCTGTCTTAGTGTGGAGGCTCCATTGACACCTATCTGCCATGCGTGACCCTGCTGGTGTGGGACAGACAGAAGGATGGCCTGCAGCACCCCGGGAACAGTCGTGCCATCTTAATAGAGCAGGCTGACTGACAGCAGACAGGTGGTGGTCGGGGAGCTGAGGGAACTGGAAGCATATTAATTAGTAGGACACTGGCAAACCAATGGTCAGGATGTCTCAAATGAAAAATTCCACTCAGAAGCATTAAAAGAGAAAAAAAGTCAAATGAAGAAACCATTTAAGAACATACATGAGATTTCATAACCACCAAGCAGTAGGAAACAAGATGTCATAAACCCAGAGACCAGACTGGTTCCACGTGAGTCACCACGTCCCTTTGTAAGTGAGAAAAGGAAAACAAGGGGACACGTGCCTAGATCTCAGAGGTCCCTTCCGAGGCCCAGCCCTACCTTCACCGACAGGTAATGTCTCTTTACTGAGTTTCTGTTTAGCATGTCATCATTGCAAGGGGAGGAATTGAGGGCTGTACGGTTTGCACAAAGGGCATTCCACCTCGTGATCGCACTTTCTCCTGGCAGCAAGTGAAAAGAAAACATACCACAGCACTGCTCTTGCTCCCGCACAAAACTCAATCCCCAAACATCAGCCTCCTGAGCAGCTGTGAACACTGCTAAGATTTATCTGAAGCGGGTGGCAGATCTCCTGCTCAGAGCAGAGGCAACCTGAGGTTCAGGGATGGGTACTAAGAACAAGACTTGGGTTTCTTGCGGTTCTTTATTGCTTGCATTTCAACTGTGTAATTTATTTTAATACCACTTTCATTTATTTCAGGATCTGGGCCTGAGGTCATCTGTATTTCTAAAGTTAGAAGGTGTTTGTGTGTGGCGGGACAACTTGATAGTCATTTTCATTTTGTTTCGTCTTCTGGGTTGTTTAACATTCATAACTAGAGGCAAAAGTTAATTTGGAGAGCACATTCCCAGAGCACCCCCTGCTGTCAGTGAGACAGAATCAGCAGACATCTAAGGGTCCCGAGCTATGTCTCCGGTAAAAATGAAAACTGCAGAAAATCAACTAGAGTTCAAGTACTGAGAAAAGAAGCTGAGATCGCAACAAGCCTGTTGTTCATTTGAAAGCTGGGCCTTATGACCCGACGCCTCGTTGTTTGACGGTAGGAAAGAAATGCTGATGTTCTGAGAAATGCAGATGGTCTTTGCGTTTGGTCTTTGCCAGTGAAGTAGCTGTAAGTGCCTCTTTCTCTTCAGATCTGGATGTCTTCTGCGCTGTTAAGAGTAAGTAAACTGTTCGAACAAATAGACATAGAAGTTTGGTAATTGAAGATTGCTAAACTTTACTTCTCTCTCACGCCACGGAGCAATGTGTTGGCAGAGGCGAGGCTGTCTGCTCCGCACAGTCACTCAGGAGCCCAGGTCCTCAGGGCATGCCATCTGCGGCACGTGATCTCTAAGTTTGCCACAGACTGGGGAGGAAGGAGCATGTTGGACATACTAGATTCTTCAGGAGCTTAGCGGAAAAGTGTGTCCGTCTGTTCCACCGATGCCTGATCCAAAGTTCCAGAGGCCTGTGAACTGTAATTTAACTGTTGAGTCTCCAGGAGAAAGAGAAATGCCTCTTTAGTGACTGTCAGCGTCTTTGGCCAAAACGGCCTATTCGCCAGCTAGAAGGAGACAGACAGAGCATCTTCTCTCGATTAATTCAGCTCCAAAGAGAACAAGCCCACTTGTCAAAAGACATGGCAGGAAAAACTAAACTGTGGGGACTCACTGAGTAATGAGTTCAGTCATAGCCGTCCTTCCTCTCGTAGGAGCCTGGAGACCCAGAAGGTAGAGATGGTTATTCTGTAGATACACCCAGAGTGGTTTCTGTTATGATCTTTTCATGAGGAAATCCTTATCACGAGTTACCCTGCACCTCCCTCTCTGGCTCTCGTTCCCTGAGGGTGTGCTGTTTGGTATTTTCCTAGGAGACTTGACGGGCGTTAGGTAGACAAAGCAAGTTGCCAAGTAAGAGATATGTACCGGTTACATGAAGCAACGTTGGCCAGGTCCTCCAAGGAAAAGGTGCCTCTTGGGAAGAGTGACCACTGCGGAGCCCTGCAGGTACCCTATGTTGCAAAGGATGATGCGAACCCTTCCTTCTCCACAAGCCAGGGCTCGACTGTAAGCCCTTGGAAAGCAGCCGGGGTATCAGCTGAAGGCTCCCATGCTGTGCACTGCAGAAAGAGAGCCCGCAAGAGCGCGGTTAATTTTTAATGGAAGAAGATGGGACAGACTCCCAAGGCAATCGAAGGGAGTCCATTAAGCCATTTTGCCTCTCTGCTTTAACTTGGATATGTCAAGTCTCATTCATCTGGTCTAACATCCCTCAGTGTGTCTCAGGGGCCTGACGTCGTTCAATAGGCAGAGGACTCTCATTGTTCTTTCTCGCCCAATTTGTCCCAATGTATCCAATGATGCAAAGGGTCCACCCGTGACAGGGATAAATGCCTTGTCCCGTCTGTGGCACTGGACTGGGGATTGTTTCCCTGTTAATTTTCTTCTTCTATTTTATTAAACTATTAAAGCATAATTCTGAGAGGGAAATGAAGGGAAAGTGGGGGCTTCCAAATATTCTTTTTACCTTCAAAGAGAGCTTGCGAAATATTTTAGCTGAAAATTTCCGAAACCTCTGCATGCACTTGAACATCCCCAAGACTAAGGCGGTGTTTGGGCAAAGGTAACATCAAGAGGACAGTCAACCCCCAAACTTGAATAAGTAAGAGTCACGGCCATGAAGAGCCTCAAACGCAGCAGAAACCACCCACACCTAGCCCCCGTGAGGACACAAAGGGAGAATTCTAATTTTATTTGGGGCAGACTTTTTTTTTCATGTCCTCAGGATACTTCATTAGGCGCTCCATGGCATCTAGTAGCACAGGGCAACGTTTTTTTTCTTGCTCTCTTTCCAGAATTCCCTGGAGACATTGTGAAGTTAATTACAAACCTAATTTCCAAAGTTGCATGATCCAGGCAATTCACACTCCCCTTAGCTAAATGCCAGTGTGGACCAGCCTTCTTTGGCTGGTATAGACAGGTGTTCAAGTCACAACTGAATTGAGCCTTCCACCTCCACCTTTTCTTTACCTTCTCTCCTTGTATAATTGCACCGTTTCTGCCAAACCATTTTTGAAATAGACCTGGACTCTCAGCATGTCCCAAATGAGATGCACTTAATGAATTGGTTTGCAGGGAGACTTGAGTGAGTCACCCAGCACCTGGGGCACAGAGGATGCTACATCAGATAACCGCCCGTTGCTGCTTTCAGATGCCAGAAACGAACCAAAAGAAAACAGCGTCTGCAGCATTCAGAAGAAAGCCTGGTGTGGCCCATGGAACCCAGGAGCTGAAAGCTAGTCCTTGTCTACCCAGAGTTGGCAGAACCTAAACTTTGAGAGCCAGACATGAAATCAGATAAGGCATATCTGTGTGGGTGCCATTTTCCTGCGCCAAAGAAACAAGACCAAAGTGGTCCGGGAAGATATTGAGAGTGTCTGTACGTAGAGGACCAGCTCGTGTCTGCATTCAAACAGTGAACACCTGGCCTTGTGTGAAACGAGACGCACTGCCTGCCTGAGCTGAGTCACTAGTCAACTTGTCAAGCTTATAGCGAACACACGGTACAAAGGAAAGGCTAGATGTCCTTAGCACAAAAGCGCAGGCCCATCAACCCACTGGAGGAAACACGATGTGGGAAAACATTGTTCAAGTCAGCAGTTTAGTTGGTCAGTAGATCATGTAAATTTACACTTAAAGTTTTGTTCATTCAATGAGCGCAAGAGATGGTACTTTTTCCATAGCTGTCATGGGTATGCTGACCCTCTGTGCCCCCATTCCCGCCACATGAGGTTGCTGACCTGCAATAACAAAATAAAAATAATAATCTATAACTTATTAAGGGTTTATAAGGGAGGGCGGGTGAGAGAGGGAGGGGAAAAATGAGGAGCTGATATCAAGGGCTCAAGTAGAAAGAAAATGCTGTGAAAATGATGATGGCAGCATATGTACAAATATGCTTGACACAATGGATGAATGTGTGGATTGTTATAAGAGCTGTAAGACCCCCCAATAAAAGTATTTAATTAAAAAAAGAAAAGAATGACAAAGGAACGAAAATAGGAAAGGAAGGGGGCACAAAAAATGGAGAGAGAAGAAAGGGATGGAGGGACAGAGGGTGGAAAGCAGGAAGGGGAGGGAGGGAAGGCTGAGGGGAGAATAGAAGGATGGAGAGCCAGAGGAGGTCAGGGAGGAGGGAGAGAGAAGTGAAAGAGAAGGGGAGGTGGGGAGGAGGATGAAGGAAGAACAACAATTTTCCCACCCACGTGTCTATGCTTTCTCTTTCCTAGAGACAAGTCTCTCTCTCTCTCTCTCTCTCTCTCTCTCTCTCTCTCTCTCTCTCTCTCTCTCTCTCTCTCTCTCTCTCTCACACACACACACACACACACACACACACACCTCCCCAGCTGACTCCCTGGAGAGATGCTCTGCTGACATGATGCATGGCACTATGCTGATAGACCCCTGGGAACTGAACTGGAGAAGCCACGTGGAGACCCTGCCAGGGCTGAGATGCTTCTACCACCACTGAATCCACAGGACTTCCCACCCCCTGACCTGTGATCTTCTTGTATTTGACATCATTGCATGTGTTAGATGAGTGTGAAGAGTACTTTATAGATTGGTATCGGACATATGAAGTAATATCGGACTTATGGACTTGATCTGGACTGGGCTGGGATGTTTTCTCAATATTCAACTGCTCTTGTATATAAAATTATTTCTTATACGCATATGTGTGTTTATGAATTTGCTTCTGTAGTCTACCTTGACTGACACAATAAGCCATTGCAATAGACACATAAAACTCACAAACAATGGTCACAATTATGACAGTTTATTAGAGAAATCCAATAACAGTGAGTTGGTTTGTATCAGGGAAGTCGATAGGTTACCACAAGTCAGAATCAGAAAATAGTAAGGATACAGCTTTTGTTCTCCTCAGCCAGTAGCTGAATCTGTCTCTCCAGGTTTAACCTCTTCGCCATGTGGTAGTCGTATCTCTCTCAGGTCATCAGGCTCACTTACTATGAACATGTTATCAGAAGGGAGCAGGTCTGAAGCAGGCTACCAGGTTGGGAAAAGCAGGTCGGTGGAAAAGAGGAAGGCTCTGAGACAGATTCACTGACACCGTGGCTGCAACAAGGAATTCAAGTACAGCAACAGATGTGCGGATGGTGCCGGACTGGGCAGTGTTTTGTTCCGCTGTGTTCAGGGTTACCACGCACTGGGAGGATACCCAACAACCACAGCAATGGCGTTCTGTCCAATGGCATCCCTTGGTCGTGCGGACGATGTGTGTGCCCTGCTGCCATCTGAATATTTGAGGTTTCAAATCCCTTCAGAGACATTTCAGAAGAATGATCTGGTTGTCTATTTCTGAAACAAAAAAAATCAGCCATTGGAAATTCTCTGAAGGGCAGTTTTACGTTGACACACACAAGGTGCCGTGAGTTGGAGCGGGTTTGCTGTCCACGATGGCAGCCACAGCTTCTCCACTGTTTCTGTTTTGAATAGAGATGTGCTGGAGATATATAGTCTGGGCACCAGATATCAGGGACCGTATGAAATAAAAAATGAACAAAAAATAAATCCTGTTTTAGTATTGATTTCACATGAAATAATACTACTTAAAATATATTGAGTTAAAATCTATTACTAAAATGACTTTCACCTGTTTCTTCCTTAGTAATGTGACTCTGGAAAATCCAATAAACCATGTGTGACTCACACACGATTTCTTTTGGACAGTGTGAGTCTAGAGGGTCTCAAGGACAGCTTGCTTCAGCGTGAAGGGTGTAACTTTCCCAGAGACAGCCCTACTGGAGGCCTCAGGAGCCTGTGCCAAAGGAGCCTGTCCCAAATGGCCTTGGCTCTATAGGACACAGGAACCTCTGAGTGAGGACGAAAGTTCTGGGACGGTGTTTCTGATTCATCCCACTCGGTTGTCTTTGTGACAATGGTGTGTAAGCCAAGGCAAGTTTTGAATCCACCAGCATATACATCTGGAAGTCACAATTCAGAGAGGCATCGACTCTGTTTGGGGCTGTGGGAGACCTTTGGAGGGGGAAATTCCACCGTTCCCGCTGGGTACGTCGGTAATGTTCAGTGAGTGCTATTGGCAGGAAATTCATCTCCGTATTTGCAGTTTAAACCATTTCCTCCTGATCTTTCCAGAAAACAGAGTGAGAACAGCTGGCCACCATACTCCGTGTAAAAATCCTCTGGGTAAATTGAAGGGAAGCTATCGTTTTGATCACTAAGAAATGAGTGCCCCGAGTCACGGCCTTTTCAGTAGCCTTACATGTAAGGATGCAGCTGGATGGTGAAACTGGGAGACAAAGGAAGAACTGAAGCGTTCACACAGTGATAAGAAGGGTCGGAGGAGAAGGCAGGTAGGACCTTCAACTTCTAGGAATTGGCGGGAGGCTGACGGTGGCTATTCCTTCTCAGTTTCCTGAAATTAGATGATGTCTGGATGGTGGTGTGGAATTTCTTAATATGGCTTTTCTACTCAAGTTTCTGTAACTCCCACCAAATGATTGCGTGGCATGATGCAAACAGGGCGTGTATAACATTGATAGAGGGATTGATCAGTTTTCATGACCACCCTCTTGGATATAAGGATAGGCCATACTTGAAGCAGCAGCAGCAAAGAGAAAGCCCGAGCACATCCATGCTCTCTGTCTGAAGTGGCACAGGCCGCCTAGACCAGGTGCCCCAGAGACTGTGACAGAGATTCGGAGGAACAACGCCCAGACTATGGGCTACCTTCACCTCATCTGGCCCAAGAATGAATGGCAGGCTGCCTTCTGGATCCATGGAAACAATGCACATTCCGGCTTTTACTTCCTCCAAGGCAGATCTGTTTGTTCTTCTGGCAGTTACGGGACTTCCAACGTTCTTCGCCAACACCATACTTTGAATACATCGACTCTTCTTTGGTCTGCCTTATTTGTTGCCCGGTTTTTGCATGAATCTGAGACAAAGAAAAGTACCATGCCTTGGGTCAGGTGCACCTTAGTTCTCAATGACATATACTTTTTAACACTTTAAAAATGTCTTTATAGCAGATTTGACTGATGGAATACATTGTTTGATTTCAGCTACTACAACATCAACAGTGGACCCAAGGAACATGAAATCCATGACCCCTTAAGTCTTTTCTCTGTGATCATGAGGCTGCTTATTGGTCCAGCTGTGAGGATTTAATTTTGCTTCCGTTGGGTCAGTCTTGACTCATGATGACCCCAGGGACAACAACTGGAAAACCACCTGACCTTGGACCGTCTCACATTCGTCATTCTATCTTGAGCACATTGTTCCTGAATCTAGAGATTATTTCAAGATCAGATTGGAAGCACTGACAAAGTTGAGATGTCCTTGTAGGCTTGTTTTAAGTATAACATTGATAGCCATGTTATGTCAATAAATTTCTCAATATGTTTATCCTAGTCATTTTTATAATTAATATCACTGAATTTTTAAAGGAGCATAAGACAGTGGGAGACAAGATCCTACCCTATCCTATAGGGTCACTATGAGTCAGCATCTAATCACTATGAATGAATTTTTGTTTAGTTTTATATCATATTATAGATACATTAAAAAATTCCCACAAGTCACCTTGCCCTAAATGTCCTTGAACAGTTACTGGATTCTGCACGTGTAGAAGGTACTCATGACGTAAAAGGTAACAGGCGAGCTGACGGGCCGTGGAAGAGGTGCAGGGGCATCAGCAAGTGTTAACCTAACCTGAGCACTACCTGGGGCCATGAGAGGAACACCATGGAGGTTACTAGAAGCAGAACCCGAGATGCAGATTCTTGTTCATTCGTGGGATGTTCTCCGTGAAGGGGATGGAGGGAGGCAGAAGAGCAAGGGGCCGTTTAGGCAAGAAAGGAGTCTCAACTGCAGACTAGCTTCCTCCAGCTCTCAGCTTCTTCCAGCTCAAGCCAGCATCCAAATTCCCTGCAGGGCTTATTCAACACTGAATGTGGGCCTTGCCCCCAGAGTTTCTGATGCCATGATGTGGTGTGGGCCTGAGAAGTTTATATCTTCAATAAACTCCCAGGTCATGCTGTTTCTGATTAGATGCTCTAGTCTAGAACATGGGCTGTGCCAGGAATAGGGCCACCTGGAGCAAAAGGCCAGGTTTGTACACCTGTCTAAGACCAGATATTGACCGTGGACCCTGAGGCACAAGAGGCTCTTGACTTCCAAGTCCGGGCAGCTCTTGTTGGTCTCGTGAGCTTTGTAACAGTAAGGGAAGTGAGAGCCTGTGTACGGGCAGCAGGGTCTCCCTACACCAAGAGGCACCATAGCCCCCAGCCCTCTACTAAACTACCTGTCGGCTCTCTGGCAACAGTGACAGTATGTCACTAATATCACATAGGCAGTTGCCATGGGTAAAATAAGGCTTCCTGTACTATGGACTCCACCCTCTCTATTCGGGATTTCCTAAGATGGCTCTATCCCCAAAAGTCTAACAGAGAGGCATTACTAAAAAAGTAAAATGTCTTGCGAGGCACTAGTGGGAAATTATCCCTCCGTATTGGGAGATTGGCAAAAAGCATGACAGGTGTCCCGGGGGGGGAGGGGAGTGCACTCACCACCAAACCAATTTGTTCTTTCGAACTCTTTGAGACCCACCTTTGGTTGAAGTTAGGAGGATGCTTCAGGAGTGCTTGGTCAAAGCAGGCAGGGCTCTGATCCCCAAGGAGTGTCAAGTGCAACCAAGTCTTTGTTGGATGTTAGTTTCTATGGAGTCATTTCCAACTCAGGACAACCCCTTGTGTACAGAGCAGCACTTTCAAGGTTGTGAGTTTTCAGAAGCACAGCAGCAGGTCTTTCTTTCAAGATGCCTCTGGGTGAGTTTGAATCGCCAAGCTTCCGGTTAGTGCTTAGTCGTCTGGCTTAACCACTCACACTCCCACAATGCCCGAGGCAGAACCAAGTGTTGTGTTGTTTGCTGTTAGGTGCTATGAAATTCTTTCGCATAGCAACCTTCCGCAAAACAGAATGCAACACTGCTGGTCCGGTGCCATCCTCACAAGTGCTGATGCGTCGGAGCCCATTGTTGAAGCCACTGTGTCCACCCATCTCCTCGATGGTCTCCCTCTTTTTCGTTGACTTTCTACCCTACAACTGGAAGCAAGCAAAATGAACCAGAGGCTTCCCATTGGTCTGTGTCTGGGTGGTTTCAAGTCTGCCTGGTGACTTGGGAATTGGCTGAGCTTCCTTTTGAGGGTCCGTCCACGGGGTTCTGCAGCTCTGATGAGTGGACGACAGCCAATTGCACAGGACAGCAGACTCCGGGCACCTGAGGCCTTCTAGGGGGAAGGAAATCTCATCCACTTGAAGCCTGCCAAGGAAGTGCTGCCTGCGGAGAGAGCCCTCAACAGCCGCCCTGTTTTATCACGCAGCTACAAGGGCTGGGCACACGTTTCCATGTGCTGCCAGGATGGTTTTAAGAGGAAAATAATTATACGTTTGCAAATTAGGTCACCTAAGACATACGCGATAACAGCCAGCAATCTTGTAAAAGGAAAACATAGACAATGGCTGCTTTCTCTGCTCTGGTGGGAACCCACTCTGTAAGTCGGCATCAGCGCGCTTCACCGGGCAACTCCTCCCCGGCCAGAGCCGAAGCCCATTAAAGGGGCTGAGAACAGCAGTAAAACAGGACCAAACTGAAGCCAGCCTTGCAGCTATTACTGTAAGTGAATATGAAGCCAGCTGCCGACCAGAGGGCAGGTTGTGCGAGCCGGGAGGAGTGGCAGAGGGTGCAGGACGTGGGTCTCAGAAATGCTATGACCAGGTGTTTCTGTGCCCGGATGGTGGAGGGAGGGTCTCGAAGGGAGGGTCCCAAGCCCAGGCCTCACATAGGATTAGGTTGGGTCCGCGGTTCTCAGTTCCCCATCGAGCTTTTTATTTCCGTGGGTCCTACCTGTGTGTCTTGCTGTTAAAAGCAAAACTGAGAAAAAGCGAATATATTGATTTCTTCCTTGGAAAATAATGACAATAAACTCCTTGCAAACTCAATAAACTAATTTGCAAACCCGTCGCCTACGTTCTCATCATAGTCTAAATCCTCGGAGCATGAAAGTCCTTGTTTTCATTAGCTGTGGCCATAACCTAAGAACAATAAGTTCTTATGACGTGACCCTACGCAATACGCACCCTCAGGAAGAGATCACTGAAGATAAGGGAGCGATAGCAATGTGTGGGGAAGTGTACAAGATATCAGATTGTGCGTGGCTATCAGAAAGAACAGCATCCGGGGTCTTAAAGGCTTGTCTTCAAACAAACAGCCATCTCAGTGGGGTGTCACCTAAAGGATTGTAAATAATAAACCCCATCTCTGGAGGAGGGAACATTGTTAGAACCTAAATCGTGCATACCCTGGTGTAGAAGCCTGTGGATAACAGGAGAAAACCAAAATCCATTGGCAGAGTCCCCACATAGATTAAGCCTCCAGTGAATATCGTCTGATTGTAGTCCAGAATGTGCATGGCCTTGCTGTCGGACAGAGTGCATTGCAAAGACAATTGTGACCGATGTAGTTAGGATACAATGTAACACTTCATCATTTGGTCTCCCTTTTCACCCACTTTTAAATTGTTTATATTTTTATGTTTTCTGCTTTCTTTGCCATTGAGGTTTTTCCTCTTTTATTTTGTTATTGTTGGGTTTTGTTTTTTTGTTTGTTGTTTGTGTTTTTTATGAAATCCAGGATAGGTAAATCTACAGAGCAAGTAACTGGGTCAAAATTACGTAGGGGCATGGGCAGGGTTGGGAGAAGGGAATGGGGAGCTAATAATGATGAGTGTGAGACAGAGGGAAATGATCTGAAATTGTGGTGATGATTGCCCAACTCTTCTTCATATGATCATAATATTAAATTGCATGATGTGTGAATCACATGCCCATAAAACTATTTTTAAAAAATAAGATCATTTTTAAAAAATAGCATCTGTTTCTAGTTCCGTTGTTCCAAGGTGCCATCCAGGCGGTTCCGACTCATAGCAGCTCTCTGGACAGCAGAACGAGCATCCTCACCATCGTTGTTATGTTGGAAACGTGTTGCAGCCCCTGTATCGATCCACCTCATTAGGAGGCATTTCTCTTTTTTGCTGCCCCTTCACTTCATCAAGCACGATGTCCTTTTCCAAGGACTAGTTATCCTGATAACATGTCCAAAGTACGCGGAACAGACTCTCATCCCCGCATCTAAAGAGCATTCTGATCGTACTTCTTCCAAGACAGGTCAGTTTGCTGTTTGGGAAGCCCATGGTTCTGTCTATATTCTTCTCCGCCCGCATGACTCCAGGGCACCAATTCTTCTGCTGTCTTTTCTTGTTCACTGGCTCACTTTCAATGCATATGAGACACTTAAACGTCCCCTAGCTCAGGTCCGGTGCCTCAGCCCTCAAAGGGTCATCCTGGCTCTTCAACACCTTCTAGTTCTAAATCCAGCTACATGGACTTATTTGTCAAGAGCCAAAATATTTACCAAGTTTGTCTGGATTTTTTCATATCATAAAGGAGATGTGTCTCTTTGAAAAAAGGAAAGAGGAGCATGAGAAATATGTGCCTGCACCCAATGCCATCGTGGGGATCGCAGGTGAGCTCCGAGCTCTGGGTCTGCCTGGAAGAGGGAGGATATTAATGGTCATTAATGGTCAGCAGAGAAATGATTTTAATTCCACTGCATGTTGGAGCAAATTGCCAAAATGTAACATTGGTTTCCGTGTGCTACCAATTAGTAACCTGGCAGAATGACATATCCAACCTCCGAGAACTCCGGCAGCAACAACTGCATCTCCACGCCAGGCAGGTGAATTTTGTTAATGGGTTGTCAAATACACCTCTCCAACTCATTTTCTAGCTAATTTCTACCATAAGACTGATGAACCAGAAGTATCCCCAACCCGGAGAGAATTTATACTTTAATGGAAGCAACAAACAGCGTGTGAACATGCATTCAAAGAAATAACAGTCAAACAGGTTGCCCTTGAGTTCCTGCGGGCTCATCCCACCCCACGTGGGTCGGAGTAGAACTGCGCTGCATTGGGTTTTAGATGGTTTTATTTCTGGAAGTCAACTCCAGGTGTTTCTTCCAAAGTGTGCCTGGGTAGACTTAAACCTTTCTGGGTAGACTCAAACTTTCGGTTAGCCACGGAGCCTAGTAAGCATTTTTGCCATCCAGTTCTTAGATAGTGAGAAATGCAATAAGGCAAATAAATAGGTAAGAGTAGGAAATACAGAAAGGTAGACGTGACTACCTTACAGAGACAATGGTTGGTGGAAGATTCTCCAAGAGCGGACATCTGAGTTAACCGCAGTAACAAGAGGAAGCATGGGTTGAAGAAGACAGACCATGAGAAGACCAACTAGGAGAGGAGGGCATAAAGCCTGCAGCTACTGGGCCGGGGTGCAAATCTCAGCCCGGGCTGGGCGCCTCGCGGGATCTTGAGTAGGAGTGGAATTGGTCTGTCCCTCCCCACCCCATGCTCATCTGCTAAGTATTGAGCACAATGCCACCTGCCTTCTTGGTGTGCTGTCCGCTTTGAACAGCCTCATGAATTCACTCTTAAAATGAACTTGCCATGAGTCAGAATGGAGTCAACGCTAACTGGCACAGGTAGAGTCAGCCATGTGACTGAGCTCAGCCAATGGAATGACTGCACATGTGGTGTTTGTCACTTACAGGCCAGCACCATCGAACCCACCCTTGGAGTCTTCTCTATCCCTTCATCCCAAGGCTTCACCCAGTAGGGTGTTTAGAGGATGGACAGCCACTGCATGGATGGAATGTGGATCCCAGAAGCACAGTGCAAAAGTATCTGAATATCCAAGTAGGTTTCACGTTGAAGATAGTAAGTGACTATTTTGTTAAACCTCTGAGATTGTAGGATTTATTTGTTTCTGCAGCCGGCGTAGCTCACACTAACAACATTTTGTCATTTTATTGAGTTGGAGGAAACAATAAGTTTGGTACAATGATGGCAGAGTGAGACAACTACTCTGTTGGAAGGAGTGAGCAATGGGTAGAATAACAGGAAACATGAGAGAAGGAGTCATCAGGACCCCAATCATGGGAAAATCAGGGACGAGGGCACAGAAGCCCAGGCTCAGAACGTGGAAGCCCGGGCACAAGGCACAGAGCACGACAGACTAAACCTTGGCGCACAGAAAATCGGGGCACAGCATGTGTGTGGGAAGACCACAGAGTAGAAACCCAGAAGCTAGGATACAGACAATAGAAGACCAAGACTGAGCGCGCGGACTATCAGAACCCAGGGTGTGGAAGACAAAGAAGACCTGCGGCGGGGGGGGGGGGGGGGGGTTTTGAATCGTGATGGAAAGAAGTGTTACACAGCTACTGTCTAACGTGATGTAGCTTTCCCATGTGTGGATGTTCTAACACTTATTTATTGATCCTTCCACTGATGATCATACAGGTTGTTCTTCTCCTTGTATTATCAGGGATAACGCTCCATTGGGGGAGGTCCTAATAATGGATGTGCACATATCCCTTTGTGTTATGACTCTTATTTCTCTGGGATACACGCCAGGTAGAGCGATTGCTGAGTCATATGCGATTCCTGTGTCTTACTTTCTGAGGCAGTGCCGTTCCACGTTCCACGGTGGCTGTGCCATTTTCAGTCCCACCAGCAGAAGATGAAGGATTCCAGTCTTTGCATTCTCGCCAGAATGCATTGTTTTCTGTTTGTTTTCTTTTTCAAACTTGCCTATTAATGTTGGGTGAGGTAGTATCTCGTTTTGATTTTCATTTCTTGAGTGGCCAGTGATCATGAGCATTTATTTATGTGTTTGCTGTCTGATTGTCTTCTTTGGTAACATGTCTGCTATGCCCTCTGCAATTTTTTTCTAATTCAACTATTTGTCTTTTCTTGCTAGCATGGTGATGCTGCCTATAGGTTTTAGAGATCATTTCTTTGTCCAATGTCATTGCCAAATAATTTTTCCTCAACTGTGGGTTCTCTTTTTACTCTTTTGGTGGAATATTTTGTTGCACATAAATATCGATTTTATGAGGTTCCAAGAATCTAATTTGTCTTCTGATATTTGTATGTTTATCAATATGTTTGATTATGTATATTTGTCTTCTAATATTTTTGTTTTTCATTGTTTCACTATGTTTGTGTAATTATGTTTTATACTACATCTTGAAGTACTTAAGTTTGTTCCTATTTTTTTCATGGATGTCTTTATAGTTCTGGGTTTTACATGTAGGTTTTTTATCCATCTTGAATTAATTCTTGTATATGGTGTGAGATAAGGGTCCTGCTTGATTCTTCTAATCCGTTTTGCCAGCACAATCTGTTAAAGAAGCTATCTGTTCCTCATTATTAAATTATATGTTTCTAACATGTTTCATTATTATAACATGTTTCAGTCCTTTGTCAAAGATCAGCTCCTTGTAGGTGGGTGGATGGATTTCTCAGTCCTCAATTGGCTCCATTGGTCTATGCATCTATCATTATTCCAATACCAAGCTGTTTCAACTTCTGTGACTGTGTAGTGGATTTTGAAATCAGGAAGGGAGAGGTAGCCTACTTTGTACTTTTTCTTCGGCAATGCTTAGCTTTAAAGTGTTGAAAACGTCAAAGATGTCGCTCTGAAGACTAAGGGGCACCTGATCCACGCTATGGTGTTTTAAAGTGCTTATATGCGTGTGAAAGTTGAACAATGAATAAGAAAGAAAAACGGATCACTTGAATTATAATGATCACTGCCAGAAGAACAAACAAGTCTGCCTCAAACGAAGGAAGTACAGCCAGGATGCTCCTTAGACGCAAAGACAGTGAGACTGTCTCGCACTCTTAGGATGTATTATCAGGAGATACCAGTTCCTGAAGAAGACTCTGCTTGGTAAAGTCGATGGCCAGCGATGGACCCAGAGGCTGCAACAATGGGCTCAAACATCACAACTGGAAATATGGCACAGGCCCAAGGCTGGGATATTTATGTCAGAAGCCCTGGTGACACAATGGCTAAGCACCTGGCTCCTAACTAAGAGGTTAGTGGTTGAAACTCACCAGATGTTCCAAGGGATAAAGATGTCTATAGATTACTGGATTAGGAACCTTCTGGAACCCTCTACTCTGTCCTATAAGGTCTCTGTGAGTTGGATCGACTCCGCAGCAAGGGAATAATCTTGACAGGAGTGGTTAACCACACTTCTTCTCCTTCTGAGTAACTGGTGGCTTTGAAATACAGACTTCTTGGTTAGCAGCCAAATGCTTAACCAGGGCATCACCAGAAACTCTTTGCTAAATCCCACCACATTCAAGCCCTGCAGATGATCAAGAGCTGTAGGCCTCCTACAATTTGGCCTAATTCCTTCATTACACTGTTCTATAGTTTAGCATTTACCTGTCCATCTCCTCCTGAGACCGTAGTTCCAGGAATAACTGCGTCTTCTTCACCACTAGTTTGGAAATTTTTCACAAATAATGTTAAATAAATTGGTTCCAAAATTCCATTATTGTGCTTCTGAATCTATGTACCCATCAGATTTCCTTCTTGAAAAGCAGTGAATTCTCCTGGCCCTGTACACTTACATAGTTTGTACATGCCGGCGGTGTGTGTGTGTGTGTGTGTGTGTGTGTGTGTGTGTGTGACACATGAGAGTTGCTTGTTTCCCTACACCTGTCATGCCGTGCAGCACATACACCTAAAGAGGATTGTGGACAAGAGCAATTGAGAGGGGATTTTTCCTGCTGCTCTCTAGGGCATTTGCATGATCTAGTAGCTAGGAGTCGGCATCGACTTCGTGGCAATGAGTTTGGTTTGGTTTGGGGTTTAGAGTGGTGGTTGAACAGATATTCTATCAGAGCTCAGGGGGATAGAAGTCCAAATTAAGTGTGCCAGCTCCAGCGGAAGGCTTTCTCGGTGTCAGATCTAGGGCAATGTTCCTTCAATACCTGTGGGCCTGGCACCTTGGAGCTCTCCTTGCACCTTGGCATCAATCTTCCCCGAGGTCTAGGAGGTTCTCAATGCAGGGGCCCTGGGTCCAAAGCACGCACGCCACTCCTGGTTCCCCTTTCTTGATGTTAGTCAAGCCTATTCCTCTCTGCTCACCGCTCTCTCCTTTGACTGCTTGTAAAGAGCTGATGCAGGTCATATCCAGGGGAAACGTGACCTGGGTGTGGGTGTTCATTCCCACCTGAATCCTCCGACAACTGAGAGGATTATTGCATCAGAGATGATCACTGCGTAAGTGCCAGACTGCTGAGAACCATGGGCCCTGGCAGTTGGCGCATATTTGGGGGCGAACACAATTAAACCGTGACAACTGGGGCACACACCTGTGAGGCAGAGACCATGAATCTGGGTCTCCAGCTTTACCTGGTGAGCAGGTGAAGGCAGCAGCGACTTCCAAGTTCCACTCCCTCCTTGCTGGTTTCTTCTCTCTTCGCTCCTCCCTTCTCCCTCTCTGCGCCTGTTTCTGCCTCTGCCTGTTCCTCCAGCCCTACCAGCAGCTCTGGTAGCAGCAGCCACAAGGATGACTGGAGCAGGCTCCCCTAAGGTTTTAATAGGTTGTTCACATAACGTCCCAAACACATAGCATTCCAGTTCACAGAAAATATCATGGATGTACTTCATCTTACATACTTTGGACATGTTGTCAGGAGAGACCAGTCTCTGGAGAAGAAACTCACGTTTGGTAAAGTGGAGGGGCAGCAAAAAGCAGAAGGCCCTCAATGAGACGGATGGACACAGTGTCTGCAACAGTGGTCCAAGCATAGGAACGACTGTGAGGGTGGTGCAGGAGCAGACAGCGTCTCCTGTTGTGTATAGGTGGCTATGGGTCAGAACAGACTCAATGACACCTAACAACAGCAACACTGTGGATGTTGTGATATGCACTAGTCGTTTGTAGCAATTCGCAAATGTCAGAGCCTGCAAGAAAGGTACAAGATGACGGGTGGAACAATGGTTAAAGCACTTGGCTGCTAATCAAAGGCTGTTTAAACCACGGTGACTCCAGAGGAGAACACGTGCGTCCCTCACGATTGACGGCCTTGGAAACCCTTTGGGGCAGTTCTTCTCTGTCCCAGAGTCACCATGAGTCACAATCAACTCAAGAGCAGTAAGTGGGTAGGAGCGATGGGAGGCACCAAAGGCCCTGACAAAACCTGGAGCCTGACATCTCTCCATGCATCGTGCAGGGTGTGGTGTGGTCCTCGGCAGCGGCTCAAAAGGGGCAGTGGCCTTCAGTGGCCTCTCCCAAACTCAGTAACTTTTCCAGGCCTCCCAGCAAACAAGGCCTTCAGGGAAACAGCCTTCGCTCAGCTTTGCTTCTTGGGCTTATCAGTTCTGTGGCTTCTGGCCCAAAGGCCTTACTTAAGCCCCTAAACAAAATCAAGCATATATACACTCTTCTCAAAAAGTCTTAAGAGAAAAGTGTGCATTTAAAAAGAACATGTTTGAAATAACTGCATCATCAAATATCTATTTTGGCCTCAAATCTATGGATCCAGCGTGGAAACTCTAGATTGTTATAAAGAGCAGCGTGCTTTGGAATGAGGTCATTCTCATATTATATTTTTAAAAACTAAGAATAATTTTATTCTTACTTAAGAAAGACCGATTTAGGTAGAAAAACTCTTACTACAAGGAACAAGAGAAAATGCCTTCCTAGCGGAGTTCCATGGTGAGGAAAAATTGGAAACTACTGACCAAATCTCCAGTTTCTCTGTTATCGGTTGCAGGGGGGGCTGTTTAGTATTGTAGTCACGTTGCTCAGAGAAAACTGTCTCCCCTCCCATTCATCATTCATGATCAGTCTCTTTGAAAAGATAAAGGGTTGCACTGTGGAAAGCCCAGCCATGCACCAATCATCTTTCTACACCAGTGGCAGGTCTGCCAGGCCTACAGCTTCTTTGCCAAGAAAAGGGGCCATGGTAGCGAATATTTTTCCTTGTTCTTATAAAATAGGTTCTCAAGAAGAGTTCAGATTACATAATTATTGTCATTGGGTGCTAACGATTCAGTTTTGACTCATAACAACCTTCTGTACAATAGAAAGAAACACTGCCTGGACCCGCACCATCGTCGCGATTGCTGTCGTGTTTGAGCCCACTGTTGAAGCCACTGTGTCAACCCAGCTGGTAGAGGGTCTTCTTCTCTGTTGCTGCCCTTCTGCTTCGCCGAGCATGATGTCTTTTTTCAGGGGTGGTCTCCCCTGATAACATGTCCAAAGCACATCGACGTCTTGCCATCACCCCTTCCAAGGAGCATTCTGGTTGTACTTCTTTCAAGACAGCTCTGTTTGCTCTTCTGGCAGTCGGCCCCTAGTGCTTTCACTATTCTTAGACAGAACCACAATTCAAATGCACCCAGTCTTCTTTGAGCTTCCTTATTCTACGTCCTACTTTGACATGCATATGAGGCGACTGAAAAAGCATAGCTTGGGTCAGGCACAGCTTAGTAGTCAACGTGACATACTTGCCTTTCAACACTTTGAAGAGGTTTTGTGCAGCAATTTACCCAACATAATTTGATTTCTCGATGCCTGTTTTCATCAGCTTGGATTATGAATCCAACAAGATAAAAAAAACTATGAAAATTTCAATGTTTTCTTTGTTTATCATGATATAATAAAGTTTCCCAATTGTGGGGATTTGGGCTTTCTTTACATTGAGTTGTAACATATATTGAAAAGTACAATCCTTGACCTTCATCAGCAAGTGCATAGTTGGTTACAAACTGGGCTGCTAACTGTAAGATTAGCAGTTCAAAACCACCAACCTTCTGAGGGAGAAACAAGCTGCTTCCTACTCCGATAAAGAGGAAACTCGCAGTGGTGGTTATCCTGTCCAGTAAGATCACAATGAGTTAGAATTGACTCTAAAGCAGTGTCCCTTTCCAGTCACTATATAACTAAGAAATGTGTCCCTTCCAGGGAAGATAGTAAACCACACTTGCCAACTTCAGAGCAGATCAAGGTTCTGGGGGATCATTCACCATTGGAAGTAATTCCTCTACCTCTTCACCCTGGTTAATAAGTGAAGACTAGCGCAGAACCACTAAACTGGAACAAATGTGTCTCCCACCTGTACCTTTCCCTTAAAACCAGTATTATTATTTCCTCTCTCCATCAACCTGAACAACTCAGTGTAAAAGGGGGGGCTCACAGCCCCTGGGAAGAGTCCCATAACCTCTTCCCTCCATCTACTACCTTTAGAAACAATGGGTCAATGAAACTTTATGAATGCCAGTAGATTATTGTCTTATAAGATGAAACCTTTGTGCTGGAAGACATTCAAAATACAGCCAGGGAAGAACCGCCGCCCCAATGTAGAACCCCCCTTAATTAAATGCTTGGGGTAAAGCCATTGCAACTTATCTTGGCTGATGTGGCACAATGCAAGCTGAGAAGAAGCAGCTTCAAACATACATTAATAATTTGAAGGAAAAATGTAAAAAAATGTAAGTCTAGAACAACTAGAAGTCTCTAAAATTGAAAAGGGCGTACCAAAAAGCTCAACATCATAGGCATTAGTGAACTGAACTAGAGTGGCGGCCATTCTGAGCTGGATAATCTCATGGTATGCTGTGCGAGGAATGGTAAGCCACAGAGGAAACTACATCAAAAGCACATTTCAAGATCTATCTAGAAATACAATATTGGCTGTGATAGGATAATATCTATATCCCTACAAGAAAGACTAGCTGATATGACTTTAGGAAAAGTTATGTGCCAACCACTAAGAGGAAAAAAAAAAGAATAAATTAAATATTTTGTCAACTTTTGCAGTCTGAAATTGATTAAATAGGCAATGTTCATTGATAATTACAGTTGATTGGAATACAAGCAAGGAAACAAAGCAGAACTATCCCAACCCAATACCACTTGGTCAATTCTAACCCACAGTGCTTCCAATATGATAAATCTTTACAGTGTCAGTTAGGGGCACTTATCTTGTGGATAGAAACCCAATGCTTAACCCACAGCACCACCAGAGCTCCTGGAAGAAAAATCAGTAATATGAAAGTCTGGCCTTGCTGAAAAAAAGCCATGCCTTATATCACACAATAGAATTTTGAAAGATCAATGGCATTCATTGCAAATATGATTTTTCAACACCATACGCATAGACTTCACCAGATGGACTAAACAAGAATCAAATTGACTGCATCAATGGAAAGAGTCCAATATCATCAATCAGAACAAGCCAAAGGACGGGCTTAGGAACAAACTATCAGCCGCTCCTAAGTTCAAGTTGAAGTTGACAAAAATGAAAATAAGTCCACAGGATCTAAAGTATGACCTTCTGTATATAGCACTTGAATTTAGAGAACTTCTCAAGAATAAATTTGATTCACAAAATACTAATGAGTAAAGAACAGATGAATGATAGAATGACATCAAAGATATCACATGTGAAGAAAGCAAAAGGTGATTAAAAAGAAAAAAATCAAAATAGATGTCAGAAGAGACTATGAACCTGGCCTATGAACGTGGGGTGCCCAAAGTGAACAAAAGGGATGATAAAATAGAAAAAGCTGAACACACGCTTTCAAAACATAGCACAAGATGACAAAACAATACCATGAAATGTGCAGACTTAGAGTTAGAAAACAAAAAGAGAAGAACACCCTAGGCATGTCTCAAGCAAGAAGAACTGGAGAAAAAAATCTCAAGTTGCATTACCGAATGATATTGAATATTGAATAACAAGAAAAATATTGAATAACAAGAAAAATATTGAATAACAAGGAAGCATCGAGTAAGATGCAAGGAATACATAGAGTGACTGTGCTAAAAACAACAGGTCAACATTCAAGCGTTTCAAAAAATAGCATATGATCAAGAAGCGTCGGTGTTAAAGGAAGAAACCCAGGTTGTATTACAGTCACAAAATGAAGAAGGAGGAATGTTTCAACGAACTGGCGCATTACTGAAGCCTTCGCTTTTCGCTGCAAGAAATCTGGAAGACTAGAAGAGATGCACAATTGTGTCCATTCCAAAGATACATAATCCAACATGATGTCAAAGTGATAGGACAGTGCCATTAACAACACACGTAAGTAAAATTTTACTGAAGATAATTCAAAAAGGGTTACAGTTGTACAAGCAGGAACTGCCATCATTTCAAATGGGATTAAGAAGGCACTTACAATGAGGAATATCACTGTTGATATCAGATGGCTATTGATTCAAAGCAGAAGCACCAGATATATCTTTATCTCTGTCTTCCTGAAAAGCATTTGATTGTGTGGCTTATAACAAATTATGGATAGTGTTACAAAGAATGGGAATTCCAGAATACTTCATTGTGCTCCTATTCAATCTGTACATAGACCAGACAGTGATCAATCAAACAGAAAGACGTGATAGTGGCTGGTTTAAAACCTGGAAAGGAATGTATCACAATATTCTTCATCCTAGTGAATCTGTAGGCTCAGCCAAAAATTCAAGACGTGAGGCCATCTGAGTTGTTGTTGAAATGTCTTCATGCAGTGCTGTTCTCAGGCTGAGAGAGAAGCCCTGGGAAGAAAATTTTCAGTTGACTAACTATAATTTCAAATCTGCTCTTCGTTCCCTTGAAAGACATGATGAGAGGACATCTGATGGAAAACATTTTTCCCTGGGCTTCAGTGGAATTGCTGAGACCGTCAGATTGTCACTCACAGTAAGCATTGGTATGCAAGGCTTAGCTTTTCATATACATATTCCTGAGGTCTGTGTGTTGCCTGTGCTGAAAATCACAGAGCGATCAACCAAGATGCCTTTGTTCCACTTTCATAAACTATTCACTCTGAGAACCCTGACCTGCCAGATCCCATCCGGAGATGCTAAGGCCGGCAGGAATGCAGTGTAAACTCTTGCAATTAAAAGGTTTCTGAAGGACCCTAATCCAGACAGAGGAAGGGAGGGAGGGAAAAAGGAAGATGATAGAGATAGATAGATAGATAGATAGATAGATAGATAGATAGATAGATAGATAGATAGATAGATAGAATAACAGTCACAAGCAGATTAGCCACTTTGTGTTATAAAATTCCCAGCAAAGGACTCATCCTGTAGAACACAGCCAGGATTGAAGGAGTGACATGACCTCCCCCATTGCTTTCCTTCCTGATAAAGGACCAACTCATGGTCCCAACTTGGTGACCACTGTTTTCCTGCACCCGATCCCACCACCTCAGCAAGAGGACCCCTATCATCTCCTAGGGCAGCGCTTCTCAACCTGTGGCTCATGACCCCTTTGGGGGTCAAATGACCCTTTCACAAGGGTTGTCTGATTCATAACAGTAGCAAAATTACAGTTATGAAATAGCAACGGAAATAATTTTATGGTTGGAGGAGCTGTATTAAAGAGTAGCGGCATTAGGAAGGTTGAGAACAACTGTCCTAGAGTGTCAAGAAACTGTGAAAGGACAATTCATTTGTATCATCTTCATGTTAAAGAAACGCATAGGAGTTACATCACACAGTTCAATGGCACAGGAACAATGGGCCCTGCTGGATCTGGAATCCCCCGTTAAATTGCTTGTGCACTTATTCAGGGCAGAAGCTAAGAACACTCATGTCAGCAGTTCCCTGGCTCACTCAAACTCACTACTATCACGTCAAGTCCGACGCATAGCAACCCCATAGGGCCGAGTAGAACTGCCCCCGTGGGTTAGCAAGACTTAAACTCTGTTCTGGAGAACAGAGTTGGTGTCCAGTTACCGCTAGCCACTGCTCTGAGAAGGGTCACATTAGAAGGTCCTGAATACAATAATGAGAGTAGCGATCCCAGGAGGGGAATGGGAAGGTGGGGGGGCGGGGGGGAGAAAGAGGGAACCGATCAAAATGATTGACATATAAACCCCTCCCAAGGGGATGGACAACAGAAAAGTGGGTGAAGGGAGGCAGTGGTTGGTGTAAGACATGAAATACATATATATAAATTATCAAGAGTTCATGGCAGGGGAGGATGGGGGGATGAGCTGATACCAAGGGCTCAAGTAGAAAGAAAATGCTTTGAAAGTGATGATGGCAACATATGTACAAATGTGCTCGAAACAAAGGATGGATGTATGGATTGTGATAAGAGTTGTATGAGCCCCCAATAAAATGATTTTTTAAGTAAAATAATTTTTATTAAAAAAGAAGGTCCCGAAGAGAGTGGGAGAAAATCAAATTCATAAAAGAGGTCAGGCTTATTGATTGCCTGGAAATTGATGAGACCCCAGCGATTATGACCTTTAATATCTGTCCAGGTGTGGAACTGAACTATAGCCATTAGAATCATCAACCATTTAAGTTCCTCAGGCACCATGAATCCAAGAGCAGAGGATGGAAAACGAAGGAGGAATGGAAACAGCAAACACTGGGAGGCAGCGGGATACAGTGGCACATTGAGGGAAAGGATGAGTTGAAACAAAATATGTATAAATTGTTGAATATAAAAGTGATGATCTGTTCTGTAAGCCTTCACCTACATCACAATAAAAAGTCTAAAAAAATAAAAGGCTTTTTTCCAAGGGAATGTGCTGGGCCTATTATTTTCAACTAGGTCAGTTTGGACGGTCGTGATCATTGTTTAGGAATCTGAAAGGGCATTCTGGATAGATTTTTCTCAAGTACGCAACCTAATTCGGGAGACTTATTATAAAGAGGTTTGAAGAAAATTCAAAACCGCGTTGGTGAGAAAAAAAGACCAGGAATTTTACACACGGGAATTTTTCCCCATCAGAGCACACCTTTTACTTCTTCCAGGGTAGCAAGAGCTGTCCTATGAGAATTTCATTGGGAAACCTTACCCTATCCACCATACAGCCCTGCTCTGGACCTTCCAGACTTTTTTCTATTCTAAAATCGTGTTGTTAGCTGCCATTAAGTCAGGTCTGACTCATACTGAGTCTGTGTGCATCAGAGCAAAGCACTGCCCACCATTGCCCATCCTCACATGGGTGCTATGATTGAACCCATTGTCGCAGCGACCGTGCCAGTGCATTTCACTGACGTTTAGAAAGATGGAAAGGCTAATGGTGTAGATCTAGACAGAGGATCGTTGCATTAGATATATCAGCAGCACAAGACATCTTTTAAGTGTTGAAATGCAAGGAGGTTACTTTGAGGACTAAGGTGGGCCTGATCCAAGCCACAGTATTTTCAATAACCTCATATGCATGTGAAAGTTGGACACTGAATAAAGAAAGCTAAAGGAAAATCAATGCATTTGAATTGTGGTGCTGGAGAAAATTATTGAAAGTACCATGGACCGCTAAAAGGACAAACTAATCTGTCTTGGAAAAAGTACGGTCAGAATAGTCCTGAGAGGCCAGGTTGACAACACTTCATCTCGTGTACTTTAGACATGTTATCAGGAAAGAGTAGTCCATGGAAAAGGACATCATGCTTGATAAAGTGGAGGAACAGTGAAAAAGAGGAAGACCCTCAACCAGATGGGTTGACCAGTGGCTGCAACAATGGGCTCAAACATAAGAACAGTTGTGAGATGGCCCAGACCCGGAAGTGCTTCTTTCTTTTGTGCATAGGGTCTGTATGCACTGGAATGGACTCAGTGGCACCCAACAACAAGATGGAAGATATATGGAGAACAAATAGCTTCACATTTTGATTTTATTGTTTGATATATGTTTCTATGCCTTTCTAGCACTATTCTTTGACCTGCTCTTATACATATATACAGAAATGAGTGGCAGTACATACAGAGATGCATAAGTAAATCTATAGATAAATACATAGATGGAGATTGACAGCTGTCCTTCAGTTGACTGCAACTCATGGCAACCATGAGCAAGAGGAGGAAACATGACCCTCCTGCATCATTCTCATGACCCACGGCATGATGGATTTCATCATTGAGCCTATTGTGCCAATCCATCCCACCAGAGGTCTCTCATACCCTTGTTAGCCCTCTGCTTCACCAAGTATGCTGTCTGTCTCCAACAACTAATCCTGATGTCCAAAGCAAGTGGGTCAGACAATGTTCTGTTATGAGCCATACGATTTCCATTGATTTTTCACAAGTAGCTCACCAGTCCATTTTTCCAAGTCTATCTTAGTCTGGAAGCTCTGCTGGAACCTTCCCACCATGAGTGACCCTGCTGGTATTTGAAGTAACGGAGGCATAACTTCCAGCATCCTGGCAACATGCAAGTCCCCACAGCTGGACTCCCGGGTGGTGGATATAAACTAGTCACTTCCCTTATCAGCCGTTACTTCTCTAAAGTTTAAAAAGCCTGAAACCTTGATCCATCTTCCTGTCATTTTAGTTTCTTTATCTGGACTCTTCTTAAGTCTTTATCTCACGCTGGCTTTGTGAATACATTCATCACTGTTGGGAGTGAAAGCATCCCCAGGCCCCTTCCCACTAGGAGAGAGTGAGAGTCAGCACTGAGGGCTTCCCATGTTTCCACCCAAAGAGAGGGTGCTCGCACATCCCTAGTCAGCCCTTGTTTCCTGATGGACTCGGCGGTGTGGAGGTCCCTGCCCTCCCCCAGAGGCATGGGTTCCTGCTCGCTATACAAAATATAACTCATTCCTTGTACTCAGAGGCGTCCTATCCATGGAGGTCACCCTTTTGAAGCTATGTTACATGCTTTTCCATTTTTCGTTACATGAACCTAGAGGGACAGTAAGCAGAATACGGGGTTCAGGGGGAGGGGAACCAATGGGGAAGGAGGTAAAAGGCAGAAGACGTCAAGGAATCCATGTAGAAAAAGAATGTTTGGAAACTGATTGTGGTAGCAATTATGCATTCTACTTGATGTGATTGAAATTTGGAATGTCATATGTACTAAATTCCAACTGATAACCAAAAAGAAATGAAAATATAACTCATCCTTTTCCAGGATCTGGGAGTAAGACTTCATCCCCCAAGTCACCACAGGGAGGAAGGGAGGGACAAAGGAAGTAAGTAGCTCACCAGCCACACCATTCCAACCTGGGAGGGAGCCAGTCTGACCAGTCTGTCTTGAACTTCTTGTGCATAAAAGTTAGCATATAAAGCAAGAAGCTCTGGTCAGGGACCCTCCTGTCAGCTGTCAGCCCGGCATGTATTATTGTCCGAGTTTGTGCTGACATTAAAAATGTAGCCCTTTGTCCTAATTTATCAATCAAGGCTTTAGGTGTGATGGCAGCCATTTAGAACTTGGAGAAAAGGACAATGGATCTGAAGCTTTCCAATCATCCAAGGGGTACACTGATATGGAAAAACCTTGTACACCATCAAAGGGAAAAAATCAGTCATTTTCCTGTCCATTTCAAGTACTGTTGCTGCTGGTGTTGTTGTTGTTGTTGTTAGGTGCCCCTGAGTCAGTTCAGACTCACAGTAACTCTATGAGTTCTGACTCACAACAGAACAAATCACCACTTGGTCCTACAGCATTCTCACAATTGTTGTTATGTTTGATCCCACTGCTGCAACCACTATGACAGTCTGTCTCCTCTGTTTCACTGTCCTTTTCCTGGGACTGGCCTATCCTGATAGCATGTCCAAAGTATGAGACCGAGTCTCACCATCCTCCCTTCTAAGAAGCATTCTGGCTATACATCATCTAAGACAGACCTGTTTGTTCTTTTGGCAGAACCAATAATAATATGAGATTTATTGACAGAAATTGCTTTATGTAATTATGGGTTTGGCTAACCAAGTCTGAAACCTTTAAAGCAGGCGAAAGTAAAGGCAAGGGAGAATTCACAGCATAGCTTACCTTCTGTCTGTACAGAGAATGCCTTTATCCTTAAGGAAGTTTGATCTTCCTCTGAAGAATATTCCACTGCTCAGGTCAGACCTACTCGTGATGGAGCGCTGTCTTCTTACTGGAAGTCAACTCATTATCAACAAAAGACCTTTCCTGAAACCACTGGAATTGTAGCACAGTCACATGGTGCTGTCTGAATGTCTGGGATAAATGACATCCAGAAGTCTGAGATGAGGGAAGCATCTCACCCCCTTATTCAAAGTAATAACAAAATGAGTGCATCTCTCTGGATTTTCATAGGTCTCTGCTTGAGCCAAATTTTCTAGAGATGAGACGAAAATTGATGACCAGACATCCTTCACCAAGCTGGTTGAGTCTGAGAGCTTTAGACACCAAGGCTGGTAAATGAGCAATATTCAGAGTCCCTTGAAAGAACCTTGGGAGGCCTGAGGGCAAACCCTGGATGACCTTTAAGGGGCCAAGAGTTAAGCTTTGCAGGTCACTGAGCAAGGAACTTTAGTTATCTGCCTCTGTCTCCCTATCTGTAGAAAGACAAGGAAAATATTTGTTCCGATCGGCCATTCAACAGTACTATGAAAATCAAGATTCACATAGACTTCATATTTTTTTACACCAAGGCAAAGGAGAGACTACAATTAACTTGTGACATAATGGTGACTTTAAGGAAAAATAGGACAATTCCTCCCTCAGCCGAGAACTTGGCATTACCTGTTTAAAAGAGAAGTAAAAAAAATCCAGCACCATCAGATGAACTGCAAACCCTGGTGACTCCGTAGGAATTTCAGTGGCTGGGTGTTTTAGAAGAAGGCCATTAAGCTTTTCTCCTAAGGCACGTCTGGGTGGTCGTGAACCTCCAGTCTTTCAGTGAGAAGCTGAGCACATTAGTCATTGACACTAGCCCTTTTGGTGTTGATGGGTACTTTTGCATCAGTGCCAACTCAGTGACCTATGTACCTATGTGCAACAGAGCCCCACACTGCCCGGTCCTGCACAATCCTGCTGTGCCCATTTCAATGAGAACCCCCCCTCTTCTTTTTGTTGTTGTTGCACCTTTGCATTACCAAGCATGATGCCCTTTTCCAAGGACTGATCTCTCCTGATAAGATGTCTGAAGTACTTGAGATGCGGTCTTATCATTTTGCTTCTAAGGAGCATTTGGGCTATACTTTTTCCAGGACATATCTGTTTGTTCTTCTGGAAATCCATGGTATTTTCAGCATTCTTACCCATTCTTACCATAATTCAAAGGCACCGATTGGCTTTCAGTCTTCCTCATTCAATCTCCAGCGTTCACATACAGATGAGGTCATTCATAACGCCATGCATGGCTTGGATCAGTTCCATCAGAGTCCTCCAAGTGCATCTTGCTCTTCAATACTTTAAAGAGGTCTTGTGAAACACGTGTACCAAATACAGTGCATTTTTTTTCTTAAGTATTGCTTCTGTGATGATTGATTGTGGATCCAAGTAAAAATGAAATCCTCGACAACTCCCATCTTTTCTTCATTTTCATGATGTTGTGTCTTGGCACAGTTATGAGGATTTTGCTCTTCTTTACCTTAAGTTTCAAACCTTCCTGAAGTCTGCAGTCTTTAATTTTCATTCACAAGTACTCCAACTCCTTCTCACTTTCAGCAAGCAAGGTTATGTCATCAGAATACCAAAGGTTATTAATAAATCTTCCTCCAATACGAATGCTACATTTTCCTTCATATCATCCAGCTCCTCAGATTTTTTGTGCAACATACAGTTTGAATAATTATAGTGTAAGGATTTAACCCTGACACACATCTTTCCTGATTTTAAACCATGTCGTACTCCCTCGTTCTATTTGAATAACTTCCTCTTGGTTCCACATGAGCACAATTAAGTGTTCCAAAATTCCCATTCTTTACAACGTTAACCATAGTTCGTTAGTATCCACACAGTTGAGTGCCTTTACATAGTCAATAACAGACAAATAAACATCTTTCTGGTATTTTTTGTTTTCAGCCAAGGTCCATCTGGTGTCAACAATGATATCCTTCATTCCAAGTCCTTTTCTGAATCAGTCTTGGATCTCTACCACCTTCTTCATGACGTATTGCCAAAAAATCTTGTTGCATGATCTCAGCAAAACTCTACTTCCATATGATATTCGTGGTATTGTTCAATAGATGGCAAATTCTTTGAGGTCACCGCTCTTTGGAATGGACACAAACATGGATCTCTTCCAGTCGGGTGACCTATCAAATTACTTGGCACAGACGAATGAACGCTTCCAATGCTCTATCAGCTGGTTGAACCATTTTCCTTGGAATTCCACCCAATTTCTAGAGTCTTCTTTTTGACGAATGCCATCGGTGCACCTTGGACGTCTCCCTGACATTCTACTGGTTCTTGGGTTGGGTTGGCTGCTGACACTGAGCTTCTCCATCTTTTTTTTCTGGCCAGAGATGCAGCCAATTTTATTCCTGTGTATTCCATTTGCCACAGTCCACATGCATGACCACCGTGTTGGTGAAAAACATGCATTTACAATTAGGAAGTCATTAATCTTACAAAATTGTAGCATGTGATCTCCAACCTTGTTTCTATCATAAAATCCTTATTTTTGGATCACCAACTCTTCTTGTTTATTTCCAACTTTTGCATTGAAATCATTAATAATTATCAATGTATCTTGATTGAATGTTTGATATAATTCAGACAGAAAATTTTGGTAGAATGCTTCATCACTAAATGGTGATTGATGTGTAAATTTGAATAATAGTTGTATTAATCGATCCTCCTTGTAGTCGTACAGATATTATCCTATCGCAGAGAGCATTATACTTCAAGATAGGTCATGAAATGTTCTTCTGAAAATGCATGTGCTGCCATTCTTGAATTTGTCGTTCTCCGCCAGGTCCTACGCTGCACTCCCAATGGTTCTTAGGTTTGAGATCACTGTTGCAGCCAATGTGTCAATCCATCTTGTTCAGGGTCTTCCTCTTTTTTCACGGCACCTCTACTTTACCAAGCATGATGTTCTTCTCCAAAGTCTGTGAGACTAAATCTTGACATCCTGGACTCTTCTTCTTCCAAGGCAGGTTTGTTTATCTTCTGGCTATCCATGGTACTTTCAATATTCTTCACCAGCACCACTTGTCAGTCAGTTTGTCTTACTGTGGAAGCATGTGTGTTGCTAAGTTGCTAGGAACTATCTCACCAGTTTTTCAAATACCAGCCAGGTCACCTAACGTGAAGAGGTTTCTGCAGAGTGGGCAGATTAAGAACAGACTATTAAGAAGGAACATCCTGTCCACTTTGAAGGAATCAGCTGCTGAAATCTATGGATAATATGGAAACATTGTCAGACAGTGGAGGCCTAATGAAAAGAAGCACAACATAGTCAGAGATAGTTCCAGAAGACACTCAATATGACTGAGAAAGAGCTGCCTTTTCAAAGTGGTGTTGTTATTAGGTGCTCTCTAGTGAGTTGCAACCCATAATGACCTTCGGCACAACAGCAGGAAACCGTGCCTACTCTTGTGCCATCTTCACGGTTGTTCCCATGTTTAAGTCATTATTATAGCCAGGTGTCAATCCACCTCCTTAAGGACCGTCCTCTGTACCAAACATGATGACCTTCTCCAAGGGCTATTCTCTTCTGACAGTATGTCCAAAGTAGATAAGATGAAGTCTGGCTATCCTTACTTCTAAGGAGTACTCTGGCCGTACTTCTTCCAAAACAAATTTGTTTGTCTTCTTAGCAATCCATGGTAATTTCAATATTCTTTGCAGCACCACAATCCAAATGCATCCATTCTTCTGTCTTCCTTATTCAATGCAGAACTTTCACATGCATATGAGCCTATTGAAAATATCACGGCTTGAGTCAGGTGCACCCTAGTCCTCAAAGTCACATCGTTACCTTTCAATACTCCAGGTCTGTGCAGTCGACTTCTTAATGCAATGCGTCTTTTGTTCTCATGCCTGTGGTTTTTGAAAAGTAGAGTTGGCCATGATGACATGAATGGAGAAGAGCCTGTGGGAGTACAGCCTGTGCAACCTTCATATGATGGTGGGGAGCAACTCAGTGAGAGGAAACAGCTGCAAAATCCACTAATAGTTGGAAATTGGAATGTATGATGTGTGAAACTAGGAACATAGAAAGGTGTCAAAAATGAAAGGGAATGCATGTTTGCTATCTTGGTTGTTAGTAAGCTGAGATGGACTGGTAATTCACGGTTTTCAATCAAACAGTCATGCAGTTTACTATACTTGGAATGACATAATCAGGAGGAATGGATTTGCATTCATTGTCAAAAAGGACATTTCAAGATCTCTCTTGAAATAAAGTGCTATCTGTCCCATCGGTACAACTATTTTCTTTTACTTCACGCACCTACCACTAAACCTTGTGATGAAAACTGTAGAATTCTACCAATGTCTTCAGCCTGAAATTGATCAAATATACAATCATTGATCATTATTGGCAATAGAAATGCAAAAATTGGAAACAAAAGGGAACAGTAGTTGGAAAATATGGTCTTGGAGCTAGAAATTAAGGTGGAGATCACATGATAGAATTTTGCAAGAACAATGTGATTGTTAGGCCTTTTTTGCAAACATGTCTTCTGTAGGAATATGTGGGTGGAGATTAGCCTGTCAATCAGTTCGCAACTTGATTGAAGGAAACCCGAGATAAACAGCTCTCTGAAGACCAGTCTCCCTCTCTCTCCACTTCACCTTCCTATTGAGGAGTCACTTTGTTCCATGCTGATGGCAGCCAGAGTCCTGGAGATGTATCCACTGCCATTGGAACTACAAGACTTTCCACCCAGCATCCTGTGATCTTCCTGTGTTCTGAATTATTGTGTGACTAGTATCAGATGTATTAATTTGATCTGGACTGGGCTGGGTGTTTGCTTGATATATAATTACTTCTTGATATAAAACTCTCTCACACACATATTTGAGTGTCTCTGGATTTTTTTCTCTAGTCAACCCTGCCTAACTCAACCAATGACTTGTTCTTAGCAAATACCTTGTTTCAACAACACAATGGGTGACTATATACTTGGACTTCTCCAGATGAAATACAGAGAAATCAAATTGACTACATCTATGGGAAGACACTATGGAAAAGCTCAATGTCAGGAGCTAAACGAGGCCAGTGGCTGACTGTGGAACAAACCATCAATTGCTCATCTATAAGTTTAGGTAGAAGCTGAAGAAAATTAAAACAAGCCCCAACAAAATGATTTATTTAAAAATAAATAAATAAATTTTTCAAAAATCAACTCAGAAAAAAAGAAAGAAAATTAAAACAAGTCCACAAGAGCCAAAATATTACTTTGAGTCTATCCCACCCAAATTTCAAGAATAAATTGGATGGATTGAACGCTAATGACAGAAGACCTGATGGGCTGTGGGGTGATATCAAGAACATTATACATGAATAAAGGAACAGGTTGTTAAAAAGGCAAGAAAGAAAAGATCAATGTGGAAGTCAGAAGAGACTGAAAGTTGCTCTTCATCATAGAGTGTCTAAAGCAAATGGAAGAAATGGTGAAGTCAAGAGCTGAACAGAAAATAATTGAAGAGCAGCTCAAGAAAGCAAAGTAAAACACAATGACCTGTGCAAAGACGTAGAGTGAGAAAACCAGAAAGGAAGAGCATGTTCTGGATATCTGAAACTCAAAGGATTCCAAATAAAATTCAAGCCTCAAGTTGCAATATTGAAAAATTGGGCAAAACATTGAATGATGCAGGAAGCATCCAAAAAATGTAAAGAACATACAGTCACCATGTGGTACTTTAAATTAATTTGTCCCCATCACCAATTCTTCTTCAGTTCTCTTTATCCAATGTCCAACTTTCGTGTGAATATGAAGCAATTGAAAATACCTTAGCTTGGATCAGGTGCACCTTAGACCTCAAAGTAACATTCTTGCTTTTGAATACTCTAAAGTAGTGGTTCTCAGCCTTCCCAATGTGGTGGTGACCCCCAAACTCATGTTGTGGTGACCCCCAACATAAAGTTATTTTCGTTGCCACTTCATAACTGTAATTTTGCAACCCCCCCAAAGAGGTCGTGACCCACAGGTGGAGAACCACTGGTCTAGAGCAAGGTCAACAGACCAAGTATCAAGTTTCATCCAGCATAATCAGGATTACAATGATCTATGTTTGATAGAAAGACCATTCCAGACCTTTGCCTGTGGCTAGAGGGGATCTGTCAAGGGATTAATCAGACGCTATAATCTGTAATTGGGTCTGGGTTTCCCACCATCCTCCCCAGCCTTCACAAATTGGGTGTTCACAATTTTAGCTCTGATACTTTTCCCTTCATCATATTTGAATTTTATTATTGTCATTTTTGGATCACATGAGCTGGTGTGCTTCTTTCATGTGGACATAGTTGACTCCTCACTTAGATGCTAGTTTGAATACAAGTCTTTAAGAGTCCAGACACTATTCTGATTGATAGCCAAGCACTATCTGCATTCTGCACCACATTTTCAGGGAGCATCTCATTCAGGTGGCGTACAGAGCAGGGCCAATTTATAAGAGAAGTGGGTGAAGGGAGATGTCGGACAGGGCAAGATATGACAAAATAATAATTTATAAAGTATCAAGGGTTAATGAGGGTGGGGAAAGGGGCTTAAGTGGAGAGCAAATGCTTTGAGAATGATAATGGCAATGAATGTCCAAATGTGCTTTACACAATTGATGTATGTATGGATTATGATAAGAGTTGTAAGAGCCCCTAATTAAAAAATAATAAAACAATTCACATGGAAGGCACATGTGTAAAAAGAGGGGGGAAGAACTAACTGTTCTTGAATTGGGGCATGAGTCAGGTTTACTGTAGCCATTTTGAGCTGTTTGGTAGGGATTTGAACAAAGGACAAATTCAAAACCCCATAAAACCAGCTATTCCAACAACAGCCACAAACTGACTAGCAGACAACGAAAGAAAGACAAACAAACTAAAGACTGGAAAATAGGAACATTCAAGTAAAACCTTGTCAATCATCCCCCTGGGGTATAAAGCTATTGCACTGTAACATCATCAAGTTTTCCAATGACACATCACTCTGGATACTGTTGACCTTATGGTTAGCAGGTCTATGCTATTGACGGAGATGTTAAATTGCCATCTTCTATCAAAATAATGAACAAGTCTCTTAGAAGAGTATAGTGAGAATATTCCTTAGAAGGGAGGATGGAAAGACTTTGTTTCAAATACTTGGAGCATGTTTTCAGGAAAGATCGGACTCTGAAAAAAATCCACTATGCTTGGTAAAATACAGGGTTAGTGGAAAAAGGGGTAAGACTCTCCATGAGATGGATTAACATAGCAACTGCCACAGGAACTCAAGCTTAGCAATGATTGTGAGGATGGTGCAGGACCACCGGACAGCGTTTTGTTCCCTTGTGCAGAGTCTCTCTGAGTCAGAGCAACAACATCTGTTTTATACAATTTGAGCTTCTATTAATTACTCAAAATGAAAAATAGAGATTATTTAATTAACTTTTCAAAAGCTCTTCTACTAATTTCTTACCAAATCTTATAACTTTGGGGGTCCATTGAAAGTAATATTTTAACACTTGGTAAAACGAATATTTGAACTGTCTTATCTGAACTAAGAGTAAAAGAAAAAAAATACGTATCCTAAAACCCAAGGACCACACCCCACTTGCAATTTTCCTGAGAACCAGAATAAGGAGGGAAATGCAAATTCTTGAAGAACACTCTGCCCCTGAATTAGTAAGTTTTCCATAAAATAGTTCTGCAATAGATCTTTGTAATTGTTAGTTACTGTCAATTTGCCTCCAACTCAGAGTGGCCTTATGTATAACAGCAGGAAGCTTTTCCCTGTCTTCCTGATCCCTGGAGTGCTTCCGTCCATTGCTAGGACCCATTTCACTGAGAGTTTCCTTGACTTTTCTGACCCTTTAATGTGCCAAGCATAAAGTCCTTTGTCTCACAATTGGTAAAAACCAGGTGATATGTGTGGTAGTTACATAATCTGGTGTCCCTTTGGGATGATATAGGATTGAGAGTGAAGGGGTGGAGTCTAGTCTGTCAATCAGGTCATAGCCAATGAGGCCTCTGTGTGGGCATGGCCTTCCCCCTGAGAATTCTGGGAACTCCTGTATTTTCCTCTTTGGAGGCGGGAGACACTTCTCTCTCTGCTCACTCCTTGTAGTCTCTTTCCTAACAAGACTGACACCCTGTGAGACATACCTTAGGAAAAGCCACATGGACCTACCCTGATGCATCCAGAGCCCTGGGTGCTGGAAAAGCCACACGGAGACCCCTGCCAGTGCTGAGATGCTTACGGCGCCCTGAATTCACAAGACTTCTCACCCACTGGCCTGTGACCTTCCTGTCATTGCATGTGCTTTCTGAGTCTGAAGAGGACTTCATAGTTTGATATCAGACATTGGACTAATATCGGACTTATGGACTTCATCTGGATTGAGCTGGGATGTTTTCTCAATATTCAACTGCTCTTGTATAGAAAGCTCTTTCTTATACCCATAGGAGTGTATCTATGAATTGGTTTCTCTAGTCCACCCGGCTAACACAGCATGCTGGTAAGCAAGCAGTCTCAGTATCTTCACTTCTAAGCAGCAGCCTAGTATTTCTTCTACAACCGGTGTGTTCATTCATCTGTCAGTCCACAGTACAGTCTTTGCTCTTCCTCAACTTGATGACTTCATCGATGTCTCTTTCTTTTCATTGTCCTGTTTTGTACGTGAGCAACTGAAAAGACCATGGCTTTGAGTCAGGTTCTGGTTAGTCACTAAAGGGGGTTGCTTTACTTTCCAAAACCTTGTCTTTTGTAGAAGATTTGCCCAATAGAGTAAGTCAATTGGTATTTGAACTACTGCCTCCATGGACATGAATTGTTGATCGAAGGAGAAGAAAACCTCTAACTTTGATTGTTCTCCATTTGTCATGATATTACTTATATATACAAATTTGTGAGAATTTGTGTTTTCTTCTCACACAGGTGAGAATCCACACTGAGGGCTGTAGATTTTCACCATCAGCAAATTCCTTAAGTCATCTTTATTTAAGGAAAAAGAGGTTGTTCTGTCTACATAACCCAGGTTGGGAATGAGTCTTGCTCCAATCCAGATGTCCCCTTCTTCCTGGATGATTTTTTCGACATACAGATTGAATAAAGTGAAAGGACACAACCCTGTCGTGAACCTTTTTACATGTTAAACCATGCAGCACTCGCTTTGTGCTGTTTAAATGGCTGCCTTTTGATTCATGTGCAAGTTCCACATGAATTTAATGGACTTTTCTGGAATCCTTAATCGTGTTGTCCAGAACATCTTAAGTTCCATGCAGGTGAATGGCTTCACACCATTCAAAAAACACAGGTAAATATCTTTCTGGGATTCTTTGCTTGATGTCATCTGAGATCAATAATGACAACCCTTATTCCATGACCATTCCTGAACGACTTGAATTTCTGCCATTGGTCATCATAAACCCTAGATTGGTATTATTATGAGGATACACACTTTTAATAATAAATGTATTCTCATTCTTAAACACAGATAAAAAGGTAACTATTCTAAAACTAGCTAATTTTGACACTTTTCATAGTAATTAAAAATTATGTGTACATTCAATCCCTTCCCCATAAATGGTCATTCTGTTTATTAAATTGTCATGTAACAGAATAGCATACCATGTAAAGATCGATTAAGGAAATAACTCGAAAATTTTGGACTGAAACAACCATATTTCCTATGTGAATTATGCTATAAATATATTTTGCAACCCATGACTACAAAAATTATTTTGAATATAATACTGCAAACTTAGAGTTTCCTTGGATGTTGCTTGCAAGATTTGAAAATTTAAAAAATATCTTCAGCTTTAATTCATTTGAACTGCTGAAGTTCCAAAGTCCCAGTTGATTAGAGCTTTATTCTTAGTAAACAACAATTCTGAGAAATTGAAAGATATATTTGCCGGGTGGTTCATGTATTCATTTCATTGTACAACACAACCCAGGAGATTTGAAGCATTTAAAAGAACTGTTCCTGCGTTCTCTCCCCTGCAATTGATTTCTCACAGTGCAGAAAACTCTGCCGTTTGAACTAGTGAGAACACCAGCTGGCAGGCTGGAAACAGGATGCGCACCCACCCTCAGACTCTGAGGACTCGCCTGGTCTGCACATCCAAGCATCTTGACACACCTGGGTTGGGGACATGGCCCCTTTGGGCAGTTCTGGGCTTCCCAGGGATTGGTATTGTGTCATGTGAGCTGTATTCCTCTTGCCAGTCAAGTTGGCCTCTGATTTCCTGTATCCCAAAGAGAATCTCTACTCTCCATCACCAAGGTTCTTGAAGGAGTCAAGGCCAAAACTCAGCTCCTAGTATATCCATTGGGAATCTCACTTCTTGTGTAGAGACAAAGCTCCTGGATCAGGAATGGGGTCCCAGTGATGGGCCCCCAGCCACTGGTGATGGTTGGGGTCAATGTAGGTTTCTCATAGATACTGGCTCTGAATTTCCAATATCTGCAGCAAATGTTGTGAAATGTCCCTGGAATAGGCCACAGTGTCCTCTTGGTTCACTACGACTGAAACAGCTCCATCACCTTCTCCCAGATGGGGGTAGGTGTGTGTACTGTGGTTGGGTGAGAGGAGAGAAAAACTTTATACAGAAACAACCATCGTCCCATCCCAAACAGGGTGCATTGGAGTGATGATTATAAGAGATCAAAATGATAAACCTGACTTGAACAGTTAAAATCTTGCCAGTTGCTATCGGCTCTGCTGAACATTGGTCCTGATCTGGTTTTCAACATTTTCTGTGTTTTGCGGGGTTTTTTCATGTTGGGGTTTATCTCATATATATTTTGCCATTGGGGTAACCTTTTAGAATTCTTGTCAACTGTTTTTCTGTATATGATATCCAGGATGTGAGCCTCAGGGTGGGGTGTGAAGGGGAGCTGATATCAAAGAGTTCAAGAAGGAAGAAAACTTTTTGCAATCGATTGAGGTAGTAATTGTACAATACTGCTTGCTCTGATTGAACAAAGTTTGCATTGACCAGCTCCTAATAAAAGGCTTTGGAGGGTTTGCAAGAAACAACTCTCTGTATGCAGAAGAAACAGGCTGCAAAAGTATATGCACCGGTGGATAACAAACAACAATACGAAAATCACGATCCTACTAAACTGTGATGCACAGTGGTTGGGGAGTAACCATAATGGATGATCAGAAGTGTCACTCTGAGGTCTGAGCGGACAGAAGGAGCCAGTCTTGTGAAGATGGGGAGTAGGGAATGGCAGCGAAGGTACAGTACAGAGCTGAACAGGTACAAGACTGGCCCAAAAGACCTTCAGAAAGTGATATCCGCTCCCATGGGAATTGTACTTAGAGATAAAGGGATGCTGGTGGTTACATGCTGGGAGTTCATGTACTCGTTTCATTGTGCGACATCACCCAAGAGATCTGAACGTTCTCACCAGTCCTTTGACTGAGCATGAGAACTGCACACCCAAGGTGTACATAGATGGAGCTCCTGGTCAGATGTCTGGTCATGGGGCTCCTGGTTACTAACATTTCTGTGCCTCTTGAATTCTATGACTCTCCTACTTCTTTGAGGGCCTTGCATTTTAATGCCTTTTGTTCGTTGATCTCTTCCAGGATAAAAGCTGTTAGACTGGGGGAGCGGGGAGGAAGGGGAAAACAGAAGACTTGATGCAAAGGCCTTAAGTGGAGAGCAAATGCTTTGAAAATGATTAGGGCAAAGAATGTACAGATGTGCTTTATACAATTGATGAATATATATGTATGGTTTGTGATAAGAGTTGTATGAATCCCTAATAAAATGTAAAAAAGAGAAGCTGTGAGACTACCGATGAGTATGCATGTAATATATCCCAGTCTGACACTCCATCCACTGGATTGAGCGTCTACCAGATTCCATGCAGATGCATGCTCTCAAGCCCTCACCCAGGTAGGGAGGAGAAGTGGTGCCGTCCAAGTCAGCTCAGCTCCACGTCCACGTTCTGCAGGAATTAGCTACAGAAGGATAGCTTCACCCATCAACTAACAAAGGACTTTGGATGGTATCACTTATGGTGGGGGATCACTCTGTACTTCTTACCAAACAATTAGTTTGTCCTTTTAGCAGCCAAGGCTACTTTCAATGCTCTTGTCCAGCACCAGAATTGAAATGCATAGATTCGACTTCAGTCATCCTTATTCAGTGTGCTACTTTCACACGCATGTGAGGCAATGAAAGATTCTAGGGTTTGGTTCAGGCACACCATAGTTCTCAAAGAACATCTTTACATTGTAGTACTCTAAAGAGGTCTTGGGCAGCAGCTTTACCTAATGCAATGCATCTTGCGGTTTCTTGATTAAAGAACATCTAAGAACAGACAACAAAGAAGGACTTAGTTCCCCGTTTCAGAGAAAACAACCACTGGCAACCTTATGCATGGCTTCGACTTCATCTGGGGCCCATGGAAACCTAAATGAAACCAAGCCTCTTGCCATCATGTCAATTCCTAAACCTGGTGACCCTATATTGGGTTTCCAAGGCTGTAACTCTCTACAGGAACAGATACCCTCATCATTATCTGATGGAGCAGCTGGTGGGTTTGAACTACCAACCTTGTGGTTAGTAACCCAACATTTATTGGACAATGCCCCCAGGGTTCCTTGGAAAGGACTCAATACATACTTCAGCAAGTTAAGATCACAGATCTTATGAATTCATAGATCTTATTTATGAAACTTTTTTAAATGAAATGACTGAAATTCCCTATGGAAGGCGATTGGGGAACAATTTAATTTGGGAGCCAATTTGCACAGGAAGTTCCTTGTAAGAAGTACTTAAGGCACAAGGGTCACTGGGTGGTGCATACAGTTTGCAGCTGGTTGCCAATCTTCTGGTTCGCAGTTTGAACTCACCTAGTTGGGTGTGAAAGTTGGACGTTCAGTAAGGAAGCCTGAGATGGGATCCATGCCTTGGCATGGTGGTGCTGGAGAAGACTATTGAAAATACCATGGAGTGGAGTGTCAAAAGGACAAACGAATCTGTCTTGGGGAAAGGCCACTCAGACTGTTCCTTAGGAACAAGGACGATGAGACATTGTATTCCATACTTTGGGTATGTTGTCAGGAGAGGCAGTCCCTGGAGCAGGCCATCATGCTTGGTAAAGTAGATGAGCAGAGAAAGAGAGGAAGACCCTCAACCAGATGGATTGACACAGTGGCTCCAGTAATGAGCTTAAGCATTGGAACAATTGTGAGGATGCCACAGGACCAGGCAATGTTTCCTTCTGTTGAGTGTAGGGTTGCTATGGGTTGGGACCAATTCGAGAACACTTAACAACAACAGCAACAATAGCACGACAGAAGAAAGGTCTGATCTGCTTTCATAAAGACTGATGCTGTTGTTGGACGCTCTTGAGTGGATGGCAACTCACAGTGACCCAGTGTAACCTTTACAAGAGCAGAATTCCAGATCTCTTTCTAGTGAAGCTGTTCAGTAGATTTGAACTGCCAACCTGTCAGTTAGCTGTAATTAGCAGCTGAGTGTTTAACTGCTACTATGGGGCATAGTTCACAGATTCAGCTCCAGGGCAATGAGTTTGGTGTTTTGGTTAAAGGCTTGGTGATCTTCTTGACCCTACATATACCACAGAGTCCCCCAGTGCCCCCACGTAAAAAAGGAAAATCAGGCCGCAGTAGAAGGTCTGAATCACTTCTTAGAGCTCCTGTTTCTAATGTAGCAAAGCTGTCAGTGAAGGCTGGGCTTCTGACTATACAGCAAGGCCAGTTCCTCACCTTCTGTCCCAAGACTAGCATTTCCAACCTTGGAGCATCAGCAGATCCCATGCGAGGCATGTTATTTGTTGAATCAGTCCAACCAATAATTTGGCCCTTGGGCTGTTTCCCCAAGCCAAGAACCCAATGCCACAGAGCTGGCTCTTCAATTATTTATCACTCTCAGTGGAAAGGGAAACAGCGAAGCTCACTTAGAGGAATGCCTTCCATGACTTCCCAGTGCTCCTGTGAAGGAGCAATTTCCTCGTGGCCATATACGGGCAGGAAGGAGTCTGTCAAACACAAGAGCATTTTGCCTTCTTTTCTTTGTGCTTTCTTTTTCCAGTAGCAGAAGCATCACAACTGAATTCATGAGATGCTGACAAAAACCCTTAAAACCTGCTCCTTATGAGTGGAGCTCCTTCGTTTCCTGGTAATTCTGCAGTTCTCCATCGCCCGTTTCAAAATGCTGCTACAGAGTACAGTCCATAAAGACTAGCCACAGCACCTAATTTAAGGATCTGGTATTAGGGTGATCACGATGAGACGCACCTAAATTTCCAAAGGGGTGTGTGTGTGTGTGTGTGTGTGTGTGTGTGTGTGTGTGTGTGTGCTGTCATGCCACTCATGTGCACTTGTCTCCCAGGTATATTGTGATCCTGTTTGTGAGAACATTATAGCACTTGGTTCCATAGTCACCCACTGTCGCAGACACTACTTATGAGTTATCTAGTGAGGAGGGAAAAAATAATGAGGTGGAATTAAAAATAAATCCATATTTTGTTTGCCAAATTCAATAGAGGGTTTTTCGTCTTTGGTTTTGTTTCAATCAGTGCCATTTTTAAATATTGTGTCATTGAAGCCACCAAACTTGCTGGTAGAGCTCGCCTTCCTGCCACCATGACTTCCGGGAAGTAGCTCAGACACAGACTTTGAGAAAAGGAAACTAGAAACCCACATATGACATGCAATCATACCTGTCCCCAAAACTAACCTGAATACAGGCCAAAATTCTAAATCTACAGAGCTACACCATATAACCCAAAGCTTTCTTTATGGCATTGCCAAAGCCTTCTGCCCTGGTCCCCAGGTTCCTCACAGTTCACAGTGCCAGTCTGCGGGTGGATAAAGTCCTTATGGAGTAGAGAGGCTATGGATCATGTCAGAAATCAAGGGCTCATGGGTGTCTTGATTAATTCATTGTGAGATCCGAAAGGTCCCCCCACATGTTATTGCTACTCTAGTGGTGAGCAGTCCATTTGATCTGATTCATGGTGATCCCTTAGAACAGACTGGAACTGCTCCATCAGATTTCCAAAGTTGTAAATCTTTCTGGAGACCGATTGCCAGGTCTCATAGCAGGTGTGATTACACTGCTGTCCTTTCCTCTAGCAGACAGGGATGACAGGCACAACCTCCTCTGCCCGTGTCTCTTTACCCCACACACTGGGGCATAGTAGGTTACCCCGTTGGGCTGTTGTTACAAGGTCAACAGTTCAAGACCACCATGGGGTCTGTGGGAGAAAGATGAGGCTTTCTACTCCTGTAAAGATTTACAGTCTGGGAAATCCACAGAGGCAGATCTACTCTGTCCTATGGGGTCACTGTGAGTCAGAATCAGCAGAATGGCCGTGAATTTGGTTTGGAGGGGTTTTTATAGGGGCAATGACGATAAGTTCGTGTCTGCTTCATTTAAAAGTCTGGGCACGCCCTTCCAGTCACCCTCCCACTGCTCTGAGTGACCTGGGTCCTGGTGACGGTATAATTGAGTGGGAGTTCCAGATGAGGGCAGAGGGTGGTGGTCCCTCGGCTGATTCAGGGTGATGAGGTGCTCGGTGCCTTCCTCCTCGCCCTTTTCCTGTGTGTCTGCAGCAGCATGACTCTGGTGGGAACAAGAAGGAGGCGATTTTCTGAAACCATGGACCACAACATCTTCAAGGAAAACGTAGGAAGGGAAGACAGGAGTGGAGAAGGGAAGGGAAGAAAAGAAGAAGTGTTCCCATTTTCTCCTGTGAACCTGAAGGACAAACCAGAAGCTACAACGCAACTGTTTGGAAGGAAGCAACTTCTGGGGTGCCTTTGTAATGAGCAGCGCACGCTGCAGAGCTCAAGAGCTGACAAACAGGAGATGCCTTGCTTCATGTTGCTGGTTTGTTATTTCTTTGAAACTTTCATTAGCATATAATCTGTGTATCAGACACTTCAGTAGTGCAATCACATCGATGGCTCAGGGAGAGAAAGAACGTTTTGGTGGCGGAAGCACAGGTAAGGTCATAGAAGTAAGTTGAAACGCAAAAGACAGTGCAAGTCAGCACGTGCAACATGAGTGCATTCTGTGGAATGGACGGCCCTGTAAAGATGGAAAAAACTGCATGTGTACATGACAAAACATCAACATAGAGCACGGCTGGTAAGCTATGGTCAGTTAATATGGCCCTTTTAGCAATGACTCCTTATATGATATATTGTTGTCTGGACTTCATATGCCTGTGACGATGGTCCAGTTTTAAAGAGCATTTTTTCCACCGAGCTCCTGGACAAGAGTGGGGTGGGATTGAGACCTGACCTTGGTACAGGGTATGGCAGCTGGATTTTTCATCAACTTGATGGTACCTGTGTGAAGGTGGTTGCAATCCAACCTGTCAATCAGGTCATTGTCTCAGGTTTCCTCTTTGGGGGAGTGGCCTTTTTATAACGGAGAAACTGGGCACCTCTCTCTGTGTGTGTGTGTGTCCCTTTACCTTCCTGCTTGCTCTGTCTGCCTCGAGGGGTGGCCCATGTGGACCACCCGGCCATCGATGCCCTGTCATGTTTCCACTGACCTTAGAGCCACACAATTCTTCACTCACCCCCTGTGATCTCCCCGCATCCCACTTCCCCTTTCTATGTCCCTGGTCTACAACCGCATGAGTCTGAAGAGGGCCCCAGCTAGCATTGGGCTTATGCACTTGAGTTGGACTGGGCTGGGATGCCTTCTTGATATGAAATTACTTCTTCATATAAAGCTCTTTCCTATACCTATATGAATGTCGCTGATTGTGTTGCTCTAAGCAACCCAGCCTAACACAGAGGGTGTGGGCCAAGTCATACCCTTTGTTTTCCTCAGATACACAGTGGTACCACCATGTAGTTTTCACACATCACATCGCCTCACCTGAACTTTCACAGAAGCAAGAAGATCTGCTGTGGCTTTTTAATGATCTTGATTTCTGGCCCTGGACGCTGCATTTGGCTCACCTCTGCCTGACCCTCGGATTTGGGACTGAACCATACCAACCACATGGGATGTTTCCTCAATGTATCGTGAGTTTCTCTGGGGTGGTGCAGTGAATCACAGAACCCAGGGATGTGAGAGGATATACTCAAGAGGGAGTGGGGGGAAATGGAGCCAAGTAGTATCTTGGAAGAGTTGGACATTTGGAACATCTTCAATCTCCAACTCCTTGGAATTAGTCTGGTATTCTTAAAAAGGAAATTAATATCACAGCTGGACATGAGAATTCGAGGTGATTACTGTTGCTCCTTAGGGGCAAGGGTGATGACATGTCCTCTTACATACTCTGGACATGCTTTCAGGAGAAATCAGTCCCTGGAAAAGGACATCATGTTTGGTAAAGTAGAGGGACGGCCAAAAAAGAGAAAGGCCTTTTTGTTAGGGTTGGCTAGAGAAACAAATCCAATGACACTCATGTATATAGATGAAAGACGTCGGACAGGGCAAGATATGACAAAATAGTAATTTATAAATTACCAAGGGTTCATGAGAGAGGGGCAGCAGGGAGGGAGGGGAAAATGAGGGCATGATGCCAGGGACTTAGGTGGAGAGCAAATGTTTTGAGAATGATGAGGACAATGAATGTACAAATGTGCTTTATATTACACAATTGATGTATGGATGGATTGTGAGAAGAGTTGTATGAGTCCCTTATAAAAGGATTTAAAAAAAGAAAGAGCTTTATATCAAAGAGTAAATGTATACAAGAATGCATCCCAACCTAGTCCTGATCAAGTCCATAAATCTGATATTAGTCCATAAGTCCAATACTAGTCCATAAATTTCTCTTCAGACTCATGCAGCCACATGCAATGATGCAGAATGCAGGAAGATTGCGGGTCGGTAGGTGGGTGGAAAGTCTTGTGGTTCCAATGGCAGTGAAGGCATCACAGGGCTGGTGCAGGTTTCCACCCACAGGTTCACTCATCTCAGCGTGGCTCCACATGGCTTGTCAACGAGAAGGCAAAAGCCGAGAGAGAGAGAGAGAGAGAGAGAGAGAGAGAGAGAGAGAGAGAGAGAGAGAGAGAGGAGGTTCCCAGAATCCTCATCAGAAGGCCAGACCCACAAAGAGGCATGACCAGGCCACAGCCGGATTGACAGGCTGAGGCTCCAGCCCCACACTTCTTTATCAAGTTGACATGAAAGTATTTAACTACCACAGCCTTCAACAAGATGGACTGACACCATGACTTCAAAGTGGGCTTAGGCCTAGGAACAATTGTGAGGATGGTGCAGCAGTGCGCAGGGTTCGTTCTCCCGTGCACAGGGTAGCTGTGGGTCGGAATCGACTCAGTGGTGCCTCACCACCACAATAGCATCGTTGCTGTGATCATTACCGTTGCAGTGGAAGCTCTGAGACCCGGAACTCAAAGGAACTTGCTTTGCTAGCCGTAAGTGTGTCCATATTTGATAGGGTACAATCTGAACACGCTTTACCCCTCATTTTAGTGGAAAATGTTTGCATTTTCCTTGGCTGGCAAGTTTCCACCTTACTTGGTTCCAGATTTTGCAAGTTGTGCTGCATTTACTTCTCCATGCATTTGAAATCCTTTTTGCAGAGGTAAAAGGGCCATTAGACATTTTTTGGTGAAAATCTACTCTCAATTTCAAGCTGTTGATGGACATAAACCGGATCTTTTAGCATAAGCATTTTGCAAGGTGTGAGATCTATTGAGAAGGTCCAAGATCTACCTACTGACCACTGTAGCATGTGGATGAGGAAGAGGGTAGCTCCCAAGTCTCTGTCTGCCACCACTCTTCCTCAACGAGATGGTTCCTGGTGATCTAGCTAAGCAAAGCAGCATCCATGACCGGCTCCTGCAGGGCTTACTTCCAGTGACGCGGGGCGGGGGACCGATGCCTGGATGGCCACATTACCTCCAAATCATTGCTAAATTCCCACTGGCTCGGAAGAGAGAATCTGGGCATGCGGTTGCAGGAAACCAGAAGCACCAGGATTGCACCAAGGTCTACTGAGACTTGGCTAACTGCTTCCAGACAGGGAAGAAGGGTCCCGAGTAGCAGCAGGGAGCCCCTCAAGAGGGCCATGGCACAGCGCTCGCTCACATGGAAGTAACACGGATTTTATCACTTTGCACTACAGACCCAGGTGCGCTAATGGAAGACCATGTGGTCAGACGTCTCCCTAAGTAGATCCCCCACCCCCCACCCCCTGACCAAACACCTTTGCTTCTACTTGCTTTGGACAAAGTCTTTTTGTTTTTTCAAGAAAGAAAAGCTTGTAGTTAGTTCAAGGATCATTTGTTGGCCCTTAGGAGTGTTTTCCAGACCAGTCTGTTGGGGCACCACGCCCTGGCCCCAAAGTCCACTTTCAGCATTCCCTGGGGACCTTGCCACTCCATTCCCTTGCTGTTCCGCTGCACTCCCCCAGTGCTTTGCCTCGGTGTGGTGGGATCAGGTCAGGCGCATTTCCCACACTGTGTCTCCGGTGCTGTCCCCTGTATCGCCCTTAGTCACTGAGGGGCATCATGTCTCATAGTAGGGCCAGCCATGTTGTTCTTTCTGTGGTCTGGCTGCTCTACTCAGGAATATCATCATCACGGCCTGGTGGGCCAGGCTGTGCTCCACTCTCTCCTCCTGCCCCTTCATCTGCTCCCGTGTGCTCTGATCAGATATGTCCCTCTCCGGGAGCTGCAGAATCAATGTCGTCCTTTGAAACAAATTTCAAAGTCTTTGGGTACAATTATTGTCCCCTTTCCTTGAAGTGAAATTAAAGGAAACTGTTTCTTCAAACCTATAATTGTGATCTGAAGCCTATTTTCCAACAGATTCTTGGCTCCATCTTGAACACCTTACATATTGTTACCTACATCGGGGTCTACTCTTAGGCTAAAACAGATATTAGACAATTTAGTTCCATTATATCAACTCCCCAAGCCCCAACAAATAAACCCTCACAGGAACAAGGAGGGGATTAAAGAAGTTATTAAGCTCCTTGAGTAAAACTCTCTCAATCTCAAGGCCGTCGAGTTGATGCTGTCATCTAGTCACCCTATCGGACAGGGTAGAACTGCCCCTGTGGGTTTCTGAGACTGAAACTCTTAGGGGAGCAAGCTGCTCCATTTTCATCTCTTGGAGTGCCTACAAGGCTTCTTAACATGATACTTCACATGTACACCGAGAGCCAATAAAAACAATTTGTCTGCACAAAGATAGAACATGAATATCTATCCAGCGTGATTAACCAAAAGCCAGATACAAACCACATTTTCATCAATTCAGGATTAAGTGAGCAAGTTGTATTCTCAGAATGGAATACTACCTGACAATAAAAATAAATAAACCATAAATTCATGCAGCATGAATAAACCTCAGAAAGTTATGCTAGATGTAAGAAGCTATCTTGCATTAGTCCCTTTGTGCAAACCTTCAAGATGAGGAAACATTAGAGAAGCAATTCTCAACCTGTGGGTCACGACCCCATTGGGCGTTGAACAACCCTTTCACAGGGGTTGCCCAATTCATAACAGTAGCAAAATGACTGTTATAAAGTAGCAATGAAAATAATTTTATGGTTGGGGCGGTCACTACAACATGAGGAACTGTATGAAAGGTTGGCGGCATTAGGAAGGCTGAGAACCACTGCATTGGAGAGAACTTAAGAGAGACAGATATGCGGTCATCTGGTGCTTGGGTGGGAGTAAAAAGTGGGAGACACACATGAAGGGATTGAGGGTTGTGGTGATGGTTTCACAACTTCATGAATTTATTAGAACTTGTCCTACTATGTGAACCTTTCATATGTCAAGGCACATAAATTATACCTCGATAAAGCTGCGGATACAATTTTGAGAAACAATTATTCACTAACACAACCTCCAAAAACCAAATTCACTGCCATGGAGTAGATTCCAATCCATAGCAACTCTACCGGACAGAGTAGAACTGCCCCTGTGGGTTTCCAAAACTATAAATCTTTACGGGAGTAGAAAGTCTCATCTTTCTCTCACAGAGCGTTTGATAGTTTTGAACTGCTAACCTCATAGTTGGCTGCACAATGCAGAGCCCACTATGATACCAGGGTTCCTTGATTCGCAAACTCGAATGTAATAACAGCCAAAAGGTCACAGAATATTTTTTTAATAACACCCACGTACCCTGTCTTAGGATGCCACTGAAAGACATGCACTCGCAAAACTGGCTGCCATCAAGTCCTGTCCAATTCAAAGACATCTTATGTACAATAGAAGGAAACACTACCTGGTCCCGCACCAACATCATGATTGTTGCTATGTTGGAGCCCCTGGTTGGAGCCACTGTGTCATTCCATCTCACTGGAGTTTTCCTCTTTGTACTGACTCACTGCTTGGTCAAGTAGGATGGCCTTCTCCAGGGACTGTTGTCTTCTGGTAACATGTCCCAAGTACATGAGATGAAGTCTTGCCAGCCGTGCGTCTACAATGGGCCATTCAGGCTGTGTTTCTTCCTGGATAGCTTAGTTTATTTTCCTGGCCATCCACAATATTTTCAATATTCATCAACATCTTAATTCCAATGCAGCAATTCTTTTGGGGGGGGGGTTAATAGTTACATAATCTGTTGTCAACTTGAGACTATTGAGAGTGAAGGGGTGGAGTTTTACCTGTCAATCAAGTCAGAGCTTGATGACCTCATTTGGAGGCACTAAGAAGATAAATAGCTCACTGGAGGCAGAACACGCAATCACTCCCTGTGAGACATTCCTATCGACAAGCCATGTGGAGCTGTGCTGATGGCAGGCAGCCAGAGCCTTGGAGCTGGAGGAGCCACGTGGAGACCCACACCAGTCCTAAAATACTTCCACTACCACTGCATCCAGAAGATTTCCCACCCGCTGGCCTGTGATATTCCTGCACTCAGTGTCATTGCATGTGTTGCAAGAGTCTGAAGAGGAATTTACAGATTGGTACTGGACATATGAACTAATACCGGACTTATGGACTTGACCTGGACTGAACTGCGATATTTTTTAATGTACAATTACTCTTTATACAAAGCTCTTTCCTATATACTTATGAGTGTCTCTGGATTTGTTTCTCTAGTCCACCCATACTAACACAGGGGATCTCTTTTAATTTTTGTCCAACTTTTACATGTATATAAATAAAAGTGTGAAGATGCAAAGGCCGGGCCAGGAGAGCAGAAACTCAGCATCCCTGATTCAGAGACCAGCCCACCTTCCTGCCCAACTCCTGTTCAGTGAGTAACTCTGGTAGCCGCGTATCCTTTGCAGACTCCTCTTCTTCATCTGCAAGTCCACGCAGACGCACTGCCACCTGCAGGAATTCTTTTAAGGATTTGCTACCAAGAATACAACTCTGTTTGCCATCTAGTCATTCCAAACCCAGGACTCTCCACCACCTGGTATTTCAGTTCAGGGTCCTCAGGAAGGCCAGCTGCTCTACCCAGCAGACTCACCTCCCTGGAGGCCGAGATGCTGGCCTCCGCAGGCCAGCACCGCCCCCTCTGGGAGGCTTCAGGCAGTGTGGTATCATCAGGGACAACCCAAACTAAGCCAACAGTTTGCCTCAAATGGCCTTAATCTGTGGCCTTTGTCCCAAACTGGACACCTGCTAGCCTTACTGGTTTGTTGATTATTGTTCTCACAAAGAGTCATCAGGTGTAAATGAGTTGCTATCTCCTTCTTGAGATGAAGCTCTGGCTAGTGTAATATTAAGCCCTGCCTTACGTAGCCCCACATTACACAGACATTTGAAAACACGGCACGTTCCTCATGAGGAACAGGCCACGGAGGGAGGAAGGTGTGTTATGATAAGTTGTTGAAGCACAGCACAAAAATGAGTGTCTTGTAAAGGAAACCATCTCTTAGAACAGTGTTTGTCTCATTCAACAAATGGCAATTTCAGTGATTTTATGTGAAGCCTGTGTTGCCTTTAGGAGCCCTGGTGGCTCCTAAAGTTAGTACTTACATATTGGGCTGCAATCCACAAGACATGAAGTTCAAAGCCACCAGCCCACCAGCCGCTCCAAGGGAAAAAGACCGGCTTTCTACTCCCATAGTTACAGTCTGAGAAACTCACAGGGGCAGTTCTACGTTGTCCTACGGGGTCGCTATGGGTCAGCAACACATTGACGATTCTGTGTTGCCTTTTCAAAGAGCCAGTGAATACACTGGAAAGCTCCCTGTTTTAATAAAATTTTATTGGAACCTAGCCACCGCGGCCATTTACCTGCGGTCAGTGATAGCTTCTTCGCTGTAACAGCAAAGTTGAGCAGATGCACCATGTGATCTCAAAGACAACAGCACTGGATACCTGGCTGTCAACAGGAACATTTTGCAAACTCTTGTGATCAACTCACAAAAGAATGATAAAGAAAACCATAGGGGAACATACTTTGTAATATTATCATCTAAGATTATGATGATTTAAACATTTTAGAAAGACAAACACCCCAAGATCTTATCACTACTTGTCTGTGAGTGACAAGCATCTTAGTATCTAGAGTTGTTATAATAGAAATACAAGAAGGGGGAGACTTCCAGAAACAGAAATTCATTCTCTCACAGGTTGAGAAGAGAGATAGTTAAGGGTTATTGTGCCAACCTGGCCAATAAACACATGTGGGATTAATTGAAGGGCAGAGAAATAAATGGTGTGGTGAGCCTCGCCTTTCTAGTTCTCTTGTCTCTTGCTCTCTGATGGTTGGACTAGTGTGCAGCTGCCTTAGCTAGTTCTCTGCCTCAGCTGGCAAGGCTCACTTCCTGCGAGACACCCCTGAGGAGAAGCCACATGACTTACCCTGATGCAGCCCTGGGTGCTGGAGAAGCTGCGTAGAAACCGCTGCCAGGCTGAGATACTTACACCGCCACTGGATTCAAAGACTTTCTACCCACTGGCCTGTGATCCTCCTGCATTTAGCACCATTGTGTGTGTTTTGTGAGTTTGATGGGGACTTTGTAGTTCGGTGTCAGACATATAGGTAAATGTCTAACTTATACGCTTGAACTGCACTGGGTTGGGACGCTTTCTTAATGTACACTTACCTTTTATATAAAACTCTTCCTTATATACATCTGAGTCTCTGTGGATTTGTTCCTCTAGTTATACCCAGACTAACACAAGAAGTCAGAAGTCTGGATTCAGGGCATCAGCTCAAGGGGGAAAGCCTCCATTCTCTCTCTGATCCCAGGGAAGCTCCTGGGCTCTGGGCATCTGTCCCTGAGTAATCTTCAGGTGACAGGGCATCTCCCTTTCCCCATCTCTGCTCCCTCGCTTGCTTATTTGATCTCCTTTATGTCCTCTACGATCCCTGCTGCATGAGCTTAACCAAGACAACGCATTCCCAAATGGGATTCTCACCTCAGGCACAGGGGTTAGGTTTTGCAACACTTATGGTATTTAAGTGGGGACGAGGGGTGTGATTCAATCCATAATAATAAGCTGTGTGTACTTTTTTGATTTTTAATCTTCTCAAGGTTCTAATCTTTCTATGAGTGTTGTAATATTTATCAGAAAAACATACTTATGGAAAAACTGTTCCATGATGCCACATACTTTTAGAAGGCGGGAATTTGGGGCATGAAGGTAGGAAGGTAAGAGGGTAGCTTGAGAAGCCTGGCAGATGAAAACTAATAACAAATAATAATAAAGAGTAAGAATAATTGTAGTAATGAGTACCTTCATAAACACATTTGGAGAGATTTCAGTGCCAGGAATCTGATACCTAGGAAAGTATAAAACTCCAAAGCGCACTGTCAGATGAGAATGGGATGACTATTTGTTTCCAGCAGAATAGCTCTCAGAATATCTCTAAAAGAAAATACTACAATTTATGGAGGCCTAGTTTCTTTTCTTTACTTTCCCCTTAAAATACAAAGAATGATGTTAGTCAGACTTTTGGTTGTTGGCTGTGGTGATGTTGTTGAGATAAATGTCCAAGATTGTGGGAGTTCTCTAACCTTATTTTGTCACACCTTTTTATATAATCCATGAATAACTTCAAAAATAAAATAATAAAGCTCTAATTATAAGAGAGAGAGATGGGCTGGGGTCCCAGGGATGGTCAGAGACAGAAGCTAAGAGGAGAGGAGAGGGACAGCAGGGGGAGGGAGAAAGAGACATAAATAAAGGCGGTGTATGAAGGGCATGGCTGGATAAGAGAGACATAGAGAAAGGGAACGAGACGCAGGGAGAAAAACTAGGGATGGAACGAGAGTGGCAGAAGATCAAAGGGAAGGAGGAAGAGATTCCATGTTCATGGAAAGGAGGAAAAGCGAAAAGGGCTCTAATGTTTTTCAGTTTGCTCGCATGCATGTGAAAGCTGGACAGCGATGAAGGAAGACTGAAGAAGAATCACTGCATTCGCAGTATGATGCTGACCAAGAGTATTGAAAGTATCATGGACTTCCAGAGGAAAAATCAAATCAGTCTTAGAAGAAGTAGTCAGAATGCTCCGTAGAGGTAACATTGGTAAGACTTCATCTTACATACTTGGAACATGTTATCAGGGAAACATGTCCCTGGAACAGGGCATCATGCTTGGTAGAGGGGCAGCAAAGGAGAGGAAACCCTTGTCAAGATGGACTGACGCGTAGCTGCAACAATGACCTCAAAGAGGACAATTCTGAGGATGGCGATGGGCATGCAAGGCTTTCTTCTGATGTAGGAGAGGGCACTCAAAACAAAACAAAACCTGAATTTATTTTTCCCAAAGTTATGTACTTAAATTTTTTTACAAAACAATCTTATCACCTTCAAAGTACTTTCCATAACACTTCATACATTTGTCAAATCTGCTATTGCATTCTTGCAAACACTTTTCAAACTCATCTGTTTCGATTGCTCACAGCACCTCCTTCTTTTTTTTTTTCACCTCTTCTGCAAATCGCTGTTCTTCCCTGTCACTGTTAATTCTCAGAAACAAAAAGAAGTCGCATGGAGTGAGGTCAGGTGAGTCAGGTGTGTGAAGCAAGAGAAGCGTGCTGTTTTCTGCCCAAAACTGGTACACTGAGATGGCTGCGGGAGCAGGTGCATTCTCTTGATGGCAAAACTAGTCCTCCGTCTGCCACAAATCAGGCCTTCTTTGTCACACACTGTTATGCAAACTTTTCAGAGCCTCTAAATAGAAAGCTAGCTTAACCCTCTGACCTGGTGGAACAAACTCCAAATGCACTATCCCCCTCATATTAAAAAAAAAGTGAACATCGGTTTGGGAGGATAGGTGGTTACCACCTCGTATATAAAATCTCTAAAAGTAGAACTGACTGGACTCAATGGTCCTTAGCCACAGTAACAACGGTTTCCACATCTGTTGATTTCTGAGATAAAATCGTGATAAGGGCCAGTGTTTACGGAGCCCACACTGTGTCCACTCCGCAAAAATCATCTCATGCCCTCCTCCCCCCACTGCACCTCAGAGATAAGGAAGGAGATGCAGAGGTGAGCCTTGGACTCAAGGGATTAAGCTGGACTCTACCACAGCCAACTGCTGCCTGCGGCTGTTAGGACACGGAGGAGTGGGGTGTTTGGGGGTTGATTTTGGTTTGGTTTGGTTTGGGAGGTCAGAGACAATGGTGAGTCAGGACAGTGCCGGAAGCAGCAATTGCCACAGTTTCTCTCTAGCCCTGCTTTGTCATCGCCAGTACTGGTGGTGGGTGGGCACCCACATCTGAAGCCTATAGCCTCAGAGACAACTTATCATCCGATCTCATTTCAAAATAGTAATCTCACAAGGGTTTCTCACAAGAGGGAGGAACAACAGAGGGAAGATGTGCCTGCATGGTATTTACTCCCAGGCGGCCAGATCAATATCCAGCAATTGAGATGTTCTACTGCAGGGAACTCACAAAGGCGCACGCAGCTCATGTTTCCTGGGAACCCATTACTTTTCCCTCCTGATGGACACCCGACTGAGGGGAAAAAAAATTCATCTTTTTGCCCACAAGGTCAGCTAAGATTCTTTCAAGATGAAATGAAAATCCTTTCATTTGAAGAAATACTGGAAGGCTTACTCAATCACAGAGGGACAGTTACTCAACGTAGGGGAAACCCGGAAGTGAGTCCTTCCCTATGCGGACACTTCCTGCCCGGCCAGAGAACCTGCTTTCCTCAATGCAGGTACTAACGTTATGGAGATATGACTGCACTTGCAATGACCTTAACAGAGCCTTGGGATTTGCTAGCTGGTAGTTCTCTGGGCACTGGGGCATCAGACTTTGTGAGGGCTGGGTTTTGTTTTTCCCTTGCTGCACCTGTGGGAAGTTGTGGGTAGGGTCCGAGCTCCGTATCAGGATGCAGATGATGTCTCTTGGGGGGTGTAACCTATTTATAAGAGACACTGGAGAAATGACCTTTTGCTTCCCCACACCACCCCCTTCTCCTTCCTGCTTGCTTGTATCCTATGCCTGGGGGCTGGGGCTGGTGGCCATGTGGCCTGACAACCCCAGGAGCTGTGGCCCCCTGCAATGTTCCTGGTCATCCTGGATCCACCTGACTCTGCATCCAGCGGTCAGCCTGTTATCTCCTGGCTTCCCATTTCAACCTCCTGTCCACTGGCCAGCAGGGAAGTAAGAGTGGAGGGGGCCCCAGCTCACCTCTGACCCATGGACTTTGAGTTGGACTGAGCTGGGCTGCTTCCTTGATAGAAGTTTCTTTCTTGTTATAAAGTTCTTTTTATACACGTATGAGTGTCACTGGGGTTGTTTCTCTAGAAAACCCAGCCTAACACAGAATTCTTGGTCCTATAAAAAGTAAGTAACTGTATGTAATTTGTTTGTTGTTTTGCTTTTTTCCTAGATCCATGGCATTTTAGAAAAAGAATTGACACCAAGAGTCCACTATTCTGATCACATCAGAGACCCCGGGGCTCTGCTGTCCATCTCATTAAGTAGATTTATGGAAATGAGCAATAAGCAAATAAATAGACACATAAATTTAAAACATGGCTCTAGGAGACCTGGGGACACTATGATTAAAGCACGAGGATGCTAACTTATCAGTGGTTCAAATCCGCCCACCTTCCTCTAGGAGTATGGGTACCATGGCATCTTTAGTATTCTTTAGTATTCCTATCAATTTACTTGGTAGATGTTGTTAAATGAATAAGAGCACCACCCCACAGTGGGTCCTTCCTGTGAGCAGGCAACTCAAGCTTGAAGCCGAGAGCAGAAACTGGATTGGAACCCAACACCACCCTTCTAGTCTACCCATGTCTAGAAGATCAGGACTAATGATTGAAGATATGTGCAATCGACTCTGGGGAGTTTGGGTGAGTTACACTATGTATCTTAGAGTTTGCCTCCTCTGTGGAAATTGAATGCCCACAACCACCAAGGTTCTCCCCACTGACCTCACAGCCAGGAGAGAGGGTCTCACGAAGGGACCCCCACCCTAGATACACGAGAAGGCCTTGTGCTTCACCAGCATTTCAACAATGGCGTCCACAGGGCACGTGATATTTCCCTGTCTCGAATGTTGTGTCCCTGCCTTTCTCAATTCCAGATCTTTTTCTCTTTTTTAAGTAAATTTATATACCTGATTCCCAAGCATTCTAGACACCTCGTGCTCCATGTCTCTCAAAGCATCTAGACAGTTAGGTGCAAGTAGACACTCTGCCCCAAGAAGATGCATGTGTGTCACTCCCCTTGTCCCCAGCGCTCCCCACCTCGGCGCCATCACTGACCCTTGTCAATGATGAATGAGCAGGCTGAAGAAATGCAAAAAGAGAAGACTCCCCTGGGAGGGAATTAGGAAAGGTGTTGCTGAAGGGAGAGAATCCATTTTCAAATATCCACTAGGAAAAGGAAAGGCAGTCGCCAGGCTGCTTGCCTCAGGAGCCCTGGTAGTGTAATGGTTTTTGTGCTGGCATGTTGACTATAAGGTCAGCATTTCAAAGCCACTAGCTGCTCCTTGGGAGAAAGATGAGGTTTTTTATTCCCATAACGAGTCACAGTCTCAGAAACTCACAGGGCAGTTCCACCCTGTCCCATCGGACTGCCGTGAGCAGAGTCACCTCAATGGCAGTGGGTTTGTTTGTTTGGTGAGTGGCTGCTGCAATATCTAGCAGTCCTGCACCAACACAAGGAGAGATGCTTTTTCCCTGTGTGCCTACTTCCTGTGGCATCTTTCTCGTGTGTCTCAGTGTCTACTAGGCTCTTTTTATAACTCTTTTGGGATTACCTTGAGGACCCACCCTGCTCTGATCTAGAGTCTTGAGTGGTAGAGGATTAATGCCATTGGCTGCCAACCCAAATGTCATCACTCTGAATCAACCCAGAGCCATTCCAGAAAAAGAAAAAAGGGGACCTGGTGATGTACTTCCTAAAACTCAGTCTTTGAAAACCCTGTGGAGCACCATTCTCCTCTGACATGTATGAGGTCATCACCATGACAACAACTGACTCTGGAATTCTGGTATGATTGCATTCACACATGCACGCACACGCATATCTCTTTCCAAACAGACCCACCATGTTTACAGGAATAGAAGATAGGATCTTAACATGTATTTTCGGGTGGGAGAGAGTGACACAACTCAATCGATAGCAAGGCAATTACCCATGATGGTCCTTCAAACGCCTGTCCTGCCTGAGAGTGTCACCACACCACCTCCCTCTGTCCCACTGCTCCCTGTGGAATAAGCCATGTCATCAACAGGCTCTTTCTTTCTACTTGATGAGGAAATGGATGGTGGGCAGAACACTTGGTAGCCCATGGCTGAGGCCCCTGAGACATAACTGCATGTATGTAACAACAGAGGCAGAAGGTCACTGCTACATGAGGCTAGAGCATACCAACAGGAACCAGTAAAATGAGATACAAGGACCCACTCCTCACTTGCTGTAAAGTTCCAGAGAGCAGCTCATTATGCAAAAATAGGTGTTATTAAAAAATGGAAAAAATTGATTTTTCTGTTTGCATTCAGTTACCTAATTTTTTTTTTAATTCTACATTGGGTCCTCTACACAAGTACACTCTCAGTGCAAGAACACTTTGTTCCAATAACCTGGCATTCTGTGATGTTCACCTTCCAGACACAATCACTGGTGACAAAATGGGTGCACAAGCAAATGTAGTGAGAAAAGCTGATGGTGTCCAGCTATCAAAAGATATAGTGTCTGAGGTCTTAAAGGCTTGAAGATAAACAAGTGGCCATCTAGCTGAGACGCAACAAAGCCCACATGGAAGAAGCACATCAGCCTGTGTGATCCTGAGGTGTCCATGGATCAGGTATCAGGTATCTAAGACCCAGAGAAAAATATCATATTGATGTAAATGAGGGGGCGGGTGGAGTGAAGACCCTAAGCCCATCTGTAGACAATTGGACATTCCCTTACAGAAGGGTCACAGAAAGAGATGAGCCAGTTGGGGTGCAGTATAGCACTGACGAAACATACAATTTTCCTCTAATTCTTTAATGCTCCCCACTGCTATCATGACCCCAATTCTACCTTACAAATCCATCTAGACAAGCAGTCTTCAACCTGTGGGTCTCGACCCCTTTGGGGGTCACCTAAGGTCATCAGAAAACACATTTCTGATGGTCTTAGGAACCAAGACACCATTCTTCTATCTGTCTCCAGGCAGTTCCACCCACAGGCAGACACGCCCACATAGGAGTACCCAGCAGGAAGACTGTTAACCGTGCTATACCGTGCTTCAAGACAAAATTTCATTGATTCATAATTAGAAATGGATATTTCACAATATATAATTACATATTGTTTTGTGATTCATCACTATCCTTTAATTATGTTCAATTTGTAACCATGAAAATACATCCTGCATATCAGACATTTACATGACGATTCATAGCAGTAGCAAAATTACACTTAAGAAGTAGAACACACCAGCCTGTGTGATCACATGGTTCCGAAGGGATCAGTTATCAGGCATCAAACAACAAAAAATCATATCATTGGCTGCACACCTCCATGATATGATCGCTGAGGACAAACGGGTGCATAAGCAAATGTGGCGAAGAAAGCTGATGGTGCCCCGCTATCAAAAGAAATAGTGTCTGGGGTCTTAAAGTCTTGAAGGTTAACAAGCGGCCATCTAGCTCAGAAGCAACGAAGCCCACATGGAAGAAGCACATTAGCCTGTGGGATCACGAGGTGTCGAAGGGATCAGGTATAAGGCATCATCAGAACAAAAAAATCTTACCATAGTGAATAAAGAGGGAAGTGCAGAGTGGAGACCCAAGGCCCATTTGTTGGCCACTGGAGATCCCCTCACAGAGGGGTCTAGGGGAGGAGATAAGTTAGTCAGGGTGCGATGTAGCACTAATGAAGAATACAGCTTTCCTCCAGTTCCTAAATGCTTCCTCCCCCCATAACTATCATGATCCAAATTCTACCTTGCAAGTCTGGATAGAGCAGAGGATGTACACTGGTGCAGATAGAAGCTGGAGGCACAGGGAATCCAGGTCGGATGATACCTTCAGGACCAGGGGTGTGAGGGGTGCTACTGGGAGGGTAGAGCGTGAGTGGGTTGGAAAGAGGGAACTGATTACAAGGATCTACATGTGACCTCCTCCCTGGGGGACAGACAATGGAAAAGGGGGTGAAGGGAGATGTCAGACAGGGAAAGATATGACAAAATAATAATTTATAAATTATCAAGGGTTCATGAGGGAGAGGAGAGCAGGGAGGGAGGGGGAAAAAGAGGACCTGATGCAAAGGGCTTAAGCAAATGCTTTGAAAATGATGAGGGCAAAGACTGTACAGATGTGCTTTACACAATTGATGTATGTATGGATTGTGATACGAGTTGTATGAGCCCCTAATAAAATGTTTTAAAACAAATAAAGAAGTGACGATGAAAATAATTTCATGGCTGGACATCAACACAACACGAGGAACTGTATTAAAGGATCGAGGCATTCGGAAGGTTGAGAACCACTGGTCTAGACCAAAGCATGTACAGTGGTACAGATAAGAACTTGAAACACAGGGAATCTAGGACAGAGAAACCCCTCAGGGCCAATAATGAGAGTAATGATACCATGAGGGTAAGGGAAGGTGGGGGGAGAAAGAGGGAACCTATCACAATGATCGACATATAACACACACACCCTGAGGGACAAATAACAGAAAACTGAGTGAAGGGAGATAGCAAACAATGTAGACAAGAAAGTTCTTTGGTGCTTCCTTCCCCCCACTATCATGACCTCAGTTCTACCTTACAAATCTGATTAGACCAGAGCATGCACACTGCTACAGATAAGAGCCTACAACACGGGGGATCCAGGATATATAAACCCTTCAGGGCCAACAAGGAGAGTAGAGATACCAAGAGGATTAGGGGAGGGGGAGAAGCAATGGGGAACCAATCACAAGGATCCGTCTAGAACCCCTCCCAGGTGGATGAATAACAGAAAAGTGGATGAGGAGTGATGGAGGATGATGTAAGATATGGAAAAAATAATCTATAACTTATCAAGTGAAGGGAAGGCAGGAGAGGGAGGAGGAAGAAATGGAGAGCTGATATCAAGGGCTCAAGTGGGAAGAGGATGCTTTGAAAATGATGATGGTGGCTTATATGCAAATGTGCTGGACACATTGGAGGAATGTATGGATTGTGATAAGAGATGTAAGAAGCCCCAATAAAAGTATTTTTAAATACGTGAAAATAATAATAATTAATATTTTATCAAGGGTTCATGTGGGAGGAAAGGGGGAAAATAAGGAGCCAATACCAAGGGCCCAAGTAGAAAGAAAATGTTTGGAAAGTGATGATGGCAATATGTGTACAAATGTGCTTGACACAATGGATGGGTGTATGGATTGTGATAAGAGCTGTAACAGCCCCAATAAAATGGCTTAAATATATATATATATATGAAATAGGATCACAAATCCGCTAAGATGCACTGCTGTGTTCTCACTGTGTTGAGGGCAGTTGGGAGTTACTCGTCTACAAGAAGGGTAAAGCCAGGTGGTGAGTTCACCTTCATCCTGTGTTGGATCAAAGCTCCCCTCACAGCTGCCTCCAGGGCTCCACTCCTACCCTTTCAAGCTCTGCCTACCGCCCTGAGCCTGCTCTGACCTCAGCGCCTAGCCATGATTTACTGTGCCCTTCAGGGTTCGGGAGCTGGGAGCCTGGCCACATGCCCAGCTCCATAGGAACAGAAGCTTCAGCCCCAGTTGAGCTCATTTTGGGACGTCACAAACCCACATGGTTTTCTTCCCAACATTCTCTCGGGTGCCTCTTGCTTTCCTCCCTTTTCAGTTTTGAGCTTCAAAGTCTCAGGCCACGTGGGAGCTGGGGACTCAAAGCAGGTTCTCCTGACTCAGTGCTGCTAGCATCCCCCTGAGGCTGTGGCCATGGGAGAGGCTGGCCCTGGACACAGCACCCCTGTCTGCCAACAGAAGGCAGCATTGGGCATGGTGGGGCAGCACAGCCCAACAGAGACCCTCCTCAGGGAGATTGGCAGCAAGGTGCAGGGGGTGTTCCCCCAGACACGGTGGGCTTGCCCACAGCCTTTCCAGGCACAAAATAGCCCCCAAAGTCAAGGCTTTACAGTTATTGTGTAAAATGTCCAGGTAATGAGATAGCTGGTAAGTGAGGAGTCGGAGTGAGTTGGATAATTGTGAGGATGGCACAAGGCTGGGCAGCATTTCGTTCTGGGGTGTATTTGGTCACTAGGTCCCAGAACTGACTTGATGACACATAATAATAACAGAAACAACAGTAGTGGGCTGCTAACTTCAAGGTCAGCAGTTCAAATCCACGAGCTGCTCCTCAGGAGAAAGATGAGGCTTTCTACTTCCATAAACAGGTACCATCTCATAAACCCAGAGAGGCAGGTATATCCTCTCTTACAGGGTCACTGGGAGGCAGAATTGACTAATGGCAGTGAATGTTGGCTTTTGGTATCGTATTATATGACTTTAATTGTCTGATCACTGACGCCAAAGATTTTTTGAAGTATTAATTCATTTTGGTGCTGATTTATTACTATGTAATAAATTGCCCCAAATTTTATATCCTTCCACTGAGCTGATTGGGTTTCTTGACAGCATGAAAAACATACAACATCCAGACATCTTCCACGGTGACTGATTTCAGAGAGAAAGGCAGCAGATGCTGCAGGGCCTCTCAAGGCCTGGTTTTCTAGGCCCCAGAATGCCCCTCTGCATTCTATTGGTTCAAGCAGCCCACACGGCCAGGCTAGATTCAAGAGGAAATGGAGCTCTTCCCCACCCCTCCACTAAAGGAACAGCCTGTGGCCATGAGATGAGTGGGGACGTCTCTGGAGACAGCCCACCTGTGATGGTTAACTTTCTGGTCTGACTCAGCCAGGCCATGATGGCACATTGAGTGGTCAATCGGTAGTCCGGATGCCACTGTGAAAGCATTCTGTGGCTATGATCACCATGAACAATCAGTTGACTTGAATTAAAGGAGCGTGCTCTTCCTGAGATCGGTGGGCCTTATTCAATCAGTTGGAGGTCTTCGAGCAAAAAGTCTGAGACTTCTGAGAGAAGGAAGAATTCTGTCCCAAACCTCTGGTGTCAGCAGTTCACACCCACCAACCTGCCCCGATAGGAGTATGGTTACCATGCATCTTTACTGAGTGAATGTTTTCCTATGGATCTACTGGATTGATGTTGCGTCCTGAGTAAGAGCATCCACCAACAAACCGCAGAGTGGCTACGATCCATCTCTCTTCCACCACCCCTCTTCTCCCTCCCCCTCTCGCCATCCTCCTCCATCCCTCATGACTCCTCTCTTTCTCTCTCTCTCTCTCTCTCTCTCTCTCTCTCTCTCTCTCTCTCTCTCTCTCTCTCTCTCTCTCTCTCTCTCTCTCATCTCCCTCTCTCTGCCTTCCCTTGCTCTCTGGCACAGACACTGAGACGAGCATAGACATAGACATGTAGCATGTATCCTAATGGTGAGGACGGCACAGGAATGAGCAGTGTTTCTCTTCTGGTGTGCAGAGGGTCACTGTAGAGCAGAACTGACTCGATGGCACCTAACAACAACAACAACGTAATGGTTCTGCTTCTCTGAGAGCCCCGTCTGATGAAGCACCCTGATGACAGTGTCAACAGCAGCATCCTGCAAGTCCCCCAAATCCTGCTATCTGGTCATGGTCACAGATTTCCTCCATGGAAGGAAACCTAAACACCTGAACCTTGACATCCCATACACCCGGAAGAGGAACACACTGAGAACCGTGGCAAGCTACACTGCATAGCCAGGGACATTTTCAAGCTCAGCCGCTATGCCTCTGCCAGGGCCTTGGTCATGAGAGTTCCGATCTCTGTGTGAACAAGACAGCTGCCCAAACTGACTAGAACTGGCTCTCACAATAACGGGTGCACCTTCAAGGTTGCAGGACCTCCGACAACCCAGCCTCCCGGTTGACCAGAGAAGATGACCATGGCTTTAGCAGACATCACACACTGTCACAGACACCAACAACGCCTGGGCAGGAGCAGCTCGCAGGGAGGCAACGTCCCAGTATCTGCAAATTGGCAGCTCATGGTCCAATGACCACTGAAATGTCTTTTAGGTGGAGCAGCACGTCTCTATTTCCCACAGATTGTTTTTTCTTGATTAAAAACTGATTTTCTGCTGTGCTCTCAGAATTGCTTTTCATTGCCGTTGGAGGAATAGAAGAAAGAAAAGTGTGGGGGTGGGGAGAAAGAACCTACTGTAAATAATTTTCCTATGAAAAGAGACTCAAAGAAAAGCAAACCTAATTTGTCTGATTTTCTTTTTTGGAGAATAGGCCCATCCATAATGCAAATGGCTTCGGCTGGGCCCCTATCATCTTTATGTTCCGGGCTCAGTGTGAGCAGAGCTCAGAGCTTTAAAACACTCCTGAAATAAAGTCGGGGGAGGCGGGCAGGAGCGAGCACAGCCTGTGCATGATGTACAAGACCGACTGCGTGTTGCTCAGGGCTCTTGTACCTAGTCCCCAGTAACCCCCTCACACAGCGCATAGACTGTATCCAAACAGCACAGGTCATCATTGCATGGTCTTTGGCTTCTTTGAAATGCTTGGGATTAAACAATTCCATGTCTGATGGCCTGTTGACTCTCAACGTCTTTTTCGCCGACACCATCTAACAAGCTAATAGTACATCTTCAAGGTCTACTAAGCTGAACTGTAGGGAACATGAGGTTTTTCAGAGTGATAGCAGAGTAAAAAGACAAAAGACACCTCTCAGAGTCCATGTTGCTGTCAGTATCCGGATGCAGCTCTAAGGCATAGGAGGAGCGTTGCTTGGTTCGTTGTCCATTGCCACCTGGACCAGGTAAAGGCAGGACCTCCGGAGCGAAGGACTCACGGAGGAGTGTCTCCCAGCCCTCCCTGCCTAACCCAGAAGAACTGAGTGCATGCCCACATCTGGAGGTTTCTACAGAACTTCTCTAGCAAGGCTGGTTCTCCTTTGAAGCCTCGTGTGTTTGATGGTCAGGTGCTGACCAGTCGGTTTTGGCTGGACACTGCCTGCTCCTTATGCCAGCCTCACAACTGTCATTCTGTTTGGGCCCAGTGTTGCAGCCACTGTGTCCATGCATCTCCTGGAATGTCTCCCTGTTTTTTGTTTTTGGGGGGTCTTTTGTTCTTTGTCTCCTTGTTTTTCTGCTGCCTTGTGGCTTTACTCAGCTTAAGGTCCTTTTATCAGAGACTGGGAATGCTTTTAGAACCATCCCCTAAATATATATATTTGTTCTCTAGCACAGAAACAAGAATGGAAGAGAGATGAAGGCAGCGTGGGATGTTTAAGAAGGCGGGTGCCCTCTGTGTCCATGTATTGGCTAGAAAATGCCTGGCGCCAAATGCCAGGCTTCTCAGCATAAAATCCATGGCTGGTCTCTCTTAGATTCCAGGAAAGCTTTGCTGGAGGATATAGGAGGTTCCACACAGTGCCCTGAGAGCCACTCTGTCCAAGACTACTGTGCTGAGCTCCTGAGGCCTAGCCTGCCCTCCCACCTGACAGGACAGGAAGAACAGGATCGTGAAGAGACAGAGAGGCCAAATGGCAAGTAGCAGCTTCCTCAGCAAGCGAGTTCACGCACATTTCCTGTGATGCACGCTTTCCTAAGTCAGAGTGCTTCTCCGCATCTCCTGTGTTCTGGGACTTTACGGCGTAAGGGAGATCTCGAGTTGCCTTCGTAACCCTCCAGCTGCAGGGCTGCAGCCCAGGACCCTCGGAAAAGTTCCCACTAATTGAAAGCTTGCATTTGTTTCCTTTTGAACTTCATTGAGGTATGATATATGGCTGTGGTTGGGCCCTATGGAGGGGCCCTACCTACAAGAGAATTAAAGAATGATCCCTCCTGGTCTATCCTCACAATCGTTGATCTCTCTAAGCCCCTGTGTCAATCATCTCATGGAGGACCGGAACCTGACGGCTGAATCCATCCCATGGAGGACTGGAACCTGAGAGCTGAATCCATCTCATGGAGGACTGGAACCAGACGGATGAAGTGCTTTTCACTGACTCTCCGCTGACCAGGTACGTTGGCCTTCTCTAGGCTCTGGCCCTCCAGAGAATATATCCAAAGTACATGTGATGAAATCTCACCAAACTCTTTCCTAAAGAGCATTCTGGTCAACTCTGACTCTAAAGCAAACGTGAAAAGAAAATGGGGCAAGAACAGGTATCAGCAAGAATAGCATGGGGGATCATAGGGACTTGTCTTCAAACAAGCAGCCATCTAAATGAGCATCAAGTACATCCACCTGAAAGAAGCACAACAGCCTGTATGATGCCAGGATTATAAAACATAACATCCAAAGGAGAAAATGATATCAGAGCTCAAATTGTGAGCTTAAATTGCAGAAGGCTGTGGATGACAGGGTTCCCACATGGAGTAAACCTCTGGGGACTGCCTTCTGACCACAGCTGAGGGGTATAAATACCCCTGTTATCAGACAGGGAGCATTGTAACCTGATGATGGCAGATGTGGTTAGGTGAACAGAACATACTTTATCATTTGATCTCCATTTGACCCGTTTTAAAGTTTTCAGATGTTTTTTGTTGTTTTTTTTCCCCAGGGAAGGGGAAATAGACTGGGACTGAGCCTCCGGTGAATTCCTTGTGGCTCTGGATCCCTGATATCAACAGCCCTGCTGTCATGCCGAGGGCAACGGAGGGTGGGTTGCTGCAAAACCAGTTAGGTTAAGATCTAACGCTTTACCATTTGATCTCACTTTTGACCCATTTTAAATGTGCTCTGGTTTTTAATATTTCCCGAATTTTTCCCCTTTTAGATGTTTTTCCAAAACCATTTTATTGGTATCTAACACAGACAGCACATCGTTCCATGGGTCAATCACATCACGCAGTCTTGTACAGCTGCCACCGCAATCAGTTCAGAGCATTCTCTTTCTTCTGGAACTCTGTGACAGCAGCTCCCCTTCATCCCCCTCCCCACTGAACCATCCAGAAACCCTGGTTCTACCTGCTGTCTCTATCGGTTCATCAATCCTGGATTTCATATGCCGACAAACAGCAGAACACAGGACAAAAATTCAAGGGGGTTACCCTCAATGGCAAACTACATCTGAAATAAACCGCAACATGGAGTGAGGGCGGAGAAAGAAAGACACTGTTGAACACTAGATCAGGCTTAAGATCAGGCATCAGATCGAATGACAAGGTTTTAACCTTTCAAGTTTATCATTTTGATTTTCAATAGCCATCTCCCACTGCACTGTATTTAGTAAGCGCCTTCCTCAATTATGGACAGAGGTAAGTCACTGGAGGCTGATCTCCTGTGTAGCTCTCACAAATGCAGCTTGGACCCCCACTGTCCTCCACAGCCTTCTGCAAACCAGAAGCTCGCAACTTAGACTCTGATACTATTCCCTCCTTCCCCTTTGATTTACATGGTTTACAATCCTCCAGTCACTGATGTTGGTGTTAATTGACATCTCACTTACATAGCTGCTTGTTTGGAAATAAGCCTTGAAGATCCTATTTTATCTGATAGCTGGGAAAAATCTCCTTTCTTCACCACACTTTCCTACAACACCCATATCTTCTGCGTTCCCTTCCTGAGGGCGAGTCTTGAGCAGGGCCATGATGTAAGAACTAATTGTTCTTAAATTGGAGCTAGGATTTAATGCGAGCCCAAAATCCATTCCTGGATCTCTGTTTGTTTGTTTGTTCGTTGGCCTTTAGCTCCCTTTAGAGATCTCCGTGTAATTTGAGCTAAAGAGTCGTATCGATAATCTCCGTGGACCATAAAAATCTCCTGTTAATATTGTCGTTGATTAGCCCCTGTTTGGTACTAATTTTTTTTAAACACATTGAGAGAGGGACATTGGGCTGTAAGCAAAGTCCATATCATAATACCTGAATTATTCACTTGTTCAGAATAAATCCTTTTGTGGCTGGATGGCGTTTACACAAACAATTGAAATTGGTTGTCTTGGGAAATTTACAATAATATTCACCGGTAATGTCAGTCACAGGTTTTCTGGAAAAATAATATATCTTAATACAGCATATAGGGCATTGATGTAGTAAGTCAAGGATTGTCCATCTCCTGACAGTTCAACTCTCTTTGTCTTGTTGTCTTCTGCTTTTTCAAACACCATGAATTTTCCGTCTTAAGTGCTCAGGTTACAAGTGTGTTTGCCATAAAGTCCAGTGCACCCAGTGGAGTTTCAGCACTGGATCTCTTCAGTGTGACCTTTGGAGTATGATGTGCTTCTTGAGGATCCAGAAGTCCATGCCCCAGTCTTCTATGGCACGTGGCCTGGGTTCCCAGGATGTGCCCAGAAACTCAGGCCAGTTTGGCATATTTGGTGCATATTACCAGAGATACTCCCGCTTCAAAAGTATTTTTAGTCATTTATTCTCCACTTGGAGGTCAGTCCTCCCCCTTTTCCTACCAACAGTCCTCAATCTGCAGAAGAATGAAACAAGACCCATAGCACACCCCATACACAAAACCAAACTCAAGGTGGAGCAAAGACCTAAATGTAGAACCCAAAGCTATCAGGATCATCAGTGAGAAATGTGGACACACTAAGGTCCCTAGTACAGGGCCTACATGGACTATCAGGTAGCACACAGTGTGGAAGATAAGACAGATGTCTGGGGTCTATTAAAAATAAAATGCTTGTATACATCAAAAGATACACATTTTAAAGTTTATTATATGAGCAAAATGAGAGCCCACCAATTGGGGAAAGGTATTTAGCAATGAATTAATGGACAAATGACTAAAATCTACAATATACTACAAGACTACAACAAAAAAACAATGACCTGCACCCTCTGAGAAGGAGGGGAAAGGATTTGAACAGATGATTCACAAAGGAGGACCCCAAAGTGGTTGATAAACACTGAAGGAGTTGCTCTTCTTCACCAGTATCCTGGAAATGCAAGGGAAAACAACCCTGAGATACCATCTAACAACCATAACTGTAGCTCAATTCAAAAAATCTAAAAACAACAAATGCTGGAGAGGGTGTGGAGAGATTGGAACTCACTACTGCTGGTGGGCTTGTAAATACCTACATTCTTGTTGATTGAGGTTTTATTATTTTTCCTGGTTTATTTGGTGGTTGTTGTTGCTTTTGTTTTGTTTAGCTTTCCTTTTGTTTCTGTTTTGCTGGGCTTTTGTTGTTGCTGTTTGGGCTCTTGTTTTTGTGCTTGTTTTACAGTCTATGAAATTCAGGATAGGGTAGGTAAATCCATAAAGACAACAACTACATCAATGGCTTATTGGGGGTATGGGAAGGGAGGTTGGAGAGAAATAGGGAGCTAGTAGCAATGAGCACAAGGAAGATGCTGTTCTGGAACTGATTGTGGGGATGATTGTACAACTTTTTTGATATGACCGAGCTGTTGAAGTGTCTGCTACGTGAATTATATATTTATAATTTTTTGTTTTTAGAAAATAAAATTAAAAGGGGTGAAAAAAAACTGATGCTTTTGACCCTGTATACACCACAAAGAAACACAGCCCGATCCTGAACCATCCTCACAATTGATCGATTGTTTGAACCCTGGGTTGCAGCCACCATGTCAATTCATCTCCTTGAGGGTCTCCCTGATGATGATGCTTTACATTGCCAAGAGGGATGTCCATCTCCAGAGGTTGGTCTCTCCTGACAACATGAGGCTCACCATCCTTGGAGGAACATTCTGACTGTCCTTCTTCCAAGGCAAATCTGGCAATCCATGGTTGACTCGACATTCTTCCCCCAACACCATAATTAAAAGGCATCAATTCTTCTGCAGTCTTCTTTATTCATTAGCTAGCTATCACATGGATATTAGGTGATTGAAAATATTATGGCACAGCTTAGACTGGCATGAAGATTTGGGGGTGAGTGTGGTCTGATTTCTCTTTAGTATGCACCTAAGAATGGAATTAATGGGTCATGTGGAGCTCTAGAGACATAGTGGGTTACCCACCAGCTACTCAGTGGGAGAAAGATGAGGTTTTCTGCTCCTGAAAAGATTCACAGCCTCAGAATCCTTCCGGAGCAATTCTACCTTGGCCTATAGGGTCCCTATGAGTTGAAATCAACTCAATGGCAGTGCATTTGGTTTGGTTTTCTTGGTATAGTAGTTCCAAAGAAGCACTGGAAGCACTTACTAATCTATGCCAGGATATTTGGAAGACAGCTACTTGGACAATTGACTGGAAGAGATCCATATTTGTGTATCCATCCCAAACAAAGGTGACCCAACAGAATGCTCAAACAATATCCCTGATATTGCATGCAAGTGAAACTTTGCTGAAGATCGTCCAACAATTGCCGCAGTACACTGACAGGAAGCTGCCAGAGGTTCAGGCTGGATTCAGAAGAGGGCATGCAACAAGGTATATCACGGCTCATGTCAGTTGAATCTTGGCCCAACGAATACTAGAAAGATATTTGTGTTTTATTCACTACGTCAAGCCATTTGACTGTGTGGATAATAACAAACTATGGATAGTCTTGAGAAGAATGGGAATTCGAGAATAGTTCATTGTGCTCATGCGGAACTTGCCCGTGGATCAAAAGGTAATTGTATGAATAGAACAAGGGAACACTGCATGGTTGTAAATCAGAAAAGGTGTGTCTTGGGGTTGCATCCTCTCACTGTACATATTCAACCTGTATGCTGAGCAAATAGCGAGGGAAACAGGCTTAGATGAAGAATAATGTAGCATCGAGATTGGAGGAAGGATTATTGACTATCTGAGATATGCGTGTGACACAAACTGGCTTTCTGGAAAATAACAATGACTTGAAGCACTTGCTTCACTTGGTGAAGATCTGAGATTGTAGCCCTCAATATGGATCACAATGTACAGAAGACCAAAATCTTCACAATTGGACCAATAGGTAACCTCATGATAGACGAAGAAAAGTTTGAAGTTGTCAAGGATTTTGTCTTGCTTGGATCCACAACCAATGCTCATTGAAGCAGCAGTGAAGAGATCAAATGAAGCATTACATTGGATAAATCTTCTGCACAAAAGCTCTTGAGAGTGTTAAGAAGCAAGGAGGCCTAAGGTGTGCCTGCCCCGAGCCATGGCATTTTCAATTGGCTCATATGCATATAAAAGTTGGACATTGAATGGGGAAGGCCAAAAAAGAATTGAGGCATTTGAATTATGGTCCTATCAAAAATATTGAACACACCATGAATTTCAAAAAGAACAAATAAATCTGTCTTGGAAGAAGTGTGGCCATATATTCCTCCGAGGCAAGGATGTGGGGCCTTGGTCTCATGTACTTTGGACAGGTTGTCAGGAGAGACCAGTCCCTGGAGAAGGACATCACGCCGAGTAAGGTGGAGGAGCAGTGAGAAAGAGGAAGGCCCTCAACAACATGGATTGACACAATAGCTGCAACCATGGCCTCAAGCTTGAGGGAGCATGGCCCAGGACCAGGCAGTGTTTTGTTTTATTGTGAAAAGGGTCTCTATGGGCTGAAAATGACTCAACAGCCACACCAAACAAGAACTTTCACGGAGGCTGCCTCACTCTACATTACCAGTTTACATGCGCCAGGGACAATGTGCCCACATCCTGCCCAGCCTTTGTGATTGCCTTTGTTAAGCCAGCCTGTTGCCCTTTGTAGTTGCCATCAAATTAAGCAAGGCAACCCTACACGTGCAAAGCAGAACCGAGCGACGGGACTTTCAAGGCGGTCCTCCGAAAGAAAGTCATCAGGCTTCTTACCTCTGAGTGGATGTAAACTGCCATACTGTAGGCTAGTAGTTAAGTGTCTAATTGTTTCGGCCACCAAAGGACCCCTTCGATCCATCCTGGTGGGTGTGAAATGGAATTGAATTGCAGTTTTGATTTACAATTCTCTAATGATTAATGACATCGAACACTTTTTCTTGTGCGTATTGACCACGTGAATATCTTCTTTGGAGAAACGTCTGTTAGTAGACCTGGACAATTTAGCCATTGAGTGGTCTGTCTGTCTGTTGTTCATCTGTAAGTGTTCTCTGTATTCTGAAGGCCTCCTCGGGCTTGTGTTTGTCAGTGGCTTCTGCCACTCTGTTGATTGTCTTTGAACTTTTTTGATAATGGCCTTTGTTGCACAAAACTGTTTATTTTGATGAAAATGACTCCGTTCTGAAGCACTACCCTCCAAGACACTTGATCTATTTCTTCCCTGGCCCATTCCATACCTAAACGTTTCTAGTCAAAGATGGTCATTTTAAATATAGCTTATTAGCAGAGCTGTTTTCCAATCATCCTCCATGTATGAAAACTGTGAACCCAACACCATTATTTCAGATGACAGATAGTCAATCTTCCTATAAAATTCATCTCACTTTCCTGAGAATACAAGAATGAACCCCCAGATTGAGCATAATCCAATGGGACTTTTTTCAATGCAGTCACCTAAAACTGACAGGCCTGGTTAGTGAGGTTTAGCTTGTATGCTATTACCTACCTTCAGGAGCTATCTGGATGAGAGTCAAGAGCAACACAGAGCTGATTCTTATGGGGTGGAGGTCAGACTACTTTCTATTTTTCACCACTGCTGACACCAACTGACCTTCCTCCCTGTGATCCTGTCTACTGCTTAACTGGGTTCAATAATTCATGGTAGTGGCCACAAAGAACTCATAGATCATATTTCATTCACAGTTATGTGGTTTATTTGGGAAATAACAGGCTACAACTGAAGATCAGGATCAATTTGGAAGTAAGAGGATATGACTCAGAAGACGGAATCAACTTCCTCAACCAGGGCAGCTTCCAACCAGGATAGCTCTCAGTGCATTCCCAGCTGCGCTAGCCACCACCCTTTCTCCTGGCCATGAATGCCCACAGGCCTTCCTGTCCAGGTGAGTGCTTCAGCTCTTTCAGCCCACCAACAAGCCCGAAGGCATTCAGCTCTCTCTCCAAGGACCAGGAAGGCCACCTTACTCACCAACCTTCTTCTGGTTCCTGCCAGGTGTCCTGCTACTGCTCTTCGTTTGCCCCTGGTGTCTGCTGTGCCTGCCACCAGATCTCATGGCCTTCCCACCCTCCACCCCCCTCCCCCCATTCAGGACTGCAGTGCTCTTCTCCTGAATCAAGGAGGTGGTCAGCACAGGTAACCCAGATCCAAAGGACATGCTCCATCCTACGCTCTTTTTTTTTTAAATCATTTTATTGGGGGCTCATACAAGTCTTATCACAATCCACACATCCATCCATGTGTCAAGCACATTTGTACATTTATTGCAATCATCATTCTCAAAGCATTTGCTTTCTACTTGAGCCCTTGATATCAGCTTCTCATTTTTCCCCTCCCTCCCCCCTTCATGAACCCTTGATAATTTATAAATTATTATTATTTTGTCATGTTTTATGCAGTCCGATGTCTCCCTTCACCCACTTTTCTGTAGTCCATCCCCCAGGGAGAGGGTTATATGTAGATCCTTGTGAATGGTTCCTCCTCCCTACCCACCTTCCCCTTCCTCTTCTGATATCATTACTCTCATTATTGGTCCTGAGGGGTTTATCTGTCCTGGATTCCCTATGTTTCCAGTTCTTATCTGTACCAGTGTACATCCTCTGATCTATCCCGATTTGTAAGGTAGAATTGGGTTCGTGATAGTCGGGGGGAGGAAGCATTAAAGAACTGGAGGAAAGTTGTATGTTTCATCCATGCTATCCTGCACACTGACTGGCTCATCTCACCAGCGTGATCTTTCTTTAAGGGGATGTCCAGATGTCTACAGATGGGCTTAAGATCACCACTATGCACTCCGCCTCATTCACAAAGATAGGATTTGTTGTTTTGGGCCTTTGAAGCCTGATACCTGATCATATAGACACTTCTTCCATGTGGGCTTTGTTGCTTCTCAGTTAAATGAGCACTTGTTTATCTTCAAGCCTTTAAGACCCCGGATGATATATCTTTTGATAGCCGGGCACCATCAGCTTTCTTCACCTCATTTGCTTATGCACCCACTTAGTCTTCAGTGATCTTGTCGAGAAGGTGAGCATCATGGAAGGCCAGGTTAATAGAACAAAGTGTTCTTGCATTAAGAGAGCACTTGAGTAGAGGCCCAATGGCCATCTGCTACCTTAATACTAAATCTATAAATATATGTACATAGATCTATTTCCCCATTGTTGTATATAAATATATTTACATGTGGACATGCCTGTATTTAGACCTCTATAAATGTCCTTTGCCTCCTAGTTCTTTCCTCTATTTCCTTTTACTTTCCTTTTGTCCCACTATCATGTCCAGCCTTCATTTGGGTTTCAGTAATTCCTTTCAGTTACATTGCCCTTGATCAAGCCCTACCAGGCCTCCTACACCCTCCTTGATCGATGGTCAAGCTCTTCTTGATTATAGCAATTCTCCCCCTCAATCTCTGAAGGGTTGCTTCTTGCGTTCAGTTTCAAAGCTTGGCCCTTCTAGCCAAGCCACAGACTAGTCAACTTCCACAAGGTCACTTAATCTTTATTGGGTAATTGTATTCACCCTATTTGCATGGTAAACTGATTATTGCCTGTGGGATGTTTAAACTGAACTAATCCCAGAGTAGATGGTATTCCAACTGATTCTTTGGGGCAGAATTATAAACCCAAGGCCAGGAAGACCATATATAAAAGCCAAAGACAACATTGTACATACTGTAAATTCCATCCTCTTAAATACATATGTCAGAGACTATTAGCATATTCATGAAGCTGTACAAAGCAACCATCCACACTATCTGATTTCAGGACATTTTAATAGCTGCTTAACAATCTCTACATAGACTATCAGTCATTACCCTCCTATCATTTTCCCCCACTGGTCAGTCTCTGGCCATCAATGTTCTACTTTCTGCCTCTATAGATTTTCCTTTAGAAAATACTCCATGAAACAGTATAGAAGCACACACTGTATGGACCAGGGTCCTCAAACTACAGCCTGCAGGCCCGCCAAGGATATTTACCTGGCCTGCCGGGTATTTTTGCCGCTGCTGCCTGTCCTGCTCAGCAGCTGACTCGTCCAGTATGCATAGGAATTTATTCATAGTGGTTTGTTTTAAGCCATAGTCCAGCCCTCCAACGGTCTGAGGGACAGTGAACTGGCCCCCTGTTTAAAGAGCTTGAGGACCCCTGGTATGGACCATCAAGACTGCTTCCTTTCATTTCTTCATGAGTCTCTGTATCAATGTTAACAATGTTAACAAAGAAGCAGAAGCAATTCAAATCCCCATCAAATGGTGAATGATGAAGAAAAAGGCATTCTATCCATACAGTGGAACAACACTCAACCATAAAAAAGGAATGAAGTATGGGTGCATGCTAAGGGTGAGAAGCCTAATTTTATTTGTAACCCTACATATGTAATTCAATGTGAATATTTAGTGATTTAAATAGTGACTTCCTGTGTAGGCAGGAACCCTGGTAGGCTTTGTTAAATGATGAGCTGCCAACCAAAAGTTTAGAGGTTCAAACCCACCAGCCATCTGTGAAAGAGGAGAGGGGGAACAGTAGCAGTGGGTTTGGTTTGGAGCTGATACTTTCCAGGTATCCCTGAGTGGTGTAAGTGGCCAATGAGTTCAACTACTACTACCCAGAAGGTTGGAAGTTCAAGTCTACCCAGAGGCACTTCAGAAGAAAGGGCTGGCGATCTCTTTCTGAAGAGTTAGCACACTCTCAACAAGAGTCCATTTGCAGTCCCTTGAGCACAGTTTGCCAGTGACAGCATCCTGAGGGAGTACTTGGTTATATTCCAGGTGATGTCGTGACATGGAGCTGCATGGTGCCCTGCTCATCAGCCCACGTGTGCTTTCTGAGTGTCTAGAGAAAAGGAAGTCCCTAAGTGTACGCAAACAGCTCTCAGCTGCTAACCAAAAGGTTGGTGGCTCTACTTCACTCAGAGGCACCATGGATCTACTTCCAAAAATCAGCCATTAAAAACCCTATGGAGCGAAGTTCTTCTCTGAGACACCTGGGGTTGCCGTGAGCTGGCATCAACCTCACAACACTTGGTTTTAAGAGACTGGAATAACAGGAGCAGCTGGTGAGCTCTAGAGGCACTAACAATGGGGACCTTCCTCTCCTGGCAGTGCCATCATGCTTGGAGAGGGGGATCTCTGGTTACCAGTGGGGGTGGGTAAAGGCAGCCTTCTATTGAACTATAAGAAGCAGAGGTGCAGTGGTTTTCCTCGGGGGCAGTAGAACCTGAGTCAAGAGAACTGCAGAATGTTCATTCAATTCATCAACTCAGCTTATTGCCATCAAGTTGATTCTGACTCATAGCAACCCAATGGGACAGAGTAGAATGACCCCTGAGACTGTTATTCTTGATAGGAATAGAAAGTAAAGCAGCAATTGGCTGGTGGTTTTGAACTACTGATCTTGCCATTAGCAGCGCAATGTGTAATCTACTATGCCACCAGGGTTCCTGTGATGTGCCTTCCATCACAGCTGTGCTCAGCCCTGATCTTGGCCAGGTCCTCTGGCTATCACTTCATATAACATGCTTTGGTTACACATCAACAGAGGAAAGTCCCATTCAGCTCTTTGATGCCCCCCCCCCAGGGCATGATGATGAAACTGGGGGTGTATAAAGAGTAACCGACTGCAGCAACATAGCAAGCAAGGGCCAACGTTTAGATTTGAACCTTGGCCATCATGGTCACAGCCTAACCTTCACTACTTCGGTAGTGGCTACAGCTATGAAGATGGTACTGGTCCAGGAAATGTTCTGCTCTGGAATGGGTTAGAGCTGAATGAACAGCAACTACATTGTTTTTCTGTTTTATTTCTCTACTTTGTTTTATATGAACTGCTCGAGCAGCTATCCTCTGTGTTCTTAACTTATCACAGCCTACCTTGAATTAGGATTTTTCTTCCTGTATAATTCAAGAAAATTAACACAATGTAATAATAGTATGTTCCTTCTCTCCAGACTTATGGGCAATTGTTGGTATATATTTTGTCAGCACGAGTTATAAAACTCAAAGTACATTGCTATGATATTTTTCTGTAAGTAGTCTTTTAATTTTTAAGTAACTCAAGGAAATAACATTTATATTTGCTCAATATTTACAATTTCTTCTACTTTTAATTCTTTCTCAGGTCATTTCATTTCAGACTAAGAAATTTCTTTAGCTGTTCTACTATGAGAACCTAGCGGTGAATAATTCATTTATCCTTTTTAATCTAAAAATACTTTCATTTAACCCCCACAATTGAATAATAATTTCTCTAAATAAAAAGTGTAATAGAAAGCCCCCCCATTGCAGTACTTTAAAGACACATTCAATTGTCTTCTGATTTCCATTGTTATGGATGATATATCAGTCAACATTCTTATTGTTTTATCCCTTAAATGTAATGTTTATTTTTCTGTGGTTGCTTTTAAGATTTTTCACTTCATCCTTTTCTTACTGGAGTTTGTCCATGACAGAAGTTCTCAACCTGTGGGTTGCGACCCCTTTGGGGGTCAAACAACCCTTTCACGGGGGTCGGCCAATTCATAACAGTAGCAAAATTACAGTTATGAAGTAGCAATGAAAATAATTTTATGGTTGGGGCTCACCACAACATGAAGAACTGTGTTAAAGGGTCGCGGCATTAGGAAGGTTGAGAGTCACTGTTTTATGATGTGCTTCAGCGTGTTTTTTTCCCCGTTCAGTATTTTACATGGGTAGAGTTGACTCTTTTACCAGAATTTCAACCATCCAGTGTTGAAGATCATAATTATTGAATAAATTATATGCACACCTATACACAGGCTTTCCATCAAATTCATGGGCATGTGGAAAAGGGAGACTCCAGATAGGGCAAGATATGACAAAAAAACGAGGTATAAATTACCAAGGGCATATGAGGGAGGGGGGAATGGGGAGGGGGGGGGGAAGAGGACCTGATGCAAGGGGCTTAAGTGGAGAGCAAATGCCTTGAGAATGATTGGGGCAGGGAATGTATGGATGTGCTTTATACAATTGATGTATGTATATGTATGGATTGTGGTAAGAGTTGTTTGAGTCCCTAATAAAATGTAAAAGAAGAAAAGAGAAAAAAATGATTAGGGCAAAGACTGTACAGGTGTGCTTTATACAATTGATGTATGTATATGTATGAACTGTGAAACGAATTGTATCAGCCCCAATAAATTGTTAAAATAAAAAAATTAAAAATATATATATAATAGAATTTTCCATGAATGTTTTTAGTTCATGGACATTATATATTGTGTGTATATCTCAATTGATTAAAAGATAAGTCCAAAGGTATTTTTGTCAGGGTTCCAGTTCACACATGCGAGAGTTTGTTCCAGGCCTATCGCTGTAGCCATTAAATGACTGCAGGCAAGTGCTCTCGGTAAGAAGTTCTCTCCATAAGGTACTGATCTTGGTCTCCTTAGGGAGTTTTTAAAAAGTCCTATCAGAACAATCCTATCTGCAGGGCCATTGAAATTCAAGGCAGGGAAGTAGCTCGGAAGATTATGGCAGCTGTTTTTCTTTTTTTATAAATCATTTTATTGGGAGCTCGCACAGCTCATCACAATCCATCCATTGTGTCGAGCACATTTGTACACTTGTTGCATCATCATTCTCAAAACATTTCTTTCTACTTGAGTCCTTGGTATCAGCTTCTCATTTTCCTCCTCCCTCCCCCATCTTTCCTCCCTCACGAACCTTTGATAATTTATAAATTATCATTTTTTTCCATGTCATACACTGTCCGATGTCTCCCTTCACCCACTTTTCTGTAGTCCGTCCCCCAGGGAGGGGGTTATATGTAGATCCTTGTGATCATTTCCCCCTTTTTACCCCACCATCCCCTTACCTTTCTGGTATCAGTACTCTCATTATTGGACCTGAGGGATTTTTTGTTCTTTGATGTCTGATACTTGAACCTATGACACCTCGTGATCACACAAGCTTGTGTGCATCTTCCATGTGGGCTTTGTTGTTTCTCAGCTAGATAACCATTTGTTTATCTTCAAGCCTTTAAGACCCCAGGCACTATATCTTTTGATAGCCAGGCACCATCAGCTTTTTTCACCACATTTGCTTATGCACCCCTTTTGTCTTCAGCAATCATGTCAGGAAGGTGAGCATCAGGGAATGCTAGTTTAATAGAACAAAGTGTTCTTGCATTGAGGGAGTGCTTGAGTAGAGGCACGATGTTCATCTGCTACCTTAACACTAAATCTATAAATACATGCACATAGATCTATTTCCCCATCGTCATATATAAATATATTTATACATGCACATGCCTGTATTTAGACCTCTATAAATGCCCTTTGCCTCCTAGTTCTTTCCTCTATTTCCTTTTACTTTACTCTTGTCTCACTATCATACTCAGCTTTCATTTGGGTTTCAGTAATTCCTTTCAGTTACATTGCCCTTGATCAAGCCCTACCAGGCCTCCTACACCCTCCGCATCACTGATTTTGGATCACTTGTTGTTCCCTTGTCCCCCCTGGGTTTGTTAACACCCACTTTCTTTACACCACCTCCCCTTCTCCTATGCCCCCCCCCCGACCTGTCAATCCATTGTTTTCTCCTCCAGCTTATTTCTCCTGCCTGTCTTATCTAGCTAGGCCTGCAGAGATAATAATATGTACAAAAAAACAAGACTGAGCAAAACAAAGAAACGAAAGAACAACAAAAACCAATGACACAAAAAATAAAGGCCTCTATATAGTTCAAGGACTGTTTGTTGACCTTTAGGAGCATTTTTTTTTTTCGGTTGAGTCTGATGGGGTGCCACATATTGGCCCCCAAAGGCAATTTTTGGTATTCCCTGGGACTTCATTGCTCTGTTCCCCTTGCTGTTCTGTTGCACACCCTTAGTATTTCGTCTCAGTGTGCTGGGACCAGATCAGGTGCAATTCCTGCACTGTGTCTCCAGTGTTGCCCCCATAGTACTATGGTTCAGTGAGAGATGGTGTGTCTCCTAGTGGGGCCAGCCCTATGGTGTTCTCTGTGCTTTAGACACACGAAAACTAACCTAAGGTTTGTAAAGCCTGCAGAATGTTGTATTTCTAGGAAAAGAAGGTTCAAAGGAACAACATAAAGGGTAGAAGATCTTACCCACCAACTTAGGACCAGAGGATGCAATGAGAATCTACCTCTTTGAAAACACCACAGACACTGCAAAGATTTTAACACATAAGACAGGAAAAGCCAATGACAAGGCCAATGACATGAGAATTCTCCTCACCAATGGAAACATATGGTAGCCAACTAAAAAGGAGGAGGGGGGAAGAATGAAAGAAAAAGACATGGGTAGTGGGGGCACAGGGCACTAATCCACCCAAGGGGAGAGTATTGTTTATATCTCCACAGGGAAAGAGGGACCAGACTTCAACCCAGTGCTCCAAGATGTGAATGCAACATGCCGGCAGGAAGCAGGACCGGATAGAGAAGTCTGAGGGGCGACCCAATTCCAATATGTGGACAGCCCCCGCCTCCCCTGCAGAGGAAGAGAGGGAGAGGGTGGCAACTGTTTTTCAGGAGGAGATTCCCAAGGACACATCTTGGCTTGTTTTCTTGAACGACATAGAATGATCACACGGACTTATTAGGAAGTAGTTTTAAGAAAATTGAAACGTGAACTGATGCACAAAAGGCCAGAAAATTTGGACCAATGAATTCTTCAAGGATGGTAAGGGACAGCCTGTGGGAACTTCACTATAAAACCTTACCCTCCAGGATCCTGGTCTGGGTCCTCCAGACTTCATCCTGCTCCCCAAAGCCAAAGGACCTTGGAAAAGATGTTCTTCTCTGAGCATACATGGGTGTCAAAGTTGTCGTTTTCATGTGATGTCAATTGAAGGACCCAGACTTCTTCAGAGAAAAGCTGAAGGCATGAAAACACCACTTTCCTAAGTGTGTAGACTTTAATGTAGACGATGTGAAGAAATAAGAGCTTCCATGGTGCTGTGTTTGTTTATTAAAGGTTTCTGTGGTTTGTAGCAATACTTTTTAACTTCCATTAACTTAACTCTGCTTCCTTTTTAACTCTAGTCTAACAATTTGGTCTATCTTTTCCTTTATTCTCCTGATTGATTCAGGAAAAAGGGGGAATAAAGTAAAATCAGTGGACTGTTCAAAGACCTGCATTTGAAGTTTATTTTAATTTTTTAAGGAGGGGGTTGGGTCTAGTTCAGAGGAACCTGTGGTCCACACTTGATCTTATTCACCGTGATTGAGTTGATGCTGACTCCTGGTGACCCTGCAGGACAGTGTACAACTGCCCTTGCGGGTTTCTGAGACTGTGACTGTTGACAAGAGTAGAAAGCCCCATCTTTCTCCCGAGGAGCCCCTGGTGACTTCAAACTGTGGTCCTCAGGTTTGCCATCCCACTAAGCAGCCAAGGCTCCTTACATTTGATCTTAGAGACATGCCATGGAGAGGTGGAAATATAGGCATGATCTCCAACCTCTTAACTGGACCATGAAATAAGAAAACTAAGAAATTTCCACCCATGAATGTTCCATTTTTAATTACGGTCCAAAGTGTGGACATACACGTTACTCTAAAAGACAAAGAGCATCTCCTGAGCAAGCAAGACATGGCAATATTTGACCCCACTTTCCCTCCAGTGTTTCTATTATGAGTACCATTGACACTTGGGATCCTTAATAAGTTCTTGTGCATTCTTAAGTCTTTTAAATCTCCAGTTCACATCCACTAATTGCCAGGACCTGTCCCAAGAAAGTGTAACAACAAAAACTGCCTCCATATTTTTAAATGTCCCCTAGAGGTCAGCAGCAGCACTATTAGAAGTCACTGCAGATTATGGACATTCTGAAGAAAGACTGGGTCAAACTGAAGCTGACTTGTGAGCTAGGAGAATCCAGGAGAAAACATCCTAGAGACAAACACCAGCGATATCCATCCAAACATTTTCCTCTGTAGAACACAGCTTGCCAGGGATGAGCCACAGCTGATGCCTGGTGGGGAAATGGGAATCATAACCTGGTGATGCCAAACACTTGACACATGCCATTGGCTTCGCTTATTTGATTTCTCCAGAGAGAAATCTCACTTTCCATGCAGAGCGGTGCTATGGTTGTATTACTGCTGTCAGAGATGAGGCATGTCTTGTTCAGAGGTCATCAAATGTGCTCTTAGATAAAGTGTAAGTACATGAACATGGCAGTGGGAGAATAAAACATTACTTACAAAAACATGGAATGAGCCAGGTTTAGCCCACGGGCTGTTGTTTGTCCATTTCTACTTTTGTGTACCAACCTTTACCATCTTTCTGCGTGTGAATATTCCCTTCAGAAACGGCCCTACTCTCAGAGTGCTGAAACACCAAATCTTGTCCTCGGTTTGTGAAGCCCCCAGTAGAGAGTAAATCAGTCTTCCCCTCAGGACAGTTTTTCACTACTAACTCCTAAGCAGACTCTTTTCATAAGGCACTTCTACAACATCTACAGAAAAAAGTGATTCAAGGTTAACTGGGTCACAGAAGCAGGTTAAGTACAAAGAATTGGTCCCTATTCATCGAAGAAAACCAAAGTGATAGGTACTTATGTGTTTCATTTCATTCATTCAATAAATAAATATTTATTTACACTTACTATGGTACCTAACATTTTGTGTCAACCTGGCTGGGCCAGGACTCTGAATGGTTTCACAGTTGGTGTTTTGTTTTTGTTGTTGTTAGGTCAGCCCACAGTCCGACCCACAGTCACCATATGCATAACAGAGCCACACTACTGGTCTTGTGCCATCCTCACGATTAATACAATGCCTGTGCCCATCATTGTAGCTATTGTGCCAGTCCATCTCATGGAGGGCCTTCCTCGTTTGAACCACTCTCCACTTTACCAAGCATGCTCTCCTTCTCCAGGGACTGCCCTCTCCTGACATGCCCACAGTCTGTAAGACAAAGTCTTGCCATTCTTACCTCAAAGGAGAACCTTTCGCCCTACTCCTTTCAAGACAGATTTGTTTGTCCTTTTAGTGTCCGATATTCTTCACCAGCACCGCAATTCAAATGCATTGATTCTTCTTCAGCCAGCCTTATTCGATGTCCAACTTTGACATGTACATGGTGCTACTGAAAGTGCTATGACTTGGGTCAGGTGCACCTTGGTCCTCAAAGTAACATCGTTGCTTTTTAATCATCTAAAAAGGTCTGTGCGGCAGATTTACCTCATGCAAGGTGTCTTTCAGTCTCTTGGCTGCTGCTGCCATGAGCATTGCTTGTGGATCCGAGCAAGACAAAATCCTGGACAACTGCAACCTTTCCTCCACTCAGCACAATGTCACCTACTGGTCCAGTTGCGAAGATTTTGATCTTCTTTACATTGAGTTGTAATTTGTACTGAAGGCTGCAACCATTTATCTTCATCAGCAAGTGCTTCAAGTCCTCCTCAACTTCAGCAAGCAAGGTGGTGTCATCTGCGTATCTCAGTAGGAAACAACTAAGAAGCCCAGTATCAGCAGTTAAAATTAGGCTAGGGGCCAACTGTGGACCAGCGCATCAATTGCTCTTATTCACGTACAGGGTGAAGCTGTAGGAAATTAAAACAAGTCCATGGAGGGGAAAAAAGTCCATGAGTCTACCCCACGTGTATTTTGAGAATATCTCAAGCACAGACTTGACATTTTGAGCACTGATAGAAAGTCTGGTGAGCTGTGAAATGACATCAAGAATACCCTCCAAGGAAGCCAAAAGGTATTAAGAAAGAAAAGATCAAAGTGGATATCAGAAGGGACAGTGAATCTTGTTCTTAATCATAGAGAAGCTAAGACAAATGGAAGAAATGATGAAGTCAAAGAGCTAAACAAAAAACTTCAGAGGGCAGTTCAAGAGAACAATTTAAAATATTACAATAAACTGTACAATACTATAGTTAAAAACCAAAAAGAAAGAAAAATATCATATCTTAAATGGAAGAACTAGAAAAAATTCAAGGTTCAGGTCACAAAATTGAGAGAGTGTCTGAGCAAAATAGTGAATAAAGCATCCAAAGAAGATGATGGAAAGAATGGTTGTTCTGAGAAGAACCATTTCAAGAGGCAGCACATTATCAAACGGCTGAATGGCAGCAACCGTTCAATCATTTCAAGGGGTAGAATAGGATCAAAAACATAAGACACTGAAGGAAGCAATCCAAGGTACACTGGAGTGTTAGTAAAAAATGAGAATCGATGGAACACCAATTGAAATGTTTCAACAAGTTGATGAAGTACTGGAAGCACTTTTTCATCTATGCCAGAAAAATTGGAGTGCAGCTACCTGATCAACGGACTGGAAGAGATCCACATTGGTACCCATGCCACAGAAAGCAGACCACACCAAATGCTCCAACTGTGAAACATGATCATTAATATCAAACTCAAATAAAATTTTGTTGAAGAATATTTAAGATACCGTGGGCGACCATCTGTCTTGAATGGAGTACAACCAGAATGGTCTTTAGAAGCAAGAACAGGAGACTTCAGACTTTGTCTCATGTACTTTAGGCAGGTTTATCAGAAGAGACCAGTTCCTGGCGAATGGCATCATGCTTGGTCACGAGAAGGGCGGTGGAAAAAAAGACCCTTGACAAGCTGGATTAGCAAAGTAACTGCCACCATGCACTCAAGCATGAGAACCATTGTGAGGGTGGTGGAGGACCAAGCAGTATTTCCTTCTGTTGAACATCGGGTTGTTATGAGTTATAAAGAACTCAACGGCACCCAACAACAACAACATACAGTACATAAGCTTCTCTGGTTTTGCTTCTCTAGAAAACCTAGTCTAAGACACCTCCTATGTTCTAAACACTGTTCTCATGTTCAGACTTCTACTCCATGATGGTGACATGAGACAAGAAGAGACTAAACGATCATCTAAATGGTTAGGATCCCTCCCCAGATCATTCACCAGCTATTTCCTAGCAGTCTGAGTACATTTAATCTGTGTCACAGTATAGTATGGAGCAAGAGCAGCAGTGTGGCTAAGGCACAAACACTTAGATCAGATCATATTGTATTCAAATCCTGACCAACCACTTATTTATCATCCTAGTGGCCTTCCTAAGTTACTTCCTTACATTTTTCTACACCTGTTGTACAAAATACTTATTCTCGGACTGAGTGGGTTTAGATCTTTTTGTAACCTGAGCCAGAGCTCTAAGACCCGAGCATTTGAAGCATTTTGAGGCATGAGGCCAGGGAAGGAGGGTGGTGGCCTTGGAAGAGAGAAAAGAGAAGATGATAGACAGCATAGGACCCAATATCAAGCCCATGACTGGTATGGGACCTCTGAGGAGTGTCATCTGATGGGACCAAAATCTCCCATTGAGGACTGCAAGAATCGAGCCTGTATCTGCCAAGTCCTGTCCCCATTGGTCAAAAGTTTCCCCGTACAGTCTTCCAAAGGTCCAAATTTCTATTTTTTTATTTTTAACATTTTATTAGGGACTCATACAACTCTTATCACAATCCATACATACACATACATCAAGTGTATAAAGCACATCTGTACATTCTTTGCCTTAATCATTTTCAAAGCATTTGCTCTCTACTTAAGCCCTTTGCATCAAGTCCTCTTCAAAGGTCCAAATTCCAGTGTGAAATTAATAAGTTGTCTCCCACCACCGCACTTCATCCAGCATCCCAGATGAGCCTGGGCAGAGGAGGGCAGAGTGGGTCCTAGCTCAGAGAACATACAACTAGTATAAAAGGCAGGCTGAGAGCATGCAAGCCAGGGCACAGAGAGGTCCACAACTATATAAAACTCACTGTCACTGAGTCAATGCCAACTCAAAGAGACTCAACAGGGCAGGGTAGACCTGCCCCCTGTGAGTTTCCTAGACTGTAACTCAACAGAAATAGAAAGCCCCTGTCTTTCTCCAGAGCAGCTGGCTGGTGTTTTTGAACAGCTGACCTTTCAGATCACAACCCAAGTCTTTACCACTATGCCACCAGGCCTCCTTATTGTTGGCATACTGTCAGGACACAGTAAGCATGCCACCAGGTAATAAAGTTACAAGTGATCTCGTTTGGAACACAGCTTTTTGAAAGTATCTTCCATCTGATTAAGTGGCCAAATTATTGACCTTTTTTTTTTTACCTTGAACTTTGAGGCTCATTTATCACATTAGAGAAAAGAAACATTGGTAGAGCTGGGGGAAGACTTTAAGGATTTATTTTAAAGGGTAAAAAGGGGGTTTCAATGACGCCAACTTTTTCTCCCAACTCGTTAGAACTTGTCAGAAGATGGCATACGCAGAGAAACGCCTTCCTGATAAATGCTGCGTTCTCCTCTGAGTCTTTGCTTCAGCCCTGCTGCTCCCCAGAGGGCTATTTTGAATTAAACAAGCTGGCACTTGAGTCTTCTCCATTAATGGAAAACTGAGTGTGTCTTTTCTATGCCTGGCTCACTCCCAAATGATTTAAGTTGTCCTTGGTGTGTAGTTTATCTGAGTTATAATGTCTAATGCGCACCCACTTCCAGCAGGTTAGGCTGATGTTTGATTTGTCTCTCTCTTCCTCCTCTGGCATGAAACTATTCACTGTTCATCTATCTGCCCTGCTCTTCCAAACAACCTGGGTAGCTAGTTAGCAGAAGTGAATCACCTAAGGCAAGCCACTACATTAAGCCTGAGAACCAAAATTAATATTTAACTATCACTGAGAATATTTCCATAGATGATAGATAGATAGATAGATAGATAGATAGATAGATAGATAGATAGATAGATAGATAGATAGACAGACAGATAGGATTAGCAGTAATGATCAGACACTACCCCTAAACAACATCAGAGGTGTCTCTCTATGGGATAGTGGCAGATCTAGTGGATTTATGGACTCAGGAAGGATCCTTTTAACTGCAAGCAAAAGAAAGCCTTAACTCCAACAGGCTTGATCCCAAAGATGCCTTACTGCTTGCAATGGAAATCCAGGTAGGGCAGCCTGCTTCCAACTCATGCCACTTTTCTGCCTACCAGGGACTCCACTCTCCCCTTTATTGGTTGCATTCCCAGGCCAAGAGCCAGGCATCATTCTCAGATCTGATTAGGCTCAGGGGTGTAATAGGCTCTGGGGTGTAAAAGACACTCTCTTTCTATTTTTTATCAACAAAATAAAATGTGATTTCCAAAGCCGACTTTCCCTCACTTCTCAGTGATCAGCACGATCATATGCCTGTGATCACCAGCTTCCAATGCAGCTCCCAGTGGTCACAGCTCCTGTCATTTAGGCCTTTGGGTAATTCCCTCTCCTGGCATCTCGGCTGAATGTAGGGGCTCTTTGGCAACAACTTGATGTTGTTATTGTTGTTGTTGTTAAGTTCCCTCAAGTCAGTTCTGACTCGTAGTGTGCCCGTCCTGTGCTGTCCTCACAAGGGTTCTTATGTGTGTACCTATTATTGCAGTCACTCTGTCGATCCATCTTCTTAAGGGGCTCCATCTTCCTCAGTGCCCCGCTACCTTACCAAGCAGGATGTCCTTTTCCAAGTCTTGCCATCCTTGCCTTTAAGGAGCATTCTGGCTGTACTTCTTCCAAAACAGATTTTGTTTGTTCTTTTGACAGGTCGTGATACTTTCAATATTTGTCACCAACACCATAACTCAAAGGCAGCGATTCTTCTCCAGTCTTGTTTATTCAATGGCCAACTTTCACATGCACATTAGGTGATCAAAAATGCCATGCTTTGAGTCAGGCACACCTGGCTTTTCAACACTTTAAAGAGGTCTTGGGCAGAAGGCTTACCCAATGCAATGTCCTTGGATCTTTTGGTTGCCTCTTCTGTGCGCATTGATTGTGGATCCAAGCAAGACTGAGCACCAATGCCTCGCGTTATGAAGCAATGAATGCTCCAGTAATCACAGTGGAGAAGAGGGTGAGAACACAGTGACTGGCATGAACAAATCAAGATTGATTCCAGACCTGCAGGCCTGATCACCCTTTCCCAAGGTATGCGAACGAAGAAGGACGGGCACCTGAGCAAACTGGAGCTTTACCATCAAGGAAAAAATCAGGATCCTAAAAGGAAGCAGGGACAACACTGAATGAATGAATTCACCCATTCCTTTATTTAGTCATATGAACCGAGCGCCTGGTTTTCCTCTGGGCCTGAGCTAGGTCTGAGGTGTGTTAAGCAGAACCCAGGTGGAAGTTTGTGAGTCTGGGCCCTAAGAAATGTCTGGTGGTAGTTGCTCCTTGGCAAGCAGGGCCATTATTTGGCTTGTGCTTGGCATCCTGCTGAACTGTGATTTGACGGATTGCTGGTGATGCTGGGCTGTGATTTAGAGTCATTTCGATGCTACACCCCGACTCTTGTTATTGGCTGGCTCTTCCTGAAGTCTCCTAAGTGGGGCACTGGGCTAAACCATGGAAAATGGTCCAGGGGGTTCCACTCACTTTTTATGTCAGCTTGCTGGCAGACACTTCTGACGAATAGTTTTCCAATGAGGTGCTTATGAAAAACATTTCTGAGCACCATAAAAATCACCGAACTTCGTGAAAGAAAAGAGAAAGCTTATTGTTCCAGGGAACTTTGCTACAAAAGTGTAGTCAAGGGACTCAAAGCATATGCAAACGAAGGAAAAGACAAAGGGCTCCTTCAACCTTAGACTTCAACTTCCCTCAATCCCAGCCAGAGGCCTGGTAGGTCTGCAGCTTTGCTGAGAGAGACTGAGACAGAGAAGGGACACTCAAGCAGCCCCCACACCAGCTAGTTTTTCTCTGTCTTCAAAATGATTATTTATCTGAGCTATCAAACTAGAAGTAAAATGGAAACAAATGAGTTTATTATTTATTCTCTAAAATGAGTGAGGCTTGATAAAGCAGAAGCAGAGGGGCAGGGAAAAGAGGAGGGCCCTCAAGGAGATGGATGGACACAGCGGCTGCATCAGTGGGCTCAGGCAGAGGAACAATGATGAGGAGGGCGCAGGAGCGGGCAGGGTTTTATTCTGTTGGGCATAGAGTCCTCGTTAAGTCAGAACAGACTCTAGGGCACCTAACGACAACAGCAGCAGAATGAATGAGGCCTTCAATTTTGGGAAATGCCAAAGGTTACATGTAAAATTCACTATCCACTGTCCACTCCTCAAACATTCCCACATCAACCAAGCACCTTCTGCCACAGAATTCCAGACAGGGACAGGTTTGGTTTGCCAGTTGAATACATTACTTTATCGGTGATATCTTCAGGAGGGCCATTTGAGACCAGAGTTGGGACTGCCTTCCTGGTCAAGGGAGGAGACCTGGATGCTAGGAGGAGGACTTGGCTAACGAGTTCAACCCTCCTTTGGTGCCCAGAGCAAAGGTCCCCACAGACTCCCCGATGAGTTCCCAGTTTTAATACCAAAAGCTGGTCACAGCAACCTTGCAGAAGGATTCTCTAAAAAGGATGTGTTTCAGTGTCTCTTCCCTGCTGTAGCAAATACACCACGTGCTACAATTGGGTGGCTTTAAAGAGCAGCCATGTATTTTCTCAGAAGTTAGGAGATTAGTAGCCCAAATTCAGGATGCTTATCTCTCTCTAACGCTGTCTATCCATGTATCCATCTATCTATCTTTCTCCTAACTCTAAAATGAAGACAATTGTCTCTTTCTTTACACCTTCTGCTTTCCTTTCTTTCTTTTTCAGAAAGTGTTTGATGTTTATTTAATATACAATTTGCAAAACAGGGTTGTGTCTGCAACTAGTGAATTAAAAAAAAAAACATTCCAAAGAAGAAAAATCTTTCCAAGACACCCCCCCTTCCTGTTAACTTTTATTTCAATTTATGTGGAGACTTGCAGAGTAAATCGGTTTTCCATTTAGCAATCCGTGCATGCTTTGTGTCATAACATTGGTTGCAATTCCCAGAAAGGAACAAGGCTCTTCCCACATGTATCTCCTTGTTTCCATTTGTCCTTCTTTCCTCCCTCTCCCTACCTCCCTAGGTCTGCCCTGGGCTAATGCAGACCTGTTGGTCTGGTGTAGTTTATGGTTCGAAGGAGTATGCACTTCCTCAGCGTTACAGTTCATCTTGAAGCCCTACCTGCCCATCCCTGAAATTGGAGCTCCAGGCAGGGGAGGGGTGAGCTCGGTTCCAGGTCTGAAGGGTGACTGACTTAAGTGCCAACCTCCCATCTTTCTTATTTGAACAGGGCCAGTGATGTAGGTCCACATCATGGTCCCTAAATGTCATCTGCTTTTTAAATGAGCCAGAATTTGTAGCAGTGGCTGATCTTAGATCTACCTAGGAATATCCCATGAGACTCCGAACATCTTCCTGTACCAGAAAGTGAAGGAGCTACCAAAGACCAAAGGCATCTGAGAGGGTCGCATTGACCGAGATGGAGTCGTTGAAAGCCAGTAAGAATAACAATCTTCTGCACAGACTCCTCTGGAGTGTTAAAGAGCAAGAATGTGACTTTGAGGACTGTGTGCCTAACAAAAGACATGGGATTTTTCATTGCTTCATACGCTTGTGAAAGTTGGACACTGGGTAAGGAAAACTGGAAAGAAGAGATGCCTTCGAGTGTGGGTGCTGGCGAGGAATATTGAAAGTACCTTAGACCCAATGCCCATCCGTAGACAGCTGGACAGCCCTTGCAGAGGGGTAGTGGGGAGGAGATGAGTCACTCAGGGTTCAGTGTAGCAACAATGAAACTCAAAACCTTCCTCTAGTTCCTGAATGCTTCCTCCCCTCCCAATTATCATGACCCCAATTCTACCTTGCGGACCTGGTTAGACCAGAGGATGTACAGCGGTGCAGTAGAGATCTGGAAACACAGGGAATCTAGGATGGACGAACCCCTCAACACCTGCGGTAGGAGTGGCGACACCAGGAAGGAAGGGGGTATAGAAAGGGAGAACCGATCTCGGAGATCTATGTGTAACCTCCTCTCTGGGAGATGGGCAATGGGGAGGTGGGTGAGGGGAGATGCCGGGCAGTGTAAGATAAGATATAATAATTATTTATAAACTATTAAGGGACCAGGGGGAAGGGGGAAGCGGGGAGGGAGGAGGAGGAGGGGGAAAAAGGGAAACCGAGCTGATTCCAGGAACCCAAGTGGAAGGTGAATTTTGAGAATGATGAGTGCAACGAATGTATAAGGGTGCTTTGCTCAATTGATGTATGTATGGATTGTGATGAGTTGTATGAGCCCTAATAAAAAGATTTATTAATTAAAAAAAAAGAAAGTACCTTAGACTAGCAAAAAAACAAGCATGCAGCCTGAGTGCTCCTTAGAGGCAAGGATGAAGAGACCTCATCTTCCACACTTTGGACATATTGTCAGGAGAGACCAGTCCCAGGAGAAGGAAATCATTCTTGGTGAAGTAGAAGCAAAAAAGAGAAAGGTTTTCACCAAGATGGCTTGACATCACGGCTGCAACAATGGGATCAAGCATTGTGAGGCTGGCACAGGACCCGGCAGCATTCCAATCTGTTGGACAAGGGCCACCAAGGGTCAGAAATGACTCGATGGAACCTAACAACAATAACAACAAGGATTTTTAAAACTACCAGAGACTAAAATACATGAATTATGTTCTAATTCAATTTCATCTTGTTTTCGTTTTGGTTTTTTTTTTACTTGTACTTTGTGGGAAAGTGTCGAACACTCACCCCATCTTTCCCATACAGAATGCTTTGCAGTATAACCAGACACCAGGTCAAAGAATGTGGCCTCTTGTAAGAGGATTCTATAAAGCAGATATCGAAGGTTGTAGAGTTCCAGTAACAGTTGTCTGCACTCTCCAGTGAAAGAGCAGATCTTTCCAACAATCACCTTCAACACAGAAAGATAGGGGATGCCATTGTATGTACAATGCTCCTACCGGAAATACACTCCACCATCGAGAAAGCCGTCCTGCCAACATGCAATCAGAACCTGATCCACCTCCCAGAGCTGGCTGTGAATTCATGAAGCCCAAAGAGCAAAGGATCACATTAGCGACGACTGTGCAGATGGAAGCAGCGGAAGACCCTGAAGAAACAGTGGGTGCAGCAGTGGACGCAGCCATTAGGATACTGCAGGACTGGGTAATGTTTTGCTCTGCTTTGAAAATGGTTGCTATGGGTCAGAGTTGTTTGCAACATGTTAACAACAACAACATAACAACAGCAGCAGAAACAGGAATGCGGAAAACTGTACCCAATAGAAACCTAGTTACCGTATATACTCATGCATAAGCCGAGTTTTTCAGCATATTTTTTCAGCATCTTCTTATACGCTTATTGATTTTTTTCCATCATTTTATTGGGGGCTCGTATAACTCTTATCACAATCCACATATCAATTGAATCAGGCAAGTTTGTACATATGTTGCCGTCATTCTTTTCTAGACATTTACTTTCTATTGAGCCCTTGGTATCAGCTCCTCTTTTTTGTTTTCCCCCCTCTCTGTATCATTCTCTCTGGCTGAATGCTTCAAACTTTTCTGAGAGAAAGAGCTCCAAGTGTACAGTTGGGATGAGAGGAAGCTAATGTCCTCCAAGCTCAACCCTTGCATTTTCCAGATTCCGAATCGAGTGATAGGTGACACCAGCATCTCCACTGGCCACTGGGTCTGCATGGGACCACTCAGAGGTCTAGCTGTGTCAAGCCAAATCCAGTTCAGAGGACCATGGCGCTCCCTTCTGGGTTGGGTCACTTGAAGAGCCTCCTGGAACTCAGTAGCTGGGTCAGGGATCTCTGTGGAACCAGAAACAAGCCTACTGGCTCCTTCATCTATCAGATTTGGCTACATCTTCCCACCTCTTGGATCATTGAGCACACTAATGGGTTATCATGTCTCTCAGGCATCCCACCACACCTCCCCAGCTCTGACCCCACTGTAGCTACGTGTCTGTCAGTGTGGTGTACGGTGGTGGCTTGTGTGTTGCTGTGATACTGGAAGCTATGTAATTGGTATTTCAAATGTCAGCAGGGTCACCCAAAGGAACAGGTTTCAACCAAGCTTCCGGTGTGAGAACAGACAGGGAAGAGGGACTAGGCTCCCTCCTTTGAAGGAAGGAGCCCCTGAAAACCGTACACGTATCATTGAAACATTCTCAGATGCTGGAGGCCTCATGACTGGAAGAATGGTGTCGGAGGTCGTTCCAGAGGCTGCGCCCCTTGGGTTGGCAAACCCTGAAAATATGACTGATGAGGATCTGTGTGCTCCAAGTATGAAGTAAGCATGTGGAAGTGAGGCTGTGACCCCCTCTGGCCACTGGTCAGAGACGCCAAGTTTATGAAAAGGACCAGCCCGTTAAAATAAAAATTGCAGGAGAATGTCAACTTTATTACGTCTACTGTCACGTGGTAAAGTGGATTTTTGTTCTGCAAGCAGCAATCCAGGAAAACCACCCAAAGGGCCAAACGTGGCTTGCCTTCAGGGCCAAGATGACCCAAGCGGGCCTTTGATTCAGGGGGGATTTAACCAAAGCTTTAACGGAGGTGGGTAGTAGGTGGTAAAACGGCAACATTAGACCGAAGCACCACATCAGAGGCAAACACATAGAACTGGAAAATGAGGATCCGGAGGCTGTGAGGCCAGGAAAATGTCTATTGATTTCCTGCTGGGTACACGCTTCAGGGATCCGCAGCCAATAAAGAGATCTAGCTCCACTGTGTAACAATAACACTCTGCCCTCCCATGCCATCCAGGATGCACGATATTGAGCCAAGCTGCCCTGGTTTACAGAAAAATGTTTCAACTATTATCAAAGCGAACACCAGCATCCTAGTTCAAAGTCTCTGGCTTTCCTGTGGAAATATTCGCTCTCGTGTAAATCAGCCTTTCGTGACTATGGATGAACGGAGAGGTGTCCACCTCCTCTGCAGGCTGCTCTGTCCCTTGGGGAGGTACAACGAGAGAGATCCGGGAGAAAGATGCAAGGTCTTATCCTACCCTTTCAGTACTCAGAATTTTCAGCTCAGAGGACAGGTTTCTTGGAGCACGTAGTCTCCCTAGACCATCCACCTATGGGGCCTCTGCCCCTCAGAAAGCTCTTCAGAATAGATGAGAAAACCAGCAAGCTGTTCCCAGTTCAGTTGAAGTGAGGCCTCTCATCAATTAAAAAGAGTTGCGGCTTGGCATCATCGAATTGGTTCCTACTCAGAATGACCCTCTGGTAGCAGAATGAGACACTGTGGCCCAGTTCTGTGCCGCCCTCCCAATCGTCCTTGTGTTTGAGCCTACTGATGCTTGAGCCCATCAATGCAGCCGCTGTATCCATCCTTCTTGGTGAGGACCCACTCTTTTTGCTGCCCCTCTACTTTACCAAACATGGTGTCCTTCTCCAGAGACTGGCCTCTCCTGACAACAGGTCCAAAGAACGTGGGCGAAGGTCTCAGTCTTGCCACCCTTGCTTCTAAGGAGCATTCTGATGGTGTTTATTCCAAGAGAGATGTGTTTGTTCTTTTGAGAATCCATGATGCTTTCAATATTCTTCAGCAGCACCATAAATCAAGAGCATCCATTCTTCTCTGGCCTTCCTTAGTCATTGTCCAACTTTCACATGCATATGGAGTGATTGAAAGTGCCGCAGTGGTAGGTTCAGGCGCACCTGAATCCTCAAATACTAAAGAGTAGACTCGTCCTCTGCCACCTTGTCCACGCTGAAACACCAAGTCAGAAACTCTTGCTGATGGAATGGCTTCAAGCCTGGCCAAAAAGGGCACCCAATATCCTGGGGTGGGTGGTCTGAGTACAACATGAGCACTAAGAGTCTGGGTTGGGTTTGATGAAGGTGTTGAAGAGCTAAGAGCAGGTGGAATCTCCAAAGAGCAGCATCAGAAGAAAATGGAGAGACACTCAGTTGTCTCCCACTTGATGAGGCTCAAGGGTGCTACCAAGACCCAACCACCCTGGGATCCTGATGTTCCCGAGAGGCAGACTCTCAATCCGGATTTCAGGAATTTAGGGGATCTGCAATGCTGTCACAAGATTTTAGGTGATTCAGAAGGTAAAATCTTTAATAACTTCATTTCTAACATTTCCCCTGGGGATAATAATCATGTCCTAGAGGAACAAGGTCAGACAGCCTACTGGCAAGAGCGCTGGCTCTGGACAGGTGTGACTATGAGCTGTACCAATCCACTAAAACAGAGAGCCCAGGTGAAGGACAATGTCTGCTCAGAAAACCCTGCCCTATGAGTCTGTACAGAGAAGACTTTTGTAAGTCAGATCAGAGGCCCCTCTCGGGTTTCCTCCAATAAACCTGTCTTCCACCTTTGGGGCCCTCATCTGTCTCTCCTGCATCTCCATTTCTAACACTTCGTATTCTAATACCAGCCCACAAGAAGTGGGGTCCGGTCTGCGAACGACAACCAGAGGAAAGGACAGCTACAAAAAAACAAAACAAACAAAAAACACAACAGCATGGAGGCCACATCTGAAGTCCTTGAGCTCCAGTAAGGAGACAAAAAGAAAAAAACGCTCACTCAAACGGAGTCAGTTATGACTCATAGCAACACTACAGGACAGGGTAGGACTCCACTTGTGGTTTTCCAAGACTGCAACTCTTTACTGGAGTAGGACGCCTCATCTAGCTCCTACAGATAGATCACCTAGGGATTTTGGACTGTTACGCTCCCAGTTAGCGGCCGAACACATAACCACTACACCTCCATGGCTCCTTCAGGAAGGAGAAGAATCCAATTCCAGCCCAGCACAAGGTTAATTACCTCCAGGCAGCGATCAGACATGTCTCCATCTTTCTGTGGCCTAGTCTGACACCAGCTGTCATTCCCACAGCACTCTACCTGTCGGACAGGTTAAAGAACCTGTGACAATGGCCACACAAAATTCACAGATAATACTCACACCTGTGGAGGCTTAGTAGGGAAGCTAACAGGTAAAAAATGTTCTTTTGTCTGTATCACCTCTCCTCAGCCATGTTGGCAGTCATGTCTCTCTGGTCCTCAGCCTCTCATCCACATGGTCCCTTGACCTCTGCCTCCATGGGTCAGGAAGCCCACCCTCTGCTGTGCCACACTATCTCTGTGTTAAAGCCTGTGTAGTGCCTCTACTGTGTTCCCCGCCTCTTGCACATGCTCCACTGGTGGTCTTCATTCTGAATGGGGATGGGATGCCCCCTCTTTGCTTCTGAGCTGGCCCACACACCCAGTGGAATGGCAGAACTGAGCAATTCCCAAGTTAGAATCCTCTACACCTGATTAACCAGTGAATGGGTGGGAGTCACAAAGAATACAGGCAAGAGTCATAGTAAGCAAGTCAACTGCTAACTGAAAGTCAGAGGCACCAGCACACCTGCTGCCCCTTGGGAGGAAGATGTGTGAAGATGAACAGCTTTGTAAACTTTTGGGACATTTTTGCTCTGTCCTGTGGGCTCTTCTGCGTGGGGATCACCTTGCCTGCAGTAGGTTGGGGCTGTTGTTCTGTTTGGATTTGTTTTATTTTGTTCTTAACACAAGTGGGTAACTTTAATAAATAGAAAATTATTCTCTCACAGATCTGGAGTCAAGAAGTCAAAATTCAGGGTGCCAGCTAGTCAGTGTCTCTCTCTTTCTCTCTCTCTCTCTCTCTCTCTCTCTCTCTCTCTCTCTCTCTCTCTCTCTCTCTCTCTCTCTCCATCTGTATCTATCTATTTATCTACATCTATATAGGTAGATATAGATATAGATCTTTGCCCCAAGACATTTTGGCTATTCTTTGACTTGGAGTTAAATCTCATGGTCTTTTCACCATGTGTAAACCAGATTTAGAACCTACCCTGTTTCTGTTGTTGTTGTTGTTGTTGTCTTTGTTAAGTGCCATCAAGTCAGTTTCTGACTCTTAGCAATTCTATGACCAACAGAATAAAACAACAGGAAAAAAAAATCCTTACAATAGTTGTTATGTTCCAGCCCATCATTGCAGCCACTTTGTCAATCCATCTTGCTGAGGGTTGTGTTAGTCCAGGTTGACTGGAGAAATAAATCCAGGGACACTCATATGTGTATAAGAAAGAATTTTATATCCAAAAGCAATTGTATATTGAGAAAACATCCTAACCTAGTCCAGATCATGTCCACAAGTCTGATATTAGCCCATATGTCTGATACCAGTCTGTAAATTCCTCTTCTATGCAATGACACCAAAGGCAGGAAGATCACAGGCCAGTTGGTGAAAAGCCTTGTGGATCCAGTGGTGGTGGAAGCATCTCCATGTGGCTGTCTCAACAGCAGGTAAGGGAAGGCAGAGAGAGAGAGAGAGAGAGAGAGAGAGAGAGAGAGAGAGAGAGAGAGAGAGAGAGATGAAGTTCCCAGAATCCTCCTCGTGAGAAGGCTACACCTACAGAGGCTTTGCAGGCTTTGACCTGATTGACAGGCCAGAATCAACCCCTTCACTCTGAATACTCTCCAGTTGACAAGACATTCTGTAACTACCACAAGGATTGTCTTCATCTTTTTCCCTGCTCCTCTACCAAAAATGTTCTTCTCCAGAGATGATCTCCCTGATAACATGTCCAAAGTAAATTAGACGAAGCCTCACCATCTGTGAGAATTAGGTTTTTTGTGCCAAGGTGGCTCCTGTAGGAATATGTAGGTGGTGGAGTTCAGCCTGTCAATCAAGTTACAGCTTGATTGGAATGCATATGAGATAAATGACTCTCTGGAGGTCTCCTTCTCTCCCTATTTTCACCTTCCAGTTGAGGAGACACGTTGAGTCAAACTGAGACCTGCAAGAGCCCTGGAGATTCTTCCACACCACTGGACCCACAAGACTTGACACACAGTAGTTTATGATCCGCCTGCATTTTGCATCATTGCATGTGCTGCATGAGTCTGAAGATGGATTTATGGACTAGTATCAGACTTCTGGGTTAATCTCAGACTTATGGACTTGATCTGCAGAGCTGGGACATTTTCTTAACATACAATTACTCTTTGGTAAAACGCTCTTTCTTATACATATATGAGTGTCAATGAATTTGTTTCTCTAGTCAACCTGGCCTAACATACCATCCTTGTTTCCAAGAGCATTCTGGCTATACTTCTTCCAAGATATGTTTTTGTTCTTTTTGGGTAGTCCTTGGTGTTTTCAATATTCTTTGCCAGCACCATAATCCAAATGTATTTATTCTATTTTGGTCTTCTTTATTCGATGTCCAACTTTCATAGACATCTGAAGTGATTGAAAATACTGTGGCTTGGGTCAGGTACCTTAGTGCTCAAAGTAGCCTCCTTGCTTTTTAACACTACAGAGGTCTTGGGCAGCCAATTTATTCAATGTGATGTGTCATTTGCAGATGTGTCACTTGCTCCCACATGACCACATTAATGTACCAAAGAAAGCACCTGTTCCAGATAGGGTTCCAGACACAGATGAGGACTTCAATGTGTTATTTTCCATGACACAAAACAGTCTGTTTTTTAAAAACTCAAAAAGAAAAACAAAAACCCAAACAACTAATTGCTGTTGAGTCAATTCTGACTCACAGTGAACTTACAGGACAGAATAGAGCTGCCCCTATGGGTTTTGAGACTGTAATTTCATGGAAATAGAAAGCCTGGTCTTTCTCCTTAGAAGTGACTAGTGATTTCAAACTACTGACCTGGCTATCACCAGCCCAGTGCATAACTCACCACATCTGAATTGAATCCATAACATAAACAACGTCCTCTTAAATCTTGCCTGTGGACACCCATATGCCTCACTTACTCGCATTCAGATGCCCAGACCTACACACCCACAGTGAAGTGGGAGATGCCAGTGTACTCTCGCTGGGAAGCCTTGTTCTCTGATGTAGAAGAGCAGTCTGTGATGAGAACAAAGGGCCGGCAGATACTCTGGAGCCATCAGCTTGCTCCCGCTGACACAGAGTGGCCTTCAGACCTCACCTCTGTCACCTCTATCCAATCAGTGATGCATATGAACACCCCGAGCTGGGTCTAGTCACCCCCATTACTAAAACCAGTGTCCAATGCCAAGCCTCTTACAATGCTTCTGACAAGTGCCAGGATGAATACACAGGTGTGCTTTCAGCTAATCCATTTACCACAATAGGCTTTCATTATTAAAAGCGCATACCTGGGAGAATATGAAGTCAGCTTCAAGAATTCTACTTCAAAGATTCACCAGTCAGGGGGGCGGGGGGAACGCTTTTAGGAATTGATGGTACAACAAGGAGCTGCCTTTCTGGAGAAAAAGAAGAAAAAATTGCTTGTACTTGCCGCATATCATATGATAAAACCAGAAACTCCAGAAGACCCAAAAGCCAGCACGTGAAGATTAAGATTATAAAAATTATATAGAATAAGAACTGGGAGCCTGATCATCACAATACATCAGTAAATAAATAATGAAATGGAAAATGAGAGATTTGACTGTATCAAAATTAAATGCTTTTGTAAGAGAAAGGGCACAATAGCTAATATTGAAATAAAGATGAGGGGAAGTATTTGTTGCTCTGTTTATAGTCTACAGAAAAATTAATCTATAAGATATACAGAGGGCTACAGTAAATCAATAAGATAAAAGATAAGGAACCTGAGAGACAAATGAAGAAATGGTTTGAATTCGCAGCTGGGGAAGCTCAATGGATAATGGTAGTAGCAACTAAGGCCAGGAAACACGTACAATAGCGTAAGCAGAGTGCTGAGCAGCTGCAAATATTAACACACGCAGTTCTTTCTTCCAGTGTGGCAAATGAAGAAACTGAGGCACAGTTAACTTGACCAGACCACACAGATACTAGACATCAGAGTCAAGATTTGGACTAAGGCTACCCAGTTCCATAGCACATACTTCTAATGGCAATGCATCCCTCAGCACTCAGGTGAGACGGTGCACTTTAACCATTTCACATCCTGTAACACTGGAAAATGCTTTGTTTTGGGCAATGCCAAGTGCTAAGGGTGGGTGAGTAAAGGCATATAGCCATAGTAGAGGGCGGTTGGTCAGTATATACTGCAATTTATTGAGTGTATCCCTGCTCCTCCCCTAAATAAACAGCTGCTGTGCTGACTGAAAGGTCAGCAGTTCAAATCCACCAGTAGCTCCACGGGAGAAAGATGAAACTTTCTACTCCTGTATAGATTAATTGTCTCAAAAACCCAAAAGGGAAGCTGTACTCTGCCTATAGGATGACTGTGTATTGGAGTCAACTCAATGGCAGTGACTTGTCATTGAGTCCATTCCAACTCATGGGATCCCCACAGGTGTCAGACTAGAACAGGATTCTCCCTAGCAGCTGATCAGCAGGACTTTCTGCTAAGGCGCTTCCGATGGACTTATTTGGCATATCAGCCAGGTCCATTAACCAATTATGCCACACTGGAATGAGTGCATCCCTAAGACCCAGAGAGTTTGTCTTAGAAGAAGTATGGCCAGAGTCCTCTTGAAAGGAAAATATGGTGAGACATCTCTTACATGGTTTGGAGATATTGTCAGGAGAGACAAGTTCCTGGAGAAGGAAGTCATGCTTGGTAAGGTGGAGGGACAGGGGAAAAGAGGAAGGCCCTAAATGAGATGGATGGACACAGTGGCTGCATCACTGGGCTCAAGCATGGGAACAACCCTGAAGCTGGCCCGGGCCCATGGAGTGTTCCATTGTGTTGTGCATCAGTGCTCTGTGGGTTGGAATGCAATCAGTGGTACCGTGCAGCAACAACAACACTGACAAGGAAGGAATCCACAGGATCCTTATGGGTGATCTCAGCCTCCACAGCTGTCAGAAAATGAATTCCTGATTTTTAAAGCCCCTCCCTTGTATTTCTCTAAAAATAAAGATAAGTGTCTACACAGGAAAAAAATTAAGAAGAAAGAAAACCACTATTAAAAAAATGTTAAGAGGCTAATGGTACTCAGGTGAATATTGCAACACATGATGAAGGATTAAATTCCTTATAACTTCAATCGTTCTTTAAAATAAAAAATAAAATTATCTCTAAACTAAATGTGTAAGTGGTATTTTATGAGGGACCACCCACAGGAAAATGGCAGTACTCTAGCTTCACTAAGAAAAAAAGTACTCAGCATATACAATTTACATATAAACTTCTTAGAATAAAATGTAAATAATTCTTTCTCTGTGAATTTTCAAAATATTGTCCTCAGGAACAATATATATATAAGTGGGTATCAAAAACAAAAAACTCTGTTAGGCAGAGTGGAGCTTTCTTAGGATGTATTTTTCCCTGCTAGCAAGCATTGAGAAACTCACTCTGAATGAGTGCACCCAGTGGCCTCACCTGGGAAGGTTCTCTTTGGTCACAATGAATTTTTTCATAAAAGCAGTTTCACCCGAACCTTGGTTTCTGTGATGGCCGATTTAAGCAACAGTATGCAGCTGTGAAATTTCATTTCCTGATCAGGAAAAGTACTACAGAAACTGTTGTGATGTTGAACTCAGCTTATAAGGACAGCGCTAGGGGAAAAACTCAAGTGTACAAGTGGTTTCCTTGTTTCAAAAAAGGTGAAATGTCAATTGATGAAAAAACCTTATTCTGCACATCATCAATTTCCAAAACAGACAAAGATGTCAATCTGTAGTGCATTTGGAGTTTGTTCTACCAGGTCAGGCTGTTAATCAAGCTTTCCATTTAGGGGTTCTGAGAAGATTGTGTTACAGTGTGTGACAAAAAGGCCTGATTTGTGGCAGATGGGGGAGTGGTTTTGCCACCACAATGCACCTGCTCACACAGACATCTCAGTGTGCCAATTTTTGGCAAAAAAAAAAACAAACCAAACCAGCAATGCCTCTTAAATTGGATACCCAAAATTGGGGGGATAAAGGCAAGAAGTGGTTGGCTTACAAACTTTCATAGGTGGGGGAACATATTCAGATGATTCTAGGATTAAGGTGTAGGTGTTAATTGCAATTGTGAGGCTAAAGAATTATGTACAGGTGCCACGTTGGTAAGGAGTGAATTGGGATAGTTAAAGTTTATTATACCATCCTGACTGATAAACACATATGGGGTTAATTGAAGGGCAGAGAGATAAATGGCTTGGTGAGTCTCACTTTTTGAGTTCTCGGGTCTCTTGCTTCTGATAGTTGGACCAGAGTGCAGCAGCCTTAGCCAGTTCCCTGCTTCAGCTTGCAAGGCTCACTTCCTGCAAGGCATCCCTAAGGAGAAGCCACATGGACCTACCCCGATGCAGCCCTGGGTGCCGGAGCAGCTGTGTGGAGATTCCTGCTAGTGCTGAGATGCTTATGTGCTCACTGATTCGGCTTTCCTCCTGTAGTCGGTGTCATTGCATGTGTTTTTTGAGATGAAGGAGGACTTTGTGGATTCGTGTCAACATATGGGCTAACGGTGGACTTGTGGGCTTGGGCAGCACTAAGTTGGGATGTTTTCTTGACGTACACTTAACCTTTATATAAAGCTCTTTCTTATACATATGCATTTCTGTGTGTTTGTTTCTCTAATGTACCTAAACTAATACACCTGTTTTGCCCCATGCACCTAACTCACCTGATCTTGTTTTGTGTGACTTCTTTTTTATTTTGAGAATGAAGATGGACATGAAAAGACAGTGATTTGATGATGTAGAAAAGGTGAAGGAAAAAACGAGGGAGGTGCTGTCAGCCATCCAAACAGATGAGTTTGAAAAATGTTTCCAAGAATGGAATCACAGATTTGACAAATGTGTTAAGTGTAATGGAGAATACTTTGAAGGTGATAAGGTTGTTTTGTAAAAAAGTTTAAATATATAGCTGTGGTAATCACCTAATCTGGTGTCAATTTAAGGATTAAGAGTGTAGGGGTGGAGCCTAGGCTGTCAATCTAGAGATAGCCAATGAGACTTCTGTGTGGGCAAGGCCTTCTCCTGAGAATTCTGGGAAATCTAGTACTTCCTCCTTGGAGGCGGAAGACAATCTCTCTCTGTGCCACTTCCTGGGAGACATTGCAGAAGACAAACCACATGGACACAACCAGCCCTCAGAAGCTGGAGAAGCCACAGAGAGATCCCAGCCAGTGCTGAGACAGTTCCAATGACACTGGATCCAAAGACTTTCTACCCACTGGCTTGTGATCTTCTGCATTTGGCATTATTGCATGAGCTTCGTGAGTCTAACGAGGACTTTATAGATTGATATTGGAAATATGGGCTAATATTGTACTTATGAACTTGATCTGTACTGGGCTAGGATGTTTTCTCAATGTTCAATTGCTCTTGTATAGAAATCTCTTTCTTATATACCTATGTGTGTCCATGGATTTGTTTCTCTAGTCTACCCCGACTTACACAATAGCTTCAAAAAAATCTGTTTATATAATTATATATGTATATATTGTGGGTATATAGATATTATACTTAAAACTCAATTTTTTTCAGGATTAACTTAATCTTACTGTAGCTATGTTCTATAACCAGTTTTGTTTTGTTTGTTTTTAGGGTTTGGGTTTTTTTAATAAGGCACTTTTTAATTTTTATTGGGGGCTCATATAACTCATCACAATCCATACATACATACATTGTGTCAAGCACATTTGTACATTTGTTGCCTTCATCATTCTCAAAACATTTACTTTATACTTGAACCCTTGGTATCAGCTCCTAATATTTCTCCTCCCTTTCCCACTCTCCCCTCCCTCATGAACCCTTGATAATTTATAAATTATTATTTTGTCATGTCTTACACTGTCCGACATCTCCCTTCATCCACTTTTCTGTTGTCCACCCCCCAGCAAGGGGGTTATATGTAGATCCTTATAATAGGTTCCCCCTTTCCAGTCCACCTTCCCTCCACCCTCCCAGTATCGCCACTCTCACCAGTGGTCCTGAGAGATTCATCTGTCCTGGATTCCCTGTGTTTCCAGTTCCTATCTTTACCAGTGTACATCCTCTGGTCTAGCCAGATTTGTAAGGTAGAATTGGGATATGATAGTGGGGGGAGGAAGCATTTAGAAATTAGAGGAAAGTTGTATGTTTCATCATTGCTACACTACACCCTGACTGGTTGGTCTCCTCCCCATGACCCTTTTGTAAGAGGATGTCCAGTTGCCTACAGATGGGCCTTGGGTCCCCACTCTGCACTTCCCCTCATTCTTAAATATATGCCTTTTTGTTCTTTGATTAATAAGGCACTTTTTATATTAATATGTTTTCAATGCAAACTGGTGTCTTATCATTAAAAAAAACACAAAGAAAAATTCTGTTTATAAGAATTATGTAAAATGCAAAATAAAAGTCTTGTACACAGGCCTCAGTCACTACTTTTTTTTTAAATCATTTCATTGGGGGCTCGTACAGCTCTTATCACAATCCATACATCTATCCATTGTGTCAAGCACATTTGTGCATATGCTGCCATCATCATTTCCAAGACATTTTCTTTCTACTTGAGCCCCTGGTATCAGCTCATTCCCCCTCACCCCCTGTCACTACTTTCCATACATAGCCCAGGATAGCCATGGCGCTTTCCTTATTCTTTTACAGCACCACAAGTTAACCGCATGGATTCTTCTTCAGTCTTCTTTCCGTGTACAATTCCCACATGCATAGGAGGCAAGTGAAAATAGCATGGCTTAAGACTAAGAGCAGACAATGAAAAAGCAATGGGCTGCTCACTTCAGAGGAAGTAGCAATTGAAAACTTAAGTTGTTTACCTATAAAGAATTGAATTGAAAACAGTTGTGAGATCGATATGTTTTTGAACATGACAGAAAGAGTAGCTACTGAGGCTGCTATGTAGATCCAAAATTCTCATGAGATTCTGTTCCTTGGTTTGAAGGTTTGGGGTCTTGGTTTCATAGAATTCCCACTTAATTGGACTAATAGCATGTTTAGTGCCTCTTTGCTACCTCCAAATGCATGGTGCAGTGACTGAGATTTTAAAAACTTGCTAGTGGCTATCAAAGGTATAACAATGGATCTCTATGTAACTGGGAAAACAGAAGAAGGCGAGTCAGGAATAGTTGGAGGGTATAAACTGTGTCTGTCAGTTTGTGTCCACTGTGGTGACTTGTGTGTTGCTGTGATGCTGACATCTCTGTCACAGTGAAAGACCAGCAGGGTCACCAAATGGAAAGGTTTCCGTGGAGCTCCCTGATGAAGAACAGACTCTGAAGAAGGAAGAGGCTGCCCACTTCCGGTGAATTAGTCTCTGAAAACCTGTAGACAGCATTGTGAGGTATTGAAACCTGATGAAAAGAAGCAGACCATTCTCCGAGACAGAGCCCTTTGAGCTGGAAGGCACTCAGTGTGACGGGGAAGAGCTACCTTCTCAAAGGAGAGGGGACAGTAATGACACAGGTGGTCCTTCAGGGCCTTCATGCACTGATGGAGCACTGCTCAGCTGCAGACATCAATCGATAATTGGAACTTGGAATGTACAATGTATGAATCTAGGAAAATCATAAGTTGCTAAAAAATGTAATGGAATGCATAAAGATCAATATCGTAGGCATTCGTGTGCTGAAATGAACTGGCATTGGCCATTTTTAATCAGAAAATCATATGGTTTAATATGCCAGGAATGACAAAAGGAATGGCATTGAATTCACCATGCAAAAGTTCATTTCAAGATATATCTTGAAATACAATGTTGTGTGATAGGATAATGGCTATCTGAATAAAGGAAAATCCAATCAGTACAAATATTATTCAAATTTGTGCACCAACTACTAAGGCTAGTGATGCAGAAACTGAAGAATTCTACCAATCTTCTCAAGCTGAAATTGATCAAATGTGCAATCCATATGCATTGCTAATTATTGACAATTGGAGTGTCAAGTAGGAACGAACAGTAGTTAGAAAATATAGTCTGGGTGATAGAAAGGAATTGAAGATAGCCATGATAGAATTTTGCAAGACCAACTACTTATTCATAGAAAACATCTTTTTCAGTGACACAAAAGGCAACTTTACACGTGGACATCTCCAGACAAAATACACAGAGATCAAATTGGCCACGTCTGTGGGAAGAGACGATGGAGAGCTCACATCAGCAGCTAAAATCAGGCTGGAGGAGATTGTGCCCAGACCAGCAATGGCTCGTATGGAAGGTGACGTTGAAGGAAATGAAATCAACTCCATGAGAGCCAAAATATGACCTTGAATCTATCTCACCGTAATATCGAGAACATCTCAAGAACAGAATTTATTCGTTACAGAGGAATGACAGAAGATATGATGGCCTTTGGTAGGACATTGAGAGCATCCTACAAGAAGAAATTAAAAGATCCTTTTAAGACAAGATCAACGTGGAGACCAGAAGAAACTCTGAAACGTGCTCTGAATTATAGAGTAGCGGAGGCACGTGGAAGAAATGATGAAGTCAGAGATCTGAACAGAAAATTTCAAGGGACAGCTTGAGAAGACAAAGTAAAATATTATAATGAAATGTGCAAAGACATACCTAGAGTTGGAGAATCAAAAAGCTGAACAGACTCAGCATATCTAAACCTGAAAGAACTCAAGAAAAAATTCAAGCCTCTGGTTGCAATATCAAAAGATTCTATGGGAAAAATATTGAATAATGGAGGAAACATCAAAAGAACATAGAGGATATTTAGAAAATAATAATGCTAACATATGCACAAATATGCTTGATACAACTGATGTATGGATTGTTATAAGAGCTGTAAGAGCCCCAATAAAATGATCTTTTCTAAAAAAAAAAAAAAAAGATAGAAAGAGTACACAGAATCACTATACCAAAAAGAACTAATTTACATTCCAGCATTTCAAGAGGTAGCATATAAGCAAAACCCAATTCTAAAAGAAATCCAAATAGAAAAGTGGATGTGGGGAAACAATGGTTGGTGTAAGACATGGGGCAGGGGTGGAATTTATAAATTATCAAGGGTTCATGAGGGAGGAAGGATGGTGGGGGAAATGAGGAGCTGACACCAAGGGCTCAAATAGAAAATGTTTGGAAAATAATAATGGCACCGTATGTACAAGTGTGCTTGACACCATGGATGAATGGATGGATTGTGATAAAAAACTGTAAGAGCCCCCAATAAAATAGCTTAAGCAAACAAGCCAAAAAAGTGGAAGTCCTAACAACACTGAAAGCATTAACCAAAATCAAGGCTCCAGGAACTGAAGGAAAATCAGTTTAAATGTTCCAACAAGCTGATGAAGCAGAGGAAGCACTGACTTGTCTGTACCAGGAAATGTGGAAGACAGCTACTTGACCAAGTGATTAGGGAAATGCACAAATTCCTATTACAAAGAAAGGTGGCCCAACAGAATACTCAAATTATAAACCAATATCATTGATAATACATGCAAGGAGAGTTTGGTTGAAGATCATCCAACAACGATTACAGCAGTACATTGACAGGGAGTAGCCAGAGGTTCGGGCTGGATACAGAGGAGGATGTGGAAGAGATAAACCTTGGCTGAAAGCAGAGAAGTCCTGAAAGATGTTTACTTGTGCTGTGTTGATTATGGAAAAGCATTTGACTGCTGCGTAAGATCTCTTTAAAGTATTCTATTGAAAAACACGTGTTTTACTTTGAAGACTAGGGTTCCCCTGACCCAGGCACGTATGCATGTGAAAGTTGGACATTGAATAAGGAAGAGCAAAAAAGAATCCATTTATTTGAATTGTGGTGTTGGCAAAGAATACTGAACGTGCCATCAACTGCCAAAAGAACAAACAAGTCTGTCTTGGAAGAAGTACAGCCAGAATGCTCCTAAGAGGCAAGAATGGAGAGACTTTGTCTCACATACTTTGTACATGACATCAGGAAATACTAGTCCCTGGAGAAGGACATCACACTTGATAAAGTGGAAGGTCAGTGGAAAAGAGGAAGGGCCTCAGTAAGATGGACCGATAGTACAGGTCAAACATAAACACAATTTGGCGTATGGTATGGGACTGGGCAGTGTTTCATCCTGTTGTACACAGTGTCGCTGTGAGTCAGAACTGACTCACTGGTACCTCACAACAACAACAACAACAACATGGGCTGTGTGGCTATCACTGCCTTCTTTGCCATGAGACCAGCAGGACTAGAAGGCATCCGGCTACCATTACTGAACATTGTGATCAAAGATTTCATAGAAGAATTCTGATCTACACAGAGGGAATGCAGAACAGGATTTGAAATATTCATGGACTCCAGACTTCCTGAAGCCAAGAAGACTAGATGAATCCCTGAAACTGTTGCCTTGGGGAAAACTTCAACCCTTAAATCAAAAATAATCCCTGAAATCTTTTGAGAACCAAGCAACAGTTCTCCTTAACTCCTAAGAAAAGCCTACTTTGAACATCATGATCTTTTTTTTTAATACAATATGACATGTGTTGGATTTTATAAAACAGAAACAGTTAGGCAAAATCATAATTATACATACTTCAGTGAACGGTGCACTAAAGATATTGTGCTTGTTGAAGAACTAATCTATAGGATCAAATTGGCAACAACTCTAAAGTTTATATAGGTATGTAAGGAGGCAATTAATGTTAATGGAGGCAGAATTTCTCAGAAAAGCAGGGTGAGAATGGTTGCACCACCCCAAGAATGTAATTAAAGTAACTAAATGGTATATGTGAAAACTCTTGTCTTGGTGTGTTTTGCTGTGTGTGTCCTCAACAAAAAACAGGATTGATAAAGTTATCTATAACTCACTACCAGATATATTCGTTTACATCATCGCTGGAATTAGATGGAACGGGGCTTACAGCAGAGCATATCAGAAAGATGTTGATATGTGTTTTCTTGTCTATGCGAGAGCATTTGACTGGGTGGATCATAAAAATGTATGGATGGCATTGAAAAGAATGGGAATGACGACCACTGCTTTGTGGTCACGAGGAAACTGTACTTGGACCTAGAGGTCGTTCTTCACGTAGAACAAGGGGCTACTGCGTGGTTTAAAATCAGGAAAGGGGTGTCTCGGGGTTATGTCCAGTGACCATACCTCGTCAGTTAGGATGTTGGACAGCTGATCCAAGAAATTGGACTCTGTGCAGACGACTGTGGCATCAGGGTTGGTTGGTGTCGGGTGCTGTGGAGTCAGTTCCAACTCCTCCACATCAGAGGGAGGAAGTCTTATTAACCATCTGCATGATTCAGAAGACACACCCAACATGTTGAAGGCCTGCTGATGAAGATCAAAGATCGCAGGATCCAGTATGATTTGCATCTTAAAGTACAGAAAACCAAAAACTTCACATTTGATCCTCACAACTAGATAAAATTATGACAGATGGAGAAAAGATTGAAGTAGTCAAGGATTTCATCTTGCTTGGCTCCACAATCAATATGAATCTAAACAACGGTCAAGAAACCAAAGGATGCATTGCATCGTATAAATCAGCAGCACAAGATGTTTTAAACGTGTTGGAAAGCAAGGATGTCAGCTGGAGTGCTGCAGAGCATCCAAGTGAAGTCATGGTATTTTCAATGGCCCCATATGCATGTGGAAGTTGGACCATAAATAAGGAAGACCAAAGAAGAATTGATAGATTTGACTTCTGGTGCTGGTGAAGAACAGTGAAAGCACCATGGACTGCCAGAAGAAACAGATGTGTGGAGGATGAAGTGTAGCCACCACGCTCCTCGGGCTCAAGGAGGGCAAGGACTGGACATGGTCTCGGGCGAGTTCACTCCTGGGAAAAGGACACGATGTTCGGTCAAGTACGGCAACAGTGACAAAGAGAAAGGCCTCTGATGAGATGGATGGACACAGCAGCTGCATCAGTGGGTTCAGACAAAGCAATAATAGCCTGCGACAACAGGCTCACACATAACGAGAGCTGTGAAGACAGCACAAGACCAGGCAGTCTTTTTGTTCTCTTGTACCTAGGGCTAGTATGAATTGGAATCTCCTAGACAGCACCTAACACCAACATTCATTTATATATATATATTCACAGATATAAAAGAAACAGATTTTAAAATACTGTTAATTTTCAGGATACTGATGGAAATAAAGTGGCACGTGATTTTGGTTTTCCATTTTCAATCTTCTTAAATGGTCCTATACACTTTGCCTTGACCTCACATTTTCCCTTTGAGAGAATGTCCCTGCCTAGTTGCTTCCTTTGTCTTTAAAATTATAATTATAATAAATTTATAATAAATTTATAATATTTATATTTATAATATTTAAATTTTATAATTAATATATATAATTAATATATAATTATTTTATTAATTATATATAATATATATAATATATATAATAATTATATTAATTATATATATTATATATATAATATTATATATATATATTATATATATATGTATATAATATATATATAATAATTATATTAATTATAATATATAATTATAATTAATATATAATTAATATTTAAAATTTATAATACTTATATTTATAATATTTATTATAATATAATAAATTTATAATAAATTTATAATAAAATTATAATTATAATAAAAGATATAAGTGTGTGTATGTATGTGTATTTATGTGTATATGTATATATGTATGTGTATATATATATTATATTAAATGAAGGGGGAAGTGCAGAGTGGAGACCCAAGGCCCAAGTGTCAGCCAATGGAGATCCCCTCATAGAGGGGCTTAGGAGAGGAGATGGGTTAATTAGGGTGTGAGGTAGTATCGATGAAGAACACAGCTTTCCCCCAGATCCTGGATGCTTCCTTCCCCCAACTACCATGATCCGAATTCTACCTTGCAGGGCTGGATAGGACAGAGGCTGTACACTGGTACATAGGAGGGTTGGAGATACAGGGAATCCAGGGTGGATGATACCTCCAGGACCAAGGGAGTGAGGGACGATGCTGGGAGAGTGGAGGGTGAGTGGGTTGGAAAGGGGGAACTGATTACAAGGAGCCACATGTGACCTCTTCCCTGGGAGAGGGACAGCAGAGAAGGGGGGAAGGGAGACCCCGAATAGGGCAAGATATGACAAAATAACGAGGTATAAATTACCAAGGGCATATGAGGGAGGGGGGAAAAGGGAGGGAGGGGGGGAAAAAAAAAGAAGGACCTGATGCAAGGGGCCTAGGTGAAGAGCAAATGCCTTGAGAGTGATTGGGACAGGGAGTGTATGGGTGTGCTTTGTACAATTGATGTATGTATATGTATGGATTGTGGTAAGAGTTGTTGGAGTCCCTAATAAAATGTAAAAGAAGAAAAAAAAAAAGAAAATGATTAGGGCAAAATATGTACAGATGTGCTTTATGCAATTGATGTATGTCTATGTATGGATTGTGATAAGTGTTGTATGAGCCCCTAATAAAATGTTTAAAAAAAAAATTATAATATGTACACCATTAACCCCCCAAAAAATTATAATATGTAATTATGTAATAATGTCGTTATATTTATATGATTGTGTAATCACATATGGCCAGATTTTAATATATAATTATGTGCAATTATACTATAATAGATCATTCTATAATAATACACAATTATATGATAGTATTATTAAACCGACTTGCAAACGAATAGTTTGAGCAGTCAGATAGGACAGGTTGTACTGTTGTAACAAACAATCCCAACATCTCAACACCTTAGAATAATGGTGGATTTTTCCTCTCACTAGTTATCTATCCCAGGCCAGCGGAGTTCTGCCTTATATCTTCGTCTTTAAGCAGTCAGGCTAATGGAACACCACCATTTGCAATGTTGTTTGCTAGGCCGATGGAAGGAGGTGGTGGGGTGACTGGTTCATGGGCCTTAAGGACTTCTGCATCACTGGTACATGCCATGTTAGCTTGTATTCCACTAACCAGAGGAAGCCATGTGGGCACACCCAACCCCAAGAAGACGAGGAAGTATAATCCTACTCCATGCTCAAGAGAGGAGGTCTGAGAACCTAGAGGGACAGAACTGACAATTCCCAGGGCACCGTTGCCAAGAAGGAGCAGGTGAAGAAAACCTGGACACATCGGTGTCTGAGGAATATCGTGTGCCTGCCCGAGGGAAGATTAGCCCAAGAGCTCATTTTGCTTCTTCGTTGTCTCATGGCGTGTGATACCACGTGTACTATTTTATTTGTTTTGACTTTTAAGGTGACCACCATACTCCTTAGCCACACACACACACACACACACACACACACACCAATTGGTTTGTTTGCAAACAGGAGGATATGGCAATGGTGAGCCCATATGCATGATTAGGTCTTCTTGATAATGTGATTACACTACATAAGGTTGTAAGACCCATTTTTCTGAATTTTCTCCCTTGGTGCCTGGGGGAGAGAGAAGCAGCCATGGTGAGGGACCCCACATGCCAAAGAACTAGGGGTAAAATCTGGCCAGCGTAGATGTGCCCATTTTGGCCCAACTATCACGAGGTAAGGAGCACTGCCAACAACCACAGGATCAGTAGGGCAGCTTGTTCTCCATTTGAGCCTCCAGGTGAGAACCCAGCCCTGGTTGGCACCTTGACTGTAGTCTTGGGAAACCTAAGACAGAGGGCCCTGCTAAGCCATAACCAGACCTTTGACCTGAAAAATAGCCTATTAAGTATTAAGTGAAGATTGTTTTAAGCTGAATTTGTTGTGAGTTGTAAACTGGAAGTGGTAGGAAACTGATGGGATAATGGCTGACCATCTAGTATTGGCTTTGGAATTAGACAGGGGATGGGGGTTGGGAAAATGTTGAGAAACATGATAGAGGAAGCCAAACTCACCTTGAACAGACTGGGAGTAGATACCTGGGCCATGAAGATACGACGGAGCGGGCCAAAAGGAACGGGGGATCATGTTGTTGGAAAATGGAAAAGGGGGGTCCGTATTATGCGGTGGCAGAAAGTCCAGCACGATTATCTCCTCCAATAAAATGAAGAGCAGAATCACAAGTGATTTCCAAGAGAAGCGTGAAAAGAATAGCTGGTTTCTCCCGCTACTGGATGTGGTGATAGAGGCCTCTGGGGGTGACGGGCGGTGGAGGACCATTCAACCAAAACGAGCCAGAACTTTTGGGTGGTTTGGGTATTCATTGTCTCTCCAGAGAGCAAAAGACACTAGAGGTGTGACGTTAAAACATTATCAGGAGAGTATGCTCTAATGAAAAAGCCCAGAGTGTACAGTCTTTTGCTATAAAACTCCAGGAAAGATGAGACTTTGGGGCCACACAGATGAAGGGTGTCTCACGCAGATTCTCATGAGATAAAGACGGAATTATCTTAGAAAGACCAGTGGGGATGGCCTTGTCTAATGAAGTGAACGCCAGTGAAAGCAACAGCCAACTTGGACTGGAAGGGGCAGAGAGAACAAGATGAAGGGCAATTGTTGCCCAATCCAACCCCCCCCCCCACAAATATTATCAGCTTACTACCAGCATGGAGCAAGTTGATAATATGTAACACTGTGGTGTGATCACAATGTAAATCAGAGATCGACAACAGTTTTAATCCATCAACCCCTCACTACATGGAAGAAAGGTGAGGCAATGTGTCTCCATAAAGGAAACCCACAAAGGCAGGACTCCTGTGTCCTATGGCTTCACTGTGGGTGGGAATCCACTGAGCAGTGGTCTTAAGTGACAGACATGGGAAAGCATTGCTTCTTGTGTGCTTTCCTATGTTGAACAGAAAGATGTCTTTCTTCGTTCACCATCTGATGAGGGCCTACTCCGTGCCAGACAAAGCTCACAGAACTGCACAAGGAGAAAACAGAGAAATCCTGAATCTCACAGGGTGTTTCTTGTAGTTTAGGTGGAGAAAAGAACAAGAAATAGGTCAACTATTCAGTATGTTCCACAGCTGAACCAGCAGGTCACATCATGATAAATGGAGGAAAGATTGAAGTTGAGTCTTTTGTCCTGCTTGGATCCACAACCAGTGCTCATGGAAGCAGCAGTCAAGAGACCAAAAGATGCGTTTCATTAGGTAAGTCTCCTGCACAAGACCTTTTTAGAGTATCGAAAAGCAAAGATGTTACTTCTTTGAGGAGTAAGATGTGTCTAACCCAAGCCATGGTATTTTTAAAAGTGTCTCATATGCGTGTGAAAGTTGGACAATGAAGAAGAACGGCCTAAGAAGAATCGATGCATTTTCATTGTGGTTCTAGCAACAAAATATTGAAGAGATCGTGAACTGCTCAAAGGACTAGCTATTCTGAAGTACAGCCAGAGTGCTCCTTAGAGGCAAGGAGGGTCAGGCTTCATTTTGCACATCTTGGACTTCTTTTCAGGAGAGACCCATCCCTACAGAAGGACATCATGCTTGGTAAAGTGGAGGGACAGCAAACCGAGGGAGGCCTCTGGATTGACACCGTGGCTGCAACAATGGACTCAAGCATGAGGACATCACGAGGATGGCGTAGGGATTCGTTCTGTTGTGCATCAGGTCACTCTGGGTCGGAGCCAACTTGATGGCACTGAACAGTGACAACCACATGCAGTATGTCAGAGAGAAAGGAGCCTTAGGAGTATAGTGGGCCTCGTGGTGTTGTGAGTTATTTTCTGGGCTGCTAACCACAAGGTCAGATGTTCAAAGCCACAAGCTTTGAAAGATCAGGCTTTCTACTCCCAGGAATATTTTAAGGCAACAACAACAACTTACTGCCATTGAGTTGATTCTGATGCATAACAAACCTATTGCACGGAGGGGAACTGCCCCTGTGGGTTTCTGAAGCTGTATGTCTTTATGATAGAAAGGCTGGTCTTTCTACCACGAGTAGCCTATGGTTTCTAATGCTGACCTTCTAGTTAGCAGCACAAGTAACCCACTACACCAACAGGCCTCCTTCGAAAAAAATTTACAACCTTAAAAAGCCACCAGGACAGTTCAACCGTACCTTGTCATGTCACCATGAGATGGAATCAACTCAATGGCAGTAATTTTGAGGTTTTTGTTTTGTTGGTTTGTTTTCAGAGATCAATGAGGACTGCTGATGGGGTGGTGACGCGCATGTGTGGGTGCTAATGCAAGGTCAGCATTCGAACCCACCAGCTGCTTCTTAGGAGAAACTTGAAACGTACCGCTTCAGAAACCCATAGAGTGGCTATGCGTCAAAATCGACTCCCTGGCAATGGGTTTCTTTGAGTTGACTTCCGAGAACAGTCTGCCCTGTTGAAAAGACGAAAGACTCTGAGGATACTGGTCTCACTTCCCATGGGGCTGGGCTGGGGCCTGAGGAGGATGCTGGGAGTCCTGTTGCCAGAGGCCAGGGAAGTTAGGGACCCTGCGTGCGGTTAGGATCTCTGGATGGAAGAGGAAGAGGCTCCATCTGATTCTTCAGTCAGCAGAGATGAGACCAGGGAAAGCAGGGGGGTGGGGTAGCATTCAAGCTCCCCAAACCACCAACACCCCACCCCACCCCACCCCCCCGCCGAGAGGCAGCAAGTCAGGATGGGGCGCCTTCAGAGGAGGGAGTGGCTGGCCCTGTGGTGTGGGCTTCACCCAGTCTCCCACCCTGCCTGCCTGCCTGGCTGTCCTCCCCAAACCAGCCACCTCCACTGCTGGGAGGTACACCCAACTGCAGAGCCTCCTGTACCTAGCGGCAGGTCCTAGAACCTTCTAGCTGACAACAACAACAAAAAAAAGGAAAGGTGGCTGACTGTGGGAAGCGCTGTCACCCAGACATAGACATGTAGGCTTTCCAAGTGCGACCCTGGGTCTCTGTCCTCCCACTTTGCAGTCGAGCTCTGCAGGCCCGGCCCCTCTTCTGGGGGGGGGGGGGGGGGGGGGGATCTTGAAGCCATTAAGAACTGGTTCCTTTTATCTGGGGCCTTCAATTAATTGAATCTCAGAAACGCTCGGAAATGTTTATAGATGTCATACAGATATACATATATAAAAATCAGCTACATCCCAGAGGACATTCCTGAGTGATTTATTGCCACAATAATTAAAAGTCTGGTGCATGACCCTGGTCACTGCCGGGAGTGCCTAAGGCCTCAGGCAACCCTGTCCTTGAAGTTCAGCTCTGTGAGGCTCCCCAAAACGTTTGGTGAGACAGGCAGGAAAGAAGACTTTCATTTTTGACTGGTTTGGGACTGCTGCCCCACTTTCCCTTAAAGGGAACAGGTCGCTATTGGGGGGAGACCGGAAAGCAAGCACAGATGACTGCTTCAGTCAGAACAGCCTTGGGCACCGCGTGTTCACAAAAGAAGCTCTGGTGGCACTGGGAAGGGTTATAGCACTCACCTGGCAGTGGGTTTTAGGTGCCCTCTAGTCCCTTCCGACTCCCAGTGACCCCCATGTACAGGGGGATGAAGCACGGCTTGTCCGGCACCAGCTTGACAATTGTTCATTGGTAGCTCACGGGGGCAGCCACGGTGTCAATCCATCTCCTCGAGGGCCTCCCTCTTTCTCATGGCTACTCCACCTTATCATGCATGAAGTCCTTCTCCAGGGATGGCCTCTCCTGAGAGCACATCCACAATTCGTCCAGAAGGTAAGCTGCTCAATCCCACCAGCCACGCCGAGGGAGAAAGAGGAGCCCACTGGTTTCTCTGCAGGTTTCTAGCTTTGAGAACACGATGGGGCAGTTCTGGGCCGTGGAGGATCATTTCTGAATGGACATTGACACGATGGCCATGGGCATTTGGTTTCATATTTACAAATGTTTCCTAAACTCCTGTGATCTGTCAAAGGCAGGGGATATCACTAAAGCGGCTTTGGCCTCCGTGGCTTTGAACCTTGGTCAGAAGCAACAGTGAAGAGTACGCGTTTGACGTGAGCCTGGGAATAAGGGTGAAGGAAACGCCTCCTGGGGGAAGCCCTCAAGACAGTGGACCTTGGTTTCTGGGAAGCCAGCTCTGAAGGTTCATCTCACACACTATCCCCACCACCACCGCCTCTTCTATTCTGTGGACTTACTGGACAATGGCAGTGCCCACTGGTTTCTTGTCACCTGCCATTTGGGGAAGTTGGCTTTGCAATCACTTGCCACCCCCCACCCACCCTCCCCCCCTAAGCCCTTCAGAAAGCAGCCTGCTGTCTCTTACTTTCCCGGAGAGGTGCCGCTGCCACTGGGCAGCACTTCTCAGGTTACCCAAAGAGGGGGCCTGGGCTCCTCTGCTGGCTCCACGGAGGAAGATGATGGCCTCCGAAACCCTGCGGGGAGTTAATCTGTCCTACAGGATCCTGTGAGTCAGGATGAGCGCCATGCCAATGGCTGGAGAGAAACCCGAGAGTCGACTGTCTCCACCCGCTCAGCCATGGCTCCCGTGAGATGGCAGTGATTGAAGCCCCTGTGATGTGCAGTCGCACTCTGAAACACAGGCGTTGGAATTGGCTCCGTTGCAATGGTTGTGCGTGCATGTGTGTGTGTGTGTGTGTGTGTGTGTGTGTGTGTGTGTGTGTGTGTGTGTACATGTGCAAATCCCAGGTAGGCGACTTGAAGAGGTTCTTCCTTTGGGGACCTTTTCTCCAGAGTCTGTCTGTGGGTTTTGTTTTTCTCCATTTTATTTGGGCTTTGTTTTCCTGTTGTTGAAAGCCCTTGACACAAACACAAGCCCGGGAATTTAAGATAAAGATTTTGATATTTCTTCCCTGCCTACCAAAACCTTCCTCTTTCCGCCCAATGCTGTGTCGACAAATTCAACATCTTATTACAACTCCATGGAAAAGATATTTACCAGTACCTTTCTCCCCGACAACATAAAATAACTTCATCTTCTTCCAGTGTCTTCCGTGGCTGTCGCATGCATGATCTGAGGCTGTGCCAGGTAAACATCTCCCGTGTAAACGCGCACAGCGCAGACATTGCTTGAATTAATAGCCTTTCACTTTTAATAAGAGAAACAGCCTTAAAATTTGCTGATGCACTTCAATGAAGCACCCCGTGGGAGAAACAAAACCTTCTCCAACGTGGGCCCCTCAGCAAGCTCCAGCCTTGGGAGAGAACAGAAGGAGGAAAAACAGGAAGAGAAGTAGGAGAGACATCAGGAGGCTCTCCCATCCGCCTGCCCACCTCACACAGCTGACCCAGGGCAGTCCACATCACATCCGTACCCCAGGTACCACTCTGCCTTGGAAAACAAGGCAAAACAAAACACCGGTCCATCCTTCTGCCGCCAGTCACCCTACACCTGGCCTTGAGTTGCTAAAGGAAAAAAAAAAAAATCAAGCCCAGGGCCATCTGTGTCTGGGGGCTTGGACCACAGGGAAGAGCCAGGAGCCTCAAGGAGCCTAGGCAAAGATAAAAGGTGCTGCCCTTCGATGCCCATCAACTATTGCCTAGATGCACAGGTGGTCCATTTATGCGATAGGTTCCCATTCAGCCACACGGAGAAGTGGAGTCTTGATACCCACCTCGCAGTGGAGGGCCCTGGGAAACAGGTTGTGAGTGAAATACGTCAGTCACACAAGAACCACTTATCCTGATCCCATCTGCAGGAACTAGCTAGACAAGGGTATAGAGAACAAAGTGTATTGGGGAGGGAAGGACCAAGGAAGACACTAGACTTGGGGGACCCGTGGCTTCTGTTGAAAGGTGATGGGGAAAAAATTCTGGCCTGGTCACTGATCATGGTTGGAAAATGTAATTGATGTCATGAAGATTCTCGAACTACACTTGTGAAGCAGAAGCTCCAGTGCCTTGCTTGTTAGGCTGCTAACCAAGAGGTCAGCAGTTCAAAACCACCAACCACTCCTTGGTAAGATGAACCCCCCTATTCCTATACAGAGTTAGTTACAGGCTGAGAAGCCAAATAGGGCCGTTCTGCAACGTCACATAGGGTCTCTATCGACTCCATGACAGCCAGTTTGGTATTTATTAATATGCACGAGATCGTAAAAATGCCAAATGTTCTACTACCTATATGCATCCAGATCCTATCATCATAAGAATATAGACGACTTTATCGGAAATTGTTTTGCATCAAAATAAGAGGCCTGGTGGTGTGGCAGAACTCCTTGGGCTGCTAACTGCAAGATCAGCGACTCGAAACCATTTCTCCTCCTCGGACAAAGACAGGGTTTTCCAATCGGGTCAGGAGTCACGGCCTCAGAAACCCAGAGGGGCAGTTCTGTGCTGTCCTATAGGGGCGCTGTACATCATTATTGAGGCAGTGGGTCTGGCTTTGTTTTCTTTGTCTTTGGTGTGGTTTTGTTGAGGAGTTGCAAGTCAACCCAGTGAAGGGCAACATTCCCTGTTTGGTTTTGGAGTTGTCTATGGGAATTCCTAAACAAATAACTACCACCCTGCACCCCGATCCTCTCGGGATCCAGAATGTTGTCAAGTGCTTCCCCTACTAAGTCGAGCCAAAGAGCTGTCCCCACAGGCCCAGTCCTTCCAAAGACAGCAGCATCCGGGTCTGCGTGGACTTCTGAGGCTGTTCTTGCTTCTGGACATCCTTGGCCTGGATAAGAGCCTACTGCTACTCCATCTTCCTTCCCCCCTCCCCCACCTGTCTTCGAGGACCACCAACCTAAAGGTTGACACTGCAAACCCACCCAGAGCAGTATCCATCCACACAGACCAAGGCTAGCATTCTGCTTCCATAGAGTGCCCATCGAAAAGCCCCTGGCCGTTGAGTCCTGGCTGACTCAGAGAGACCCTGTAGGGCAGAGAACTATCCCCACCCACTACGGTTTTCAAGGCTTACTTAGTGGTTACTGTTGGGCTGCTAACTGTAAGGTCATCAGTTCGAAACCACCAGCTGCTCTGCTGGAGAAAGATGGGTCCTTCTGCTCCTGCAAAGAGTTCCAGTCTCGGAAACTCACGGGGGCAGTTCTACCCTGTCCTAGCGGGTTGCTGTGAGTCGACATCGGATTGCCTTGTCATTCTCCCAGGGAATGGCTGCTGGGTTTGAACCTACAGCCTTCCGGTTAGCAGGCAAATACTTCTCCACAGCGTCACCAGGTTTTCCATTAAGATGACAGCAAGAAACACTAATGGAGCTGTTCCCCTCTGTTATCGTGTGCAGTCCACGAAAGTGGAGACCCACTTGATGGCAGTGAGTCGGCGGTGTGCCCTGAGTGGGGGAAGGGGGCTGCGGCTGTGGCCTCTGGGCTGGAAGGCAGCAGGACCAGCGGCAGAACCTGTCTCAGGAAACCCGGCACAGTGCTCTGTAGCTCTCCACCAGATGCCTCTGCATGTTGGAGCAGCGTCCAGGCAGCCCGGCCAAACCCCGAGGGCCCTGAGACATTTGTTTCAGATTGCAGGCTGGCCTGGCCGTACTGCCAGCAAGACAAACAAAGGAGGGATTGAAAGACACCGGTTGGGGAACAAGTGCTGACCAGAGGCCCCGGGCACAGCGGTGGGTGGTGGGCAGGTACCTCGTGTCTTGAGGAGCGAGTTGGTTGATGCTGCAAATTGGCTTTCTGGATCAAGTAAAAAGCAAACAAAACCTCATAGCCGTCAAGTCCACTCTGACTCACAGCGACCCGACATAGGGTTTCTGAGGCTGTGTATCTTTATATGAGCAGTGTTACTCCCTCGGGGCAGGTAGTGGGTTTGAACCATCAACCTTAAGGTTAACCAGCCAACGCCACGCCTCTTTCACACAGGAGGCAGGCAAGGATTTTCCCTTCCAGACCCCTTGGCCAGACATGAGGAAGTATCATTTCCTCCAAGCCAGGGGGGCTCTTGCTATAAGCAGAAAGGAGAGCTCACAGCAGCTGCCATCCCTGTGAGTTTACAAGCAGATGGTCACTAAGGATGACCGGGAGCGGAGTTCCAGGACCAGCTCAGGTTTGGCAGTGTCCACGTAAAACCAGATCCATTGCTATAGAGTTGTTTCCACTTCGTAGCAACCCGTGGGACGAAGCAAGCCCACCCTGCATAGCTTCCAAGGCGTTCGAGTGATGGGGCTGGTGAAGAATACTGAAAGTACCAGACTGGCCAAAAGACAGACAACTCTGTCTCCAAAGAAGAGGGGCCAGAATCCCTGCTCCTCGGAGACATACTTTGGAGGTATTCTCAGGAGAGACCAGGCCCTGGAGAAGACCGCCAAGCTTGGTAAAGAGTAGGGGAAGCCGTGATAAAGAGGGAGACCCTTGACAAAGTGGATTGACACTGTGGCTGCAACAATGAGCGCACACCTAACAATTGTGGGACTGGGTGGTGTTTCCTTCTGTTGTGCCCAGCAGGGTCCCTGTGGATCAGGAATGACTTGATGGTATCTAGCAACAAGGTCTTTACAAAAAGGAACAGCAGTGTCATTCTCCCAGGGGAGTGGGAGTGTGAGCAACTGACCTTTCAGTTAGCACTGGGCCACCTGAGGCTCCTTGGCAGTGTTCAAGGGTAGACAAAGGAGTCCCACAGGGAAGCCAAGTGAGGAAAGACCAGTCAGTGGTTCCTCCCCAGAAAGGGTGATGATGGAGCCACATGATGATCCTTGTCTGCTCTTTCAGGGAAACCTGGGATTTTCACAGTGGCAGAAACCTGCCCTCTGCCCCACAGTGGAGACCAGGCTGGCTGCCCCACAACCTCGTAGTCTGTGGGCCTCTACCGCTGAGCTTGTCCGGTGTTTGGTGTTATGTATTAGCGCTGAGACGGTCCTTGCTAAGGAAAGGGCCGGAGGAGAACTGGACTCTGAGGGACTTTTGGCAGCGGTGGGTTTGGGAGACACAGATCACCAGTCCTTACTTCCTAGGAGCCGGTGGGCGGACTTGAATCACCACCATTCACTGAGCAGTCAGGCACCCTACCCTTCGGCACCACCCACCCAGGGCCACCAAAGAGGACTGGGTGAGATTGTCAAGTTAATCAAGATTTTAGAAGCAAGTGTGCCTTGCTCGCTTACACTGTAGAAGGAGTCTTCACTTCAGGCATGTGAGTTCTACCATGGCCCCCACTGAGAGCACTCTGCCAGAAAGGGGCTGGTGGCAGAGAGAGAGCTGAGGAACATGCTGGAAAAAGGCAGTCTAAAGGTCCCTCCCACCCCTCCAACTCCGCCCGCACCCCACCAGAGGGGTGAGGACTTTTCCTCAACTTCCCATCACAGGGAGCCTCCCCAAAAGGAGGTGGCTCACACCCTGTTCTGGGTGCTGGGGCAGCAGACCGAGCCCCTTCCCTGGGGTGCAGGCCCCCTCAAGGGTCTGCTGTAACACCCCCAGCAGCAGACCTAGGGACCAAAGCCATGTCCATCCCCAAAAAGCCTCCAGAGACTCTTCCTCTGTCCTCAGGGACCCAGAAGAGGAAAAGGAGAGGTGAGGGAGGCTTGGGACAAACCCATCCAGTGGGAAGGAGGCAGTTGCCCGTGGCCTTTCCAGAGAGGGCAGAAAGCTTGAGAGAAAAGGTCTGAAACGCAGCAAGTGGCATTGTCAGACAGGAACCACTCTTCTCACATGTCACAGCACAGCCCGGGGTCACGAAGAGAGACATGTCTAGGGGTCTTTGAAGCACACCTCCTCATAAAGGAGGGAACTGTCTGGAAGGGCAGACCCTGGACTGAGGGGCATGGTCCAAGTAGGAGAGAGGCTGGCACCACATTTCCCTCTCACCTGGCCTTGCAGCATCTGTTGATCTCTGCAGAGGGATCTCCCTGCCTTTACTCCCAAGTCCTCTCTGGGGTAGCAGGGACTTAGAGGCCACCTGTGGCTCCTGTTTCCCTCTAGCCCCTGCCCTGATTCTGCACAAAAGTCACAAAAGGGACTTTCTGGGGGACTTGGGGTCACTGAGTGAGGGTGGCAAAGGCCTGGCTTTTGGGGTTGCTGGTGACCGTGGCCTGTGTGTTGCCAATCTATGGTTCCCCGTGGTCCCAAGCAGGCTGAGATGTCAGGGGAGAAGTCCTGGGCAGTCACACATTCCCTGGTCCCCAGATATGAAACTGCCGCCCCACTACTGCCCCCCCAGGGATGCTATGTCACATCCTCCCACCCCACAGCCTGGGTGCCATACCTGTGCTCTTGGTCCCAGCCCATGACTGTGCCCCAGAGTGGCTAGAGATGGGTGTGGACACCAGAGAGAGAGAACCAAGGACTGATGAGCCATGAATAAAAGGTTGATATGGGGCGTGGGGGGTTGGGATAGAAGGATGGGCAGGGCCTGAGAGGCAAGAATCAGAAAGACTGCGCTACTTGGAAGACCATGGGACTAGGAGTACTGGCCTTAGGACCAGAGGAGAGCTTGCCGGCGGCGCTGTCTCCAGGCACCATTCCTCAGGCCCCAGCGAGCCAGCGGCGGGCGGAGCGGTTGACCAAATCAGGGCCTGGCGCCTACCAGCCCGCGTTGTCATCCCTGGTGTTCCTGGCCCCCACCCCGCGGGTGTCCCACGTCCCAGCTCTTCCGCCTGCGGAGCTGAGCGGAGGGAAAGTTGGGCAGCGCGCGGAGCCGCGGGGGAAAGCGTTAATGGGCGGCCGGGTGGGAGCAGCGGCGCTCGCTCGCCCGCCCACGTCACACCCGTGCGGGCTCTGCTGACGACCGCGGCGCCTGGGGACGCCGGCGCGCTCCGCTCGCCAGGTGCGCCGCCTGGAAATGTCTCCATTAGTGGTCGCCTGCTCCCCGCTGGAGCGCGCGCGCCGAACGGCCGCGCGGAGCCCTCGCGGGCGGCCGGGAGTGGCCAGGCGCCACAGCAGGTAGGCGAGGTCCCCGCGGCCGCCCCCACCCAGGGGCTCCCAGACCCCTCCCCCCTGCCGAGGAGGCGGAGGCTCCGCGCTTCCGCCGAGGGGCTCGGGTGGCGGCGCGGCGACTCCCTGGTGCGTCCCGGCTGCGCTCTGCTCTCCGCGGCCCGGGCGCCGATCCGCGGCGCGGGCGGGCGCGTCCCCACTGCAGGTAGGAGCCAGCTCGGCCGCGCAAACTTTGCGCGAATCGCCCTGACGCCCAAGGGGACAAAGTTTGCTGCCCGCTGGTGGGGTCTCTGGAGGCGGCCACGCTTCCAGCAAGTTGTCGAAAGCGGGGCGCGGAGAGTGGGCGCGAGCAGCTGGGGGCGACGCGGGGTTGCGGGGCCTGGGCTCGGGACGCGGTGGCGCGGCAGGGCGCCCCAGACATCGCTCCTTCCGGAGCTCTGGCGGCTACCCCCTCGGGAATCGCGCCACCCTCCCTCAGAGAACCTCAGAGAGCAGGCATTTCTGAGGAGCAGGGAGCCAGTGTTTGCCTTGGCAGCTCTGCCACCGGCTTCAGCGGGGACGCTAGGGGCCTGGTGCGAATGAATGGCCTGCCAACCTCAGGGCTAAGGAGTGGGGTGTCCACAAGAGAACAGTCCTTCCCTGTCTCCGGCCAGCAGTGGGCACAGGTGCCGCAGGGATCGGGCCTCGGTCTCCAAACGAAGCCCTGGCCTGGTGCTGGGGGCCTGACCCCGCTCTCTGTCTGGGGTCAACTTTCACGTGTGGGCGGAGACAGCCCTAGGTGACTGTGGGCCTGCAAGGTGGGGTGGGGGTAGCCCTGAGACTCTTGGGCTCAGTTGTCTCAGGAGTGAGGACCCAGCCGGAGCTGTGGGAAGGGCAGGCAAGGCCTTTCTGCTGCTCAGCGTCCCTCCATGGTTCCGACGGCCACAACAGAGTCTCGCTGCCAGCACCCGCCAGAGGCGAAAAGAGTAGCTCCAAATCCGCTGATCCATTGGGAGCTGCCCTCCGTCCCCTCTGCGGTCTGCTGCTTGGGCCCCAGCTCTGGGTTCCTTTTGATCCCGCAGACCCGAAGGGGCCCCTCCAGAAGCCGAGCTGCGGCGGCTCTTTCCTGTTCCTTCTGACAGCCCGCTCAAGGTGCGTTAAGAACCGGGGGTGCCTTCCAGGACACGGGCTCAGCAAACCGCGACAAAACAGGCAGAATTAACTGAGGATATCTGAGGTGGTGACTCTCTGGTTCCGTCTGTTCCTGGGCAGTGTTCTCAGCTCGGACGTTCTTATGAAAGGACACGTGGACCCTGATCACGCTGTTTTCTGTGGCGCGTGAAGGACTCGGACTGGCGGGCCTCAGTGACTCCCTGGTTGTCACCGGGATAGCTGAGCTGGCTCCAGCGGGGCTGATCTGCGTCCAGGATTGGATATCAGGGGGCTTGGGGAAAGGCAGGAGAAATCGCGAGACCCCCTTGGGGGTCACAAGCCTTCCCAAACAAGGCGGCCAATCAGGCCCGCAGGCACGGCCAGACAGGGCCGGTAAGGGCAGTCCTGTGACGGATTTCTGGAATCAGGGAATGAGGGTTGCCCAAAGAACAGAGCCGGAACCGGAGAGAGCCAGTGCTGTCTAAGAGAGCCAGTGTATGCACACAGGCCTGGAAGGGGGGAGGGCAAGCAAGATGCATTGGTGGCCCAAGGAAGCCCTGGAACCGCCCCCTTCTGAGGCCCCCAAAGACCAACGGAGCAGGCTATGTTCGTGGGCAGGGACAGACTGCTGGAGCCCTGGGTCTGAAGGCCAGTACGGCAGCTCAGAATTGAAATGACCCTGCGTGATTAGGGGCGTCGATTCCCCCGGGAACCGCCGTGGCCAGGGGCCTCTGGAAAAGGAAAGGAGGCATACAGGCCTAGGTGGGCTAGACACTGCAAGCGGAGCCCTCAGGCGCAGTGCGCAGGCCGCTGGGACCTGGGACGTGGCTTTGCTTCCAGGCCTGAAATGAGTGCTCACAATCGCCTAGCTCCCTTGGGGACCCAGAACCGCTGCAGACAGGGAGGGACCAGGGAAACCGGTGAAGACAACACAGATCGCTAATGAATGCCATCCTTCCGTCGCGGGTCCCTGCTCCCAGGCTCTCGCCAGATCTCGCCTCCATCCCTCCCTCTCTCGGGCCTCTGAGCCACGCAGAGCGGGCTTGAAAGAGGGAGAGTTGTTTGTAAGCAATAAATAATGGAAAGTCTACGGACGTTCAGCCCAAGCCCAGGCGAAAGCTGGAAAACTGGCGGGCTGGGGAGGGGAAAGGCGGGGGGGGGGAGGGGAGGAGCAGGAGTGGGAAGCTGGTGAGAGCGACACCGGGAGATTCATTTCCACCGGAGAAGCCCCGGTGGCTAGTTTCTGATTATTTACAGGAAGGTAACCTTAGCAATTCAGGTGAGAAAGAAACGCGGCGGCCACGAAATCAATACAGAATTCAAAAAACAATTATTAATGTCATTTGACTCGTGTTCTTTATATATCTCTCCGGGCTACAGACGCTAAACTGTCTGAATAATTTGCATGGAGCGGCGGCGATTCGTGATTTCCGATGGTCTCCTTTTGCGAGCCGCTCGGACGTGGCCGGCTTCGGTCCAGCGGGATCGGAGAGCGCATATTTTTTCGTCTGTAAATTAAAGCAATTACGCAGCAGATATTCTAGGATGTGTACTGTGGTCGCCAGATAGTCATCAATCACCTTCAACCGAGCTGTCAGAGCGGGCACGTTTCCTTTCTGGAAGGCAGGCTTGCAGCTGGGGAGAGGGCGAGAGCGTCATCATTAATTAGAGGGTGACCCTGGGGCGATTCACAGGTCTGAACCCAGGAATCTTTCCGAGCAAGTCTGCACAGCGCCGCGGAACGGGGCTCCCCTCCCGGCCAACCGCGGGGCCCTGGCGGGGCGAGAGCTGGAGGAGGGAGCCCGGCCCCGGAGGGAGGCGGCAGGAAAGGAGGGGACAAGTCCCAAGCAGTCCCGGCGCCCCGCTGGTCGCCCAAGATCCAGTCAAGTCTTTGGACTCCCGCAAGATCCCCGCACTGAGCCCCAGTGCCAGCTGGGTCTCCCGGGCTGGAAGGCTACTTAAGCCGGGCACCCGGTTTCCAGGACCTGCCCCGCTCGCTGAGAGGAGCGCGCAGGGCCGGGGTCGCGTGGGGCTCGGGAGCGCACACACTGAGGCAGGCGTCTGGCAGGCAGTCCCAGGCTTGGCCGCGTGGGGCGGGGGTCGGTGAAGAAGGGCTGCCCGCCAAGGAGGGGGAGGGGAAGAGGAAAGAGAGGGGCTATGAGCCCTATAGAAACTGAAAGGGACCGGAGGAGGCGTTCCCCTGAGAGACTTGGCCCCCCGGGTGGCAGAGTCTACAGCCACAGGCCTGAGGAGGCCCCAGCACCTAGGTAGGCCGCCCACGCCCCAAGGTGGCCACCGCTGGTGATGACTCCGAACACCCATATAGAAGAGGGCATTTTTTCCCCCTGGGGCAGACTCTCTTGTGGTTCAAGGGTGTTCTAGAACCCAGAACGGAGTAGGGTTTGAGGCGGTGGGAAAGTACTGAGTGATGCCTAAGCGAGATGTGGCTGGGTCCACGAGTCCCGCTGTGCGCCCGGCCCTGCGCAAAGGGTCCTGAGAAAGCGGAGAGGGGGGCAGCAGCGGGCTGCAGACCGCCAGCGCGGGCCTCATTTTAACTGTTGATTACATCTTAAATGAAGACTCACTCGGGTGTCCCTTCATACATCTCATTTGTAATTGAGACTAATGATTACGGTGGGGCGGGAAGGAGCAGCTGCTCGTTAATTAATTTCTAATTAAAAGTGCCTCCATCGTCGGGTGACTAAGGAGAAACACCTTTCGTAGGGGCAGTATTGATTCCGCGGATGGATGGAATTCATTTGTTACGCCCTTGGGCCCCTCCGCCCGCTTGGCGCGCTGGGCCTGGTCCCCCCGCCTTGCCCGGCCCGGTGCTCCTGGCCGGAGGACCCAGGGACCCGCGGGTCCACGGCCAGCCAGACTCTACCGCGTGGGGCTGACGTCAGCGCCTCCCTCCACCGCTCAAAGTCCTGCACATCTGACTTGACAGCTTTGCGCGTCTCCTTGATTTTCCCCCCTCCTTTTTGGCAAAATATGTATTTGTGTCACCAAGGCGAGGCCGCTCGGTCCCAGAGGCCCCTGGAGGCTCAGGATTGCGAGGCTAGAAGCATCGCGGCGGCCGCTGGAGCGCACGTTCTTACTGGGTTAAAAAAGTTTGCGGTGCCCGTGGGAGAATTTAACCTAGGGTTCCGCTTTGCCCTCGCAGAGCCTAGGAGACAGCGGCTCCGGAGCAGTGGCCGCGCCAGTCTGCCCCAGTGCCCAGGAGCCCGCCAGCCCCGCCCTCTGGCCCCGGGTCCAGCCCGCCATGTCCTACCCTCAGTTTGGATACCCCTACTCCTCTGCTCCCCAGGTAAGCCGCCCCCCACCCCCACCTCTGAGAGAGCCTGGGGGAACGACTTCTGAGGCTCAAGCAAGTGTTTAGGAAGAGGCAGGGCCTTCTCTCACACTCCGGGCTGAGGATGCGCTGGGACTCTCAGGTGGCATTCCAGGGAACCTCTGGGACCCTCTCCTCTCCCCCCACTCAAAAAAAATGCTTGGGCCAAGGAGAGAGGGGGTTCATGGGATGTGTAAGGTTTGGGAAACCTCTCGCAGGTGGAGGGTGAGGTGTGTACTTATGGCCAGAGGTGAGCTGGACTCCAAGTGGCTGGAGGAGGCCAGGCAGGCTCAGAGGCTGGGGGGAGGGGTCAGAGGGAGAGGTGGGCAGTCAGGTCTGCACTGCAGGAGGCATGGGGCTGAGCGGGCACAGCACCCCTGGTGCGCTGAGCTCAGTGCCCTTAGAGACCTGCCAGCCCTCCACCACCCCACTACCCTAGTGGCCCAGAAGCTCTTCCTTCTTCCAAACCCCTCTGTCTCTATAGTTCCTGATGACCACGAACTCCCTGAGCGCGTGCTGCGAGTCTAGCGGCCGCACGCTAGCGGAGTCGGGACCTGCCGCCTCGGCCCAGGCACCTGTCTACTGCCCGGTCTACGAGAGCCGGCTGCTGGCCACCGCGCGCCACGAACTCAACTCGGCCGCCGCGCTTGGCGTCTACGGGGCTCCCTACAGCAGCTCGCAGGGCTATGGCAACTATGTGACCTATGGTTCCGAGGCATCGGCCTTCTATTCACTGGTAAGGGGGCTAGTGCCCCAAACCTCGAATCACACCATCTGGCTCGGTATTCCCCATCCCACTGTCCCTGTGCTTGGGAAACAGGGACTGAACCCTCCCCCCCCCCAAGACTGTGGGTGGGGGGGTGTCTCAGGAACTACCCCAGTGGGTGGGGTGTTCATATAGCATTTCTTTGGAGTTTTGAATTCTAGTGATTTCTAACCAGATCTCTGGCTCCTCTGAGCACACTAGCGCTTTACTCTCACAAACCCCTTTTCCTGCCCCACTCGTCTTGCCCCCTTTCTCTCCTGAACTCCCTCCTGTTCTCTCCTTCTCTGCTCCTCCACTCAGGGGCCTGCCTCTTCTGTCCACCTCAATCCCACTCTGAATTCTATCCCCCTTTCCCAGATTGCCCTGTGGCAGCCCTCCCCGCTTCCTCCTTTCTTTCTCTCCCACCCCTGGCTCCTCCCCATTTCTCTCTTCCCTCCTCCTCTCCCCAAAGCCCTTCCCTCAACCCCCCTCCTTCCAGTGGTAGACCTGTCATCCCTTCTATCCCCCTCTGCATCACCCCCACCCCTCTTACTCATTCTCTGGGGCTGTTCCTCTCTCCAGGCCCCAGCCCTAATATCTCTGTCTTTCCCTCACTCTCCTGGCTTCCTGCTCCACCCAAGAAAACCCAAAGCCTCTTCCCTGCCATGAGCTCAATCTTCCTGCGTTTTGGGTATCCAAGGGATGATGTGGAGGTCTTAGCGGATGGGCTGCGGGCTGCCCTGGAGTCAGCAAGCAGGGGCCTAGGGGCGGGGATCCGACTGGACTGCAAACTAGTCCTTTCCTACAGAACAGCTTCGACTCCAAGGACGGGACCGGGTCCGCGCATGCGGGCCTGGCACCTGCCGCTGCTGCTGCTGCCGCCGCCTACTACCCGTATGAGCCGGCTCTGGGCCAGTACCCCTATGACAGGTGAGGAACCAGAGGCTCCCCGCATTGGGCCCACCTTCAAGGATGCCTCCAGGAGACCACCTCTAATGCCCTCACACCTGCCCCTCTAGGAGGTGGGGGGGGTAGGCTTTCCTGAGGTCAGGTGGTAGCTCTAGCTCTAGCTGTGACCGGTTATAGGAGTCTGTGGTCCAGCAGACTCAATAGCCTACCCCCGCCCCACCCCAGTAGTGTGCTTCAAAACCCTCTCAGGCACTCCATAGCCTGGCCATGATTAAACATTGAAACAGGAAAAGCCCACTCAGGAAATTGGCTGGTTTCTCCCCCTGGGTGCTAAGGGTGCTAAGGGTGTGGTGTCACATCTCTGCGATGAGTTTTCCCGGCTTCATCCTCAAAAAGTAGGAGATGCCCAAGGCAGTATCTGCCCTTATGCAGTGGGAGAGCCCAAGGCTTCCCCTTACTTTACTGGGAAGGAACAAAGACCTTGGGTTTGCCCACTGGCCGCCACGGGCTTTCTGCGCGGCTGGGGAGCCTGGCTGGCCATGCACATAGCCCCACACTGGGAAGGGGAAGCCGGCGTCGGGCCTTGCGCTCTGCTGGGCGGCTGCGGGGAGCCCAATGGTGGGCCTGTCTCCAGGTACGGAACCATGGACAGCGGTACGCGGCGGAAGAATGCCACTCGGGAGACCACCAGCACGCTCAAGGCCTGGCTGCAGGAGCACCGCAAGAACCCCTACCCCACCAAGGGCGAGAAGATCATGCTGGCCATCATCACCAAGATGACCCTCACGCAGGTCTCCACCTGGTTCGCCAACGCGCGCCGACGCCTCAAGAAGGAGAACAAGATGACATGGCCGCCGCGGAACAAGTGCGCGGATGAGAAGCGGCCCTACCGAGAAGGCGAAGAGGAAGAAGGGGAGGATGAGGTGCGGGAGGAGCCCCTCAAGAGCACCAAGAATGAAGGTGGGTTGAGGTGAGCGGGCTGGGGCTGAGGCTCCAGTCTGCGGGCCCAGATGTCGGGTGCCTACTCTGTCCCCCAATTTGGGCAAGGTGGCAGACCCAACGCCTATTGGGCCTAGACAGCAAATGAAAGAGAAGGCATTGTGTGGGGTCCTGAGAGTGCTGGACACAGGGCAGTGAATCGGAATATGTTTGCAGAAATTCCCAATCACTCTTACATACCCTATGTGCTCTCCTCCCATCATGTGTGGCTGGAATTAGCCGGCCTGCAGGAGCCCTGGGGTTGTAGTGGTTATTACGTATTGAGGTGCGATCCTTATGATCAGCAGTTCAAAACCACCAGCAGCTCCGTGGGAGAAAGATGGTACTTTCTAGTCCTGCAGTTACAGACAGGGAAATTCACAGGGGTCACTGTGAGTCAGCAGTGAGTACTGTGGCTAGATTTGGGCTGTGGAGGAGCCAGGAAGTATGAAGAAAGGCATCTTACCCTGGGTTTAGCTTCTGGGCAAAGGGAGGGCCTGTTGACCCTTCTATTAAGTCTCCTCTCTCCGCCACAGAGGCCAGCAGCAAAGAGAAGGAACTGGAACTCAGTGACTTGGATGACTTCGACCCTCTTGAAGCAGAGCCTTCAGAATGTGAGCTGAAGCCACGCTTCCAGACATTGGATGGCAGCATCCTGGAGCGCATCCCTGCTGCACCCAACGGCCCCAGTGCCCCTGGCAAGGAGGCATCTGGAGTCCTAAGGATGCAAATGACCCCTGGGGATGGAGCAGGCCTGGATGCGGACCTGGAGAGGTCGCGGAGCTGCCTGCGAAGCTCAGCAGCCAGTCAGGAGCAGCCAGGAGCAGGAGGAGGGTCGCAAGCTTGTGAGACCAAGCTGGGCTTTGCGCCCCCCGGGGTGACCACAGGCCTGGAGGCCAAGCCTCGCATCTGGTCCCTGGCGCACACAGCCACCGCAGCCGCCACAGTCCTGAGTCAGACTGAGTTCCCATCTTGCATGCTCAAGCGCCAAGGCCCCACTGCCCCCGCGGCCGCCTCGTCGGCGCCTTCCGCGTCCTCGCCCCCAACCCCTGTCCCTACCGCAAGCCTGGACCGACACCAGGACTCTCCGGTCACCAGCCTCAGAAACTGGGTGGACGGAGTCTTCCATGACCCCATCCTCAGGCACAGCACTTTGAACCAGGCCTGGGCCACCGCCAAGGGAGCGCTCCTGGACCCGGGGTCTCTGGGCAGGTCCCTGGGGGCGGGCACCAACGTGCTGACGGCGCCTCTGGCTCGCGCTTTCCCTCCAGCCGCACCCCAAGACCCCCAGGCCGCCGGGGTGGCCAAGGAGCTGCTCGCTTTGCCCAAAGCCGGCGGCAAGCCCTTCTGCGCCTAATGCCGGCGGGGCTCAGAGGCTGGGGAGAACCGGCGCGCGGGCCGAGAACGTGGGCAGCGGCGCAGACGTTTTCTCTGCAGTGAACGAAAAGGAACGCCAAGTCGCGCGCACGGCAAAGCTAAGGCCACCAAGCCACCGCAGACCGGGAATCCGCAGTCGGTCCCCACAGGAACCGTGGCAGGTTCTCTGATTCTGCCAGCCCTGATCTCCCCTAGCTGCGCTGGGAGCGGAGCAGGAGGGAGCCACCGGGAGCGTCGCGGTGACGTGCAGAAGTTTACCAGGAGAAGACAGTTCGGTTCTGAGGTTTCGTTTCGTGTTGCTCTTTCCTTTTGGATGTGAGGCATGCAAATATTCCTTAGGAAGACTCTTCGGCCTGCTCACCTTCGAATTCCATCCTTAGCACCTACGTCTCCCCCCTACGCACTTCCTCGGAGTTTACACTATTGCACACTCTTGACGAGAGAAGAAGAGAAGAAAAAACCCAATTTTGTAATGTATGTTCACACCAATAATTGCCTGCTTCAGAGGCTACTATAGCAAACCAATAAATCTGAGTGGTGGTGTTTACATTGCAAAGTGAACGTGTTTCCAGCCCAGGGCTTTGAGGACAGAAAGAGGAAGGTCCCCCCTACTGGGGGACGGGGAGGGAGGGATGATTGGCACCCAAACTTTTAAGGAAGTCCACTTTTTTAAAAAGAGTAGCCAGCAGGGTGGAACTGGAAGATTCTGTTCTGCTTAGAATTGGGTAGGGACCCACAACTTTCCAGCACGCAGAATCTCCAGAAAACAGGGATGTCTTCCACTAGGTTAGGATAGCACCTAAGCTTCCTAAGTCCACTGGGGCTGCATCCGGTTGGGTGGATTTCCATGGCCGCTCCTCCCTCCGGAGGAAGATGAGAATGCCTGTGCCTTTACTGATCTACAATCTAGATGACCCAAAGGGGACAGATCTGTTCTGCCTTATAGAGCTGCTACTAAGTCAAAACCAACTGGACAAGAATGGGTTTTGGTAGGGGGAAGCAAGACCTTCAGTAGATGCCCTTACCCCACCCTCCACCCTCCCTACTCCTTCCTGCAATCTAGGAACCTGGATCACTCCCGATTTGTATCCCTGCCCTCTTCCCAGAGGTAGGTCACATTAGCCTCGCCTGGCAGAAAGGCCTATACTCTAGGTCCTATGGCAGTGGTTTCTGGAGGTGGTGGGAGGAGGGGCTGCAGGAAATGGCCTGGGGAAGCGCAGAAAGGTTTGTGGGAAGAACCCGCTGGCAACTGGGGGTCCTGGGGAAAGCGCAGCTGGCCACCACCCAGTAATCTGGCCCAGTGGTTTCCCAGAGCAGCCTCAGTCATTCCTGGTCGAGTCGCAAGGCTGTTTGGTCCTGCCAACCACTGACGGCTCGCCCCGCCCCCTTCTAAACCCTCCCCTCCCCCCCTCCCAGACGACTCTGCGGCTGGCAATGAAGCCTCCTGGGGTTTGGAACGTAAGGTGGGCAGCCATGGAGAGCCGCGCATCTTGGACTCCGGTGTGTCCTCCTGAAAACCTGATGCCCCGAGGGCTTGCTTGGCCTCCTCAAACGCATAGGTGCCCCCCTCCCCGCTCCCCAAGGACTGTTTAGCCATGGAGCGTGGGGAGAAGGGGTTCGACGACCAGGTGACAGCGACACTCACCAACACTAGTAAACAGATTGACAGCAAGGAGTCGCAGGGCCGCCCCTCGGGGCCGGGATCCTTCTGCGCTCCTGGGTTGGGTGGGACAGGCCGGGCCCTGCAGGGTCCTGAGACCCAGGGAACCAGCCTGGGCCAGCGGCGCTCTGGGTCTGGCGGGTCCGCACCCAGGAATCCCGGCCGGCGGGCGAGGGCCTGGAGCGGTGCGAGGGCCCCCGGACCCCGAGCGGCGGGACCTGGCGCCGCCGAGCCCAAGCTCTGCCCTCGCCGGCCGAGAGGTAATTGGATTGTATCCGCGCGCGCGCTGTCACCGTATTGACTTTCGCTCTCTTGGATGATATTATCGAGATTCGGAAGCTCGCCGCTGATGTGCCTGTCAAAAGGCTGCGGCGGAGCCCCCGGCCTGGCGAGCGAGCATCAGCCAAGATAATTTGAAGTGAAATTTTCATTTTGACAGTAAACCCCTCAATTTCTAAAGGCTCCGAGCTCCGAGAGCTGGCTGGCAGGGGGAGGCTTTGCAGAAAGCCCACGTCTTAGACTGAAAAGGGCAAAAGAACTCGAATTAGTTGTAATAGATAAAAGGGCAAAAATAAAGAGTCAAGGGTACTTGACAGTAATAGCGAAAGTGGAGTCTCCGGGGAGGCGCTGCCTCGGCCGAGGCTGGGGCGCCAGGAATGTTAATGCGCCCGGGAGGCCGCCCAGAGCCTCCACCCCAGCCGGAGACAAAGCCGGGCATTTTCCCCGCCCGCCGCTTTGCAGGGCTGGGTGGGGGCCTAGAGGCAGGCGTGAATGCCTGGGTCCTCGGAGGGTACCCGGACGCCAGTGAGCTCCGGGGGCGCCGGCCCTGGTGGTGGCCCCTTTCCAGAGTGGGCCCAGGACCTAGCTGCCCACGCAGCCTATGTCAGTGAGATTGGGGGGCTCTGTCGCCATGCAGGACATGACTTGACGCCGCCTCTCCCCAGGTCAAGGCCAGGGGAGGACAGGTTATGGGAGTCAGACCGTGGTGAAAGTGACCCAGAGAAAGTAGCGTGTTGGAGTCCCGCAGATAACGTGGGGAATAAAGACGTAGGTTGGGCGAGAGCGCTTGTGTATGTGGGTGGGGGACGGGGGGGGGGAGAGAGGGAGGGGAGGAGTGTGGCAGACATAGGTTCTAGCACATTCTGGCGGCATTGTCCCCCAAAAAGAAAGCCTTTCAACACAAGGTGGAGGAGGCAGGGGTGTGGGGGTGGGGGCGAAGGGGAGAGGACTGTCTTTTCCACACACCCTTCAGCACCCGTACCCACGCTGCCGCCCACCGTGGGCACAAAGGACCGAAGAAATCACTGCAGGTGTCTGATTCCAGGCTGCGAACGTGAAGGGGACAGGCCGACGGGCAGGGAAGGGGGAGCCCCCTGCTTCACTCCTGGAAGCTTGTCAGAGGAGACGCTGGCGCTGCCAGGCCGGAGCCGGCGCTGGGCCACTCAGCCGTGGCAAATTCAAACACACACAGGCGGGGGTGCTAAATTAACGGCTCCTTTTACATAGAGCCCAAATAAAACTGTAATCAGCGGCGCGTTACTTTTCATTAAGTGAGTCTGACAGCAGCATATTCAGACGCGACAAGGGAACAGGCGCGGGAAATATACGGCCCTCCCGGCCGGCCGCAGAGTCCCTGATAATTCCTTAAGCTCCATTAACAACTCTTAGCCGCAGGAAATGGGCTCCCGGAAAACGTCTCCAAATCTAAAAGCTTTATCGACCCCTCAAACCGCCGCTGATGGCTCCATTTTTTCTTCTTTCTTTTTCTTTTCCTCTCCCCCCCCCCTCAACTTAAGGGAGAGCCGTCCAGCGAGGTAATAGACTTTGACACAACCCCTTCTTAACTAGAGAGTGAGGCAGAAGAAGCCAGCCCTTAAATGATATTTAAAAGGCAACCAATTAAGATTGAAAGTGGTGGACTCCTGAGAGAGATTATGCGGGCGATTTATACCGACTCACTTTTTCCTGAGCAAGCCTCCAGAACCGCCCTGCCTTCTCTCTCTCTCTCTCTCTCTCTCTCTCTCTCTCTCTCTCTCTCTCTCTCTCTCTCTCTCTCTCTCTCTCTCTCTCTCTCTCTCTCTCTCTCTCTCTCTCTCAACAAAGAGAATGTCAGAGAAGAGTAGAGTGGGGTGCAGAAAGGAAATCTTCCATTAAAATACTCTATCCCTTGGTCGCGGAAGACTCTTGTTGGTTGGTCCCTGGGATGCTCCAACAGTCTCCCCACAGCAGCTAAGCAGGTGGCTTCAGAGACGCCTTGGGCCCATTCTCCCCAAAGCCACCTGGCTGACTTCAGAGCCCCCAGGGTAGGTGGTCTCAAAGGTGGGGTGCAGCAGCCTCGCTGCAGGTGATTGTTCAGCCAGGGCTGGTGATTCACCCACTCTCAACCACAGCTTCCCCTCAGACGTAACCAAACACAGGAATGTCCCTTGGAACCCCCCTTTCCTTCCCATTCATCTCAGTAGCCGCTCCTTGAGAATCCTCCCCTGCCGGCAGCTCTGGGACAGGCCTATTCTGTTGCACTGCCTCCGACTGCCCTCTGGCCAAAATGGCCAGAGGTGGGCACCACCAAGAAGAAACTGGCAAGCCACTCACCCAGGGTCTCAGGGAGGGAGGTGAGGTTGTTCAGATCCCAGGAAAGGAAGCTTTGACAGTTTGCATTGACCCTCATTGGAAAGGTCTTTGAACAATGGGGAAGAAAGGAGAGGGGAGGAGAGAAGGAAAAGGTAAGGAGAAGGGAGAGTAAAGGGGAAGTTTCCAGAGGGGGAAAGTAAGGCAGGAGGGGAAGGGGGTGGACAGCCAGCCTGCTAACTTTTCAGACACCTGCTTTACAGACCTGCGAGGAAACTGCCTCATGCCTAAGAGGTCCCCCTGGCATGTGGAGTGAGGATCTGGGCATTCACTGCGCATTCATTCCCAAGGGTGCCCCAGGCAGGCAGCTGGCATCCAGCTGCACTGGGGAAGGAACCACATCCATCTTTTTGGGAATTGGAAAGATGGGAGTCCATTCTCACCAGCACAGCCTTGGGGGCACTGTGGGCCCTTCTACACTATCCCAGGCCCCTAGAGGAGAGCACAGGGCATGGGGGCTCGCTCAGCACCTCAAGACTTGCTCAGAGCCCACCAGTATGTAGGAAGGGATCCGCAACTCAGCGCCAAGAATTGGGGCCTCCTGGCACACTTCTGTTTCCACTTCAGCCACGAGATGTGGTGGCCAGTCTGCTCGGGGTCTCCCAGAGAAGAGCTGGAGTTTCCACCTAACAAATATGAGTTCCACTCGGTTTGCTGTAAGCTGTCAACTGCGCCGAACTTGCCCATGTGAATCAGAAAGGTACCATCCCTCAGGAATGGCAGCAATAGTAGGAAGAGGAATTAAAAGGTTCAACAGCGGCCATGGAATCAATCCTGACCCACGGGGACCCTGTGGGTTTCAGAACTGTGCTCCCTGGGTTTTCAGTGGCTGCTTTTTATCCACAGTAGAACTGCCAGGCCTTGCTTATGAAGTATGTCTACTGGGACTCGAACTGCCAGCCTTTGGGTTAGCTCCAGAGGTGTTAATGGCATGCACCACCCACACACGCAATCCGAGGCTAGGGCTTTCATGAGGGAGCAGCAGACTGGCAGAAACAGTATCAGCTGAGCATGCCTTTTTTAAAAATTAAATCTTTGCTTCTCAAGACATGCTACGCATTCCTCATCAAAGCAGCAGAGAAGGGTTGTTTGTATGCGCTCCCATCTTTCACCACTCCTGCACTTTTCTCTCCCGAGTTCTAACCCTGAATGCAGGTCCTTATGCTAGGAGTTGGGAGGTGCCAAGCTGCTCGCTGCCTCTCTGGGCCCAGCGGGCAGCTGAGCAGACCTGGGTGCCAGGGACAGTGGCCCCCCCAGACTGGTCAGACTGGGGAGGGGTCCACAGAAGGATATAGAAGCACTTTGAAGAGTCTTGGACGATTTAACCCCCAGGTCTTAGTCTTCACCAGTCGTCTCCGGAATGATGACCTTGGCCATGGTGGGTAGGGCTGGCTCCTGTGCAGGGCGGGGGGCGGGGGGGCAGGAGGTCTCGTAAGCAAGTGAAGATTATGACAAACAGAGCAAGAGAATGAGGACAGGCAGACATCCAACTGTGGGAAAGGACGATGGTTAGGATTCGCAGTTGAATCCTTTCCACTGGAGCACAGGATACACCCCAGGGAGCAGGGGCAGAAGGGTTACAAGGCCTCAGTGGGGTGGGGGTGGAGGGGGGCCTAGGGGAGCAGAGGGTTGGTGCTGGAGCTGAGGAGAAACATCAAGCTTGTTTGCTTTTGCAACAAGGATATTTAATATCTAGAACTCTCATCAGGGAATATCCCAGGGCTAAGGAGAGGGACCCAAGGAATAGCAAACCTCTGAGAAAAATCCGAGGGTAAGCCGGCCTGCTGCCCATTGGGTAGCAGGCTATTCTGGCATTGCTTGGGCCAGGACTGGAGTGCAGGCAGTAAGCCTCGACATGCTAACTTCTGTAAGGATAGCCCTGCAGGGGCAGGTGAGGGCCTGCAAGAAGATGGTCAGTCATCCACCTGGAAGAAGAAAGTAGTGAACAGAGGACAAAAGCCACGTTCTTCCATGAGATGCTTTAGCATCGCTCAGTGACTTCATGAGACATGGCACATGGAGCAGTCTTAGCTAAGACGTGATGTCAGGAAGACTCAGAGGGAAACTAATAAAAACAGGAGCATGTATGGTGAATACTGCTATGTGACTGCCATCAGCTAGGACTCTCTCTGCTGCCTATTCAGGAGGAGGTCTAGCCCAGCCTACTGGGCTCCTGGTGCAGTGCTCAGTCCAATTAGCACACTTAGGCCAGGCATGGGACCAGGTGCCTCACCTGGGGCAGGTGAGCTGACCACACTGGCCATGCAGAGTACCTTCCCTGAGGGCTCTAAAGGCTGAGGGTGGCCAGTGTGGAAGGGAAATCGCATTGAGGGTTTAGGACTGCTGTATCTGAAGGCATCTGAAAAAATATCAAATCCCACATGGTTTATCGCTATCCCTGAAGCAGAAAGAGAAGATGCGGAGAGTTTGTGGGCAGAGACGGAGGTACGATAAATGAAAACCACCTGCCCTTCCTGGGCTGATAGCTCACTGGACGAGCCTGGAGCGGCTCTGGGGAAAGTTTGAGTTGCTCTGAAAGACTCTCCAGGGAAAACATTCAAAAGGGTGCCCCCCTGTAGCCTGCTGAGCCTCACTGCTCCAGACCAGGGAGAACTCAGAGGAGTAGGAAGCACGTCTCTCCGGCAGTGGGTAGAGGCAGACAGGCCATGCAGCGGTCTAGAAGTACATGGAGCAACCGGCCCTTAGAGAGGGAGGTGGAGAGCTCCAGGGGCTATTTGCATGTGTTCCTTGGAGGACCATAGAGAGGCTTTGTAGAGTCTGCAAGCTGGTGCTGATGCCCCTTGGTGGGCAATCAGCTGGGGAATGTCCCAGAAGGGGGTTTGACCCTTTGAGGGGGGTGGGATTATTTAGCTGGGGTGGTGTGGTAGAGAGGTTGGACAAGGGAGCTTTGAAGTCAGGGTTCATGTGGACGATGCTAGTATAACTAAGAGTCAGGTAAGGCATCTGCGCCCGCCCCCACCCCACCCCCACACTTGCTGGAGGATCCCTGAAGGTCTCAGCCTACCTGAAGGGTCTTAGGGTGCAAGCCAGCTCTGGAGCTACATGGATCTGGGGCTGCAGGGATATTACTTCCTGCTCTTTGGTTCACATGGGCCTAGAGGCTCAACTCTGCTTCTTCCAGCTCTAAACTCGGGCTTGCTATTTCCCCAAGAGCCTACCACCCTCTTGAATGAGGCCATTCTCTATCTGAAATGGGGAGGGGCTTTTAGTAGACAGTGCCTATCAATCCATGATGCAAATCATCCTGGAAGTGAGAGTCCACATCCTTCCCAGCTGGTCCCCCAAGGGCCCTGTGACCTAACACTCACCACTGAGATGTCTCCGCACAGCCCTCAGATTCCAACCTGAGATCTGGAGACTTTGGCCTGCTGCTAGGAGCCCAGCTGCTGGTTCCCCCACTTCCCAATCGATGTTTCTACATAGGTCATTACCAGCATGGAGCAGGGTCCTAGTCCATCTCTCCATGATTAGCATTCAGAAAGGGACTGCAAATAGGACCTTAATTAATGAATTTGATAATGGAGACTGTTTTCATGGAACATTAGCCCAAGTTCAAGATAATCAGCCTGAACACAAACTCTAGCTTGCAATAGCACTGGCCTAGGGCAAGGACATCACTTATGTCAGACAAGTAGGTGGGCACACCACTCCATGAATGTATGTACACGTGTGTGCATGTGCACATGTATGTGTGTGTGCACTGCATGTGTGCACATATCTGTGCTTACAGACATACTCAGCAGGGCTCCTCTGCATCACCAGAGCCGATGGCAAGACAGTGCTGTCCTCCACTTCTGTTCCTTTGTGAGGTCTCTAGGAGATGGCACTCAGCTATCCAGGGGGACAGCTAGCTGAAGTTTGGGCCCTGCCCCCTCTTCAATAGCACTCCACGCTGCCTGGTCCTGCGCCATCCTCACGAGGACTGTTAGACTGGAGCCCTTTGTAGCAGCCAGTCGCAGACTCTGACCATGCCAGGCCTGGTTTGTGACCTGATCCTAGAACCCTGGAGAAGGAGGCTGGGGTGCCAAGGGCAGGAGGAAGTCATCCATTAGGGGAGGCTTGCCTTGTCCTCCCTGGGTTAGCCCTGGGCAGCCCACTGCAGGCTCCAGTGGTCAGATTAGTCCCAGCAAGGGAAATCAGGGGCCTTGGAGGTGGCAGACTGCACATGTCACCCAGCGAGGACAAAAACAGAACTCTAAGCAAAGGGCAAGGCTGAGACATCGCCAGCAGACTTGGATACGTAGAAGGCAGTGAGAAGCAGCCACTTGGCTTTGTGAGGCAGGGGTGGGAGTGGAGAGGTTCGCAGGACGGTGGGAAAGGAGCCATGCCCGCCAGGTTCTGAGAGCCTCCTTTCCTTTTTGTTCTTCCGGTGGGTTCTTCACCTGTCTGCAGAGTGGGCTGATTTCAGGGTGGGAGCTCTTGATGGGCAACAAGAGAACAAGGTGAAGCAACTGGTGATATCCTGGGGCACCCAATCTAAGACCGCCATGCAGAGGTTGACCCCCTCGGTCTCATAGAGCGCAGGTGTGTCTTCAGGTGCCATGGGGAAAAGGGAGTTCCCCCTTTGGGCCCCGGAGATGGGCTGCAGAATGAATGTGTTGTGTGCCAGCGACAGTCGGTGTCATGGACAGCCAGGAGTGGGCAAGGGACGAATGGTTCGGGCCCCACTGCTACCACGCTCATTATCTTTTTAATGTGACACTAGCTTAGAAGGCCCCCTGCTCTTGGAGCATCACAGGACAGCTGAACCCAGTGGGATACAGGCTCACTGTTCCCCAGAGAGGACTCATGGAACCCAAGTCCAGGCAGGGACTGGCTAGATGTGAAGCCACCTATCCCAGCGAGCCAGAGCAGGCTGTGTTGGCTGGATGTGTGCACCCTCCTGCACGGGCCCATCAGTCCCCAGGCCTGGCATTCATGTTCCAGGCATGCCAGCTCATTTTTTTATTAAATACTTTTTTTTTTAGTTTGAGAGGTTTAATAATACAAAGTTAAGTATTTTCTCAATTAGCATGACTATCGGCAGCCAATTTTTATAACTAAAGGTAATAGCCATATTTCACTTTCGTATTAAAGGAACATACAATTGTATTGTATGTCTACAATTCTAGACATAGCACTGTACAAAAACTACCTTAGTAGTTCATCTTCTTTTTTATTTATTTATAAATGTTTTATTAGGGTCTCATATAACTCTTATCACAATCCATACATACATACATACATACATACATACATACATACATCAATTGTGTAAAGCACATCTGTACATTCATTGCCCTAATCATTTTCAAAGCATTTGCTCTCCACTTAAGCCCTTTGCATCGGGTCCTCTTTTTTCCCCCTCCCTCGCCCCTCCCTCATGAGCCCTTGATAATTTATAAATTATTATTTTGTCGTATCTTGCCCTGTCCGACGTTTCCCTTCACCCTCATTTCTGTTGTCCGTCCCCCAGGGAGGGGGTCACATGTAGATCCTTGTAATCAGTTCCCTCTTTGCAACCCACTCTCCCTCTACCCTCCCAGTATCGCCACTCACACCCCTGGTCCTGAGGGTATCATCCGCCCTGGATTCCCTGTGCCTCCAGCTTCTATCTGCACCAGTGCACATCCTCTGCTCTATCCAGACTTGCAAGGTAGAATTAGGATCATGATAGTGGGGGGGGGGGCTTTTAGGAACTAGAGGAAAGCTGTATTCTACATAGCACCCTGACTGACTCATCTCCTCCCCTAGACCCCTCTGCAAGGGGATCTCCAGTGGCCAACAAATGGGCTTTGGGTCTCCACTGTGCACTTCCCCCTTCATTCACTATGGTAAGATTTTTTTGTTCTGATGATGCCTTATACCTGATCCCTTCGACACCTCGTGATCCCACAGGCTGGTGTGCTTTTTCCATGTGGGGTTTGTTGCTTCTGAGCTAGATGGCTGCTTGCTTACCTTCAAGCCTTTAAGACACCAGATGCTATCTCTTTTGATAATTGGGAGCTTTTACATCTCTTATCATGATCCATACATTCATCCACTGTGTCAAGAACATTTGTACATATGCTGCCATCATCATTTTCAAAGCATTCTCTTCCCACTTGAGCCCCTGATAACAGTTCCCCATTTCTTTCTCCTCCTTCCCCCACCCGCCCTCCCTTATGAACCCTTGAAAAGTTAGATTATTATTTTCATATCTTACATCATTCTCTGTCATCCCTCACCCACTTTTCCATTGCTTGTACCCCTGGGAGGGGGTTATAGTTTGATCCTTAGAATGGACTCCCCCTTTTTCCAGCTGTCTTCCCCTAATCCTCCTGGTATCTCTACTCTCCTTGTTGGCCCTGAGGGGTTTATCTATTCTGCATTCCCTGTGTTGAGGGCTCTTATCTGTAGCAGTGTGCATGCTCTGGTCTAATCTGATTTGTAAGGTAGAGTTGAGGTCATGCTAGTGGGGGGAAGGAAGGATCAAAGAACTAGAGGAAAGTTGTGTGTCTCATCATTGCTATTCTGCACCCTGACTGCGCAATGCCAGAAATGGGTATGACACCAACCAAAAGTTCTTGAGAACCCAAACTTCCAGAAACCAAATGACTCCTTTTCAGTTGGGGTCTCAATGCAAAACAATGCTTCATCCTCAACCTTTTCATGTGTTGTCCCTCCCTCATTTACCCTAATTGCCCCCTTTCAAGTCAGACCTACCCTTTCTAACCCCTGCTATCGAGTGGACTAGGCCTCTGAGTGGGGCCACAGGTAGAGTAGCTTGGCCCCATGAGACTCCAGAGGCTGTAGATCTTTTTGTTTTAAATCATACAAATCTTATCACAATCCATACACACATCCATTGTGTCAAGCACATCTGTACATCTGTTGCCATCATCATTCTCAAAACATTGCTTTCTACTTGAACCCTTAGTATCAGCTCCTCATTTTTCCCCTCCATCCCGGCCATCCCTCCCGCATGAACTCTTGATAATTTAGAAATTATTATTATTTTTTCATGTCTTACACTGTCTGACATCTCCCTTCACCCACTTTTCTTTTCTTTTTTAAAAATCATTTTATTAGGAGCTCATACAAGTCTTACCATAATCCATATATACATCGATTGTGTAAAGCACATTTGTACATTCATTGCCCTCATCATTCTCAAAACATTTGCTCGCCACTTAAGCCCCTGGCATCAGCTCCTCAGGTTTTCCCCTCCCTGCTCCCCAGTAAAGGGGTTGGTTTGGGCCTGTAAGGGGGTGGGGGAGGGTCACCCTACAAAACAAGAAATGGTCGCTGACTAATTGGCTCAGACAGGGGCCTAGGTCCTGGGCTTCCCTCTGGACACTGCCCTTGTGATCTTCCACCTATGCCTGTGGTCACCTGCTCATCTGCCAGCAGCTTTGGCCTCTGGCAAGTCAGGGAAGGGAATGGCAGGTTCCCTGCCACTCATGTCCCTGCTCTGTCCCATGACCCAGCAGCTCTGCTCCACCCTTCTCAGGCATTCAGTGGCCTCTCCTAGCTCGAAACCACTTCGAAGTCTGACACACTCATCAGGTCCCTTCACAATGAAACCAGCAGTTGACAGCATATCATATTGTCCTCCCAGGTCCCCCACCCCTTATGCCTCACAGGAGGGAGCCAAAGCCTGGTTCTGGTTAGGCGGTTAAGCACTCAGCTATTCACCGAGAGGTCAGTAGTTCAGCCCACCAGCTGCTCCCCAGGAGAAAGAGGAGCCAGTTGGCTTTTCCTCAGGAGTCCCACCTGCAGTGTGCTTCTACTCCATCTGTCTTATAGGGTGGGTAGAAGGCGTCAGATTCACCTGAATAGAGACCATTTCAGAGAAAGGCGTTAAGCAAGGGGCAGAGGGCCTTTCAGACCTTGGGGAGGTATTCTGAGACAGAGATGTCATGTCCAGTCCTTCCTGCCATTGTGTAAAGGGCCCAACCTGTGAGCCTGAGTGACACCCCCACCTTCAAAGAGGTCCCAGCACTCCAGCGGCTAAGACTTCCTCTGCAGTGTTTAGCAGGGTCTCTGGGTTAACCATGAACCAAGAGGTTCGAGGTTCAGGTCTACCCAGAGAAACCTCCAAGGGAAGACCTGGCATTCGCTTCAGAACATTCCAACAGGGACCATCCTCTGGGCTTCGTTCTGCTGTGGCCCACAGGGGCTCACGGGGTACTGGCTCCATGGCCGCTGGTTTGGCTTGCTTGTGAGAAGCGCCATTTAGAGTGTTTAGGGTGGTATTTCAGAGCGATGTGTTACGACGGCTCCAGGACTTCCGTGAGACTGGAAGAAGTCACTGTGTGCACAGTGCCAGGAAAGAAATGGCACCACTGGAGAAGGGGCCGCCGACCAGAGAAGTGCTTTAAACTCTGGGCTGGTTGGGTGCAGTCACTTGTATCTCAGCAACTAAGGTCCCATTGTTTCACGGCCCCAGGTTACTGTGGTCCTTGTCATTAGGTTCCTTCCAGTCTGCTCTGACTCGCACAACCCAAGGTAAAACCCAAGGAGCAAACGCTTCAAGGCCTTGTGCCCTCCTGACCGGGGTTCTCAGACTTGAGCCCAGGATTGAAGCCGCAGTGTCAATCCATCGTGTCCGGGGCCTTCTCCATTTCGCTGCCTCTCTACTTTATGAAGCATGAGCTCTTTCTCCAGGGACTGGTCTCTCCTGACCGCATACCAAAAGAGTGTAAGACCAAGCTTCACTGTGCTCGCCCCCAGGAGCACACAGGTTCATACTTCTTCCAAGACAGGTCTGTTTGTTCTTTGGGTAGTCCGGGCTACTTTTAGTCGTCATCAGCACCGTAATCCCAACGCATTGATTTTTCTTCGATATTCCTGATTCAATGTCCTACTGTCCCATGCAGAGGAGGCCATGGAAAAGACCACGGCTTGAGTCCGACTCACCTCAGTCCTCAAAGGAACCTCTTTGACATCAATTCTCTAAAGAGCCTGGAAAGAGGAGCTCCTCAGGAGTTAGGGAGACAGACATCAAGGAGAGCCTTGATTTTACAGAAGATTCTGGAATGCAGAATGGAGACCGCAGTATAAAGCGCCTACTTCCAAGATGGCAGTGGTGTGCAACTCTTCCTACTCCGTGTCTTTCTCCTGCAGCTGCTGGGCTTCATGTCCACCCCACCAAGACTCTCCACAGCCCTTTGTTTGACCACAGCCTTCCAGAGACGCCCTCCCCCCAGATCTCCTCTGGTGCTTGGGATACAGTCTTCTCTTCAATCGCATGCTCCCTCAATCATGCTCTGATTAGCTGGACTCTTCTGCCGGATACGCTTACAATCTCTGAAAGGTGGAACTATTATAAGGTGGAAACCAGCCAACAGAGAACAACTCAAATATTTTCCACTCAAACAACAATTTGTTTTTTTAAGTGCTACGTGCTCTGATGAGGATCACGATAGAAGGAGCCGGATGGAAAGTAAGGGGGCAAGAATGCAGGGCAGCGTTCAAAACCATGACGAAGAGCAGGCTTGCTGTTTTGATAAAGACTGGTGGAACCCTGTGTGTGACGCTCTTCAGGTTTGGAATTGAGTCTACCCCAAGGGAGCAACTACGAGCCAAACAACAGGCTCTGAAGTGAAGTCTTGGGGAGGAATGTGCGGCTCAGACAAAGCAATCTTACCAGACTCCGAGGACAGCAGTTGCCCAACCACAAATCCCAGAAGCAGGACGTGAGAGAGGGAAATGGGGACCCTGAAGAGAAAGTGGGAGAAAGGCTCTCCTCGCTTTGAGGAGATGGCAGCCAGTGCTGGCAAACAAACACAGGCCTACATGGCTCCTAGGAAAGCAAGCCTGCTCTACGAACTGTCACCCAAGCCACAAGAGAGAGTAGAACCAAGAGCAAAGGTACTAAGTCAAAAGACCCCGGTCAAAGGCAGAGGACTTCACAAAGCCCGGACACAGGACAGTCCCTGCAAGTCCCAAGTCTCACAGATACGCTTCTGGGGGATGAGACCTCAAGGGTGGGGATTCAGAAGGAGTTCCCAGATCGGATTCGAGGTGAAGGTGTTGGAGACCCCCCACAGCCTGTGGCCAGTGGAGCACTGGCAGTTTGGAGCTTGCAGCTGCCAAAGAATTACTTGCAAGAACACCTGTGCTCACCAAGCCTGGTGCTTCTGAAGACAAGGTTCTGAGGGATGAAGAGCAAGAGCGGCTGCACTGTGCCATTGTCACAGGTGTTGAGAGCCCTGGCACTGAGCAGTTGTTTCTAAATGGGAAGAAAGCTTGGAGACAGGCAGTAATAACTTTGCATTCCCCAGCCTGGCCCGGGAGACACCCCAGAGCTTCCGTGCCTTCCGTGCTGGCCTGAAGCTAACTCTTATCTCCAGTAGCCACAGGCACTGTCTGTTTTTCTGGAAACCAGATCCACAGGTCCAGCCTGCTGGAGGCTGACAGAGGCTTGTGGGGGCAGAGGCCCGGTTACTCAAGTTGGGTCTTTGACGAGGTCAGAATGAGAGACCCTCATTCTTGGACTAAGGTCCCGCTCATAGCAACCGTACATTTCAAGTACAGCAGACCAAATGCTGCCCAGCCCTGCCCCGCCCTCCACAGAGTTCTTATGCTTGATCGGTGTCTGCAGCCACTAGGTCAACCCATCATGTTGAGGGCCTTCCACTCGGTCACTGCCCCTCGACTTCACTGAGCCCGACGCCCTTCCCCAGGGACTGGTCTCTCTTGCCAACCCGATGGCACCTAACAACAGCAACAGCTTCAGGTCTTTACCTGTTTCAGCATCATGCTTTGTCTTCCCCAGTTGCCTTTTGAAATGTTCTATTCAGCTCTTTGACTTCATCCTTTCTTCCAGGGGGTTTAGCTACTCTACCTTCCAGAACAAGCTTCAGCGTCTCTTCTGACATCTGCCTAGGTCTTTTTGGCCCTTTCTTGTTTCTTTCATGTTCTTTTGCTTTCTTCAGGTGCCATGTTTTTGCTGCCACTCCTCCAGTTTGCAGGCTGCCTGTCATTACTACTTGATGCATCAACCCTGGTTTTGAGGTGTTCTCTAAATGCAGGTGGGGATGACTCCGGTCTTATTTCGGCTTTCATGGACTTATTTTCATTTTCTTCCACTTAAACCTGAACTTATTACCTAAGCAGAGGTGGTCTGTCCCACAGTTGGCCCTTTGCCTGATTTCGGCTGTTGATACTCAGCTTCTCTATCGCCCCTTCCCATAGATGAAGTCAATTTGACGTCTGTGTATTCCATCGGTGGAAGTCCATGTGCACATTTGCCACTGGTGTTGTTGAAAAAGAGAGATTTGCCATGAACCAGTCACTGGTTTTGCAAAATTCTTCACATATTCTCCAGTTTTTTTGTCTATAATCAAGGCCGTATTTTCTAATTTCTGCTCCTTTCTTTTTGTTTCCAACTTTTCCATTACAATCACTAATAATTATTAATGAATTTGAATGGCTAGTTGTTCAATTTCAAACAGAAGGAGTAGTTGGAGTTCTTCAATTTCTTCATCACCAGCTTCAGTGGTTGGCACATCAATTTAAATAATAATCGTATTCATCATTGTTGTTCGGTGCCATTGAGTCAGTTCCAACCCATAGCCACCCTGTGCACAACAGAATGAAACACTGCCCGATCCGGTACCATCCTCGCAATTGTTCCGATGCCTGAGCCCATTGGTTCTGCCACTGTGTCCATCCATCTCATCTGGGGCCTTCTTCTTTTAACTCCACCCCTCTGTTTTACCGAGCACCATGTCTTTCTCCAGGGACTGGTCTCTCCTGACAACATGCCCAAAATATGTACAACAAAGTCTTGCCACTCTTGCTTCTAAGGAACCGTTCTGGCAGGATTTCTTCCAAGACAGATGTGTGTGTCCTTCTGTAGGCCATGCTTAGTTTCCACATTCCTCACCAGCACCACAATGCAGATGCATCCATTTTTCATCGGACTTCCTGATTCCATGTCCAACTTTTGCATGCACGTGAGGCCATTGAAAATACCATGGCTTGAGTCAGGCATACCAAAGTCCTCAGAGTAACCTCTGCCTTTCGATACTCTAAAGAGATCTTGTGAAGCAGATTTACCCAATGCAACTCCTGGTTTGATCTCTTGACTTCCTTGTAGAAGGAAGGAGCTCTGTTGGTGGAGCAGATGGCTAACTTTTCACCCACCAGCCCCACCGAGGGAAAGGGAGGACCCTTGCTACTCCCTTAAAGCGTTAGTTTCAGAAACCCACGGGTGGTTGCCCCTGTCACAGAGTCCCTGTGCATTAGAACAGGCATGACAGCAGTGAGTCGGTTGGGTTTTTGCTGTTATTGTTGTTTTGTTTTTGTTTTGAATGGACCATTTCAAGTTTTGTTGGGTTGGTTTTTTTTGCCACATCGCTGAAATCGTTCACTACAGATTGGGAAGCAAGCACAAGGACGCACGTGCTTCCCTGGCTCACAGTGGCTTCAGCCTCACCTCGGGCCACCCGGGGGTACATTTCCTTCTCACTGCCTGGCCTGAGGTTCTTGTAAGGAGCCCTGTGACCTCCTTTACCCTGTGTCATCGGACTCCTTGGGGGCACTGAAAATGACAACCAAACTCACTGCTGTGGAGTCAATGCTGACTCACAGTGACCCTACAGGACAGGGTAGAACTGCCCCTGTGGGTTTCTGAGACTGTCACTCTTTATGGGAGTAGACAGCTCCATCTTTCTGCCAAGGAGCAACTGGTGCTTTCAAGCTGCCAGTCTTTCAAATCGCAGCCCAACACCTACCCTGGCAGCCACCAGGGATACTCATGTGGGCACTGACGCAGAGGTTAAGAAGGCCCTCAATTCACCTTGGAAGGATATGTGTCTCTCTGGCTGTCCTGGGACCCATTTCTGAGTGAACTTTCCAGCCAGGCATGCATGTATGACAGCTCTCTCAACCTGGCTGGTCTCTGAGCACAGGACTTTGTTACAAAGGCCACCTGCCCCGTGGCAGGAGCTGTAAAAGCACATTCACGTTTGGGAAGACTGGCTGCTCCTTACTCAGTCTGGTGTCTGGAACCTTTTAGTGATTCCCAGGTGAGAGAAGTGCTTGTTCTCCTGAGAACAGAGCCACCTCTGAGCTCTGTGAAGATAGACCCTAGAGGGAAGGAGAAGGAAGGGGGTCTTTGATTCTCTATTTCTTTACAGAAAACACCCCCGAAGACTTTGGTGCGGTTGCTGCTAAGTGCCGTCTAGTCCATCTGACTCATCGTGATGTGGTGTACAACAGAACAAAATAGTCTCCGGCCCTGCACCAACCTTACAATCATTACATTTGAGCCCATTGTTGCAGCCACTGTGTCAATCCATCTCGTTGAGAGTCTCCTTCCTTTTTAAACACAGGGTTTTTAATTTTTTTTATTAAATGCTTTTATTGGGGGCTCTTACATCTCTTATCACAATCCATACATTCATCCAGTGTGTCAAGCACATTTGCACATATGCCGCCATCATCATTTTCAAAGCATTCTCTTCCCACTTGAGCCCCTGATATCAGCTCTCCATTTCTTCCCCCTGTCCCCCTCCCTCCCTCATGAACCCTTGATAAGTTATAGATTATTATTTTCATGTCTTATATCATTCTCTGTCACCTCTCACCCACTTTTCCATTGTTGGTCCCCCTGGGAGGGGGTTATAGTTTGATCCTTGTGATTGATTCCCCTTTTCTCCCCCCCACACTCCCCTAATCCTCCTAGTATCTCTACTCTCATTGTTGGCCCTGGATTTCTGGTGGTGCAGGCTCTTATCTGTGGCAGTGTGCATGTTCTGGTTTACTCTAATTTGTAAGGTAGAATTTAGGTCATGATAGTGGGGGGAAGGAAGGTCCAAAGAGCTAGAGGAAAGTTGTGTGTTTCATTGGTGCTATATTGAACCTTGACTTGCTCATCTCTTCCCTGTGATCCCTCTGTAAACACAGGTTTATTGACATATAATCCACATATCATACAATCCAATAGTTCAGTTACATTCAAGAGAGTTGTACAATTTTAGAACATTTTCTTCTTTCTTGTACTCGTTGTTTACTCCCCATTTCTCCCCAACCTCCTCTCTCATGACCCTAAGAAGCTATTTATCCAGTCTTTATAGATTTGCTTATGTTAGATTTCATAATCAGCAAAAAACATACCCCCAAAAAAACATCAACAGTAACAATAAAATAGAGAGAAACCTCAATAGAAAACAGAGCAGAAAGTATTAAGGTGTTACATTTTAACCTAGCTACATCCACATGAAATCACTTTTCAATGTATTCTGTGTAACAAGGCTATTCAGATCCCTGTTCTTTGGTCAGAGGGGAATGACGAGACACTTAATCCATGTGAGGATCCTGCAACTGGATTTGGGGCTTTCCATGTCATCCATCCGCTTCCATAAACCAGGCACTCAGAATTTAAGCTCTAATACCATTCCCTCCTCTGGTCTTAGATTTTATTATTTATAATCCTTGAATCACACGGGTTGGTGTGCTTCTTCCACGTGCACTTAGCTGACACTCTACTTAGATGGCTGCTTGTTTTAAGACAAGCTTTTAAGACCCCAGACACTATTCTTTCTGAAAGCTGGGCACCACCTGCTTTCTTCACAACACTTTGCTATAGCACCTGTATCTTCCATGTTCTCTTCACCCGGGAAAATATCAAGTAGGACAACCTCATCAAAACTAATTGTTCTTAGATTAGGGCAATGATTAAAGAGTAGCCAAAAATCCATTCATATATCTGTGGTTTACATATGTCCCTAATCTACTTTATAGATACCCTTCTCCTCTTATTGTAGACTAGTATAAGTCACTCCCATGGGCATATGGTAATTCTATTGGTTGTGTCATTAAGTTAGCCAATGTGATAGAATTGAGACCAAAACATAGGGACTGTTGGCTTGTACAGATTAAAAACTTAAGGGACTGGACACTAGTTACACAACAATGAGGCTTAGAGACAGGACAAAACTTTCCATGATGCTTCTTCACAGAATCAGACTGTGTCTGTGGGATAGCAATGTGTCATAAAGAAAAAAAGCAAAGAAAGTATGGAAAGAGAAAATATATGGTCGTCTAAAGTTTCCATTTATTGGGCACCCTCAAAGCGAGAAAGTTGAACAAAAGTCCAACCAAAAACCAAATCCATAACCTTGGGATATTAGTCATCTGCTTCTTCTCATGCTGGGGTGTGAGACGTGTCAGCCTTAAGTCCAACAGAGTGTTTCACTTCCTTTAATCTGCTGAAGGGTGTTTAGCAGTGTGTTTAAGGTAAACTCCAGTTGACATAATAGGGCTTCCAAATTGGATCCTTCTGCTGAGGCCTAGAAAGGACGCTGTGCATTTTGAAAGGACAGAGTCTCAAGTTCCAGGTGTCTGTAGCACAAAACCTGAGTCACCAGGGGCTGGATAGATAGAAACCAGGTCAAAGGTGTCCAATTAGGAACATTAGACTGGACGTATTCTCCCTTTGGAGGGCTCTAGACCAGTAATGTTTCCCAACAGCAGGGTCCCAGCTGGTGTGTTCCCAAACAGAAGTGAAATCACCTTCCTGAGGCAGATAGGTCCCTCATGTGGGGGGGGGGGGGGCTCTTCTATGTTACTAAGCACGGCATCCTTTTCTGGGGACTGGTCTCTCCTGATAGCATGTCCAACGTATGTAAGGCCAAGTTTTGCCATCTCTGCTTCCAAAGGGCAGTCAGCTATACTTCTTCCAACAGATTGGTTCCTGGAAACCCAGGGTGTATTCAACACCTTAATTCAAATGCAACCACTCTCCCTTAGCTCCTCTTATTTAGTGCCCAGCGTTCACATGCATCTGAGGCATTTTCTTCAAAATACCATGGCTTGGGTCAGGTGCCTCTGAGTCCTCAGAGTGACAGCTAGACTTTTTAACCGTTGAAAAGGGTCTTTTGCAGAGAACAGGTTCATCCAATATGTCATTTGATCCTTTGTTTGCTGTTTCCATGGGTGTTGATTTTGGATGCAAGTAGAACAGAATCATTGACAATGTTAACTCTGCTTCTCAAGATGTTGAACTTGAATGATGTTTCAACCCAAGACCTAGGTTTAAATGAACTGTTCCTCACTGCTCGGGATTCTCTTAGACGAGTCTTTAAGAGACATTTGTTCCTCCCTGTTTGGCCTTGTAAAGAGCTCTGGGGACACAATGGTGACAAGAGGGACTGCTAACTGCCAGCTCAGTAGCTTGAAACCGGCAGCCACTCCACAGGGGAAGGAGGAGACTTTATACGACCAGAGTTACAGTCCCAGACACCCACAGGAGTCATTCTACCCTGTCCCATCCGGTCGCTAGGAGTCAGCAGCAACTCCATGCCAGTGACTTTGGTCTTCCTGGTTTCATATGGGCCTGTTTGGGTCACCAACTGGCTGTGCTCAGCTGGCATTGGGGCTGATCCAGAGGCTCCAAGAAGGTCTGGCATTCCAGCACTCTATCCATGCCTCCCTGCCTTCCTCTTTGCATGGCTGCATGGGCTTCGCCATAGCATGGTGTTCTCAGAGTTCTCTACCCAGGGACTGACAGCCTGGAATGGAGTAGTTCTCGGGCCTCTTATTGCCTGCCTCAAAGCAGGCATAGCATTACTTCCAAGGTGTTCCCTTTGTCCACACAAGCCCCCAGTCCAGGGCTGGGGGTGGAGGGTGGGGGACAGGTCACCGACTTCCCACTCTGATGGATGGAATGACACATGCACACAAGTTGGGGAGACGTTGGATGGCAACCATTGTGGAGGTCATAGGCCTCGGGGCATGTCGGGGACCAGAGCCTTTTCCCACTGCCCAGGACAGCACGGAGCATGGCTAACACACACCCTCAAACGAGTCGTCATCCACCCCTGGACCTCTGTCACCTCATCCTCACCAGTCCCATTGGAAAGGGAGATGAGCGAGGGATATGACAAGCCATGGCTTCCTATGGATGAAAACATGTATCAATCACCAAGGCAGAGAATGAGTGCAGGCTGACCATTCTCAGGGTCATGTAGGGACTCCCCCTGTTCCTCCACCTGGAAGTTGTAGAAGGGGGGGGGGAGGGGGGCTGCTGAGGGGCCATGTTTGATCCCTGAGCCTTAGTTGTCATTCATTGGTAGGGTCACTTGAGGTCCCAAGTCTTGGTTTCAGTGGGGTCCCTTCTCGCTCTTTCTCTCATGTGGTCAGGGGCAGAAAGCAAACCTAGCACTTCCCTCTGCCCGCTTCTCCCTGTCCAGCTGCCCACACCACCAAGATGTACTTGAGCCTGAGACAGACTCAGTGGGCTGGCGAGGAGAGCTGGGCTGGAAAGCTCACTCACCAGGCTCTAGAAAAAGAAGCTGCAGGTTGGACTGGGCTCAGCGGAGGATGCCACGTTCCTCCAGCACTGCTTCCTGCAAGGGGCCCTTGTTTTCAGAGAGACTGCTCTCCTGGCACGAGCACCCATTTCAGCAAGCACACCCTAAGGGCTAATTTTGTAGACACTGCCCAGCCAGGAGATAGGCAGCATGCCACAGACCAGCTGCTGTCTAGCGCTCACTTCCTGCAGATTGAGGAAAGTGACCTCAGGGTGGCTTTTAAGAGTGGCAAAAAAGGAGCTCCGGGGTCGCTGGTTGGTTGGTGTGCACAGCA